>NC_059106.1:96084788-97411455 GCF_020740685.1 Jaculus jaculus | reverse complement strand
CCCTTTTTTCTCATTGAGTTAAATTAATGTTGCATGACCATAGATGGAAGGTTATTTACTATGGAATGAGCAACTTACCAATGGCTATACTACTGATGAACCTGGCTCACTTTTACTCAGTACACATTAGCTTTATCTGCCATTAATTACTCTAGGACATGTGGGATCTCATGAACCCTTCCCTCATCAGTGGTGAAATACTAACAGGTTCAATATTGTGTAGGAAACTACATTTGTTATGAATTAATGAGTGTAATGGCCATGTCGTATCCAGAAGACAGTGTTTCAGTCCCCCTCCCCATTCTCCTAGTTTTGAATTTCTAGATTACTGGCTATGTGTCAAGATAAGGATCTATAGATGCTAGGAAGCTAGAAAGGGGTCATGGGTGGAGGTTTTATGGGGTAGGGGTAGTAGAGCACATGCAACATGAGAGTAAAGGGGGAGTAATAGTGGGAAGGAAAGGGTTAAACAGAGACAGAGTTGGGGGATGAGGAAGATGAAGAGGGTGCTGGGAGGTGAACCAAAACTAAAGATATGTGAATAAACCATGTGGAAACCTAGTATTTGGTAAGCCAAATAAAATACGAACTTTTAAAAAGGTGAATGAAGATCCCCTACATGGGGATAAAGCTGCTCCCAGAAGCCATAGGTTATTAATCATAAATTCCAGTTCCAGGGATGAGCTACTTCCAGTGAGTTGCTGGTCAGGGAGTCTACGGAGGCCCATAAAGCAATGTTGGCCATTGCCAGTGCTCTTCGTTGCCCTCTGAAACCATTGCTGAAGATACCACATGTTTTGGTTTATGTATATAGAGAAACTAAGCAGGAACTGAGCTGGAAGCTTCCTCCCTGCCAGCCAGTTTTCTTCATGCCAGAAGATGCTATTCAAGCTACGAGGGAAGAAAAGCTATAAACAATATTACCTTGCTTTGGACACTGTGTACCCCACAGCTGACATGCTAGGCAATAGTGACATGAACGTTATAGGAGTAACCAATCACCTTTATTTTTTTATTATTGGATTTGAGGTCAGCTGTACAGAAAAGAACTACCAATCTGGCCAAAAGCCTTTGGCTAGGGACATGGGCCCTAAAAGGAGCCTCCTGCTGTGGTTATGCTAACTGTATAGTATGTCAAACTGTCTTCTAAATATCTGTATTTGTTTCCATAGATTAGTATTGCTTGAAGCCTCAATCACAAAAGTTTCTTATTACAATAGGTAGTAGTAGGTGCATAGCTGGCAACATTATTGAGAATAACTGATTGTCGTATGCACAGCTCAAATATCAGGACATCTACACCACCTCCTCCAAGGCTCACAGAACCTCACAGGAGGCGGGGGCAGAAGGGATGTAAGAATAAGCCAGCATGCTGGTGCACGTCTTTAATCCCAGCACTCAGGAGGCAAAGGTAGGGAGATTGCCATGAGTTTTGGGCCACCCAGAAATGACATAGTGAATCCCAGGTCAGCCAGGGCTACAGTAAATCTCTACCTTGGAAAACCAAAAGAAAGCATGTAAGAATAGAAGGAAGGGGAGGAGCTCTCCTACATACAACATGGGCATTACACTCATTAATTCATAGTAAATGCACTTTCCCATAAGACTGAACCCATTAGTGTTTCACCACTGATGAGGGAAGGGTCCACGAGACCCCAGGTTTCCTAATTAATGGCAGCTAAAGCTAATGGTTGCTGGGAGAGAGTGAACCAGGTACATCAGTAGTGTAGCCACTACTGGTAAGTTGTTCATTCCATAGTAAATAACCTTCCATCTATGGTCATGCAACACTAATTTAACCCAATGAGCAAAAAGAAGGGGGTGGTACAAATGTAAGCTGGGAATTAATGGGGATGAAGAAGGGTGTTAGTGAAAGGGGAAGGGTGATAAGAGGATAATTGGGGGAATAGCATCAATAACCATTACAAATATGTATGAAATTGTCAAAATATGAAAAATAATATTTTTAAGAGGACCAAAGATGCAGATCAGTGGTAAAGCTCTTTTCCAACATTATAAGATCCTGAATTCAGTACTGAGCATCCCATTTGACTATTAAAAGAATATAAATAATTGAAGTAACTGTGACACGGTGCACATATTTTCATGAGGTAAGCACTTCATTGAACATGAAGTCATTAGCTGTGCACTCAAACTTAGGTCCAGGCATGGACACACGTAGCTCTGTAATTTTATTGAGGGGCCTGCCAACTCCTCTAGATCTCTAAGGCTTCCCCTGTGACTTCTATATCCATCTTTCAAGGTCTCTGCAAAGATTAAATTTAAGAAGTGATTAAAAAAACATCTTTATGAGCATTATTCAAAATTCTACCTGCACGAGGTACTGGGAAGTTGTATAATAACACTTGGCAATCATTAACAAATGTGAGTAATTGTTATATTAATAAATTATAAAACATCATATTCCTGAGCACATCTAAATTGCATTGCCAAGCGATGTAATGGCAGCTAAAGCACACTGAAATCTTACTACCTTCTGGCCAGAATACCAAGCTACTCATCATGTACTTCAATATAGAACTTCTAAGTGGTGGTGCCATCATCCCTGGTGGACAGATGATAAACCAAGGTTTATGAGAGATTAAGTGGCTTTCCAAAGAATTTGAGTGCCAGAGCCCACATTAGAACCCAGACGTAAATAGACTCTTAATGTATTCAGACTTAAACCATATCCTTGTGTTTCCCCCATTTACCTCAATATTTTCAATAATTCCAATATGTTGAGATGATTCTGGATAATATTTGAGGTGAACTTCTCAGACCCTGTTTCCTCCTTATTTAGTTTTAAACAGGACACCAGTCATTGGCTTAAAACACGTTGTTTTGTTCTAGGTGTTTCTCTTTGTCACATGACCACACACCCTATAGCTGAGGTAAATGGGGACTATTCTCCCTTCCGGAGGAGAATAGAGGCCCAGAGCCGCAGAGGGACTTGCTCAAGCTTAGAGATTCTCCTTCTTGGTAACAGAGTCAGGACCAGAGTACAGAGCTTCACCTTCCAAATCAGTATTTACATGTTTCCTTCTTGAGGGAAGGGCGAAGGGCTACTGAGAGCCCAAACATGGTTAGCCAAACCCTGTATACAGGAGGCATAAAGGAGGGATAATTTGTATTTATTGAACATGGAAAATTTCTAGGGTAGGAAATTTTCATATTTTAATTTATTTCATAGAAATATTTTATGGGCTGGAAGTTGGCTAAGCAGCTAAAGGCATTTGCTTGCAAAGCCTGCCTGCTGGGTTTGATTCCCTAGCACCCACATAAAGCCAGATGCAAAAAGTAGCACATGTGTCTGGAGTTTGTTTACAGCAGTGAGAGGCCCTGGTGCACCCTTACGATGTCTCTGTCTCCCAACCCCCTCTTGCAAGTAAATAAATAAATAGTATATGTTTAAAAAGATTTTGAACAAACAATACAGTACACTCACATTTGTTCATCATACATAGCTGGCATGTGCCTAGTACATAAAAAGTGCCAAAGGAAGTTAAGTTTGGAACTCTTAGAAAAATATAGTATTTCTTTTTCTAGGGAGAGAAGGAGGAGGCAGGGAGGGAGACTGAGAAACAATGGATGAATTGAAGGAGCTTTCCAAATCTACATGGAAGCCTTCAATGTAGTAAGAGTGGTAAGAGTGTTCAAAACTAGAGGAGCCCAAGTTTGCTAACCATGAAATAATTTCCACCGAGAAACAGAGGCTTCAGAAAAGACACAGCAGATGTGGTAGTTTGAATGGATGGCCCCTAATAGGTTCAGGAGTTTACAAAAACTTGTAACATTTCCAGCTGCCTGGCTGGAGGAGGTGCCACTGTTGGTGGATCCCAGGACCCAGCCCTAAGGTGTGTTTGGGGAAATCCAGTCTAAAGATATGTGGAGTGCTTGAGCTCTGCCATTATGGAGTTCCTGAAGTGTGTTTGCTTATGGTGTTGGTGGTAGGTTTTCTCTCTGTATGGATCTATGAAAGGGGACCAACTTCTTCTGCCATTGTGGAACTTCCCCTTGATCTATAAACTTCAGTAAATTTCCCCCCCACCCCACCCTCCACTTTCCCCTGCTAACTTGTACCTGGCTTGGAAGTTCATCCCATTGATTTGAGACTGTCTACTACAGCAGATAAGCTTGGGATAGAAAGCCCTGATAGAAATTTCTGCCT
The DNA here is from genome assembly GCF_020740685.1 of Jaculus jaculus. Lineage (NCBI taxonomy): Eukaryota > Metazoa > Chordata > Mammalia > Rodentia > Dipodidae > Jaculus > Jaculus jaculus. Next base: position 97,407,284 of record NC_059106.1, on the reverse strand, counting down.
TTTTCCAACTCTCTCACCACATCAGGCATTGCTAATAGATCACAGAACTGTTTCCTGCTGATCCTTGAGCACCTTGCTCTAGCCAGCTCCCAATCCATCAGAATTGACACTTGCTGAAATCTATTTGTCATCACTGATAAATTTTAAATGCTTTTTTTGTTTTTACCTGTGGCCCATGGGGACCCAGAACCAGCTCAAATTGCATGCATTTTGACTTTGGCAAGAGCTGGGGAGGTGCAATCTCTAAAGCTTTTCGATGGGACCACTCTGACTAAAGACTTAACTGCACATTCTCTGAACTAGTTACTATGAGTAATTGTGAAATATCCCATATAAGCTTGGTTCCTGTTGCTCCAGGCTCATGTGACGCTGCCTTCTCTATGGAAGACACTGAAACAACATCTCTAGAGAAGGCCTCGTCCCATTGGATTTCATACCCAGTCAGGACTAATAACAATATCTCCAAAACTAATGTCTATATGTTCACAGGCTCAAAGAAAGCTCTAGCTCAAAATGTTGTGGCAAAAATTTGGAAAACTTGAGCCGGGCATGGTGGTGCATGTCTTTAATCCCAGCACTTGGGAGGCAGAGGTAGGAGGATCGCCGTGAGTTCAAGGCCACCCTGAGACTACAGAGTTAATTCCAGGTCAGCCTGGACCAGAGTGAGACCCTACCTTGAAAAACCAAAACAAAACAAAAAAAACCAACAAAATTTGGAAAACTCTTGGGCCTATAACTAAGTGATGTCACATGCATATTAAAGCATTCTTGAAAATATATATTTATAGCACAACAGAATTTGAAAACAGACCTTTTGTGACCACAATGTATGTACTACTTGATATAGTCCTACATTTAAGCTTTTAGAAAGCATTACAATACCACCAACCCCTTGAACTGATTAAAATTAAATCAGTCTTTGAGGCTGGAGAGATAGCTTAGCGGCAAGGCACTTGCCTGACAGGCCTAAGGACCAAGGTTTGATTTCCCAGTACCTATGTAAGCCAGATACACAAGGTTGCACATGCATCAGGAGTTCATTTGCAGTGGCTACAAGCCCCAGCATACCCATTCTCTATCTGCCTCTCTATCTCCCTGTTTCTCTCTCTCAAATAAATAAATAAATAAAATTTTTAAAATTAATTTAAAAAATTAAGCCAGTCCTCTCACTAATACATCCTGTGAAGGAAGTCGCATAAATAAAGGACAAGAAAGCTGTATGATGGTTGAGTATTGACCTGATTTCAGACTGTGTTATTTTAAATACTAGTTTTCATTGTTCTGAAATTCATCAAAATTTCTGAGCAAGTTTCTATTTAGGAAAAGTCATTTAGGCTGGGCATGGTGGTACACACCTTTAATCCCAGCACTCAGCAGGCAGAGGTAGGAGGATTGCAGTGAGTTCTAGGCCACCCTAAAACTCCATAGTGAATTCCAGGTCAGCCTGGGCTACAGTGAGACCCTACATCAAAAAAAAAAAAAAAAAGAAAAAGAAAAGGTTATTTAGGGGTTGGAGAGATAGGTCAGTGGGTAAGATCACTTATTATACACATATGGACCTGAGTTTCACCCCAGCACCCATGAAAAAAGCTGGGCATGGCTACACATGCCTGTAACCCAGTGCTGAGGGAGACAGAGACAGGAGTATCCTGAGTCTCAGTGGTCAGTCTGATATCCAATATCCTCCTCTGGCCTTTGCATAAGCTCAGGGAGCATACATTAGCACACACATGTATACAACACACACACACACACACACACACACACACACACACACACACACACACACTGCTTAAGTCATAACTGTTAACTGGTACAAGATACACCAAATACACCAACAGCTCAGCTTGGAATGGCAGCACATATGCAGAAGATGCCACTGTCCTCTTCCAGCTGGGTCTGGAAGACAGTTCAGTGGATGAAGCACTTGCTGTACTAGCAAGAAGATCAAAGCTTATATCCCAGCACCCACATAAATGCTGAGTTGGCTTGGAAGCCACCTGCAATCCCAGCGTTTGGAGACAGAGATAGGAGATCTCCTTGCCAAACTGGCTAGCTAAGCTAACTGATTCTGGGAGCTCTGGGTTCAAGTGAGAGACCCTGTCTTTGTAAATAAAGTGGAGAACAAATGAGGAAGACCAGACACCAGTCTCCACCTTCACCAAAAGAAAATTTGAAAGGACATTTTAAAATATTTTATTTATTTATTTATTTAGAGAGGCAGATAGAGCCACTGCAATTGAACTCCAGACACAAGCACCACCTTGTGCATCTGGCTTTATGTGGGTATTGGGAATCGAACTTGGGTCCTTTGGCTTTGCCAGCAAGAGCCTTAAATGTTAAGCCATCTCTCCAGCCCCAAAGGACATTTTTAAAAGGTGAGTTCTTGCTATGCAGGCCAGCCCTCTGACTACTGGGATTAAAATTTGTACCATCACATTCAGTTTTTTTTAATGCCATACATATTTTTAATAGACTTCCTAGAATGGGGATAAGCTCTATGAACCTCATGAATGAAAAGAATTATACTTAATTTAGACACAAATTATATCAAAATTTATGAGGCCAAATGTGAATTAGTAATATTTATCACTTTTGGATGCTTCTTCAAGCATCAGGAACTTTTCTCAGAATTTATCCACAGTAATCCCCACAATAATCTTGAGGTCAATGCTCATTTTACAAAGGAGGCTACAACTCTTGCCCAAAGTGAGAAAGTGACAGAGCTTAGATTTGAACTGCATACCTAGTGGTCTTTCTCCATCAATCAGCAAACTGGACTCTTAATAGTGCATGTTTTGTATTGCTCTGTTTTAGTGTGGAAGGAAAGGGAACCGTGATCTTTTCTTCTGGATGGGAAAAAATTTCCCATCATAGTCTCCAACTCAGACTAAACAAATGGTACTTCTGATTTAAAGCAAACAGAGCTAAAAAGCTATTTTAGTAGAACTTACTTTAAATAAATTTTATTAAGATATTTTTTATTTATGAGTGAGAGAGAGAATGGGCATACCAGGCCCTCTTGCCACTGCAAACTCTAGACACATGTGCCATACTGTCCATCTGGCTTTATGTAGGTACTAAGGAATTGAACCTGGGCCAGAAGGTTTTGCAAATAAGTGCCTTTAAACATTGAGTCATCTCCTGTGCCCTGAATGCGGTTTTTTTTAATTATTTATTTATTTGAGAGAGAGTGAGAAAGAGAAAGTGGCAGATTGTGGGTGGGGAGGGAGAGAATGGCATTCCAAGGCTTTTAGCCACTGCAAACTAACTCCAGATATATTCGCTACCTGATTATATTTCTTAAATGTCTGAAGAGGACTTGCTAATAACACAGGTCATAAGGATCCTTATATAATTATTTTGAGACTGGCTCAAAAAGAGTTCAGTTGATGTGAGAAGAGACAAAACACAAATGATGCTGAATGTTTAGGAGATAAGGTGCCAGGATTGGATTGGTACCCTGCTTCATTACATGGAAGAGTCTTTATATGAATTTTCCCTGTGTGTCTTCATGCCATATGCTCCTTGGATAAGTCACATTGTTGTCTAACATAGACCTACTAGAATCTTTTCTTTTGTCAAACACCAACACATTAACATTCACTGACTGCAGCCTGTGAGGATTCTATAACGAAAATTCAGTGCACGTACGTGCACATATACACATACACATGCCAGATGGGACTAGACCTCTACCAGGAGAATGCCTATTTGTGTGGTTGGTTTACATATTATTAAACCACCCCTCTGATCTCTAATGACAGTCCTGCTGACACTGCCTGACCCAGTCTGACAATCTGGATAGAAATTGTAGGGTTGGCTGTTCAATGGCTGTGACTTTTAACAGCACTGCTTTTGGGCTTCAAATCAATTCTCTCTGTTTACAGACCATTTCACAGCCCTTTACCTGCAACATCACTTGTGTCAGTCCCATAAATACTTTGGTGTATATAATGCTTGAATTAGCATAATGGTCTAGGCTAGAAGCTCTTAGCCCAAAGAAGGACATGTCAACATGTTCTCTTCACTTAAGCAATTAAGAGCCATTATGCTGCTTCAGTGGAAATATCATCAAGGTTAAAGACAATCCCAAGCAGCCCTCTCACCTTTTTATTCTAAGTCTAATAAATGAGGCATAGAAATTGAAATGTTAGTAAACACTTCTACTTGCAAGCTCTTTTTGGATCATGCTTAATCAGATCCTCAGTCAGCAGTCGTTTGCAATAGATATAGAAATACATATATTGAATTGTTCACTGGGTTCCAGAAAATAGAGTTTATTGGTTTAATTTCAAAATCACAGTGATCCCTAATATCTTTTTGCCAGATTTACAAAAAACTTAGCATCATTTTACATGAAAATATGTCTATATTCATATTCCTCAATATAACAAAAGCTGTATTTTTGAAGATGATAATGTTGCTGACTTTTGAATGAAGGTATATTTTCAAACATCTTTCCGTACTGTTGTCTTCGAAAACTGTTTAAAACCAGTGTTTTTGAGGTATAATTTTCATTTAATAATATTCAATTTTAAGCATATAGTTTGAAGACTTTTGTCAAATATAGTTGTATAACTACTATTATAATGGATATATAGAAAATTCTATAACCCAAAATACCTTTCTCCATTAATCTCCCTTCCCTTATTCCTTGTAGCCAATAGTCTGTCTTTGATCCCTGGCTTTACCTTTTCTAGATTGCCACATCAGTAGAATCAGTATCTAATCTCATGTTTCTTCCTCAGAGTGTGAACTTTAGAGCATAAGCTGTAGATATCACAACTGGGGTGGAATCTTCAATTTTTATTTTTTATTTTTTTAAAGTAGATAATTTTAATAAAATGCAATACAGAGAAACACATAGTATTACATGCAAGGAGAAATAGAGAAATTTTATCATAATCTTCCCAGCAATTTCAGAGCTGCTAGGTCTAATTAACACAGGGAACTGTCTAGGCCACCATTTCTTAGCACCAACAATTTCACTGATCTGGGATCGCAATTGCTATTTGTATCAACTCAGCTGCATGGCAGAATCGGCCTGGTTGGAAGGACGTGGTGGTCGTGCTTATCTGTTGAGAGAGGCAGGACAGCTTTTTGGAAGCAGTCCCAATTTGAGATGACAGTGCCCTATTTTAATGTCATGCCCTAATTTTTTTTTCTTTTCACAATTTTTATTAACATTTTCCATGATTATAAAAAAATATCCCATGGTAATACCTTCCCTCCCCCGGGAATCTTCAATTTTTAGATCAGTGGCTTTGAGCAAGTCATTAAAATTCTCTGGGCCTCAGTTTCTTCTTCTGTAAAATGGAATCCTCTCACAGAGTTGATGGGAAGTGTAAGTAAATCTCTGGCTACTTTTAGATAAGGCATCTAGAAAGTTCTCTACCATTGTTCATGCATAGATTGTCCATGTTCCCTCTTGCCATTAACTCCTTCACCAGTAACTCACTATGACTGAACCCAGCACTGCTGAAAGATACAGGGAACCTCTTCAGGTTTGGGCAACATTCTATACTTTGATTGTACTGGTAATTACACAACTGTATACTAACTATATACTTAATATTGAATTTTATCATATATAAATTATAACAAAATTGAGTCTTATAAAATCTAAAAATTATAAGTATGGAAAGCACTTTACAATATCCCTTGGGATAAAAGTGACATATGATGAGAAGTGACCTGGGCCCCAAGCTTTGTGAGCAGACCCGTTGTGGTCAAGTATGGGATGCCAAGATCGTCCTTAAAAACAGCAGATCTCAGACAGCAGCAAATGTTGTCTTAACAAGTCTCTATCTGTCTTTGGGTTGACTTTTAAGATTAAAAATGCAGGGCTAGAGAGATGGCTTAGCGGTTAAACGATTCCCTGTGAGACCTAAGGACCCCAGTTTGAGGCTTGATTCCCCAGTACCCATGTAAGTCAGATGCACAAGGAGGTGCATGCATCTGGAGTTCATTTGCAGTGGCTGGAGGCCCTGGCACGCCCATCTCTCTCTCCCTCTGCTTCTTTCTCTCTTTGTCTGTCTGTCACCATAAAATAAATAAATAAATAAATAAATAAATAAGATTAAAAATGCAGTTATGCAGTCAGAGTATAACGAGAGAGAGACAATCCCTGTCTGAATGTAGTGAAGTACGTTATCTGAACTAACATCTTCAAGATGTCAGCTTGTGGGATCTAGCAGCATGTAAGAAAATCTAAACTCAAATTCAGTTAATTGAGTGTTGTGGTATCAAACACATATAACTCCAGCACTCAGGAAGCTAAGACAGGAGGATTACAAATTTCAGACTAGCCTAGGCTGCATAATGAGACCCTGTCTCAAAAACGTAAGATCTGGGAATGGAGCTTAATAGTAGAGCACTTGCCTAACAAGTGCCTAGCATGTGCAAAGCAAGCCTGTGTTTTATCACTAGTGCTGAAACTAACATTTAATTGAAGGGTTAATTCCCTTGGGATGGTGCCCCCAGTTATCAATGTTATGTCCCCATTCTGAGCTGGACCCCACTGTGATATCACTTTGTCCCTACCTCCATTGCCTCTATTATTACACAGTCTAAGTATCAGCCTGTGTGTCTGTCCTCTTTGCACTGCAATCCTTCAGGATAAATTTTTGTCTATTTGTGTCTTTATATTCCCTTTCCCAGTGTGACTCAAGAGTGTAGTAGATTGCTGACTGGAAAGTAGTCATTTCTAGTGGAGCTGAAGAGATGGCTCAGAGATTAAGACACTTGCCTGCAAAGCCTAAGGACTGGAGTTCAGTTCCCTAGCACCCACATAAATCATATGTTCAAGGTGGCAAATGCATCTGGAGTTTGTTTGCAGTGGTTAGAGGCGCTAGCACACACCCATTCTCTCCTTCTCTCTCTCTCTCTCTCTCTCTCTCTCTCTCTCTCTCATAAATAAATAAAGAACAAATTCAACCAGATAAGTTAACTTCTCTGGCATCATGCGCCCCTGTGACAATCTGATACTTCTTTCTCTCCTCAAATACACACACACACACACACACACACACACACACACACACACACACGTACACATACACCATTTTCAAGATGCTGATATTCCTTAAACATCTGGGACAGACTGAGATATCACTGAGGGCAGTGACCTTGATGGTTTTTGCATCTTCTGGGGCTGAGGCTGCATGGATGGCTGGTAAGGACTAGTCAATGAACTGCAGATAGATCAGCAGAGGCAGCGACTCCACAGGGTGGCTGAGCTGCTGACCACGGTAAGGGCAGCTGTTCACAGAAACACAACTTGATGCTTCCTTCTGGCTCCTGAGGATGGGAAACCAGACTGTGGATTTAAGCATGCAAGAAGATTAGGAAACTCTCTGTTCCTTTGTTGTAGATGTTGATCAGTCTACAAAAGCAGAAAGTTCTCCCTTCCCACAACCTTGGACTGCCAGGACTACATCCGTAGCATCTCCCTAGGGTTTGAGCTCATGTGGAATTCAAGAAGAAAGACAAACAGTTCTAGTCTTGGCCTTGAGTAGCTAATGCTGACACCAGGGATAAAAACCACCTGCCCTTATAGTCTGTCTTCTTCATAGTACTTGGTAATTTCTCTCAATACAAACCTCACTAGATTCTGAGACACTGCAATGATTCAGGATTAGAACTAAAGGATTTTCTGAAACACAAGAAACATGTAGGATGGCCTGAAGGGACAGGCACTTTTTTTAGTGATGATTTTTATACATGTACATAATGTTTTGATCATCATCCTCTCCCTTTTGTCCCCTGTCCCCCAGACCCTTCCACTGAACCTCTCCTTGCCAAGTAGTAAGGGATGGTTTCTCATGGTCCAACTGCTAGATTAACTGAGACCATCATACTTACTACACAAAGCTTTCTAAACCATCCTATAATACATAATCCACAATAGGCAACAATAAGCATATGCTTTATTTATCTTATGATTCAAAAACTTTAACCTTCCATTAGCTAGTGAAAGCTACAGAAGAGAAGTCCATGGGCTGGGGATGTGGCTCAGCTGGTAGAGTGCTTGCTCAGCACTTGTGAAGCCCTGGGCTCAGTCCCCAGCATCACGAGGTGTGATGGTGAATACCTGTGACCCCAGTGCTCAGAAAGCAGAGATAGAACACTCATGAAGCCCTGGGCTCAACCCCCAGCATCACGGGGTGTAATGGTGAATACCTGTAACCCCAGTGCTCAGAAAGCAGAGATAGAACACTCATGAAGCCCTGGGCTCAACCCCCAGCATCACGGGGTGTAATGGTGAATACCTGTAACCCCAGTGCTCAGAAAGCAGAGATAGAACACTCATGAAGCCCTGGGCTCAACCCCCAGTGTCATGGGGTATGATGGTGAATACCTGTAACCCCAGTGCTCAGAAAGCGGAGATAGAACACTCAGACGTTGAAGATCATACTCATGCTTGCCTATATTGTGAGTTTAAGGACAGTCTGGGCTACAAGAGGCCCTGTTTTAAGAAATAAAGTGTGAATGGAAGCAAGGAAAGAAAGAAGGGAGGGAGGGGATGAGAGAGGGAAAATATGTTGTTTTATTTTTTCAGATCCTGATACTTTGGGGAAAATAATAGCAACAGGTCTAACCTAAGTGAGCTGTATCTTAGATGATCTATGGTACCTCTTCCTACACCTCTGTATAGCATTGCTAATGAAGGGTCAGTGGCAAAGTAAAGGCTTTCTGTGCTATGACTCTTCTGGCAGAAGATTATGATCAGAACACGCTGGCATTCTGGTGTTCTAGAAACAATATCAAATGTACAACATAAACTGGGAGGCATATAAACAGCCATCTTCTAATTTCATTCTGCCTTCTCTAACTATGCTAAGAGGAAAAAGATGACAAATAGCTTCAGAGATTTTCTTGACATCATGCTTAACTAAAATTTCAAAATAAATCAGTTGGACTCATTTTTTAAAGATCTACAACTAAATTATCATTGAGTCATTTTGTTTTGCTCCCAACTGGGTTTCTGAAGGAATAGTGGTGAGATACACTGAGATCAGAAAATGGGCCACAATACGCAAACATTGCAGTTTGGTTTGATTTAGTCTAACTCGTGTAATAACTTTCTTTGAAGTGTGGGTTGAGGAGCAGGTTAGGAGCCCGAGGCCACAAGCTCATCTTGTTCTTGTTACAACTCAGATGCCCTGCAGTTCCCACACTATATATCAGAGGCTTGGCACTGGAGTCCCTGGGCTCATCAAGAGTGGAGCCCTCATTCGCGGCACAGCAGAGCTGTCAGAGACATGGTTGTGTTTGCTTGGGCAATCTTGTCCCATGAAAGGAAACAGGTGGGTCTGGGGGAGCCTGAGAGTCAAAGGACACCTGGCATTCTTTAAATACAAGGCAAAGATGTTAAAAATAATCCATCTTAAAAATATAATAATCTACCTTATAGAAATGCTAGTGGCTACCCTGATCTTGGGAAAGGTGTAATGTGCTTGCTTACTGCCAGCCAGCCCCTCCCTTCTCTAGCTTTAGAATGACTATTTTTTGCATGCATATATGTGTAGTGTGCATGTGTGTATGTATATTCACAAGTGTGTGTGGTACATTTGTATACATCTCATTTGAGCCTTTGAGGAAATAAATAATGCTACTGTCCTCATTTTATAGAGCTATACTAAGCAAGGTCAAGTCAAAATTGCCAGATCTGAATGGTGAAAGTGTTCTATAGCAATATCTGAGAGGAAAACAAAAGCCAAAGCAAGTGTTTAAGGGTGGGTGAAGCACTCACATCAAAGGAAGGAGATGTGGTGAGCATCACAGATGGGAGCAGAGGTCATGCTGAGCCCACCTCTGCACCGCTGACTCTAAGGGGTTTCTTGTTGGTGTAAATAGGTGTAGTCCAAAAAGAAGCCACAGAGGAACCGATTTTCACTTCTAGGACAGACTCTTGGCCAAAAGCAGGTCACAACATTTTTAATTTAATTTAATTTAATTTTTTCTCAGTTTTTTAAAACATTTTCCATGATTATAAAAATTATCCCCTGGTAATACCCTCCCTCTCCCCTTTTCCCCTTTGAAATTCCATTCTCCATCATATCCCCTCCCCATCTCAGTAAGACTCTCTTTTATTTTGATGTTATGATCTTTCCCTCCTCTTATGATGGTCTTGTGTAGGTAGTGTCAGGCACTATGAAGTCATGGATATCCAGACCATTTTATGTCTGGAGGGAGCACATTGTAAGGAGTCCTACCCTTCCCTTGGCTCTTACATTCTTTCCACCAACTCTGCGGACTTGGAAGCCTTGGAAGATGTGATCAAGATGTTACTCGGTACTCTAGTCACTTCTTTCCAGCACCACTTCTGAGTCGTCCCAAGGTCACTGCCATCTGAAAAGAGAAGATTCTCTACCCAAAGTGAGAGAAGCATTAATATAAGGGTATGAATATTAAGAGAAGCACTTACTGGGCAATTTGACAAGCATAGTATATACACTTATCCAGACATCAGCAGATGTTACACCCCTAGGGCTCATGACTACCCCTGTTTTAAGTTTTCAGTATCAGCGATGTATTCCCTCCCATGGAGTGGGCCCCCAGTCCAATTGGAGGGCAGTTGGTTCTCACCACGACAGATGTGCCACTATTGCACTTGTTGGCTCATTTGGCCTGGCTGGCCAATTATAAGGCTTGCAGTGTCCACTGTTGAGTATCTTCACTGGTGGTATCTCTTTCTCCCATTGAACTGCATGTAGAATGGCTTCCTCCAGCTTTCTGTCAGCTGGTCTACACGGAGGAGGTTATCAGCTCAGATCCAGCAGGATTTCTCAGTGGCCTTGCAGCCCAAGTATGTGGAGTCTTCAGCAATAGGGTCTTACCATCGATTCCTGGTTGGAAACCAAGGGCCTCAGCAATGGCCTATAATGTTTCGGGGGCATCAGGGACCTCCCTGGCCAACGACAACGTTTTTAAGTCCTCGTGCTCTGAAAGGAAAGAACTAAGGCAGAGATGGAACTCATGTTAAAGAAGTAGAAGGACATATGTTCAAGCCAGGACACTGGTAGAGGGCAGTACTCTGGTCACTGAATATTGATTATATGCCCAGCTCCCAGAAGAGCCTCTGACTGTTACATCTTATGTTGTCTTTTGGTCAAACCTTGGAGGGAATAAGAGAGCCTTGAAAAAAATACTAGGGCATAAACCACACACACACACTACAAGCACATGTATACACATGCACACAGACATGTAGCATATAATTAAAGAGCTGCATGTCTTGCTAGTGCACAGCAAGTCCTAGGAAGACTAGGAAGTAAAATGAATGATGACATATCTACAACATATCCCTGCCTTAGTCCAGGCCATCATTTCACCCACAGACTCTTCCAATGCACTCCTCATGGACTCCATCTCTCTACTCCTACCTAATTCAGTGCACCCTGTGTAGAGGAAGGAGTCATTTTCAGAAAGCATGAATTTTATAGAGCAATGCTCCTTTTTTAAAATAGCTCCCCAACTGACCACATAGAATAGTTGCAGTTCTTAATGCTTCACAGAAAGCCCCACAGCCTCATGTTCTGTGACTTCAAGTGTATGCTACCCCCAACACACACACACACACACACACACACACACACACACACACACACACTGTGTCTCTACAATGCCAAACTATGGGCAATTTTCTTCACACAGTATTCTGTGACACATTATTCCATTTCATGTATTCTTTCCTGCTGTTTGAAATGCCTTTACCTTCTCCATTTCCAACCTTACATACTGGGGAGGGAAGAACCTGTTTATATGTTTTATGACTGGGCACAACACTTTTTGACACTTTCTTTTTTATATTTTTCCTCAACTCACATTGTCTCCTGGAGTTAATTCTTATTTGCCACCTCTGTGCTTGTATTGCCATTCTATTAAAGCATTTATCATATGGTATCAAATGTAATTATTCACACATCAGGCTTCTTCACTGGTCTTGGGGCTCCAGAGGCTTATCAGACATCCAAGTGGAGAAGTAATGTCACCAGTTAGGTGAGCAATCTAAGCTGGAGTCACTGATGTGGGAGCAGTCACCATAGAGATGATCATTAAAGCCTATGAAACTGGAGGAGAGAGTATAAATGTTAAAAGGAAAGAAAAGACTGGTACTAATGTCCAGAGAACTCATACATTTACAGAGTGAAGGAGAAATTAAGGAAGAGTAATAAAGGCAGAGAAGAACAAGGACAGTGAAGCATCTACAACAGCAGCTAAAATATGGTTTAAGGAGGAGTGATGATAAATTGTAGTGCTAATGGGACAAATAAAAAAAAACTGATGATTGATCATTGCCTTTAACAAATTGAACACGTGAAAAGCAGATGGACATCAATAGTAGTGTCTCATTTAAGAGTCCTAGCAAGACTACATGATGTGTATGACTATTATTCCACAGAGATGAAGACTGGGGCACAGAAAGAGAAACAACTTGTTCATAATCACACAGCAAGAGAGTATCTCAGTGTGCAGCTCTGGAACGTATTTGCTTGAGAAAATAAGAAAAATAAGAAGAGATCTTTTGTGAGAAGTTAGCCAGAGGGTAGGGATGACTATGGAATTTTTGAACATACAGTTATGCCAGAGCTCCATTTCTGACCCGTTCCTCAGCATACCACCTGTACAGCTGTTGTTACAAGATAGCAAACAGATGTTGACTAACGCTACAATTCCATTCTTATAGGATTTGTAGATGCTTAACCTGTGTGACTAGCATGGCTGGCTCATTTGAGTACACTACAGTGATTGACACTGGAGGTGTGAACACATTTCTCAACATGAACCAGTCATGTCTAAAAACAACTGTCATGTTTTGCCCTGAACAAATATCTTATATACAAGTTCAATGTGGTAGTTCATCTCCTTACAAAAAAATCATGTGTCCTACTAGGCTCTTCTTCCTGCTCAAGAAGATGTCATTACGAGTGAAGCACAGTGGCACACACCTGTAATACTAGCACTTGGGAAGCAGAGGCAAGAGGATCATGAGTGGAAGAATGGCATTGACTATAGGTTTAGGACAGTAAAGAGCTGTTTCTTCTTTAAAAAAAAATGGAGTTATGGAGACTTCCAGTTAAGATGGTGGCGTAGGTACCACACCAAAGCAGCCTGGGGGGAAAAAGCCAAAAAAAAAAAAAAAAAAAAAAACAGCCAGCAAAATACACACTTTTTACTAAAAAGCGAGGTGTATAGGAAATTGAAACAGCAGCAGAGAAGTAGGAGAGATCTAGAGCATCCAGAGCCCACACGGGCTGGCAGAAGCGGCCCTGGCAGGTCCACAGGACCGCAGTTGTGGCTACAGCAGCAGAGGCGGCAATTCCAGCAGCAGCTGCAGCTCCAGCAGTGGCAGTGGAGGTGGCACCAGGACTGTGGGACCACAACCACCAGGCTCAGCTTGAGCTTCAGGAAAAGCCAGGTGAGAGGATTTTCCACTCACACCGGAGCTCTCTGTAAACTCAAGAAACGTGAAGGGAGAATGGCAGTGAACAATGGAGGAGCAGATCACAAGGGAGAAGAACCCGTGGACCAGCGATAGAACTACAGCAGCATCGTCAGCCTCCCTCCCCCACTGCCAGTGCACAGCTCCAGTGAACAGAGCAGCAGTCCAGGGACCCGGCCACGCCTACTTGGACTGACAGTGGGATCCAAGCAGGAGCAGAAGTAACTGGGATTACACCAGGGAAGGGTCTCACCTGGTCACAAGTTGACTTGGAACCCACAACAGACCACAAATCTTAACCTCCTTGTTGTCAGAATTAAGGGAGTGGGTGAGGCACCACACAGCCTAAGGGACAGACAGAGGATCTGGTGGTCATAATACCTACTCCTGGATAAATACTCTCTGCTGTTTTTCATTGAAAGTGTACATTGTTTAGTTAAATTTTAGAAACTATCTATATTTGGTTCCACTCAGCCTACTTGAATACTCTCATAGCAGGCAAACCCAACACCTAGGGTCACTTTTGTAGATACTCTGAGAGTCTTCAGAGCCACACCTAGCACCTTAAGCTCTGACCCTGAAGATATATAGCATCAGATTGATTGATACATCTAATAATACCTAGATAACTAGAAAATCCAGGATGCAAAAATATATACATTATAACACAAGATACACCAAAAATCAAGACAATATAAATACACCAAAAAGTATTAATGCATCATAAATGACCTCCAGTAAGAACAAGTTAGAGGAAATGCCTGAGAAAGATTTCAAAAGAAAAATGGAGTTATGTTCTGGGGCCAATCCAATGAATACCAAACCTAAGCAAAGCATCAGCAAGGATTTACTTTCCAGAGGAACCTTCAAATAATTCTGGAAAAGGAAATTATAAGTAATGCTTGAAATCATCTTTGTCTGTTGAGGAAGGATTAACTAGTTAGTAATAAGCAATTGCCAGGCTTTGGGCTGGCTGGTACTAGTTGTTAAAAAGCCCCACTTGTCAACAATTTAGGCTTTTAAGTCTTCACTCAGCAACTTCTGTCTTCATGTATGGAATCTGCCCTGTTTACTAGATGTAGTGACCAAATTCAACTCTGTTCATGTGGATTTACTATATATATATATATATACACATACATACATATATATATACATTAATACATACATATATATATACATACTCAGTTTCTCCTTGTTTCCTCTTTGCCAGCATGGATAGGCATGGGAGGAGACAAAAAAAGATACACAAATAATCCTAACGATATAGCAATGACTTAATTTTCTACATAGCCTTTTAGCAAGGATGTTTCTTAAAAACTGGAAATAAATGTTGATTAAAAAAAATTAGCCAGGCATGGTGGCGCACGCCTTTAATCCCAGCACTCGGGAGGGACAGGTAGGAGGATCGCTTCGAGTTCAAGGCCACCCTGAGACTACAGAGTTAATTCCAGGTCAGCCTGGACCAGAGTGAGATCCTACCTCGAAAAAAAAAAAAAAAAAAATTTGCTGGGCATGATGGCACACGCCTTTAATCCCAGCACTTGGGAGGCAGAGGTAGGAGGATAACCATGAGTTTGAGGCCACCCTGAGACTACTTAGTGAATTCCAGGCCAACTTGGGCTAGAGTAAGACCCTACCTCAAAAAAACAAAAAACAAAAGAAACAAACAAGCAAAAAAAAAAACTCTGACCAGAAAATTGTGACCATACTACCACTGTTTCCCACTGACTTATAGAAAGGGGTAGGATAGCTTTTGGAACATTTCAAAATTATGTCCCACAAGCATTTGCTCTTGTTTTGATCATACATATCCTTTAAATATGAGCAAACAGACTGGATGGCTTAAAGTGTGCCCACAGCTGGCTGGTAATATGACACATATAGCCATCTCTACCACTACAAAGGATGGTTTCCCAAAGACATTCCCATCAGTACATGGATGAAAATATGGATTTTTTTGTGCAGTGTAGAGCTTAAACATAATCCTATTACTATCCTAGACACATATTAAATATGATTGAAACAATGCCCATTGGAAGTCTTAAAACCTTAACCACCAGTTTTACTTCTAAAATAAAGTAAACTGCCAAAAGTTCTGATGAAAGTGACAATTTATATTTTTAAGTAGTACAACTGGAATTTTCCTATAGCAGTAGACAAAGGAATTTCTTACCCAGATAAGTAGAAGAGCACCAATAAATTTCAGGTAGCTTATGCAAGTTAGGCACTAATGAATGTCATCTTCTGTTTTGTCATGAAAAAAGATCTTTCTGCTGCTAAAGGAGACTGATTTAGATTATGAATAGCTGTAGTGATTTGCAAAAATGGCTCCAGAGAGATAGAATGAGACTCCATATACTCATGGCACTTGAGGTTTCTGCCCTTTTTGTTGAAAATTAATTTGTCCTGTGGGTTATTGGATTCCAGCTCAGCCAATGTATATTGCTCAGTCATCACAAATTTACTTAAAATTTAGTGTAGCTGAAGTTCATTCAACAAGACAAAAGTCCACAGTTGAAAGCTTCTAAAAATCTTTTTTAAAAACTGGCTAACAGTGTAATTGAAAGTGCTGGTGTCTAAGTAGATTCACATAATGTTTTGCAGGTATCAATATATACTATATTACTATGTTAGAAATAGATTTTTCACTTGCTTTCCAGAGAAAGCAGAGAGAGACAATTTATCATCCTTTGGTAAGAGGACAATTTAGTTGAAGTTTTCTACATTCTGAAAATATATCAACCCTAAATTCAGATAAGATTCTATAGTACATACCACAAGGTTTCATTTGTTCATATATTTTTAAATTTTAAAACAAATATTTTAAAAGCAAATAGGCCATACAACTACTTTTACTTCCAAACCCTAGAGATGTTACACTTGAAAACATTAAAATTACATCCTGTTTCCCCATTTCAGCAGCTCTCTGCAGGCAGCTTACTTCTTGCTTAGGGTGATCTAGCCTGGAAGTATCTAGACTGAGCTGACCAAAGAGCCACAATGTAGACTGAGCACCAAGAGAAAAAAGCCCCAGGTTGGTGCCCATGCTTCTTGGCTCAGTGAGAACTGGAGGATTCTTCAAAAGGGGCTTCTATTAGGAAATAAAAGATAAAAGATGGCATTAAAGCAAGAAAGAACTAACAGTTAGCTGTGGGAAACAGTACTTTTTAATCAATCCCTCCTTTGAAGTTTTTTTCTGTAATATAATCTATTGCTTATTTTTACATATTTAAATAAGTATCTTTAATGCATTAAACACATTTAAACATGTTTGATAGTCTTTTTTGCCCTTGGAAAATTTAGGGGAATTTATCTCAAAGCTTATTCAATAGTTAAAATTACACCAGAGAACTTCAACTGTAACCAGGGCAATGTGGTAGCTCCTAGTTAAATTAATAGGACACAGGTAGTGACAAACATGATTTGTTCATTTCATTTACAGATGAAATATAACTAGAGAATACTGATTTCTGCTGAAATGTTACATTACGGAGTCTCTGAGAGATAAATCCAGATGGTAAAAGTATTAAGATATGTTATCTCATCAAGAAAAGAAAGCGAATGCCATCTGGGACAACGTCAGCCATAATCGGACGGTTTGGGTGGTGCTTTTGCTTTACTCCTGAAATCTAGCCTGGCTGAGGAAGTCCAGCCTCTGGAGAGATGGCTCCTTGCTGAAGGCCCACTGGGCAAAAGGAGAGGGGTAGGAATGCAACCAGACAATATAGACTGAAAAATTACATTACCAGGCCTCTTCTAGGGGAGAACTAAATAACTTTTATACTTTATCCACGGTGACTTATTTGTTCCTCTGAAGATTTATGGTCCTTGCAAAATATCTGCATTTTACCTTTCACTTTCCAGATTAAAGAGAGATGATTTTAAATAGGAGTCTGACTGGCATAATCTGGAATTGCAGACGATCTCAATTTTAAAGAAATGCTAAAAGTGAACTTGCAAGTGAAATGGAAATGACTGCGCATGTCAGGTGCAGGAGGGACTTTCTATCTGCACACAGCTAGACACGTCTGATCTTCTGTTGCTCACACGGATCCCCTCACCCTACCTCAGACCAGCCAGGGGCAAAGTGTACACGCTTAACCAGGAATTAAAACTCTTCCTGCTGCTGCTTCTACTTTAATTGATTGATGTTAAAAGTTTAGAAAATACAACCTAACCAGCTATTACAAAGCGCCTGTAACCAAGCCCTTGCCTTTGAAAGCAGCATCCTCAATTGAAACTGGCAGACCACATTTTTAGGTTTCAAGCAGCTCTGTCATTCTACAAGGAATGTGTCTGCCACTTCACACGACAGCCTGGGCTGAAAGACATGCACTTTGAATCAGAGAATCAATAGAACACTTAATGGACAATTAGGAGAACAGCTGTAGGAGTGTCAGAGCCCCATCTGTACGCAGCTCCAACCGCAAGCCCGGACAGGGCCGGAAAACAGTGCGCTGCTCCAGGGCACTGGCTCACACAGAACCTCCCTTTCAGTCCTCATTTAATGTTAATATAGTGTTCTTTTTCATTACAAATTTTAACATGTGTAGAAAATTATGGAAATTGCTTAAGCCATTTGTCAACTTATATCATGTGAATTGATCAATAAATTTCACTACTTTGTTGTTAATGTAGATAAATTTTGGCATTTAATTAAGCTCCAGTGAAAACGTGGCCACTTTTAATCTCAGCAGATGCTGTTATTTCATTTGTAATACATAACTACAGGGGTAAATACAACCCAGCCATGAATTATCACTAAATATTTATAGACAACATAGCAATTCAGAAAAGAGACACAAAAGATTTTTACAATGAAACAACTACTGCATGCAAAACCTGAAATAGGTGGTGACGAGCTCTAACAGGAGCTGTGGACGGAATCTCAACACTGTAGCTCCACAAAAGAATTACATATGTATATTGTTTCCATAATCCTGCCTCTACAGAGTAGATCTCTCTGTATTCAGCAGACAAAATTTCAAAAATTCTTTTCACAGAATTGTTCTAAATATTAGGACAGTTCCTCTAAGTTCGTACAAGTATATGAAAATTTCCAAGTTAAAATAAAAGCCAATACTTTTTATATTTCTGTTTGTTAAATTTTTTAAAATACAGATTGGGAATCTCTCTGGATATAAGGAAAACCTTATGCTTATTTCCCAGGCAAGATTTGGATTGGGTTATAAGACTGGTCAAGAGGACACTGGGTAGAAAATGCAGGCAAGATGCCCAGACAATGGAAACGGCAGATTGAACTTTTTAGGCTTTCTCCATATGGCCTGAGGGGTCCCAAGATGAAATCCTGCTCCTGACAGCCAGAAGCCCCATAGCCTTAACCTTCCGTGGCGTAGCTGACATGATAAACTGCTGTATCTCATTTGAGGGGGAATAGGCTGCCTCTTGGTGATTCTGCTGGTGCCTGCAGGGAAAAGGGGATTCGAAATCACATTGCTGTCTTTGCAGTGTAATCCACTCCATAATACCCATTCTTACCATTGTGTACAGGATTTGACATAAGGGTTTGGCTGGCTATGCAATGACTGCATTTTCAACAGAAGAGCAGACAAGGTCCTGTGTGTAAATATATATATACTGATTCTCCATTCTTGTTGGTACAATTTTTTTTTTATATCTGAGTGACCATCACAGTTCCAGTTGTCTCCTTGTCAGAGTAGCCATCATGGCTCAAGCAGTTTATACTTCCTGCTGTTTTGGCAAAGCCGTACCTAATAGGAGATGAATCTCTAAATTCTGACTCTATTAGAAAAATTAGAAGCAGCCAAGGGGAAAATGGACAGGATCTTTTTCGCTGAACCAAATTACTCGTCTAAATTTCCAGCCAAAATTCTCTCTGGCATACTCACATTCATATTTCTTTTTATTCTGAAATTTAAATTTCCTAGGACTCAAGGTCTATTTTGAAGCTCCCTCAAAGCAGAGGAGGTTGGAAAAATCTACCTCAGCTCTAATATAGATTATAGGACTCGTTTGTACTCTCTGACATCGAGGATTTATGAAATCATAACACAAGTATTTTAATGAGCTATGTTTATCTGTGACTGTGAGGTAAACTGAGGAAAAATAAGTTATTGCTTAGATCAAAGAAATACTGACTTTTTGAGTATCATATGTGGACAGTGAAGAGTTATAAGTTTGGTTGAGAAACAAAAATTAAGATCCTCAAAAATTAGGACTATGGTGGATTAAAGATGGGCACAAAATCCTTCACCATTTCTCCATCAATAAATAGAGTCTCATTTCCTTATGCCTGAATGCTGGCCAGTCTTGTGAATTTTTTTCTCAACAGAATATAGCAGAGACATGGCACAAGATCTAGCCCAGACCTTAAGAAAACCAAACCAAGAAGCTATTGCTTTTACATTTTTAAGAGTCAATTCCCATACTATAGAAATCTGGAAGTTAGTCTACCAGATGAGCAGAGGTCACTTGGAGAATGATGCTGAATGATGATAGACCATTATGGAATTTCAAGCTTCTGACGCCTGGGCAAGTGACCACAGAGAGCTTCACCATGGACAGCAAGAAAACCTCATAGGGGAACTCAGTCAGCCCATAGATTCAGGAAGAATCACAAATCCTTCCTAGGTTAAGGGAGATAGTAAGTTTGGGGGAGTTTTTCTTCACAGTAACAGACACTAAAATCAATATTTTGATTATGATAAAAATCTCCCCTTTTTCTTTTCAGACCCCACACTCCTGAAAATGTGGTGGCTGGCAATCAGTACTCACTTTTCTCCAACTCATAAAGAAGTGACCCAATAACAACAAGCAAAAAGTTAAAATTGGAGGGAGGGAGATAAATGCTTGTGAAAAGATGCTCACACTGGTTTTCTCTGCTTTTGGCTCACTATTTTCTCTCTCTGGTTTTACTCAATGCTAAAACAAAGGAAGAAGATGGACTTTTGTCCTGAAAATCAACCCAATTCACTTAAATACAAGTGCACTTTTTCTTTTTAATTGAAGATTTTGATGCACAAACATACTGTAGTTGATCATATTCCCCTCCTACTACCCTCTTTTGTCTCCCTTCCCTCATCCCTATTACACTGAACCCCTTCCTCTTTCCAAGCAGTCCTTCTATTCTGATGTTTCATTCCTTTTGTTCTCCACAACCTTTGATGTAACAGTGTTGATGAACTCAATATTTTTCAGGTATTGGGGATTAAGCCCGTCACTGTGACATCCTAAATGTACAGGGAAGTTCCTGACTAGAGGACAGGGCCCCAAAGTACAGCAGACTTCTAAGAATCAGCAAATGGGAGGCTATTTGTGTTGTTTATATAACAAAAAGAAACTAAACTCTAAATTTACCTTTAGCTAAAAGAACAAATTGGACCCTAATAGCAGCTCTGTCATATATAGCTATGTAACTTGGGCAAGTAATTTTATCTTTGTGGACCACATCTCTTTCCTTGTTTATAAAGACATTGGATTAGATAATCTTTAAAGTTTATTTTTAAACTTTGCCACCTTTCAAAGACTTGTGTGATTTTTTTTCAGCTGAATCCAACCTTTTCTTTTTTCAAAATTAAAAAAAGTATTTATTTGAGAGACAGAGAGAAAGCAGAGAGAGGGAAAGAGAGAGAATGGTATCCAGCCACTGCAGATGAACTCAAAACACACATGCCACCTTGCTCATCTGGCCTACATGGGTCCTGGGGAATTGAACCTCAGTCCTTTGGTTTTGAAGGCAAGTGCCTTAACTGCTAAGTCATCTTACCAGCCTCCCAACCCTTTCTTAATTTCTTATTGTGATCACATTAGTGTCACTACAACAGTCCAAGGAATACTCTGTTTCTGAATAGTTCAGATAGTTGTATATTTACCTTTCTCCCAGAAAGAATAATTTAATTTTTTACTTCATTATTCTATAAGAACAAAGGACTATAACATTTGTTTTTACCATGAAGTTTCTAAAAGCATATCCATTCTTCATAAAATTCATGAGTAGTACATATTTTGCTTGTAGAAAATATCTGAGAGGCACTGAAAAAGAGCTCTATCACAGAGGAGAATGGCTTCATAACTCACTAGTTCTTATGTTATATTTGATGCTAAAAGTGTTGACATTAGAAATGATTTTAAATTTTGGGGGGTGTCTTTAGCTGTGGTACCTAGGAAGGAAAAAATATGGTTCATGAATTCTAAATAATTCCAAAGGTTAGTGGTCTCAACCATTTATGGGCACAGATATGGAACTGAATCTTGCATTACTCTCCAGTTGGATATCTTCAAGCAACCTTCTGGCAATCCATTTAATCTAAGACTATGCATTTTGCTCTAAACAGTGCAAATTTCTGTAAGAGCATAGCAATGACATGATGCATAAAAAGTGCCTAGAACAGGAAGCATTGCACAAATTGCACAATTGAATAATAAATATACAATTAAACAATTATAGGGTGAGCACTAGAGAATAGGAAACTTGCCTGTTTTATTAATTTTTTAATTACATGATATCTAAGTAAGATTCTTACTCTGACCTACAGCTCCATCCTCATCCCATGATCTTGTTACACTGTTTATCTAATAGGAATCACTGGGTTTGAGTTTCATATCCTTCAATAACCTCTGCTCATTACTAACAAGGGATAAGCCTTCTAAAAGACAAAAGAAGTGTAACTACTACACAGGCCTCTGATCCCTAGTAAGTTAAAAGTTATGAGTCTGAGCTGGGCATGGTGACGCACGCCTTTAATCTCAGCACTCAGGAGGCAGAGGTTGGAGGATTGCTGTGAGTTTGAGCCCACCTTGAGACTTCGTAGTAAATTCCAGGTCAGCCTGGGCTACAGCGAAACCCTATCTCAAAAAAAAAAAAAAAGTTATGAGTCTGAATTAAAGACAAACATGGCTCACACAGGAGACTCTCTGATCATATAAAAAGTATACCTTTGGAAGCTGGGCTTATTAAGGCCACTATATTGACAACCTGCTTTGGTAAAAGTTTTCTTATAGACACCAAAACCTTTATTTTAGGAGATATATGTGGAGTAGTTATAATTCACTTTGGTTTTGGGATAAAAAAAAATGAGACATGTTCTAGACAACTTGCTTCAGTCAGTCAGTGGCCAAATAAAAATTAAAATTCACATTTAAGCGGGACATGACGCTGCATGCCTTTAATCCAAGCACTTGGGAGGCAGAGATAGTAGAATCACTGTGAGTTTAAGGCCACCCTGAGACTACATAGTGAATTCCAGGTCAGCCTAGGCCAGAGTAAGACCCTACCTCAAAACAACAACAACAACAAATTCACATTGATTATTGTCCTTTATTCATTATTCTATTACAGACCATATTTTCTTGACTCCCATATTAAGAGAAAGTTCAGTTAGTGACATTAGGCAATATTAGAAAAAAAGGCATAGAATATGTAACCCCAAACTTTCTTCAGGGAATTTAAGTTGAGCTTACAACACACCTAGGCAACTAGTGCATTGCTGCCAAGATGAAGGCTCAACTCTAATTCACTTCCTCAAGGTCATACTTTCAGTGTGGCTAAGCCATGACTACAGATGAAAGTATTGTGGCTACAAACCTATACTTAGTCAAGTCATCTCCAGTCAAAGAGCCAGTTCATTTGGTCCCTACATATGGCAAACATATATGTGTTTCATATCCTTTAATAACCTCTACTCATTACTAACAAAGGATAAGCCTTTTAAAAGACAAAAGAAGTATAACTACTACAGAGGCCTGGATCCTAACAAAAAATATTCATGGTCCAAAAAAAACTCTTGTGGACTAATTTCTCTATAATTATAGTTAGTATGGCTATTAACAAAGTCAAAATCAATGAAGACACAAGTATAATGAGGCTTAAAAGCAGAAAAGAGAGTTGGGGGTGGGGCGGGAAGACAGCTCAGCAGTTGAAGTGCTTACTTACAAAATCTGCCTCATTGGTTCAATTTCCCAGAAGCCACATAAGCCAGATACAAAAAGTGGTGCAAGCATCTGTGTACATTTGCAGTTGCAAGAGATTTTGGCATGGTCATACACATATATACATACACACACATGTAAATAATAAAGATTTTTTTTAAAAAAAAAGAGAGTTAGGGACATATGCCAAAGAACAGACCAAACCATAAATACAAAAGCTGGCAGAATTGTTATTTTCTAGGTACCTAATAACACATAGTCTATGACACGAATTCAGATCAAAGCTATACTGACTGTGGTCATCTTTTCTCTCTCCCGTTTCTGCAGGTATGAAGATGTGTAAAGAGACAGTTTATAAGAAGCATTACTGTTACCCTAGGCTTAATTCAGGCTTCAAGTTGAGTGTTTTGTTCTTGTATCCAGTACTAGATACAGGAGAGCTTCCACACAGCACTTACATCCTCACTTTTTGTGTGCTTGTAGCTTTTAAAAAGCCTCTAAGATTTTAAGAGATGGTCTACTTAATTTCTAAACAATAATAGTTTTGGTGTTTTTTTCTCTATAGACTAAAATTAGAAATGCCCTTTCTTTATTTTGTGGTGGCGAAGTTAACCACAACCATCAGAGTTTGTATGGGGCATGGGAAGAAGCTGACTTGGAAAGAGATATTTGGGTTTGGTTCAATTTCCAGGGCATGTCAAATAATGTTAAAAGATCACTGAGAGCTGAAAGCTAGTTCTTAAGAAGTTGATGTGTACATGGGCATAAGAGTGTATATTAGAGGTATATTAATACAATTCTACTTCAACACATTTAATTCTTAAATGCTACATATACTTGCTTAATCTCCCATTTTAAAAGTAGAAAAGGTTAGATTATAACATCAGGTTAGCTCGCTTGGAAGCAGGTAATAATTAAGTTGATTCACTGTTGCAATTACTGTCAAATCCCCCTTAATTACCAAAGATTTTATGGCAGCTTCATTACACGGCGGCTGTAATGCATTGTGGCCCTGAGGAGAGGTGTTGCAGGAAATTCTGCATAGCATGGATAATTCTAACCTGCAGTTACAGCTTCCAGCAAATGCTCCTGCACTGAATTTATCTTTTTTTTGACATTTTTTTCCTGTTACTCAAGCAGTTAAACCCTGGTAACATTACTAAATACCTACCAAACTTAGAAAGTTAGAATTGATTTCTCCATAACTACTTGAAACAAAACAAAAAAAGAGGATGGGGAAAGGATAAATTAGCCATCAATTATTGCCAAAAATCATTACATTATTTTAATAATGAATTCAGATCATGGCATCCAAATGGATGTGAGCTCTACACATCTAAATCAGAACTGCATCTTAAATTTCTGCTTCTTGTGGATGAATATTTTTATATGATAAGAAAAATTGAAACTGAATACTTAACAGATAGTCTGGAAGAGATTTTTATTTATCATTAATTTTCCAATGAATTTCTGTGAAAAATAATCATTAAAATATAAACATCGTTTTTAAGTTTCCCTATCACCACTTGTTTTCATTGGAAAAATCTTTACAAACCAGAATCTGTATATTGAATAAAGTTCAAAACAGATAACTGAATGCCTCTCAAAGATTCTTTTTTAACAAAAGAATTTACTTCACAGAATGTATTAGATTTGGAAAGGGCTACAGTGTCAATGACACTGTTGGCATCTGTGTTAACAGTGAAGGGCCTGGCTTTGTACAGCAATGCAGTTATTAAATTTCTCCAGAGACCATGACTCATTAATCAAATATTCATACATCTCTGTAAATACACACTGAACAGAGCATACCCTCAGAGCCGAGCATCCCAACACAAGTGCCCTTTCATGTAACACTGACAAAATCCTGAGAACATGTGGTCATGTTTTGCATTTCTAATGGACTATGTACTCTGTAATACTCCATTTCCTAAAAACAGAACACAAGTAATCTTACTGATTGCAAGTGTTAGATGGCTACAATTAAAATTATTCCACTATTGCTTCATACCCTCTTTTGGTTTTTTTGTAAACTAGGACAGAGAATTGATTCTTCTGTTCTTTGTTTACCATCAAACAAGGAATTTTTTTCCCAGGCAGATGAAGAAATCCAGGGCCATGCTCCTATTAGTACAAGAATTTGTATTAGCATGAAAACAACAAATCACTACTTAAACTAGGAAAGCCAAATAACTTAGCATATTAGCCGACTTGAACTTGCTATATTTTGCAAAGTGCTTAGTCTGTTTTATGCCACTAAAAGTTTTCCCCACATTGAACAGGAACAAAAGGTCTTTCTTGATGTGGTCTCTAGAACATTGGAATCTGAATGCCAGGCACAGAAGAGAAGATCCACAATGTCTCCTCAGAAGGGCAAATAGAATCAGGCTCCTCACCTCAGCATGGGCAGAATGAAAAGAGAGTTGTCAACTTGTAACTCAGCTTTTTAAAAGGCAAAAAATGCCACTTCAGAAGCAAACCTTTGGCAGAGGCACCTCGTCTCTTTTCATCCACTCTAGCCTACTGCTCAGACTGATGCTCTCTAACTTTTTTAAAATAAAATCTTGTCTGAAATTATTCTTCCATAGCCTTGTCCTCACTCTCATCCAGCTGTTCTCCCCCATTCTCTGTACTCTTTTCTCTGGTCTCTTCTGCTTGATCCTTTGAAAAGTCTGACTCAGTATAATGTGGGGAAAACTTGAGCCAGCTATGGAATCAGGAGCAGTTTAAATGTGTAAATGACCAGCTGTGCTAACTTGGCAGATATATCTTAATTAATTTGATTCTCAATTTCTTCATCTGTAAAATGGAGATGATAAAAACATCTATTTTCTAGGTTTTTGTGTAAAGATTCAACTACTGTTTTATAAGATATTTGTTAAGTGCCCAATAAATGCCAGTTGTTATTTTGTTTCAAAGCTGTAGTCATTAGTCCCCTGTCACCTCACATTAGTTCTAACTTTTCTTTCTTCTGAAAATACTAGTTCCTTCTAGATTTAACCAGCAGAGTCCTTGCATTTAAATTTCCTGGGTCAGCACAGCGTCAGCCTCTGCAATACTCACACCAGCAATGGCAAACGCTCTAACTCCAAACTTCAGTCTGAAATTCTGCTTTTCATATCATTCTCAGTAGTTAATATTTCTCCAAACTTCCTTTCTTTAAATCCTTTGGAAGGGTGGTAAAACCTGTGAGACTCCTCAGAAAATATCTTTAAAAATGAAAATATATGTATGATTAAGGAGAATAGTTAACAAAATGTTAAAACATGTGCTATAGGGTAACATATAAGTCACTTTTTAAAACTTCTCATGGACAACCTCCATACACATACACACTTACCCTGATCATAATCCCCTTCCTATATCTGCTTCTATAAGAACACATTACTAAGGCCTAGTATTAAGTCCTACCATAATTTCAAAGCTATGTCACTATTTCAAGGTATTTGTATTAACTATGATGGGACAATATCTGATTCTCACTTGTGACAACATAATGCTATGCTTAAGAGTATCAAATAAGGAGATTCTATACTTAACCTAGAATGTGTAAGTTAAATGATAGTGAAAATAAAGATGCAAGTTTTCCCCTCTTGAGTTCTTTACATAGTTCACCAGGTTAAAAAGCCTTGTATTGGGCAGGGAGAAAGTTCAGTCAGGAAAGCACTTGTCATGCAAACATGAGGACCCACATTTGAACCCCAGGAACTATATTTAAAAAGCCAAGTGTAGTGGCACATGCTTTGAATATCAGCACTTGGGAAACAGAATGGAGTATCCTCAGAGCTCACTGGCCAACCAACCTAGCAATCTTCAGGCCAATGAAAGACCTTGTCCCAAAAAAGGTGGTTCGCCTCCTTAAAGAATGACATCTGAGTTGGTCCTCTGGCCACACACACACACACACACATATATTACAAGAGCACGTGTATTTACATGAATATGTGTGTACACACATGCATACACAAAGAACCCCTTGTATTAAATGATCTGCTCTTTCTTAGCCTCGTTTAAATCCATAGATTCCATAGATTTATATCAAGGTATAATAAACCTAAAGAGAAGGGCTTGAGAATCTTCCAGTTTTATTTTATTCTAATTTTTTTTAGAGAGAGAGAAAGAGAGAATTGGCATGCCAAGACCCCAGTCAATACAATGGAACTCCAGATACATGCGCCACCTAGTGGGAATGTGCAACCTTGTGTTTGCCACACCTTTGTGCATCTGGTTTAAGTGGGATTTGGAGAGTTGACCATGGTCCTTAGGCTTCACAGCCAGGTGCCTTAACCACTATGCCATCTATCCAGCCTGAATCTCCTGAGTTTAAATTTTCATATTTTAAATCATTTAAACTAAATCTCAGCTCTGATTTTGAGCTTTTTTTCCTTTCGTAACACCCATCCTCTCATGTCTCCAAGGTATCTGCCTAAGTACTATTTCAGGCAAACACTCCTGGCTCAGCATGTCTCATTCTTCCTGCTCACCTTTCTGTGTACATCACTCCTTACTCCATGTCAGCAGTGCTCCTGGTGTCAAAGTCAGCCACATGCACCTCAGAAGTACCTGTGGGATCGGCTCCAGCCTGACCCCACTTAGAAAACATGCAGTGGAGCCAATGCCAGGTCTTTGAGCGGCTTCTCTGCTGGCATAGGAATTATGTTGGACATTTAGATTCACTTCCAATGCCATTAAGATTTTTCTGATCCCAAAAACCATAAGTGAGATGTCTCTTGTCACCAAGTACCCCTTTACTTTGTACAACTTCTAATATGCCTTCTCTTGCTCTGCCCTGTGTTACAGTTTTATATGTATTTTCTCCACCCTTAAGTGAATTTATTTGCTTTCTTTTTTTAATGTTTTTTTTTTTTTGAGGCAAACCCAACAGACTGACCTTTTATATTACACAAGAGAGCAAGAGTGAGTGCAAGAGGGGGAGAGAACTGGTGCACCAGTGCAACCTTGAGCACTTGCATCAACTTGTGCGTCTGGTTTATGTGAAATCTGGAGAGTTGAACGTGGGTCCTTAGGCTTCACAGACAAGTACCTTAACTGCTAAGCCATCTCTCCAGTCCCTTAAGTGAATTTTTAACCCAATGCCAGTTAAAAAAAATCTTTAACAATGGAGAGATGGCTTAGCAGTTAAGATGCTTACCTGCAAAGCCAAAGGACCTAGGTTTGATTCCCCAGGACCCACATAAACCAGATGCACAAGGTGGCACATGCATCAGGAGTTTGTTTGCAGAGGGTAGAGACCCTTGCACCCCCACTCTCTGTATCTGCTTCTCTATCTCTGTCAAATAAATAAAATATAAAAATATTTAAAACTTTTCAAACCTTAAGACAGACATGAATAAAATCTTGACAATGCTTTTAATACTTATCATGTGCTTAGGGTGCACCAGGCATGATTCCTTGCCTAAACCTCACTACAGCACCATGCTGTTACCATATCAGCTACGGCCAGTTTATATTTAAGAGAGAGAGTGTGTGATAGAGAGAAGGGGCATACCAGGGCCTCTAGCCACTGTGAATGAACTCCAGATACATGTGCCACCATGTGCATCTGGCTTACATGGGTTCTGGGCAATTGAACCTGGGTTCCTTTCCTTTGTAGACAAGCACCTTAGCTGCTAAGCTATCTCTTCAGCCCTAGAGTTTATAGATATGTAATTTGCCAAAAGCCATATTGCTACTAAGTGATAAAGTAACAATGTGAACTGATCCAGTCTGATTTCACAGTTTAACTGGTCATTATGCTGTCTCCACTGTGGAATGCTGGTAGTTTGACAGAGATATTAAGGACCTGTTTTCCCCCCAAACACAAGGATTTGTATTTTGTTACAAACTAACTATACTGAGCAAATAAAGCATTACTTCTTTTGGTGGGGATAGGTATGGGAGAGCTGGGGTAGCATCTCACTTTAGGCCAGGCTGACATTGAATTTATTCTGTAGTCCAGGCTGGCCTTGGACTCAGAGAGATCCTCTTACCTCAACCTCCCAAGTGCTGGGATTACAGGCATGAGCCACCACACCTAGTTTAAAGGATTACTTCTAAGCATTTCTTCTGGCTGAATGCTATTGTATAATGCAATCTTCCACAATTTGATATGTCCTTATACAATGTTTTGCTATCTAAACATACATTTATAGTATTTTAGACCAATTTTATGGTATGAAAAGTTGAATAAATACCTTATTTTAAAAATAAAGATTCAAACACTTAAGGAAACTTTTGCAGAAATTGAAAAGAATCCTAAAATTTTCTGAAAATATGGAGATGAAGTACTGTCTGAGTAGCTGTGCATGGTGAAACATGCTTATACTCCTGGCACCTGGAGGTAGAGGCAGGAAGACTGTAAGGTCAGGGCCAGCTTGTACTATGTACCAAGCTCCAGGCCAACATGGTCTATGCAGTGAGAGCTTGTTTCAATCAACCAATCAATCGATAATAAATAATAAAATAAATAAATAAATTTTAAAAGAAAGAAAAATACCAACAAAAGCAATCTTCAAATAAGAACAAAGTTGAAGGACTTATTTACCAATTTTCAATTTTATGGCAAAGTTACAGGGATACAGGGTTAAAGCCAGTCCAATAGTGGCATGAGGATACATGGAAAGGAATGGAGTAGTTCAGTGGTAGGTGCACACACACACACACACACACACACACAGAGAGAGAGAGAGAGAGAGAGAGAGAGAGAGAGAGAGAGAGAGAGAAGTAAATCCTTGGATGTATGGCAAACTAATTTTTAATAACAATGCCAACCTAAACATCATTCAACAAGGGAAAGAAGAGTCTGTTCAGCCAATGTTCAGATGACTGGATTTCCACATGCACAAGAATGAACACAGCTAGGGCTGGAGAGATGGCTTAGTGGTCAAGGCACTTGCCTGCAAAGCCTAGGGACCCATGTTCAACTCTCCAGATCTCATGTAAGCCAGATGCACATGGTGACACAATCACAAGGTGGTGCACATGTCTGGAGTTCTACTGCAGTGGCTAATGGCCCTGGTGCACCACTTCTCTTTCTCTCTTGCTCTCTCATTAAAAAAAAAAAAGAATGAATATTGTTATCTACTTCAAACCATATACCAAAACCAAGTCAAAATGAATGAAAAATCTAAATATAAGAACTAAAAACACACAATTCTCAGAAAGACATATAGGAATAAATACTTATGATCTTACATTAAGCAATGGTTTCTGAAATACGATACCAAGAGCACAAATAACACCAAAAAGAAACTATACCAGGAAACAGAGAAAGTTGACTTAACAAAATTAAAACCATTCTTTTTGAAAAACATTTTTATTTATTTATTTATTTGAGAGGGAAAGAGAGAATGAAGCACATAGAAAGACTAGACGTGTCAGGGCCTCCAGCTTCTGCAAATGAACTCCAAATGCATGTGCCACCTTGTATATCTGGCTTATGTGGGTCCTGGGGAATCAAACTGGGGTCTTTTGGCTTTGCAGGAAAGCACCTGAATAGCTAAGCCATCTCTCCATCCCTAAAACCATTGTTTTCTTTCTCCACAATGAACTCCCAGCATGGTACACTTAGCCTTGACATAGGTCCAACAGCAATGGGGCCAACTGTCTCTGAGCAGAGAGCTCTATCGTGAAAGTTTGGCAATCCACAGCATTGAAGAAAATCCCACATCTGATATGTGACATATCCAGAATATACAATGAATTCGTACAACTCACTAACAGAATGACAAATGCCCCAAGTAAAAAAAAAGAGCCAACCTGAATGTGTACTTCTGCCCAGGGATGTGAAAAGTAACGAGCATCTGGACAGACACTCATCATCACTCCTGACAGGAGAGCAAGGCTGATGAGGACGTTCAACAACCAGAGCCCTCACAGATTGTTAGCAGGGCTGGCCGGAGGGTGGTATTGCCACCTCAGGAAAATAGTTTGGAAGCTCAGCAAACAGTTCAACAGAGTTGCCACACTGTGGAAATGGACTATTGGAAAGAACTGTGGGCATTCCCACAGTTTGTCATGGGCCTTACAAATAACATTTCTGATAATATTGCTGTGAGATGCTTTTTCTACTAAGTTCCTGACTTGTAACTAGCCCTAAAGTTAATCTTAAAAAGACTGTGATCCACCTGCTTAAAGCGATGTGACTGCCTCACTGGACCTGTGGCCTAGACAGTACCAATATTGACAGATGACCAATATTGACAAGCAGTGTTTATGCTGACTCATCTTTAGCTGTACTCTTTGCCTAGCTCTTTCCTCAGCGGCCTGGTTGCACTTCGGGCTCAGAACTGTGCATGTGTGAGAAGTGATGACCACAGCATTGGAGACAATACAGTCAGTATCGCACTGCCCAGAGAACTGCCAAATCTACTGAAGACAGCAGGTGGACTTGGTGTGATAGCATTTGTGAATGGAGAGAGAGAGAAACCAACAGGTCATACCCTTAAATCTCTTCCTTTAACAAATATTTAAGGATTGTTTAAAGTCCAAAGTTCTTTGATCTTTGCTCAATTTGTTCATGTGTTACTGTTTTTTGTGCTTTGCCTGTCAGCAAAGCTACATCTGCAGGAACATCACAACAGCGGCAGCAGCTCACCCTTGGGTTAAACAACTCAAGGGTCGGTTTTCCTTCTTTCAAGCTCAGCTCTGAGACACAAGCTGACCCCTTCTTGGGAAAAAGAATCCTAGTTAGCTTCTGTCATTTCAGGACAGTGCCCCAGTTGGGTACCATATGCCTGGCAATTACAACTCCTCAACATAGGTCCAAGAGGAATGAATACATGTCCATATAAAATCAAGTACAAAAATGTCTTCAGTAGCATTGTTCATAATAGCCAAAGAGTAGAAACAACATGAATGTCCATCAATTGTTGAACAAGCAAAGTGCAGTAGATATACCTACTAGAATATTAGTCAATCACAAAAAATTACAAAGTGTTGATATATACAACATACATGAACATTAAAAAAAGCACTCTAAGTGATGAAATGTCCAGAACAAACCAAATCAGACAAATAAAGTACATCAGTAGCTTCCAGGGCTGGGCCAAGCAGAGGGGCAGAGAAGAGAGTGACCACAGGTACAGGCTCCTTTTCAGAGAATTCCATCATTACACTGTGCATTAAAAATCACTGGACTGTACACTCATAAACTGTGAATTGTCTGGCACCTGAATTACATCCTAATAGAGCTATTTTTTACAAATAGAAAACCATGTGACAGTTCTTCACACCCAGTGAGATGGTCCTAGGACAGCTATGTGAGAAGGTAAGTCTTTAGGAGGTGGGCATAGTAAATGAAATTTAAGAGTGCTGTTAAAGGAATATTGAACTCCGGCCCTCCTCTTCCTCTTTGCTTCCATGTCAGGTGATCAACTTCCTCCACCATGTCCTCCCCCCATGACATGCTGACTTACCACAGGCCCAAAGGCAGTGGAGACTACTGACTATGGTCAGAAATCACCAAAACTTTGAGCCAAAACCAAACTTTCCTCTTTTTAAGTTGATTATTCCAGGTAGCTTGTAGAAGTAACATAATAGTAATTTAAACGGCTATAATGAAAAGACTTAATCTTGAACTTAGTCATTAGACATGCAATCCAATACTTCTTAAATAGATTAAATAATTGTTGAATTTTATTACCAGTTATTTTATAAACATGTCATAAACAGAAAAGTGAAAGTGATAACACTAGTAGAAAGAAACAAAGGTTCCATAATTTTAAGCTCGTTAATATAGAGACAAATAATTAGTCTCTCCAAAATCTCAGGTACTGTATATCTACTTTAAGTCAGGACACAACACTTAAAAATGAAAGAATACAAATAAATAATATATACAAAATGTGGGACCCACATCAAAATAATACCAAGCTAATCTTATTTAAAATGTTTTTTTTTAATTTTTATATTTTAAATTCCCTTTTATAATATTGCTTTAAAACTCCTATTGTTCCTGCAGATTCAACTGCCTCATCTTTTTTTTACTTTTCTGTTTTTCAGGGGTCTTGCTATAGCCTAGGCTGACTTGGAACTCCCTCTGTAGTCCCAGGCTAATCTTGAACTCACAGCAATCCTACCTCTGCCTCTAGAACCCTGGGATTAAATTCTATATAAAATTGAGTCTCAATACCACTATGAGGATAGTGGCTATGGTGGTTTGAATGTAAACTGGCCACTATAACCTCATGTGTATATGGTTAAGCCTCAACCCTCAGTTGGTGGCACCTTGGGAATTGGAGTCTTTCTAGAGGAAGTATGTCAGTAGGGTGTGCCTTGGGGTTTTACAGCTCAGCTCTGCTTGCTAGTATAAAGGAGCTCATTCCATCTACCTCCTCACTTGCTACTGTGACATGTGATGCTTGACTTTCAGCTCTTGCCACGCCTTCTCTACCATGATGAAGTTTTCCATTGAAACTGTAAGCCTAACCAAATCCTGTCCATTAGCTGCTTCTGATCAGGTGTGTTGTCCCAGAAATGACCAGGTATCTGCTACAGTGGCTCAGGTCTAGAGCCAGTCATAGCAAAGATCACTTTGCAAATGAGAGGCCTAAAGCAAAACGTGAAAGCCTAAGTGGTGGCCCTCTTCTTCAAAAAGAAAAGAGTTAACAAATAGGAAGTGGGCTGTTCAGGGCTGGAGAGATGGCTCAACAGTTAAGGCACTTGTTTGCAAAGACTAAGGACCCAGGTTCAATTCCCCAGCATCCATGTAAAGCTAGATGCATCTGGTGTTCATATGCAGTAGCTAGAGGCCCTGGTGTACGCATTCTCTCTATATCTGCCTCTCTCTCTCTCTCAAATAAATAATAAAATATTACAAAAAGAACACAAGTTCCATCTATTGAGTGAACATGCTTCAAGAATATTAACATGAACCTAAAATAGAATGAAGCAACAGAAAAATGAGTGTTAGTACATTGAAGCAGGGAGTGTGGGTGGATTTTCCCCTATAAAATCTATTTATTTAGGAAATCCTTTATCTCCCCATTAAAGCTCTCTGTTCCAATTAGACTCTTGATACTGGGCTTTCCTGACCTGAACCATTAGGCCCAGGACTCATATTGATTGCCTTGTTGGTGTGAGAGCTCACCTCCCAACAGACTCATCAGCTATACCTTATTCCAAGAACGGAGTAGAAAGCATGCAGAATGTGACCATCAGCAGGTGCCCACCGCACTGGCTGGGGAGCAGCACTCACAGCATATGCTGAACTCAGCATAGCTGCCCAAAGCCACTGTCTATCTCTATCTACTTCTTTAACACCCACACCCAACTTAGTCATCCCAGTCTACAAGCCTTTTAAACTCATGTGTCCAAAGTGTCAGTTTTTTATTTGAATTTACATACTCAAAACTTGCTGTTAGTAATTCTCATCCTTTTGTTCTCAGACTTGTTTGATTGCCAACTTTACTTTTCCTGCTTATAAAGTAAGTTTTGAAACCCATGAGTTCTCAATTCTTGTTAATTTAATATTTAATAATTTAAAGGGAAGATAATTCTCTACAGAATGTCTTTTTCTTTTTTTCTTTTTGGTTGACACTCTAAGATTTTCAATTGTGTGAGAAATTGGTTAAAAGGTAATTTTTCTACCTAGTAGCAAACATGTATTCTCCATATTTAACAAATTTTTTCATAGCATTGTAAGGAAATGAGTGAAATTTTATAACATAAATTGTGAATGGGGCCAATGCTTGCCACTGGTTACATCAAGAAAAAATAAAAAAGAAAGAGGATGAGAGTAATGAGGGGTTGAATATGATCAAAATTCATGATACACATATATGAAATTGTCAAAAATTAAAATTTTTAAATGTTTCTGCATTACTAAATGTAAATACAATATTTTTTCAAAGTTTATAGGCAAGGTGAAAAATCTTTAAATAGCCATTGGAAACTACACAAAAATGCTGAAGATTTTAAACTGACTTGGATTCAAACTATAAAATGGTATATTACATTTTAGAATCAAAATAATGTCTAAAGGTTTTTTCTGATCTGATGTTCTGACTTTTCCCTACACTTCTGGACCATTCAGTCCAGCTCTTAGGTGAGGAGCACAGTGGACTGTGCTTGATGAACAATGTAAGGCTACAGAGAACATCACGTGGTCAGTGTTTACTCTCTTCAAGCTTTGGGTCAACATCTGCTGTTCTTTTCATGAAAAGTAGTAACTCCTTAACTTTCAAAGGAATTACTTCTATTCGTGTTATCTTGATTCTACTTCACCATTGTTTACATTTTCAGTAATTATACACTTAGTGATTTAGTGTCTATAAATTGTTTCTTCATTAGCTGCTCTTCCTCTTAGAATATGTTTTACAGTTTTTAAGACTCTCATATGTATATAGGGGTTGGAAACACTTCCTCACAAAACCTGTGGGCCAGGTTTCAATTCCCAAGCCACCCATGGAAGCTGGATGCAAGTGCCTGCTGTTCATTTGCAGAGGCAAGAGTACACACACACACAAAAGGTTAAACTCTTCTATATTAATATATACACAAAAGCACTTATATCAAATGCAAGCTAGTAAAGGTGATCCTATGTGTAGCAGACAGCTTCAGGCTCACTGAGATGAGCTTTCAGACCAGGCACAGTTATGAAGGAAGGGATTTATTGAAGCTAACAGATCCAGGGGAAGTTCCATAATGGTGAAAGAAGTTGGCCCCCTCTTAGAGGAACAGGCAGAGAGAAAAAAGCCACAAGTCAAAAGCTACACCATACAGCACACTTCAGGAACTCCAGGAGGAACTCAGGCACTTTGTATATCTTTAGATCAGAATGTCAAATCCACCACACCTTAGGGCTGGACTGCACAGTGACACCTCCTCCAACCAGTTGGCTGGAAATCCAAGAAGTTTTAATAAACTCCTGAATTTATTGGGAAGTTTTTATTTTTATTTTTTATTTACTCAAACTATCACATTCCATCCCTGGCCTCCAACAGAGTCAAAACCATCTCACATTGTAAACTGTACTCAGTCTAATTTCACAGGTCCCACAGTCTTTACCAACTTAAGACGGTTCTAATGTCCCAGTCTCATCTGAGATTCAAGATTGTCTCTTAGCTGTGAGTCCTGTAAAATTAAGCTAGTTATGTACTTTTAACATATAAAGGCACAGAGTAAACATTTTTAACTGGTATAAGGCATAACAAAGACTAGAACAATGTAAACTTAACAATCATCAAAGAAACATCAAACTTCTGCAGTTCAAATACAAACATAACCAGTGACTACAGCCTCAGGATCTTCCAATTCTGTCCCTCCAACTAGGCTGTGTAGCCAGGGGAAAACTTCCAACCTTAGCTAACAGCCTCTATGGTAGGCCTTGTACAGAACTGGTATATCCAAAATATCTTTGTGTCTCCAAAAAAACCATGGTCCATTTTTTAATGGTTTTGCCAGCCTATCAGGGTCATTATGTCCTGTCTCATTCCATATCTCAGCAGCAGCTCCTGGAAACATGTGCACTTCACAGCCACTTCACCTAATTTTTATGTTTCCAAAAGTAATACCAGGTGTGCAGGGCATAGCTGTATTTTAAATTTAGGAATAAAATATATTGTAACCTTAAAAAGTAGGTTTCTCTCCAGCCAACTCTTTACAAAAGAGTTTACTCCCCATTGTTTTAATGTAAAGAAGTAGGGCCATCTTTCTTAAGATTGCTAATGTGTTGACAATAGCAGCTTCAGTAATCTAAAACTGGTATCAGTGTCTGTAATTTTAACTTGAGGTTTTTCAGGTTACAATCTTAAATCTCTTAGTCCACATCTTTAGTCATGCACATTGGTTCATTACAAATTTAAGCTTGATCAAACTTTTTGGGCCTGGGTAGCAGAATACAGCCAGCCCTTATGTCAGTAGCCCAGTTCCAACAAAGTCTTCTGTAGTCTTTCCTTCCCTTTAGGAAGATTATAAACCAAGCTTCCAAGTTCAATCCTCTCTGTATTTAGCATTTTCAAACTCACATAAGAATAGTCCACAATACTTGGCTTAGCACTATAGAAGGCATCTTCAGTTGCAAGTACCAAGTCCATGCCCGTTGCTCCAAATCAAAAAGTTCTTAAAAACCAAATTCCACATGGTCAGATTCATCTCAAGAGTCTGTCCCACTCCTGGTACCAATTTCTGTGGCACAGAGCTACAAGTTCACTGAGATGAACTTCCAGACCAGGCACAGTTATGAAGGAAGGGAAGTTTATTGAAGCTTACAGATCCAGGGGAAGTTCCATAGTGACAGAAGAAATTGGCCTCCTCTTAAAGGACCAAGCAGAATATACTTCAGGAATTCAGGAAGAACTCAGACACCTCATATATCTTTCAATTGGAATGTCAAATCCATCACCACACCTTAGGGCTGGACCCAGTGAAACCTCCTTCATCCAGGTGGCTGGAAATCCAACAAGTTTTAATAAACTCTTAAATCTATTGGGGGCATTTATTCAAACTAGCACACTGTGATACATCATTAAGTGAAATTTCTCCATAGTAGATGGAAAAGAAAAAGCTGAGTTAATGTGATGGGACCAGAAATTGAGCTGGGCATGGTGGCGCACGCCTTTAATCCCAGCACTCGGGAGGCAGAGGTAGGAGGATCGCCGTGAGTTCCAGGCCACCCTGAGACTACAGAGTTAATTCCAGGTCAGCCTGGACCAGAGTGAGACCCTACCTCAACCCCCCCCCCCCCGAAAAAAAAGTGTTTTCTGGCATGGTATAACAGAAGTTAACTTGTGATGTCTAAAAAGTAGATTTCTGATCAATTTACTAAGTCCCTTTTATTTTATTTCTCTAATGTTAGAATAAATTTGTGTTTGCCACTGCACAATGTTAACTCCTAAGGTTAATAGAACACAAAAGTAACCTAAATTTTTAATCCTTTAAAATTATCTTCTAACTAATACAGATTTAATGGGGTTGGATTAATGCAAAAGCCAAAAAATGACTACCTCAGGGAAATCTTCACTCATTCATTCAACAAATGATGACATTCAAAATTGCCTGCTGGTGGTTAATACACTTAGGAGAAGGAATCCAAAGTGTTGACACAAAGGAAACCCTTACCATCAAAAAATCATATGAAGACTTAAAAATTCATTTCTGAAATGTTAATGGTAAAATCTATTATCTTAATATTGATGTCCAAATGGAGGATCCTCCTTACATACCAACTCTAACTGAACACACATCTTAGAACCTTGTCCTTGGACAAGACCACTCTTTAGCCTCACTACTGAGCTTCCTCGCTCTTAGGCCATTAATTAGTGTTTAAACAAGGTCTGAAGCCAGGACACAATACTTCTCTTCTAAATGCAATGCAACAGTATGGCTGCTGCCTTTCCAGTAACAGACTAGCCTAATTTCTGGCTAATCCACAGATGAAGCTGGATGAGTGTGCCATCAAGAAAAGCCCATCAGCCTCTGTTGTCATTCATGTATTCATTCACTCATTTACTATTGTATACTTTCATATGCATTTGTAAATGCTAATGATTTCTGATTTTGAACATTTATTCTGCTGTGAGCATGGCTGTAATGCTTGTTTTGTCTGTACATGTTTGTGAGCACAGTATTTGCAATGAAATTCAATGCACACAAGTTGCTACCTCCTCTTACCTGATTTTTATTCAGGAAGAGTTTTGTCTAATTTCAAAATTCTATTTTAAAATGATCCATAAGTAAGTGGGGCCAATAACAGGGCTATTTGGTACCTCTAAGCTTGTATACAGTTCT
Organism: Jaculus jaculus; assembly: GCF_020740685.1. NCBI lineage: Eukaryota > Metazoa > Chordata > Mammalia > Rodentia > Dipodidae > Jaculus > Jaculus jaculus. The sequence continues at coordinate 97,368,193 of NC_059106.1, read as the reverse complement.
CAGACACTTATCATTGGAACCATTTGAAGGTATGAGATACCTCAACTAGCATATGTATTGGTGAATCCTGGAATACATTTGGTATTCAGAATAAACTGCAGCAGTTTACAGGAGGACTGCAGCAAGTACACACAGCTTAGAGGAGGACTGTAACATGTACACACAGCTTAGAGGACTGTAACGTGTACATACAGCTTAGGGAAGGACTGTACCATGTACACACAGCTTAGGGGAGGACTGTACCATATACACATAGCTTAGAGGACTGTAACATGTACATACAGCTTGGGGAGGACTGTACTGTGTACACACAGCTTAGGGGAGGACTGTACTGCATACCCATAGCTTAGAGGACTGTACCATGTACACACAGCTTAGAGGAGGACTGTACCATGTACACACAGCTTAGAGGAAGACTGTAACGTGTACACACAGCTTAGAGGAGTACTGTAACTGTACATACAGCTTTAGGGAGGACTATACCATACACACACAGCTTAGGGGAGGAATGTACCATGTATACACAGCTTAGGGGAGGACTGTACCGTGTACACACAGCTTAGAGGAGGACTGTAACGTGTACATAGAGGTTAGAGGAGGACTGTAACATTTATACCCATCTTATAGGAGGACTGTAACATGTATACACAGCTTAGATGAGGACTGTTACATGTACACATATCTTATAGGTCTGTAACATGTACACACAGCTTCGATGAGGCTACAGTGTGTAGACACAGCTTAGAACAAAGACTGTATCATGTACATTGGAGCAGCACCCCAGTGCCTTTGTTTTGATCCTGTAATTATGTGCTAGAAAATAATCAAGCATACCAATGGCTTTTAGATGTTATACTGCTTTGACATTCTTAGAAAATTATTACTGGACTGAATATGTCTAGATTATTTCCTGAATAAGGTAAATTTTTTGACTTTTTAAATTCAATATAACATTCTCCCTGGGAAATGTCAAAGGTGCATTGTTTCAACAGGCACAATGAAACTGTGCAAATACTGTTTGGGCTTCACATGAAACTCTAAACAAACAGTCCTCATATAAAGGAGATTAGTGACTACAGATTATGCAAACTGTAAATCTGTAGAGGTCACCTCCCATGCCAAAGCACGAAGCTCCACACAGCAAGATTTTGCTTTCAGAACAACATTATTTCCCTTCATTATAAATTGAACTCATCTGAGATAATAATTTTTCAAAGGAGAGGATTAAAATAATCTCAACATTAAAACCAAATGAGAGCATTTTATGGTCTCATATCTTTATTAAAGTATCTGTTTTATAATCTTGGCTCAATCATAACTCTTGTGTTTTTATATCACAAATTTGCCTTAAAGTAACACATAACACACGTAAGGCATATTTACATTGTAAACAGTCTTAGCTCCTAAACACCACTATACTGCTTTTTTACTATTTATACAAATAGTAAAATTAGAGAAGCATGTACTGATGTCCTTCCTGGTAATTCATCTTTAGATTTATAAGCTGTACAATAAGTTGAATTCCCATAAAAATTCACTTTTGAGATAGAAAACAAATGCTACTGCTATTTTGTAACTTCCTTTACCTGATTTGAATTAATCCAGATACTATTAACCTAGCCTTTAAATCTCTGGGGAAAAAAACAATATTTTAGAGCTGTCAACACAGCTCATGGTAGAGCATTTGCCTAAAATGGCCAAGGTTCTGGGTTCAGTCCCACACATAAAAAGAAACCCACAATACTCTAATTCATTCTTCATAAAAAGGATCAACAGCAAGCCCAACAAGTAGCCATTACAATATCCTATTTCTAAGTATTACCTAAGCTTAAAATCAATTGTATGCACATTTAATTATCAAGATATTTAAACCAAAAGCATTCATTAGTCATATGCACAACAGGAGGCTAGGTAGCTGGAAGATTCCCCCTCTGATCTTCTTTCATTAATTTGGTGACCTAACACTCTATATCACAAAACTTCTGGGGCAACAATGGGCTCAGGTAGGAGGCTTTGAAGATGAGAAGCTGACAGGTAGTGTTCAATCAGCCGATCTTTCATAAATAGGAATGCAACCAAAATCTTTTGTTACTTATTATTAAAAAGCAAGAGTCATCAAATCATTGCTCTTTCAGAAAAATATCTTTAGAGTTGTATATTTTCAAATGTTTTTTTGTAAAGACATGTAAAATAAAGAATCTGTGATAATAAACAGTTCTGAGTATACTTGTTACTCATTTTCCACCTAAACAAGCTCTTCTCAGTAAGCAGTGTATTCTTCTTCACAGCAGGACAAATTCCTCTGTGCTGAACCTTTTGACTCTTTGCTTCTCACCCTCTGGGAGCCGATCTAGCTCCTCCCCACTGTCTGCAGCACAAGGAAAATCATAGTCTCTGGAACGGCCATTCACAAAAGTAAACAAGGGATATTTCTCCTTAGAAGAAACTCTCAACACCTGTAAGAGACAGGACAAAGAACTGCTTACTGGGTGTGATAGTGCACAGTAGGACCACATGTCCACATTGCTGTTTTATAAAGCCCTGAGCTTGTTGGGTTAGCCTCCCTCATTCACATCACCCTCCCTCCCCCCATGCTTTGCTTGTCTTGGCCAAAAAATTAAAGTCGATGAGCACAACACAGTTCACCAATGGCAGAGCATTAGCTTCTATCCACGTTGCCAGTCACATCAGTCTGTGCTCAAACTGAAGAGTCAAGTCATGACTTAATCTTTGATTAGTCACAGCCAACAGAACAAATGACTGGTGAAACATAATGAACGACCGTGCCCACCATGCGCAAGAGCAGCACACTGAGTCCACAGCTCCATCCTAACCTCAGTTCTTCAACTTACCTAAGTGTGACCTTGGATAAATCACTCTACCTGTCATCTACAAGCCAGAGCAAATGACAGTCAATTTCTCTACTTCAAAGCATCATTAAAAAGGCTAAAAGCAACAATATAAAGCTCTTTTAAAAATTAAGGTTGATCTTCTCAGTGATTCATATATTAAAAAATAATTTGACTAAAACATTTCTGCAGTAATCTCGTAACATAAAAAGTGTTCTCCTTTAGAACAGTAATGGTAACAATTTACTTATTACTTCCTACAGTTAAGCTACATATGAAAAAAGTAGCCCCTAAAATTGTGAGTGGATACCCACCACCTTTCTGTAATGTAAGTAAGCATTAACTTGGGATTCAAATGCATTTTGAACAATTTAAAATCTTTGTATTAAATAAATTTTATTAAACAATTTTCATCTAAAATTGAATAAGAAATTTTCTCTGAAAATGTTTTAACATAGAAAATTTTCTTTATTTTTCTTTTTCCTTATGAAGTTTTTTAAGAGAGGTTTTCACTATGTGTCCAGGCTGGCCTCAAACACATGAACCACTGCTGCTGCCTCCCAAGTGCTCAGTTCACAGGCATACGCCACCAGGCCCAGAAGAAACAAACTTTTCTATTGGCAAACAGAACCACATGAAAATTCTGAGAAATGAGTTACAAAGAAAATACTAAAACATAAAATCAACAACACTTAGTTAAATACAATTTGTTTTCCAATGATAATTTTAGAGGTGATACTAAATTCTCCCAATTGTTAACATTCAACCAAAGAATCATCAAATTCAAAATACTTAATATTTTTAGATTCTTTTGAAACATGGCTTAAGCAGGCTGGTCTAACATACAGAAACAAATCTATGTTAAATAAATTGTATTTTATGATTGTTAAACAGTCAATGAGACACTGGACTGGAGAGATGGCTCAGCTGCTAAGTATTCCTGTGAGGGCCCAAATTTGAATCTTCAGAACCCACATTCACAAATGGCAAGGTGTGGAATTAGTAAGAGACTTGTTGTGAGGCAAAACAGACAGGTGAGTGATGGAGAGGGACACTCGACATTCTTCTCCAACTACATACCACACCGAAGGCAAGTGCATGGGGCACTGCATCCGTACACACACAGGAATATATCCCATACACACACTACATGCACACAAAACAAAGTCAGGTACTAAAACCAACACAGGTACTGACACTAGACCTTACAATTCATGCCTAGTTTCTAATTATACATTGCCTCAAGTTATCTTAGTTGCATCTTATGAAAAAGGGAGACAGGCAAAAATGTGAAGAAAAAAAAAAAAGAAAGAAAATCAAGAGGCAGAGGGACTGGCACTGAATATCCTCCATCAGTGGCCAATGGCTGAGAAATAATCCAAAATCAACTGTCATTTTATATACATTTAATGTGCCTTGTAAAAGTCCATAATCTAATGGGCAAGTAACCACAGTATAACATTTTCAGATCAACATAGCAAAGCTAACATTATAACCCCTACCTTCTGCTCAGGAGAAGAAAGAACGCTGGAGAGAAGGCTCGGTTGCTAAATGAGCTTGCTGTGTAGGCATGAGAAAGTAGGCATGAGAACGGCCTGACACTGCCTTTGAGTTCAAATTTCTAGATTCCATTTAGATAGCTGAATGTGCCTCTAGCTATGTGGAGCAGAAACTGAAGAATGGCTGTAGATTATGAACAGCAAGCTCCAGACTTGGTTACAAAGAAAACAAATGGGATGCCAATTGAGGGGAAACCGAAATTTTCCTTCAGTTGCTGAGGGAGAGTGCACAAGGTATCACATCAGCACACACGTGCATATACCACACAGACATACACACACACATCACCACCACCACCACCAAATCACACCACACCACACATACTATGCACACACACACACAAAAATCAAAATAGAAAAAGTCATTTGAGTTTATTTGTACAGGACTAAGTTGCTAATCTTATCAGATTTAAATTTGGGCCCAGGGGAAAAAGTCAAAAAGAAAACTTTTACCCTTTAATCATAAAATGCATTTTCTTCCTGCAAAGCCTTGTATCACATAAGATCACCTTAAGCATAACACTTAAGCTTTTAAAACCATCACTGGCACAACTTTTATGAGATTTATTTAAAATAACTTCAAAGACTCAAATAAAAAATATATAAAAAGTTTGTCCAGATTACTTAAAATTTCTCTCTCACAAAACCTGCAAACGTGGGTGTGTAGCAGCTATATCTACAACTGCCAAATCTTAGAAGGCATCACAATGTTTTTAGTAGGTAAATAGATAAACCACGGTACATCAACACAGTGGAACGTAATTTAGTGCTAAAGGGACATGCACTATCAAAGGCCACGTACAAACTTCAAACATGTATTACAAAGTGAGGAAAGTATATCAGAAAAGATATGTACTGTAAGATTCCAACTATATGACATTCTGGAAAAGGCAGAACTTTGGGCACAGTAAAAAGTTCAGTGGCTGGGGGAAGAGAAAAATGAATAGGCAGGAAAAAGAGGATGTTTATGGCAGTGACACTATTCTTTATGAGATTACAATGATGATATATATTTCAGAATGTTTGTCAAAACCCACAGAATACACAACATATAGCAAAATCCTAATGCAGATTACATTGGGGACTAACACCATGACAGTGTCAGCTCACTGATTATCACAAGTACCCCACTGCTATGGGGAAGAAACCTGTAGAAACTCTCCTCTGCTTAATTTTTCAGTCAACCTAAAACTGAAAACTAAAAGTTCTTATATCTATTAAAATATACGATAATGGGCTGGAAAAATGGCTTAGCAGTTAAGGCGCTTGCCTGCAAAGCCTAGGGACCCATGTTCGACTCTACAGACCCCATGTAAGCCAAACACACAGGTGACGCAAGTGCAAGGTTATACATGCATACTAGGTGGTGCAAGCATCTGGAGTTCAAATGCACTTGCTGAGGGCCTGGCATGGCAATTTTCTCCCTCTCTAAAAAAAAATACTTATACATGTACATATATGTACACACACACACACACACACACTCTCTATAGTGAACTGTTGAACTGAGATGTAAGCTAAGTGATAAACTACCAACACATCAATATGATACAATAAGATACAAGTAAGATGTATTTTTTAAATTTGCTTTTTGGGGGTAGGGTCTCACTTTAGCTCAGGCTGACCTGGAATTCACTATGTATTCTCAGGATGGCCTCAAACTCATAGTGATCCTCCTACCTCAGCCTCTCAAGTGCTAGGATTAAAGGCGTGCACCACCACACCCAATAAATTTTAAGACAAATAAAGATACTTGTTCTATTCAACAACCACAGATGAGTCTTATTGTAGTAACACAGTGAAGCTACAGAGGCTGCTTTGTTATCTAAGAAGAAAAGCACAGATTTCTCTCCAGGAGGTCAATATTTTATTACACTTTTATATACTGTGTGGACAGGTTTCAGAATCTACCAAGGAAAAGGCTAGCAGATAGTAGTTGAATAATTTTTCCTCACAAAGCTACTATTTGGAAGAATAGGAATAAAACAAGATTCTCTTTCCCCCATTCTAAAATCTTTTCCACTAGTGACTGCCCACATATGTAAGATTATAACTTGTCCAGGCCAATAGTCACTGCACTGGGGTGACAGCCTATGTACGGATTTTGTTCTTACATTAGCTTATAAGAAAAATAAAATATAGTAAAAAAAATCACCTTTGAAAAACCCTTTGGTTGTCCAAAGGGTGGCAGGAATAATTTATGTATATAGTCCTGTCAGTTAATGTGTAACGTGTAACCATGCAATATGGACTAACATATAGTAAGCCAGGTATTGTGGTTGACCCCTGAAATTCCAAGCACTCAGGGTGAGAAGTTTGAGATCAAGACCCTGTGTACAAAAACAAAGGTCAGTGTGCATTCAAGGTAGGGCAGGTGGATTTAAGAGGATGACCAACAGCACTACAGCTACATCCTATTCATCAGGAGAACATCCCAGAAATTCATAGCACACATCCATTTATACTTTACTCCCATATGTATCTAAATTAATGGAGCACTAGAAAAATGAGTGGGTGGGAACATATCACCACAAACATAATCAGAAGTTCCTAAGAAAAAAACAGAGAGGTGGATATATAAATGATAATGATGTCTATCCACCATCAGTTTATGAGGATGCTAGAGGACTGAAATCTTCTTTAGGTTGTGCAGTCAGAAAAGGCCCTGGCGTACCCATACTTTAATCTCTCTCTTTTTTTCTCTGCCTGTGTGTGTGTGTGTGTGTGTGTGTGTGTGTGTGTGTGTGTATGTGTGTGTACATATATATGTAACTTTATTTTATTTATTTATTTTGGCTTTTTGAGGTAGCCCAAGCTGACCTGGAATTTACTATATTGTCTCAGGGTAGCCTTGAACTCACAGCAATCCTCCTATTTCTGCCTCCCAAGTGCTGGGACTAATGGTATGTGCCACCATGCTTGGCTTGCAAATAAAAATATTTTTTAATGAAAAAAAAAAAAACCTGGCTGATATGTAGTAACTGCATGAGCCTGAGCAAGTCACATGACCAAACTGTCATTTTCCTTAGCTACATCTACTCAAGAGTTGTTGTGCAAATGAAATGTGACTGTCTAAGAAGTACTGAGAAGATTACCTGCATCTAATATGTTGGCTTTATCATTGTTAGGGCTGTTATTATCAAAACATAGTCTCTGGCATTTATTTTTTGTTTTTTTATATTTTATTTATTTATTTATTTGATAGAAAGAGGCAGAGAGAGAGAAAGAGAGAATGGGCATGCCAAGGACTCCAGCCACTGCAAATGAACTCCAGGTGCATGTGCCCCCTTGTACATCTGGTGTACGTGGGTCCTGGAGCAATGAACCAGGATCCTTTGGCTTTGTAGGCAAATGCCTTAACTGCTAAGCCACCTCTCCAGCCCTAGTCTCTGGCATCTACTAAATATATCCGCATATACTCATTTATCTTCAATGCCCATTTCATATTTTCCTAGTGAAACTATAAACCCAGAAGATTTTATAAGAAATCAAGAATTCTGATCATTAGCTCTTGGGAGGAAAAAAGATTTATGAGAGGAAACCGTCCCTCATATTTTACTTGGAGAACAAAGAATAATAAGGAGTATCTCTAGGCAATATCATCATGAATGTAAGTGTGAGACAAAAAACTGATTTCAAAAAGACAATTACCAAAAAAGTGATGGATATGGGAAATTGTACACCACTGGAGAAAAGAGGAATGTTTACCTGAGAAGACAAAGCAAACTTAATCTTTTTTCTTTAAGACTACTGAGTAAAATTTGCATAGAGGCTGACTTCAGGTGCGTGTGTGTGTGTGTGTGTGTGTGTGTGTGTGTGTACACAGAGAGAAGATGGAGAGAGCATTTTTCCACAGACACATCGAAGAAACATTGTTAGCTCTCTACCACCTGAAATAAATATTAGTCTATTATGAATTACAGATTCCAGTGCTTATGAGAACATATTCTTTTTTAATATTTTATTTATTTATTTGAGAGAGAGAAAGAAGCAGATGGGGGAGGGGGAAGTGGGCACACAAGGCCTCTAATCACTGCAAACAAACTCCAGACACATGTGCTACCATGTGTATCTGGCTTACATAGGTACTGGGTGGGGATCAAACCTTGGTCCTTAGGCTTCAGAGGCAAGTGCCTTAACTGCTAAGCCATCTACTTAGCCCCACATATTCTTGAATTACTGTACATACCTCAGAAAATTTGCATAAAATAAGTGAGGTAATGTAAACTTACAGTATTTAGAACAAAACCTCACAAATGCTAAATTTGGATTGAGTACCCTCTAAGATCACTAGGATTTAATGGCTGTAATAAGAAATCCTTTGTAGCTAAAGGATAATTGTCTATACAGTTTTTTCTTGTATTGACTTTCATTTCCTAATATTCACATTTTTCTTTACAGTTTGGTGGCCTCAAACACCAGTACTATCAGGCAATATACTTGCCATTAACAAAGAGTATTTTAATTGATAATAAGCATTGGGTTGAAAATAAATAAAAGAAGGCAAGGTCATGTTAAACAGAAAGCATGTCAAACTGCTTTCTAAATATATATATTTATCCCCATAGATGAGCACTGCTTGAAGTCTTGATCACATAAATTTCTTACTACAGTGGGTAGTGGCTAATGCTGAGTTGCATATCTGGCAAAACCGCAGAGAAAAAGTAACTGCTGTGGCTCAGCTTCAAAAAAGACACCCTGCACCCCAGACTCAATCACATGGAAGAGAGGGCAGAAAGAATGTAAGAGCAGGAGGATGGGAGGACGACAGAAAAATATGCTGTCTTTTGGTTAAGACATGGTTATTACAGTCATGAACTGAAAGAAACTGGGTTCTCCTGCACAAGATTAAGCCTGTGAGAATTTTGCCCCTGCTAGGGGAAGGGCCCCGACCAACACTACCAATACTAATAATGGATGCTAATGGTGGCCAGGAGAGAAAGAATTAGGTTCATCAGTGGTGTAGCCATTGGTAAATTGCCCATTCCACAGTAAATAACATTCCACCATGACCATGCAAACAAACTTAATTTAATTTGATTGGTTAAAAAGGGGAACATGAATGTAGGATGGGGACCAAAGGGGATAAGAAGAACATTAGAGAAAGTGGGAGAGAGATGAGAATAACTTTAGGGAAAAGAACAAAATATATTATAGACATCTATGAAAATGTCAAAATGGAAATAAATTTTAAAGAAAATAACAAAACTTTGAAATAAAGAGAAAAGAAAGGGAGGAATAAGATAAAACAAAAACATTCCTCATCAGGCTATTAACAAGATAGCAGAGAAGATGCAAGCTGATTTAAAAGGTTGGAGAGAGGTACTAAAAGACATCTGTGGTGGATGAGCAGGTGGGAAGAGGCGTGGACAGAGCACCTGTGGTGGATGAGCAGGTGGGAAGAGGTGTGGACAGGACACCTGTGAACATGAACAGGCGGGAAGGGGTGAGGACAGGACACCTGTGTAGAAGAACAGGCGGGAAGAGGTGAGGACAAGACACCTGTGGTGGATGAACAGGCGGGAAGAGGTGAGGACAGGACACCTGTGTAGATGAACAGGCGGGAAGAGGTGAGGACAGGACACATGTGGTGGATGAACAGGCGGAAAGAGGTGTGGACAGGACACCTGTGTAGAAGAACAGGCGGGAAGAGGTGAGGACAGGACACCTGAGGTGGATAAGCACGCGGGAAGAGATGTGGACAGGACACCTGTGTAGAAGAACAAGTGGGAAGAAGTGAGGACAGTACACCTGAGGTGGATGAGCAGGTGGGAAGAGGTGTGGACAGGACACCTGTGTAGATGACCAGGCAGGAAGAGGTGAGGACAAGACACATTTGGTGGATGAACAGGCGGGAAGAGGTGTGGACAGGACACCTGTGGTGGATGAGCAGGTGGGAAGAGGTGTGGACAGGACACCTGTGTAGATGACCAGGCGGGAAAAAGTGTGGACAGGACACATGTTGTGGATGAAGAGGTAGGAAGAGGTGTGGACAGGACACCTGTGTAGAAGAACAGGCGGGAAGAGGTGAGGACAGGACACCTGTGGTGGATGAGCAGGCGGGAAGAGGTGTGGAAAGGACACCTGTGTAGAAGAACAGGCGGGAAGAGGTGAGGACAGGACACCTGTGTAGAAGAACAGGCGGGAAGAGGTGAGGACAGGACACCTGTGGTGGATGAACAGGTGAGAAGAAGTGAGGACAGGAGACATGTAGTGGATGAACAGGTGAGAAGAGGTGAGGACAGGACACCTGTGTAGAAGAACAGGCGGGAAGAGGTGAGGACAGGACACCTGTGGTGGATGAGCAGGCGGGAAGAGGTGTGGAAAGGACACCTGTGTAGAAGAACAGGCGGGAAGAGGTGAGGACAGGACACCTGTGTAGAAGAACAAGCGGGAAGAGGTGAGGACAGGACACCTGTGGTGGATGAACAGATGAGAAGAAGTGAGGACAGGAGACATGCGGTGGATGAACAGGTGAGAAGAGGTGAGGACAGGACACCTGTGTAGAAGAACAGGCGGGAAGGGGTGAGGACAGGACACCTGTGGTGGATGAACAGATGCGAAGAGGTGAGGACAGGACACCTGTGTAGAAGAACATGCGGGAAGAGGTGAGGACAGGACACCTGTGGTGGATGAGCAGGCGGGAAGAGGTGTGGAAAGGACACCTGTGTAGAAGAACAGGTGGGAAGAGGTGAGGACAGGACACCTGTGTAGAAGAACAGGAGGGAAGAGGTGATGACAAGACACCTGTGGTGGATGAACAGGTGAGAAGAAGTGAGGAGAGGAGACATGTGGTGGATGAACAGGTGAGAAGAGGTGAGGACAGGACACCTATGTAGAAGAACAGGCGGGAAGAGGTGAGGACAGGACACCTGTGGTGGATGAACAGGTGTGAAGAGATGGGTACAGGACACCTGTGTAGAAGAACAGGCGGGAAGAGGTGAGGACAGGACACCTGTGGTGGATGAGCAGGCGGGAAGAGGTGTGGAAAGGACACCTGTGTAGAAGAACAGGCGGGAAGAAGTGAGGACAGGACACCTGTGTAGAAGAACAGGTGAGAAGAGGTGAGAACAGGACACCGGTGTAGAAGAACAGGTGGGAAGAGGTGAGGACAGGACACCTGTAGTGGATGAACAGGCGGGAAGAGGTGAGGACAGGACACCTGTGTAGAAGAACAGGCGGGAAGAGGTGAGGACAGGACACCTGTGGTGGTGGATGAACAGGTGAGAAGAAGTGAGGACAGGAGACATGCGGTGGATGAACAGGTGAGAAGAGGTGAGGACAGGACACCTGTGTAGAAGAACAGGCGGGAAGAGGTGAGGACAGGACACCTGTGGTGGATGAACAGGTGCGAAGAGGTGAGGACAGGACACCTGTGTAGAAGAAGAGGCGGGAAGAGGTGATGACAGGACACCTGTGGTGGATGAACAGGTGAGAAGAAGTGAGGACAGGAGACATGTGGTGGATGAACAGGTGAGAAGAGGTGAGGACAGGACACCTGTGTAGAAGAACAGGCGGGAAGAGGTGAGGACAGGACACCTGTGGTGGATGAGCAGGCGGGAAGAGGTGTGGAAAGGACACCTGTGTAGAAGAACAGGCGGGAAGAGGTGAGGACAGGACACCTGTGTAGAAGAGCAGGTGAGAAGAGGTGAGAACAGGACACCGGTGTAGAAGAACAGGTGGGAAGAGGTGAGGACAGGACACCTGTAGTGGATGAACAGGCGGGAAGAGGTGAGGACAGGACACCTGTGTAGAAGAACAGGCGGGAAGAGGTGAGGACAGGACACCTGTGTAGAAGAACAGGTGGGAAGAGGTGAGGACAGGACACCTGTGTTGAAGAACAGGCGGGAAGAGGTGAGGACAGGACACCTGTGTAGAAGAACAGGCGGGAAGAGGTGAGGACAGGACACCGGTGTAGAAGAACAGGTGGGAAGAGGTGAGGACAGGACACCTGTAGTGGATGAACAGGCGGGAACAGGTGAGGACAGGACACCTGTGTAGAAGAACAGGCGGGAAGAGGTGAGGACAGGACACCTGTGTAGAAGAACAGGCGGGAAGAGGTGAGGACAGGACACCTGTGTGGAAGAACAGGCGGGAAGAGGTGAGGACAGGATACCTGTGTGGAAGAACAGGCGGGAAGAGGTGAGGACAGGATACCTGTGTGGAAGAACAGGCGGGAAGAGGTGAGGACAGGATACCTGTGTAGAAGAACAGGCGGGTAGAGGTGAGGACAGGATACCTGTGTAGAAGAACAGGCAGGAAGAGGTGTAGACAGGACACCTGTGTACAAGAACAGGCAGGAAGACGTGAGGACAGGACACCTGTGGTGGATGAATAGGCGAGAAGAGGTGAGGACAGGACACCTGTGGTGGATGAACAGGCAGGAAGAGGTGTGGACAGGACACATGTGGTGGATGAACAGGTAGGAAGAGGTGTGGACAGGACACCTGTGTAGATGAACAGGCAGGAAGAGGTGAGGACAGGACACCTGTGTAGAAGAACAGGCGGGAAGAGGTGTGGACAGGACACATGTGGTGGATGAATAGGTAGGAAGAGGTGAGGATAGGACACCTGGGTGGATGAGCAGGCGGGAAGAGGTGAGGATAGGACACCGGTATAGAAGAACAGGTGGGAAGAGGTGAGGACAGGACACCTGAGGTGGATGAACAGGCGGGAAGAGGTGAGGACAGGACACCTGTGTAGAAGAACAGGTGGGAAGAGGTGAGGACAGGACACCTGTGTAGAAGAACAGGCGGGAAGAGGTGAGGACAGGACACCTGTGGTGGATGAACAGGCGGGAAGAGGTGTGGACAGGACACATGTGGTGGATGAACAGGTAGGAAGAGGTGTGGAAAGGACACCTGTGTAGATGAACAGGCAGGAAGAGGTGAGGACAGGACACCTGTGAAGAAGAACAGGTAGGAAGAGGTGAGGACAGGACACCTGTGTAGATGGACTGGTAGGAAGATGTGTGGACAGGACACCTGTGTAGATGAACAGGCGGGAAGAGGTGAGGACAGGACACCTGTGTAGAACAACAGGTGGGAAGAGGTGAGGACAGGACACCTGTGTAGAAGAACAGGTGGGAATAGTTGTGGACTGGACACCTGTGTAGAAGAACAGGCAGGAAGAGGTGAGGACAGGACACCTGTGGTGGATGAACAGGCGGGAAGAGGTGTGGACAGGACACATGTGGAGGATGAACAGGTAGGAAGAGGTGTGGAAAGGACACCTGTGTAGATGAACAGGCAGGAAGAGGTGAGGACAGGACACCTGTGTAGAACAGTTAGGAAGAGGTGAGGACAGGACACCTGCGTAGATAAACTGGTAGGAAGAGGTGTGGCCAGGACACATGTGGAGGATGAACAGGTAGGAAGAGGTGTGGAAAGGACACCTGTGTAGATGAACAGGCGGGAAGAGGTGAGGACAGGACACCTGTGTAGAACAACAGGTGGGAAGAGGTGAGGACAGGACACCTGTGTAGAAGAACAGGTGGGAATAGTTGTGGACTGGACCCCTGTGTAGAAGAACAGGCGGGAAGAGGTGAGGACAGGACACCTGTGGTGGATGAACAGGCGGGAAGAGGTGTGGACAGGACACATGTGGAGGATGAACAGGTATGAAGAGGTGTGGAAAGGACACCTGTGTAGATGAACAGGCGGGAAGAGGTGAGGACAGGACACCTGTGTAGAACAACAGGTGGGAAGAGGTGAGGACAGGACACCTGTGTAGAAGAACAGGAGGGAAGAGGTGAGGACAGGATACCTGTGGTGGATGAACAGGTAGGAAGAGGTGAGGACAGGAGACATGTGGTGGATGAACAGGCGGGAAGATGTGTAGACAGGACACATGTGGTAGATGAACAGGCGGGAAGAGGTGAGGACAGGACACCAGTGGTGAATGAACAGGTGGGAAGAGGTGAGGACAGGACTCCTGTGGTGGATGAACAGGCAGGAAAAGGTGAGGACAGGACACCTGTGGTGGATGAACAGGTAGGAAGAGGTGAGGACAGGACACCTGTGGTGGATGAGCAGGCGGGAAGAGGTAAGGACAGGACACCTGTGGTGGATGAACAGGCGGGAATAGGTGTGGACATACTCCTGTGTAGAAGAACAGGTGGGAAGAGGTGAGGACAGGACACCTGTGTAGAAGAACAGGCGGGAAGAGGTGAGAACAGGACACCTGTGGTGGATGAACAGGTAGGAAGAGGTGATGACAGGAGACCTGTGGTGGATGAACAGGCAGGAAGAGGTGAGGACAGGACACCTATGTTGGATGAACAGGTGGGAAGAGGTGAGGACAGGAGACCTGTGGTGGATGAACAGGCGGGAAGAGGTGAGGACAGGACACCTGTGTAGAAGCACAGGTGGGAAGAGGTGAGGACAGGACACCTGTGTAGAAGAACAGGCGGTAAGAGATGAGGACAGGACACCTGTGGTGGATGAACAGGTAGGAAGAGGTGAGGACAGGAGACATGTGGTGGATGAACAGGTGGGAAGAGGTGAGGACAGGACTCCTGTGTAGAAGAACAGGTGGGAAGAGGTGAGGACAGGACACATGTGGTGGATGAACAGGTAGGAAGAGGTGAGGACAGGACACCTGTGTAGAACAACAGGTGGGAAGAGGTGAGGACAGGACACATGTGGTGGATGAACAGATAGGAAGAGGTGAGGACAGGACACCTGTGGTGGATGAACAGTTAGGAAGAGGTGAGGACAGGACACCTGTGTAGAACAACAGGTGGGAAGAGGTGAGGACAGGACACATGTGGTGGATGAACAGAAAGGAAGAGGTGAGAACAGGACACCTGCGAGGAATGAACAGGTAGGAAGAGGTGAGGACAGGATACCTGTGGTGGATGAACAGGCAGGAAGAGGTGAGGACAGGACACCTGTGGTGGATGAACAGGTGGGAAGAGGTGAGGACAGGAGACCTGTGGTGGATGAACAGGCGGGAAGAGGTGAGGACAGGACACCTGTGTAGAAGAACAGGTGGGAAGAGGTGAGGACAGGACTCCTGTGTAGAAGAACTGGCGGGAAGAGGTGAGGACAGGAGACATGTGGTGGATGAACAGGCGGGAAGAGGTGAGGACAGGACACCTGTGGTGGATGAACAGGTGGGAAGTGGTGAGGACAGGACTCCTGTGGTGGATGAACAGGTAGGAAGAGGTGAGGACAGGACACATGTGGTGGATGAACAGGTAGGAAGAGGTGAGAACAGGACACCTGTGTAGAAGAACAGGTGGGAAGAGGTGTGGACAGGACACCTGTGTAGATGAACAGGCGGGAAGAGGTGAGGACAGGACACCTGTGGTGGATGAACAGGTGGGAAGTGGTGAGGACAGGACTCCTGTGGTGGATGAACAGGTAGGAAGAGGTGAGAACAGGACACCTGTTGTGGATGAACAGGTAGGAAGAGGTGAGGACAGGAGACATGTGGTGGATGAACAGGCGGGAAGAGGTGTGGACAGGACACATGTGGTGGATGAACAGGCGGGAAGAGGTGAGGACAGGACACCTGTGGTGGATGAACAGGTGGGAAGAGGTGAGGACAGGATTCCTGTGGTGGATGAACAGGTGGGAAGAGGTGAAGACAGGACACCTGTGGTGGATGAACAGGTGGGAAGAGGTGAGGACAGGACACCTGTATTGGATGAATAGGTAGGAAGAGGTGAGGACAGGACACCTGTGGTGGATGAACAGGCGGGAAGAGGTGAGGACAGGACACCTGTGTAGATGAACAGGCAGGAAGAGGTGAGGACAGGACACCTGTGGTGGATGAACAGGTAGGAAGAGGTGAGGACAGGAAACCTGTGGTGGATGAGCAGACGGGAAGAGGTAAGGACAGGACACCTGTGGTGGATGAACATGCGGGAAGAGGTGTGGACATACTCCTGTGTATAAGAACAGGTGGGAATAGGTGAGGACAGGACACCTGTGTAGAAGAACAGGCGGGAAGAGGTGAGGACAGGACACCTGTGGTGGATGAACAGGTGGGAAGAGGTGAGGACAGGACTCCTGTGGTGGATGAACAGGTAGGAAGAGGTGAGGACAGGACACCTGTGTAGAAGAACAGGTGGGAAGAGGTGTGGACAGGACACCTGTGTAGATGAACAGGCGGGAAGAGGTGAGGACAGGACACCTGTGTAGAACAACAGGTGGGAAGAGGTGAGGACAGGACACTTGTGTACAAGAATTGGCGGGAAGAGGTGAGAACAGGACACCTGTGGTGGATGAACAGGTAGGAAGAGGTGAGGACAGGAGACATGTGGTGGATGAACAGGCAGGAAGAGGTGTGGACAGGACACATGTGGTGGATGAATAGGCGGGAAGAGGCGAGGACAGGATACCTGTGGTGGATGAACAGGTGGGAAGAGGTGAGGACAGGATTCCTGTGGTGGATGAACAGGTGGGAAGAGGTGAGGACAGGACACCTGTGGTGGATGAACAGGCGGGAAGAGGTGAGGACAGGACACCTGTGTAGATGAACAGGCAGGAAGAGGTGAGGACAGGACACCTGTGGTGGATGAGCAGACGGGAAGAGGTAAGGACAGGACACCTGTGGTGGATGAACAGGCGGGAAGAGGTGTGGATATACACCTGTGTATTAGAACAGGTGGGAATAGGTGAGGACAGGACACTTGTGTAGATGAACAGGCAGGAAGAGGTGAGGACAGGACACCTGTGTACAAGAACAGGCGGGAAGAGGTGAGGACAGGACACCTGTGGTGGATGAACAGGTGGGAAGAGGTGAGGACAGGAGACCTGTGGTGGATGAACAGGCGGGAAGAGATGAGGACAGGACACCTGTGTAGAAGAACAGGCGGGAAGAGGTGAGGACAGGACACTTGTGGTGGATGAACAGGTAGGAAGAGGTGAGGACAGGAGACATGTGGTGGATGAACAGGCGGGAAGAGGTGAGGACAGGACACCTGTGGTGTGTGAACAGGAGGGAAGTGGTAAGGACTGGACATCTGTGTAGAAGAACAGGTGGGAAGAGGTGAGGACAGGACACTTGTGTAGAAGAACAGGCGGGAAGAGGTGAGGACAGGACACTTGTGGTGGATGAACAAGTAGGAAGAGGTGAGGACAGGATACCTGTGTAGAAGAACAGGTGGGAAGAGGTGAGGACAGGAGACATGTGATGTATGAACAGGTAGGAAGAGGTGAGGACAGGACACATGTGGTGGATGAACAGGTGGGAAGAGGTGAGGACAGGACACCTGTGGTGGATGAACAGGTGGGAAGAGGTGAGGACAGGACACCTGTGATGGATGAACAGGTGGGAAGAGGTGTGGACAGGACACCTGTGGTGGCTGAACAGGCGGGAAGAGGTGAGGACAGGACACATGTGGTAGATGAAGAGGTGTGGGCAGGACACCTGTGTTGTCGAACAGGTAGGAAAAGGTAAGGACGGGACTCCTGGAGTGGATAAGCAGTTCGGTATGGATGAAGATGGGAGACCTGGATAAGCAGGTTCACCTTGCATTACGAAGAGAAAAAGAAAGATAGGACAGTATGGCAAGCCAATGGAAAGACCAAAACTTAAAACAAGGGAATCAACTAAAACCTATACATATTCATTTTTGGCTGGTCACAGCTTGCATTCAATGCTCTTCTCCCCATCAGCCATCCTCCATTCAAGAAAATAAGCATCCCGTGGGAAAGAAGTAAACAGACATCATGTCTAGTTTTCTGGGCACAAATATGACTTCAAGAGTAGGGAACTGAGGAAGAAAATGAAATATTCAATAGTAGGCCCTCCACATCTTCCCTTCCTGCTTTCAACACCAGCAGGTGACACAAATTTCATAAGCAAAAGATAGAACTCTCTGAGCAAAGGAAGTAAATCTAGAGACAAGAGTACCACTTACTGACTTGTGAAGGAGGGAGGTCAAATGAAAAAGAAACCTCTTTATATATTCACTTTAATATGAGAGTCACTAATGAAAAACACCATATGCAGACACACGGGCTTCAAGTACAGCTGTTTGTGTTTGTCTTGTAGTGCTGGGGATAAACCCCAGGGTCTTGTTATGCTCTGCAAATGCCCTACCACTAAGCTACATTCCCACTCTGACACAGCTTTTTAGTTCTCCACTCTTAATATAACAGGCACAGAAAGTCAGAAGAACACCATTCTGCTGAGGAAAAGCATCCAATGGAAAACAGATATTTGTAAGAAAAAAGAAAACAGAGAAATGGTCTAAAAAGAAATATAGCAAAGGAAAACAAAAACAGAAGAGTTAAGGTTAAAGGAAAGAGTATCAGGAAATCAAAGTCATTCCAGATGCATAGTCAGGTTGATGCCAGCCTGGGCTATGTGGATGAGGTACTGTCTCACTAAAAGGACAGATAGAGAGAGCAATATAGATAGTCAGGAAAAAAAAATCTTCCAATACAAAAATATGCAGACATGAAAAACAGAAGGAAAAAAGATAAGGTTGGTTAGAGAATTAAGAATGTCCAATAACCATATAATCAGTCCCAGAAAGAAAGAACAACCACAGAAAGAACAAGACAGGATTCTTTTTTCAAAGTTGAAGAAAATTTCCCCAAGCAGACAGACAGGACAACCAAGGGAAAGGAATGCATACTGAGATACCTCGTGCATCTTTGGAGCAGCAGGGATAAATAACAGCAACGACCGTTTATCTACAGCTCACTATAAAGCAGGCCTGAGCTGGTTCATAAATAAACCTAGTCTACTTACTCTTCACAATGACGTTATAGAGAACACTAATATTTTCACTATACAAGAGTACCAGAGAGGGACACAGTATGCCCAAGGATACATAGCCTATAATAACATCAGGTAGCAGCAAGTGGGGTTAAAACCTGAAAACCTCCTAAGAGAAAAACTTCAGACAACAAAAACTTAGAATGGTCTGGGACTTCTTAGCAACTGCTCTCAATGTTCATGGGGGCGGGGGGGGGGGGGAGGTGGAATAGTGCTTGTAAAGCTCAGGGAGGGAATTATTTACACTCTAGAATTCAGTATCAAATCAATTTATCAATAGTTAGAGCATGGACTAAAAATGGTCAGATATGTAAGAAGTCAAAAATTTTTTCCACTTATGCATCCTTTTCTTAACAAGGTACCAGAACAGCCTCCTCCAAAGCTTGAGAATGAACTAAAAAAATCAAGATGGCTAGGGGATTCTGTAGAAGCAAGTAGTGTTGGCAAGTTCTATACTGACAATTTTCACCTGGCCTGGAGGACACTTATACTAGGATGACAGGAAAGCAGAAGTGAGCAGCTCCTCAGAAAAGAAAATAAGGAGGAAAAGAGGATGTTTGGGGATTAGATTCTTTATTCACTAAGGAAAGAACTAGAAACACAGAAGGCATGGAGAGGGCTTTGGGGAAAATGGGTAGAAGAAAGGTAAAGTTCAATTGTGCTTGTGATTTTAATCCTACACCACATCATTCATCACTCTGTTCTTAAAGAAGCCTTGGGGGCTGGAGAGATGGCTTAGCAGTTAAGCGCTTGCCTGTGAAGCCTAAGGACCCCGATTCGAGGCTCGGTTCCCCAGGTCCCACGTTAGCCAGATGCACAAGGGGGCGCACGCGTCTGGAGTTCGTTTGCAGAGGCTGGAAGCCTTGGCGCGCCCATTCTCTCTCTCCCTCTATCTGTCTTTTTCTCTGTGTCCTTCGCTCTCAAATAAATAAATTAAAAAAAAAAGAAGAAGCCTTGGGTACAGTAAACAGATGTTTAAAAAAATGTCTGCCAAAGCAAATTAAGGGAATCTGTATTTCCAACATAGAAACTATAGGACATACATAAATAATGGAAAATAAAAAATACACTATTAAATAATGAATGGGTCATTCAGGAAACCAAGATCTTTAAAAAATCCTAAAATCAAAAATGACAATGAAAACATAACATATCAAAACCTATGGGACACAATGTAGGTAGCCCGAAGGGAAGCTCATAGCTCCAAGTGCCTATATTAAGACATCAGAGAGGTCACAAAAGTGTAATTTAGTGATACAGCTTAGGGACTTGGAAAAAGAAAAACAAGTTACAAATCAGTGGATATTAAGAAATAATTAGCCGGGCATGGTGGTGCACCCCTGTGAGTTCAAAGCCAGCCTGAGACTACAGAGTGAGTTCCATGTTAGTCTAGAAAAAGAAGAAAAGAAAGAAAGAAAGAAAGAGAGAGAGAGAGAGAGAGAAAAGGGAAGGAGGAAGGAAGGAAGGTAGGGAAAAGAAAAAGCAGGGTACAAATTAATGAACTAGATACCAAAAACACAATATAAAGAATCAGTGAAAGAAGGGTTGGTTTTTTTGTTTGTTTGGTTTGTTTATTTGTTTTTGAGGTAGGGTCTCACTCTAGCCCAGGCTGACCTGCAATTTATTCCGTATTCTCAGGGTAGCCTCAAATTCATGGCGATCCTCCTACCTCTGCCTCCTGAAAGGTGTGCGCCACCACGCCCAGCGAGTTGGTTTTTTGAAAGAATAAACAATAAACCCATAGCAAAATAAACCAAAAGAGGGAAAGACCCAAATTAATAAAATTAGAGATAAAAGGGGAGCCATTACCACAGAGACCAATGAAATTCAGAAATCACAAGGTTATACCTTAAAAATATTACCATGGGATATTTACAATCATGGAAGTTGTCAATGAAAAATAATAAACCTTTATATATAGTCCAGGCTGGGGAGAAGGCTCAGTGGATAAAACAATCATCCATCAACCTGAGTACCTGAGTTCCAGTTTTTCTAGACACCATGTAAAAAGCCAGAAGCCACGGCAGGCTTCAGTAATCCCCACAGTGGAAGAGAGGAGAGTTTCCTGGGAAGCTTATGGTGGTGAGTGCAGCAAAGAACAACAGCAGAAATGAGATTTAGAGAGAGAGAGAGAGAGCCCTTGCCTCAAAAATGAAGTGAAAATGCAAGCACTGACCTGAAATAGGTAAAAACTATTTTTAAAATATCATTGTTAGGCATGCCATGGTAAAGTAGCTTGTTTCAAAATAACCCTGCCACCAAGAACAAACATAAGGAATAGATGCAATTACTGTTGAAAAGCTTCTGAGAGCAATCCAGATAAGTTAATCTTAAGAAGTGAAAATTTCAGAGGTGAACTAGATGAAGAAATGACAGTGGCCAGACAACAATGAAAGAGCTATCTTTAAGCTACTGAAAGAAAACAACTACAAACCAGGAATTCTACACCCAGTGAAAATACCCTACAAGATATCCATCCCTTTCCAGCCCAAACAAATCATTTCTGAAGCCATTAGATGGGGCTGGGCAAAGCAGGCACCCATGCCAAGGCTGGGTGAGTCTCTGGCCTCTAGGTGCATTGCAGCCACATTGGAACCTGACAGGAATCACCTTAGATGATCAAAGTTAGCAACCTCAGCAAAAGGACAACCACTAAAATGCAACGGAACATAGCATTTTGTGTGATTTTTCAGTAATATACTAGACAAAGATGCACACTCTAGAATTCAAGAGAAAATATCCTATAAACCCAAACTGAGGGGACAACCTACAAAATTATCAAGAAATTTCTATTAAAAGAAACAGAAAACAAACATCAAGTCTCATTATCTTTAAAAAATTAAGGTAATGTGAAAGTCAGGAAAGAGGATGAGCTGTTCTGGATTGAAGAAGATTCAAGATGTGCAAACATGACAGATTCTTAACTGTATCCTTCTGCTACCCAGCACATCACTGGAATACCTGGTGATATGAGCCAATTCTAAGGATTAGATGGTGATGTAGCATATAAGGCTATTTCCCAGATTCTGACAGTTGAACTGAGGTTATGGAAGAGAATGTGCTCGTTCGTAAGAGCTGCATATTCTATTATTCAAGGACAATGGAGCATCATGTTAGCAAATTACTCTCAAATGGCTCAGGAAAAAATTTAGTGATATTACATTTTCAACATTTCGTGAAATTTTTATATCAGCTCATTTTTAATGAAGGTAAAATGATGGTGTAAACAAACAGAAACTAAGAGTATTTTTCATCACAAACATCACTAAGAGTAATAACCATGAAAGTTCTTCAGAAAAAAAAAATCATCCCAAAAGGAAGCAGAGTAATACAGGAAGAAACAAGGACATCAGAAAAGATAACACTGGGGCTGGAGGGATGTCTTAGCGGTTAAGGCATTTGCCTGCAAAGCCAAAGGACCCAGGTTTGATTCCTCAGGACCAGCCTCACAGCGGCTGGAGGCCCTAGTATGCCCATTTTCTCTCTCTCTCCCTCTTTCTCTGTCAAATAAATAAAAATAAAGTACTTTTAAAAATAAAAAGATGGGCTGGAGAGATGGCTTAGGGGTGAAGCACTTGCCTGTGAAGCCTAAGGATCCCGGTTCGAGGCTCGGTTCCCCAGGTCCCACGTTAGCCAGATGCACAAGGGGGCGCACGCGTCTGGAGTTCGTTTGCAGAGGCTGGAAGCCCTGGCACACCCATTCTTTCTCTCTCCCTCTATCTGTCTTTCTCTCTGTGTCTGTCGCTTTCAAATAAATAAATAAATTTAAAAAAAATAAAAAGAAAGTATAATACTGATGGTTTATAATACAAGGAATTCAAACTCCTGTAAGATTAAAATTGTTGACATGAATGTACACAAACAGAATATGAAGCAAGAAATACTACCAAAGATTGAAGATGTAATTATAAATTATAAAACGATTAAATTAAGCTAGGCATAATGGCACAGGCCTGTAATCCCAGCACTTGGGAGGTAAAGGTATGGGGATCAGGAGTTCAGGACTAGGCTTGACTACATAGAGCCCAAGGTCAGCCTAAGCTAAAGGAACATCCTATCTCACACAAACAATAAATAGATAAATAACAGATACATTGATTCAATTGAATAGTAGTCCTAACAATCCTAAATTTGGATGTAACTAATGATATATCACAAAACATAAAACAGAGAGTGAAGGAACTTATAGGAGAAATAGTTCATCACAACTGCAAGTATTCACTGCTTTATGGATTCCTTCTTTTTATCTCTGTGACAAAACACCTGATAGAAACAACCTAAAGTAAGAGAATTTCATGTTGGTAGCAGCTACTCTGTTCCTCATGGTTTCAGTGAGTAGAGCCATCATGGTGGGATCCAGAAAAAAAAAAAATTGAGAACACCACCAGAAACAGGGCCAGGCTATGCCTCAGAGACTCCTAGAAACCCACCTCCACCTACCAGGAACCTTCTAAAAGTTCTACAATCTCCCAAAGCAGTATCACCAGCTGGGGTCCAGGTGATCAAACACAAGAGCCAATGGAGATACATTTCAGATCCAAAGCATAGCAATCACTTATCTTTCAGTAACTTAAAAAGCATGTAGGAAAATAAAGACAAAGCCAAAAGGGGAGAAAGAGGAAAGACAGTGGATGAGAACAGAAGGGAGAAAGAGAGAAAGGAAGGGAAGGAATTGTAATGGAAAGATTAGAGGAAGAGCTAGCAAAGCTTAAGTCCAAGGATGAAAGAAAGGTTGTTCTGGATGTACTCTCAGTAAATTTGAACTTATATTTATCTGACCTTCAACCTTTTCCTCTCCCTCAATTCTCCCAGATCATTTTCCTCCTTATCCATATATTCTACAGATGACTATTTCAATGAGACAAGATACTCCCAAACCTAGCTGAAGTTCTTCTGTCCCCATTATGCCAAACTCTACTCTCACTTTTACTTGCTTCCAAGCATTCTGAAAGCAAGCCATGAAACTTAATTAGGCCCATTATATTAGGATTATCACTCTTTTCATTGTTCACTGATAACTTTAAAGGAACATGTTTTTGAGCTAGAGAGATGATTTATTGGTTAAGGCACTTGCCTGTGAAGCCTAAGAACCCAGGTTTGATTCCCCAGTACCCATGTAAGCCAGCTGCACAAGGTGGCACATGTATCTGGAGTACATTTACAATGGCTAGAGACTCTGGCATGCCAATTCTCTATCTCCTTTTATCTTCTTCTTTCTTTCTCTCTCTCTCTCTAATAAATAGAAATTTAAAAATTAAAATAAGATAGGCTTTTTAAAAGTGAAGATGTGTAAGAAAAATACAATGAATAGAGGCTGAAGAGATGGCTTAGCAGTTAAGGCATTTGCCAGCAAAGCCAAGGGACCTCAGTTCGATTCCCCAGGACCCAAGTGAGCCAGATGCACAAGGTGGCACATGTGTCTGGAGTTTGTTTGCAGTGGCTGGAGGCCCTGGCGCACCCATTCTCCCTCTCACTCTACCTCGTTCTCTCTCACTCTTTCAAATAAATAAGTAAATAAAAATTTAAAAGAACAATGAATATGTGTAATAAAATGTAGTATTCCCAAGTTAATTACCTCTCTATTTTCCTTGCTTTTAACACTATTTTTATTATGTAATTTTATTGTTATCACTTTCATACTTAATATCCATCTTATGTACTACACTATGAAGCCAGGCAGCATAGCTTTCCTTTGCATATATGTGTGTGTATGTTATGTGGACATGTGTGTGTCTGTGTGTGTGTGTGTATGTGTACAGAGGACAGAGATCAAAAGTTGGTGCCTTTCTCAATTGCTTTCTATCTTATGAGACACAGTCTTGATGGAATTACAGGTGGGCCCATTTTGTTACATGAATTCTTAGAATCTGAACTCACTTCCTAATGCTTGCACATCACACACTTTACCCACTGAGCTACCTCTCTAGCCCAAGATAATTCTTTTCATTACTGCATGCCCAACTCTAGAGAGTCAACAAATAAAGGGAACAACTATGGGTGGGCTGCTGCTGTAGATGCTTTGGGGTATATGAGGGCTCTGATTAATGTTTCAAAGGATCATGTGGAGCTGCAGAATTGAGAATAGATTAAT
Organism: Jaculus jaculus; assembly: GCF_020740685.1. NCBI lineage: Eukaryota > Metazoa > Chordata > Mammalia > Rodentia > Dipodidae > Jaculus > Jaculus jaculus. The sequence continues at coordinate 97,342,955 of NC_059106.1, read as the reverse complement.
GACGGGGCGAGGCTTGGAAATGAGTTAGAAGGCAACTACCCTATGGATCTCACTGTAGATCACAGAGTGGCAGTGGAGGTGGTAAACAGTGGTCTGACTCTAGTAATAGTTTGACTGTATAATTGTGTATGGAACATGGGAGCCAGAAAGGAGGTAAGAATAGTGCATGGCTGTAGCTGAGCAAAGGTAGAAGGGTAGATTTGGCATGAAATGATGTGAGGAGCACAACAGATGGAACAGGCTTGAAAAGGAAGATCAGGGATTTAATTTTGGATCTGTACATTGGGCATATAATGCTGAACGGCAAGTGGACCTATATTATCTATTACACAGACACAGGGTAGAGCTAATGGCAAAGAGTTGGTTGACTTCTAAGGGATATTTAGTTATGTGACCAGGTGAAATCACTAAGCTATCCTGCTTCATGTGATTGCTCTGGATAATGTCTGACCATTCTGAGAAAACCTAAAAACAAAAGGCTATGTCCTAGGGGCGTGAAGTACTCCAGAACAACAGAGTGACATGAAATGCATGGCAGCTAGAGAACATGAGGAAAACAGAGATGCTTGGTGCCCTGAAAGCCAAGTAAAGAAGGTGTGCAAAGGTGAACTGGATGTCTAACTACTTTCCATGCTTCTGCCAAGACATGCAAGATGAACACTTTCTGACCTGTGGATTTGGCTTTGTAGGGCTTATTTGTAGCTTTGAAGAGTAGTTCTGGTGAAGTAAGAGGGATGCCAACACTCACATATCTGTCTGGTAAACAGCCATATAAATGGCTTATCAAATTTTTTTCTCCCGGTCACTTAGACTTGCCTGTGAGTTCTTTCTTTCCTTTGACCCCAAATCCAAGTAGCCACTTGATCTTACTAATTATTTCCTCACAAACTTTCTCAAGACAGTTCTTTCCTCTCCAGTTCCACAGCTTCTGTTCTAGTCCAGATCCATGAACAAAGCATCACAAATCAATGAAGAAAGGATCCACCTTTTCATAAAAGATGTCAGAACAATCATCTATCCACATGGGGAAACACACAAGTTCTAAATGTGAGCATAAACCTTCTGAAAGAAATGAGGAATGTGTTTACAATCTTTGATATGGATTTCAAAAACCATAAGGAAAAAGCTTTTATTAATTTGACTATATTAAAATTATAGACACCCCTAATAAGTAGAATATTTGTTATGTATAACGCCAACAAGGTAGTAGCATCCAGAATTATAAAAAGTTCCTGGGACTGAGAAAATGGCTCAGTAGACAAGTTCTTGCTATGAGGACCTGAGTTCAGATTCCCAGAGCCACGTAAGGTGACAGGAGAGCACAAGCATCTACAACGCCAGTGCGCCTATCTCAAGTCAGGAAGTAGAGATGGGAGAATCCCCAGAAGACTGCAGGCCAGCTCGCCTGTAAACTCAGCGGTAAGCAATGAGAGGCCCTGCCTCACAAAAGGTGGCAGGCAAAGACCAACACCCAAGGTTGTCGCCTGACTGCCACATGAGCATCATGGCATACGTGTGCCTGAACACACAGACACACCAAAAACAAACAAACAAACAAAAAAAATAGGATTCCTTCAAATTAAATAGTACTGAAAAAAAAAAAAAACCCTGGAAGCAAATGAGCAATACATTCACAAAGGAAGAACTGAAAAGGCCAATAAACCTTGACAGAAAACTAAACCCCACTATCCATCAGAGAAATACAAATTAAAGCTACAATGAATTACTCTTTTCTATACTGACAGTATCGAGTGTTTGTCAGGGTGTAGGGCACTGGCAACTCTCACATGCTGCTTCACATGACTGCTTTGGATATGCCCAGTATTGCCATCCTAGCAAAGCTAGTGTGTCTACTGTACCCCTAAAGTATTAGACATGTGTGAGTAATATGTACAAGGATAGTGTTTAAAATAGTATGTGTAAGTAAAACATGAAATCTGTGATTTTATGTTCTCAGAAACAAGCTAAGTGATCATCAAAAATCAAAGTGAAAAACTTAATAACATGCAAAGCAAACATTCGTTGTTTATGAATACATAACACCTGGGTGAGATGCACTAATCAAGACAGTAGTAATCACCATGAAGGAAGAAAACTGGGGAAAGATAACTACTTACTTTATATTTGTAACCAACTACATTATAATTGTAATGTCCAATAAGCTCAATGACATTTTCCTCATTATAGGCATTTTCTTACTGTTTTATTTGCCTGGAATTTAACATTAAGTATAATAAAATTGATACATTATTAATGTACTTCTTCAATGCAGCATTCAATCTTCTCTATAATATCATTTATTAAAATATCTTTACTGCCGGGCGTGGTGGCTCACGCCTTTAATCCCAGCACTCGGGAGGCAGAGGTGGGAGGACTGCCGTGAGTTCGAGGCCACCCTGAGACTCCACAGTGAATTCCAGTTCTGCCTGGGCTACAGTGAGACCCTACCTCGAAAAGCCAAAAAAAAAAAAAAAAAAAAAAACTTTACTAAATTACTGTCTTGTCAGGCATGGTGATGCACACCTTTAATCTAGCCTCACTCATCCTTCACTATTTTCCATAGCAGCATTTCCTAAATCTTGGACATTTCTATATGTCCATCACTATTTTTCTACATATGCTACCTGTAGCTACTTATGATTAATTAATATTTTTCTTTTTATCATTTATACCTCAAGTAACCTTGTATAATAAAAGTAGAAATCACATGTTTACTATGCCAATATTTTTTTCTAATATGAATATAAGTATACATATTAAAATGCCCTTAGCGTCACCTAAAAATATCAAGTGTCACACTTTGGGTAATACCTTATACCAGTGGTTCTCAAGTGTGAGGCTTGTTAGAAATGGAGGCCTCGCCAGGTGTGGTGGTGCACACCTTCAATCCCAGCACTCGGGAGGCAGAGGTAGGAAGATCACTGTGTGTTCGAGGCCACCCTGAGACAATATAGTGAGTTCCAGGTCAGCCTGGGCTAGAGTGAGACTCTACCTAGAAAATAAAAAAAATTAAAAAGAAATTTTTAAAAAAAGAGAAAGAAATGGAACGCCTCCACACTACACCCCTAGGGATTTTGGCTCTGGTTGTCAAAAGACAGAAATTCTGCACAGAGGTAAACTGAGAACCTATCAAATTGGACCAATTGCAATTCTCTAGGTAAGCTCTACACCTCCCTTCTTTGATAACTTTCCTCCTATTATTTCCTTGCTTGAAGCTCCCTTCCTTCTTACTAAACCATTGAAAACTAAGCCTGCATTTTAAGGCTCATCTTGCATATCACGATCACAATAAAGTACAATGACTTGGATGTGACATCTCTCTGGTTTCAACTCTCTTCCTCCTCGATCAATTTATTTCTACTTCCATGTGGATGAGTGTAGCGTTCAATGTAATATGTGCTATTTGTCGTATTCCTCCTCCTCAAGCATAAATGTTACCTGAGGGCAGAAGCTTTATGTCTTACTCAAAGGTAAAAATTATACCTTGCTCATTTTACGTTTTGTATATAGTAGTTATGCAGATGCCTGTTTGACTGAACTCCACTAAAATGAATTAGTCTAATAATTTTATTAGTATTCTCAAGAACCACAGAGCATGCAAACTGTTCGTTCGGAGCATTACAAAGGCAGCAATGACCCTAAGCTGCCTAGCTTCACTCTCAGAAAAGAAAGTAGAAAATGCATGCTATGTACAAACAAAGAACTTTTTAACTTATTTTAATTTGAAAAGGAAAAAATAAGTGGCTTCACTAAAAATGACCACTTCTGGGTTTATTTGGAGGGGGGGATAAGAAAGTGCTTAATGTACATCTATCTTAGAAAAGAAAATGATCAAGGTATTAACTGACAACACGAATTAATAACAGCTATTTGTTGCGTTAAGAACAGTGAATGCTTAGAAAACTGTCAGTCTTTCCAGATGATATTTCAGCACTTTTTCTTTGCACAGTGCTCTGATATGCTAGCAATTATTAATTGTTTTTCCAGTGAAAAACTCTAAGAATTATTTTTGATCAGAAAACATCAATATGCAAGTCATTTATAAATTTTGGTTTTTTAGGTCTATAACAACTTGGTTTGTTCTTTCCAGAAGAACACCACTTTGATGTTTGAAACACATTTATTTTGATCTAAATAGAAAATAAACTAATGGAAACAGAAATGGGACTTTTATGGAGGCTATTCAATATCATTCTATAGCATAGTACCACCTGTAGTTATCTATCTTAGCATATACATGACACTTTATGAAGACAATGAATTATCAAACTAAAGTTTAGAAACAAATAGAGTAATGTCAAGGAAGGCACAATGGAGATGACACGTTTTGTTCCATTCACTTTTCCTTCTGCGCTGGCGGAGGAGTAAAAGCGACACTGTGAGAATGGAGTTAAGGGAGTAAGGAAGGGTTCTCACAAGTCTCATTTTCTCCTCTCATCACTCATTCCTATTATATTTCCCTTTCCACATGGCCAGTCAAGTAAACTAAGCCTCTTGAGACTTTTTACTTAACGTTTTCATACAATTTTTATATTGCTAAAATAAAATTTCTACCTATTAGGTCCATTTTCCTGAATAAAATTGAGTGGAAGTAAAACAGTAATAAAATTACTATTATAACTAAACACAAGTTAAAAATCTCCCCAAATTGTTTCTGTATTGGTTTTCCTTACCATAACAGGATAACCTGTGCAGGTACCAATACGTAGATCTATCCAGTTACCCTCCCTTCTTAAGTAAAGGTTGCCTTTTATGTTCTATAGACTAAACACAATGGTCATGGAAGCTCTGCATGTTTCAGCAGCCCTCGAGGACCAAACACATGCATTAGTTTAAAGATAGTAAGAAGTTAAATAAACCTATTTCAGAGAGCCTATAGTACAATAGATCAGATTACATAAGCTTATTGGAAGGTAACAACACAGTTCAATTTGATATACTAGTTCTGAGAAATCAAAAAAATACCATTTCTCTTTAAAAAAAATAAAAGAAGGACTTGGACTAACAAGAAATAATGCACAATTTGACTTAATCAAATACTTCATTAATTTTTTTTTCGACCCCTAAGGGAATGCCCTTTAAAACCCTCTTCAAATAGAATGCAACCTAATTGCTTGTCTAGGTCCAAATGCAACAAGATTTTTATTTCAACAGTGCCATCTAGTGGAGCAACACTTTAAACTAGTCATTGTCTAGTTCATTGATCTCAAATACTGATTCCAAAAATAATTTTATTTTCTAATTCACCATGCTTATAATAATATAAACACTAAGGGGAAATTTTAGAAAAGCTTAACAAGTTACACATTTTTGTTAGATGAAAAACTATTTATAATAAAATTAGGACAAAGTATTATTTACAAATATTATTATATAGTACTTTTAAAGCAGGTACCTTTGTGATTTCTTCAGAAGCTCGTTCGAAGTCCTGAACATTTCGACAATAAAATCCTAGTGTACAGCTAGGATCCATTTTTCGAAATGGCATCTTTTTGGGAGAAGAGCAGTGGAATGTCTGTAATTTTTAAAGTTGTTTAGGATTAATTCACTTTTACCTAATGAACTAAATGTACACCTTCTTTCAAAACTATAAGCATAGTTTTCAAATGGCATTTTAGTCTCTCCCATTCTGCTTTCCACTCCATAGGTGTAAAACACAATAGCCAACACTGTTACATATAACCAAATCTTTACTTTGGGTGATATTAATGCTGATCCATTTTTTTTTAAAAAAAATCAGGTGCATCAGAAATGGGACACAATTCTAAGACTTGCAGAGAAACATCACGCCTAGTTTAGTATCCGGGTAGTCTAGTCTGTGAAATGCAGTAAAGTCTGTCTTGTTACAATTTTTTTATATAAACAAATAGGCAGTATTATCCATGTAGCCAAAACCTAGAAATGGCCAAATATCTGTAAGTAGATATCTATATAAACAAATTATATATAATACAAAGTTACATCTTTGAACTAAAAGAGAAATGAATTATTTTGCACTGCACATGAATGGAGGTCTTTATAAAATACTTGTAAGCCTTTTAATAAGGTTATCAAGGCCGTTTAAGCTAATATACAAGATTTACAAAATGTCCTATGCAGATATGAAAAGAAGTCAACTTGAAGGTTTGGCAACTGGCAGTTGCATGCATAACTGCATTCTTCTAGTGTGCTCCTTTACTGGGCTTGACTTCAAGTCATTCTTTGTTCTCACACAGGACGCAGGAGGAGACAGGTGAACCCCAACTATTATGGCCCTAGCCTCTCTCACAGTCCTCCTATCTCTTGTAGCTCACTCTTCCAGTGCTTAGTGCCTTGGATATAAATAGGCTAAGCAGTTTGTTCTCATTCCTCTACTCTTTGGAGTTTGGCCATTAGTTGGATTTAGTATCTTTACAGAATACTAAGGCAGAAAAAGGGTTGAATATAAAGCTAACCATTCCAATTCTTTTAAACATGTGTATATGGATGCAAGCAAATGTGTTTGCGTGTGTGTGTGTGTGTGTGTGTGTGTGTGTGTGTGTAGGTCAGAGGACAATCTTCGGTGTGATCTTCAAGAACGTCATATACCTCCTTTGAGACAGGGTCTTACCCAGAGCTCACCAATTAGGTTAAACTAGCTAGCCAGCAAATCCCAGGGATGCTCGTATCTTAGCTTCCCCAGTACTGGGATTATGGGCACATACTGCCACACAGTTTTTATATGGGCACTGAGGATCCAAACTCAGGTCTCATGCTAGCAAGGCAAATGCTCAGTTAGTAGACTGAGCTATTTCCTCACCCCCATAAAAGTTATTTTTTTAAATGCTATAATGCTTGTACATTCTATCCTCAAAAAAAAAAAAAAATCACTCAGAAGCTGGGTGTGGTAGCATACGCCTTTAATCCCAGCACTCAGGATGCAGAGGTAGGAGGATAGCCATGAGTTCAAGGCCACCCTGAGAATACATAGTGAATTCCAGGTCAGCCTGGGCTAAAGTAAAACCTTGCCTCGAAAAAAAAAAAAAATCACTCAGGATTAAAATCACTTGGTAGTTATTTTTATGTAATATTTTTTAAGATAGGTAAAAGCAGGACACAGCCTGTTTATTCATGTTTGTATAAATTCCATAAAGACAAACAAAAAATAGGAAGCTTAGGAGTCAAGGAGAGACTAGGCAGACAGAGGACAGATGTGGGAAATTTTTCAGTGTGTATTTTGTATTTTTAATTAAAGAACAAGCTCAAATAAGAAATAATCTATGCTATATTTAAATTTAGTATTTCCCTACAATGCCCTAAAACTAAGGAATTTTTAACTTGAAACAATCTATTAAGATGTAGAAAAGTAAAGGCTATCATAATGGGTTTGTTCCTGGTGAGTCAATCATAATTATTGTTTTTTATCTCATTCAACACCATTCTGGTACCATACTGTCACCAAAAGAGATACAAAATACATATATTCAAATGGCTTTTCACCTTATGAACAGTTCAACTATACATTAGATTAAATCCAAAGAGATATCAGTAAATCAAGTAAACCCTAACTTCTACAAAATGCTTATCTAACACTTATTATATATAGTGGGATCCAACTGAGCTAAGCTAGAACCCATTGGAATATTAGTCAGCTTGAGTACTATCTTATTGGTCTTCTCCTAATATTGTCTCACCCGTATTACTTTAAAGAGATTAAAAATAGATCTGAAAAAAATATATAAAAACTAAGAAACCTTGTTGGTTACAATATGCAGGAGTATAGTAAGACACAGTTCTAGGTCATATTTACAAGAATTCTACAAACAATTTATCTAAAACTAGCCATTTGCCAAACTCATTTCAAACCAGTAATCAGAACTGTTTCTTGCTAGGTGTTGTAGCACATGCCTTTAATTCTAGCAGTTAGAAGGCAGAAGTAGGAGGAATGCCATCAGTTTGAGGCCAACCTGAGTCTACAGAGTGAATTCCAGGTCAGCCTGGGCTAGGGCAAGACCCTATCTCAAAAAACAAACAAGAGCTGGAGAGATGGCTTAGCAGCTAAGCACTTGCCTATGAAGCCTAAGGACCCCATTTCAAGGCTTCATTCCCCAGAACCCACATTAGCCAGATGCACAAGGGGGCGCACACTTCTGGAGTTCGTTTGCAGTGGCTGGAAGCCCTGGCGTGCTCATTTTCTCCCCCCCCCCTTCTCTCTCTCTCTGTCACTCTCAAATAAATAAATAAAAATGAACGAATAAAATGGCTTCTGAGCTGGAGAGATGGCTTAGCTGTTAAGGTGTTTGCCTGTGAAGCCAAAGGACCCAGGTTCGATTCCCCAGTACCCACATAAGCCAGATGCACAAGGGTGGACACATGCATCTGGAGTTTGTTTGCAGTGGCTAGAGGCCCTGGCATGCCCATTCTCTGTCTGTCTGTCTCCTCTCTCTGCTTGCAAATAAAAAAAAAAAATGGCTTTCATTTTACTACTCAACAATAAAAAAAATGGCAAAAGTTTTTTTTTTTTTCTTTCCTTGGGAGAGAACATTTATTATTTTATCCCATGAAGCACAAAGTTTAGGTCAGTGGGAAATAATTTTTCTTCCCACACATCCTGCTTTGTATTAGGAAATGACATTGCAATCCATTTTACTACAAGTAAAATGTTACAAAATATTTACAGGAAAATATTAAAAATAATCCAAACGCAGTCAGATGAAATAAACTTCTTTCCAGAAATCTCTACTCCTGTGCTGACAGCACAAGAGTCAAAACAAATAAGTAACTAAGATTCCCCTGATCACAAACTTCCAAGGAAGTGAAGGGGAAACAACTGGATGAAATGGTGTCAAAGGGAACAGGTGCTCACAACGAGCTTCAATAACCAACCTAGCCTGGATGGCACCCTGCTGTGTGCAGCAAGTTCCAAGCCAGGGCAAACCTGTAGAAGATTCCTCACACTGAAGTTACACAACACTGGACAGGGAAGCAGCTCTCTCGGGTGAGTGACAGTCCATCACAGCAGCCCCTCCTGGTACTGAGACAGGAACAGAGGGACCAGATTTGGGAGCTGCTTTGGCCAGAGGCACTGCAGAATCTTCCTCTGACTTTCTTTGGTGAACAGCAGTGGCCTCTTTATTCTCCCGAAGTACCCTCAGTGCAGTGGGCACAAACCGGGTAATCTCTGTTTGGGATTAGTGATCTGTGGCTTGGCACTGATGGCTGCTATGGCTTTCTTCTCAATGGTGGCTGCGCTCGTGTTATCCGCCTTGGGTCGCTGAATCAAGTGGGGGGGGGCACTCAACACCCCTGGGCTTGGCAAGGGAGTTGGTGGGAAAAGCCCAGGTGGGGTAGGTCCGAGTGGAGGTACCAAGGGCGGGCACATCATGCCAGGACGTGGTGGAGGGATATCTGGAGGTGCAGGGGGAGGCATCCTTGGTGGCAGTCCTCGAGAAGGAGGGCCTGGAGGCGGGCCTGGGGGAAGGCCAGGAGGTCGGCCTGGTGGGGGTCCTGGAAGTAAAAGTTTTGGCAAGGGCATTCGGATTCCTGGCATTCCAGGTGGTCTCAGGAAAGGAGGAGCCCCTGGAGGCGGCCCAGGAGGAAGGCCCGTTGGTGGTCCTGGAGGCCACAGAGTGGTGGTCCGGGAGGAGGTGGTCCTGGCATGGGAGGTGCTTGTATCGGAGGAGGAGCCGACTGCGGAGGAGCCTGCTGCTGGGCCCAGCAGAGGCCGCACCCTCCGAGTGGGGTCCTCCTTGTGCTGCTTCTTTGACTGCTTTTCTGCCTCAGAGTCATCAGAGTCATCGTCGTCATCATCCTCCGAGAATTCCTCTACTTCCCGGCCCTCCTCCGGGATTTCCTGACCTGCCATTCGAAGCATCATGGCTTGCAGAAGAGTCAGCTCCTTCATGTTCTTCTTCCTGCACTTTGCATGCCCGTCTGCAAAGCGCACGCTCAGATCCTTCTTCTCGGGGTTGTCTCGCTGTCATCATGGTGCACAAAGTCATCCCCGTCACTTCCTCCATCGGACCTGTCCGTGTCGCTGTCATCAGTGCTGTCGTCGTGTTTATCTTCTATGTCCTCAGGGTAGCCATCATCTTCACTGGTGCTGGGGACATCGTCATCATGGCCCCACTGAGCAAGTTCAGGACTACACAACACGTCTTCATCTTGCCTGCGATGGGGAAGGTCTAGAGCAAAGCCCACTTTGCGGCCATACATCGCAGGACCAGGGGCGGCGGAGGCCCAGGTGGAGGGCCAGGGGGCTTTCTGCCAGAGGGCGAACGTGGAACACCACGTCCAACAAGAGGAAGGATAGAAACTGCTCGAGATGGAGGTCCACATGCGGAGGTCTTCTTTAAGATGGACGGTGGCTGGGCTCCGGCTGGGCGCCGGAAGTGGAATGTCCTGGATCAAGATGTTGTTAGGAGCATGCGGCACATCTGGCAAAGGAGTACTCTCCACTTCCACATGCTGAGCATTCTTGACAGCATCGAAGTTCTGGCTGAGCTGAGCCCTCCTCTGCAAGTACTCCACTTCTAGCTTTCGCAGTTCTTTGTAAACATCTGGATTTTCTTTTTCATAAAGCCGCAGAATGCGCTCGAAGATTTCGTGCAACTTTTTACGTTTGTCTTTCAGTACTTTCTCATTTAGTTGTGGCTGCTGCACCGGGTTAAACTCCATCTCGTCCAGCTTCTCCATGTCCCGGATAATCTGCTTGGGATCCTTCATCTTCAAAACCGCAGCTCGAACCATCATGCGTTGATTTTTGTTCTTCAATTCTCTCTTCCGAGCTTCCTTCCGAGCTTGGTCTGTGGGGTTCATGAATTTTCCACTCTTGGTGGATGATGCTGATCTTCGTCCCATGGTGACAATCTGTGTGGTTTGCTTATTCTTTAAAAAAAAGAAATCGCTGGGCTCCGGGGACAGCCAGCGCGGGGCTACCGGCCTCTTTCCTCCACGGTGGGGGTAGGGACGCCTTCACCTCTGCCTCTCGGTCACCATCCAGGCACCGCCATCATGAAACCTCGCGCCCGCCGCCTTTCTGTTGTTGTTGTTTTTTCAAGGTAGGGTCTGACTCTAGCCCAGGTGGACCTGGAATTCATTCCCAGGGTGGCCTCAAACTCACGGCAATCCTCCTACCTCTGCTTCTCAAGTGCTGGGATTAAAGACGTAGTCCACCATGCCTGGCCCACTAATATAATTCTTCCAAGAGTTTGTCCTATATCATATTAAAACATTGACTAAAGTTTTCATGTAGTGGCAGAATAGTAATGAGAGCAAGGTCTGTCTGTTTCATCAGATAATGATGACAAACACGAACCATAATTCATGGCTATTTTGATACCCACAAAGAAGATTTTAAATTATTCATACAAACACAAATATAAATCTCTGATCACTGGAAACTGACATTGCCGCTAGGTGTCACTGCATGAGGACTCAGACTCATGTAGGAGAGACATGTGATAGCTCTTAAGCTTAAAATTGCATTGGTTTGTTCACCCAAGATCCCAAAGTCAAACCAACATTAATTTATAATTTAATCATTTCTATTTATTGTAAAACAAGCTAGACTTTCATATATTTTTCCCAAGTGTAGTACAGGTTTATGTTCATTTAGTAATAACTTTTTGAGCTATGCATGTGTGATATAATTTTAAATTCTGATGTCTGGTAAAAAAAATACCCTCTATTTTACAATTTGAGTAGTCTCCACATATACTTGTTCCTGTGACAACAAAATATGTTTCTAGAAAAATGGTTAAATTTTTTAATGTTTTAAAAATATGTTTGTTAACTGAATGAACAAATAGTTAATAAGCACCTACTAAATATCAAGCATTGTTGTAGGTTTAAAGAATTAAAGTTTCCGGGCTGGAGAGATGGCGTAGCGGTTAAGCGCTTGCCTGTGAAGCCTAAGGACCCCGGTTCGAGGCTCGGTTCCCCAGGTCCCATGTTAGCCAGATGCACAAGGGGGCGCATGCATCTGGAGTTCGTTTGCAGTGGCTGGAAGCCCTGGCGCGCCCATTCTCTCTCTCTCTCCCTCTATCTGTCTTTCTCTCTATGTCTGTCGCTCTCAAATAAATAAATAAAAAATGAACAAAAAAAAATTAAAAAAAAAAAGAATTAAAGTTTCCTAAAGCACACCATATGAGTTTGTATTGCTTTACATACACTTTCAGAATTACAATTATCTGGAATATGGGAATGTATTGCCTAAACACACAAACAATATGGAACAAATACTTTTACATACTGCTGTGTTATTTTGAAGATTTAGATGAAACTTTCTCAGTAATTAAGAGAATTCACTAAAACGTGCAGCTCACATGTGTGACTCATAAAGGCAGTATCTTTCACTGAAAAATTCACTCCCAATAACCCAATAGCTTTAGTGCCACTATTTTCCAATTTGCTAGGGTTAACTGAAACCCCTCACTGCCATATGGTCTTCCTGCAGGTCAAATATTGCAGTTGAGAACCCAGGAATCAGAGCAGATGAGTATGTCTATTAACAATGTTCTTTTTTTTTTTTTTTTAACCTTTCAGAAATGTATTTATAAGAAACAGAGACTGTAACTCTGAAAACATACAAAAACAATAGGAACCCACAGTGTCTGGTTTAGAAAACTTTAATCCATTAGTTGTATACGTAACACTATATGTACATTTCACATATGTACATTTATACAGATACACATGTGCAATTATATATGTATATACATGTACACATATATATATACATATGCATGCATACACATCATAAGCACATGCATATATATATTACAGCTATTCCATTCCTAACAACTACAACTCTACCTTATTCTAATCATAAACAATGAAGACCTGCAATTCAACATGCCTTCATTGCTACGTTGAACTTAACATATGAAAAGAAGAGAGTGAAATTTTAGGGTTGGATCAGTAATGCTTGCCTAGTGAGAGTGAGGCTTTTGCCAGGTAGCAATGGTTTGTTAAAGCTGATAAAACAACATTCAATGAAGGAAGAGGGAAGAACCCCAATTTCCAGCCTCATCTAAGTTCTTTTCATTTGCTTTTAACTTCACATTATCCTTTCATGGATTCTTTTTAAGGTTGTTAATTTTGCTCTTTTGAACTCCATTATCTCTATGAAAATTATAGTGTGAGTTTATACATTAAAATTTGCCCTCATACTGAACTACAAACACCATTCCTCAGTCCTGACCTAGGATTTCCTTGTTATATCCTTACTATTAGAATTAGGATTTAAATATACCCTTCTACAGTCAGTTCACAAGGTATTAAAGGCTCAGTGAAGATAACTAAAGATGAGGAAGGTTCCCTTAACAGGCAGTATAGAAGCTCAATAGTACAAACTATATAAGATACACTAATATACCTCAAAAGACAATGTCACAAGAATTAAAAATTGTTCTATCACTTAATTAAATGCAGAACCTTAAAATTTAATTTTCTCATTTTTGTCATATCTTAGGTTGATAATACCCCAAGTATAAGTGTGGTGGTGCACACCTTTAATCCAAGCACTCTAGAGGCAGAGGTAGGAGGATCACTAAGTGAGAGGCTAGCCTGAGACTATAGAGTGAATTCTAGGTCAGCCTCAGCTAGAGCAAGAACTAACCTCAAAAAAATAAAAAATAAAAAATAATTAAAAATGAATATAAGTATATACTAAAATATTTTGAGCTACAAGGAAGAAAAGATTTCAAAAGGAGGTGTGTCTGATCTGTGGCCTATGGGCCACATGCATCCCAGGATAGTTATAAATGCATGCAGCCCAGCATGTTTGCAGGTGATAATATCATATGGCAATGTCAAAAGGTTGGCCACACCTAAGCTAACAAGTTTAGCTTTGAACCTAGAAAAAACTCAACAAATGATAACTAAGGAAGAAAAAAATGAGTTAGCCTGATTTGATTTCAAAATGGTAAAAGTTTAACTCTAGAAAGACAGTAAATCAACACTCTAAGAGAAATAGCAAAGGATATACTTAGATCTTTTCTTTAATCTTAAACATGCTACTATTCTATTTAAAATTTTACAATCCTATGATTTAGGCCACTCATTTGAAATATCAGGAGTATAAGTAATTAGTTACATGGCATTGGGATAGAAAATTTAATATTTTAATTTTTCAGTCTATTTAAGTAAATATTGATCAAAAACACTGGCTATAATTTCAATGACTGCTGTATGAGGGTAGTTTTAGGATGTGCATGTAATTTTACTTATCAGTACCAAATTTCAGTAGCATATGTACAATCAAGGCTGCAAAAAGATATAAGAGGAGGTTAAAAATTTATACTTGGGGTATTATCAACTTAAGATATGACAAAAATGAGAAAATTAAATTTTAAGGTTCCACATTTAATTAAGTGATAGAACAAAAATGATGCCCCAGCCAGCTACAAATAATTATTAGGGTTTGCATGCAAATTCTAAGAAGAAGGAATGGGATATCTGGCCTCAAGATGCTTATATTTTAATTTAGGTAACAATGTAAAAGGATGCTATAATGTTTTTATAATATGCATTTCTAAACCAGATTTTAACTTTGCAGTTTATTTTCACAATCTATCCCTTAAGTACTATTAGTTATTAGTATCTGCTCAAACTACTGAACTACAATTTCACCTTGCCAAGTGCTTTAATATTGGTGCCCCATGTCATTTGTGATTAAAATTATTTTATTATATAAAATTATTTTAGTCTGTAAAAGCATCAACTGGAAAGAAAGAAGCAAAATGCCTCATTTATGAACACTCAACCTTCCTTAATTAAAATACTGAATGACAAAATGTGCTTATAAAGGGAAAGAGGTTAAGAAATATAAGCTAAAACAAATAGTAGAAATTCAAATAAGCCATTGAGAATATCTTAACTAGAGGCTAAAGTTTAATTGCTATGTTCAGGCAAAATAATTGAGTAGACAACCTTATTTGTTGCTCTAGCCTACTGCCTTCTTTTTCAGCTGGTAATCCTCTTGTTTTCTCTTTTTGGAAAATATACCCAGCACTTTAAATTCCTCAGTATTATTTAGCTGTCTTGTTACAAAATTACTGGGAGACTTGATCATTTATTTCAGTAAGCCTGGGAATTTAACAAGTTGAGACAGAGATAAATGAGGAAAGTAAATCATAAATGAAAATTCAGCAACAAAGTACTTTGACCACCGTGTTGACTATGGTTTTATGAATTAGTAGAATATTAAATTTTGAATAGACTACTAATAAAAAGCATAGCTCCCTAGTACATCTCTAAATAATTAGCTTGTTCCATATGTAAGAAAACAATACCAGCTCTGCATGTATATACCTCAAGAGGAAAATCCTTTCTGCTGACATCTACAAAAGATTGGCAGTAATGAGGATCCATGTAAATCAAACTGTCATCTACAAGGACAAAACAGAAGACAAGTAATTCAGAAAACACCTTATTATTACACTGCTTACAATCCAATTTCTATGTAGAACAGCTAAAAAAAAAAAAAAAAAAATCCAGGAGTAACAGCTTGCCAGCCTGATATTCATTGACTGAAACATAGGTTTGCACAGGAGAGATTAACTTTTGCATAATCAAATATGCTTGTATAAGCAGAATTTTTATAAAGTGATGAGACTGTCACTTAATTTTTGGTGATAAAATTACTTTCACAAACACACAATTATATTCTACAGTTTGCATATGAAAAATGTACCGTGCTACTTTATTCTGACAGGAAGAACATATTGCCTGTCATTTTATCATCAACTAGCACCACAAAAACTAGTACAAAGCAAATATGTAAATAGCAACTGCCAGAATGTGGCAGCCATATCTGCTGAAGTTCAATGAAACCAATAAATTATGCTGTGTTTATGCAATAACAGAAATTAAATATGCATTTTACAGGATCCAATTATGTTGTGGACCAAATGACAAGTGAGGGCTACGGAGCACTGATGACTGCATGCAGTACTCATTTTGTTCTGTTAACCATCTTGTTTCCAAACGATCTCAAATCAACTTTCTGACTTTTCAAAGAAAACAATGAGGAAATAAATTTTACTAAATCACTAACCTTGAAATCCAGCGAAGTAATATGACTGTTTCGGTTTCCCACCAATTATACCCACACAATATTCAAGGCTTAAAACACCCTGCCAATAGAAATTAATACAGATTTAGATCAAAAGGCATGTGATAATTACCTAAGACAATCAAATGTACCAATTTTTCACCTAGTAATTACTTAAATTGTATTTATCCCCATCATCTGAAATTCCTGTCTTCCAAACTGCCTTCCCTTTTCTTTAACTCACTCAATATTAACTTAATTAAATCAAATACTCTGGCGAGCATGGGGCACAACAACACTGAACAACTATAGTATGTCACAAAAAGAATAAATGCACTACAAAGTCATAAAAGTCCTGTCAAATCAAAACACAACCTCCTCGTAAGAAAGAATGCATTGTAGAATCTAGATGATGGCTGAATAGAAGGGGTTCAGTGGAGGAGGACAAAAAAAGGTAGTGAGAGGAAATTATGATCAAAATACATTATGTACATGTATGGAACTGACAACAAAATACTTTAAAACTAAAATAAATAAATTGATAAGGTTCCTCACTTACAATGGTCCAGATTACAATTTTTCTGACTACAATGAAAAGCCTGTATGCATTCATTAGAATCATACCTTAAGCTGGGCATGGTATCAGATACCTGTAAGTACAGCACTGAAGAGGCTGAGGCAGGAGAATCTTTAGTTTAAGGCCAGCCTGGGCTATATAACAAGACGTTGTCTCAAAACACAAAACACGAGGGCTGGGGCAGTGGCTCAATGGTTAAAGGCACATACTCGGTCAGGTTCAGTTCCCCAGCACTCATGTACAGCCAAATGCAAAAACATGGCACAATGTATGGCACTCACTCATTTACAGGGCCAAGAGACCCTGGAATACCTATGCATGTGTGCATACACACGCACACACACTGTTTATGAAAAGAAAGGGAAATCATGCTTTGGATTTTGGGTCCCCCCCCCCCACACCCGGGCTAGCAGTATGCAGTATGATAGGATCCTCTAAGCAGTCAGTGACAGTAAGCCACAGTTCCCAGGCAGCTAGTCAAACAGCAGTATTCCACAGTGGTTGACAAACACTGTCCTAGAGGCATGGCAGGGCCTTGCCATCTTCAAATCAGAGCAGCTGAGATTACCCGAATGAGACCCTCACAAGATCCGGGTTATTATCGCCCCCTAGTGGAAACAGGAGGGAAAGGTCATCAGGTCCATACTTGAGATTCCAGCCTCTCACTGCCTCTGCCCCTTCTCAGCTGCAAGTAATCCTGCCCCAGCTTCCATAATTTCAGGGATATTGGAGTAAATAGGAGACAGAGGGTTGACGATAAGGAGAGGGACTTAATTGATGCACCTATACGCTGGTGTGAGGCTGCCTAGCAATGAAGATGGCCAGGTCACCCATGCTTCTGTAAACTTAATGGTTCACCAAGCTAGGCTTGGATGAAATCATTACTTGGTCTGCGGTATGAGTAGGCATTTCTGTGAATCTTCCCAGGAAAAGTCACACAGTAGTAGTATATAACTGTGTTGCTAAGCTATGGTGTTTGGCAGATTAGATGTATTAAGTGAATTTTCAACTTAAAATGAGTTTATCAAAGTATTACAAGAATGTAATTTGGGCTGGAGAAATGGCTTAGTGGTCAAGGCACTTGCCTGCAAAGCCTAAGAACCCCAGGTTTGACTCCCAAGTACTCACATAAGCCATATGCATGAGGAGGTGCATGCATCTAGAATTTGTTTGCAGTGGCTAGAGGCCCTGGTGTGCCCATTCTCTCTCTCTATCTATAGAAATTATATATATATATATATATAAAATACCTCTTTCTCACTCTCTCTAATAAATAAATAAAAATAAAATATTTTTTAAAAAGTAACTTGGGGAACATCTGTTGGGATGGTTAATCATAACTGCTAACTTGACAGGATTTAGAATCCTGTCACCTAGGGTGACAACCACTTCAGAGTGTGTCTATGAAGTGTTTATAGAGAGGTTTACCCAACACAGGAAAACCCACTGTGAATATGGGTGGAACATGTGGGCTGGGTTCTCAGACTGAATAAAAAGGAGAAAGTGGGAGCAGCAGCATTCATGTCTCTCTGCTTTCTAACCGCTCATGTTCCTGCCATCATACCTAATTTAATAATATCTGATTTGCTCTAGGTTGTGACTGACAGAAACAACCTTCTTCTACAGTCTGAATGTTTTTGTCTCCTTGAAAATTCATGTGCTAAAAACTTATTCCATAACAAAAAAGTATTAATAGGTGGGACTTTTGGGAGATATTTAGATCATGATGGCTCCAGCCTCAGGAGAGGATTAATGCTACTATGGAAAGGGCCTGAGAGAGCAGGTTCAACTCCCTGTCCTTCTCACCCAGCAAAAAGACCCTCACCAGAGAGTAGTCCCTTGATCCTGGACTTCTTAGCCTCCAGAATGAGAATCTAAATCTTTATAAATTACCAAGTCCCAGGTATTCTGTTATAGCAGCAAAAAACAAAGTAAACCACCCTCTACAGAACAACCTCATTTCATATATTTTCAGTTTTATAAAAATACCAGGTTTCTTTTTTAAATGGGGGTAGGGGAGACAGAAACTGAAAATAATAACTAGGATAGATATATTAAAATATTAGCTAACCTTACCTAATAAGGGCCAACTAAAAGATAAAGAGAAAACTTTACCCCAGAAATACAAACACTTGATAGTGATAGACATTAAGGATTCTATTGCTTTTTTCTTTAGTAAAAAGTACCAGACTGTGGGCTAGAGAGATGGCTTAGCGGTTAAGTGCTTGCCTGTGAGGCCTAAGGACCCTGGATTGAGGCTGGATTCCCCAGGACCCACGTTAGTCAGATGCACAAGGGGGCACATGCATCTGGAGTTCATTTGCAGTGGCTGGAGGGCCTAGTGTGCCCATTTTTTCTCTCTCTCTCTCTCTCTCTCCCTCCCTCTGCCTCTTTCTCTCTCTGCCTGTTGCTCTTAAATAAATAAAAAAATTTTATTAAAGTGTCTACTTTATAAAAATATTTTCTACTTTTTATTTATTTGAGAGAGAGAGTGGGCATGCCAGGGCCTCTAGTCACTGCAAATGAACTCCAGACACATGCACCACCTTGTAAGTGCCCACTTTATAAAGCAGTCTGAACAACTGAAGCACAATATTTATGGCCTAGAACCCCTGGGGAAATGAAAATCTGGACCTCTCTTACCTAAGAAGGAAATGTATGGCAAGAATTATCATTGACTTTCCTTGGAAAAAGAATGGATACAAGTGATGTAAGAAAGGCTTTAGCTCCTGACATCTATATTTCCTTACCAATCTGCTATAATAGACAGTATAAACTAAATTAGCAGACATTAAGGAAAAGTTCCATTTTAAAACATTACTTAGGTGGACAAACTTAAAAAACAACAAATCAATGGTTCTTCTTCCAGGTAGTTATCTGAATTTGAATATATCACTTAACTTCTTTTCTACTTTGTACAAAGTTCTTTGCCATGCAAATGTAACTACAACAAATGCACAGCTGTGAAGTCACTACCTATTTAATAATAAAGGAATATAGAAGTTGGAGAGATGGTTCAATAAATAAATCACTTTGCCTTGCAACTCTTAATGCCTGAGTTTAGATCTCCAGACCCCACATAAAGCTGTGGTGGACTTTTGTAATACCAGTGTGCTTAAAGTGAGAATCCAGTTCTCCAACAGGCCAGTGAACAACTAAAGACCCTGGCTCAAACAAGGTGAAAGGTGAGAACCAACCCAAAAGCTGCCCTCTGACCTTCACATGTGCACTGTGGAATGCATGTGCTTGTGTGTACACACACACACACGCACACACAAACACTCTCTCTCTCACACACACACCCACACACACACACACACACACACACACATATGTATATGTATATTTATATATTTTCTTTGAGGTTGGGTCTCGTTCTAGCTCAGGCTAACCTGGAGTTCACTATGTAATCTCAGGCTGGCCTTGAACTCACAATGATCTTCCTACATCTGCTGTGTTGGGATTAAAGGTGTGTGCCACCATGCCAGGCTAGATATTTTTTTAAAAGACTGTAAGCCTATATTTTTAATATTAGCTAATACTGCCCTAACAAATCAGCCCTATTCTTACCTTCACAAACTCCAGGTAGTCAGTGTTGGTTCTTTCTCCACCAAGTCTAACAGGAACTAAAATAATAACAGCCTTGTCACTTGCATCACCAGCAGTCCTGGAATCACTCTGCTTATCAATTACATCAGAATTATAAACTGAGAAAAACATAATGAATATATTAAATTTTATAAAAACTATTTTCAGGAATATTCTTACCCTCATTCCACCCCTTCCACCACTGCTGGATGTTTCTCGTGTTCTTTCTTTGTCTTGTCAGTTCCTCCTGCTGGCCATGTGCTCAAAAGGGCAGATTGTCTTCTGAGCACATGGCCAGCAGTGGTCAGCACTTTGAAGGAGAACAAAGGTGGCTGCAGATGCAAACTACAAACAATAAAAAACTGAATACACTGGGGCCATCTATTCAAACCACCACATGGGGGTTAAATATTGTTAACTTTGATGCTTTCATATTTATATGGCCTTTGTCTTTTGCGTCTGTCATTACTGGGGGCAGGGTCTGATCCAGATCCAGGCTGACCTGGAACACCATTAAGAACAGAAACCTCTACCTCCCAGCTGACAAGATTAAGGGTGTATAACAACTCACACCCTTAGGGATTTGGGCTTTATAAGACTATCTGTTTGTTTTTATCCCCACAATTGCATACTCTGTGCTGGCTTTTGTTGAATGTGTATATTGCTCAGTTGAAGTTTAGAATTTGCCAGTAAATTGTACTACCCAGTCCACTAGAATACTTGCTTAGCAAGCAAACTCAACACCTAGGATTACTTTTGCAGCTGGATTGAGGTATAAGAGCTACACATGATACCTTAAACTCATATCCTGAAAGTATACAAAGGTGGATTGCCACATCTAAGAACACTGCAGATAAGTAGAAAACCCAAGCATCAAATCGATTCAGGATACAAAAGAGTCACTACATTATAATACAAGAAGCACAAAGAATCAAGACAATGGGCTGGAGGGATGGCTTAGCGGTTAAGGCATTTGCCTGCAAAGCCAAAGGACCCAGGTTCAATTCCCCAAATCCCACGTTAGCCAGATGCACAAGGGGATGCACATGTCTGGAGTTCGTCTGCAATGGCTGGAACCCTGGCATCCCCATTCTCTCTTTCTCCCTTCCTCTTTCTCTGTCAAATAAATAAAAATAAAACATTAAAAAAAAAAAGAATCAAGACAATACAGTCCCACCAAAAACTATAAATCCATCAGAAATGATCACTAATGATACTGTTTTAGATGAAATTCTGGACAAAGATTTCAAAAGAATGATTGTATATATACTCAAAGAAATCAAAGAAGAAACAAATTCCTGAAAGAGAACACAGGAAACCAGCTTAATGAAATAAAGAAGGTCATTACAAGTCATGAGAAAGGAAATAGAAATACTAAAGAAGGGCTGGAGAGATGGCTTAGTGGTTAAGCGCTTGCCTGTGAAGCCTAAGAACCCCGGTTCGAGGCTCGGTTCCCCAGGTCCCATGTTAGCCAGATGCACAAGGGGGCACACGCGTCTGGAGTTCGTTTGCAGAGGCTGGAAGCCCTGGTGCGCCCATTCTCTCTCTCTCCCTCTATCTGTCTTTCTCCCTGTGTCTGTCACTCTCAAATAAATAAATAAATAAAAATGAACAAAAAAAAATGTTTAAAAAAAAAAGAAATACTAAAGAAAAACCAGGCTGAAATCCTAGCTCTGAAGAACACAGTCAGTCAAATAAAAAACTCTGTGGAAAGTCCTACCAGTAGAATGGATGAAGGAGAGAAGAGAATATCAAAACTAAAAGACCAGGTGGCAGACATAATAGAGTCTAACAAAGAGAAAGACAAAGCTAATAGGAAGGTATGAATGGGAATTTCAAGATATCTGGGACACTATGAAAAGATCAAACATAAGAATTCAGAAGGAGAAGAATTTCAATCCAGAGGCTTAGTAGGTGTTTTCAACAAAATCATAGAAAAAAAATTTCCCCGAATTGGGAAAGAAGTGCCAACGCAGATACAAGAAGCTTCTAGAACACCAAAGAGACAAAACCTGAAAAGAACCTCGCCTCACCACTTATTTAAACTGCTAAACACAAAAACCAAAGAAAATGTAATGAAAGCAGTTCAAGAGAAAAAGCGAGTCACCTACAAAGACAAGCCCATCAGAATCACAGCAGATAATAATCACACAAATTTTAAAAGCCAGGAGGGCTTGGAATGATTTATTCCAAATTCTGAAAGATAACAACTATCAACCAAGATTACTTTATCCTGCAAAGCTATCTATCCAAATTGATGGAGACATAGGGACATTCCACAACAAAAACAGGCTAAAGGAATTTATGATAACTAAGCCAGCTCTACAGAAAATATTTGAAGGAATTCTTCATGCTGAAAAGAAAGCAAAACACACCTGAGGAAATAGGGAGAAATAAACCATGCTCAAATAACAGTTAAAACCAGCTAGTAAAGAGAAAACAGGAAACACTACAAAATAAGAAGAATAGTGAGAATAAATACATACCTTTCAATAATAATTCTTAATGCAAATGGCCTCAATGCCCCAACCAAAAGACACAGGTTTGCAGACTGGATAAAAAGGTGGGATCCTGCTATTTGTTGCCTCCAGGAAACTCATCTCTCAATAAAAAGATAGATACTGTCTTAGGGTGAAAGGATGGAAAACGTTATTTCAAGCAAATGGGTCTCGGAAACAAGCAGGGATTGCTATCCTAATATCTGACATGATAGACTTCAAACCAACATTAGTGAGGAAAGATATAGAAGGTCGCTTTAAGGAACACTCCAACAGGAGGACATAACAATCCTAAGCATATATGCACCTAACATGGGGGCTCCCAGTTTCATCAAACAAGCACTATTAGACTCAAGGTCACAGATATCACCAAACACAATTGTAGTGAGTGACTTCAACACCCTACTCTCATCAATTGACAGGTCATCCCGGCAAAATATAAACAGAGAGACATATGAATTAAATGATGTCATGGAACAAATGGACCTAACAGATATCTACAGAACAATCCACCCAAATGCTACAGAATACACATTTTTCTGAGTAGCACATGGAACATTCTCTAAAGTAGACCACAGATTAGGACACAAAGCAAACCTAACAAATGCAGGAAAATTGAAATAATCGCTTGTACTCTATCTGACCACAATGGGATTAAACTGCAAATCAGCAACAAGAAAAGCTATGGAACATATAGAAATTCATGGAGACTAAACAGTACACTATTGAATGAAGAAATCAAAAAGGAAATCAAAAAATTCATAGAATCAGATGGTGATGATAATACAACATACCAAATCCTTTAGAACACAATGAAGGCAGTCCTAAGAAGGAAATTTATAGCTCTAAGTGCCTATATAAAGAAATTAGAAAGTTCACAAGTAAACAATTTAATGGTTTACCTTAGGGCCTTGGAAAAAGAAGAACAAGGCAAACTAAAAATCAGTAGAAGGGAAGAAATAATAAAGATTAGGACAGAAATTAATGAAATAGAAACCAAAACCACAATCCAAAGAATCAATAAAACAAAAAGTTGGTTCTTTGGAAGGAGAAGAGACAAAAATTAATAAAATTAGAGATGAAAAAGGTGCCATTACAACACATACCAAGGAAATTCAGAAAATTAAAAGCACATACATTAAGCCTCTTAGTTTGAAAATCTGAAAGAAATAGATGATTTCTTTGGTTCATATGACCTACCAAAATTAAATCAAGATGAGTTAAACCATTTAAATAAATATAAATATAGCAGCAAAGAAGAAACAAACAAAAAACAAAGGAAGCCACCCTCTAAAGAACAACCTCATTTCATATATTTTCAGTTTTATAAAAATATCAGGTTTCTTTTTTTAAAATGGGGTAAGGGGAGACAGAAACTGAAAATAATAACTAGGATAGATATATTAAAATATTAGCTAACCTTACCTAATAAGGGCCAACTAAAAGATAAAGACAAAACTTTACCCCAGAAATACAAACACTTGATAGTGATAGACATTAAGGATTCTATTGTTTTTTCCTTTAGTAAAAAGTGCCAGACTGTGGGCTGGAGAGATGGCTTAGCGGTTAAGCGCTTGCCTGTGAAGCCTAAGGACCCCAGTTTGAGTCTGGATTCCCCAGGACCCACGTTAGTCAGATGCACAAGGGGGGTGCATGCATCTGGAGTTCATTTGCAGTGACTGGAGGCCCTAGTGTGCCCACTCTCTCTCTCCCCCTCCCTCCCTCCATCTGCCTCTTTCTCTCTCTGTCTGTAGCTCTTAAATAAATAAATAAAAATAAATTATTTTAAAGTGCCAGGCTGGAGAGATGATTCCATGGTTAAGGCACTTGTCTACAAAGCCTAATGACCCAAGTTCAATTCCCAAGTACCCATGTAAAGCAAGATGCACAAAGTAATGCATGCATCCCTTGCATCTCTTTCTTCTGATCAGATTACCAAAGGGTTTATCAATCTTGTTTGATGACATGTGGAGTTTGTTTGCAGTGGCTGGAGACCCTGGCATGCCCATTCTCTTTCTCTCTCTCCCCCTCTCCCTCTCTCTCTCTCTCTCTGTCTCTGTCTCTGTCTCTCTCTCAAATAAATAAATAACTTTTTAAATAAACTAAAAATAGCCAGGCATGGTGGCGCACGCCTTTAATCCCAGCACTCGGGAGGCAGAGGTGGGAGGATTGTGAGTTCGAGGCCACCCTGAGACTCCATAGTGAATTCCAGGTCAGCCTGGGCTAGAGTGAGAAACCCTATATTGAAAAAACAAAAAAAAAAAAAAAAACTAAAAATAGACCTATCATTGACCCAGCTAAACCACTCCTGGACATACACCCTAAAAACTCTATACTTTATTATAGAGATACTTTCTCAGCCAGTTTTTATTCTATTCGCAATAGCTAGGAAACGGAATCAGCCTAGATGCCCATCAACTGATCAATGGATAATGAGGATGTGGTACATATATACAGTCGAGTCTATTCAGCTGTAAGGCAAAATGAAGTTAAAATTTGCAAGACTGGCTGGAGAAATGGCTTAGTGTTTAAATGTATTTGCCTGCAAAGCCAAAGGACCCAGGTTCTATTCCCCAGGACCCATGTAAACCAGATGCATAAGGGATACATACATCTGGAGTTTGTTTGCAGTGGCTGGAGACCTGGCATACCCTCTCTCTCTCTCTCTCTCTCTCTCTCTCTCTCTCTCTCTCATTCTCTCTATATCTTTCTGTCTCTTTCCCTGCCTATTTATCTCTCTCAAATAAATAAAGAAAAATAAAATATTTTTTTAAAAAACTTGCAGGAAAATGATGGACCTGGAAAAAACTATACTAAGTGAGGTTTCTCATGCTCAAGCAAAACAAAAAACCACATGTTCTCTCTCATATCCTCACATGGAATAGTTTATTTATATGCTTTATTACATATTAGTAGTATTATCAATACTTATCAAGGAGGCTAGAATGAGGTTTGAAGAAATATATAGGGAAGGATCAGAAGAGGGGATAGTAGGCAAGCTAGTGGAGGGATAGAATACAGAGGGTGGAAGGGTCTGATGGGGGAAAAGGAATAAGGGAGGGAGGGGAGAGGCCATTTACAAAACTAAAGACAGATGAATTAGTGCTACAGAAACTTCTTCACTAGCTAATTAAAAGACAACTCTGGGGGCTAGAGAGATGGCTTAGCTCTTAAGGCACTTGCCTATGAAGCCTAAGAACCCAGGTTCAATTCCCCAGTACCCACATAAGCCAGATGCATAAGGTGGCACTGCATCTGGAATGCATTTGTCATGGCTAGAAGCCCTGGTGTGCCCATCTCTCTCTCTCTCTCTCTCAATAAATAAATTAATTTAAAAAAGACAACTGTTAAGAAGAAAATGATGATAGATAGATAGATAGATAGATGATAAATAGATAATAAAGATAGTTAGTATGGTCATAAATACCCAGTTAGGTTGTAGAAACCTTTACCCTAAAACTATAGGACATTGCTGGTAAATCCCAGTGCCAGAACTGAGTTATGACACTCCCCACAGTGTTCAGGGAGGCCTTATGAAGCCTCCAAAACAATACAGGCCATTGCCAAAGCACTTTGTTACCCATCAGAACTAGATAGCAAGACCCTAATGCTGAAGACACCACAGGCTGTGATCACAGGACATTGAGAAATCAAGCTAGAAATGAGATGGTAGCCAGCATCGTGGCAGCTAGCTGTCAGAGTGCTGGTAAGCACTGTGCGGGCTGCTGGGGGAGAAAAGTCACCAGCAAAACAAACAGTGCATCCTGCAAGCTACAAAACAGACCAAGCAAGGCAAGATGTACTCACCAGTACACATTAGATATGGGCCTGCTCTGTGGGAGGGAACTCATACCTGGAATTATGCACCAAGTCAGAAGCCTATGACTTGGAAGGTCATGGACCCTATAAGAAAGCCTACACTGTTTTCTGGCTAAATGGAGAGGTTGTACCCACCAAAAAGTCTTCTAAATGCCTATGTTTACCATGTTTGATCCATGCTATTAACAGTCTTGGTTAGTGAGCCTGCTTTTTACAGATGGCAGTGAATACCAGGGGGACCCAACATCCATAGGTATGACAAGCACAAAACAAATCATCTCTATTATACCCAAGAGGACACAGGAAGCACTACAGAGGAAGGCTAGATTAAATATGAAGAGCTGTTCTCAGGTCTAGCCACAGAACCTTCTTCTGTGTGGTGGTTTGATTCAGGTGTCCCCCATAAACTTAGGTGTTCTGAATGCTAGGTTCCCAGCTCATGGAGATTTGGGAATTAATGCCTCCTGGAGGGAGTGTTTTGGGGGGTGGACTTATGGGTGTTATAGCCAGTTTCCCCATGCCAGTGTTTGGCACACTCTCCTGTTGCTATGGTCCTCCTTATGTTTGTTAAGGGGTGATGTCCACCCTCTTCTCATGCCATCATTTTCCCTGTTATCATGGAGCTTCCCCCTAGAGCTTGTAAGCCAAAATAAATTTCTTTTTTTCCCACAAGCTGCTCTTGGTTGGGTGATTTCTACCAGCAATGTGAACCTGACTGCAACATCCTGGGAGATGGCAGTAGACACTGAAGAGACTCAAAACTCAACAAGGCAGAAAACAAGAGGCTGCTGAGAGCTCAACACTAAATCAGACTTCTAATATGCCTTCCAAGGCTCAGAGAACATTGTGGAGGAAGGGGCAGAAAAAATACAAGTGCCACTCAGTGGGAAAATGTTCTTGAGGCACTACTCTCTCTACCAGAACTGGCTAGAATAACCATGAATACACAGTGACTACTGATATCCCACTTAAGAGGGTCCTCAGAGGAATGGAGGCAGGAAATATGGGACATAAAAGGGTAACTTGATGGTAATATGAGCAATATGCAACACATTCATATATTAATGTTTCTAATAAAATTTAAACATCAATATTTATTAAAATATTTATAAAAATACATATGCTATGATTTGGGTGTAAAATGTCCCCCAGAAACTCAAGCGTTTGAATACTTAGTCCCCACTTAGTGGCACTGTTGAGAAAGGTTGCAGCACCTTTAGGAGAGGGAGCCTTGGTGGAGGAAGAGTGTCACTGGGTTTTATTAAGGTTTACTATTACAGCACCATTTACTGTTCCTTCTCTACCTACTGATGTGACAGTGTGACTCCTGCTTCCTGGTCCTTCTATAATGGAGTTCACCTTGAAATTGTAAGCCAAAAATAAACCTTTCCTCCTTTTTTTTTCCCCCCTTAAAATGTGTAATCAGTAATCTCTCGTTGAATGGCTAGACACAAGTAATGAAAACAATGAAGAGTTGGTAGGTTCTACCATGATTATATATGTGAAATCAAACTGAAGGTGGTGCTGGATTCAAAGTTTGTAGGACATCTTGGGAAAGGTATTTGAAGAACAATACAAAATATGAGTTCTCTCATGCCAACTGCAAATACTGCAAGAAATGCAATTTTAAAAGTCCCAGTGCAGCTGGGCATGGTGACTCATGCCTTTAATCCCAGCACTCAGAAGACTGAGTTAGGAGACTCACCATAAATTCAAGGTTCTAAGTCAGCCTGGGTTAAAAGGAGACTGCTTCATAAAAAGGTGTATAGTAGATGATAATCAGTATTGAAATACACAAACACATGAAAATATATTTAACCACAGATGAAGAGAATATAGAAAAACATTAAACAAATAGAAAGCAAAACTTTTAAGAAAAATTAATAATGAGAAATGTGTCACTGTCATTGATAGAACTGGGCTTCACCTAATTAATCCCACAGTTTAACAAAACAACACTAGTCAAATTTTTTCCATTAGTATCCTTCAATATGAATGATAAGATGACATAAAATGACATAAACTACTGTTTAATGCATTTGAATGAGCTTGGTATTGTTTGTTTAAGTTACTATATGTAACAGTTAAAGATCAACACTGATAAGGATAAAATCACAAAAAAACCCAAATTAGTAGTATTATTTAATGATTACTTGTTTGACCATATCCTTGACTTAATTAGAAGTTTTAATACAGCAAATTTTATTTGCAGTGCCTCCTATTTGCAACACATAGTAGCTGTAGAATTTGCATATTCAACTGAAAGTTAACAACCCTCATTTTCATTTGTCTATAATTATAGCTAGTAGCCACTTTTAACTTTTTTTAAAATTTTTTTATTTATTTGAGAGCAACAGACACAGAGAGAGAGGCAGAGAGAGAGAGAGAGGGAGGGAGAGAATGGGCAAGCCAGGGCCTCCAGAGAGAGAGAGAGAGAGAATGGGCAAGCCAGGGCCTCCAGCCACTGCAAACGAACTCCAGACGCATGTGCCCCCTTGTGCATCTGGCTAACATGGGTTCTGGGGAATCGAGCCTCAAACCAGGGTCCTTAGGCTTCACAGGCAAGCATTTAACCACTAAGCCATCTCTCCAGCCCATAGTAGCCACTTTTAAAAGAAGAATTTAAATAAATAAAATGCTAAGAATAAACACAATGAGCAACTGTTCATTCTATACTATAAACCCCAGTTGGCTATCAGGATAACATTTTGTCAATTTTTACATATTAAATTTGACTGACGTATCTTTCACTTTTCTAAAGCATTAAGTTATGTTATCAACTTAATAGCTTTTCTGTTAAAAAGAAAATGTGGGGCTGGAGAGATGGCTTAGCGGTTAAGCGCTTGCCTGTGAAGCCTAAGGAACCCGGTTCAAGGCTCGAGTCCCCAGGAACCATGCACGAGGGGGCGCACACATCTGGAGTTCATTTGCAGTGGCTGGAGGCCCTGGCGCGCCCATTCTCTCTCTCTCTCTATGTGTCTCTTTCTATCACTTTCAAATAAAA
Organism: Jaculus jaculus; assembly: GCF_020740685.1. Taxonomy (NCBI): domain Eukaryota; kingdom Metazoa; phylum Chordata; class Mammalia; order Rodentia; family Dipodidae; genus Jaculus; species Jaculus jaculus. The sequence goes on along the minus strand of NC_059106.1, from coordinate 97,313,454 downwards.
TAAACAACAACAACAACAAAAAAAACCTGTGAACAGCATGAGATGGCTTTTTTTATTGGGACATTAAAGTCCTTATTTTTACCACAGAGATTCAAAGCAACTACATAGTAGTCACCAACAGAAGGCCCAAAACAGTGTAAACAGCTGGACATGAGGAAAGTCATCACTAGATGATTTACTAAGACATGGGTAGAAAACACAATCAGTTCATACTAAGATGAACTTGGAAGTTTCTTTTCTCAAATTAGTGAAGCTCCTGCTTCCCCAGCGCTAGAATGAGCTATCACAACTAGCTTAAAATGACAACTTCAAGAGAAAGAAAAGGCCAACCTGAGGCAGGAGGATCATGAGTTCAAGGCCAGCCTGAACTACACAGTGGGAACCTGTCTCAAGAGAAAACAATAAGTAAACTAGTCATTTTAAATGCCAGAATTTTCTTGGAGAATATATTTTAATATGGCAATTAATAATTCATAGAATGAATTCAACAAAAATATTCACTAAGCACCATTATGTACAGGATGCTATGTAAGAATTAAAGTATGCAAGTCATGGTTGCTGCCTTTATAATTAGATATGGTATCATCAGGAAGATACCTGACCAAATGAAACGAGATAAAAATTAGATTGAATTAGATACACTCCTTACCTGTACAATCTTGTGCAACATAAATAGTTATTCCTTGTAAATCAGGGTGTCTTGCTTCTTCAACTGCTTTTCTAAGAAAATAGCAAACATCATCCTGTAAAATTCTATTATTTTCAGTTGGTTCCTAAAGGTTTAGCTTAAGAGGGAAAAAAACACCATTTGCCTTTTTAACCAACATGTCTGCTGTCAAAAAATCTTAATGGTATCATAAGTGAAATTAACATTTTCAAAACTGAACATTATAGTAAATGCTGCAGAGAATACTAAAACATAAGTTATAAAATATACGTTAAAATTCTAGGCTGCAAAGTTTTCCTCCCCACTCACCTAGCTAAACTGAGTGTTTTCTAAGCAGTCCTTGTGCTTATTTAACATACACTTACTTTATGAACTGCTTGTCCTAGACATACCATGAAAACTTACTGTTTTCTTCCTTTCCTTTTTTTGTTCTTTCTTTCCTTTAAACAATAACTTCATTTATAAAGACACTGAGGACTGGAGAGATGACTCAGCAATTAAAGGAGCTTGCTTGTAAAGCTTGATAGCCTGGGTTCAATTCCCAGTACCCACGTAAAGCCAAATGCACAAAGTGGTACATGCATCTGGAGTTTGCAGTGGCAGAAAGCCGTGGCTTGGCCATGCTCATCCTGTCTGTTTCTCCTTCTCTCCAATAAATGAAAAAAAAAAAAAATTAACAGCATGAGGGGCTAGAGGTGCAGCACAGTAGTACACTACTTGCTGCCTAGCAAGCCCACAGCCTGAGCTTGATGCACCATACACCAGTGTGGGGGTACAAAACAAACAACAACAGCCACAAAAACCCAGCTAATTAACCTGAACAAGTTTAAATTTAGAATTATATGAGTAAAGCTGCAAACATGATCTGAGCAAGGATGCTTTCAGTGGTCACATGTCACAAGAAATGTCACAATATGCATAAAAAGAAATTATACAAATGAGAAGTACAATTTTTTTTTATTTAACTGTATCTTTAAAGTTGTCTATCATCCATGACCCATACTGAACACCAATAACCTCACTGAGGAGGGCTCTTAGTGAGTTGGGGGCACAGGAAAGAGGATATAAGAGTATACCTTATGGGAATATGGCCAACACCTGATAGGTCCATATAATAAAATTCATAATAAATAAATAAATAGAAAAATACCCCCCAAATCATTTAGCTAGAAATGATCTATTATTTCTGTTTATAGGGTCTATATTACATGGCCTAATACAGGCCAAAGACAACCTGTGTCTTCTTTTTTCACAATATAAGTTAAGAATGATTTTGACAGTTTTAAAGGATTAAAAGAAGGAAGGAGAAAATGGGTAAAAGAAACTTTATAATGCCAATAAACTCTAAAAGTTTTATTATCTGTTACTACAGAAAAAGTGTACTGGGCGGGGGAAATGGCTCAGTGGGTAAGAGCACTTGCTGGGCAAGCATGAGGGTCTGAGACCACCTGAGTTTGACTCCCTAGCACCAAGTAAACAACTGGGCATGGCCAGACAGTCTCATGGGGGGCAAAAACTGGAGATTCCCTGGGGCTTGCTGGGCATGGACACACAGCCCTGTGGAGACTAGAGAATCGCTGGGGCTCCCTGGTTAGTAAGTCTGACTGGAAAACGGCAGCTCCAGTTTCAGTGAAAGACTCCACCTCAATGAAACAAGTGGATAAGTGACAGAGGGCACTAAAAAGTCTCCTCTGACCTCTGCAAGCACACACATGGGCACACAAATCTGCACACCCATGTGCATACACCACATGTACTACATACACATGGGCATGCAAAAAAAAAAAAAAAATGTTTGCTGAGCCCTGGAATATCCTGAGTGGTAGAAACTATGCTTTTATGATTTGATTCTTATTAATGTCATACTAAGTTTAAATTGATATTATTAACAATCACTTAAAAACATTAGACAAATACTTTTAAATGTAAGTATATGCCTATAAAATATAAAATCATGTTAATACGCAAAAGTACCTTGTACTAATTTCAAATTTATATGATCATAAACAGAGTAAACTTCCTATTAATAAACTACACCTCACTGGCATATTGATGATTTAGTTTAAAACAGTGGAACATACTATAAACAATACAATTTTTTAAAAAACTTAAGTAAGGGCTGGAGAGATGGCTTAGCAGTTAAGTGCTTGCCTGTGAAGCCTAAGGACCCTGGTTCGAGGCTGGATTCCCCAGGACCCACATTAGCCAGATGCACAAGGGGGTGCACGCGTTTGGAGTTCGTTTGCAGTGGCTGGAGGCCCTGACGCACCTATTCTCTGTCTCTCTCTATCTGCCTCTTTCTCTATCTGTCACTCTCAAATAAATAAATAAAAATAACAGCAACAAAAAAAAATTTTTAAACTTAAATAATATCCAAGAAAATACATGTAAAAGCTGTAGTGAAATTTGACTTTTCCTTTTTTCTAATTACTCCAAATGTCACAGACTGCTTACTTTTACTGTGACGTAACATATAACAATTAATAGTCCCATACATTTACAACTCATAAATGTAATCAAATTTGTAAGAATTTTATATGTGCAAAAAATGCTAAAAGCCAATTGACATTTCTTGACTATCAGTACATTATGGGTTTCATTACTAAAAGAAAAAACCCATAACATTGTGCATGTGCTAAGGCCAAAGGCATGTTAGCTTTTATGACATTTTAATTAATATTAATCTATAAAAACCTGGTTAGAATCAGACCTTAGATACCTATACCCATAAGCAAGTTTTAATTATATGTACTCACTGAAAAAAAAAAAAATCTGTATTCCTAAACTTAAAAAATATCACAAGATGAAAGATTTTAAAACATTACCTTAAAATGTGAGCAACCACAGCTGGTCCATACCAATCCCCAGCCTTCTTCCCAGACTTCTTTCCATGTTCTATTAACTGATGCAAGCCAAAGAGAGCCAAAGGGGAGTCACCAAACCAAGAGATGATTTTCCTGTGATAAGTTTCACTTCGCATTTCATTATCATCAGAATATTTCCCAACTGTTTCCTTCAGAGAAATTGCTGAAGTTTTGAGTTCTCTTTCCCCTGAAAGCGATGCTTCAAATGATGCCGTGAATTTTTTTACAGTGTGGGAAGTCCATGATTCAGAGTCTGAATTTTCAACATTCAATGCATCAGACCAGGTCCAGGCTGTAGTAGTTTCAAAGAAGGTATCAGATCTTTAAGCAGAGAGATCTTAACAACTATGCTAAATAAATATGCAGCATCTAAAACCAGAGGAACTACTAAAGCAGAGCAGAAGACTTCGAATGTAGAAATAGCCAATTAACACTGATAATAAAGAGACACAAGAATGGGAATGGCTCTCAACAGATGTCAAGTTTCTCTGTCAGGTAAAAAAAAAAACAAAATTCAAATCTTAGATTAGAGTAACGGCTACAGAACTCTGTAATAAGAACCACTGAATTTACCCCTTTAAAGGAGGGAATTTATGATATACAGATTAGGTCCCAATAAAGCTTCTTTAAAAGAAAATAAAAGTGAGCCAGGAGTGGTGGTACACACCTATAATCTCAACACTCAGGAGACTGAGAGGCAGGACGAATGTGAGTTCAAGGTCAACCTGGCCTGCCTAAGCAAGACAATGTCTTAAGAAAACCAGAAACAAAACCGTAGATCAAGGAAGGTCTACAGTTCAGTGGGAGAGTGTTTGTCTTGCATGCTCAAAGCCCTGGGTTTGATCCTCAGTACAGGAGGAGGAAGAAGGTGGTGGCAGAGAAGAAAGAGGAGGAGGAGGATCTCTATAATGAGAATTTAAGACTCAAGTGAGAAATTGCAGAAGACACAAGGAAATAGAAAGACATCCCATGTTCTTGGATCAGAAGAATCAATATTGTGAAAATAGCAATCTTACCAAAAGCAATCTACACATTTAATGCAATCCCCATTAAAATTCCAATGGCATTCTTCACAGAAATAGAAAAACAATCCTAAAATTCATTTGGAAGCACAAAAAATCTCGAATAGCCAAAACAATTTTGACAACAAATATAAGGCTGGTGGTATCACCATACCTGTTTTTAACCTATTTAACAAAGCCATAGTAACAAAAACAGCATGGTACTAGCACAAAGACAGACATGTAGATCAATGGAACAGAATAGAGGACCCAGATGTCAATCCAGGCAGCCACAGCCATTTGATTTTTGACAAAAAAAAAAAAAAAAGCTAAAATATTCATTGGAGAAAAGACAGCTTCTTCAACAAGTGGTGCTGGGAAAACTGGATATCTGTATGTAGAAGGATGAAAATAGATACTTGTCTTTCTCCATGCACAAGAGTCAAGTCCAAATGCATAAGAAACCTTAATATCAGATCTGAAATTGCTAGAGGAAAAAGTAGAGGAAACCCTTCAACAAACTGGCATAGGTAATCACTTTCTGAATATAACCCCAATTGCTCATGAAATAAAACCACTAACCAACCACTGGGACCTCATGAAATTACAAAGCTTTTGCACAGCAAAGGACACTATGAATAGAGCAAAGAGACAACCTACAGAATGGGAAAAATCTTTGCCAGCTACACATCTGACAGAGGATTCATATCCAAAATATACAAAGAATTCAAAAAACAAAAAGGGGCTGGAGAGATGACTTAGCAGTTAAGGTGCTTTCCTGCAAAGCCAAAGGACCCAGGGTCAACTCCCTAGGACGCACATAAGATAGGTGCACAGGTGGTGCATATGTCTGGAGTTATTTTGCAGTGGCTGGAGGCCCTGGTGAACCCATTCTCTCTCTGTGTGTGTCTTTCTCTCTCTCTCCCTCCCTCCCTCCCTTTCTCAAATAAATATAAATATTTTAAAACAACAATAAGAAATCAAACAACCCAATTAAAAAATGGGCTATGGAACTAAATAGAGGGTTCTCATCAGAAAAAATAAAGTGTTTACACCCTCAGCCATCAGGAAAATACAAATTAAAACTACTACAGTAGTTTTCTTACTACTAAAGTAGCAAGATTCCATCTCACTCCTGTCAGAATGGTTACCATCAAGAAAACAAATGGCAATAAATGTTGGCAAGGATGCAATAAAAGGGGAACCCTTCTACATTGTTGGTGCGAATGCAATCTGGTACAGCCATTGTGGAAATCAGTGTGGAGGTTCTTGAGAAAGCTAAAAATAGATTTACCATATGATCCTGCTATAGCACTCCTAGGCATATATCCTAATGACTCTTCTCACTACCTTAGAGATACTTGCACAACCATATTTATTGCCACTCTATTCACAATAGCTAGGAAATTGAACCAGCCTACATGTCTCTCAACAGATTAATGGATAATAAAGATGTGGTCCATTTACACAATGGAGTTCTATTTGGCAGTAAAGAAAAATGAAATTATGAATTTTGCTAGGAAATTGATGGATCTGGAAAGGATTATATGAAGTGAGGTAACCCAGGCCCAGAAAGCCAAGCATCACATGTTCTCTCTCATAAGCAGATCCTAGCTACAATTCTTTAGACTTGTGTGTAACAGAGTTCAGTAAGCTAGAAAAAGGTTCTAAGGGAGGGAGGAGAAGGAAGGACTTTAGGGGGATGGTACTGTATATGGATTGAGTAAGAGAACGGTGGGGGGAGGGTGAATCAAAATTCAAGATACTCCAAATAAAACATATAAAAGCCTACTTTTTTGGATAAGAGCATATCCAGAAGCCATAGATTGTTACTAGAAAATTTTAAGTGTCAGGGATGGGATACCTTCCAGCAAGTTGTTGGCCAGGGAGTTCCCTGCTATCTCCAAAACATTACAGGCTGTTGCAAGGTCCTTGGTTTCCCATGAATAACAGATGGTAAGACCCTATTGCTGAAGACTTCATATGCCTGGGTGGCAAAGTCACTGAGAAATCAAGCTGGGGCTAAGCAGAAAACCTTCTTCCTGTAGACCAGCCAACTGAAAGCTGGAAAAAGCTGTATTGCATGCAGCCCTATATGAGACAGAAGTCACCAGTGATGAAAACAATGGACACTGGAAACCTGAAGTTTGGCCAGACAAGCCAAATGACCGAATGGGTGCAATAGTGGCATGTCTGCTCTGGGGGAAACCAGCTGCTCTCCAATTGAACTGGAGGCCCACTCTACGGGAGGGAATACATGCCTGGTACTGAAAACCTAATCAAAAGCCTCTGGTAGGGGAGATCCTGAGCCTTAGGGGTATAAAGCCTGCTCTTGTGTGGATAAATGTATATATTCTTCTCACCAAACTGCCCTAAACGAACTACACTTAATGTTCATATTCATATATTAATGCTACCCTCATTTTTAGTTAGAGAAGCTTCTCTTTTCAGATGGCAGTGACCACCAGGTTGACCCAAAAGGCAACATAGTGCTGAAAACAAGTGACAGAGGAATGCTCAGCACTGAAATATCTCTAGCACATCCCCTAAGGCTCAGGGCCCATTGCAGAAGATGTGGCAGAAGGAATGTAAGAGCCAAAGCAAGGGTACCACTCCTTACAATGCAATTGCCTAGACATAAATTGGCCTTGATATACATGACCTTGCAGTGTATAACAGTACCTTCAGAAGAGCTTCATAATAGGAGAGAAAGACAATGACATCACAATAAAAGAGAGACTAATGGAGAGAGGGAGGAGATATGATGGAGAGAAGAGTTGTGAAGAGGAAAATGGAGGAGAGAAGGGAAATATTACGGTTTATTGTCTGTAAGTATAGAAGTTGTCAATAAAAAATTTTAAAGAAAAAAATCAAAAATACCCAATACAGTTTTTTGAAAATCAGGCAGTCTTCAAACTTGTGTTATTTGAAATTAATAAAACAAATCATTTTAAGTTTAAACTAAGTCATAGGTTCAGAAATTTACTCAGGACTATGATAAGTCCGAATCCTTGCCCATGATTATTACACAAGAATACAAATAAATTGGGCTGGAGCAATGGCCTAGCTGATTAAGGCTGTTGCCTGCAAAACCAAAAGACCCAGTTCAATCCCCCAGTACCCACATAAGCCAGACACAAGAGGTCGTACATGTATGGAGTTCGTTTGCAGTGGCTGGATGCCCTGGTATGCTCATTCTCTCTCTCAATCTCTCTATCTACCTGTCTCTTTCCCTCTCAAATAAATAAATAAAAATAAAATATTTTAAGCCAGGTGTGGTGATGCATACCTTTAATCCCAGCACTTGGGTGGCAGAGGTAGTTGGATCACTGTGAATTCGAGGCCACCCTGAGACTACATAATGAATTCCCAGTCAGCCTGGGCTGGAGTGTGACCCTACCTCAAAAAACAAAACAAAACAAAAAAAGTTTTTAAAGAATACAAATGAATCATCACAGAAAACTCGCTTAAATTATGTTTCAGAGTTGACGGTGTGTGATAGTTAAGTTTGTGACAACTTGATCTGTTTAGGAATCCACAGACATTCCTCATAAGTGTGTCTCTGAAGTTGCTTCCAGGAAGGATTAACTAAAGAGGAATCCTTCAACCAGGGTAAGTCCTTCCCCAGAGTGTACAGCCCCCCTGGGGGGGGGGAGCTTTATCTAAAGAAGCTCTGGAAAGGAAAGTATTCCCTCTTCCCACCAGGTTGCCCATGCTACTTGCTGCTTTCTGTGGACTGCAGACCAGTGTGGACTGAAGAGCAGCATCGTTCCAGGACACCTCTAGGCCTTCAGTGCTGGATTGGAACCATCAAGGCATCCAGCCTCCTGGAATGAGCAGCTACCAGGTTCCTTGACTCTCAGTCCTACAATCTGCTATAAACTAACCCAATAAATTCCCTTTTTAATACAATTCATTCTATCAGTTCTGTTCCTGTAGAGAACCCTGGCTAATACACAGTGTAAGGATAATGCTTGAATAACATATATGCAAAGCCCTGGGTTTAATCTCCATCATATCAGAAAAACAACACTCTTCCCTTATATTATCCATACTACTCTCCCAGAGCCTCTTGCAAAATATGTATATTGATTAAAAGAAAAATGACATTAGAAAAGATATATGTGGGTATGGAGGTAGGACAAAGGCTCAGGCACCTGTTTGCAAAGCCTGCCAGCACAAGTTCAATTCCCAAGCCACTCACATAATCTGGATGCAAAAAATGGCACAAGTGTCTGGTGTTGATTTGCAGTGGCAAGAGGCCTTGGTGGCCAATACCCAGCATGTTCAAATAAATAAAGTGACAAATTTTATAAAAATAAAATAAAATGTGTGTGTGCATATGTGTCAGTGCATGTATTCATATTCCCTATCTCTCGCATTGCTTAAAAATAAATAAAAATTTATTTCTTTATTTACAAGCAGGGACAGAGAGAGAGTGAGAAACAGAAAGACAGAATGAACATGTGAGGGAAACTAGCTGCTGCGAACAAACTCCAGATGCATGTGCCACTTGTACATCTGGCATTACGTGGGTACTGGGGAACTGAATTTAGGTCATTAGGTTTTGCAAGCAAGCACCTTAATTGCTGAGCCATCTCTCCAGCCTAATAAAAATAGTTTTTAAAACAGCATATCAAGGCCAGGCATGGTGGCACATGCCTTTAATCCCCAGCACTTGGGAGGCAGAGGTAGGAGGATCACTGTGAGTTCGAGGCCACTTGGGACTACATAATGAATTCCAGGTCAGCCTGGGCTACAGCAAGACTCTACCTCAGAAAAAAAACAAACAAAAAAGAGAGCATTCCTAATCAATTTAATATAAAGAATCACAGTATTATCTATCTATGGAGATGAATACTTGAAGCACTGTTGACATGTGGAGAAAATAAATAAATCCAAATAAAAACCTCTTAAGAACTAAAATTGCTCTCTCTCCAAAGTCACTGATAATAAACTGTCTAGGACCTAATGAAATGTAGATCCTCCAGAGAATTCAGCCAAAAAAAGAAAGAAAGAACAACAACAACAATAAAAAAAAAATCTAAAAGTTAATAATATCTGAACTGAATTCATAGTGGTAACAAGCATAGCAACCACGGTTAATCTGTGATTTTGAAAGAAACTTGGGAATTTCTATATGTAAGATGTATGATTCAGATCAATAAAAGTAACATCAAAAAATTTCATGCTGAAGTTCATATTAAGAAGCCATAGCCAAAAAGTAGAGAGAAAGAGACACAGACAGGGATTTGATTTACCTCTACCAAGAAAGTGTAGTACGAGTCCTTGAGCCAACAGCATTTGACCAGTCCTCAACGTACAGCCCCAGCCACAGTCTGTTGTCAAAGCTGAGCCTTCTATTTGAGGAAATTCTTCCCTATAGGTCAGCCATATTCTAGAAATGAAATCCTTGCGAAATTCTTCCACATTTCCTGCAATCACATGATCTTCTATTGTGCATTCTGATCCTGCAGGAAAGGTTTTGTGTTCATCTACAAAATAAATTTTAAAAAAGATAATCTGGTTTAAGGACAGAAAGAGTGAAGACAATATTAGTAATATAATTATTACCATTACTGTTTTACTATGGATTAAAATCTTTCTAATTCTTTTTATCTCATTCAAAAGGAAAATGAATTTTGTTCTTCCTAATCACAATGAGAATGAATCATGAAGTAACATCTTACATTCCATATTGTACAGTGAAGTAACATCTTGCATTCCATATTCCTCTAATGAGAGGAAAATACACTTTTTAACCTTATTTGGGTCAGAATATATGAGCTCTTTGAAATGTAATTTGAAAAAAAAGTTATGACCAGTCAATATGTAAAAATGTACACAATCACATAAGCTAGTACTTAAAATCAAAATGTGTACACTGTATTGGCATGAATATTTATACTCAAATTATAAAGCCAAATCTTAACAAGCTAAAGAGTAAGATAAATTCTTAAAGTATAATTATACTTCCATGTTCCATTTTTCAAAACTTATTGCCACCTAAATATATCATTTTAAGTGCCTTTTCAAATTACTTACCATTAAACAATTTCTATGAAAAAGCCAGTGTGTTTAATAACTTGCAAAACACTACTGTTTATAATAAACTACCATCTCTTGTATATTCCCAGAGAAACAGCCTTTCCTCTATAGCCACAACAGCATGTAGGCATGTCTAATATAAGGAGATCCTAATAACTGTTGGCTGGCTTGGATGGTGGATGGGTAGGTCAGGGTGGGGAGTTAGCAGATACATCAACTTACAATCCTCAATTCCAAGAAAGTTGATATCCACTAAAGAATGTTGAGAGATAAAAATGATTTATAATGTGCTCATTCCTCAGCCTTCCTTCACCTATCTCTGCCTTCAAGCTTATTCTGAAACGTTTACAATCAGTCTAACTTCATACATATTCATCTTAGTACAGCACCATGGTAGCATATAACCCTATTCATATAAATAAATAAATGCTAAGCCTTTACTAACAATGACTTTCTTTCAATATTATGCAGAACTTGAAGTTAATTACAAATAAAAGTGCCTGGAAATTGAACATGGAACTATAAATACTCCAAATTTTCCATTTTAAACACTTAGATTTTGTGAAATGTGATAGAATGGAGTCAAATTCTTACATCCTTCCCAGCCGTTGCCAAGCACACAGCTCCTACTCACTTACTGAGAAAAGTGATTAATGTTTTTCTTCTCAAAGACCTAGTCTGCTCTTTCTTACTCTAAATATTGAGAAATTGCTAGCACTAACTGAACTTTATGCCACTGGACTTCCACAGAAACACTGCCTTCATGATGCCACTCTTTTGACTGCCTTCGCCTTGTCACCATCTTGCTTAGATATCCCCGTAGCTTCTGTCTATGCATACCCTGACCAGATTTCCATACTCTGAGAAGGAATATGATTATCCTCAGCTCCCCAGCCATGTCAGGTATGCAATATCCAGTGTTTAGGTGAATGAAAGATAAATGGAACCAAAGAACATAGGTGTTTGGATTTTTCTTTAATCTGTTTTGCTGATACTTAACTTTTGTTTCAAATGATGGGAGAGACTTAAAATCAAATCTCTGAAAAGAATGAGGAATAGTTCAAAGAACCACACTAAGAGAAAGAGAAGTGGGTGGGGGGAGAAAGCTGATAAAAGGAATAGAAGAAAAGAGCTAATAATATTAAGGTGGGACAAAGCTGATTAGCACAATCAAAATGCACAATAAAACAAGCTACTATTAAAGATTATCAAAAGAAAGAAAAAGATTATCAAAGGAAAACAAAAGGCAAAACAAAGTCTCAATGAGTATGGCTACTACAATTCTTGGCATAGGATAAAATACACATACACATGTTGTTGAAAAAACAGAAAGATATTAAAAATGAGAAAAATGAAGCCAGGCGTGGTAGCAGTTGGGAGGCAGAGGTAGGAGGATAGCCATGAGTTCGAGGCCACCCTGAGACTACATAGTGAATTCCAGGTCAGCCTGGGCTAGAGTGAGACCCTGCCTCATAAAACCAAGAAAAAATAAACTGAGAGAGAGAGAGAGAGAGAGAGAGAGGGAGAGAGAGAGAGAGAGGGAGAGGGAGAGAGAAATGAAAGGACATAGATTTAAAACTGAGCAGGCACTGAAAATAGAAACCTAGTATGGAATTAAACAGAAAACCAATAGTAAGAAATAAAGAATACCACAGAGAGGCAAAAAACAGAAGAGACATGAAAAAAGATCCTTTAAAATATCAGAGAAGCACAAAGAATGAACAGAATGACCCAACTATTTTCTCCAAGAAACATACCTCACAGGCAAACACATCAACATGCTGAGAGTCAAGGAATGGAAGTTATTGAACAGAAGGTGAAAGTAAGCTGGCATAACTATTACATGATAAAATATCAAACCCAAAATTAGAGGAAACACAGAATTCCACAGTATACTTATAGAGTGAAGAATTCAACATGAAGACATAACAACAGTAAATGCCTATGCACGGAACATTAAGAATACCAATTTCATAAAATAACACTAGTAGGCATAAAATGTCAGTTAGGGGCTGAAGAAATGGCTTAGTGATGAAGACACTTGACTGCAAAGCCAAAGGACCCACATAAGCCTGATGCACAAGGTGGTGTATGTGTCTGGAGTTCGTTTGCAGTGGCTGGAGTCTCTAGTAGGCCCATTCTCTCCCTCCCTCCCCCTCCCTCTCTCTCCCCCTGCCCCCCCCCATCTCTCTTTCTTTCTAATAAATAAAAATATTTTTAAAAATATATCAGTTAGATCCTGATGCAACAATGGTACTTAACTTCAGCATCTTACTTTAATCCTCAGACAGGTCATCCACAAACAACTAATGAAGAAATTGTAGTTACTACTCTGTAGAGATCAAATTGTAGTTACTGAGGTAGATGAGGGGTGAAAAGAAAAGTGGAGAATGTTTTTGGGCCTATAGGGGAGAACCTAGGTCATTTCACTTTATTGAAGGTCAGTAGTCAGAAGGGTGTAGCCTTTTCTTATCTCTTCTTCCCTAAAAGGGTTTCCCTTTCCTAGGAAAGATAATCACCACCCCCCCTTCCAAGAATGTTACACCCTTCCTGAGAAGAATGCCCTGTCCCAAAAAACTTGGCATCAAGACCCTTCAATCAGCAGGCTCCCTTAAAAGAACCCAGCCTGGGTTTCGAGAGGGTCCTTCCCATGTCCTGGGACCTCACTTCTGTCCCTCTTTAGGCAAGAATTCTACATTGCTTCCTTCTCTTAAGCTCTAGACTCTATCTTTATAAGCTAGCCCTGTAATAAAATTTTTCTAAACCTCTGATTGGTGGATTTCATTTGTTGAAATTCATAAGAACCAGAAGGCCACTGACTCAATGAGAGCTCTGTGTGACCACTGAACTTCTGAGACTCTGGCTCCTGAGTTATTGCCCACCTGAGAGCCAAGATAAGTCTCTGATGCTCTCAAAAATACCTCAAATTCCCCTATTATATCTGGTGTTTAAGTTCTTCCTGCTTCCTGCCTTTCTCATGGCAATAAAGGAGAAATGGTAATTCAGGATTTGGGGGTTCAGGAGGGGATCCCCAAGTTTATGAACCCCAATTTTGGGTCCTGTCCTATTTTAGCAAAGCATTGATAAAAATGAACTCAAGAGAATAAATTATAAATTATTAAGCTTATTTAGGCAGAAATTGCAATTTGTGAGGTTTATTTAAGGGAATTGGAATCTAGGAAGAAGGCTAATGCAAAGTCATTAGCACATGGAAAGTAGGAAACACACACTTGTGGAAACCACAGCAAAGTGTGTGAGATTCATTTAGGAGAAATTAAGGTTTTTAAGGGAAATACTGGCATAGAGCCACAAACACATGGAGGATACTCATTTAAGACAAATTGAGGTTATCAAGAAAGACTGGAGTAAAGCCACAAGCATGCTGAAGATAGAACTTAGGTCTATATGGAGATTTATAAGAGACACCCATAGAACCCACCTTGTGCTTCCCTGTGAAAGGAAGTTAAGAGGGCAAATGGTGAGGGCTTAAGAAAGAATAGCAGAGGGAAAATATCAAAGCATAAACCAAGAAATTCGGGTGAGAAATGAGTAGTAAACAGAGGTGTACCCAAGGCTACCCTGAATTTAGAGAAGTTACAAAGGTAACAGGCCCAGAGTTAGAGAAGGTGGTCGAGATCTGGAGTATAAGGGAAATATGTGCATGGACCAAAAGAAAATTGTACATGTAATTAAAGTGAAAATTACCCCAAACTAAAGCAGAGACAAACAGAAAAGTTCTCCCAGACAAAGAAACAGTGTTATGTTCTTCCCTTGGGGAGAGGTCAGACTCACATGTATCCTGGGTCCAGAGCTAGGAGACTCGGGCAGGGAGGGAAGGTTAGGAAGAGGGCCTCAGTCTTCACAGTATAGAAAATGTATTCTTTCATCAGATTCAGGTATGTAAGAAGAAACCACTATTGGTTTGTAGGTTTGACCCCAGAGTCAGTCCACGTAAGTAGTATGCTATTGCTAGTTGTAAACGAGTCTTATAAATGAGTCTGGATCAGACATAAGTTCCATTCCTGCCAAGAAGGGTTGACATGGAGGGTAGTATCTAGTTCTCCCTGGGCCTCAATTTCCAACTGAAGCTTCCTAAAAAAATAAAAATAAAAATAAAAAGCTAGCTTTCTCTTATTTCTCCTTCAATAGGAGGCAGTTAGTTAAGGACAAAAGCCCAAAGAGGAAACAAGGAGATGCCATTCTTGATAAAATTGAAACTTGGATCAGATCCTTTCTCTAGAAGTGACATGCCCAGTAGAAACTTCTTGCATTTTCAACTCAGCCTCTCTGGGTCAACCCTATGAATCCACAAACCAATTAGATCTTGGTGCCTCCTAGGTTAGCTCCTTGAGTCCAAACCAATCAGGTCTCTGCTTACATATCTGAGCCTGGTGATGAGGATCACCCTGATTGGTTGGCTGAACCATATAAAGGAGGTTATCCAACTGACCCAGCCTACTCACTCTACCTTTTGCCCTGTGACCTGGCCTTGAGTATCTATCCACCATGAGTCTG
Organism: Jaculus jaculus; assembly: GCF_020740685.1. Taxonomy (NCBI): domain Eukaryota; kingdom Metazoa; phylum Chordata; class Mammalia; order Rodentia; family Dipodidae; genus Jaculus; species Jaculus jaculus. Next base: position 97,298,359 of record NC_059106.1, on the reverse strand, counting down.
TCCCTTCTTCCCAGCCTGGCTGAGAACGGGAGAGTACTTCTCTTGGCTTGGCTTGTGTATTTTTCTTCTTGCCTTCTGTGTCTGTGTTGGGGGTACCTTCTCACTTTCATTGTATGTATGGTTTTTCTTTGATCTCTGAGTGCTTAACTATTTCTTAATCCTCTCTGGTCAGTTATTTGAAGGGACTTCTGTGTTAAATCTTCTCTCTCTCTCTCTCTCTCTCTCTCTCTCTCTCTCTCTCTCTCTCTGTGTGTGTGTGTGTGTGTGTGTGTGTGTGTATGTGTGTGTATCCCAGCCTTTTCCTAGATATTAATTTCCCTTAAGTAAATATCACAGATTATGATTTCTTCCTAAATAAAATTAATAATTCATAATTCATCGTTCTTGAGTCCATTTTATCAATTCTTCATTAAAAATAAGGACTCAAAATTAGGGTTCACCAGTTTGAGAGACCAATCCCAAACGCCAAAATCCTGTATTAGCAGCAGACATGACCTATTCTATTTCCTAATTTTCACTTCTAATTCTCTATTTTTTTCTCTACAACTATTCCACTTGGGAACTTGGCATATTTGAAACTAGGTAAATGGGCAGATATAATAAATTTCTGTGGGCAATCAAGTTAAACCTTTATGTCTTCCCTTCCTGCCCACTTTTAAATTCAGAAAGAGAACATATATGCTGAACTCTATGGAACACTGAGTTTTAAATGCTAGTGGTCTTTTAGGGAACTGGACCTAAGAGGCTCATGCCGATTCCTATGAGAGCCCAAACCCAAGTCTGGAGGAAATACAAATTCTATCTGTGATGCTTTGGTACAGAGATTGATACAGTGTGTTTGGACAGGGGTCTATGGCAGCATGACTCTGCACAACAGGAGGACCCTACATAGCACCTGAACCCCACAAGGCTGTGACCCATGGTAGGCAGCAAGCAGTAGCAGGATGGTGGCAATAGCCAGACCCCAGTGACAATGATAGCACCAGCTGTGACACACACAGTGGCCCAGCACAAATGGCACGGCCGGTTCATAGTTGGCCAGGAGGCTCATGGAACAAGCTCACTTTTGAGTTCCTAGTGCCTTCCTCTAGGAGCTAAAAGGATGTCTCAAAAGTTAGAGATCCTTAAGCCAGGCATAGTGGTGCACACTTTTAATCTCAGCACTCAGGAGGCAGAGGTAGGAAGACTGCTGTGAGTTTGAGGCCATTGTGAAAATACAGAGTGAATTCCAGGTCAGCCTACGCAAAAGTGAAACCCTACCCCCCCCAAAAAAAGTTAGAGATCTTTGCTAGTAGCCATCTTCTGCTGATGTTTTAGCAGCTAACTACATAGACTCTGCTTCCTCTCACTGTTGCTAATGAGGAAGTGGAGGATACAGGTTACCCCAGGCTATAGCAGTAAAAGCAAAAACCCAAACAAGTCTGACTCTCGTTGTGGCCATTTACAAAGAAAGAAAAGGGTTTCTAGAGGATGATCTAGAGAAGGAAACAAGAGATTTGAAAGGCATTCCAGTATTTCATCTTTTGTTTCATACATGGGTAGTAAGGTATCTTCAGCAAAGGCTTCCTTAGATGATACCCTCAGCCCCTGCACTTGAGAATGATCTAGAAAATGCCTTATAGATAAGACTTCTTTGCTCCAAGATATAAGAAATGCCATTCCACCTCAGCAGTCTCAGCTGCCATGGGATCATGTGTGCTGACCTCCTACAGGAAACATCATCCTGAGGTCCACATGGACTCACTTTTCTAACTAAATAAAAGTGCCACACATGGCTATTGAGACTTTAAATCAGGCTCAACGTGTTAAGATTCTAACTAGTTTTTCACTTTTTCTAGCTCACTATAATATAAATTATATTAATAAATCATCATAAACTATGTAAATTCATGGAAAGCCAGATTATAAGAAAAGTAGGCATCCCTGGGCTTCAGAGCCCAAGTATATTTAAATCAAGTCCTCTTCAAGACATCCTTCTAAGACGGCTACTTGTCTCTGGGAGAAGGAGAAGGAGGATGACAAACAGCATACAAAGAGCTTTGATTTTCTCTAAGTATGTCTTCTCTTGTCTAAAATCACTAAAGCTTTTTGGAATGTAGTTCTCAGACTGTTAGGGGACAGGAAAAGATCATAAAATGCAAGCAGCAGGTTTACCTAAAACTTACAGCAAGCTAGAACATAATAATGTAGCAACATGTGAACAGGTAATCATAATTTGTCGAAGTTACTATATCTCATTATGTCAAGGTTAGAATTCAGTTCACTGATGTCAGTTTGTTCATGAAAAGTTATGAAAACTGGCTTTAAATTATTCACTCAACATAGCTAATGTTTCTATTCAGGCTTTAAGCTACTAGAGAAGCTGGGTCTTGACAAGATCAAGATTTATATATTAGCTACTAATGATTTTATGAAGCTACATTTACATCTCATATCTAAGAATGTTAATTCTGCTAAATGGTCACTACTGGGTAATTTTTAATTTAGGCTTTATAAAAAAATCTAGTTTCATTCACTATGACTTTTTTTCTTAGGGAGACAAGAAAGACTCCTCCATGTTCTGATAACATTTGCCTTCTCAATTTCAAGTCATGTTAAGGGGTTCCATTCACAATTCCAAGGTCAAAGTAAATTAATCCCAGGTTGTAATGCTGAAATCTATTGTTTATAAACAATGCTGACACCATTTAGACATAGACTGCTGGATATCTTATCTCTGCTTCACCGATTTTTATAGCCACAGATAATAAGAATGGTGAGACAAAATTTGTTTTATGTTAGTCAAACTAATCCTAAATGAAAGTATATCAGATTAATTGCTATAGATTTCTATTTCAGAATTGGGTTTGTACCTGGTCTAGTTTACACAAAAAGGTGGCTAAGGCTACTGAAAATATACACAGAAACATAGATGATTTTTTTAAGGTATGGTAAATTACTAGAAACAACTTCCCATGTTTTCAGCTTTCAAATGGAAAATGTTTACTTATGTTTGCTGCAACTGTAGATAGCTGTTCTTAAGACTGAACAAAAATAAAACTTCAGGCTGAGGTAGGACGATCACAGTGAGTTCAAGGCCAGCCTGACACTACATAGTGAATTCCAGGTCAGTCTGAGCTACAGCAAGACCCTATCTAGAAAAACCAAAATAAATAAATAAATAAAATAAAACTTCAACTCTGCTTTCTAAACTGCCTCACAGACTAAAATTAAAAGGTCAGAGCTGGAAAGATGGCTTAGCAGTTAAGGCATGACCCAGGTCCCAAGTACTCCAGATGTACATGGTAGCGCATTCATCTAGAGTTTACTTGCAGTGGCTAGAGGCCCTGACATGCCCATTTTCTCTCTGTCTCTAATAAATAAATAAATCTTTTTTAAAAGGTCAAAAATTATATCTTTAATATATTATATCTTTAAGATCAATTTTTTGCTTATTTTTATTTATTTATTTGTGAGTGACACACAGAAAGAGGCAGATAGAGAGAGAGAGAGAGAGAGAGAGAGAGAGAATGGGTGCACCAGGGCCTCCAGCTACTGCTAACAAACTCCAGACACGTGTGCCCCCTTGTACATCTGGCTACCATGGGTCCTAGGGAATCTAGCCTCAAACGGGGTCCTTAGGCATCACAGGCAAGCACTTAACCACTAAGCCATCTCTCCAGCCCTATTATATCTTTAATATATTGCTTGATTTGGGTTTACTGATGGAACATAGGATTGGTAATGTTTTGCCTATGATTATGATATTTAGATGTTCAAGATCTATTCCAAATTAAGAGTTATAAATGAAAAATTAAGAAAGACAGTGGGTGTAAAAAAGGTTATACAAGAGAAGAGGTTTTATCTGTCTAAAGACAAAAGTCACTGATGTTTGTTCCCTACTCTAGTTTATTCCTCCACTGTGTAAATGACACGCTTCTCTATGACCCCACAGAGGAGGTTTCACAAGAGTCACTTTTCAAGTTCATGGCACTGGAATTCTCTTCCTTCTTATTTCATCTGGATCATCATGTCTCTTTCCTATTCCCTTTTAAGAACTAACCCATGGATTACATAGATTACTGTGAATCAATTGCCAGCCATCTTTTGAGATTACAATTTGAGGTCCATTGGGGACCCACTCCCTCCTGCATGAGATAGGAACATTACCATTATTTTCCTTATCCCAAACAACAAACACCTATGTCAAAGACATTAATCTTTTCCACTCATGCCTGGTATTAACCCTTTGGAAGATAAGAAACCCTGGCTATCTGGGGGGACTCTTAACTATAATATCATCCTTCACCTAGGCATAGTTTGAAGAAGGAAAGGTAACTGGAGTGAGGTCCCTATGTCCAACTCTTTTTCTATCTTCAGGACTATCCAGAGATGACCAAAGCTGTAGGCTAGACCCTAGGATTTTTTAATCTCCATCAACTGGGATCCTAGCATTCAGAATACCTTGTTTATGGGGGTCACCTGAATCAAACCACCACACATAGAAATCTGAGTGTGGATTAACTATAAGCAAGAAGAGATATGTTAAAAATAGCAGTTGTGCAAAAGTGACTCTTGTGAAACCTCCTCTGTGGGGACATAGAGAAGCGTGTCATTTACACAGTGGAGGAATAAACTAGAGTAGGGAACAAACATCAGTGACTTTTGTCTTTAGACAGATAAAACCTCTTCTCTTGTATAACCTTTTTTACATCCACTCTTTCTTAATTTTTCATTTATAACTCTTACTTTGGAACAGATCTTGAACATCTAAACATCATAATCATAGGTAAAACATTAACAGTCCTCTGTTCCATCAGTAAACCCAAATCAAGCAATATATTAAAGATATAATAGGGCTGGAGAGATGGCTTAGTGGTTAAGGACATGATGAAAAGTTCAAACATAAAAATTCTGGGTATAGTAGGAGAAGAATTTCAATCCGGAGGCTTAGTAGGCATTTTCAACAAAATCACAGAAGAAAATTTTCCTCAAATTGGGAAAGAAATGCCAATGCAGATAGAAAATCTTTTAGAACACCAAACAGACCAAAACCTGGAAAGAACCTCTCCTCACAATGTTATAATTAAACTACTAAACACGCAAACCAAACAAAATATATTTAAAGCAGTTCCAGAGAAAAAGCAAGTCACCTACAAAGGCAAGTCCATCAGAATAACAGCAGATTACTCAACACAAACTTTAAAAGCCAGAAGGCTTTGGAATGATGTATTCCAAGTTCTAAAAGATAACAACTGTCAACCAAGATTACTTTATCATACAAAGCCATTTATCCAAATTGATGGAGAGATAAGGACATTCCATAACAAAAACAGGCTAAAGGAATTTATGGCAACTACAGAAATTAGTTGAAGGAATCCTTCACACTGAAGAGAAAGCAAAACACTCACAGATGAAAACAAGAAAAAACAAACCACACTCAAACAATAGTAACAACAAGGGAGTAAATGGAAAACAGAAAGCACTACAAAACAAGAAGAATAGTCAGAATAAGTGCACACCTTTTAATAATAACTCTTGCTGTCAATGACTCAACCAAAACACAAAGAATTGAAGACTGGATGAAAAGGCAAGATCCTGCCATTTGTTGCCTCCAGGAAACTTATCTCTCAATAAAAGATAGACACTGTCATAGTGTGAATGAATGGAAAATGGTATTTCAAGCAAATGGGCCTAGAAAACAAGCAGGGGTTGCTATCTGACAGGATAGACTTCAAACCACAATTAGTGAGGAAAGAATAAGGTCATTTTATACGAATTAAAGGAACACTCCAACAGGAGGGCATTACAATCCTAAATATATATGCACCTAACATGGGGGCTCCAAATTTCATCAAACAAACACTATTAGACTTAAGGTCACAGATAACACCAAACACAGTTGTAGTGGGTGACTTCAATACCCCATTCTCATCCATTGACAGGTCATCCCAGCAAAAAACAGAGAGACATCTGGATTAAATGACGTCATGGAACAAATATACCTAACAGATATCTACAAAACATTCCATCCAAATGCTGTAGAATATACGTTTTTCTCAGCAGCACATGGAACATTCTCTAAAATAAACCATATATTATCATACAAACCAAATCTTAACAAATAGAGGAGACTTGAAATGATCTCTTGTAGTCTATCTGACCACAATGGGATTAAACTGCAAATCAGCAACAAGAAAAACTACAGAGCATACACAAATTCATAGAGACTAAAAGTACACTATTGAATGATGAATGTGTCAATGAAGAACTCAAAAAGGAAATCAAGAAATTCATAGAATCAAATGATGATGATGATAATACAACATACCAAAACCTTTGGAACACAATGAAGGCAGTCCTAAGAGGGAAATTTATAACTCTAAGTGCCTATATTAAATTAGAGAGTTCACAAGTAAACAAGTTAATGCTTCACTGCATACTTCATTACAAGGTTTTTGTATAGCAAAGGACACTATGAATAGTGAAAAGAGACAACCTAAAGAATGGGAGAAAGTCTTTGCCAGCCACACATCTGCCAGAGGAGTAACATCCATAACATACAGAGAATTCCAAAAACAGAAAAATAAGAAATCAAACAACCCAATTTAAAAAATGGGCTATGGAACTAAGTAGAGTTCTCAAAGGAAGAAATACAGATGGCATATAAACATCTAAAAAAAATGTTTTACATCCTTAGCCATCACAGAAATGCAAATTAAAACTACTTTGAGATTCCATCTTACTCCAGTCTGAAAGGCTACCATTAAGAAAACAAATGGGCCGGGCGTGGTGGCGCATGCCTTTAATCCCAGCACTCGGGAGGCAGAGGTAGGGAATCGCCGTGTGTTCAAGGCCACCCTGAGACTACAGAGTTAATTCCAGGTCAGCCTGGACCAGAGTGAGGTCCTACCTCGAAAAACCAAAAAGAAAGAAAGAAGGAAGGAAGGAAGGAAGGAAGGAAGGAAGGAAGGAAGGAAGGAAGGAAGGAAGGAAGGAAGGAAGGAAGGAAGGAAGGAAGGAAGGAAGGAAGGAAAGAAAGAAAGAAAGAAAGAAAGAAAGAAAGAAAGAAAGAAAGAAAGAAAGAAAACAAATGGCAATAAATGCTGATGAGGATGTGCTAAAGGAGAACCTTTCTACACTGTTGGTGGGAAGGTAGTGGAAATAAGTGTGGAGGTTCCTGCAACAGCTAAGAATAGATTTACCAGTTGATCCAACTACAGTACTCCTAGGCATATATCCTAATGACTCTTCTCACTACCTGAGAGATATTTGCTCAACAATATTTATTGCTGCTGTACTCACAAAAGCTGAGAAATGGAACCAGACTAGATGTCCCTCAATAGATGAATGAATAATAAAAATGTGGTACATGGGCTGCAGAGATGGCTTAGCAGTTAAGTGCTTGCCTGTGAAGCCTAAGGACCCCAGTTCGAGGCTCGATTCTCCAGGACCCACATTAGCCAGATGTACAAGGGGGTGCATGCGTCTGGAGTTCATTTGCAGTTGCTAGAAGCCCTGGTGTGCCCATTCTCTCTCTACCTGACTCCTCCCCCCCAGACCCTCAAATAAATAAATAAAAATGAACAAAAAAAATTTTAATGTGGTACACTTACACAATGGAGTTCTATTCAGTGTTAAAGGAAAATGAAATTATGAAATTTTTAGGATCTGGAAGGATTTTACTAAGTGAGGTAACCCAGGCCCAGAAAGCTATATATGGATCCTAACTACAAATGTATAGACTTCAGTGTGAGCTGAAACCAAAACTCAGTATCAGAGGCCAGTAAGCTAGAAAAAGGCCATAAGTGGATGGTATTGTATATAAGTAAGTAGAAGAACAGATTACAGTGAGGGAAAAGGCCTAAGCAAGGTCAGGGAAGAGACTGTGTAAATGAAGGGTTGGGGGGAGGGTCAATCAAAATTTAAAATCTTCTGAATGAGATATGTGAAAACCTATTTTTCTGAATATTGGTACATTCAGAAGCCATAGATTGTTATTAGAAAAATTTCAGTGGCATGGATGGGATACCTTCCAGTGAGTTGTTGGCCAGAGAGGTCCCTGTTGCCTCTAAAACATTACAGGCAATTGCCAAGGACCTTGGTTCCCCTTGAGAAACAGGTGGTAAGAACCTATTGCTGAAGACTTCACATGCCTGAGCAGCAAAGTCACTGAGAAATCAAGCTGGGCCTGAGCAGAAAACTTTCTCCCTATAGACCAGCCAACTGAAAGCTGGAAAAAGCTGCACTGCATGCAGACCTATGGGAGACAGAAGTCATCAGTGGTGAAAACAGAAGACACCAGAAGCCTCAAGTGTGGTCAGACAGGCCAAATGACTGAACAAGTACAATAGTGGCATGCCTGCTCTGGGGGAAACCAACTGCTCTCTAATTTGACTGGAGGCCTGCCCACTCTATGGGAGTGAGTACATGTCTGGTACTAGAATCATAATCAAAAGCCTATGGCAAGGGAGGTCATGAGACTTAAGGGCATAAAGCCTGCTAATGCCTGGCTAAATGCATATACTGTGCTCACCAAACTGCCCTGTAAGCACTATATTTAATGTTCATATTCATATATTAATGCTACTCTTACTTTTGATTAGAGAAGCTTCTCTTTTCAGATGGTGGTGACCACTGGGATGACCCAAAAGGCAACATAGCGTGGAGAAGTGACAGAGGAACTTCTAGCACTGAAACATCTTTATCACACCCTCCAAGGCTCAGGGACCACTGTGGAAGAGGTAGCGGAAAGAATGTGAGAGCCAAAGGAAGGGTACAAGTCATTACAATGCAACTGTCCAGACAGAAACTGGCCTTCATAGCCATAACTTCACAGTGCCTAGAAATACCTTCACAAGACCCCCATAAACTGGTAGAAAATTTGGTAACACCAAAATAAAAGAGAGACTAATGGAGAGACTAAGAGGAGATGAAGGAGAGTGGAGTTGAAAAGGGGAAAGTAGGGGAGGGGAGGGAATTATCATGGTTTATTTTCTGTAAGTATAGAAGTTATCAATACAAAAATATATACATTAAATGTCAGGCCTGCCCAAATATGCCTGTGACCCCAGTGCTAAGGGGGTACAGAGACAGGTAGACTGCTGGAGTTACTGGTCAGCTAATCTAACCAAAAAATTATAAGCTCCAGGTTCTGTGAGTGACTCCATCTCAGGGAAATAAGGAAGAAGCAAAAGGAGACACCCAATATACACATGCACATACACACACATCTTCCATCCCATACTATGCATACACAACCCATACACACATATGTATCCCATCCACAGTACAACCATATACATATACACCTCATATAACAGACACACACACCTCATACATACTAACACACAAACCCACCCCATACATACTAATATACACAAGTAATAAAACAAATGTATATGTAATGATGGAAACAGAAAAAAATGTACCTTAAAAAAATGACACAGGTTGATACATAGATATGTCATGAAAGCAGAAGAGGGAACTATTTGTGGGAGAGGAGAAAGGAACCAACAAAAGGGGGAGAGGGAAGAAGAGGAGAAGCAGCAGCTCTGTCACAAACTTGAGTTAAGATAACACCAGAAGAAGATACTCCTGTACTACAGGAGATCTGGGAGCTCTATAGCAAATCTATGGCAGAGATTTTTTATGTATATGTATGTATGTGTGTGCATACACACACACACACACACACACACACAACCTAAGGCTAGACAGAATTTAAGGTCTACCTTCATAGTTCCTTTTCAGAATGATCTCCAACCGTAACTAAAGTGGGCATATCTCTTTTTGCTAAATATGCCCATCACATGTCCCAGCCATTTTTTATCACACCACTGCTTTGTTTACTTAAATGTATACATTCTTTATCAACTTCCTATTCATCCTTCAAGATGGTTGTGAAAGGCCAGGAGATAGCTCAGTTGGCAAACTGCTTTCCTCACAACCATGAAGACCTAAGTGTCATCTCCAGTACTCACATAAAATTCCAAGCATGGCAGCATATGCAGATCCCTAGAGCATGCTGTCCAGCTAGGTTAGCCTAAATTAGTAAGTTTCAGGGCAGTGAGAGACCCTGTCTCAAAGCAGGCGGACAGTATTCCTGAGGAACAATACCCAAAGTTGCCCTCCAGCCTCAAACACATGCATGTGCACATAACACTTGTATACATATGTGTACACTGCACACAGAGATTGCTGTGAGGACTTAATAAATTTATATATGTTAATTACTTAGAATTAGTCCTGCCCATTATTATTGTTCAACAAAGGTTAGCTGCTATTATGACAAATATATATGACTTTAGAAAACTGGAGATGGCATACCAAAGTAAATCAACCAAGAATAAATATACCTTGATGTTACTAAGCTAATAATTTTAATTATCATATTCTAAAATTATCAGAGAACCTACTAGAGAATGTTAATATAGCAATCCAAACAATATGCTTAGTAGTCAAAATCCACAACTCTTAGCCTCAAGGAGTTACAGAAACCAACTATATTGCATCATATTATGTGTTATACACAATGTATTTACTTACCAGAAATGCCAAAAGAGTTTTATCGAGAAATAAAACAATAAAAAGTCTAGCAATGAAACTCTCAAAAGTTTTAAATGTTTTATAAATTTATCACTTACCTTCATACTTAAAGTGGTAACATTTTCCAAGCAATAAGACAGGTGAATTTCTACTAAAATATGTCTTTGTTTTCAACACCCAACCTATGTGAGATGAAAAAAAAAAAATGTTTTATTAAAAGATTTTAAACAAAAAGACTAGCAGTGTTTTCTCATTTTCTTTCAAGCCTTAACTATCACCATACACACACATTTGTTAATAGTTGCAAAATATTTAGACACTGAACCATAATTAGAGACTATTTATGCTTAATTTGAATGAAGTTCAGCCATTTAACCACAACCCATCCACTAAATAACATGAGAGAAAACAATCACTCTATGTTGACAGGCCATAGTGCTTTGGCACAAAACTGAAAGGTGAAAGTTCGTCTTTTGCTCCCCCCCACACTAACCGCTTTTCATCAAAGCAACAAAGTCTGTTGATTTCTTCTATTTTCTTTCATCACAGATATTCAGAAGGCTTAAAGCACATGAATGTTCTTGAATAGAAATTTAAGAAAAACACACTGTGGCCTAGTTCTCATAAAATAGACTCTGAAGGTTCCTGGGGAAATTGATTATAACAGCTTACTTTGGCCAAATAAGGGTGCCTGAATGTGGTATATAAAGCTTTTAGACATCCTCATCTCAATTTTCAACCTCCAAGCCCTAAACCAAATGCAAATCCTTTTTCTAAATATTTTTATTTATTTATTCATTTTGAGAGAGAGAATTGGAACACCAAAGCCTCTAGCCACTGCAAATGAACTCAGATGCATGTGCCCCCTTGTACATCTGGCTTACATGGATGGGTACTGGGGAGTCGAACATGGGTCCTTAGGCATCTCAGGCAAACACCTTAACTACTAAGCCATCTCACCAACCCTTTAGATGTAAATTCTTTCTTTCCTTATTTGTTTGTTTGTTGGTTTTTTGGAGGTAGTGTCTCACTCTAGCCCAGGCTGACCTGGAATTCACTCTGTAGCCTCAGGGTGGCCTTGAACTCACAGTGATCCTCCCACCTCTGCCTCCAAGTGCTGGGATTAAAGGCGTGAACCACCATGGTTGGTTTAGATGGAAATTCTACTTTGAACTGCCAGCATCTAGGTATTGTTCTTTTTGACATTTTATGGTGGATTGACCATTACAAATTATCTGGGGGGGGGGGGAAAGCACCTACACTCTACAGTGCCAAATTCTTCCATGCATATGAAATTCCTGACTGCTAATGGCATGGAAACACATGCTAATAACCCCTAGACTTGGGAGGCTGAGGCAGAAGAATCATGTGTTTGAGGCCTGTCTCTAAAAGAAAATTAAAGGTAGAAAAGCAACTCCTAAAACACAGGAGCATATATAGACAGAACCAGAATTAGGGGCTGGAGAGATGGCTCAACAGTTAAAGGCACTTGCTTGCAAAACATGATGTCCCAGGTTTAATTCCCCAGTACCCATAAAGCCAAATGCATGAAAAGTGGTACATGTATCTGGAGTTTGAGGTGGCAGGAGCCCTGACACATGTGTACTCTCTCTCCCCCCCCCCCACCTCATCCCTCTTTCTTTCCCTCCATCTCTCCCTCCCTCTTTTGCAAATAAAGAAAATAATTTTTTAAAAAATAATTTGAATTGGGTCTACTGTGAAGTAGACTATCTGCAGTTTTACAAAAAAAAAAATTGAAAAGATAGGTTTTGTATTCCCTTTATACAAATAACAAAAAATATGGACTGAAAATAAAGATGATGCAAGTCTCTTCACTTCACAATAAGAGAACATGGAAAGCAGAATATACTAACCAGGTTTCATTAGGCTTTACCTGGATTAATAACTTCTCTGTAGTCAGTCTTTCCCTAGTCTCAAAAATGTCATATGCCAGGGCTGGTTAAGGCACTTGCCTGCAAAGCCAAAGGATCCAGGTTCGATTCTCCAGGCCCCACATGAACCAAATGCACCAGGGGGCACATGCATCTGGAGATCATTTGCAGTGGCCGAAGGACCTGGCACATCCATTATCTCTCTCTTTCTCTCCCTGCCTATTTCTCTCCCTGCCTATTTCCCTCCCTCCCTCCCTCCCTCCTTCCCCCCTCCCTCCCTTCCCCCTCCCTCCCCCCTCTCTCAAATAAATAAATAAATGAAAATAAAATAGTTTTTTTAAAGTCACAGCCAAATTGAACTCCCTGTGGTTTAGTCTTAATTAGATAACTCTTCTGTCCAAAAAAATACTGATAGTCACTACTTAATTTTACTATGAAGGTTTCTGTTACACAAAAGACTTCCCACAATTAAAATTCAATTTTACACCATCTTTCAATGCCACTCAAAGCTGGCTGTGCTACCCAATGAGTCTTATGCTTTCATCTGACCAAAATGTCTTCCCAAATATCATTCCAGAATTCTTGGCTCAAAATGGTCATCTAAGCCATGTATCTTTCCTTTTCTGGTTCTGGTTCTGGTGTTTTTCTACTCAACTCCCATAGAACACTGATACTTATCTGTTGTACATGGGGAACTAGATGGAAATATACATATATTATCCTTATAAGTTCAATTCCTCAAAACAGCAGCAGCTTTCCCAAGAAGGCACTTCCAAAGCAAGTCCTAGGAACTCAGTTTCACAAGCTCAAACAAAAGGAACCACCTTTAAGGGGAAACTTCTCCCTTCTTCCCTGTGCTTTATTTTCTACCTGCTTGTTCTTACCAAGCACTCAGCAGTCCTTCCATCAGCCCAAACCTGAGGCACTGCAAGGGTGCACCTCTCTAGCAGCAGGAAGATGGACAGAATAAGTTAAATACCAATATTTCTAACTGGAAACTATTTTCATAAAACCAAACAAGTAAAGAAAAGTAAGTTCATTAGGCTAACAGGACATGTGGCAACCTTTCTATTAATTAAATTGATACACAGCAGTGAGTACCATTGAGGGGTGAACATTATCAATACCACATAGCATGTACTGGGCATTCATGCATTATCAATATTACAGAGCATGTACTGGGTACTCATGCATTATCAATACTACAAAGTATATGCTAGGCATTTATACACTATCAATATATACTGGGCCCTCATACACCATCAGTACTACACAGCATGCAGTGGGCAGTCACACTTCATCAATACTACATGGCATGTACTGGACACTCACACACCATCAACACTACATAGCATGTACTGGGCATAAACACATTATCAACAATACACAGCATGCACTGGGTACTCACACATCATTAACACTACACAGCATGTACTGGGTACTCACACATCATCAATACTACACAGCATGTATTGGGCACTCACACATCATCGATACTACACAGCATGTGCTAGGTACTCACACATCATCAGTACTGCACAACATGTACTAGGTACTCACACATCAATACTACACAGCATGTACTGGGTACACACACATCATCAACACTACACAGCATGTACTGGGCACTCACACATCATCAATACTACACAGGATGTACTGGATACTCACACATCATCAGTACTACACAGCATGTACTGGGTACTCACACATCATTCAACACTACACAGCATGTACTGGGCACTCACACATCATCAATGCTACACAGCATGTACTGGATACTCACACATCATCAGTACTACACAGCATGTACTGGGCACTCACACATCATCAATGCTACACAGCATGTATTGGGCATTCATACATCATCAGTACTACAAAGCATGTATTGGATACTCACATAACATTAACACTATACAGCATGTACTGGGTACTCACACACCATCAACACTACACAGCATGTACTAGGCATTCACATATCATCATTTATATCCTAAGATTCAAATGGTAATACTTCCCAGACTGATTTACAGATTCAATGAAATCTCTATCAAAATCCTACCTGATTTTTTAAAATTTTATTTATTTATTTGACAGAGAAAGAAACAGAGGGAGAAAGAAGAGAGAGAAAAAGAGGCACACAGAGAGAGAGAATGGGTACTTAAGGGCCTCCAGCCACTGTAAATGAACTCCAGACATATATGCCACCTTGATCATATGGTTTACATGGGTTCTGGGGAATTGAACTTGGGTCCTGAGGTTTTACAGGTAAGTCCCTTAACCACTAAGCCATCTCTCCAGACCCTAGCTGACTTTTATTTAGAAACTAATGCAATGGTCCATAAGATTTACATGGAAATAAGAACAACCAAGCCAATCTTGAAAAGGAAAAATGAAGTTGGAAGATTCAGGGTCCAACTTCATAACTTACTAAAAGCTTCATAAATCACAACAGTATGGTACAAACATTGAGGAAAATGAAATAGAACTGAGACCTAAAATAAACCTATGTATCTATGCTCAGTTTATTTTAGGCAAATGTGTCAAGACCAATCAAAAAGAAATAGAATTTTCAACAAATGATGCTGAAAAGACTAAACAAATACATATTAAGCAATAACATTGAACTTATATCTCATGCTATATATAAAAATTAACCAAAAATGGATTAAAAAAACCTAAGTATAAGACAATAATACTTGGAATCAGAGTTATAAATTTTTATGACTTCATTTTGGCAACCATTTCTTTATCATTATATCAAAAGTGCAAGCAACCAAAAACAGACAAATTAGACTGCATCAAAATTAAGTTGTGTGTCGGGGCTGGAGAGATGGCTTAGCGGTTAAGCGCTTGCCTGTGAAGCCTAAGGACCCCGGTTCGAGGCTCGGTTCCCCAGGTCCCACGTTAGCCAGATGCACAAGGGGGCGCACGCGTCTGGAGTTCGTTTGCAGAGGCTGGAAGCCCTGGCGCGCCCATTCTCTCTCTCTCCCTCTATCTGTCTTTCTCTCTGTGTCTGTCGCTCTCAAATAAATAAATAAATAAATAAATTTTAAAAAAAAATTAAGTTGTGTGTTTCAATGGACACAATTATGAAAGTGACAAACACAAGAATGCAAGAAAATATTCGTAAGTCATACAACTGGTAAGTACTCTGTATCCAGAAGACAAAGAACTCCTGTGACTGTATTATTTTTAAAAAAAAAAAAAAGGCCATTCAATAAAATGAGCCCATTCTCCATTATCAAGCTCCCACACATCGTGGGCTACAAGAGTGCCTACACCTATTAAATTCTCTCTAAATTAATAATGGTTATCCCATTTATCTGGTACTGACTTCACTCTCCACTGGAGTATTTGCTTCTCTTTTTCAGATGGACACAGAACCTGAGGAGAGAATCATCCCATTGCACATCACCAGGGCTCCATCTGAAACCATAGAGAAATGGGAAAATAAGCAAAAGTGCTGCTTTCTTGGTGAACCTGTTACAAGCACAAGGGTGAGGGAGATAGACACAGAGAACACTCAACTCCTACCAAACCAGTTATTCAGAGACACAGAGGGTTCCAAGACCTCATCACTGAAGTAAACCTAAAACGAACCCAAAATGGCTCAGGGAAATTTACAGAAGAGAAAGAAAGAATGTTAGAGCCACATGTTGGGACATTATGCACAGAGACATTGCCTCTTACCCATAACTGATGGGTAACCCCACAATGCACAATGCACATTCCCCACCAAAGAGGGTCCCTGCAGAGTGGATACTAACATGGTTGTATACACTGTGTACATAACTAATAAAAAAAAATTTTAAAGACAATTCACCCAATTATAAAATGGACAAAGGATCTGAACAGATACCTCTTCAGAGAAGATAAACTGCTGGCAGTGAGCTCAAGAAAACATGCTCCTCATGAATTTGTCACTGGGAAATGCAAATCAACCCCACAATGAGATTTCACTTCCTGCTCACTAGAAGCAGTCTAACAAGAGATGAACAACAAGTGCTAGCAAGGATGTGGAAAGATTCAAACTCTTAACTACTGCTGGAAAGAATGTGAAAAGATGGGATCACTCTGCAAAACAGTCTGGTAGTTACTCAGAAAGTTAATCTTAGATGTTGGACCTTGAAAGGCCCAGACGCAAGGCCTAGTGGAACTTCCTCAGCCTAGCTAAAGTTTGGCGATCTGCCTCTGGCCAGCTATGACTCAACAAGACACCTAATGGCCTCTGGCCTGTTACTTCCACATAGGAGTTGGAATTCCCGCGTGTGTGCGTGCGCTTAGAACCAATCATTTCAAAAGTCACAGTATACTATTGGTCCTTACCTCTCCCCCCATCCTAGAATCCCCACCCTCATTCTCAACACTATATAGGCAACCACCTGTAACAATAAAGTGAGTTCCTGCTTTGACAAGACTCCCGGCTTGGTGGTGTGTTCCTGGCTGTTGACACTCACCCTCCTCCTCAACCCCTTGGGAGGAACCAGCAGGCCTGGTCCTTCCTCAGCACTACCTGCCAAGGGAGCCCGGCAGTCTGGTGCCCAACATGGGGCTACAGGAACCCGGCAGACTGGTGCCCCATGTGAGGCATTCTTGTTGAGGAGGTCAATCGGTGTGCATGTGACAGTTAGTGTGCCCTCATAAGTTAGGAGGCAGTCTTCATATATAATGTGCTAAACTTTGCTTCTATAACCTGTACTTGCTTGTCAACATCTCTTCATTCTCTTTCTCTTTCCTTTCATTTTCGGTTCTCCAGCAAGCTGCATCTGTGGCTTATGTATTTCTGAACAGATCATACATCCCTAGTGGACACACCATGTGGGCAGACCTGGAGAAGACTCAAGGCGTATTTCCCCCTCATTTGAGTGAGGGCTCTGTCCTGGAAGATGAAGCAAATATGCTGGGGAGACCTGCTCCCATCCACACCATGTTTGGTATCATTGAGCCATCCCCTAAGGACACAGACTCGTCTGGCTGTCACGGATCTAAATCTGAACTTAATTCTACAGCATGTTTACCTATCTTTTGGGTCCTTGTGTTTGTGTTGTACTCATGTGTCTGTGGGTTGCTATTGCCCTAATTTTATGGACACTTCTCTCTTGACTTTATAATATGGGACAGTCCACCTCTAAATCCAATCCTGCTTTAGAATCTCTCAGGGTACTCCTAAAGAGTATAGGGCTTGATGTGACTGATAATCAGGCTCAACAGACCTGGGATTGCCTTCTTAAGCTGGCACCATGGCTGCCAGAAGGAAATCTCTTTGATTGGGACACTTGGAATACGGTAGAGGCCCTTGTTCATCGGGCACATGTGGAGAAGGGTCAGATACTCCCTTAGGGGTCCTCCCTATGATCCCGGCCCTTAAGGGCTGCTTCCCTCCAAGGCCAACCAAACAAAAACAGAAGACAGAGGAAAAAGAAAAAGACAGTATACAGCCTGATCTGGCTACTCCTCCTGAGATGCAGCTTTAAAAACCCCAGAAAAGGGTGGATCCTTATACCCCTCACTCAATCCCATTGGGAGTGCTCCTTGGCCTTCCAGGGGACCTCCCCCACCTCCTCCATTGACTAATCCTTTCTGGACCCTCTCAGCCTCTCCTTCATATTCTGCCACCAAACTACCAGAAAATAAAACTTTCTTATTTCCTGACAATCTAAATCCTGGGGGCAATCACCCTGCTGCCTGGTATCCGTGGGAAGCTCAGGACCTTAAGGAGCTTAAAAAGGCAGTCTCGGAGGATGGACCTAACTCTCCTTGGGCTAAGACCCTGTTAGAGGGACTTGCCCATCAACCTTGTACAATCCAAGATTGGAAAAATATAGTCAGGGTTGTCTTGTTGGGTTCCCTATGCATTAAGTGGTGTGCCTTTTTTAAAGATGAGTGCCATACACAGGCAGAGCAAAACCAAAGTCAAAAGTCCCCTGTACCAATAACTTTTGGGATGCTCTCCAGTATCTCTGATCAATATGCTATAGGCACTCAACAGGTGGCTATACCTGACCCGTATAGGGACCAGGTCAGGGCACTGGGCTTGGCAGCATGGAAAGGGCTTGATGAGGGACCCTCTGAGCCTCCCCTTATGGGTATTACTCAAAAACCATCTGAGGACTTGGCTACATTTATAGATAGGGTGGAAAAAAGACTCCAAAGAAAATTTCCCCCAGAGGCATTACAGGACCAGTTTACTAAAATGTTGGTCTGGGAAGGGATGACAGCCGATCATCATGTCGCCTGTGCGGGTCTCAAGGACAACTCCATAAGTAGATGGATTGTAGCCACCAAGGACGTTGGCACTATCTCCCATCAGGCTAGGGCCATGGCTGCCGCCCTTCAGGAAAATAAACAGAGAGATTTGGCCACTACAATCTGCGCATTACAGTTAAGTCCTAAAAAATCAACATGTTTCGGGGGCAGGGATGAGGACCATTTTAAAAAGGAGTGCCCCAACAAGACAAAGCCTCCCCTGCCCTCTGGGGGACAACCAACACCCCTCACACCCGCTGCCCTAAATGCAAGAAGGGGTTTCACTGACCTAGGGAGTGTTGGTCGAAGTTTGACATACAGGGAAAGCCTTTAAATTCCTCCCGGGGATCCCCCCAGTCCCATTAAATGAAGGAGGAAAAGCCATCAAAGCCCATTGGACCGTCCCTCTGGTCCCCGGCCTTAGACCCAAAATTATTTTAAATATTGGCAATAAAAGATTCAAACTTCTCATCGACACTGGAGCAGACCGAATGGTCCTGAGAAAGGAGGAAGTGCCCCCCTCCCAGCAGCTTGTGCCTGGCCATCCCCTACTGGGAGCTGGCGGGCAGTCCACCTCCTGGGAGACTGCCACGTGGCTCCCTTGGACTGACCCAGGTGGGGACAGGGTAGAAGTCCACTCTCTCATGGTAACTGGGCTCACTGCTAACTTACTGGGGCAAGACATCCTTGGAGATGCCGAGGCTTTCATCACTACTGACCATAAGGCCTTTTAGAACGATTTGTTAGATGAAAAAGAATATCAACATCAGTTTAAGGAAGGGAGGGAATGTCATCCCAATTATAGAGATGACCCTTACTTTGAGCAACTCAGACAAAGTACTCCAATGAACACCCCCAATTCTAAGGGCCACTGCCCACCCACCCCCCATTTAAAATCCAGTGGAGACCAGAGGATCCTATATGGGCTAAGCAGTGGCCTCTCCCTTCTTCTAAGTTACACCAACTCCACATACTTATTGATCAACAGTTGGAGGCTGGACATATCCATCCCTCCACTAGTCCCTGGAACTCTCCTGCCTTTGTCATAAAAAAGCCTAATGGGTCCTGGAGATTTTTACATGATTTTAGGAAGAGCAATGAACATATGATCCCCTTTGGGACCCCCCAGAGGAGACTCCCATGGATCCCAGCTATTCCCAATATATAGCATATTACTATCATTGACATTAAAGATTGCTTCTTCTCTATCCCTCTCCATCCAGGAGACATGGAAAAATTTGCATTCTCTGTACCCACTGTTAATTTTTGTGGCCCAGATAGGAGATTTGAGTGGACTGTCTTACCTCAGGGCATGGCTAATAGCCTACACATTTGTCAATATTACCTGTCATCCATTTTCTCTTATCAATCTCCCCAATACTCTGTTTTATATTTATATGGATGATATTATTCTTGGGTGCCTAGATTCCTCCACACTCCAGGACCTTACCCATCAATGTCTAACTATCCTTCATACTCACAGCTTTAAAGTAGCTCCTGAAAAAGTTCAAAGTGTGCCTCCCTTTAAGATCTTGGGCTCGATCATTACCCTAGATACAGTTTCACCTGTTACAGATGGGGGATGCCTGGGGGCTTCCATGGTTGTGTATTCCCCCCCCCACCCTTTAAACTGGGAGTCAAACCTGAGCCCATCAAGTTTATCTCTCAGGAAATAGAGGGATCAGCACAGTACAAAGAGCTTTTTGCAGTTGTTCTGGCTCTACATACTATTCAGGAACCATTCAACTTATTTTCTGACAGCCTCTATGTGGTAAATCTACTGCCCAATCTTATTGAAACTCACATTAGACTTGATTCCAACCCTATATCCCCCTTAATGATCCAGGCTCGCACCCTACTCAAACAAAGTGTCCACCCTATCTTCAAACAACATCTTTGAGGCCATCATGATTTACTAAGTTTCCTGTCTGAAGGAAATAGCTTGGCCAATTGGCCTCTGCGGCTCACTATCACACTGTCACACTGTCTCAGAGGCTATCCAATTTCATTCCCTAATCCACACCAACTGGAGAGGCCTTATACAAAGATTCCCCCAAATACCAAATAAAAATCTTAAAAAGATTATTACGACATGCAAGTCTTGCCAACCTTTCCTCCAGGTTTCCCCCCTCCAAACTTCCGGGAGTAACATTCTGGGCCTTTGCCCCATCCATCTTTGGCAAATACATGTTACTCATTATTCCCCCTTTGGAAAACTTAAATATATCTTCTTAGCAGTTAATACTTTTCTCCCGTGCCTGTTGGGCATCTGCACATGCCGGGAAGAAATCTAAACATGCCATTAGTCATATGCTTCAATGTTTTGCCACTCTCAGGCTGCCTGATCAAGTAAAAAGAGATAATGGCCCCTGCTCTGTAAGCAAAAACTTTACAAGTTTCCTCCAGACGTGGCAAATTACACATGCCACAGGCATTCCATATAAACCTCGAGGCCAAGCCATCGTGGAAAATATAACCAAACACTTAAATCACAATTACAAAAACAAAAGGGGGAATCACTACCCCCCATGATCAGCTAAAGAACGCATTGTTCACCTTAAATATTTTAAATTTTTCTAGAAATGAAAAAATGTCTACATTCCAAAAACATTGGAATCTGTCATCTGTCACATACAGCTCAATTAAGGCCAGATGGAGAGACTCATTGACTAGGGCCTGGAGAGGGCCAGACCCACTCCCCGCAGCAGGGAGAGGGTTTGGATGCGTCTTCCCTCAAGATGAAAAAAGACCCATTTGGATACCAGCAAGGGACCAAAAATATTTACCCCAACACTCAGAGATAATATATGGCTCAGCAATTGCACCCAGAGATATCAACTTAGAATTGAAGATATGGTCACACAAAAACTTGTACACAAATGTTACAGTAGCACTATTCATAACAGCTCAAAAACAGAAATGATACAAATGAACATTAACTGATGAAAGGTAAACTAATTCAATCATATAAAAAGAAATAAGGGCTGAAGAGATGGCTTAGTGGTTAAACGCTTGCCTGTGAAACCTACGGACCCTGGTTTAGGGCTTGATTGCCCAGTACTCACAAAAGCCAGATGCGCAAGGTGGCGCATGCATCTGGAGTTCATTTGCAGTGGCTGGAGGACCCGTTCTCTATCTGCCTTTTTCTCTCTCTCTGTCTGTCTATCACTCTCTAATAAATAAAAATAAATTTAAAAGTTTTTTTTTTTTTTTTTTTTCTGGAGAGATGGCCCAACAGTTAAGGTACTTGCCTGTAAAACCTAATGGCCCAAGTTCAAATCCCCAGTACCCACGTAGAACCAGATGCACAAAGTGGCACATGCATCAGTAGTTCCCTTGCAATGGCTAGAGGCCCTGGCACACTATTTCATTCATTCATTCATTCATTCATTCTCTCTCTCTCTCTCTCTCTGCTTGTAAATAAAGAAATGAATGAATGAACAAATAAATAAATAAAATTAAAGGTAAACTACTGGGTTGGAGAGATGGTTTAATGGTTAAGGCACTTGCCTATGAAGCCTAAGGACCCAGATTTGATTCACCAGTACCCTGTAAGCCAGAAGTACAAGGTGGCACATATGTCCGAATTTTGTTTGTAGTGGCTAAAAGCTTTGGCATGCCCATTCTCTCACCTGCCTCTTTTTTTCTGTTTCTCAAATAAATACATAGAAATAAAAATATATTAAAAAAATTAAACTACTGACTGAACACAGTGGTGCGTACCTGAAACCCATACACTCAAGAGGCCAAGGCAAGTTCAAGACCAACCTGAGCTACAAGCAGAGTTCATGGATAGTCTGAGCTATATAGAAAGACCCTATCTCAAAAAGGATTGAATTGAGACTGAAGGTACAGCACAGAGATAGAGTGTGTGAGCCTATTATGCGTAAGGCTCTACATTCAACCCCCAGCGCTACAAAAATAAATCTAAAAAATAAAAATTTATGGCTGGGAAGATGGCTCAGTGGTTAAAGGCACATGATTTCAAAGCCTAGCAACCTGAGTTCTATTCCCCAGTACACACATAAATCCAGAGGCACAAAGTGGTGCATACATTTGAAGTTCATTTTCAGTCAACAAGAAGTCTCTCTCTCTCTCTCTCAAATATATATATATTTTTTTTCTAAATAAAATTAAAGCTTTAATTATATATTTTCAAATTTAAAATTTAACAAAATTTGACTCTCTGAGAACCCCATACCCAAGCTCTTGGGTGTATCTTACTTTCTTCCTTTCCAGTCATCTCTCTTTCCCATAATCCTAATGCTTAAGACCTATGTTTAAGATTCATTTTAATAAACTCTGCCTCTGCATTAAAAAAAGTAACAACTTTTTTGTTTGGTTTGGTTTTGTTTTTTACTTTAATGTCATCCAGTTACCAAGCTGTACCTACCTAGTTAGCCAGCTATCACCTCCAAGGAACCAGAAGGTTGAGCACAGGTTACACTTTACTTGGGAGTATGCATCATCAAATGCTCTTGCTGAATTTTGTTATCATTACAATGTATATGAACTTCCAGTGGAAACTGGTCAAGATGCAAGATGGTTAATCTTTGTTTTTTGAGTTTTTTTTTGTCTCAGGGTGGCCTTGTAGTGATCCTACTACTTCTGCCTCCCAAATGCTGGGATTAAAGGAATGTGCCACCATGCCCAGCAAAGATGGTTAATCTTGATTATTAACTTGACAAATTCTGGAATCAACTAGAAGGATATCAAAATACTTTTTTTTTTTTTGAGAGATAATGAGAGAGACAAAGAGATAGAGAAAATTTGTGTGCCTAGGGCCTCCAACCACTGTAATTAAATTGTAGATGCTTGTGCCACTTTGTGGGCATGAGCATGTGTGACCTTGTGCATTCGTCTGGTTTATGCAGGATCTAGGGAGTTGAACATGGGTCCTTAGGCTTCTCGGGTAAGTGCCTTACCCACTAAGCTATCTCTCCAGACCCAAAATACTCTTTAAATTAGCAAAAACAAAAAGAGCTTCACAGAGTACATTTGTTTCTAGGCAATATAAACGATAATATTCAGCTCATTCTTTTTTCAGGAGACTCTTTTTTTATTTGTAAGTGGTGGGGGGTGAGGGGTGAGGGAGAATGGACGCACCAGGGCCCTCCAGCCATTGCAAACAAATTCTAGATGCATGTGCCACTTTGTGCATCTAGCTTTACATGGGTACTGAGGAATCAAACCCAAGTTGTTAGACTTTGCAGGCAAGTGCCTTAACCTCTAAGTGATCTCCCCAGCCCCTCGGGAGACTCATTATTAACATTGTTTTCAGAAATATTCCATCCATGGTAAAAATTTTCGCTCATTCTCAATTGATCACCAGTGACTTAAAGAAAATAACACATACCTTCACCACAGCTTAGGACATTACAATGCTCAAATCATGATACTTACTATATTTCATATTGTTCCAAGCAGATATAAATTTAGTTTTTAGCTTGTCAACTTCATCTGTTCCCGTGGCCTCCATATTCTAAAGAAAACTCCATCACTCAACTGCTCTCTTCTGCAGAATTTAATCTTCTGTACTAACTGAAAAAAAAAATTAAGGAGATTCAGTACATTGAAAATAAAATTAAGGAAAATTAATAATCAGGACATATTATATAGTGTCATATTGCTAAAGTTACTTAAATAAATAAATGCAATTTGAAATGAAAATAAGCAAAATAATTTCTTATTCTACAGATACAATTTTATAGAATATTTATAATACACAGCACATGTATAATACATAGACTATAATATACAAATATTTAACTACATGAAATATTCAATGCAAAATATATAACAATAAAATTATCACATAATGAGTTGAAGACATGGCTCAACACTTAAGGCATTTGCCTACAAAGCCTAAGGACCCAGGTTTGATTCCCCAGTATCCATATAAACCAGAAGCACCAAGTGGCACAAGTGACTAGAGAACCCTGGCACACCCATTCTTTTTCTCTCTCTTTCTCCCCTCCCCTTTCTCAAATAAGTAAATAAATAAAAAATCATATAAAAATAAACAAGGGCTGGAGAAATGGCTTACAGTTAAGGCACTTGCCTTAAGGCAACACTTAAGGCATTTGCCTGCAAAGCCTAAGGACACAAGTTTGATTCTTCAGGTCCCATGTAAGACAGATGTCATCTGGAGTTTGTTTGCAATGGCTAAAGGCCCAAGTATGTCCATTCTCACTCCTCCCACCCACCCCCGCCACCATCTGTCTGTCTCTAATAAATAAATAAATAAAAAGAAATCATAGGGGCTGGCAGGATAGCTTAGCAGTTAAGGCATTTGCCTGCAAAGCCAAAGGATTCAGGTTGAATACCCCCAGGACCCAAGTTAGCTAGATGACAAGAGGGCACACTTGTCTGGATTCATTTGCAGTGGTTGAAGGCCCTGGCACACCCATTGTCTCTCTCCACCTCTCCTTCTTTATCTGTCAAATAAAATATTTAAAAATAAATAAATATTAAAAAAAAAACAAAACAATAATGTCCCTCAATTGTTCACAATTAAATACAGAAAACTACCTGAAAAACACAGCTCAACTTTGATGCTTATTTGAATACCCAATATTTGTTTTATTTCTAATTAGAAATTTGTGACTTGAAATCTTGCTAAAAATAATGGCTATCTACAAAATGAAGACTTCCACATTTTGTCATTCCTTGCTATGACTACATTTAATTGTTCTGCTTTTTAAATTATGGCATTTTCTGTATTTGCTTCCTACGTCAATACTGAAGCATTAAAAAAATTACTATGGGGGCTGGAGAGATGGCTTAGCGGTTAAGGTGCTTGCCTGCAAAGCCAAAGGACCTTAGTTTGATTTCCCAGTACCCACGTAAGCCAGATGCACAGGGTGGTACATGCATCTGGAGTTCACTGGCAGTGGCTAGAAGACCTGGCACTCTCTTTCTCTCTCTCTCTCTCTCTCTCTCTCTCTCTCTCTCTCTCTCTGTCACTCTGCCTCTTTCCCTCTCTCAAATAATTTTTTTTTAATATTATGGTTTAAATTTACAACAGAATTTTTTAATTTTAAAATAAGAGTAAATAGAGCTGGGGAGATGCTCTAGCAGGTAAAAATGTTTCTTTGGAAAGTCTGTTGGTCCAAGTTCAGTTCCCTAGCACTTACATAAAGCCATAATGTGGTGGTTTGATTCAGATGTCCCCGATAAACTTAAGTGTTCTGAATGCTAGGTTCCCAGCTGATGGAGATTTGGGAATTAACAACTCCAGCAGGCAGTGTATTGCTGGGAGCAGGCTTATGGGTGTATAGCCAGCTTCCCCTTGCCAGTTTTTGGCACACTCTTCTGTTCCTGTTGTCTACCTTATGTGGGCCAGGGAGTGATGTCCTCCCTCTGCTCATGCCATCAATTTCCCTTGCCATCATGGAGCTTCCCCTCGGGCCTGTAGGCCAATATAAACCACTTTTTCCCATAAGAGCACTTGGTTGGGTGATTTCTACCAGCAATGCAAACCTGACTGCAATACAGATGCTCAAGCCAACACATGCATTTGGTATGCCCATACTCATTCTCCTTTCCTCCCCTCCCCTCTCTTCTACTCTCCTGTCTTCTCCTCTCCCCCTGAAAATATAAATAAATAAATAAAATTTTAAATAAGCATAAATGTAACTCCTTAAGGGAATATTAAGAAGTGGTATATAATCTGAAAGTGGAACATGTTACAACAGAAAATGTTTGTGCTTATTTGTAAAATTCACAGCATACTATTCAAGAATAGAATGTTTCACATAACACTACCCTTTTAGGATTTTAAATATCTACTCAAAATATTGAAACATTCATTTCTCTATCATTAGACATTTTGTTTTACAGGATTATTAAAAGCTAATAAGTAAACATTACAGTACAAAGGCAGGAGAAAATATGATTACTAAAAGAATTTTAAAGCCAGGTGTGGTGGCGCATGCCTTTAATCCCAGTACTTGGGAGGCAGAGGTAGGAGGATCACTGTGAGTTCAAGGCTACCCTGAGACTACATAGTGAATTCCAGGTCTGCCTGAGCTAGAGTGAGACCCTACCTTGAAAAAAAAAAAAAAAAGTTTTTTTAAAGCAAAAATGTCAACAGTGTAGGAAGTCCAAAAGCACAAAATGAAGCTAAAGGATCATTCAGGGGTGGAAGTACAACTGCCCAGAAGATCAAATTTAAATTGTGTTCTAAGAGCAGCTTGCTTCAAACAGAACATCAGCATCAGATTGTGTAGGCTTAGCTTTTTGTTTGACTCTAATAGCAGCATAGGGAATGGATTGAAAAAGGACAAGAATAAATGAGTATTTACTAGTATAGAACTAGGGGAGAGATAATAGCTTGTCCTGGAGCAGTGGAGACTTACAAAAATGGGTAACAAGGACACCTATCAAATTTCAATATGTCATGTTGATGGATAGGCAATGTAGGGAATGGGGATACCCCATAGTAGGTGGACCATTAGGAGAGGAGCAGTTAAAGGAAGATGATCATGAATTTGATTTGAGGTACATATTCATTTACTTAATCTCCCAAAACATTTTGCTAAGCAAACTAAGTATGCAAATTGAGTAGGTGACACAGGCAATGGCATCTGCTATTATGCAGCTTACATTCTAGACAAAGTCTAGAAATTGTAGAATATAGAGATCGAAACATCAAAAGAGAAATCTGGGCTAAAGATGCTAATTTATGAACTGCTAACATATAAACAAGAATTACAGCTACAAACATATTCATAATATCTCCTGCTGGAGAGATGGTTCAGTAGCTAAAAATGTTTGCAAAGATTGACTACCTGGGTTTGATTCCCCAATACCTACACAAAGTCAGCTGCACAAAGCGATGTCATGTATCAGGAGTTTGTTTACACTAGCAAGAGATCGTGGTGCGCCCATTCGCTTTCTGGTTGCAAATATGCAAATAAGTAAAAATACTGTTTTAATTCCAAAGAAATTCTGGATGCATGTGCCACTCTGTGCATCTGGTTTTTCATAGGTGCTAGGGAATTGAACTCGGGGTATCAGAGTTTGCAAGCAAGCATCTTTAACTACTGAGCAATCTCTTCAACCCCTGATAAAGACTTTAACAAAGTGACAGGGTAAAAAACTAACACACAAAATCAGGGAAATAAAACCATTCACAATAGCCTAAAAAAAAAAAAACAAAAAACTTGGAATAAACTTACCCAAAGCAGTGAAATACTTCTATAATGAAAACTTTAAAACACTGGAGAAAGAAACTCAGCAAGACACTAGAATATGAAAAGACCTATGCTCATGGATTGGAAGAATTAATATTGTAAAAATGACTATCTTACCAAAAGTAGTCTATTGATTTAATGCACTGCCAATCAAAATCACAGCACCCTTCTTCACAAAAATGTTTAAAAGACTTCCGGTTAAGATGGCGGCGTAGGTACCACGCCAAAGCAGCCTGGGGGGAAAAAAGACCAAAAAACCTCAGCAAAATACACACTTTTACTAAAAAGTTAGGTGTATAAGAAACTGAAGCGGCAGCGGAGAAGTAGGAGAGATCCAGAGCATCCAGAGCCCGCACAGGCCGGCAAAAGTGGCCCGGGTAGCTCCAAGAACCGCGGCGGCGGCGGGGGGCACCAGAAAGCCGCCAGAATCAGCTCCAGCCGCAGGAAAAGCCAGGTGCGGGAGCTTCCCCTCACACCGCGCTCTCCGCAACCCAGGAAACGTGAAGGGAGAGCTGCAGTGCGCAACAGAGGAGCAGACCATGAGGTAGAAGCACACGTAGAGCAGCGAGAGAACCGGAGCAGCTGTGGCTCCCTCCCCTCCCCCACCGCCTGAGCCCAGCTCCAGTGAACAGAGCAGCATCCCAGGACCCGACCATGCCAACTTGGGCCAACAATGGGATCCAAGCAGGAGCAGAGTTCAGCAGCAACAACAGCAGCTCCGGAACCTGTACCAGTGGCCCCTAGCAGCGGCAGACCCAGGAGCGGTAACAACAGCAGACCCAGAAGCAGCAGCAGTTCCAGCAGCGGGGGTGCTGAGCTGCAGGGCCACACTTGCCAGGCTTGGTTTGCCCTGCAGGAAAAGCCAGTGCCTAGCTCCAGAAATCAGAACAGCAGCCCGACGACCCAGGCAGCAACTTGACTGAGACCAAAATCATCCAAGGTAACTGGGTTTGCACCAGGGAAGGGTCTCACTTGGTCACAAGCTGACTAGGATCCCTCAACAGACCAGAAATCTTAACCTCTGTGTTGATAGAGGATCTGGTTGTTATAATAACTACTCTGGCATACATACTTGGGGCTGTTTTTGACTAAATGGGTACAGTGTTTAGTTAACTTTTAGAATCTACCGGTGTTTTATTCCACTCAGCCTACTTGAATACTCCCATAGCAGGGAAACTCAACCCCTAGGAGCACCTTTGTATACTCTCAGAGTCTTAAGAGTCACATCTAACACCTTAAGCTCCTACCCTGAAAATATATAACATCAAATCAATTGATACAGCTAAGAATACCCAGCTAGCTAGAAAATCCAAGCATTAACTTAATCCAAGATGCAAAAATATATACATTATAACACAAGAAACACTAAAGAGCAAGACGATATAAATCCACCTAAAAATATTAATGCATCAGAAATGACCTCCAGTGAGAACGAGTTAGAGGAAATGCCTGAAAAAGATTTCAAAAGAATGATTGTAAGTATGTTCAAAGAAGTCAGAGAACAAATCAAAGGAGTCAAAGAGGAACTTAAAGAGGAAATCAAAGGAATCAAAGAAGAAGCAGGACACCAATTTCATGAAATAAAGAAGGCAATACAAGGCATAAATAAGGAAATAGAAATAATAAAGAAAAACCAGTCAGAATTACTAGCAATGAAGAACACAGTTAATGAAATAAAAAACTCTGTAGAAAATCTCACCAGTAGAATGGATGAAGGAGAGGACAGAATATTTAAGCTAGAAGACCAGGTGGCAGATCTAATACAGGCCAACAAAGAGAAAGACAAACTTATAGAAAAGTATGAGTGGGAATTTCAAAATATTCGGGACACTATGAAAAGATCAAATATTAGAATTCAGGGCATAGTAGAAGAAGAATTTCACTCAAAAGGTGTAGTAGGTGTCTTCAACAAAATCAGAGAAGAAAATTTCCCCCAAATTGGGAAAGAGGTGCCGATTAAGATACGGGAAGCCTTTAGAACCCCAGCCAGTCAAAACCTGGAAAGAACCTCTCCTCGCCATATTATAATCAAACTTCCAAACACACACACCAAAGAAAAAATATTGAAAGCAGTTAGAGAGAAAAATCAAGTTACCTACAAAAGTAAGCCCATCAGGATTACAGCAGATTATTCAACACAAACTTTTAAAGCCAGAAGGGCTTGGAGTGATATATTCTGAGTTCTGAAAGATAACAACTGTCAACCAAGGTTA
Organism: Jaculus jaculus; assembly: GCF_020740685.1. Lineage (NCBI taxonomy): Eukaryota > Metazoa > Chordata > Mammalia > Rodentia > Dipodidae > Jaculus > Jaculus jaculus. The sequence goes on along the minus strand of NC_059106.1, from coordinate 97,268,281 downwards.
CTTTATCCTGCAAAGTTATCCATTCGAATAGACGGAGAAATAAGGACATTCCATGACAAAAGCAGGTTAAAGGAGTATTTGAAGACAAAACCAGCTCTAAAGAAAATACTTGATAGAATCCTCCATGCTGAAGAAAAGGAAAAGCACACATATAAGGAACCTAGAAAAAACAAGCAATACTCAAATACTACTTAACACAAGATAGCTCAGGTACAACCAGAATCACAAAACAAATTAAAAAAAAAATGGCAAACATAAATCCACACCGTTCAATAATATCTCTTAATATCAACGGCCTCAATGCCCCAACAAAAAGACATAGATTTGCAGACTGGGTTAAAAAGCAGGATCCTACAATTTGTTGTCTCCAAGAAACTCACCTTTCTACAAAGGATAGACATTACCTTAGGGTGAAAGGTTGGAAGACGGTGTTTCAAGCAAATGGGCCTAGAAAACAAGCAGGGGTTGCTATCCTAATATCGGACAAGGGAGACTTTAGTCCAACATTAGTCAAGAAAGATAAGGAAGGTCACTTTATATTAATTGAGGGCACACTCCAACAGGAGGACATTACAATCCTAAACATATATGCACCTAACATGGGGGCTCCCAAATTCATCAAACAAACACTATTAGAACTATGGTCACAGATACCACCAAACACAATGGTAGTGGGTGACTTTAACACCCCACTCTCAGCAATTGACAGGTCATCCTGGGAAAAAATAAAGAGAGAGGCATTTGGACAAAATGAGGTCATGGAAGGAATGGACTTAACAGATATATACAGGACATTTGGCCTAAGGCTGCAGAATATACATTCTTTTCAGCAGCACATGGAACATTCTCTAAAATAGACCATATATTAGGACACAAAGCAAATCTTAACAAATTCAGGAAAATTGAAATAATTCCTTGCATTCTATCTGACCACAATGGAATTAAACTACAAATCAGTAGCAAGAAAGGCTATAGAGCATACACAAAATCATGGAAACTAGACAATACAATACTAAATGATGAATGGGTCAATGAAGAAATCAAAATGGAAATCAAAAAATTTATAGAGTCAAATGATAATGAGAACACAACATACCAAAATCTTTGGGACACAATGAAGGCAGTCCTAAGAGGTAAATTTATAGCCTTAAGTGCCTATATTAAGAAATTAGAAAGGTCGCAAGTAAACGACCTAATGCTTCACCTTAAAGCCTTGGAAAAAGAAGAACAAGGCAAACCAAAAATCAGTAGACGGGAAGAAATAATAAAGATTAGGGAAGAAATTAATGAGAAAGAAACAAAAAGAACAATCCAAAGAATTAATGAAACAAAGAGTTGGTTCTTTGAAAGGATAAACAAGATTGATAAACCCTTAGCAAATCTGACCAAAAGAAAGAGAGAAGAGACACAAATTAATAAAATCAGAGATGAACAAGGTAACATCACAACAGATTCCAGAGAAATTCAAAAAATCATAGGGACATACTATCAAAGCATATACTCCACAAAGTATGAAAATCTGAAAGAAATGGATGATTTCCTTGATCTATATGACCTACCTAAATTAAATCAAAATGAGATTAATCACTTAAATAGACCTAGAACAAACATGGAGATCCGAACGGTTATCAATAATCTCCCAACTAAAAAAAGCCCAGGCCCAGATGGATTCACTGCTGAATTTTACCAGACTTTTAAGGAAGAGCTAACACCATTGCTTCTTGAGCTTTTCCAGGAAATAGAAAAAGAAGGAATTCTACCAAACTCCTTCTATGAGGCCAGCATCACCCTGATACCAAAACCAGGCAAAGGTAGAAAAAAGAAAATTACAGACCAATCTCCCTCATGAACATAGATGCAAAAATTCTCAACAAAATATTGGCAAACAGAATACAAGAGTATATCAAAAAGATCATTCACCCTGACCAAGTAGGCTTTATCCCAGAGATGCAGGGATGGTTCAACATACGCAAATCTATAAATGTAATACATTACATAAACAGGTTGAAGGACAAAAGTCACATGATCATCTTATTAGACGCAGAGAAAGCATTTGATAAAATCCAACATCCCTTCATGATAAAAGTCCTACAGAGACTGGGAATAGAAGGAACGTATCTCAATATAATAAAGGCTATTTATGACAAGCCTACAGCCAACATATTACTAAATGGGAAAAAACTGGAAGCTTTTCCACTAAAATCAGGAACAAGACAAGGGTGTCCACTGTCCCCACTTTTATTTAATATAGTTTTGGAAGTCTTAGCCATAGCAATAAGGCAAGAGACACACACAAAAGGGATACAAATTGGAAAGAAAGTGATCAAGTTATCATTATTTGCAGATGACATGATTCTATACATAAAGGACCCTAAGGACTCTACTAGCAAACAGTTAGAGCTGATCAAAACCTACAGCAATGTAGCAGGATACAAAATAAACACACAGAAATCAGTAGTCTTCATATATGCTAACAACCAACACACAGAGGATGAAATCAGAGAATCACTCCCGTTCACAATAGCATCAAAAAAAATAAAGTACATTGGAATAAACCTAACCAAGGAAGTAAAGAATCTCTACAATGAGAACTTTAAAACACTCAAGCGAGAAATTGCAGAAGACACAAGTAAGTAGAGAAACATCCCTTGTTCCTGGATTGGAAGAATCAATATTGTGAAAATGGCAATCTTACCTAAAGCAATCTACACATTTAATGCAATCCCTACCAAAATTCCAAAGGCTTTCTTCATGGAAATAGAAAAACAATCCAAAAACTCATTTGGAATCACAAAAATCCTCGAATATCTAAAATAATACTGAGCAACAAAAATGAGACTGGTGGTATCACCATACCTGATTTTAACCTATACTACAGAGCCATAGTAACAAAAACAGCATGGTACTGGCACAAAAACAGACATGTAGATCAGTGGAACAGAATAGAGGACCCAGATATAAGCCCAAGTAGCTATAGCCACCTGATATTCGATAAAAATGCCAAAAATACTCATTGGAGAAGAGACAGCCTCTTCAGCAAATGGTGTTTTGAAAACTGGATATATATCTGCAGAAGGATGAAAATAGATTCTTCTCTCTCGCCATGCACAAGAATTAAGTCCAAATGGATTAAAGACCTTAACATCAGACCTGAAACTTGAAACTGCTAGAGGAAAAAGTAGGGGAAACCCTTCAACATATTGGTCTTGGTAAAGACTTTCTGAATACAACCCCAATTGCTCAGGCAATAAAACCACAGATTAATCACTGGGACCTCATGAAATTACAAACATTTTGCACCGCAAAGGACACAGTGAAAAAAGCAAAGAGGCAACCTACAGAATGGGAAAAAATCTTCGCCAGCTATATATCTGATAGAGGATTAATATCTAGGATATACAAAGAACTCAAAAAGTTAAATAATAAGGAATCAAACAAGCCAATCAAAATATGGGCTATGGAGCTAAATAGAGAGTTCTCAAAGGAAGAAATACGAATGGCATATAAGCATCTAAAAAAATGTTCTACGTCACTAGTCATCAGGGAAATGCAGATTAAAACTACATTGAGATTCCATCTCACTCCTGTCAGATTGGCCACCATCATGAAAACAAATGATCATAAATGTTGGCGGGGATGTGGAAAAAAAGGAACCCTTCTGCACTGCTGGTGGGAATGCAATCTGGTCCAGCCATTGTGGAAAACAGTGTGGAGGTTCCTAAAACAGCTAGAGATTGATCTACCATATGACCCAGCTATAGCGCTCCTAGGCATATATCCTAAGGACTCATCTCATTTCCTTAGAAGTACATGCTCAACCATGTTTATTGCTGCTCAATTTATAATAGCTGGGAAATGGAACCAGCCTAGTTGTCCCTCAACTGATGAATGGATAATGAAGATGTGGCACATTTATACAATGGAGTTCTACTCAGAGGTAAAGAAAAATAAAGTTATGAAATTTGCAGAAAAATGGATGGACCTGGAAAGGATTATACTAAGTGAGGTAACCCAGGCCCAGAAAGCCAAGCGCCACATGTTCTCTCTCATATGAGGATCCTAGCTACAGATGATTGGGCTTCTGCGTGAGAATGAAAATACTTAGTAGCTGAGGCCAGTAAGGGAAAAAGGATACATAAAGGGTAGAGAAAGGAAGGGAGGAGGATACTTAATAGGTTGATATTGTATATATGTAATTACAATGATTGTAATGGGGAGGTAATATGATGGAGAATGGAATTTCAAATGGGAAAGTGTGGGGGTGGGGAGGAAGGGAATTACCATGGGATATATTTTATAATCATGGAAAATGTTAATAAAAATTTTTAATTTAAAAAATATATAAAAATAAAAATAAAAATAAAATTTTTAAAAGCAGTCCTAAAATTCATATGGAAAGCAAAAGATCTGGACAGCCAAAGCAATTCCAAGAAAATCACTACTACTGGACATATTGTCATGCCTGACTTCAACTTTACAGAACCATAGAAAGAAAAATAGCATGGTACTGGCACAAAATCAGACATACAGATCAATAGAATAGAATGGAGGATTTAGATATCAGTACACAAAACTATAGCCCCTTGGTTTTTGACAAAGATGCCAAAATACACACTGGGAAAAAGAAAGACAGCATCTTCAACAAATGCTAGGAAAACTGGATATTTATATACATAAGAATGAAGCTAGATTCTCATCTCTCACCCTGCATAAAATTCAACTCCAAATAGATCAAAGACCTCAATGTAAGACCTGAAACTCTAAAACTGCTAAAGGACAAACCTGAGAGTACACTACAAGATACAAGTATAGGTAAGGAATTTCTGAATAAGACTCCAGTCACTCAGGAAATAAGGCAAATTATAAAATTAAAAGGCTTTTGTACAGCAAGGGAAGCTGTCAATTAATGAATTGGCAGTTTAAAGAATAAAAGAAATCTTTGCCAGCTATATATCTGACAAGCGATTCATATCTAGAATACAAAGAGCTCAAAATCTAATCACCAAGGAAACAACCCAATAAAAAAATAGGCTATGAAACTGAACAGAATTCTCAATAGAAGAAATACAAATGGCTAAGAAATATTTGTAGATCTGTTCAACATCCTTAGCCATTGGGGAAATACAAATCAAAACTATATTGAGAGGGTGAAGAGATGGCTCAGTGCTTAAAGACGCATGTTTGTAAGCCTACTGGCCTGAGGTAAATTCCTCAGCACCCATGTAAAGCTGGACACAAAGTGATGCACTTATCTGAGATCACAAGACACCTATAGCAATGAGAGACAGAGCCAGGAGAATCAGAAAGCTCACAGGCCAGCTAGACTGCACATGCAGCATCAAAACAATGACAACTGCCACTTTATAAGCCAATTACAAGTTTTTAAAAAATATTTTTATTTATTTATTTGCATGCAGAGAGAGAGAATGAATGAGTAAGCAGGGCCTCTGGTTGCTGCAAACAAAGTCCAGATGCTTATACTACTTTGTGCATCCAGCTTTAAGTGGGTACTGAGGAATCAATCCCAGGTCATTAGGCTTTACAGGCAAGTGTCTTAAACCACTGAGCCATCTCTACAGCTCCAATACAAGTTTTTAAAGTTTGAACAAATGTGCCCTACATAGTTTGATAAAGCCATACCCAGAAGCCAGAGATTACTAGTCAAAAATCACAAAGCCAGAAGCAGTTTTCCTTATGAGTTATTGGTCAGGGAGGTCACAGGGGCCCCTCAAATAATACAGGCTATGGCCATAGCTCTTGGCTGCCCAGCAAAACTAGATGATAAATCCCCATTGCTAAAGACACCACTTCCTGTTGAAGGTCATAGAGCAACCAAACTAGAACTGAGTTGGAGCTTCCGCCTTTATTGGCTAGGTTCATAATGCCAAAAGGTGCTATGTAGGCTGCTGAGACAGAAAAGTCATCAACAGTCATCAACCATGTGTGCTTCACAAGTGATTTGCCAGGGCAAGATATGCCCATTGGTATAAAAGTGCCATGACTGTTATGGGGTAACCAACTACTTACAGACTGGATTTGAGGCCAACTCCATCAGGAAGGAATTCATGCCTAGTAGTATAAATACGGTCAAAAGCTCATAGCTGTGGAGGTCACAGGCCTGAAGGAGGAGACCTAATACTATTGTTATACTAAATGGGAAAATTGTAAACTGCCTTCTACATATTTATGTTTATATCCTCAAGTTAGTGCTGCACTTAGCCTGGATCACAGACATGCAGAGATACATAGCTGGCAAAAGTGCTGAGAGTAAGTGACTATTAAGTGCTCAGCACTAAGTGGGATATCTATCTCATCCCTTCCAAAGCACAAAGAACACTGCGGAGGACGGGGCAGAAGAAAGTTGAGTGCCAGAGGATGGGGAGGAGTGCTGCGAAATACTATCTCCTGGATATAATGTAACTGTTACACTCATGAACTCACAGCAGCTGTGGGTTACAACACAAGATTGAGCACATTAATATGCCACTTCAGATGGGAGAAAGGCTCATGAGACTCCCCTACCCACTCCAGAAGAGCTACTGGCAATTAATGGCTGCTGGAGGAAGGGGAACCATTTTCTTCAGTGATGTAGCCAATGGTCAGTTATCTATACTACAGTAAAAAATCCCCATCCATATTCATGCAAGCAACCCTAATTTAACTCCATGGGTAACCAAAAATTAAGAAAAAAAAAAAGATATAAAAGTAGGAAGGGAATTAGTTGGGAAGAAGGAGATTAGCAAAAATATGCAGAGGGATAAGAGAAGGAAGGATGAATATGATCAAATTATGCATTATATTCATGTGTGAAAATTTCAAAAATAAAATTTTAAGCCAGGTGTGGTGGCATATAACTTTAATCCTACAACTCAGGAGGCAGAGGTAGGAGGATCACCATGAGTTCGAGGCCACCCCAAGACTACACAGTGAATTCCAGGTCAGCCTGGCTAAAGAGAGACCTTACCTCAAAAAAAAATTAAATTTTAAAATGATCACATACATATTCAGCAAATTCTGAAAAGCAAGAAGAAAATAAGTTTATAAGATGTGTGAATTAAATACAGTGCATGTACATGATGAACTATATATCCATTAAAAATGTCTCAAGGGCTGGAGAGAGAGTTCAGTGATTAAAGGCACTTGCTTGAAAAGCCTGATAGCCTGGTTTCAATTACCCAATACACATGTAAAGCCAGATGTACAAAGTGGTGCATGATTCTGGAGTTTGTTTGCAATGGCAAGAGATCCTGGCATGCACATTCATAGTCATAAATAAAAATGTATGGGAGGAGGCTGGAGAGACAGTTCAGTGGTCAGTGGTTAAAGTCACTTGCTTGCAAAACCTGACAGCCTGGGTTCAATTCCCCAGTATCCAATTAAAGCCAGATTCACAAAGTAGCACAAGCATCTGGAGTTTGCAGTTGTAAGAGGCCCTGGCATACCCATTGTCTCTATGTATCTCTCTCTGCTTATATGTATGCATGTGTGTGTATATTTATATTTCATATATATATACACATATATATGCATATATATATACACATACATATATATACAATGTCTCAAAAGAGATTATAAAATGGGCCACTTCTTACTTATCAAGGAAATGATCAAACAAGAGGATATCACAATCATAAATCTTTATGCACCAAACACAGGTGTACCACAATTCATAAAACAAAACCTACTTGACAATAAAACAGAAATAACCACCAACACCATCATAGCTGGGGACTTCACTACTACACAGCATAGACAGATCACCCAAACAGAAAAGTAACAGGGAAGTACCAGAGTTCAACAACCCCAAAGATCAATTAGACATAACAAATATCTACAGAACATTCTACCTAAAATCCACAGACTGCACGTTCTTCTCAACAGCCCATGGAACCTCCTCTAAAATAGATCATATACTGGGCCATAAAGCCTGTTTCCATATATTTAGGAAGATAGGCATAATTTCCTACATGATATCAGATCACAATGCTGTATTGCTAGAAATTAACAACAAAAGATGCACCAGTAATCCCACAAGCTCTTGGAAACTTAACAACACACTTTTAAACAATAAATGGGTAGTAGATGAAATTAAAAAAAAAAAAAAAAAAAGGAGAGCCTGGCATGGTGGTGCACGCCTTTAATCCCAGCACTCAGGAGGCAGAGGTAGGAGGATTGCCATGAGTTCAAGGCTACCCTGAGACTAATAGAGTTAATTCCAGGTCAGCCTGGACCAGAGTAAGGTCCTACCTCGAAAAAACAAAACAAAACAAAAAAGGAAACTGAAAAATTTCTAGAATTGAATGACAATGAGAACTATCTGTTTTGTAGCTTTGAATGATGCACTGAGTTCATATTAGGGTAATTTTTACTATATTAGATGGACAACTTTATATAAAACACAGATCAAGAATTGAAAGGCTCGTGTCAGACACAAGCAAACCAGTTGTGGCCAGATATGTTGATGCCTTGTAACATAAGACTTTAAATAGTCCTCTTGTGCTAGGAGATGCAAAGCGTTCACTATTAAGGTGAGATGTACGACATTCCATGTCTACCTCTTTATTGATAGATGAACTTTTAGCAGAATCATGAATTGTTTTCTTTGTTAACAAAGAAGAAAAATGTATATAGATGGCTTAAGAAGCCTTTCTCTGCTTTTCAATTCTATCGTTTTTTTCTTTAGAAGCTATAACAAGTATTACTGACTTTTTACTTATTTGATAAAACTTAAATATTTTTCCAGATAAATTTCCAGTCTTGCTAGTCATTATTTTATTAAAAAGAAAAAAACCTAAAAGCACCATTTTCTTCTTTTTTGTCAATAAGGAAACAGCAAGGGAATAATCTTTTTCCTGTAATTCTGTGTGCCTCACTGGCAGACAAAAATTGTCACCATGCTTTGGTTTTACACCAATAAAACATATCTTAAAAATCCATCCCAGAGCTGGGCGTGGTAGCTCATCATGCCTTTAATTCCAGAACTCGGGAGGCAGAAGTAGGAAGATGAGCCATGAGTTCAAGACCATCCTGAGACTGCATAGTAGATTCCAGATCAGCCTGGGCTACAGTGAGACCCTACACTGAAAAAATCAAACAAAAAAATCCATACCATAGCATTTTACATTGCATTGCTTTTGGTGGGTGAAGGAAGAATGCGAACTAATCTTTATCAGTGAAACCCTGGAGCAGCAGAAAGAACCCATCGTTTTCACATCGCGATGGAAACTGACTTTCAGTTGGGCACATGCCTTCAAGAACAAAAATCACAGCTCAATGTCCCTTGTAGATATTGCAGTAGTCTGGCTGGTAGAAGGTGATGGGAAAGAATGTGTGTCCTCAAAAATGGAATGGTAACTGTTTCGCTTTTTTCTCCATCCTATTGTTTGAACTGTGAGTCATGAGTCATCTTGGACACTCCAGAGAAAGCAGCACCCCACTGTGGAAGAGAACCACAGTGCTCCTGGGTCTCTATACATTTTTGCTGAAGTACCTTCATAATGAACTTGAACTGCCTGTTCCCAGAATGACTGGAGAACAGAAATTAACATCAGCTTGCTTAAGTCACCTTTTCCTTCACAAGTCTTTGTTGCAAGATATCCTTATACACTAACAGATGAATGGCATTTTTGTAGTAGTCAGGAGAAGTTTGTACCATCAGGACACTGGAAAACTTGCAAGGGAAGTAAAATCAAATGTATTAATAAAAAAGTACAAAGAATAATAAGCTAACAGATTTCAAAACATAAAGCTCAATGACATGCTCACAGATCAATTCTAGACAAATCAGAGATGCAAATCCAAGCTGGGCATGGTAGTACACACCTTTAATTCCAGCACTCAGGAGGCAGAGGTAAGAAGATCACCATAAGCTTGAGGCCACCCTGGGACTACATAGTGAATTCCAGGTCAGCCTGGGCTAGAGACCCTACCTCAAAAAAACAAAAAAAAAAAAAGATGCAAATCCAAGTACAGAGAGCATGTGTGCCCACTCAAAAGAAATACAGAATACAGCATTCAAATAAACCTAGGGAAGAAATGGCCTTCTACACATGGTGTACAGAACAAGAAATCAGTTAGAAAAAAGTAATTATATAGAAATGAAAACTTCTATAAAGGAAAATCGGCATAAAAAAGGTTGAGTTATGATCTATTGAAAAAATTTAATATTAACTCTTTAAAGGGTTAAAGTCAGTAATATAAAGACATCAAAAGTGTTATAAATGGAACTTTGTAAGAAAAAACCCTAATTTTGTAATTTGCTTTATTTTTTAATTTTTTAACGTATATTTTTAAATATTTATTTATTTATTTATTTGTGAGAGAGAAGCAAGTAGAGAATGAGCATGCCAGGGCCTCTAGCCACTACAAACTAGCTCCAGATAAATATGCCACATTGTGTATCTGGTATACCTGGGTACTAGGGAATCAAATCTGGGTCCATAGGCATCATTGGCAAGCACCTTAACTATTAAGCCATCTCTCCAGCCCAACATATCTTTTTTTTTCTAACATATCTTTTTAAGACAGAGTTTCACCATATAGTCTGCTCTGCCCTGAATTCACAATCATCTTACCTCAACTGTAGCTGGGAATACAAGCACAAGCCACCATGCTACCACAGCTTTGAAAATGAAGTATTTTTAGAACTGGAGAGACAGCTTAGTGGTTAAGGCATTTGCCTGCAAAGCAAAAGGACCCAAGTTTCATTCCTCAGGATCCAAGTAAGCCAGATACACAAGGTGGTGCATGGGTCTGGAGTTCCTTTGCAGCAGCTGAAGGCCTTGTTACATGCATTCTCTCTCTCTCTCTCTCTTCACTCTGCCTCATTTTCAATCAATTAAATAAATGAATATACAATGAAGTATTTCTTAAAAATATATATAATAACAAAGTTAATACATAAAATTATACAATAAGTTTATATTAGTCTCTAACAATACAACCAAAATTTTTCAAACTAAAAAATGTATAATTAAAACTATGAACTGAGCAGTTTTGCCCCCACCACATTCTACCTCACCATGTGCACCATGAACTGAGCAGCTTTGTCCCCACCACATCCTACCTCACTGTTGCAGTCAGGCTTGCACTGCTGGTAGAAATCACCCAACCAAGAGCAGCAGTTTTATTTTGGCTTACAGGCTTGAGGGGTAGCTCCATGATGGCAGGGAAAACAATGGCATGAGGAGAAGGTAGACATCACCCCCTGTCCTACAAAAAGTGGGCAACAGGAACAGGAGAGTGTGCCAAACATTGGCAAAGTAGAAACTGGCTACAATACCCATAAGCCCACCCCCAACAATACACTGCCTCCAAGAGGCCTTAATTCACAAATGTCCATCAGCTGAAAACCTAGCATTCAGAACACCTGAGTTTATGAGGGATACCTGAATCAAACCACCACACTCACCATATGAACCATGAACTGAACAGCTTTGTCCTCACAATAGTCTACCTCACCATGTGAACCATGAACTAAATAGCTTTATCCCCAAAATATTCTAGCTTACCATGTAAACCATGAACGGAACAGCTTTGCCCCTACCACATTCGATCTCATCACATGAACCAAGAACTGAACCGTTTGACCCCCCCAATATTCAACCTCACCACATGAACCATGAACTGAGCAGCTTTGCACCCACCAAATTCGACCTTACCATGTAAACCATGACCTGAACAGCATTGTCCCCATCACATTCTACCTCACCATATAAGGTATGAACTAAACAGCTTTGCTCCCACCACATTCTACCTCACAATATGAACCATGAACTGAGCAGCTTTAACCCCACCATGTTCTACCTCACCAGGAAAACCATGAACTGAGCAGTATTGCTCTTACCACATTCTTCCTCACCATATGAACCATAAGCTGAGCAGCTTTGCCTCCACCACATTCGACCTCACCATGTGAACTATGAACTGAACAGCTTTGACCACACCATATTCTACCATACCGTGTGATCTATGAACTGAACAGTTTTGCCCCCATGACATTCTAGCACACGCAGCCTAGGCCCAGGTGATGCTGAAGGAACAAAATCGCAGAGGTGCTCTACTATCAACTAGCTACTCACTTTGGAGCATGGGGACTCTATCCAGAAGGACAAGACAGACACTGGTTGCCAGAGGAAAGCAGGTAATTCAGAGATATCCATGTAAGCAAGTTTCTTTAAACTGTATCTGATTCAGGCTGTTTCCACCAGTTCTTCATTTGCCTGAGTCAAGAAAAAATTGTGAAAAGAAACTTGAAGAGGCATTCTTTGTAAAGGAAATTGGTAGCATCTCCGTGTGGTGGCCCACACCTCTAAACCCAATGCTTTGGAGGTTTAGGCTGGAGGACTGAAAAGAATTCAAGGTCAATGTGGTAACTGAGTTCAGGATCATTGTAAGTTTCAGAATAAAATGAAGAACAATAAAATCTAAGGACTATATAGGTAAGTTATTATCTTACTTAGAGATATATTTAAAGGAATTCTGCTAAAGAATCAAGAATTTTCCTGGGGTTATCTAGGGAGGAAACAGAATACCAGTAGTATTAGTGTCATGTACATAGTGACCTTCACTGATTTTTCATTAATAGTGCCTAAAATTTTCACTGGGATTTGAAAAAAAAATTTTTTAGGGGTTGAGTAGATGCTTTGGTGGTTAAAGGTACTTCTTCGCAAATTCTGCCAGCCCTGGTACAATATCCTAGCCACCCTCATAAAGTCAGATGAACGAAGTGGCAAAGCATCTGGCATTCATTTGCAGTGGCAAGACCCCTGGCACATCCACACACATTTGCATATGCAAGTATACACATAGATAATTCTTTTTAAGTCTTATAAATTTTGCATTTCAGGCCATTCAGAATTTTTTTTTTCTGAAGCAGGGGCTGGGGAAGTAGCTCAGTAAGTAGAGTTTAAAAAAAAGAAATGATATTTTCATCCCAGATGAACTACAATCATAAGATGAGGAAAAAATTATAGTTAGGGGCTGGAGGGATGGCTTAGCAGTATGGCATTTGCCTGAAAAGCCAAAGGACCCAGGTTCAATTCCCCAGGACCCACGTTACCCAGATGCACAAGGGGTCACACATGTCTGGAGTTCGTTTGCAGTGACTGGAGGCCCAGGCATGCCTATTCTCTCACTCTCTCTCCCTCTTTTTCTGTCAAATAAATAAATAAAAATAAAAATATTTTAAAACTATATAACTGAACACAGCCTATTTTTAAAGTAAAAATATTTTAATGGTTTTTCTTCTTGAAATATCAAGGTATTGGAGCTGAAGAGATGGCTCAGCAGTTCAAGACACTTGCTTGTAAAGCATGCTGACCTGGGTTTGAATGGAAAGTAGATCTTAAGATAGTGAAGTGAAGGCATTAAAGTGTTACAGCAGACTTTCAACATAGTGAACTGAAGGTATTATAAGGTGTGATAACAGATCTGCAAGACTAGGTGATACTAAAATTGGAAATTAGAACCAAGAAATTGCACTTGAATGGAAACCTAATTTGATCAGTTAGTTTCAACAAAGACATTTTAAGATTATACCTTGATTTTTCTTTAAAATTTATTACCAATTTACAAGGAGAGAGAGAGAGAGAACAAGAGCACATCAGGGCCTCTTGCCACTATAAAACCTCCAGATATATGCACCACTTTTGCATGTGGCTTTACAGGGTGGGGAGTTACTGGGGAATCCTGTTTAGGAAAAAGGCTTTATCAATTTGAAACTCAGAAAATACACAAACTTTAGCTTTCAAACCCCTTCCTATCCCTCTGGGTACTTACAGTGACTCCTAGTCTAATTACAAATCACAAGCAAGAAGGAAAAATTATTCCTTTGTGTGTACTTGCTATCCAGTGACACAAAATCATTACAAATATCCTCCTGGGACATATAGACAGAAAAGGAAACAGAAGATTCCCATCTAAGTTATTCAAATATTAAGAAGCTGTAAGGTGATATGTTCACAACTCTAGGGTAGCAGTGCACTTTTTGCGAGAAAACAATCAATACAAAAATGAAGCCGGAGATCAGAAGAAACAATGCCAAGCAGAGTGATGCTGAGTTGGCTCTTGAGAGGTCTTAAAGTCAGTCATTACATGGAAGACCCTGTTCTGAGTCTCTCACCTCAAAAGCCCTTTGATGTAGTGGGATGGAAAAAGTAAGCAAAAAGCAGATTAGGCCGGTAAACAATATTTGAATGGAAAGGCATTTTTCCATATTCAAGCTGGGGTGTTACAAAATACAAGGGAAGTGAGTAAAGATTCAGACTCACATTCATTTTTCCCTCCCTCCCTCTCTCTCTCTCGTGTTTTAAATGGAGAAAAAGTAAGCAGACAGATCACTGGCATTGGGAGTGGGTGAAATGGCTGAGATACGTCAGGGGACAAACAATTCCAGTTCGCCTCTGGACCACCAAAGAAAGCCTCAAGGAAGAAAGTACAGCTGCCCACAGAAGGTTTACGTACGCTCTCTGGGTCAAAATGAATGACTGAGAAGGACGCGTGAGAGAAGCGAGAGCCCCAACGGGCCACAGGGTCCCCTGAGGCAGGCCCAGAGGATCTGGTCATCTGGGGACCAGAAACACGAATACCCACCTTCTCGACTCCGCTAGCCAACCCTCACCAATCAGGACTGGAGAACTGCACAAATGCAGGAGCCACCCACCAGGAAATGCTCCAGCCCTGGCATCAGCCTCCACAGCAGCGCCTCGGTCGGGGCAGCCCGGGAGCCGCTCGGCCTCGCTCGGCCACCGTAGTCCGAGGACCCGCCTCCGGCCCACCAAACCGGAGCCACTTCCGGAGCGTGCCGCCGGGTGGGGAAGATGGGTGGGGTGGGCACTACACCCAGCCTGGGTCTTGTTCCACGTGTTGCCCCATCGCGGAGATGGCGGGTACAAACAGAGAGCGCGCCTGTCTGTAAGCAGCGTCTTCAGGTCACCCGATGTCGAACAACTGGTCTTCACCTACCAGCATGCCTGCAACATCACCAGTGTGCAGCCTCAGAAACTACAAGATCCAGCATGCTGAGCTGCTGGGTTCTTGCTGCCCCCCTCCTCCATGTACCTTTCCTACTGAAACTACTTAGATAAAAAAAATTCTACTATATCTTATCCTATATTATAAAGCCAAACAATAGCTAGGGGTGTAGGTTAGAAACTGGTAGTGTCTAGAGAAAAGTGCACTCATTTTTTTTTCACATGCGACTTAAATGGATACTGGGCTATCAAATCCAGGCAAGGAAGCACTGCTGAGCCTTTTCTCCAAACTTCAGATTTTTTTAATATAATTTTTTATTTTCATTTATTTATTTGAGAGCGACAGACAGAGAAAGAGAAAGAGACAGAATGAGCGCTACAGGGCCTCCAGCCACTGCAAACGAACTTCAGACGAGTGCGCCCCCTTGTGCAGCTGGCTAACGTGGGTCCTGGGGAATCGAACCTGGGTCCTTTGGCTTGGCAGGCAAAGGCCTTAATCGCTAAGCCATTTCTTCCCTCCCCCCCCATTTTTTCTGGTTTTTTTTGTTTGTTTGTTTTTTTTTTTTTTTTGAGGTAGGTTCTCACTCTAGCCCATGCTGACCTGGAATTCACTATGTAGTCTCATGGTGTCCTCAAACTTTTGGTGATCTTCCTACGTCTGCCTCCCAAGTGCTGGGATTCAAGGCATGCACCACCACGCCCAGCCTTTCACATTCTTTTAAAGAGCTGTAACACAGGATAATCTTAAAGAGACCTCATTTTTATGAAATGTGGAAATATTAAATTAGGACAAAATGTAATTCTATATTGTCTTTGCAATATGACAAATTCTGTTGGAACAAGGGACTACCTGACATAATCCTGAAATGCACTGGAATTCATTCCAGAAAATAAAAAGTTAACAGTCTGTACTACCACACAGTGGAACTCCATAAGAATACAAAACATGCTTTTCAATTTTCATACGTGTTTCATGGAAAATGGAATATAAAGGCACATAATAGACCTGGTCAAACATCCTCCTGTGTAGTCCTCGCCTCTAGGCACACATAATGGAGGCCACCATCCAAGCTGATCCTCCTGACAGCTAAAGAAGTTCCAGGAATCATTACCACAGGCCTTATTGCAAAATGCAGGTGTTGACTGTTATCTAAGAATGGGATGACCCCTCTGTGCAATGTTCCATGACCTTCCTGGATCTCTTTGTTTCTAAATATCTTTGTTATTACATAGCATAGAATGTTTCTTGCCTCAGTTCCACCTATATAACCTATGTAATGAATACCTTGTGACTTCTTATAATAGACCCCATCCCTGTTTTAACACTAACCTTATGGTTTAACTCCCATCCTGTTTTGCTATAAACATCATATGGTTACTTCCAATAAAAGCTGAACAGTTCAGGGCTGCATCCTGAGATCCCAGTATTTCCTTTTTTCCCTTCCTTTCTTTTTACCCAATGAAACTTTGCCTCATATTCCATGAGTTGATGGTCTTACTTCTGTGACACCAGGTCCCATAACGTCTCATGGTCTGCGTTAACTGGTGTTTTGTTTTCAACAGTCTCACAGTGCAGCCCAGGCCGGCCTGGAACTCACGATCTTGCCCTGGTCTCCTCAGCGGCGGCGTTGACGTCCTGTGCCACCACACCCACTAAATTATCTTATTTCTACCATTCTGCTCACGAAAACAGATACCTAGAGGTACTGAAGCTATTCAGCATTCACATGGTGAGGCAACCAAATAACCAGACAAGTGATATGACAAAATAAAGGACATTCATTGCAGCTAGTAAACAAAATATCTCTGTAACTAGCTATTTAGATAACCCGGGGTTCCATATTTTGAAATACAGAGTTCTGATTATTTAGAGGATCTCATTAGCTGTCTCAGTACCTTTTTTTATAACTTTCATGGAGACTTGTATCACAGGGGTGAATATGTTTTGGGGCTTTTAATTTGAAAGCTTCATTGTTGGCCATGTGAAGCACTACTTGGGTTTGTAAAATAACTGGTAATTATACAAAATTCGGTTATGTATACAATAAACAAGAAGTTTCTATAGGTATATAGAAAAATTAATTTTAATTGAGAAAAAGCAAATGGAATACCTTCATTTATACAGTTTCACATAGAAGTCTCAGTGGGGCATTATATTCTGTAACACTGGCATGACATAGGCTACCATACAAATTGTTTTCTAACTACAGTGTGCTAAATTATGCAACACAAACAAGTAAATACTTAAAATCTATGGTCATGAAAAACAGTCTGCTGCTTTCTATATCATGTACTAAATGATATGAATGCCGTGAGAGAAAATGTTTCCACTGAAGTTATTCAAAGTCAGTGTTGACTTACTAGAAGTTGGAAAGACTTTATTTAGGGGTGTTTGTAGTTAGTAAATACCCAATTGCATCTACTTACTAGTGATGTTATTAAGAAAGCTTTTTAACATATACTGGATATTTTGTCCACATTTCTGAAGAAGTCTTAATGATCAGCATGTAAATGAAGGTGTGAGTTTAGAGTACATAGTCTTTGTAACATTGTGTTAGAGATTCTTACAGCTGCATCTCTCACCAGTATTCACTCCTCTAAATGGGATTCAAGTCAGCCAATTGAATGATACACGAGATTTAAATTGGACATACAGCTCAATAGACAGATGATGGTCCAGGTAGGAACAAAACACTGTAGCTATTTCTGAAACACAAATAGTTCTGAGAATTAGGAAAGATTTATAGGGGAAAAGAATATCAGAGAAGAAAACTTTAGCAGAAACAAGACAAAATATATTTATTTAACACAGACAATAGTTATACATTTGGATAATTGGAACTGTTGGCTGATATACCTTTGAGAAGGCAGGAATTATATTTTGAACCTCTTTGTCCCTTTCATCTCTAGCCATACAACTTTGTATAGAATATCTCTCAGTGTTTGTTGGAGTACATAGTGATGACTCAGTTTCTGAGACACCCTTCTCATTAGTTTCCCCCTCCCCAAAGGTCTCACTATATAGCAGGCTGACCTGGAAGGAACTCTAGCCCCAAGTTGACCCAGAACTCATAGCGCTCTTCCTCCCTCAGTGCATACACCTCCACACCCAGCCCTTCTCATTCATATTAGGTAGTTTCACCATGTATTTGTCTTGAGACAGGGTCTCGTGCAGCCCAAGCTAGCTTCAAACTCACTAAATACTAAGGTTGGCCCTGAACTCCTTAGACTCCTGTTTCCTCCTCCCATGTAATTTTAATGGATTTCTTTAAAGCTGTATCCTCAGACTCCTTTTTTAATTTCGTTTTATTTTTGAGACAGAGTCTAACTAAGTTACTTTTGCAGGCCTTGAACTTGTGATCTTCCTGCCTGAATCTCCAAGTAGAGAGAATTATAGTCCTGTGCCTCCACCCTGATTGTAATGCCAATGCTTTCTTGAAATTGCTTATTCAGGTTATATATGAAACAATGATGAAAATAAGAATATTTTATTAGCCAGAAGGTCACATTCAATAACATAAAAGATGATTTACTGCTGTGTATCCTACATGTGAAGCCCTTTATTTTAAATTATTCATTTATTTACGTGTGTGTGTGTGTGTGTGTGTGTGTGTGTGTGTGTGTGTACCAACCTCTCTTGCCATGGCAACCAAATGATCGTCTGGCTGTGTGTGGGTAGCTGGTGAATCAAACCCCAGGCCAACACACTTTGAAACCCAGCACCTTTAACCACTGAGCCATCTCCCCAGGCTCATATGTTGTTTTGCATTTTATTTTAGAGAGAGAGAGAATGGGCACAGCAGGGCCTCTAGCCACAGCAAACAAACTCCATATGGATGTGCCACCTTGTGCATCTGTCTTATGTGCATACTGGGGAATTGAACCCAGTCCTTAGGCTTTGCAGTCAAGCACCTTAACCATTAGGCCATCTCTCCAGACCCTATGTTTGGTTCTTTTTTTTTTTTTTTTTTAGGTAGGTTCTCACTCTAGCCCAGGCTGGCCTTGAACTCACAGTGATCCTTCCAACTTCAGCCCCCCTTAGTGCTGAGGTTATAGACATGAGCCACCACAGTGGTTTTGTAAAAACATTTCAAAATGTCATTATATCTCAGGCATATACTATAAAGGCACACCAGCCATTCTAGCAGTGTTGGATAGATTATTGTAAGCAAGCATTTTATTGTTAACTTCTACCAAGTATATTTCTTGCTTTCTTTTTTTTAACTATTTTTCGCTTTGGGTAGTTTAGTTTGTGGGCTTGTTTTTTTTTTTTTCCTTTTGGGGGGTTTGTACCTTTGTTTGTTTTTTGGTTTTTCGAGGTAGGGTCTCCCTCTGGCCCAGGCTGCCCTTGAATTACCTATGTAGTCTCAGGGTGGCCTCGAACTCATGGTGATCCTCCTACCTCTGCCTCCCAAGTGCTGGGATTAAAGGCATGTGCCACCACACCCGGCTGTTTGTTTTTTGAGGCAAGATTTCACTCTTGCTCAGGGTGCTCTGGAACTCATGTAGCCCAGTCTGACCTCAAATTCATAGTGATCCTCTTACTTCAGCCTCCCAAGTGCTTGAATTAACAGCCTGCACCATCATACCCAGATTATCAAGTGTACTTCATATCCATCTCCTTCCTGTACCCACAAAAAGATAAAGGGTCTATTTAAGAAGTAAATGCATACTAACAATGCCTTATTGGGAATACTATGCTAAGATAAGTTGACCTTTCACGATAAGTAACTGGTAAACTCTTTTTTCTTTATAGGCATGTGCCTCCATGTTCAGCTAATATAGTATTTATTTATTTGCAAGCAGAAAGAGAGAGAGAGAGAATGACTATGGGTATGCCAGGGCCTTTAGCCAGTGCAAATGAACTCCAGATGCATGTGCCACTTTGTGTATCTCTCTATGTGGGCACTGGGGAATCAAACCCAGGTTGTTAGGGTTTGTAGGTAAGTGCCTTAACTCTGAGCCATCTCTCTAGCCCCCAACTTTTTTTTTTAATGTTCAAGGTAGAGTCTCACCACAGCCCAAGCTGTCCTGGAAATTAAACTCACTCTGTAGTCCCAGTCTAGCCTCAAACTCACCGTGATCCTCCTATTTCTGCCTCCCAAGTGCTGGAATTAAAGTCATGTGCCACAAAGCCTTACTCTGGTAAACTTTTTTTAGTTTATTTAATTTTTATTAAGAACATAATATGGATACATCATGTGTTGGTGCCATCTTTTCCCTCTTCAGAACTGCCCTCATTCCGCAGGGGGCCCTCTTCAGTGGGGTTGCTGGTATTCTCCATGGGGTTGTGGATTGTGCATTGTGAGAACAGCAGTCAGTTATTAGGTGGGGGACAATGCCTCTGGGTATGATGTCCCAACTTGTGGCTCTTAGAATTTTCTACCCTCTTTTCTGCAAAATTTCCTGAGCTTTGGTGGATGTGTTTTAAGTCTCCTTCACGGATGAGCTCTTAGGAGCCTCTGGATTTCTGCTTTGGTATGTGTTGAGTATCCTCAGCATCTGTCTCCCTCACCTTGACACTGATTATCAGGCTCACTATGGAAGCAACACTTTTGCTTTTCTCTTCCCTTCCTCTGTAGTTTCAATTGGGCCTTGGCTGAAGTGCAAGGGGTGGTTTATCTCCTTGGGTTTTGCTACTTTCTGAAAAAGAAAACCTGATTGTCCAATGGAGAGTGAAGTCAGCATAGGTTAAATGGGCTAAGTGTTATTGATCTAGGGAGAATTTGATGGATATTGTATCCCCTCTTTTAGCCAAAGACTACTGGGAGCTTGATATTGGAGAGCATAATCTCTGTCTGCATAGAATTCTGACCTGATTCCAAGTTCCAAATATGGGTTCCTTTCCACTAAGCAGATCTCTATGCCAATCGGAAAGCTATTGCTTACTCGCTAAGGCTCTGTGCCATCACTGCACTAGCATGTACATCTTGTCAGGATTGTTTCTGAGTAGCTTAGACCCCTGCTTGCTCATGCCCCTGTTGGCCACTTTCCCCAGTAACTCATGTACAGCACTAGATGGACTGTCTGGGGTCTGGTTCTCTTCCTGATTCCAGCCAGGTCTCTCAGTGTTCTATTTTGGCAGCATATGGTGTCTTCAGCAATAGGATCTTACCTTCTACCTCAGATGGGTTATAAAGTGCTTTCACAGAAGCCTGTTTTGTTCTGGGATACTCATAAGTCTGTCTGAGCAACAGCTCAATGTGGACAGCAACCAATTTCTGATATGGGTAGTTACAGGGCAGAACCAAAATATTTTAATTTTTTATTGACAACTTCTATACTTACAGACAATAAGCTATGATAATTCCCTTCCCCACTTTCCCCTTCACAACTCCACTGTCCATCATATACCCTCCCTCTCTCCATTAGTCTCTCTTTTAATCTGATGTCATCATCTTTTACTCCTATTATGAGGATCTTATGAAAGTATTGCTAGGCGCTGCAAGCTGAAGCAAGGTTGTGGATATCAAGGCCAATTTCTGTCTGGACAGTTTCATTGTAAGGAGTGGTAGCCTTCCTTTAGCTCTTACATTATTTCTGCCACCTCTCCTGCAATGGACCCTGAGCCTTGGAGGGTGTGATAGAGATGTTTCCATCACTTCTGCACACTATGTTGCCTTTTGGGTCATCCAAGTGGGCATCGTCATCTGAAAAGAGAAACTTCTCTAATCAGAAGTGAGAGTAGCATTAATATATGAATATGAACATTAAGTGTAGTGCTTTCGGGCAGTTTGGCGAGCATAATATATGAATTTAGCCAGACAAGAGAAGGCTTTATACCCATAAGGCTCATGACCTCCCCTGCCATAGGCTTTTGATAGGCTTTCAGTACAAGGCATGTATTCCCTCCTACAGAGCAGGCCTCCAGTCCAGTTAGAGAGCAGTTGGTCTCCCACAGAGCAGACATGACACTGTTACATCTGCTCACTCATTTGGATTGTCTGGCCAAACTTGAGGCTTCCAGTGTCCACTGTTTTCACTGCTGATGACTTCTGTCTCCCATAGGGCTGGTCTCTCCTTCATCCATTCTACTGGTGAGACTTTCCACAGAGTATTTTATTTAACTCACTGTGTTTTTCAGTGCTATTATTTCTGCCTGGTTTTTCTTAAGTATATCGATATCTTTACTCATGTCTTGTAATGACCTCCTTATTTCATTAAGCTGGTTTCCTGTGTTCTCTTGGAATTCCTTCAGGAGTTTGTTTTCTTCTTTAATTCCTTTATTTTCTTCTTTCATTCCTTTGATTTCTTTAAGTATAGATAAAACCATTTTTTTAAATCTTTGTGAGGCATTTTGTCTAAAACAGTCTTGTTGTAGGTCATTTCTGATGGATTTATAATTTTTAGTGGGATTGTATTGTCTTGATTCCTTGTGTTTCTTGTATTATAATGTAGGAATTTTTGCATCCTGTGTTGATTTGATGCTTGGGTTTTGTAACTGTCTGCAGAGTTCTTAGACTTGGAAATCTAATTTTATGTATCTTTAGAGTAGGGGATTAAGGTGCCAAGTGTAACTCTTGTACTCCAAACCAAACACAGAAGTAGTCTTAGGTGTGCATGTGCCTGCTATTCAAGTATTCTAGTGGGCTGGGTGGAGCAGTTTACTGGAAAATACTAAAATTCAACTGAGCAATGTACACATTCAATAGAAACCAGCACAGAGTATCAAAGTGTGGGGATTCAAACAAATAGATAAAACCTTATAAAGCCAAAATCCCTAAGGGTTTATATTGCTCTACATCCTTAATCCTATCAGCTGAGAGGTTTAGATTTCTGTTCTGAAATGGGTTTCAGGTTAGCCTGGGTCTGAATAAGACCCTGTCCCCAAGAATAACCAAATAAAAAGACAAAAGCTGTATGAATCTGAAGCCATCAAAGAGAATAATAGTCAATCCCCAAGTACAGCTCAATTAAAATAAATAAAGGGCTGGAGAGATTGCTTAGTGGTTAAGTGCTTGCCTGTGAAGCCTAAGGACCCCAGTTCGAGGCTCAGTTACCCAGGACCCACATTAGCCAGATGCACAAGGGGGTGCACACATCTGGAGTTCATTTGCAGTGGCTGGAGGTCTTGGTGCACCCATTCTCTCTCTCTCTCTCTCTCTCTCTCTCTCTCTCTCTCTCTCTCTCTCTCTCTCTTTCTGTCTGCCACTCTCAAATAAATAAATAAAAATAAACAAAAAATTATTTTAAAAAATGGTAAAGCCAACCAAGAATATGTAACTCCTAACTCATAACATGAAAAGAGAGATTAGCACTTCCAGTGCAGGCCTGTGTGCCTGTCGTTTTTGTAAGTCGGCCTTGTTACTTTTTGGGGTGGTTTCAAATCTCACCAATGCTGAGTGTCCACCTTGATCCCTCTGTGTTGTACTGTTAATCTGGTATTCTGATCAGCTGTTCTGGATGCCCTACTGCCGGGGGCTGAATGCATTCTCTGGAAGTTTGCAGTGCTGATGGTTGGGGGATAGCAGAGTGCAGGAAGCCTGGTGTTTTACTGGAATTGCTCAACTGCTCCTGCCTTCATCAGCTCCTGAGCTAATCTCTACTGTCTCCCCTTCAGGTTTCTTGACTTTGCAAGGAGGCTGGTGAGGTTGGAAAACCCCCTTGTTTTGTCTCTGCTCTTGCAGCTTGGCTCTGGGCCATGTGGGCATGCAGATCCATGTGGATCAGGTCCACAAGCACCTAGGAGGGATTCTGACCAGTTTCCTCCTTTCTGGTAGATCTTGGTCTCTCCTGCTTCTCTGCTGTGGCCGATAAAAAACTACACACCTTCACATTTTGGAAGAAGAGTGTATTTTGCTGTGTTTTTGCTTAAATCGCTCCCTAGGCTGGATTGGCGCGGCTCCTATGCAGCCATCTTACCAGGAAGTCTGAACTCTATCCTCCAAAATATTTTTTAAGGTTAGGCTTTATCCCACCCTCTTCAGGGACCTTCTTTTCAGGCATTCCCCCCATACTCCTGTTGAGGGTTAAATCTTTTAATCTACCTTCAAAGATAAAGGTTTTTATGGTACCAGTTCATTTTGGGTTTAGTTTTGTGTTTATTTCCCTTCCACTTTTCCTGCCTCTCCTCCTAAACCTTTCCATCCCTATTGTCTGGGCCTCAAGTTGCCTAAAAGGTATGCCAATAATTCAATCTGATGTAGGTTAGGAACCACAGATGAGTGAGAACATGTGGAGTTTGTCTTTCTGTGAATTTGGGTATTCACTGACTATAATCTGTTCCAAGTCTGTCCATTTTCCTCCAACTTTCATTGTATCATTTTTTCTTCTTACTGCTGATTAGAATTCCACTGTGTAAATGTACCATAACTTTGTTATCCATTTGTCCAATGATAGGCACCTGGGTTGGTTCCAGTTCTTAGCTATTATGAATTGAGCAGAAATAAACACAGTTGATCAAATATCTCTGTAGTGAAGCATGGAACATTTAGAGTAAATGTCCAGTAAGGGAATTACTGGGTCTGTTGGTAGTTCTATATTCATCTTTTTCAGGAATCTCCATATTAGTTCCATAGTGGCTGCACAAGTTTACATTCCCACCAACAGTGAATGAGGGTTCCTCTTTCCCCATATCCTCACCAACATTTGTTGTCATTTGATATACAGACATATATTGTGTTTTGTTTTGTTTTTCGAGATAGGGTTTCACTCTAGCTCAGGCTGACCTCACTTATATGGGTACTAGGGAATTGAACCTGGGTCCTTAGACCTCACAGGTAAGCACCTTAACCACTAAACCATCTCTCCAGCCCATTTTTTTTGTATTTTTTTCTTTGTTTTTCAAATTGTTCATTGCTTGTATATAGAAAACAGTTGACTTTTGTGCATAATGCCATTTTGGATGCCTTCTTTATGAATTCTGATAGGATTTCCTAGAGCTTACTGAGTGTATGCACATGTGTAGCTGCAAATAGAGTTACAACCTGCATACTTTTCTTCTTTTTATTACCTCATTTGCCCAGATAAAATCTTGGGCACAGTGCTAAATAGAAATGTCAAGAATTTGGAGACTTCCAGTTAAGATGGTGGCATAAGTACCACGCCAAAGCAGCCTGGCGGGGGGGGGGGGGACCAAAAGAAACCCCAGCAAAATACACACTTTTACTAAAAAGTGAGGTGTATAAGAAATTGAAGCAGCAGCAGAGAAGTAGAAGAGATCCAGAGCATCCAGAGCCCACACAGGCCGGCAAAAGTGGCTCCGGCAGCTCTGCCAACCGCAGCGGCAGCAGCGGAACGGAAAGCGGCCAGACTCGGCTCCAGCCACAGGAAAAGCCAGGTGCAGGAATTTCCCCTCACACCCGTGCTCTCCACAACTCAGGAAACATGAAGGGAGACCAGAAGTGAGCAATGAAGGAGGAGACCACGAGGTAGAAGAACATGTGGAACAGCGAGAGAACCAGAGAAGCTGTGGCTCCCTCCCCTCATCCACCACCTGAGGCCAGCTCCGGCGAGCAGAGCAGCAGTCCAGGGAATGGTCACGCCAACTTGGGCCAACAACGGGACCCAAGCAGGAGCAGAGTTTGGCAGCAACATCGGCGGATCCGGCACCAATATCAGCGGCCCCAGCAGTAGCAGCTCCAGTCGCAGCAGCAGCAGCAGCAGCAGATCCAGCCACAGCAGCAGTGGCAGACCCCGCAGCAGCAGTTTCAGTGGCAGCAGTGGCAGCGGACACAGCAGCAGCAGCTTAAGCGGCAGTGGTGGCTCCAGCAGTGGCAGATACAGCAGCAGCAGAGGCAGCAGCAGTGGTGGCTCCAGCAGCAGCTACAGACCCAGCAGCGACAGCTTTAGCAGCAGCAGTTCCAGCAGCTGGGGTGCTGATCTGCAGGGCCACAGTTTCCAGGCTCGATTTATCCCGCAGGAAAAGCCAGCGCCCAGCTACAGAAATCAGAAGAGCAGCCCGACGACGCAGGCAGCAACTTGACTGAGACCAAAATCATCCAAGCTAACTGGGATTGCACCAGGGAAGGGTCTCACTTAGTCGCAAGCTGACTTGGATCCTCAACAGTCCAAAAATCTTAACCTCTTTGTTGATAGAGTATCTGGTCGTTATAATAACTACTCTTGCATACCTACTTGGGGCTGCTTTGATTGAATGTGTACAGTGTTTAGTTAACTTTTAGAATCTACCTGTATTTTATTCCACTCAGCCTACTTGAAAATTCCCATAGCAGGGAAACTCAACCCCTAGGAACACCTTTGTAGATACTCTGAGAGTCTTAAGAGCCACACCTAACACCTTAAGCTCCTACCCTGAAAATATATAACATCAAATCAATTGATACAGCTAAGAATACCCAGCTAGCTAGAAAATCCAAGCATTAACTTAATCCAAGATGCAAAAATATATACATTATAACACAAGAAACACTAAAAAGCAAGACGATATAAATCCACCTAAAAGTATTAATGTATCAGAAATGTCCTCCAGTGAGAACAGGTTAGAAGACATGCCTGAGAAAGATTTCAAAAGAATGATTATAAATATGTTCAAAGAGGTCAAAGAACAAATCAAAAGAATCAAAGAAGAAATCAAAAAGGAAATCAAAGGAATCAAAGAAGAGGCAGGACACCAATTTAATGAAATAAAGAAGGCAATACAAGACATAAATAAGGAAATATAAATAATAAAGAAAAACCAGTCAGAATTACTAGCAATGAAGAACACAGTTAATGAAATAAAAAACTCTGTAGAAAATCTCACCAGTAGGATGGATGAGGGAGAGGACAGAATATCTAAGCTAGAAGACCAGGTGGCAGATCTAATACAGTCCAAATAAGAGAAAGACAAACTTATAGAAAAGTATGAAGGGGAATTTCAAGATATTCGGGACACTATGAAAAGATCCAATATAAGAATTCAGAGCATAGTAGAAGGAGAAGAATCCCACTCCAAAGGCCTAGTAGGTGTCTTCAACAAAATCATAGAAGAAAATTTCCCCCAAATTGGAAAATAGGTGCCAATGCAGGTACAGGAAGCCTTTAGACCCCCAGCCAGACAAAACCTGGAAAGAACCTCTCCTCACCATATGATAATCAAACTTCCAAACACACACACCAAAGAAAAAATATAGAAAGCAGTTAGAGAGAAAAATCAAGTTACCTACAAAAGCAAGCCCATCAGGATTACAGCAGATTATTCAACACAAACTTTTAAAGCCAGAAGAACATGGAGTGATATATTCCGAGTTCTGAAAGATAACAACTGTCAACCAAGGTTACTATATCCTGCAAAGTTATCCATTCAAATAAACGGAGAAATAAGGACATTCTATGACAAAAGCAGGTTAAAGGAGTATTTGAAGACAAAACCAGCTCTACAGAAAATACTTGATAGAATCCTCCATGCTGAAGAAAAGGAAAAGCACACATATATGGAACCTAGAAAAAACAAGCAATACTCAAATACTAGTTAACAGAAGAGAGCACAGGTATAACCAGAAACACACACACACACCAAAAAAATAGCAAACATAAATACACACCTTTCAATAATATCTCTTAATATCAACGGCCTCAATGCCCCAACGAAAAGACATAGATTTGCAGACTGGGTTAAAAAGCAGGATCCTACAATTTGTTGTCTCCAAGAAACTCACCTTTCTACAAAGGATAGACATTATCTTAGGGTGAAAGGTTGGAAGACGGTGTTTCAAGCAATGGGCCTAGAAAACAAGCAGGGGTTGCTATCCTAATATCGGACAAGGGAGACTTTAGTCCAACATTAGTCAAGAAAGATAAGGAAGGTCAGTTTATATTGATTAAGGGCACACTCCAACAGGAGGACATTACAATCCTAAATATATATGCACCTAACATGGGGGCTCCCAAATTCATCAAACAAACACTATTAGAACTAAGGTCACAGATAACACCAAACACAGTGGTGGTGGTTGACTTTAACACCCCACTCTCATCTATTGACAGGTCATCCTGGGACAAAATAAACAGAGGGGCATCTGGACTAAATGAGGTCATAGAAGGAATGGACCTAACAGATATATACAGGACATTCCATCCAAAGGCTGCAGAATATACATTCTTTTCAGCAGCACATGGAACATTCTCTAAAATAGACCATATATTAGGACACAAAGCAAATCTTAACAAATTCAGGAAAATTGAAATAATTCCTTGCATTCTATCTGACCACAACGGAATTAAACTACAAATCAGTAGCAAGAAAGGCTATAGAGCATATACAAAATCATGGAAACTAAACAATACAATACTAAATGATGAATGGGACAATGAAGAAATCAAGAAGTAAATCAAAAAATTTATAGAGTCCAACGATAATGAGAACACAACATACCAAAATCTCTGGGACACAATGAAGGCAGTTCTAAGAGGTAAATTTATAGCCTTAAGTGCCTATATTAAGAAATTAGAAAGGTCGCAAGTAAACGACCTAATGCTTCGCCTTAAAGCTTTGGAAAAAGAAGAACAAGGCAAACCAAAAATCAGTAGACGGGAAGAAATAATAAAGATTAGGGCAGAAATTAATGAGAAAGAAACAAAAAGAACGATCCAAAGAATTAATGAAACAAAGAGTTGGTTCTTTGAAAGGATAAACAAGATTGATAAACCCTTAGCAAATCTGACCAAAAAAAGAGAGAAGAGACACAAATTAATAAAATCAGAGATGAACGAGGTAACATCACAACAGATGCCAGAGAAATTCAAAAAATCATAGGGACATACTATAAAAGCATATACTCCACAAAGTATGAAAATCTGAAAGAAATGGATGATTTCCTTGATCTATATGACCTACCTAAATTAAATCAAAATGAGATTAATCACTTAAATAGACCTAGAACAAACATGGAGATCCGAACGGTTATCAATAATCTCCCAACTAAAAAAACCCCAGGCCCAGATGGATTCACTGCTGAATTTTACCAGACCTTTAAGGAAGAGCTAACACCATTGCTTCTTAAGCTTTTCCAGGAAATAGAAAAAGAAGGAATTCTACCAAACTCCTTCTATGAGGCCAGCATCACCCTAGTACCAAAACCAGGCAAAGATAGAACAAAAAAAGAAAATTACAGACCAATCTCCCTCATGAATATAGATGCAAAAATTCTCAACAAAATATTGGCAAACAGAATACAAGAGTATATCAAAAAGATCATTCACCCTGACCAAGTAGGCTTTATCCCAGAGATGCAGGGATGGTTCAACATATGCAAATCTATAAATGTAATACATCACATAAACGGGTTGAAGGACAAAAATCTCATGATCATCTCATTAGATGCAGAGAAAGCATTTGACAAAATCCAACATCTCTTCATGACAAAAGTCCTACAGAGACTGGGAATAGAAGGAACGTATCTCAATATAATAAAGGCTATTTATGACAAGCCTACAGTCAACATATTACTAAATAAGGAAAAACTGGAAGCTTTTCCACTAAAATCAGGAACAAGACAAGGGTGTCCACTGTCCCCACTTTTATTTAATATAGTTTTGGAAGTCTTAGCCATAGAAATAAGGCAAGAGACACACATAAAAGGGATACAAATTGGAAAGGAAGTGATCAAGTTATCATTATTTGCAGATGACATGATTCTATACATAAAGGACCCTAAAGACTCTACTAGCAAACTGTTAGAGCTGATCAAAACCTACAGCAATGTAGCAGGATACAAAATAAATACACAGAAATCAGTAGCCTTCATATATGCTAACAACAAACACACAGAGGATGAAATCAGAGAATCACTCCCATTTACAATTGCATCAAAAAAAATAAAGTACATTGGAATAAACCTAACCAAGGAAGTAAAGAATCTATATAATGAGAACTTTAAAACACTCAAGCGAGAAATTGCAGAAGACACTAGAAAGTGGAGAAACATCCCTTGTTCCTGGTTTGGAAGAATCAATATTGTGAAAATGGCAATCTTACCTAAAGCAATCTACACATTTAATGCAATCCCTATCAAAATTCCAAAGGCTATCTTCATGGAAATAGAGAAAACAATCCAAAAATTCATTTGGAATCACAAAAATCCTCGAATATCTAAAATAATACTGAGCAACAAATATAAGGCTGGTGGTATCACCATACCTGATTTTAACCTATACTCCAGAGCCATAGTAAGAAAAACAGCATGGTACTGGCACAAAAACAGACATGTAGATCAGTGGAACAGAATAGAGTACCCAGATGTAAGCCCAAGTAGCTGTAGTCACCTGATATTCGATAAAAATGCCAAAAATTCTCATTGGAGAAGAGACAGCCTCTTCAACCAATGGTGTTGGGAAAACTGGATATACATCTGCAGAAGGATGAAAATAGATTCTTCTCTCTTGCCATGCACAAGAATTAAGTCCAAATGGATTAAAGACCTTAACATCAGACCTGAAACTCTGAAATAGCTAGGGGAAAAAGTAGGGGAAACCCTTCAACATAGTGGTCTTGGCAAAGACTTTCTGAATACGACCCCAATTGCTCAGGCAATAAAACCACAGATTAATCACTGGGACCTTATGAAATTGCAAAGATTTTGCACTGCAAAGGACACAGTGAAAAAAAGCAAAGAGGTAACCTACAGAATGGGAAAAAATCTTCGCCAGCTATATATCTGATAGAGGATTAATATTTAGGATATACAAAGAACTCAAAAAGTTAAATAATAAGGAATCAAACAAGCCAATCAAAAAATGGGCTATGGAGCTAAATAGAGCATTCTCAAAGGAAGAAATAGGAATGGCATATAAGCATCTAAAAAAATGTTCTACGTCACTAGTCATCAGGGAAATGCAGATTAAAACTACATTGAGATTCCATCTCACTCCTGTCAGATTGGCCACCATCATGAAAACAAATGATCATAAATGTTGGCGGGGATGTGGAAAAAAAGGAACCCTTCTACACTGCTGGTGGGAATGCAATCTGGTCCAGCCATTGTGGACAACAGTGTGGAGGTTCCTAAAACAGCTAAAGATTGATCTACCATATGACCCAGCTATAGCACTTCTAGGCATATATCCAAAGGACTCATCTCATTTCCTTAGAAGTATGTGCTCTACCATGTTTTTTTCTGCTCAATTTATAATAGCTGGGAAATGGAACTGATGAGTGGATAATGAAGATGTGGCTCACTTATACAATGGAGTTCTGCTCAGCGGTAAAGAAAAATGAAGTTATGAAATTTGCAGAAAAATGGATGGACCTGGAAAGGAGGTAACCCAGGCCCAGAAAGCCAAGCACCACAGGTTCTCTCTCACATGTGGATCCTAGCTACAGATGATTGGGCTTCTGCGTGAGAAGGAAAATACTTGGTAGCAGAGGCCAGTAAGTTAAAAAGGAGACATAAAGGGAAGAGAATGGAAGGGAGGAGGATACTTAATAGGTTGATATTGTATATATGTAAGTACAATGATTGTAATGGGGAGGTAATATGATGGAGAATGGAATTTCAAAGGGGAAAGTGTGGGGGTGGGGAGGGAAGGAATTACCATTTTTTTTATAATCATGGAAAATGTTAATAAAAATTAAAAAAAAAAGAATTTTGTTTCCTTGGAAAGATGGCTCAGCACTTGATTAGAGGCACTTGTATGCAAAGCTTGCAGGCCCCAGGTCCAATTCTAAACCATCCATGTAAGCTGGATGCAGATAAGAGCAAAAAAATCTAGTGCTCATTTTCAGCAGCAAGAGGCCCTGGAACACTTGCATACGTGTACCTGCACATGCACAAACACACACAAATAAATACAATAAAATTTTAAAAGAGAATTGTCCTTATGTTGTTCCTGCTCTGGGGGGGGGGGGGAACTTATTACCTGTTTGATTTGGATAAGATGCAATGCCTAACTTCTCTGCATTCAAGTTCCTCATCTATGGGAGATGAGATACTGGAGGCTTCCTTAGAAGGTGGTCATGCAGATTACAACCGTCAGTCATAGCACACAGAGCAGTGCTGGACACATGCTGTCTGTGTGCAAATGTTCACTTTACTGAACATTATAGACCCGTGATCATTCGTAAGAGTAGCAACCAAGTTAAACAAGTTTTGAAGAGTGATTCCTAGGCCCAGTATCTTTTGTTATAAATGGAAACTATTATATCAATAAGATCCGCCTTCTGTATAAAGACAGCACTAAGCTTAAACAGATAAAAACTTAGCCAAGAAGTTGCTCTGTGTATTATTTATGCAAGAATATTTGGCTTAAAAACCTAATGAATTTGGCCTATTTAAGTTAGCTGCCAGTAGATGGCGCTCTTAATTTGCAATTCGATTTCAGTCCATACAAATACTTTTCCTTATCAAGTCATGAGAAGAGAAAAGAGGAAAGGAGGGAAGGAAGGGATCAGAGATGGCTCCCTCTAGGAATTATCAAATTCATTTATGTATGTCCCGGTAAACCCTAATACATAAAACAAAATAAAAAGTAGTTAATACCTAGAATTTTAATTACTTTATCTGTCATGATAAATAAATTAATTTTGTGTGGTGATGGTGGTGTGTGTGAGATGGTGTGGGAGAGGAGGTGTGTGTGTGTAGTATGTGTGTGGTGTGCTGTGTGCGGTGCTGGGTAATGAATCAAGGGCTTTATGCAGGCAGGTAAACAAGCGCTCTACAACTGGCCTACATGTCCAGTCACAGGGTTTTTTTTTTGTTGTTTGTTTTTTGTTTTGTGTTTTTCGAGGTAGGGTCTCACTGTAGCCCAGGCTGACCTGGAATTCACTATGGAGTCTCAGGGTGGCCTCGAACTCACTGGGATCCTCCTACCTCTGCCTCCCCAGTGCTGCAGTCACTGGGTTTTGAGACAGGGTCTCACTATGTAGCTCAGACAAGACTTGGACTATGTAGCCCAGGCTAACCCTAAACTCTCCCCTCAATCCTCCTGTCTCCACCTCTTAATTGTTAGAATTGCAGGTGTGTGTGCCACCACATCTGGCTTATTTTCAAAGTAAAGTATGCAGACCACCTCCTCCCCCCCAAAAAAAAACTCTGAATAAGCCAGATGTGGTGGTACACACCTGTAATTCTGATAAGTCCCCCAAGCTGCAAGTGACTGGGAAGAGGTTTCATAAGTCTTCCTGGTTGTGGTTCACACAGAATGTGTTTTGAAAAGACTTGGAGCAGGAAAAACGTCCGCTGGGTGTGCTAGGATAGTGTGATGGGGAAATCGTCTGTCCCTATCCAGACAGGCCGGCCCAGGGTTCTGGGTCTTTAGCTCTAATCGCTGTGTCTAACTAGTGTTGAGTAGCAATCTGGTGATAAGTTTCCCGCTGGACGGCATAGCAGCCAACCTGGCAAGCGCAGGCCTGAAGAAAGGGGAATAAGGGACCAAGTAGGACCCATCACAGGTTGGTGCCTGGAGTTGGGGAGGAGGGCACAGAAAGAGGCAGCAACCAACCAGGCAGACACCCACATCTCTCTTATTGGGGGTAGGGAGGAATGGGCCTCAAAGTGGACTGGAGCCCTCACTGCACAGCTTTTTCCTTGGCACTGCCTCCTGAGTCCTGAGATTTCATCACATCTGGAAGCTCAGGAGGGTTGGAGAAAGTTTCAATGTGAAGGGCCTCAAAGGCATCAGGTGCTCAGACAGCCAGACCCACTGTGGCTGGGGTCTGTGGTCTTGCTGTCTGGCTGGTGAAGCCGCACTCTCCCAGCCTTTTCCTCGTTCAGCGTTCAGCGGAGCTTGGGGATGCCCTCGACGATGCACTTAAGCAGGAACACGGTGTTCTATTCCTTGGCGCTGTGAAGATGATGGTCTTATGAGGCCAGATCACAAGAAACACATCCATCCCAGCGGTTGTCTCTAGCTCAATGCCTGTTTGCAATTTTTTAATGATGAAATCCTTCCAAGTTTTCCTTTCCACCAAATTTCTTTTTAAAAAATATTAATTATTTGCAAGCAGAGAGAGAGAAAAAGAAAGAAAGAGAGAAAGAAAGAAAGAAAAGAAGGGAGAGAGGGAGAGAGGGAGAGAGGGAGGGAGGGAAGAGCAAGCATGCCAGGACCTCTTACCATTGCAGACAAACTCCTGATGTATGTGCTACTTTGTGCATCTGGTTTTACATAAATTCTGAGGAATTGAATACAGAATGTCAGGCTTTGCAACCAAGTGCCTCTAACCTCTGAGCCATCTCTCCAGCCTTCCATAAGAATTCTTTTATTATTATTATTATTATTATTACTGTTTATTTTGAGAGAGAGAAAGAGGCAGAGAGGGAGAGAGAGAGAAAAATAGGCATTCCAGGGCCTTCAGAGAAAATGGTCATGCCAGGGCCTTCAGCCCCTGCAAACAAACTCTAGGTGAATGTGCCCCCTTGTGCACATCACTGTGCATCTGGCTACATGGGACCTGGAGATCCCAAAATGAGTTCTTAGGCTTTGCAGGCAAGCATCTTACTAGTCATTAAGCCATGTCTCCAGTCCATATTTCTTTATAATAATGTTAATGCCAGATAATTGTTTCCATTGTCTCTATATTATCAAGCTCTGTAATAATTCCCCCCCCCCAAAAAAAACCTATCTTGGCCTGGATTCCCCCACACCCATGTAAGCCAGATGCACAAGATGGTGCATGTGTCTGGAGTTCGTTTGCAGAGACTGGATGGAGACCCTGGCATGCCCATTCTCTCTCTCTCCCTCTCTCTCTCTCTCTCTCTCTCTCTCTCTCTCTTCCTCTCCTCTCTCTCCCCCTCTCTTTCTAATAAATAAGTTTTTTAAAAATACATTTTTCAGCCGGGCATGGTGGAGCACACCTTAAACCACAGCAATCAGGAGGCAGAGGTAGGAGGATCACCATGAGTTCAAGGCCACCCTGAGACTAGAGTGAATTCCAGGTCAGTCTGAGCTTTAGTGAGACCCTATCTTGAAAAACCAGAAATAAAATATACTTAAAAAGATAACTATCTTGAAAACACCTTGGACTGGGAAGGTCCCTCAGTTGACAAAGTGCTCACCACTCAACAAGCTGGAATACCCGAGTTATATCCCATATGTCATGTAAAAATGCAGAAGTCATTATGGTCTTTTATGATCCCAGTACACTAACTGTGAGATGAAGGCAGAGATAGAATTTCTCAGGAGCTCCTAGTGAGCATCTCAGAGAACAACAGCACAGAGAGAGAGAGGGAAGAAGAAGGAGGAGGAGAAGAGGAGTAGGGTAGTAGGGAAGGGAGAGGAGAGAGATCCTGCCTTGAATAAGGTGAACATGCAAACCAACCCAAACTTTGTCCTGACCCCCATGCATGTGGAGCATGTGCAGCATCCCCCCAAAACACATCAATTAGTTGTTGATAAGGAACTTTTCACTTTACAGTCGTTTTGCTATACTGTGTTTGGCACTGATTAGTTTTACTGCCAATTCCCTCAAATTTGGGGTGAAATTATTTTTTATTTACCAAGATATTTGTTGCTATGACAGATACAACCATATCCATCAACTAAACCTACAACCTGTTTCTGAAAAGTTCTAGGACTTATTTCCTTAGACTTTTGTCTCTATGCCTGTGCTTTGCAGATCCACTCCAGCCTCGGCCAGCTGAATGGGGAGATCGGTCTCTTCACTACTCTCTCTTTTGTTCTCTGTCTGTCTGTCTCCCTCTCTCTCTCTCTCTCTCTCTCTCTCTCTCTCTCTCTCTCTCACACACACACACACACACACACACACACACACACACGTAAGGAAGATCTACAGAGTCCCAGAGAGGAACCACCACAGACCACAACACAATGGTCTCTCACCAGTTAGAACAGTCTTTTTGTTTCATTTCTGTTTCTTTTTCTATAGATTTGGATTTTTGTCTCGCTCTAGCCTAGGCTGACCTGGAATTCACTATGTAGTCTCAAGATGGCCCTCAAACTCACTGTGATCCTCCTACCTCTGCCTCCCCAGCGCTGGGATTAAAGGCCTGAGCCACCACACCTGGCTTTACATCTGGAATTTAGAATATAAACTTATCCTCCTTTCCCTAAAGGTTCATACAGTCATACTTCCTAAGGTCCCTCAGACCCCTCAACTGATCTCATACTTAACTCTAAAACTAGAAAGCTCTTTGAACTATGTCCTGAATCGTACCAAAGGTGCAGGCCTTGGAACCCCCTCATCGATCAGTCTTTGGATGCAGGCTTCCCCAGGGGGAGGTATGACCTAGGGGGAGTTACTACCCTTTGCCTAAGGACAATTCATTCAGGAGGCTCAACTGGGAGTCTTTGGCAGCCAGTGGTCCCAAAAGCTGGAGAAACAGCACTTCCTACTAAAGGTGCTGGCGTGTAAGTGGCATACTGTAGAATCCACTGTGGCTTGCCTTCCAGAGAAGAAAATGAGATCCCAACGGCAAGAAATACATCCAGAAGGAGATACAGAGACCCAGCAACATACTTGAGTCCCTTAATCAGCTTTGTCCATGGAATCCTTAATTATATGAGCCAGTAGATTCTGTTTTCTGCTCAGGCTGTTTGAAATAAGGTTTCTGTCCTTTGCCTCTGAGAGATGAACACTACTTACAGTCTGACATCAGTGAGCACTATTTTCTACTCCTACTGCTTAGCACAGTATTAGTATTAAATATTTTTGTTTATACATCTATATCTTTCTAACTGGACTGCAATTTCTTCTAGGATCATATTTTTGTATATTTATTGGCAACAAGAAAGAGAGAAACAAAGAATGGGTGGACCAGGACCTCGTCAAGCTGCAAATGAACTCCAGACCATGGGCTACTTTGTGCATCAGGTTTTACATGGATACTGGGGAGCTGAATCCTGGGCTGACAGGAATTAACCATCTCTTTAGGCCCTAGAATCATATTTTATTCATCCTATCCCATACATCTATAGCAATATATAAATAAAGATGATAATGAATAAATGCTTATTGAGTTATTAATAAATAAAAATGCAAAGTGATAGATAATGTATGGGATAGGCATGGAGGAGTTGACAGAACATTAAAAGAAGAAAGTGCACTAAAATTTTTACTTTAAAGACACAATATTTAGACTCTCAGATTTCATATTTCCTCGCCCAGCCCTATCAAAATTATAATTCAACCCTATGTGATCCCATTCTTTCCTATTAGCAGCATAAGATGGACATTTCATCTAGGCTTCGAGGCAGGCTTATTTCCTGTTCTTAAAAAAATGTTTTTATTGGGTTGGATAGATGGATTAGGGGTTAAAGCGCTTGCCTGTGAAGCCTAATGACCCATGTTTGATCCCCCAGTACCCACATAAGCCAGATGCACATAGTGGCTCATGTGTCTGGAGTTCATTTGCAATACCCAGAGGCCATGACCTGCCCATTCTGTCTCTCTCTGCCTCTTTCTCTCCCTCTAAAATAAATAACTAAAATACTTTTTAAAACTTTTTTAAAAATTTACTTGTTAGTAGAGAGAGAGGGAGGATAAAGAGAGAATGAGCATGTCAGGACTGCTTGCCAGTGCAGTTGACTTCCAGGCCCATGCTCCACTTTCGGCATCTGGGTTTATAATGGCTCCTTTTCCACTGGACTTCTCTTTGTTCCTCTGGAGCTCATCTGTGTCCTTCGGTGTTGTACTGCCTCCCTGTACCTCACTCACTCAAATACTCATTTCTGTGTTAGCTTCTTTATACAAAGCTTTTGACTCAGTAGTAACCACTGATGAACTTGTTGACATGTGAAATTATTTCAAAATTTGTTTTGTTTTGAGGTAAGGTCACACTCTAGCCCAGGTTAACATGGATTTTAATCTGTAGCCACAGGCTGGCCTTGAACTCACATCTATCTTCCTATCTCACTCCTGAGTGCTAGGACACATATTAAATTGATATAATTTAACAGATTTGTTATATGAAAAAAGCTAAATGACATAAAGTGTACCTCATGTATAGTCTTTCTTTTCCCCTGAGAAAATCCTCTGGTCCTTGGTGGAGCCTGTCAATCATTCACTTCGTCTAAAGACCAACCTTCACCGACAGACATGCTAAGAAGGTGGGAGGAATAGTGATCCCCCAATGAGATGGGGTATTATAGCTCCTACTCCTACCCCTACACCGCCTTCAGGGAAGTTGTTCTCAGACGCTCTTGGACCTAGCCTGCTTGCCTAAGTTCTAACACAAAAAAACTTTTTTTTTTTTTTCCTTTTAAAGAAATGTCCTGGGGCTGGGCGTGGTGGCACATGCCTTTAATCCCAGCACTCAGGAGGCAGGGGTAGGAGGATTGCTGTGAGTTTGAGGCTACCCTGAAGCTACATAGTGAATTCCAGGTCAGCCTGGGCTAGAGCAAGACCCTGCCTTGAAAAATAAAAAGAAAGAAAGAAAGAAAGAAATGTCTTGGGCTGGAGGGATGGCTTAGCAGTTAAAGGGTTTGTCTGCAAAGCCAAAGGACCTAGGTTTGATTCCCCAAAACCCACCTTAGCCAGATGCAAAAGGGGGAACATGCATATGGAGTTCGTTTGCAGAGGCTGGAGCCCTGGCATGCCCATTCTCTTTCTCTTTCTCTCTCTTTCCTTCTCTTTCTCCCTCTTTCTTTCTGTCAAGTAAATACATAAATAAATAAAATATTTTTTAAAATTAAAAAAAAGAAATGTCTTAATATTCTTTGGACGTCAACTGAAATCTTAAGAAAGCTTGTCCTGACATTTTGAGGGTTTCCCACCTTTCTTTCAATTAACCTTCTTTGCCTTATTCATACCTTGTAGTCAGTGTTCCTATTTTTCCTTGTCACGTGGCAAAGAACAAACAGCATGAAAACTGGAAACACTAACATGAGATCTGAGTTAAGGAGAAAGCAAGAGGCGCACACACTAAGCAGCTCTTGTAAAGGTGTACTCCCACCCACCCACTGTCTCAACTGCAGATTCCCTGCAAGGTTGTCACAAGTTGGAAATCTTTCCCAGAGGAAGTTCCTCCTGTGGCAGGCACCAGGCTTCAGCCTTTCTCTTTCCCCTGTGTGAGATTCCTTGAAAAATTTCAATCTCTTGGGGTCCATTGTTTCAATAGTCTGGTAGCCAAAGGGGGGGGGCACAAGTATGTCTTTAGAATATCTTGCTTCCAGGACACTTACAGGATCATTTATAACCCCGATTCCTGCTGTCCCAGGAGACAGCTCTATTTCTGACCTTTCTGCAGTTTGCTTATTTGCTCCACAAAAGCCGAGATCTCTGGTGTCTGGCACAGGACAGCCACACCAAAATTCATGGTTGTAATAGAGATTTAGCTGCATGGTAGAATGACAGTCCAGATTTACCTGACCACTTGAAATAGTTTAAAAACCAAACAGGGCAAGGGAGATGGTTCAGTAGTTGAAGGTGCTTGCTTGCAAAGCCTGCCTGCCCAGGTTTAGTTCCTTAGTACCTCTGGATGCAAAGTGGTATATATTTCGGGGACCTCAATGTGCCTATGACAATAGGAGGCAGAGTCAGGACAATCTGAAGCTCATGGGCCAGCTGGCCTAATGTTCCTTCATCAGACTTTAGCAGTTCATTCACAGCTTCAGGAGACCCTGTGTCAAAGAAGGTGGAGCACAGGCACCTGCAGCTTGTTCTCTGACCTCCACACATGCCACGGGGCATGCACGGCACTCACACCTGCATGCGTGGACTCACACAAATTAAAATTAAAATAGACTTCTGGTTAAGATGGCAGCATAGGTACCACGCCAAAGCAGCCTAGGGGGGAAAAAGAACAAAAAAAACTCAGCAAAATACACACTTTTACTAAAAAGTGAGGTGTATAGGAAATTGAAGCGGCAGCAGAGAAGTAGAAGAGTTCCAGAGCATCCAGAGCCTGCACAGGCGGGAAAAGCGGCTCCGGCAGCTCGGCCAACCGCTGCGGCCACAGCGCACCAGAAAGCAGCCAGACTCGGCTCGAGC
Organism: Jaculus jaculus; assembly: GCF_020740685.1. Taxonomy (NCBI): domain Eukaryota; kingdom Metazoa; phylum Chordata; class Mammalia; order Rodentia; family Dipodidae; genus Jaculus; species Jaculus jaculus. The sequence goes on along the minus strand of NC_059106.1, from coordinate 97,228,483 downwards.
CGCAGGAAAAGCCAGGTGCCGGAGCTTCCCCTCACATCGCACTCTCCGCAACTGGGGAAACGTGAGGGGAGAGCGGCAGTGAGCAGCGGAGGAGCAGACCGCGAGGTAGAAGAACATGTGGAGCAGCGAGATAACCGGAGCAGCTGCGGCTCCCTCCCCTCCCCCACCGCCTGAGCCCAGCTCCGGCGAACAGGGCAGTGGCCTGGGACCGGCCACGTCAACTTGCGCTGACAGCAGGACCCAAGCAGGAGCAGAGTTCGGCAGCAACATCAGCGGCTCCAGCACCGGTACCAGCGGCCCCAGCAGCAGCAGACCCAGGAGCGGCAGCGGCGGCAGACTTGGCAGCAGCAGCTTCAGGGGGAGCAGCGGCAGTGGACATGGCAGCAGCAGCTTCAGCAGCAGTGGTGGCTCCAGCAGTGGCAGCTACAGCAGCAGCAGAGGCAGCAGCAGCGGTGGGTCCAGCAGCAACACCTTCAGCAGCAGTGGCTACAGCCCAGCAGGGGCAGCTTGAGCAGCAGCAGTTCCAGCAGCGGGGGTGCTGATCTGCAGGGCCACACTTGCCAGGCTCGGTTTGCCCCGCAGGAAAAGCAAGTGCCCAGCTCCAGAAATCAGAACAGCAGCCCGACGACCCAAGCAGCAACTTGACTGAGACCAAAATCATCCAAGGTAACTGGGATTGCACCAGGGAAGGGTCTCTCTTGGTCACAAGCTGACTTGGATCCCTCAACAGACCAGAAATCTTAACCTCTTTGTTGATAGAGGATCTGGTCATTATAATAACTACTCTTGCATACATACTTGGGGCTGTTTTTTGATTGAATTTGTACAGTGTTTAGTTAAATTTTAGAATCAACCTGTATTTTATTCCACTCAGCCTGCTTGAATACTCCTATAGCAGGGAAACTCAACCCCTAAGAACATCTTTGTAGATACTCTGAGAGTCTTAAGAGCCACACCTAACACCTTAAGGTCCTACCCTGAAAATATATTACATCAAATCAATTGATACAGCTAAGAATACACAGCTATTTAGAAAATCCAAGCATTAACTTAATCCAAGATGCAAAAATATATACATTATAACACAAGAAACACTAAAAAGCAAGACGATATAAACCCACCTAAAAGTATTAATGCATCAGAAATGTCCTCCAGTGAGAAAGAGTTAGAGGAAATGCCTGAGAAAGAGTTCAAAAGAATGATTGTAAATATGTTCAAAGAAGTCAGAGAACAAATCAAAGGAGTCAAAGAGGAACTTAAAGAGGAAATCAAAGGAATCAAAGAAGATGCAGGACACCAATTTAATGAAATAAAGAAGGCAATATAAGACATAAATGAGGAAATAGAAATAATAAAGAAACACCAGTCAGAATTACTAGCAATGAAGAACACAGTTAATGAAATAAAAAACTCTGTAGGAAATCTCACAGTAGGATGGATGAGGGAGAGGACAGAATATCTAAGCTAGAAGACCAGGTGGCAGACCTAATGCAGTGCAACAAAGAGAAAGACAAACTTATAGAAAAGTATGAGTGGGAATTTCAAGATATTCGGGACACTATGAAAAGATCCAATATAAGAATTCAGGGCATAGTAGAAGGAGAAGAACTCCACTGCAGAGGCATAGTAGGTGTCTTCAAAAAAAATCATAGAAGAAAATTTCTCCCAAATTGGGAAAGAGGTGCCAATGCAGATACAGGAAGCCTTTAGAACCCCAGCCAGACAAAACCCAGAAAGAACCTCTCCTCGCCATATTATAATCAAACTGCCAAACACACACACCAAAGAAAAAATATTGAAAGCAGTTAGAAAGAAAAATCAAGTTACTTACAAAAGCAAGCCCATCAGGATTACAGCAGATTATTCAATACAAACTTTTAAAGCCAGAAGGGCTTGGAGTGATATATTCCAAGTTCTGAAAGATAACAACTGTCAACCAAGGTTACTTTATCCTGCAAAGTTATCCATTCAAATAGATGGAGAAATAAAGACATTCCATGAAAAAACAGGTTAAAGGAGTATTTGAAGACAAAACCAGCTCTACAGAAAATACTTGATAGAATCCTCCATGCTGAAGAAAAGGAAAAGCCCACATATAAGGAACCTAGAAAAAACAAGCAATACTCAAATACTAGTTAACAGAAGAGAGCGCAGGTAGAACCAGAAACACACACACACACACACACACACACATGGCAAACATAAATACACACCTTTCAATAATATCTCTTAATATCAATGGCCTCAATGCCCCAACGAAAAGACATAGATTTGCAGACTGGGTTAAAAAGCAGGATCCTACAATTTGTTGTCTCCAAGAAACTCACCTTTCTACAAAGGATAGACATTATCTTAGGGTGAAAGTTTAGAAGACGGTGTTTCAAGCAAATGGGCCTAGAAAACAAGCAGGGGTTGCTATCCTAATATCGGACAGGGTAGACTTTAGTCCGACGTTAGTCAAGAAAGATAAGGAAGGTCAGTTTATATTGATTAAGGGCACACTCCAACAGGAGGACATTACAATCCTAAATATATATGTACCTAACATGGGGGCTCCCAAATTCATCAAACAAACACTATTAGAACTAAGGTCACAGATAACACCAAACACAGTGGTGGTGGGTGACTTTGACACCCCACTCTCATCAATTGACAGGTCATCCTGGGTAAGAATAAACAGAGAAGCATCTGGACTAAATGAGGTCATAGAAGGAATGGACTTAACAGATATATACAGGACATTTCATCCAAAGGCTGCAGAATATACATTCTTTTCAGCAGCACATGGAACATTATCTAAAATAGACCATATATTAGGACACAAAGCAACTCTTAACAAATTCAGGAAAATTGAAATAATTCCTTGCATTCTATCTGACCACAATGGAATTAAACTACAAATCAGTAGCAAGAAAGGCTATAGAGCATACACAAAATCATGGAAACTAAACAATACACTACTAAATGATAAATAGGTCAATGAAGAAATCAAAAAGGAAATCAAAAAATTTATACAGTCAAATGATAATGAGAACACAACATACCAAAATCTCTGGGACACAATGAAGGCAGTTCTAAGAGGTAAATTTATAGCCTTGAATGCCTATATTAAGAACTTAGAAAGGTCACAAGTAAACGACCTAATGCTTCGCCTTAAAGCTTTGGAAAAAGAAGAACAAGGCAAACCAAACATCAGTAGACAGGAAGAAATAATAAAGATTAGGGCAGAAATTAATGAGAAAGAAACAAAAAGAACAATCCAAAGAATTAATGAAACAAAGAGTTGGTTCTTTGAAAGGATAAACAAGATTGATAAACCCTTAGCAAATCTGACCAAAAGAAAGAGAGAAGAGACACAAATTAATAAAATCAGAGATGAACAAGGTAACATCTGTAGCGAGCTCCCTGACCAGCAGGAAAAGCACGACCAGCAAACGAAGATCCTTCTCGATCACACTTTATTGGAGAGCCTCTTGGTTAACAGGAAAGTTGATGGCGAGGGGCGAGGGGCGCAGGAGTGTAGCTGCTTTTATAGGGCAGAATACTATGGGAAGCCTGCTGATTGGCTGCCATAGGCTCATCCACCCACAGGAGCCACGGGATAGGCTCAGGGCAAGGTGCATCAAGCGCATGCACAACCTCAAGGGAGGTTGCTGCCTAAATGAGGAAGTATTTACCTCAAGACTGGCGGGAAGCCAGCATCATCTTGTAATGGCGTCTGCATTGGCTCCCTACAAACATCACAACAGATTCCAGAGAAATTCAAAAAATCATAGGGACATACGATAAAAGCATATACTCCACAATATATGAAAATCTGAAAGAAATGGATCATTTCCTTGATTTATATGACCTACCTAAATTAAATCAAAATGAGATTAATCACTTAAATAGACCTATAACAAACATGGAGATCCGAACAGTTATCAATAATCTCCCAACTAAAAAAAGCCCAGGCCCGGACGGATTCACTGCTGAATTTTACCAGACTTTTAAGGAAGAGCTAACACCATTGCTTCTTAAGCTTTTCCAGGAAAAAGAAAAAGAAGGAATTCTACCAAACTCCTTCTATGAGGCCAGCATCACCCTGGTACCAAAACCAGGCAAAGATAGAACAAAAAAAGAAAATTACAGACCAATCTCCCTCATGAACATAGATGCAAAAATTCTCAACAAAATATTGGCAAACAGAATACAAGAGTATATCAAAAAGATCATTCACCCTGACCAAGTAGGCTTTATCCCAGAGATGCAGGGATGGTTCAACATACGCAAATCTATAAATGTAATACATTACATAAATGGATTGAAGGACAAAAATCACATGATCATCTCATTAGACACAGAGAAAGCATTTGACAAAATCCAACATCCCTTCATGATAAAAGTCCTATAGAGACTGGGAATAGAAGGAACGTATCTCAATATAATAAAGGCTATTTATGACAAGCCTATAGCCAACATGTTACTAAATGGGGAAAAACTGGAAGCTTTTCCACCAAAATCAGGAACAAGACAAGGGTGTCCACTGTCCCCACTTTTATTTAATATAGTTTTGGAACTCTTAGCCATAGCAATAAGGCAAGAGACACACATAAAAGGGATACAAATTGGAAAGGAAGTGATCAAGTTATCATTATTTGCAGATGACATGATTCTATACATAAAGGACCCTAAAGACTCTACTAGCAAGCTGTTAGAGCTGATCAAAACCTACAGCAATGTAGCAGGATACAAAATAAATACACAGAAATCAGTAGCCTTCATGTATGCTAACAACAAACACACAGAGGGTGAAATCAGAGAATCACTCCCATTCACAATTGCATCAAAAAAAAATAAAGTACCTTGGAATAAACCTAACCAAGGAAGTAAAGAATCTATACAATGAGAACTTTAAAACACTCAAGCGAGAAATTGCAGAAGACACAAGTAAGTGGAGAAACATCCCTTGTTCCTGGATTGGAAGAATCAATATTGTGAAAATGGCAATCTTACCTAAAGCAATCTACACATTTAATGCAATCCCTACCAAAATTCCAAAGGCTTTCTTCATGGAAATAGAAAAAACAATCCAAAAACTCATTTGGAATCACAAAAATCCTCGAATATCTAAAATAATACTGAGCAACAAAAATGAGGCTGGTAGTATCACCATACCTGATTTTAACCTATACTCCAGAGCCATAGTAACAAAAACAGCATGGTACTGGCACAAAAACAGACATGTAGATCAGTGGAACAGAATAGAGGACCCAGATGCAAGCCCAAGTAGGTATAGCCAACTGATATTCGATAAAAATGCCAAAAATACTCATTGGAGAAGAGACAGCCTCTTCAGCAAATGGTGTTTTGAAAACTGGATATATATCTGCAGAAGGATGAAAATAGATTCTTCTCTCTTGCCATGCACAAGAATTAAGTCCAAATGGATTAAAGACCTTAACATCAGACCTGAAACTCTGAAACTGCTAGAGAAAAAAGTAGGGGAAACCCTTCAACATATTGGTCTTGGCAAAGACTTTCTGAATATGACCCCAATTGCTCAGGCAATAAAACCACAGATTAATCACTGGGACCTAATGAAATTACAGAGATTTTGCACCGCAAAGGACACAGTGAAAAAGCAAAGAGGCAACCTACAGAATGGGAAAAAATCTTCACCAGCTATATATCTGATAAAGGATTAATATCTAGGATATACAAAGAACTCAAAAAGTTAAATAATAAGGAATCAAACAAGCCAATCAAAAAATGGGCTATGGAGCTAAATAGAGAGTTCTCAAAGGTAGAAATACGAGTGGCATATAAGCATCTAAAAAATGTTCTACGTCACTAGTCATCAGGGAAATGCAGATTAAAACTACATTGAGGGCTGGAGAGATGGCTTAGCGGTTAAGCGCTTGTCTGTGAAGCCTAAGGATCCCGGTTCGAGGCTCGGTTCCCCAGGTCCCACGTTAGCCAGATGCACAAGGGGGTGCACGCGTCTGGAGTTCATTTGCAGAGGCTTGAAACCCTGGCGTGCCCATTCTCTCTCTCCCTCTATCTGTCTTTCTCTGTGTCTGTCACTCTCAAATAAATAAATAAATAAAATTTAAAAAAAAAAACTACATTGAGATTCCATCTCACTCCTGTCAGATTGGCCACCATCATGAAAACAAATGATCATAAATGTTGGCGGGGATGTGGAAAAAAAGGAACCCTTCTACACTGCTGGTGGGAATGCAATCTGGTCTAGCCATTGTGGAAAACAGTGTGGAGTTTCCTAAAACAGCTAGAGATTGATCTACCATATGATCCAGCTATAGCACTCCTAGGCATATATCCAAAGGACTCATCTAATTTCCTTAGAAGTACGTGCTCAACCATGTTTATTGCTGCTCAATTTATAATAGCTGGGAAATGGAACCAGCCTAGATGTCCCTCAACAGATGAGTGGATAATGAAGATGTGGCACATTTATACAATGGAGTTCTACTCAGAAGTAAAGAAAAATGAAGTTATGAAATTTGCAGAAAAATGGATGGACCTGGAAAGGATTATACTAAGTGAGGTAACCCAGACCCAGAAAGCCAAGCGCCACATGTTCTCTCTCATATGTGGATCCTAGCTACAGATGATTGGGCTTCTGCGTGAGAATGAAAATACTTAGTAGCAGGGGCCAGTAAGTTAAAAAGGAGACATAAAGGGTAGAGAATGGAAGGGAGGAGGATACTTAATAGGTTGATATTGTATATATGTAATTACAATGATTGTAATGGGGAGGTAATATGATGGAGAATGGAATTTCAAAGGGGAAAGTGTGGGGGTGGGGAGGGAGGGAATTACCATGGGATATATGTTATAATCATGGAAAATGTTAATAAAAATTAAAAATAAAATAAAATAAAATAAATTAAAAAAAGAAAATGCTAATAAAAATTTAAAAATTTTTTTAAAAATTAAAAAAAAAAAAACAGACAAAATATGTGAGACAGTGGTTCTCAGGCATTGACTATTAGGCAGTTGAAAGACAATCATCTCTGAGATAGAGGAAAGAGCACACAAGTCTCGTGACTGTGACTGTGACTCTGACCGTGACCGCCCTATGTCACAGGCAGTCTAGAGAGAGTTCCCAGAATGGGCGCCAGGGGGAATCTCAAGGTTTCTCCTAGTTGAAGGGATGGAGGGGGAGGGGGTCTATGCAAGCCAAAGCAGTTAGAGTCTCAGGAAATCTCAGCAGAGAAAACACTTCTGCAAACAGGGATAGCTTTAGAGATCAGTAGAGAACTCTCCTTATTGTTCAGGGGAGTGTGAATCCTGCTATGTATGTAAGAGGAAATTACTGAAGAAAGAGCCTTTTGAAAAAAATATTTTATTTATTTGGCAGAGAGAGAGAGAGAGAGAGAGAATGAATGGGTATGCCAGGGCTACAGCCACTGCAAATGAACTTCAGACACATGTGCCACCTTGTACACCTGGCTTATGTGGGTCCTGGGGAATTGAACCTGGTACTTTGGCTTTGATATCCCTCCAGCCCAAGGAAAGCCCTTTTCAAGAATTCTGTATCATTTTCTTTGAACAGGCCCATGTATTGATTTGGGAAATGAACAAAAGCTCCAATAGTTATAAAATATTTTTTTAAATGTGACTCTATCAATCTCTGCCTCTTTCTCCTGAAGCTAGTTTCAGTTAGCTGTCCGTCACTTGCCACCACAATTTTAGCCAAAATGCATTACTATTCTATTTCTCAGATTTATCCCCAGGAGTCATTGAAGCTTTCAAAATGATACAGGGATTTGGGGTTGCTTGCCAGTCACCACTATGTGCCAATGCACAGATAATTTGGGGTGTTCCCAGAGTTTGTCTTATGGATTCAATGAATCCACAAACTAGAGTATAAAGTTCAGACAGATTTTATTATAGCTTAGAGTTTTAGAAGAGAGAGCTTTAAGAGACAGGGAGCTTTGACCCAGAATCTCCAGAAAGGAGCATGGCAGAACTTTTGCCCAGGGAGGCAAGAGGCTTTGAGTCATTTCTGCAGCCCCCATAATGTATTTTTATAATAATCTCCCATATTACTTTCTCGTCCTTCTTCCACATCCCTATTCCAATGAATATCCTTCTTCTTTCCCAGTAGTCTCTCCTTCTAGTTTATCATTTCCCCCTCCTCCACCTGGAGACTCAGATGTCTGGAGGAAAAATTTTTGGAAAAGGGCCAGCTTCTCAGTATTAAATTCTCTAGGACAGGCCTTCTCAGTAGAGAGTAGAAGGACTCCTGGGCAGAGGGAACATAAGGAAAGACCAAATCCTTTTGAAGTTTCTGACATGTAGTAAAGTAGTTTTTTTCCTAAAGGCTTAAGGAAAATTCCTAATAGGAGAAAGCTATTCACTTTGGGTTACTGTTAACTCTAAACTGCCTGGCCAATTTCTAGTATTTCAATGATTTTGGTTATTTATTCATGATATTATCATGCTTGTATATAATATATTAATTATTTTTAAATATTTTTATTTATTTATTTGCAAGGAGTGCAAAAAAAAATGGGCACAGCAGAGCTTCTAGCAGCTGAAAACAAATTCCACATGCATGCACCACTTGTGCATCTGGCTTTATGTGGGTGCTGGGGAATTGAACCAGGTTGTTAGGCTTTGCAGGAAAGTATCTTAACTACTGTGTCATTTCTGCAGCCCCATAATGTATTTTTATAATAATCTCCTGTATTACTTTCTTGTCCTTCTTCCATATCCCTATTCCAATGAACACCCTTCTTCTTTCCCAGTAGTCTTTCCTCCTACTTCATCATTTTCCCCTCCTCCATCATCTATGATGACATGTTAATGGGCCCAATATTCTGCAGGTAACAACTGCTGCTGTGAGTCATGAATGCACTGGCTACTTGATATCAGGAAGAGAGTGTTCTGAAGCTCTCCTCCCCATGCTTTTGCCACCTCTTCCACACTGTTCTCTGAGCCTTGGAGGATGTGATGTATCACTTAATGCTAAGCACTCAACAATTATTTCTTCTCAACACTTGGATAAGTTTTGAGTCTCACCTTTAGTTACTGTCATCTGCAAAAAGAAGCTTCTCAGACCAAAAAGTAAGAGAAGCACTGGTCTATGAGCATTACTATGAATGTTTAGAGGGCAATTTCATGGGCAGAGCATATTTATTTAGCCAAACAACAGTAGTAACTTCCTTCCTTAGGGAAATGATGTCCTGAGACATAGGTTTTTAACTATGTTTTCAGAAGGAGGCAGGAATTCCCTCCAATGGAATGGGCCTCAAATCCAGTTGTAGAGTAGTTATCCCTATAAGACATGCCTATATTGCACCAATGCACATCTTGTCTGGATGACTGGTTATGTGGCTCATAGGGTCCACCCATTTTCCTGAAAACTTAATAATTTCATTTTTCTTAACATCTGACTAAAACTCCATTGTGTATATATATGACATCAGTATCCTTTCATTAGTTCATAAGCATCTACGCTGATGCCATTGCCTAGCTAATGTGACTATGTAATGAACAAGTATCTCTATATTAAAGGGGAGATTCCTGATGGCATATGCCTAGGAGTAATATGACTGTGTCACGTGGTAGATCTAGTTTTAGCTACCTGAGAAAATTCCACACTGATTTACATAGTGGCTGCACCAGTTTACTCCCCCACAATAGTAAATAATGGTTCATCTTTACCCACACCCTCACCAGCATTGTTGTCATTTGATTTCTTAGTGATAGCCATTCTAGCCACAGTGAAATGGATTGTCAGTCATAATTTTCATTTCCCTGATGGCTAAAGATGTTGAATACTTTTAGAAATATTTATTGGCCATTTGCATTTCTTCATTCCATTTCATAGCCCATTTTGTAACTGGGTCATTGATTTTTTATTTTCTTTTTTAATATTTCATTGATTTACTTGGAATAGAGAGAGAGAGAAAATAAATATGGGCACATCAAGGCCTGTTGCCACTGCAAACAAGCTTCAGACATATGTTCCACTTTGTGCATCTGGCTCTATACAGTTAATGGACAATTGAACTGAGGCCATCAGACCTTGTTAAGACAGGTCCTTTAACCACTTAGCCATCTCTCTAGTCCTCATTTGATTTCTTATGTTTTAGTTTTTTGAGTTCTTTGTAGATATTAATCCTCTGTCAACTATATAGTAAAGAAAGATTATCTCCCATTCTGAAGGGTACTGCTTTACTTAATTGACATTGTCCTTTGCTGTGGAAAAGCTTTTCCATTGCATTAGGCTCCATTTGTTCATTATTTGCCTTATTGTCTCAGAAACTGGAGTTTTATTCAGAAAATACTTACCAATAACTATATGTTGAAATGTTTCCCCTACTTTTTCCTCTGGAATTTTGAGAGCTTCAGGTTTGTCATTAACATCATTGATTCACTGGAAGATGACACCATTTGTTAGAGAAGCCATCTTTTCTCCAGTGAGTATATTTGGCATTTTTGTCAAAAACCAGAAGGCGTTTGCAAGCTGCAAAATCAGTTAGCAGGCCAGGATGTCCACATCTGGGTAATAGTGGCACATAGCTTATGCCAGCAATCAATGGCTCTCTGATTGGGTTCCACCTGGTCAGTGGAAAAGAACTCATACCTGGTGCTGAGAACCAATTCAGAATCCTATTCCAGAGAGAAGCTGTGCCGACAGTATATGGTGTCTTCAGCAGTAGGGGTCTTACCATTAACTTCTGGTGGATAATCAAGTGCTCTGACAGAAGCCTGCCTTGTTTGTTTTGGGAGACCTTGTAGGTTTCTCCAATCAACAACTCATTGTAGATGTTAACTGTGTCCTGGTACAGGGAATTACAAGCCAGAACCAAGGGTAAAGAAAAAAGAAAAGGACAGGAAAAAAAAAAAAAACCAGAAACAGGAGAAATTTAAAGTTAGGATTCATCTCATCCTCTCCAGGCCCTTCAATTCAAGTGCTCCCTCTAAGGTCCTGTTGAGGGTTCAAGCTTTTAGTCTAGCTTCCCGAATATAGGATTCTATGGTACCAGTTCAATTTGGGTTCAGTTTTTTTTTATTGAGCTTAAAGCTATAAATTTCCCTCTTAGGATTGCCTTCATTGTGTCCCAAAGGTTTTGGTATGTTGTGTTCTCATTATCATTTGATTTTATGAAATTTTTGATTTTCTTCAATGACCCATTCATCATTTAGTATTGTATTGTTTGTTTAGTTTCCTTGATTTGTGTACCTTCTATAGCTTTTATTTTCTTTTTCTTTTTCTTTTTTTTGGCTACTGGTTTGTAGTTTGATCCCATTGTGATCAGATGGAGTGGAAGGAATTATTTCAACTTTCTCTTTGTTTTGTGCCCTAATATATGGTCTATTTTAGAGAATGTTCCATGTGCTCCCAGCACTTGGGATGCAGAGGTAGGAGGATTACTGTTAGTTTGAGGCCAGCTTGAGACTACATAATAAATTCCAGGTCAGCCTAGGCTAAAGTGAAACTCTACCTTGAAAAACAAACAACAACAAAAAAAGTTATTATTGAAGGATGTGTATTTATCTTTGACATTTTTCTTGTTTTGTAGTTCTTCTAGTTTTAACTTTGTTCTCTTCTATTAAGTACTATTTGAGTATGGGTTGTTTTCTCCAGGTTTCTTATATGTGTTCTTTTCATTCTCTTCAGCATGGAGTATCCTTTCAAATATTTTATGTAGAGCTAGTTTTGTCTTCAAACATTCCTTTAGCCTGCTTTTGTTATGGAATGTCCTTATTTCTCATCTAATTGAATGGATAACTTTTCAGGATAAAGTAATCTTGGTTGACAGTTATTATCTTTCAGAACTTGGAATACATCATTCCAAGCAAGCCCTTCTGGCTTTTAAAGTTTGTGTTGAGTAATCTGCTGTGATCCTGATGGGCTTGCCTTTGTATGTGACTTGATTTTTCTCTTTAACTGCTTTCAATATATTTTCTTTGGTTTGTGTGTTTTGTAGTTTAATTATAATATGACAGTGAGAGGTTCTTTCCTGATTTTGTCTGTTTGGCATTCTATAGGCTTCCTTTATCTGTATTGGCATTACTTTCCCTACTTCAGGGAAGTTTTCTTCTACGTTTTTGTTGAAAATACCTGTTATGTCTTTGGAGTGAATTTCTTTTCCTTTTACTATGCCCTGAATTCTTATATCTGATCTCTTCCTAGTGTCCTGAATGTCATGAAATTCCCATTTATATCTTCCTATTAGTTTGTCTTTCTCTTTGTTGGCCTATATTAGATCTGCCACCTAGTCTTCTAGTTTAGATATTCTGTTCTCTTTGATCCATCCTACTGATGAGACTGTCTACAGAGTTTTCTATTTGGCTTACTCTACTTTTCATTTCTAGTATTTCTGATGGGTACTTCTTTCACTATTTCTATTACCTTACTCATATTTTGTATTGACCTACTTTTTTCATTAAGTTGGTTTCCTGTGTTTTCTTAGGATTCCTTTAGGAGTTGGTTTTCTTCTTTGATTCCTTTTAACATAGATGTAATCATTTTTTGGAAATCTTTGTCGGGCATTTCATCTAAAGCAGTCTCATTGGAGATCATTTCTGATGGATTTATAATTTTTGGTGGGATTGTATTGTCTTAAATTTTTGTATTTCTTGTATTATAATTTATAGATTTTTGTATCTTGAGTTAATTTGATGGTTGGGTTTTCTAATTACCTGCAGTGTTCTTAGCCATGAAAATATGACTTTCCTTTGTCTTTTTTGTTTGTTTCTGGGTACAGTCTCACTCTAGCTCAGACTAACCTGGAACACACTTGGTAGTCCCGGGCTGGCCTCAGACTAATGGCATTCCTCCTACCTCTGCCTCTTGAGTGCTGGGATTAAAGCTGTGTGCCACTATTCTCAGCAATCCTTTTCTTTCTTTTTAAATTTTAACATTTATTTGGGAACTTTGAACATATGCAAATTGGCCAGAATAAGTGCTTCTTCCCTCAGCTGGATTTTGCCAGATTTTCTGTCACAACCCCAAGAAAAAAGATCAATATGGAAATGTCAGCATGGGGAGAGAGCACTCCTTGCTTGTTAAGGACCCCAGCTCATGTTCCCAAGAGACTCCTAAGCAATGGTTTGGACTCCAGGAACCACCTAAGTCAGAGACCACACTTTCTCTGACTTCTAATACAGTGAAGAGCACAGGACTTCTTAAGGCTACTGTATATGGCTATGCAGAAGGGGTTAGGGCCAGTGACACCTAATGTTCCCATGGGTCCCTGGGAAAGTGCTGACTGGGTCCAGCAGTGTCCAGAGGTCATACACAGGACCTGCCTTTCTTGCCTGTGGACAACTCAAAGCCTCCTCCCTTCAGAAACACTGATTTCCTGCTGTCAGGGGTGACCCCATAGGTATGTGTCACAAGTCACTTTTCCTTGGTCTTCTGATTAACTCCCAGCACTCATGTGAAAAGCCACTGCTGAAATGGTGTGTGCCCAGTCTGATCATCTATGCAAGCATGTAAAACAAACCTGTAGTCATCTTTCATGTACATCATTTTATTATGAAACAAGAATGCCATGACTACTTTACCAGTTAAAAAGAGCCTTGGCCAGTGAAAGTGTCCCAGGGGGTGAAGAATGGCTTCTTATGGGTATGCCTTTTGGTACTGCCCTCGGCAAGGACTCCCCACTTACTGGAGTTCCATATTTCCCTTTTCCATGTTGGCTGGATCTAAGTCTGAGGGAGGTCAGTAGAGTTCTGCATACTTTATATAGCCACTTAAAATGTAAGGAGACATGAAGCCGGGCTTGGTGGCGCACGCCTTTAATCCCAGCACTAGGGAGGCAGAGGTAGGAGGATCGCTATGAGTTTAAGGCCACCCTGAGACTCCTTAGTGAATTCCAGGTCAGCCTGGGTTAGAGTGAGACCCTACCTCAAAAAAACAAAAACAAACAAACAAACAAAAAACTGTAAGGTGACATGAAAGAGACACTTAGTGACATGAAATTCATAGGGCATCATTCTTGACTGTGTGGTCATCTTGCTGTGTAAGCTCTTCAAGCTGGGTTCTCCTTTAAATTTTCTTTTTTTATTTTTTGTTTTGTTTTCTACTTATTTATTTGAGAGAGAGAGAAAGAGGGAGAGAGAGAAAATGGGCTTGCCAGGGCCTTGAGCTGCTGCAAATGAACTCCAGACAAGTACGCCTCCTTGTGCATCTGGCTAACATGTGTCCTGGGGAATCGAGCCTTGAACTGGGGTCCTTAGGCTTCACAGGCAAGAGCCTAACTGCTAAGCCATCTCTCCAGCCCTTAAATTTTCTTTCTGGTCACCTTCCCACCTGTTGCTTCCCCTGATTCCCCGCCCCCATCTTTTGTCTTCTTCCCCAGGACCACATGCTACTCCCTTCTCACCCTGTGGTAAATAAAAACATCCTTCCATTACCTACTTCTCATAAGCAGGATACAGTGAGATTTGTTTCTATGGTGAAAAATGCATTCATGGGTGTGCATTAACCATCCCAGACTGCCCAGTTTCATGTCCTACTGTACTTCATGAGGACACACAATTGTGACCTGTCTGTGGAAAACATCAGTAAGAGCACACATAAAAGCACACACAGAAATGTACCTGGACAGCTTCTTCTAGTGGTGTTTGACCTGCCCTTTCATCATTGTTTGGGGGTGAATCTAGTTGTGATGGGTAGGGTTCCTTCATTTAAGGTGTCCTTCTTAGATGTGTTGTACAAGGCATACAACAGCAGAGTAGTACTAAAGTGCCCAGAATCCTTTTGGGCCATGCTCTCCCACACCTGGGCCTTCCCCACAAAGCTACTGGTGGTGCTTCTGTGCAGAGTGACCTATCCTCTTTGCTGTGCTCTGGGGCAACATGGCTTTCTCTAACCCACTCTTATGGCTGTGTGTTGTGGAGGTACAGGGAGGAGTAAGGGGGATCAGGAAGCTATGCTGAGAGGGCGAATCCTTTGCCTGCAGAAGAGGGAAATGGCAGAAATTGAGGGTCTGCTGGTATCTCTTGCCTCTGCCTGCTGGCAGTCCATGGGGACCTGATCGTTTGTGAAGATGGGATATACTATCAGTCCTCTGGAGGGTCAGAAGGATAGTGATCCAATCTGAGGGGGAGGGGCATGGTGTTGTCCCTGGATCCACAGGCTTAGTTAGCAGTTTGAGGTCTTCCTTTTGGCTTCCCTCAATTTGTAAGATTTTATACATGCCCAGAGTGTCATTATATTGTTGTTGTAGCAGGGTATCCTTTATATCTCATTTGTGATGCCCAATACTGGCCATGGATGCTGTGATTTTAGGGTCTGGTTCTCTTGAGATGGTGTCATCATATGCTATCTACAGTGCCCTGGCAAAGCTAAGGATGATCTATTCTTTCATTTACTGTGGGCCTCTGCTTGAGGTTGCCACTTAGGAGTTTGCTGATGAGATTCCAAAGCTTCTTTGACAAGTACTTAGGGATGTTATGCTTTCCTTTCCAGATTTTATCCATAATCTCAAATTGGTTGGCCCCTGTATATGGAATCTTCCCTGTTACTATAAAGTATAGGGTTACCCCAAGTTCCACATATTGATTTTGGAGGCATCACATGCATAGTGGATGTATACTTTGGGGGGAACTAAATTCATGAGGGCCGTAGACACAGCCAACCATCTTCCCTGACTTGAATGTGTCACTTAGACCAAAATATAAGGGCCTTTACCCTGACCCTAAAGTCAGTCATAATACTATCGGGTTTGTGACTCTTTGTGCTATGCCCCTTTCATGGCAGTAGTATCTGGCTCTTTAGTAATAGATGGAATATCTGCTTCACAACTTTTTCTGAAGGGTAGCCATAATCATTGATTTTGTCCTGTGCACTTTTGCCCCGGGCCAGCTCCCTTTCCAGGTAAACTTTCTGTTGAGTTTCAAGAACCTGGATGAGACTGGTTTTTTATTCGGGTGGTTGCCCATCCTCCTCACTTCTACCTCAGAGCTTCTGTGTGGTGAGGATGCAATGCTTTCCACAGTACTCCTACAGTCACTGATAATGGGCCAGGCTTACTTAGTCACAACTACCCTATGGCCTTCTTGATTGTACACTGAAAAATCCTCTTGACTGGACAAGCAGAGATCAGTGATGATGGGTCCTGCTGACTTCTGATGATTTGGATTCACCTTTGTAAGTAGCTGAACTATGGATGCTACCAGAAAAAATCCATAAGTACATAAAAACGAAAACTAAAAAAGTTTTAAAAAATATACTTTATTTATTTATTTTAGAGAGAGAATGAGAGACAGAGAGAGAGAGAGAGAGAGCACACCAGGGCCTCCAGCGACAGCAAATGAATTCGAGATGCATGAACCCCCTTGTGCATCTGGCTTATATGGGTTCTCCCTCTCTCTGTCATACATACACACACACACACACACACACACACACTCGCACACACCAATCAAGCAATGAATGTAGAATTAGCAGACATTCCAAAGAACAACTCCTCCTTTGCTATGCCTGCAGAAATCTGGGGCAGGCCACACTGCCTTATATCTGCTTCCTGGACTACCTCGCACTGGTTGGCTCATCATAGGCTAATTATGGCTTGGCCATAACCCACAGTAACAGAAAGGATTCTGGAAGTTTCTGGCTGAGGAGGATAAGAATGTTGACAGTTGGGCTCTTACACATGAAGGCCTGCAGGACTCTTCAGTGGCCTTGGTCTGTTTTGAAATGCATGCCTTCTGCTTGACCCACTCGATGTCGACACTCACCACACTGCTTTTCCTTTCAGCTCCAACTGCAGGTGGTCTCAAGCTGACGCCACAACTTAACTGACACTGTAGCCAGTTCTTCATTTATAAAATGTATTACTTGATTAATATCTGAAAAGCTGGAGGACTATACCTTTCCCATAAAGACCAGAAGGTTATTAGATTTTATACAGATCCTGGGAGCACACAAGGAAACTTGTTCAGTGTTGTACACACACACACACACACACACACACACACACACACACGCATGCATGCTTGTACACATGGATGCACATGCACACATGTACACACACCTAGTCAACCATCCTTCTCTAGCCAGAAAAAGGATCCTCCAAAATTGAAGATAAATTAAGAAACCGGTAGATGTGAACACTGGTGGGTGATTACCCTTCCTGAAGTCCTCTTGAGTTAAGGGTCCTTCAGGGGAAATGAAAGGATACTGGAGAATCACTCAAGATTGTAGAAGAAGCGGAGAACTACCATACAGAGAAGTGCATGGACGACTGTGAAAGCCAGGCAGGCCTAATTTTGCTTCCTCCAAGATGTAAGAGATGCTGTGTGAAAGAGCCCAACTAGCAGAGTGCTCAGACTCCGGGTATAGATGCATCACTGTGAGGACGTAGAAGTGACTGGCCTCAGGCACTGGGACATGAGGAGCTGCTACCCTTTATCTTCTAAAGACCTGGAGAGCTGATTCATTATCGAAGTCTGTGAGCACACTGGGAAGACTTTACCCTGCAGTGTATGAGGAAGCCACTGTCCCTCATCCTCTAAGGACATTGGGAGTGCCTTCTCCTCATGCTGTGGGGACATTGAAACCATCTGCACCTCAGGTCTCATCTTAAAGGGTTCCCACTTTGAGTGCAGGGGAAACCCAATCCCTTTGGTGGAGTGCCTGCCACCAGCTCTCACTGAGAGACCTGTGATATAGAGTCTGACCTTAACACTCCCAGTAGAACCTCAGAACTCCTGCCAAACACTTCATCTCCTTACTACTTGCCCAAAACTCAACATGGGACCTAGTGCACCTGGCTCCCCTGAGCACTAGCCCACTCCTCCACAGCCCCTCCCCTCTACTGGATAAAGTGCCACACCCTAAAGATATGTGCATAGGAAGTTGAGATGGCATTTTCTCTCTGTCTCTCCCTCATCTGGTCCTCTTCCTGAAGGGAGGTTTTTTATTTCTCTGTGTCTCTTTGTATTCCTCCCTGTCTCTGCCTCAGCTTCCTATCTGCTTTCTTTTTTAGGTATATGCCCCCCTCTCTCTCTCACCCTCCATCCCATTCCTCTATTTACAGGCTCACACCTGGGTGTTCCTCTGTTTAACCCAAGGCACGCTGTCCCTTCTGGGATGACAGCACTACAATCCATTATCAATTCTCCCGGCTATTCATCTCTCACCCTTGACTAACACTCCCTTTCTGAGCCATTAATAAATTCCTAATTCCCAAAAATCAGCTTCACAAAACACTAGAGTTCCTGCTCCTGCTATGCCCTATGGGCACCTGGACAGGAGAGGAAAGAGGGGCAGAGCCTAAGACTTGCAGACATCACACACTCCACTCTGAGTTCCTGCTCCATGCTGCGGGCCTCTGCCATCTTCCCTGCTGGACATGCTACATCTGGAAATAACTCCATTATGGAGGCCAGGAGCTTCCAGAAGGTTGGAGCTCAGTGTGGAGGAAGAGCAGAGCAAGATCTGAGCTGCCTTGACACTCTGTCTTAACAGCATCACCAGTCGGATGGCTGACAACATCTTCAAGTATGCTCGCACCATATCCTGTGATTAGTGGAGCCTGCTCCCCAAGGAGGCTGAGCTATGCTTCTGTAGCGAGGCCTGCTCTCTCAGAGTTCCCATCCAGTTCTGCAGTTTGAAGAAGGTCAGACACACGGCATCAGAGGGCAGACAGGCCATGCTCCTCAGCTGCTGTGCCACTTCCAGAGCCCGGCCTTGGGATGCTGACATGTCTAGTAGGTGCATAGTGGGAAAGGCATCCTTAACACTCAGCTCTAAGCTCCCTGGAACATGTATCTTCATCCTCAGGGTAGGAGCAGGAGTTCTCCGTGAACTCTCCACACCCCAGGGATGTGCCAGGCCTGTTCATTCACAGCCATACCTGGTGGCTCTGCCTGTGTCACCTGCTTTAGACGTGTATATCCACCTCCAGCAGCAAACCTCAGACAAGCAAAGGGAGAGGATAGGGGATCTAGAGATAGACATATGTTGAAACCTCTGTTCTTCTGGATGATTCCTTGAATGTCACCTAGGGCCCCATGGCCACAACAGTGAGGGTCACTGAACTGGGCTCATGCATGTCTGTGGCCCCAGGATAGGCTGGCCTCCCTGCCCTTACCAGCCCCAGAGTCTGGCTCTGCACAGTGAGAGCAGGGCTTCACAGCCCTCCCTGGGTCCTGGACTTGTGCACGGACATACAGAGGTTCAATGTAAGACTGTGCATCCAAACTCCTGACACCTTCTCAAGTCTAAACATGTGCAGAGCTGGGTCACAGTGCTCCTGCCCCTTCTAACAGCTTCTCCACACCAACCACCAGCTCTACCTCAGTCTAAGGCCTGGGCTGTAGGAATGTAGCAACTGAAGGACATAGAAGGATGACATGACCCCATCTTGCATCTGGCCACCTAGCCAATGGCCACGTAACACCCTGTGGAGTCTGAGATGCAGCAGAGGAGCCCTGTGACCCATTTGGAATCCTCGCTGCCTGTTCTGGACTCAGCACTCAGGCCCTAACTCCTGTTGCTCCCATTATTTCCACTGCTCACCAGACCCAGTTCCCCTAGATGGTCAGCATGAACTGGGGTTGGTTTCCTGTTCCTCACTCCTGTCCACATAGGAGGCTTAGTGTCTCATTTCCACATCCTCGGAAGCACAAAGAGCAAGAGACGCAACCTGTACAGAGTCCAGCCTTGGCTCTGCCTACTGGTCCAGCCTTCCTTCTTGTCTCCATGTTGGCACTGAGAGGGAAGCTTGCATTGCTCACTCCTAGGACGCTTTTCCTGTGGTGTGTGCATGACAGCCCCAGGGGGTCCTTGGACCCCACCTAAGTTATGTCAGGAGAGAGTCCAAGGCACAGTGTGCTGCAGTGTTGTGTTCAGGAGGCTGTCACTGATTCTTCCCATTCCTCTCCTCCTGTGGTTGCTCATTCTCCCCCTCATGTGGGGTTTCTCTCCATCCCATAGGGCCTTAAGAAAGTCAAAATCCCCCACCCCTTGGCATCTGAATGGAAGCCTCGTCAATGGCCCTATGAGACTCAAAAAGAGGACAGGGCTGGATCCATTCTCCCAGCCTGGTGGACTACATGCAGGCCCTCCCTGCGGTTAACCCTGTCAGATGTCACCCTCAAGAGAAAGAAGAAATAGGGATGTGGTTGACTGGCTTGATGCTGGACTTATAGAGGGACAGAGCTAGGTACTAGGACAGAGACAGATACTGGGAGGGAGAAAAACGGTTTGGAGTCCACAGAGAGGCTTCCATAGCAGGAGTGCGTCCCATAGCAGGGCGACTCCACTTAGTGAAGACTGTCCTTCCCAAAGTGGCACTGGGCTCTATTGGAGAAATGAGGAAATGTGTTTCCAAGGACAATGACAGACCCTCTGTATGTACTGTCCCACCTCTACCACATGCTTAGGGTGGTGGCCCCTAGGCTGTCATGGCATGGAGGCATGAGTTTGAGCATCATTTCTGTGTGGAAGGTGCTTTCAGCCGAGGAGGCCTGGCTGGTCCCTTCCAAACACAGGGATATAGATGAGAATCCTATCCTTAGGGTCCCAGGTGTTTCCAGGCCTGGGTGCATAGTGACACCCAGGTGTATTCCTACAGATAATACATAGTGAGAATCCAAGTCTAGAGTAGCAACTATGGGAAGAGAAACTCAGGGTGGCTTGCGTTCCAGGGGCCAGAGATCAAGTCCCTCGGGGGAGATCCATGCAGGGCCCTGGCCCTCCAGCGTTCTTGGAATGCATCAGAGTTCCACAGTACCAGAGTCCATGGCACAATGGGACTATGTAAATTTCTGGTGATAATAGGGAAACTGAGGCCTGGTAGAGTGTGGAGCTCCCGCATGCTAAGAAGTCAGGTGACGCTGCAGGATGAGGTCACTGGAAGGATATGCCTCTTGAATACTGGAAAGAGCTCACCAGCAAGTTGGATTGTTAGTCCATGTGGAGTTGCTCATGGGAGCTGGCCAAGGGCAGGTTGGTGGGGCCAGAATTAAAGTGGCCTGGGAAGTTATGCAGTCCTGAGCTAGCTATAGCCAGCACACATGGTGCCTCTGGTCAGGGTGAGGAAGAGGTTATTGCACTACTGTCTCTCTCTGCAGATCAAGAATGTAGAGGGTGGTCACAGACAGAACAGCACAGCCATAGTCTAGATAGCCCCATGCCTGCATTTACAGCTACTCTTTGAGCTGCATACTCTTGGCAGCACTGGTGGTGCCCCAAGAGGGCAGCATACCTCTCAGTTCCATAAATTACCTCTCCATAGGCCTACTTGGGGAAGAGCTTCACTCATAGGAGTTTGTGGTCTGGGCCACAAAGTAGCTCCATCTGCACCTGCTGGCTTTGCCAAGGACCCCATTCAAGTGCAGAATCCCCAATTACTGCCTTCCCCTTTTCTTCCAGGCATACTCACCCTCTCTTCCTGCCATCTTTCTCCATCTCTGCAGGAAGGTGGGAACTATCTCATTTAGAGGTGAGGGTGGTCCTGCTCTTTCTTGGACTCCCAGGAGACAGAAGTGAATGCTGGCATCCAGTATTCTGGAGAGTTAAGAGGCACTGTTGGCCCTGATGCAGCTTGCCTCCCATCATATCTGGGAGAGAAGGTGTCCTAGTGGGGCTCAGCAAGGCCAGCACAGGCACAGCTCCAGATCTGGCTTCCCATGGTCTCTGCACCTACAAGGCATTGCCAAACTATGCTCTGCAATTAATTCCTTGTCTGAATCTCACTGGAGGTTGGTAGATTTCTTTCCTCAAGAGAACCCTGGCCCTAAGGCTTCAGGGTGTCCCTCCTGAAAGCCATCTCCACCTGGCTGGGACTGTCAGGCCGGTGTATCTCCCCTGCATCCCACCAGGTGGACCCTTGGGCAGGTGGTAGTCCTAGGATGGGGTGGGCTTATTTACATGTGGAGCCTTCAGGGCTCCTTCCTTTAGAGCTCACAAAGGGGCCTGCTGTCTGCTCACACCCCTAATCTCCAGGACTCAGTGGTCCCTATGAACCACATTGCATAGCCCTGTGCCCAACGCTCTGCCCTTTGCTGTGAGGACGACACTTGTTCTCTGTCCACCTTTTACACTAGATTTGTCGGGGCAGGACCCCACCTGGTGTTTGGGTGGTGCACCTCCTCCTCCTCCCAGCCCTCCCCTTTCTGTGTGCCTGAAAGCACACACCAGACATTGTTGGCTTGACCAGGATGGTGGCTGGAGGAACTCTGGTGACATAAGCGAGCTACTGAGCATTACCAACAGCCTGTATTGTTTTGGAACATTAGGAGCCCCCTTGTCTAATCATTTCTTAGGAGATATTGCACCTCTGGTACTGGAATTATCCTGTCAAAACCTATGGCTTCTGGGAGTAGCCTTATCCACCAAGCATGGTACTTCTCCCCAAACTCTCTTTTGTGAAATTATATATTTTAATTAGCTAAGACACCGGTTTCCATATGGCTTATATAGGAATAATGTTTTCACTTATTCTACCATTCTACTGAAAGGCCCAAGAATTCAGAAGCTCAGAAATACTATCACGCTCCAAAGGGAGCTTAAGCGGGCCACCTGCATACCTCAAACTCCAGGTTTTACTCTCTGTCAGAAGCAAGTAAAGAATCCCTCTTCTCATTGTATCAGAGCCCACTCCTAATATAAAACTAGGTAAAAGGGCATGAGATAGCCCTCAAGGATGGAAAATGAGTAATGAAGTGAACCACTTATTTGGTTTCTGTAAATAGCCTGCACCATAAGCCTTAATAGCCCACACTGTAAGCCTTAGTAGCCTACACTGTAAGCCTTAGTAACTCGCACCATAGGCTGTAGCAGCCTGCCTCAGACCACCAAGGTCATAGGAGGCTGATACCATACTCTGTTACCCCCACCTAAGGAATTGCACAAGTGCTGACCTCCAAGGTCACAGGAGACTGATACCACACTCTGCTACTCCCACCCAAGGACCTGCGCAAACGCTGACCACCAAGGTCATAAACTAATTGGCTTAGAAACTATGGGGTGGCACCAACTGACTGGCTAACACCCTGCGGGGCTCCTAATATTAGAAAATGATTGGTCTAAGGCACAGGCTTTGTTAGAAACCCTATAAAAACTACCCCATTCCTGCATTCGGGGCTCTGCAGTCCTCTACCCCTGTGCGGTGTACGACTGTGGGCCCCAGCGCGCTTGGAATAAAATCCTCTTGCAGTTTGCATCAAGACCGCTTCTCGTGAGTGAGTGATTTGGGGTGTCGCCTTATCCGGGCAGAGCGTGGGGACCCCCCGGGGTTTTTTTTTTCCCACACTACTTACACGTATACTCCCCATCACACACCTCTACCTCCTGGGTACGTTTCTAGCTTCCTGTTCTCTGTTGGCTCTTTTTCCAAGTTATAAATGAATCTAAAAATTCAAAGCTATGAATTCAATATGGGAAAAAAACATGTGGCCTTTGTCTTTCTGAGCCTGGAAAATATATAACCATTTTCCTGCAGATTTTATAATTTCAGTTTTCTTTATAGCTGAGTAATACTCCCGTGTGTACATCCACTTCATCATTATCTATTCATCAGCTGATGAACATCTTGGCTGATTTCATTTCCTAGCTACTGTGAATAGCACAGCAATAAGCATGGCTAAATAACTATCTCTATTGTAGTTTAGAGTCCTTAGGATATATGCCCAGGAGTGGTATAGGTAGGTCATATGGTAGATCTATTTTTAGCCATGTGAGAAACCTTCATATATTTGATTCTTTGTTGTTGTTGTTATTAGTTTGTGGTTTTAATTAACTCATACACAAATATTTGTCTTCTGGCTTGTTAAAGCCATAAGTCAGCCAATACTTGCCCTCTCATGTCTGTCAGAGTGGCTGGCCATAAAGACTCCATCCCCACACTCATCAGAAGGTGCTTTTAATGAAGGCAACTAATTTTGCCACTTTCATCCACTTTACTGGATTTTAGAACAGCTCACTTAACCTTCTTTCTCGTAAGCTCATTTTTCTTAGGACTTTGTCTCCCATATTTTAGTGCCGCCACGAAGTCTCCTCACAAGATGAAAGGTGGAGTCCTTTTGAATATCAGAGTCAGACAAAGTACGCCCATCTTCCTGTTGCTTACCAGCAACGATCACCCTTTGCTGATCAAGAGAAATTCCCTTCTTATCCTGGATCTGGCCTTTATATTTTCTATAGTATCCAAGGGGTCAACCTTGAGTGTTATTCTTATACCTATAGATACCAGTGTTCTCAGCACCATTTGTTGAAGATGCTTTCTTTTTTTTTAATGACTATTTTTGACATTTTGGTCAAAAATCAGATGGTCATAGTTGCATGGGTTTCTTTCTTTTCTTTTCTTTCTTTCTTTTTTTTTTTAGGTAGGTGTTGGGTGTGAGGCCTAGTGGAACTTCCTGAGCCTAACTGCCTCCTCAGAGCTATGACTCAGCAGGAGGCCAAATGGCCTCTGGCCTGCTACTTCCACACAGGAAATTAGAATTCCTGCCTGTGGGCACTTAGAACTCAGCAGGGGGCCAAATGGCCTCTGGCCTGCTATTTCCATACAGGAAGTTAGAGTGTCCCCCCCATCATGCGTGCTTAACAACCAATCATCTCAGAGGTCTCGTATGCTATTGGCCCTTACATCTCACCCCACCCTAAAGTCTCCGCCCTCGTTCTCAACATTATATAAACACCTGCCTGTAACAATAAAGTGAGTTCCTGCTTGGAAAGGACTGCCGACTCAGTGTGGCTTTTCTCTGGTGGCCAGGAGAGGTTTCTGGGTCATCTGAGGCTCATCATCCCCTCAATCCCTAGGAAGGAACCAGCAGACCTGGTTCTTCCCTCAGTGTGGGAAGGAGCCCAACAGGTAGGTTCTCACTCTAGCTGAGGCTGACCTAGAATTCACTATGTAGTCTCAGGGTGGCCTTAAACTCAAGACAGTTCTCTTACCTCTGCCTCCCAAATTCTGGGATTAAAGGCCTACACCATCATGCCCTGCTCATTGCATGGGTTTCTATTTGGACTTTCTATTGTGTTCCATTGCTCTGCGTGTCAGTTTTATGTCAGTACCATGTGGGCTTAAAGAAATTTTTTTTATCTATGAGGAGAGACAGATATTGAGAGAGAGAGAGAATGGATGCCAGGGCCTCTTGCCACAGCAAATGAAATCAAGATCCACACACCACTTTTTATTTAAATATTTTTATTTATTTATTTGAGAGAGAGAGAAAGAGATTGAGAGAGAGAAAGAAAATATGTGCACTACAGCCTATAGTCACTGTAAATGAACCCCAGATTCATGTACCACCTTGTATATCTGGTATGTGGGTCCTGTGAAACTGAACCTAGGTCCTTTTGCTTTGCAGGCAAGCACCTTAGCCACTAAGCCATCTCTCCAGCCCACGCACAATTTTTGGGGGCATCTGACTTCATGTGAGTATTGTGAATGTAGGCCAGTATGCTTTGCAAGCAAGAGCCTTGGACCATTCAGCCATCTGCCCAGCCCCCATACTGTCTTTAATCATAGGGCTTTCTACAGTAATGCCTGTTGCTTTATTTTTTTTTTGGCTTTGATTATCTTAGGTGTTTTGTGAGCCCAAATGAAGTTTAGAAATTTTTTTTGTGTTTCATCAAAGAATGGCACTGGAAATTTGATTGATATTGCATTAATATCCTAGAGTGCCTATGGTAAGACAGTTATTCCTCATAATACTGATTGTTCCAATCCACCAGCATGCTATTTCTCTTGTTTCCTGGCATCTTCTTCAATTTTTCTCTTGAAGGTCTTAAAGTTTTCAGTGTAGAGGTATTTCATGTCATTAGTTAGGTTTTTTCCAAGCTTGTTTTGAGGCATTTGTGAATAGGATTTGTTTTATCTTATTTTCTTCTTAGAATCTTTGTTATTGGAATACAGAAAGGCTACTGATTGCCCTCCATTAATTTACATTCTGCCATTTTGTTGAAACTGTAAGCTCTAACACTCTTGGTGGGGACTTTAGGATCCCTTATGTAAAATAATGTCCTTTGCAAATAAGGATACATTTGTTATTGTTCTATAAGACTTGCAGTACTATATTAAGAGTAAAGAAGGTGGACATCTTTATCTTATTTCTGACTTTAGTGGAAATATTTGAGATTCCCCCATATAATGTAGGCTCTTTGTCACCTATAGCTGGTATCATGTTAATATATGTTCCTTCTATTCTCAATTTCTTTAGAACTATTATCACAAAGGGATTTTGGATAGTGTGGCATACCTTTTCTGCATCTATTGAGATTATGATGTTATTTTGTGCCTTGGGTCCATTTATATAGTAAATTACTTTTTTTGTTGTTGTTGTTTTTGAGGCAGGGCCTCACTCTGGCCCAGGCTGACCTGGAATTCACTATGTAGTCTCAAGATGATGGCCTCAAACTCTAGGTAGTCCTCCTACCTATGCCTCCCAAGTGCTGGGATTAAAGGCGTGTGCCACCATGCTCAGCTCTGTAAATTACACTTACTGATTTGTACATGGTGAGCCATCCTTGCATCTCTGGAATTAACCCCACTTGATCAAGAAGAATGATCTTTTTGATATGTCCCCATATTCTTTTTGCAGGCATTTTGTTGAGAATTATTACATGTATGCTAATGAGGGAGATTGGTATATAATATTTTTTCTTTTTGTTGGGTCTTTATGTGGTTTGGATGTGGGGCTATATTGGCTTCAACAGAAGTTTGGCACTATTATTTCCTTTCCCATTTCATGGAATAGTTTGGGAAATATTGGTGTTAGTTCTTCTCTGAAGGTCTGATAAAATTCGCTAGTGAATCCATCTGAGCCTGGGCCTTTTTCACTTGGGAGGTTCTGACAGCTACTTTGATCTCATTGATTGTTATAGGTCTGTGTCAGGGTTTATCTTACATTGGTTTCTTTTTTGTTAGTCATATGCAGCTAGAAATTCACCCATCTCTTTTTGATTTTCTAACTTAATGGAGCATATGTTTTTCAGGTATTCTTTATGATTTTCTGAATTTCACTGGTAGCTGTTGTGATGAATCCATTTTCATTTCTAATTTTATTAATTTGGGTCTTATTTCTCTCTTTTTGGTTGCTTTCACTAAGAGTTGATCTCTTTTATCTGTTTAAGGAATTTATTCTTTATTGACTTTTTGTATTTTTTCTTTTTGGGGTTTTATTTTACTAAATTCCTAATCTTAGTCATTTCTTGATGTCAACTGATTTTTCAAAGGCCAGTACCTACAGAAATAGCTGGATGTGGCTATGTGCATCTATAACCCTAGTCCCACAGGGAGCAGAGAACTGAGAATTGCTGTAGCTTGTGAAAAGTCCCCAAGATTCAGGATCATTACAAGACTCTGGCTCAAAAAAGAGCAGGTAGAAGATTGATAGAGTGCAACACTTGATACTCTGGACCCCGAGACACAAGCACACCACACCTGGAACATGGGATACTGCATGTGCACACACGATCATATACCACACACTCACATCACAACCCCCCCCACACGTCCCACCCCCACAAAAAATGGAGAGGACATAGGCAGGAAATGGCAGAATATGTCCTAGGAGACAATCCAAACTGAGTATGTGTGTGTGTGTGTTTGCATCTCCAGTAGAATGAAACACAGTTTTGGAAGATATATTATTTCAAAAAGACCAAAATGGAGGGAAAATCTCATGTTATTACATCTGTTCCATCTTTCTCCATTTGCTTGGAGCAGCAGTGGAGGCCCTCCCTCACATGATTAGGATCATTCTTATGAGAACAGCAGTTCCTCCTCTCCTTACCCAACTAGCTGCATGTCATCCCACCCCAGCTCCACATGGTCTCTGCCCATGCTGGAGTGCACAAGTGGCACAGGGACTAAAGAGTGGACTCTAGAGAAGCAGCGGTCATGAGTCATTGCACGTGCTGGTGAAGACATTCATTATGCAGCTGCAACTGTCACCCCAATATTCACCCGTGCTCCCACGAGTAGCCTCAGTAAACTCACTGGCATACCACATTAGACCTAAGTGGAATCGTTTCTTGTAGCCTTCCCTCTGACTCAGATGAGCATGCATACACTGTCCAACAAAGTCTGGCAACAACTTCAGACTTACCCTTATGGAAAATTAATTTCAAATATTATCATCCATTAGTGTTTTGGTTTTGAAACAGGATCTTTCTATGTAGCTCAAGTTGGCCATGAACTTGTAGCAATCCTTCATCTTCTGCCTCCTGAGTACTAGGAATACAGGCTGTGCCACCATACCCAGAAAATAGCATTATCTTTAAACTAAATGCAAAATAAAATATTGATAAATTTCTTTTAATCATGAAATAATGAATATTCCATCAAATTCCCTTTCTACTTTATTTTCATTCTCATTTAAGTTCTTCTTTCTCCTGTCACTCTTTTTAGATTACATATTTTTTTGTTTGATCTTGCAACA
This sequence comes from Jaculus jaculus, assembly GCF_020740685.1. Classification (NCBI taxonomy): domain Eukaryota; kingdom Metazoa; phylum Chordata; class Mammalia; order Rodentia; family Dipodidae; genus Jaculus; species Jaculus jaculus. Next base: position 97,200,109 of record NC_059106.1, on the reverse strand, counting down.
ACGCTCCTGTCTCAGACTCCGGGGATTACAGCATGCACTATCATGCCTCACTTTCCTCTGAAAATGTTTTAATGTAGGTGTTCTTCATGACAAATGGAGCATGTCAGTGTGTTTATTGTTCCCATGGCGTGGACACAGCTTTTCCCCAGCCTTAACACCACTGCCTTGTAGCTGTATGTTCCCACGTGCTTTCTCACTTCAGGAATGTTACCATATTCATTTTACTATCACCAGCATGCATACTGTCTGCCACACATGAGCTGGATATTTGTTGATGAGTAAATAGGTTAATATTTCTTAGCTATAGAGTGTTTGCGTTCGGTGCCTGATGTGCATGCTCTCCCACTTGGGTGTGAGGGGGCGGGTAGGACTCCGAGGAACATTTGCATGGACACAGGTGGTTAATTGGCCAGAGGAAGGCCAAGCCTGAGCCTGGACTTACTTTGACAACTTAATTTTCTCATTGATTCGAATGTAACCTTCATGAGGATAAGGACTGTTGTTATTTGTTTCAGTGACTTCCAGGGTACCTAACAAGGAAGAACTGCTCAAATATATGAAGATGGTCCTGTAAGACTATAGCGGAACTCAGAAATTCCTATTGCCTATGAGATTGTGTCTGTCACATGTTGAAGGTCCTCACCTGCGTGTGGCAAAGCTGGTATAAACAAAGCTGCACTGCATGCTTGTAAACTCATCAGATCTGCTTCACAGAGGTAATGATAAGGTTTTCCATGTGATGTTGCAGTATATTATGCTTTAAAACCCCATGCTCTGTAAAACAATGCCAATGATATAGGATTTGGGGGTTCAGGGAGGGTCTGTGGATGCTAATTTTGGGCTCCGGTCTATTTTAAGGAAGAACTGATAAAACAGACCCTCAGAAGGATAAAATACCATGTTTAGGAGAAAATAATGAAATATGAGATTAAAAATAAGACTCAAGGCAGAAAGAAATTTCTCTTCTTGCTTGGCTGGGAGGTGGAGAAAATCTCCATCTCAGAGAGAGAGCTATGGGTATAAAGGCTCCAGAGGAAGCACTTAGTCCCAAACGTGAAGGCAAAAGCACAAGACTCAAATGATCCCTTCACATCAAAACCAGAAAGGATTAAGAATCAGAAAAGGACTCAAGAAATCAGAGATCATACATGAAACAGAGCAAGGAAATACCAAACTGGGGAATAGGAAATTCAGACATCCGGAGACAGGGTATCCAAGAGAGTAAAACATTTATAACACACGTGGCAGATGTAGAGCGTAGAGGAAAATCATATATGTAATGAAGTGAAAAGGCATCTGCAAAGAAAATACATGTAAGAGGCAACTAAATAAAAATAGCCAGGCAAGTAACATAAGCTCTCCCTTATCCAGTCCAGGGGAAGGACTTAGACACTGGTATTCTGCACACAACACCACTGGTCAGTCAGCTCACCAAAATGGAAGAGAAAGCTCATATGCATGATGACCCCACTTTTTGACCCAGGTGCGTTAGGGAGATTTCTGATTGGCTCATGGACTCAGGGGATTGACCCAAAGGGCCAGTACCCTCTGCTACAATGAAGAGAAAGTGAGGGCGTTATGGAGAAATTTTTCATATTATCTTGAGTGAGACTTGATCAGATGCAGAGTTCTAATTTTTCCAGGATGAACAGAGTATCCACTCCTTATTCCTTCTTTGGGCTTTTGCCCCTAACTGCCTGAAAAATGCTTTCTACTGCTTCTCCTTCATTCTTCCCTACTGAGAAGAAACTCTTAACTGCTGTTAGGGAAGATGATGAGATCCCAGGGTGTAGAGGTTAGGGTCTCTCCTAGAGGAAAGATGTTTAGAAGCCCAAGAGAGAAACTTGTGATTAAGTCTGATATCTCATCACCATCTGTATGGAAGTCTGCAAATGAACTTTAGCACAACATAGTGCAGGGGGACCAAGGCTATATTAATGGTAATAGAATTCTATACAACTCCATAATGGTTGGAGGAAGTGAGCAGCACAAGATCCTCACCTGAGGTACAGTCGTTCCCTCCCATTTGCCCTTCCTCAATGTCAGAGTTTTCCTGAGGATTTCTAACTTCTCACAGCTGATGTCTTATTTATAAGATGACTGAGTGCTATAAAAATAATAATTAAAGCCAGGCATGGTGGCACACACGTTTAATCCCAGCACTCTGGAGGCAGATGTAGGAGGATCACTGAGAGTTCAATGCCACCCTGAGACTACATAGTGAATTCCAGATCAGCCTGAGCTGGAGTTTGACCCTGTCTCTAAAAGCCAAAAAATAATGATAATAATAATAATTATTATTATTTTATTCTAAAACTGACAAATAATGAGTTTAAAAACTACAGAATTTATTTGGCCTTTATAGTGGTCTATATGGCTAAGAGTGATGTATATTGTCTAAACTACAGCTATAGTAACATTCACTTAGTACTCATATAAATTAAATATCAATTACATCCTTTGTCACCTGCCACTTGTTATGTTGTCTGCATTTATATTTCATGTACTTTGTGTATATAACTAAAATTATGTCTATTAAATACTCAAAACTACATGGATAAACATTAAAATATTACTAAATTGGTAAAGTTGGGCTTACAACATATTTAAAATAATTCATTTCTAAGCTTTTGGCTTAATGTTTGTTCATGCTTACTACAATAATTTTAAAGTTGTCATCTAAATATATCTTAAGACTTAAATCTTTAACAAATTAATTTGCATTCATTTTATCTATATTTATAATTGTTATAACTGAGACTCAGAGCCATTTGAACAGAGGAGAGGAAGATTTATTTGCTCTAGCAGGATGACATATGGATCCCTTCATAATGCTGCCATCCCTGAACTTAGTTAGGTATGTGGAATATTTTATATTCTTTATCTGTAGTGGAAGCAATAAAGCAGGAAATACTGAAGCACATGCATGGTGTTAAGGGAGCACTTGCACATTTTTACCATAAAGGGTCATAAATTTCTTATAACTCTTGTTCCAGAAAACTCAAGTGTATCAGAACACAGGTGGGTGAGGGTTTATCTGTATTTCCTGGCTTCTTTCTGTGAGTCATTCCAGTTGTTGGGGAGTGTGCAAACTGGTACAGTTTCTGTTTTTATAATAATAGTTATTCTCTACTATATTACCTCCTCTTCATCTTCATAATCCCTTATGACTCTTCCAATGGGACCCTTCTGATACTGGTGGATGACATGTAATCTTACTGTGTTGATTCGGTTCCTGATGCAGTGAATCAGGATATTAATCAGGCAAGGACAAACAGCAGAGCTAAGATGCCTATAACCAATGGCCCAGTTAGGGCTATTGGTCAAGGGTACCAAGAGCTCCAAGTATTTTGCCAGCGGGACATTCCAGCCCTCTTCTGCATCTTAATCCTTTCCAAAAGTTGTCTGGGACTTTCTCTTATTACCCCTGACTGATTTGAATAAAAGCAAAATTCCTCTCCCAAGCACACATTGATAACCCCTTTTCTGCGGAAAAGTGCCTAGTTCCTCCTGCAGCTCCTGAAGTATACTGTGTATGATGTGGCTTTTGGTTTGTGGCATTTGTTCTTTCTCTGTGTGTGTGTTTGGTTCTCTAAAAGCACGCCAGCTCCTTCTGCCATTATTGAACTTATCCTAGATCTGTAAATGTCAATAAATATCTCTTCATCCATAACTATGCCTGGTTTGGACATTAATCTGCAAACCTGAAGCTGTCTAAAACAGATATTCGTACAGAATTGGTGTGAGATGAATCTGACCATATGGATTTTGGTCTTTTGGAACTTTTGTTTTGTAGGAATGGGCATGGATTTGGTACTTACTGCTGAAGACACCGTCACAATGATAAGCCAAGATTATGAACTGAATCTTCATTCTGGTGAGAGTTTCAGAATTCTAAGTACAGCAAGAATTGTATTTGGTGGCCATGCTTATGAGCTTGGAGGAATGGCTTATAAACTTTTAGAAACTTTCTACTGGGAGAGAAAGAATTCAGAGGAGTTTGCTGTAACTGGGCTACTGGCATAAAGGTGGGCTGTGTTCTGTTGCCGAGGTCCAGAGAGTTTGATTAAGGTTAAATTTGGACTGATGTGCTTGACTAAAGATATTGGACTGAGAGACTTAAGATTCTAAGCTGGAAAACCTCAAGCAAGTTAAAATTACAAGCATTGAGACTGGTTTTTATGTTGCTGAGGCTACTAATTTCAACACATTTGCAATCTTAGGGAAGATGGTCCAATTGCTTTACATTACAAAAATGCAGAGGATGCCTGAGGAAAGACTGATAGAAATGAAAATTCTTTTAGAAGTAATTGACTGGAGAAGAAACTGTATTTGTAATCATGATACATTTCCTCCCTGAATTTTAAGAGTACAGTTGTATCCTGTACCCCTGGTATGGGTTGTGGAAGCATGAAAAATGTGTGAGTGGTTATGAATTGCACATGGTTCCAGGAGCAAATGCTGAGATGTAGCATGAGGCAGGGTATGATGACCTTGACAGGCTGGAAAAGCCTTTGGAAGATGGGCCATCGGTTGCATGCAGAACAAAAGATGCTTGAATATACCAGGAATGTACAAGGGCTACCATAGAGGTTGTCAGCCTGAGGTGGAAGTTTTCCCTGGCTACTCTTCCCAGCTGGAAGGGCAGAATTGGAAAATTCAGAGACTGTCAGTCACTGGTTGTCATATCAGGCTTGAACTACAGAAGTTTGATGTTTGCTTGATAGTTGTTGAGTTTACGTTGTTCTAGTCTCTCATTGCTGTGCCTTATAGCAGTTGAAAAAGTTTACTCTATGCATATGTTGAACTATGTTAATAAAGACTGGTGACTTTTGAAACTGGATGGAATACAATTTATAATGTGAGATAGTTTTGAATTTATTGGGGTTCAGTGGTAGAATGGTAGTTTAAATGGATGTCCACCAATACATCCTGTTTTATTAAAACTTCTTAGATTTACAGCTACCTAGGTGGAGGGGGTGTCACTGGACAGATTAGGTTCCAGCTCTAAGGGGTGGTGGTGGATTTGAAATTCCAATGTAAACATATGCAAAATGCTTAGTTCCACCTAGAATCCCAGAAGTGTGCTGTGTGGTATGCCTTTTGGCTTGTCATTTTTTATTTCTCTCTGCATGTGTGTTTGGTCCTGCAAGAGCATGCCTGTTTCTTCTGGCATTTTGGAACTTCCCCTGGATCTGTAAGCTTCCATGAATATCCCATCCTCCATAACTGTGCCTGGTTTGGAGGTTCATTTCAGGGAACCTGAAGCTGTTTACAACACATATACAACTAGGTTGTGTGTTTTGTGTGCACAGAGAGGGATGGAGAATCTGGAGCTTCATCTTCAGTCAGACTCCCACTTGGCCATCAGCCTCACAGTGAGTTAAGAGATGTTAACTTAGGGCCAAACCTATAAACCTGGTTCTGGGTCTCTAATTCAGAGTGGTGAGAGGCTGCTTAGGTGAAATGACCTCAGCAGAACCACATATTGGATCCCACTCAGTCTCTGGAGCCTCAGGGCCATGGAGCCATCACTTTCATTCCCAAATCCACACTCATTCACTCACAGTTTAAGTCCCTATTTAGTCCCACTAATAATTCTGTCCTAGCTACTTCACTAACACTGGAACAATTTGGTCCTGAATGGAAGGAGGGACATCTCCTTGGAACCACATCAAAGTTTGGAAGTCTCCCTAAAGGAATCAGCCTGTGCTGCTTCCTTCCTGACCACTTCCTAGGGGATTTCCTACCTAGTCTCCACTGTAATTCCTCATCCTCACTCTACCTTTAAGGTTCTCTGGTCTAGGACTACACAATTACTCCATATGGCCTCCTGGAAGGAGAACTTGGAATTGCATCTGGGGTGCACACTTTTTGGTTCCAGAGGCCACAATGAGCTGCAGAATCTGGGAATAGCAACTCTTGCCACCCAACGAGGGATCCAGTGGTCTGATCTCTCTGGAGCCTCCAGAAATGTTGTGGGAATTCCTGTACTAATTGAGACTCCAAACCATTCAAACAGAGCAGAGGCAGGTTTACACACTCTAGCAGACTGGCACCCTGGTCACTCCATAATGGTGTCAGCCCTGAGCTTAGGCATGTGGAGTCTTTTATATTGCTTACCTATAGTGGAAGCAAGCAGGAAATGAAAAAGCGTATACATGGCATTAAGCAAGCACCTGAGTAGTTTTATCATAAAGGGTCATACATAAATTTCTTGTAACTCGTGTTACAGTAAATTCGGTAACTCAAGGGAACTCAAGGTCATTCTGGGTTGTTGGGCCTATTCCAATCCAGTGCAGTTTTCCTTTAATGTGGTTGTTTTCTACTATATGAATACAGTAGGTGTGGGCAGTACTCAAATCACCTCTCTGACCTTCCATTAAATCATGCTTTACCTGTGGTGTGTTCACTTCACATTTACCCAACCACCACTGGCTGGTGGACAATAAACTGCTGCTGAAATGGAGCTTGCTCAGTCCAATTCTGTGTGAGCATGTAAAAGAGACACTTTTCATCTTTCATCTTTCATAAACTTCAACTTTATTATGAGACACATAAAAATGCCATATTAGTCTACCCCTCTATCCCAATAAACAAGAGACTTGGTCTGAGGAAGTGTCTTCATGGATGAAGGAAAGCTTCTTTTAGGTATACATTTGAATCCTGCCTTCTGCAAGGACTCCCTCCTCTCTGGCGTTCCATATTTTCATCCTCCCTGTTGGCTGGATACAAGTCTGCGGCAGGTCAATACAGTTCCACATCCTCTGTGCAACCACTTAAATTGTAAGCAGACATGAAAGGGACACTCAGATACATGAAATTCATGGAGCATTATTCTTGATTGTGATATGATTCTGTTAAAAGCTGGTCTCCACGTTGAGTCCTCCTATCGCAAATATTCTTTTTTGTCACCTTCTTTCCACTACCATCTCTTGATTCCCACCCATCTTCTCTCCTCCCCAGAAGAGCATGCTACTCCCTCCTCAGCCTCTGGTAAATAGACACCTTTATGTCCCAGTGTACCTCACGAATGCACAATTGTGACCTGTCTATGAAAAAGGACATCAGTAAAAGTACAGACAAAAGCACATGCAGAAACATACCTAGAAAGCTTCTTCTAGTGGTGTTTGACCTGCCACCCTTTCCTCATTGTTTGGGGGTGATTTTACTTAAAAAGGGATGGGGTTTCTTCTTTGATGGTGTCCTTCTTAGCATTTTTTTACATGGCACACAACAGCAGAGTTTCACTAAAGTGCTCCAAATCCTTTTGGGCCATGTCTTGCCATACCCGGGCCTGCCCTCTGACGTTGCAGATGACACTGGCAGTGCTTCTGTGCAGAGAGGACCGTCTTCCTTGACTATTCTCTGGGGCATTTTAACTTCCTCTTGGTCATCTTTATGACTATGGGCAATGAGGGTGCAGGGAGCAGTCAGAAGTTTCTGGAGGGCTGTGTTGAGGGAGATATTACTTTGCTTACAGCAGAGGGAAACTGAAGGCATTGGGGTGGTTCTGACAGTCCTCATCCTTGCCTCCTGGCCATAATTTGAAGATGAGCTCTCAAGGTCAGGCATACTACCAGTCCACTTGAAGCTCAGAGGGAAGGTGGCAGGATATGAGGGGGATGGGCATGGTGTCACTCCCGGATCCACAGGCTCAGTTATGATTGAGATATTTTCCCTCTGGCTTGCTTGTAATTGGAAGATTTTATACATGGCAAGAGTTTCATTATATTTTTGATGTAGCAGGGCATCCTTTACATCTTCTGTTTGAATACCAATGCTGGCCAAAGCTGCCATAATTTTAGGGTCTGGAACTTGGGAGATGGTGTCATTAGAGTGGCTTCTTGTAGAGTCCTGGTTAAGCCAAGGGTGACCCATTATGATTTTCACTGTGGGCCTCTGGTTGGGGCTGGCAGTGAGTATTTTGCTGATGAGACTCCTTAGCCCTTCTGACAAGTGGAAAGGGATGTTATAAGTGCCTCTTAGAACATTGTACACAAGCTTCAAAGGATTGTTTGTTTGAAATGGCATGGTCCCTGTTACTGTAAAGTACAAGGTAACTCCCAATCTCCACACATCAACTTTAGAGGCATCACATGACCCTTTAAAGTATACTTCGGGAGGATTATATTCATGAAGGCCACCAACACATTCAAGCATCTCCCCTGGATTGAATGTCATGCTCATGCCAAAGTCTATGAGCTTTACCCTGCCGTTGAAAGTTACCATGATGTTATCTGGTTTTATGTCGCCATGTGCTATACCCAGCTCATGGCAGTAGCACAGCGCACTAAGTAACTGGCAGAATATATCCCTGGCAGTATGCTCCTTCAGGCAGCCATATTCATTAATATTCTGATACAGAGTTCGGCCTTGAATTAGCTCCATGGCCAGGTAAACGTTCTGATCCGTTTCTATAACCTGGATGAGAGTGATGATATTTGGGTGGCTGGTCCTCTTCATTACTTCCACCTCAGATCTGATCTGCTGGTGAGACTGCTTCTCTTTCTTCAGGACTTTAACAGCAACTGGGATGCCTGTTACCTTGTGGTAAGCCAGGTTGACTTGGGCATAACCACCCTTACCTATGGCCTCCTTGATTGTATACTGGGCCAAGAAGTCCTCTTCACTGGACAAACATGGCCCAGTGATTGGCAGTTCTATACTCTGATGACTCCAACTCACCATCTTTGGCCTCAAGCTACAGGAAAAAAGAAAGAGTAAATGAAGGGAATGAAGGGTTAATAGCCTTCCCTGAAAACTAGAGGGAACTAAAGAGTTAATAAGTATCCCAAAAACTAGCATGCAATGAAGAAGCCTCATAGGCATGTGTCCTTGACAGGCTCATTGACTCCTTATTGATAAACTTCTATTAGCTCAGAAAGCCTTTAGGAAAGAGATACTGTTTGGTAGGATATCCTCCCTAGACAATTTTGCTGAAAAAGCTTATTCTGAACAAAGACACAACTAAGAACAGTTCCTTATCTTCTTCATTGGACCCGCAGCTAGTCCAGTCTGCTTTTTTAAGATTCTCCTTATAAGCTTGCACCTTAGCCTGGCTTAGTGCTTCACCTTTCAACCTGAGGAAAGGTTTCTGACCCCTTGCTGTTTCTTTCAGTCTAGCTGGGCTTGTAGCTCTTCTTCTCCATATAGGTATCTACCTTTTCTCTCTTTAATAAAAGTTAAAATCACTTCACTATAAAGCTTCTAGGTTTTTTTCCTCACCAGTTTAAAACACAACTAAAATCTTGAAAGAGATGTCTTTCCATGTTTTGTATTGTCATGCCTAATGTTGGCCAGCCATGTCAAGTCACATGTTCTAATTTTCATGTAATCTGCTTTTCTGTATGACTAAATTCATGGTCATTAATTGTTCCAATGCTTATGGTCATTAAATGTTCTAATGCTTATAGATTTTAAGATGATGTTAAATTATTAAAACCAGGGTTATGATATAATTCTGACATTAAATCCTAAGGTTTTCAGCTAAAGATATTTCTCTGTAGATTTCTAATAATGAAAGGATTACCTTTGTGATGCTGAACTATTTGCCTCTCTGTCAATTGATAATAATATAAATCAATTGGGTGAAGTTTCTCTTAATTGTCCTGTAAAAAATCTTAAAGATTTTTAAAAGGCAACATGAGATTGTTAAAGAATAATATGAAAAGAAATTTTAAGTAATAGATACAGAAAACATTATTAAGAAAGATATTTAAATGGTCATTGCAAGTGCAAAAGTGTGTGAGGATGTAACACTGAGATTAGAAAAGAAAAGGTGGTCTTCAGGCAGAGCCAAAAAGCTGCAAGATATCAGAAAACGCTAGGTTACTCCTGATTACAGCTTCTCCGCATAGTTTCTGGTGGTTTTCTTGAACTGTAAACTAACAGAGAGACAGATTAAAAAAATATCCTAACTATTGAGAAAACTAAATCTTAGGGTAAAGCTTCATTTATTAATGTTTAATTTCCCATGATAAGGATCTCATACTAAAAAGGTTAAAAATTTAAAAATAACTCCTATTTTATTTAACCTAAAAATACTGATTATTCAACAGTGTTTTCTCTTTCAAAACAGAATTGTCAATGGTTGTAGTAGAGTTTATCTGTTTTATCTCAACAAAGACCAAATTCTGCTCTTTTATATATCATCAAAAAAGCAAATAAGGGCTGGAGAGATGGTTTGGCGGTTAAGCACTTGCCTGTGAAGCCTAAGGACCCCAGTTCGAGGCTCCATTCCCCAGGACCCACGTTAGCCAGCTGCACAAGGGGCATCTGGAATTCATTTGCAGTGGCTGGAAGCCCTGGCACATCCATTCTCTCTCTCTCTTTCTCTCTCTCTCTCTCTCTCTCTCTCTCTCTCTCTCTCTCTGTCTCTCTCTGCCTCTCTCTCTCTCTCTCTCTCTATTGCTCTCAAATAAAAGTTGTTGTTTTTTTTTTTGGTTTTTCGAGGTAGGGTCTCACTCTGGCTCAGGCTGACCTGGAATTCACTATGTAGTCTCGGGGTGGCCTCGAACTCACGGAGATCCTCCTACCTCTGCCTCCCAAGTGCTGGGATTAAAGGCGTGCGCCACCACACCTGGCTCAAATAAAAATTTTTTTTGTTCATTTTTATTTATTTATTTATTTGAGAGCGACACACACAGAGAGAAAGACAGATAGAGGGAGAGAGAGAGAATGGGCGTGCCAGGGCTTCCAGCCACTGCAAACGAACTCCAGACGTGTGCGCCCCCTTGTGCATCTGGCTAACGTGGGACCTGGGAACTGAGCCTCAAATCGGGGTCCTTAGGCTTCACAGGCAAGCGCTTAACTGCTAAGCCATCTCTCCAGCCCTCAAATAAAATTAAAAAAACAAAAACAAACAAATAACTGTCTCATTTCTGGTATCTCAAGTTCATTGCTTATAACTAATTTAATTGTTAAGACATAATCTCTACTTCAGGGTATAGCCCCATGCTCAAATAATGGTCTTCATCAAAAACAAACGATTTCAATATCTAAATCCCTGCTTCCAACCTTCCCTGGGTAATTAGTATCCACACAGTTTTTTAAACTGACCAAAGATGTTACCAAATATAAATGCCCAAACTTCATGTTGTCTAACTTGACATGTTCTGCCTGTACTTTTAGCTATTAGATATTTAAAGAATAAGCTGTGCCTTTCTCTGTATTTCTCTTGCCTTAATTGTTTACATAGTTCAAACAATTCTCTATAAAAAGGTGATAACCTTATATATAATGTCATACCTCATATTACAATAAAAAAATTAAAGGCCTCTGGCCCAAAGTTATGTCTTGTACTGTAATAAACATTTATGTAATTTATACTACATAGTCTTTTTGTATTGACACTGTAGTTTTCGTACTGTTTCAAGGCCATAGCTTCTGGCCAGTATTAAAATTATCTTGTGTTTCTTCTTAACTCTCTAACAGAGCAACAGAGATCTCTCACTAATGAAGCATTTTTTTCAGGCTTTGGAAGAGATTCCTTTGGACCCACACTGATGTAAACATAGACTGATTCTCCACTCCATCTCTGGAACCAGTTTTATAAGTCTTAGTTTCTCATATTAATATCAAGGTTAACAAGATCAAGATATCTTAACTAGTTTTGTCTATTTATTTAAACTCTATCTAAATATGACATTAAAATCAAACTAAACCTTAGTTTTGATTCATAGGACACCTATTTGCAATAATAGGTTTCTTAAATGTTCTACTCATATATGTTTTCCTATTGGGTAAGACTTTTATTTATTTGCTATAAACTTATTCTAATAGGTAAAAGTGGGCCTAATTATCTAAAATATGTTTCAATATATAACCAATATAATTATATAAAACATGTTTTCATCATATTTATACAATAAACAACTGGTAATAGCAAATTATCAAGACTAATCAAACTTTTAGCTTTCATCCTAACATACTTCCATTAATTTTCATAATGATAAGGCTTTTTGATATTTGGACCAAGTAAGTAAAGAATATAAACCATCAATATTAAAGATGTACACATAGAGAAACCTTTAAATCTAAATTTCAAAATTAGTTAACCTCTTAATCTCTATCATATATTTCAAATATTGCTTTAGTACTAAACTGTTATACTTCCTACCTTACCTAAACCAAATCATTATATTTCTACAAATTACAATTAACTTCTTATCCAAGCTGACAATTAATTCTTCTTACCTATTACTTATATTATTATTTTCAACCTTAAATATAATGTTCATGTCAACTGTAAATGTCATGTCATATCCAAGAAAACTCATGCATGGATAATAACCACATCATAATGACTAATAGATTTGACATGACATAGTTTTCTTTCCTAATGGCTCTGATTAGTATCACTGTCCTAAAGAGCTGCCTCCTTGCCTGTTCATAAGATTAACCTGGGATAACAGCCTAATATTTACACAAACTGCAAAATGAAGTTGGCAAATAAAAAACTAAAAGCTAGCCAGGTGTGTGGACACAGACGTTTAATCCCACACTTGGGAGGCAGAGGTAGGAGGATTACTGTTCAATGTCACCGGGAAATTACATAAGTGAATTATAGGTCACCTTGAGCTAGAGTGAGACCCTACTAAAACACTAAAATCTAAAACTCCCAAAAGCCATACCTGTGTGACTAAGACTCCGACATTGGAATAGAGTGATTGTGGAGAAGTAAATAGTTCCAATCCAGAGCCAATAATATTTTGGAATATATTAGCCTTTTTTTATGGCCAAGAATATTATTTCCCTACATGTGACCTGACATCTCTCTGTGACCATCTAAGATATCTATTGCTATACATTAAGAAATCTACCCTGGGGCTGGAGAGATGGCTTAGCGGTTAAGCGCTTGCCTGTGAAGCCTAAGGTCCCCGGTTCGAGGCTCAGTTCCCCAGGTCCCACGTTAGCCAGATGCACAAGGGGGCGCACGCGTCTGGAGTTTGTTTGCAGAGGCTGGAAGCCCTGGCGCGCCCATTCTCTCTCTCCCTCTGTCTTTCTCTCTGTGTGTGTCGCTCTCAAATAAATAAATAATTTTTTAAAAAAAAAGAAATCTACCCTGTCTCTGACATGTACTTTATTCCCCTGATATATTCACCCTCTCTTTTGGTCCTTACATACTCAGATGCCGACAGGGAACATGACTTCACTTCACAATGAGTGACTGAATTCCTCATGGCCACTGAATATCAGCCCCTGAACATCCAACTTCCACAGGGCTGTGTGAGACACCCCGAGAGATCTACTGCCACCCAACAGGAAGTAGTTGGAGAAGAGCTCATCACCCTCATTCCAGCCCATGCAGTCCTCCCCTAAATGCCCCACTCATTCCCAGTTCTCCCCAAACTTTTTATCTTTCCATAGTCTGGAGACCCCCAGAACCCACATAAAAAAGCCAAGTGTGGAGCCTGAGCTTCTGTCTCACTGCTGGATAGGTGGAATCAGAAGGATCCCAGGGTTTGTGAGCCATGCAGTGTAGCCTATTTGGTGAGCCCCAGGCTGGTGAGAGAACCCATGTTATAAAAACAGTTGGATGGCATACCTGAACGAAGCTCCTTACGTTGTCTTCTGGCTTCCAAATGTGTGCTCACATAGCACACAGACTCAGGCAAGTACCAACACACAAGTGTACCTGCCCACACACATGCAGAAACAAATTCTCTCTCTCTCTTTATACACACTCACTCTAACTACACACACTCAAATTAACCAACCAAACAATGAGTTGCTGGTTAGCAAACAATACACAGGTTGTCACCAAAATCTCCTCCCTTCACTATACCCACAGAAATCTAGGGCAGGCCATGCTGCCTTATACCTGCTGCCTGCACTACCTCACAATGGCTGGCTCCTTCATAGGTCATAGTAGCACAGGTGCATCACTGCTTGGCCAAAACCCACAGTAACAGAAAGGACTCTGGAAGTTTCTGGCTTGGGTGGGTAAGGAGGTTGACAGTTGAACTCTTAGAAATGGAAGGTTGCTGGAATCTTCAGTGTGCCTTGGTGCCTGCTTTGAAAGTGCTTACCTTCTGCCTGAAGGACCACTCAATATCTACCCCCACCAAACTGCTTTTCCTTTCAGCTCTGACTGCCTGGTCTCAAACTGATGCCACAACTTAACTGATACTGTACTCAATTCTTCATTTATTAAATGTATTACTTTATTAGTACTTGGGAGGCTTGAAGGAATATAGCTTTCCTATAAAGCCCACAATGTTATGAGATTTTCTGCAAATCCTGAGAGCCCACAAGGAAATTCTTCAGTGTATTCAGTGTTGAACACACACACCTCATCAATCACCATTATGTAGCCAGAAAAACCATCCTCTAAATTACCATATCCATAGATATGAGCATGGGGGAGGGGGCATTGAAGATGTTTTCCCATCATGAAGTGTCTCTAAGTTAATGGTTCAGGGTCTTTCAGGGGAAATGGAAAGCCACTCAAGGCTGTAGAAGAAACACAGAACTGCCATATAGGGAAACTCATGGACAACAGGGAAAGCAAGTCCTAATTTCACTTCCTGCCAAAGACGAGATGCTGTATCAAAGCGCACAACTAGTAGAGTGCTGAGACTGGCGTAGACCGTCACTGTGGCCTGCGTTCCTGGAGGGGGGGGGACACTGTAGACTTATGCGAGCAGCTTTCGTGTTAACTTCAGTCAGAACCCATTCACATCAGAGAGTTGAAATGTCTGGATTTTCAGTGAAATCCCCATGGTATCCATAAAGAAAACTAGACTACATACAAATGGAAAAGAGCTAGGAATTCAAGTGGTTGTTTCACTAAAAAATCAATTAAAAGCAGAAGATGGCAATGTAGGAAATGAGGCACAAGAACTTCTAAGGCAAGTGAAGGAGAAACATCAAAATGATAGACTGAGCTCTTTCTCCTCAGTGATTACATCAAATGTCCATAATCCCCTCTCCCCACATACTAGAAATACATGAGTGCCAGGATGGATGGAAAATGTGACCCAACCATGTGCTGTGTTCAAGACTCCCTTAGACCCAAAGGTTCAAAGGTGGAACAGGAATGTGTGACTCAAACCTGTTATGTGGTTCGGTGTTATTAATAAATGTCCAATCCCATATGAAGTTGCAGTGAAAGGAACAAGCACTGAACATTGCCTCTGTGTTTTTACAACTGCTGTAGAGTTTAGTCCTCTGAGACTCTCTTTTGGGAACTGGAGTTGCTATGTAGATGAGCTCCATAGGTGGAGCCAACCACACATACAGAGCAAAGAGCCTTGGTCTCAGGAGCTTCTTGTCAAATTTGTGGAATGAAAGATAAATTATACTCCACCACCCCTGGGGTATGTCACTTCTCCCTGGCACATCCTGCTGAGCTCCAAGTGCACTGAGGCCTATGCTTCCCAGAGGCAGTGCCAGCGCCTTCATGGTTAAGGTCCTACTCTCTTTACAGCATCAGCAATGGTATTTTTAGGCAGGGGAACTGAGGACTTCATTTAGGCCACGCTGCCTGCATTGGAAGGTGGTATCCCTACTCCTCAGAAGTGAGTGACATGGAGTAGTGACAGACAGTGAGCTGGAGTGGAGTCACTGGGAAGCCGTGCTTGCATCCCCTCCTTGGTTCGCGTCACAGCTTCTGGCTAATCCCCAGTGCTAAATTTCCCACTGTCCTCAGGCTCTGAGGACTTGAGATTCTATCCCGAAGACATTAAAAAGTAGAGACATTAGCTCCTCGTTTTCACAGCATGGATTCACAGGCGCCTAGGCCATGTTGGGGTCGGGTGTGCCATCCCCAGAGCTGGGCGAGGGGCAGGCGAGCGAGCTCCCAGTGCCACGGCTCGGCTGCAGGGCTCAGCTCCCCGGGACGCTCAGGCCCTGGCCTGACCGACCCAGCTCCGAGGCGCACGGCCTGAGCTCCAGGTTCCAGGCCGGGGACGCGGGAGAGAGTTGCTGAGCAGAAGGCGGCAGAGAGCAGAAAGGCCTGCAGCTGCCAAGGCTCCGGGCTCGCGCGGCAGCTAAAGTTAACTAATGCTGCCTTACATTGTCTGACAAGGCCCAGAGGGTGGGAACTGTTTCCTACTGTGTACCCTTCCATAGCAGAGCTAAACAAGCAACAAGGTGTGTGTACTTCATATTGGTATCTCCCTGCTTTAGCAAGAGCATCCAATATGTTAAATGTCAAGCTTGTTTTGTGAGGTGAGCCCCATGACAGCATTCTTTGTATAGAAAGTATGAACATTTCTACATGTCTGACAGCTTTCACGGCTTTTCCTCTTCCAAACGCCGACTTAAAGTGAGCGCTCAATGAGGCTTGTAAAATGCCTATTGCAAGAGCTGGTCCTGTAAGATGAAGCTGAAGCATGGAGAGAGGAGACCTCTTAAGCTTGGGCTTTAGTTCAGAAAAGATAGGAAGGAAAATCTGATAGAAAGGGAGTTGGGCCAGTAGGTTGAACTGCAAAGGCTACATGCAAACAAAGATTACAGTAGATACCGAACTGCCCAGTAAATAATTGAATGCTTATACCCAGGTATAAGTGCTAGTTCTCACAAGTGCAAGGTGGGGATGAACATTCAGAGGCCACAGAGAAAGAATACGTCATAGGAAAAGCTACTCAGGGAGTCATTAGTGCCCCTATGGGGATCATTCTGATGTGGTAGGGAGTGTGGGAACATGGGAGACTTTGAGTTTAAGGAGACCAGTTGAGGTAGAAAAGTATCTATTTACTCCCTGTCGGACCAGAGTCTGGCAGTGGCGTCTTGACCCATTTGAGTTGGGATAGATGGATCCAGTTGGTGATTCCCAATAGCTCTGCTGTCATGGGAGTGGTGAGAACAATAAAGTGAGGTCCAGTTTAGTAAATCATGAGGCTCTGGAGGCGAAATTGCTGAAGATATACTTGGTGATTACCACGGTTAAGAGAGAGAGTAGTGGGTTCTTTTTTTTTAAATTCACTTATTATTATTATTTTTTGTTTCTTTGTTTGTTTAAGATTCTCACTCTACCCCAGGCTGACCTGGAATTCACTATCTAGTCTCAGGGTAGCCTCGAACTCACAGCAATCCTCCTACCTCTGCCTCCCAAGTGCTGGGATTAAAGGCATGTGCCACCACGCCTGCCACTTATTATTTTTTTATTAATAACTTCCATGATTGTAAACAATACCCCATGATAATCCCCTCCCTTCCCCCCACTTTCCCCTTTGAAACTCCACTCTCCATCATATCCCCTCCTCCTCTCACTCAGTCTCTCTTTTATTTTGACGCCATGATTTTTTCTTCCTATTATGATGGTCTTGTGTAGGTAGTGTCAGGCACTGTGAGGTCATGGATATGCAGGCCATTTTGTGTCTGGAGAAGCACATTGTAAGGAGTCCTATCCTTCCTTTGGCTCTTACATTCTTGCCATCACCTCTTCTGCAATGGACCCTGAGCCATGGAAAGTGTGCTTGAGATATTGCAGTGCTGAGCACTCCTCTGTCACTTGTTCTCAGCACCATGGTGCCTTCTGAGCCATCCCAAAGTCACTGCCTTCTGAAAAGAGAAGGTTCTCTAACCAAAAGTGAGAGTAGCATTAATATATGGGTATGAACATTAAGAGAAGTACTTACTGGGCAATTTAGTGAGTATAAGGTAGGAAGATTTAATATCTGACTTCAAGCCCCATGTTTTTTTTTAACTTTTTTATGAGGCAGGCCAATGTACTCTTTTGGAATGGAGTGATTAGTCATTTTTGGATTTTAGACATAGGTTATCTGAATTACTTTCTGGGAGTTTTACCTGAAAGACACCCTGTATTGGCTTAAAGCCATTTAGAGATGTGAATGTCTTCTGGTTAGTACCAGAAGATGTGAGTCTCCCAAATATGGGAGATGATATGAGGATCCCCCGAGGTCTATGAAAGTAAAATAGTGACATGAGAACCCGTGGGGTCTGTGAAATGAAATCAAAGTTCCAGTCACACTCTAAGAAGGGAATTGTGAATGTATCTTCTAGACACTATCAGAAGATGTGAGTCTCCCACAGTCAGGAGATAATGAAATTGAAGTACTGATAAGAGGACACCTGTGGTCTATGAAGAGCAATTGAAGTCCTAATTGTGCTCTAGGCTAACATGGGTCCTGGGGATTCGAGCCTTGAACCAGGGTTCTTAGGCTTCACGGGCAAGCACTTAACCACTAAGCCATCTCTCCAGCCCCCACTTTTTTTTTTTCTCTAGGAGTTTAGGAGCTCTTATTCTTGGAAGTATGACTCAGTTTGAGTTTTCAAGGTCAGGAATTTTGTTAAAACTGCTAAAGAAAGTTTACTTATCAAATAACTCTGACAAAAGCTGATGGAGTCTGTCTTGCCAGCTGAAAACTGACCCTTCCTAGGTAGTAGTAGTGAGAGAGGAGGAAGCTCAGAGTGGGTGAAGTTACCATGCCTGTGGCTAGAACTATACTAGAGGCAGGACCTCCACTGATATAAAGTGATATAAATCAATACTGTTACTATTTTGGCTACATCAATTAGTTGATTTTGCTATGACATAAAGCATATCATATGAGCATAATGGAAATAATAACAAATTGGCTTATAAATGCTTTCATTTCTATATATGTATCATTCTCGTTTTTCTGCCTCTCACCTTCTACCCCATTCCTCTACTTACAAGCTCACAGCAGGTACTTCCTCAGCTTAACCCACCACACACTGTCCCTTCTGGTATGACAACAATATACTCCATTGTGAATTCTCTAGGCTCCTCACCCCTCACCCTTGCCTAACACTCCCGCTTTGAGCTGTTAATAAATTCCCCATTTCCAAAATATCTGGCATTATCCTTTAATTGTTCAAACCCTAACATTCTAACAACTGCTTAAGAGCCTTTTGCTCTGACTGGGCCACCACTTTGTGGCCTACTGTCTTGGTGGCGAAAGCATGAGAGTGCCCTGCTGGTCCCTGTCACTACCATATCCAGTCAGGTATCTGCCAAACAAATGTCATGCTGGGGTATACTGGTGGCCACAAAGTGGGGTTAACCTGCCATGAACAAGCTGTGATATTGCCCCTGTTTATGCCACCCTCAGCAGACCCATGATGCCAAGAACACCTGCTTCTTTTGGCCTCCCATCTTACATGTACTCCACGGTCTGTCCCTCTGATTCTTGGCTCAATGCTTATGGCAGTGACAGTCTCTCAAGACTTTATAATCCCCATGAGAACAACTGCTAAGCTTGTCTAGCTTGTAGAGAAAAGGTGCAGGGGTCTATTTCATAAAGAAAGGAAGCTTATTTTAATATGACATAACTCCAGTAACTCTCTTCCTGGGGCAGCAAGACTAGCAGATCTTCTAGGAAAGAGTATGTGTCTGTAGATTTGTAGGAAGTTCCCCTTCTAGGAAAGAGTGTCTGTGGATTGGCAGGAAGTTCTCCTTCTAGGAAAGAGTATGTGTCTGTGGAATTGCAGGAAGTTCCCCTTCTAGGAAAGAGTATGTGTCTGTGGAATTGCAGGAAGTTCTCCTAGGAAAGAGCATGTACTTGTGGATTTGGAAACTGAGCTCAGCAAATACTTGTCAAAGCACCAGAAGACAGGTATGTAAAGTAAGTACAGTGGGGGAGATGGCCAAGGCCATGGCAATGCGAGGTGGACCTTCCTGGACAGCTTCCTATGCACTTGGCATAAACAGGTTCTGAGTCAGTCCTGCTTCTTTTCATCACCATGATTACGTCTTTGTCAGTGTTGTCCTCTGGGATACCTGCCATTGTCCCCTCTGTCTCCTACTCATCTGTCCCAAGAGCCCACAGTGTATGGGACACATGTCCCTCATCCTTCTTATAATGTTCCTGAGTGCCATAAGCATCATCCCATTTGAGCTTCTCTCCTTCAAAGAGTGAATCCTCGTAGCAGTTACGAGCTAGGAGCTCAGTGTGAGATGTCTCCGGAGTGCCTGTGGAAACTTCCCTGCCCTGTTGGCTTCCTTGTGCTCATCTCCAAGCCTCTTTCCTTCCTTCCCCTTACACTGACTGGGAAATGAGAAATTTCAGGCATCCTTTGTCCCATTCTCAGAGTGTAGGTCAATGTGGAAAATGGGAAGGTCAATATGGTAGCTATGCTGATGTCAGTGGATTTTGTATGGAAGAGTGGAATATAAGTCCCAAGAAAGTCAAACACACCTTTGTGTTTTGAGAATAAAAGTGCTTTACATTGGCATTCACTGTGTGGACACAATCATGGATTTCTCAATACAGCATGAAATGGTCATGTAAGGGCTAGAGAGATTGCTTAGTGGTTAAGGTACTTGCCTGAAAAACCTAAGAACCCATATTCAACTCTCCATGTCTCATGTAAGGCAGGCACACAAGGTGACACAAACGTGCAAGGCCACACATACACACTCAGGTGGCACATGTGTCTGGAGTTCGATTGAAGTTGATGGAGGCCCTGACAGGACAATTCTCTTTCTCTGTAATAAAGAAATTTCCAGAAAAGGTCATGTAACAAGGGTGATCTTTCTTCAGACACAGGCCTCTCTGTTCTCCAGAGCATCCATCTCATCTGGTGGCTGTGGGAAGGACTGCATACATTACCAGAAACTACTTGGGAAAGAAGAATTCCAAGACAAGGGACAGTGAGTGGAGACCTATTATGTCACTTCCAGTTGACTGTCCTCAGTGGGCTTAGCACTGGCTGGGAACACTGAGCTCCCTAGAGCCCATGAAGGAACCTAGCATTCTCCAAGAAGAGCACTGGGAACCTGTGAGCAGGGCCAGGATTTTCTCGATCTGTGCCTGAGCAGGTACCAGTTGGTTCTTAACACAGAGAAGGGTTGTATGAGAGAAGGAAAGATTCTGTAGGATGAGGGGCATGTGATTGTTGGTGTCTCTGTGAAATGAGGGTTGTGTGATTGTTGGAGGCTCAGGAGAATGAATTGTGTACGATTTTTAGATGCCCTGAGGAATGAGGGGTATGTGAGTGTTTATGGCTTTGGAAAACAAGGGATTTGTGTTTGTTGGGGACTCTGGAGAATGAGGAGTGCTTGCTATCTGGAGACTAAGGGGCTGTGATGATTGGATGCTGCTTTCTGCAAGTGCAAGGTCAGGCCCATGGTGTCAGAGGGGTCCTATGCAGGGATAGCATAGTCCCATGACTGACCATGTGACCAGAACCCTGTGATGAAGAGGACATCTGCCATTGTGCTCAGGACAGCATGAACACAGTAACCCTGTAGGGGATAAGGTAAGCCAGACAAAAAAAATGGGTGGAGAGAGCTCCCATAGTGACAGTGTGATCACAACCCTAGAATGGGAAGGATAAAGCACAGACGGCATTGTGACCAGAACACTGGTGGGCAGAGTCCCGTGATGACATTGTGACCAGGACTGGGTAAGTGGAGCTCCCATGGCTGATTGTGTGACCAGGACAGCATAGGAAGAGGGTCTCAGGGTATCATCAGCTGCAGGGACAGTTATATGGTAGCTATCTTGGAGCTGGCATTCTGAGCTTCTCTGGTGTATGAGTTCCACTAAGGCCCCAGGAAGTTGCCTGGAGAGCCAGCCTGCTCAGCTGTGCTGTAACTTCTGTGATCTAACACTGGGCCCGTGGGCCTGGCCTCTCTGTCCACCCCTTGCTACTGCTGGTGTCTGTTCTCTGGAGGGGAGCTCACTCCACAGGATGGAGCTGTGGATGGAGCTTTTGTACCCAGAATTCACAGTGTTCAGATACTCATGAAGAGATGAATGAGCAGGTGCATAGGGCAGGAGGCAGAGACAGCAGAAGGAGGGGCCTGCTGGGCAGAGCTCAGGATTCATAAAGACCTGGGATAGGCTAAGCCCCCCACCTCCATGAGACCCAGCACTCCATCCTGTCATCCCCCCATCAATGCACATATGGCTTGACCTATATCCTATGTCCTTTTAGGATGAGTATCACAGTCCCACTCTCCTGGGACTCACTCTGGGGGTAACTCATCTATCAGAAGAGGGACTCCTCCCCTTCACATCTTCTCTTCACCCTCCCTGCCTTCTTCTATCTCTCTCTTAGGATCTGGCCAGCACAGTCCTCCTGTCTTGCAGGAGGCAGGCCATGCTCCTCATACACCTCAGCTACTGTGCCACTTCCAGAGCCCGGCCATGGGATGCTGACATGTCTAGTGGGGAAAGGGTCCTCAAATTTCAGCTCTGAGCAGCCAAGCACAAGCATTGCTACCCTCAGCATAGGAGCAGGAGGAGTTCTCCATGACTTCTCCACACCCCAGGGATGTTCTAGGCCTGTTCATTCATAGCCATATGTGGCAGCTCTGCCAGCATCAGATACCCTGCTGCCTTAGATGTGTACATCCACCTCCAGCAGCCAACCTCTCAGACAAGCAAAGGGAGAGGATAGGGGCCTAAAGATAGACATACTTTGAAGCCTCTGTTCTCCTGGATGATTCCTCGAATGTCACCTTGGTGGGCCTCATGGCCACAGCAGCGAGAGTCACTGGAACTGGGCTCATGCATGTCGCTGGCTCCAGGTTGGGCTGGCCTCCCCCCACCACCTGCCCCAGAGTCTGGGTCTGGACAGTGAAAGCAGGGCTTCACAGCCCTCCCTGGGTCCTGGACTTGTGCACGGACATACAGAGGTTCTATGTAAGATTGTGCATCCAAACTCCTGATACCTTCTCAAGTCTAAGCATGTGCAGAGCTGGGTCACAGTGAACACAGTCTACTCACACAAGGACACCAAATCTCTAACCTGGAACGTTGTCTAGGGCCTGACTGGGGCTTATGACTCACATTGATGTATCTCCTACCTGCTTCTGGGATACTTTACTGATATATAACATCACACCTTCCCTCTGTTTAGGGGAGTGTGGAGGTTTGACTGAGGTGTCCCCAATAAACTTAGGTGTTTTGAATGCTAGGTCCCCAGCTGATGGCAATTTAGAAATTAAAGCCTCCTGGAGGCAGTGTATTGTTGGGGCAGGCTTATGGGTATTATAGCCAGCTTCCCCTTGCCAGTGTTTGTCACACTTTCCTGTGGCTATTGTCCATCTGATGTTGGCTAGCAAGTGATATCCACCCTGTCCTCATGTCATTTTTCCCTGCCATCATGGATCTTCCCCTCATGTCTATAAGCCAAAATAAACCTTTTTTTTTTTTCCTTTCCTCACAAGCTGCTCTTGGTCAGATGTTTTATGCCAGCAATGTGAACCCAATTGCAACAGGGAGGAAGCTGAAGATCCAGCCATCCAGGCTACCCTTGGACCAGAAGAAGCTGTCATACACAGGTGTGCCTGCAGCTACTAAATCTTATTGCACAGCTCCACCTCAGCCTATGGCCTGGGCTATAGGGGAGGCAGCAGCTGAAGGAGGTAGAAAGATACCATGGCCACTTAGTAGATGGCCACTTACCCCTCTGTAGCATCTGAGGAAACAGCAGATGACCCCGGTGACCCATTTGGAATCCTTGCTGTCTGTTCTGGGCTCAGCCCTCAGGCTCCACCTCCCGTCACTCCCATCACTTCCCATGGCCAGCAGACCCTGTTCCCTGAGATGCTCAGGATGAATTGGGGGTGGTTATCTGACTCTCGCTCCACTCTGTACAGACGTCTGTAGTGTTTTAGCTTTATTTCCTTGGCCTCATAAAGACCTGGAGATGCAACTCATGGAGAGGACAACCATGGCTCTGCCCACTGGCCCAGCCTTCCCTCTTCTACTTCCATGTCCCCACTGAGAGGGGAGTTTGCCTTGCTCACTCCCAGGTGACTCTTCATGTGGCCATGTGTGCATGCTGAAAACAGAGCACAGAAGCAGGCATGTGTGATGTGTGTGCATGAAGGCATCAGGAGTCTCTATGTGAGGCATGGGTGAGTGTGTCTTTGTGCCTGTGTAAATAGGGAGCCCATGCCAGCTTCTGGGCACATGTCCCGTCCTCAAATGATGAGAGCACAAGGAGTGCCCAGCCCAGCCCTGTCCTGGGTGACTACAACATGGGAACTGCTCACAATGAGCCTGTGGCTATGAGTTAAGTGTCAGAGCCTGAAACAATATCGCAAAAACAAACTAGGAGCTGGGGCCACTGGTGACAAGTTCTGCTCATGGTGGGTGGCTGTCACTGAGTATATGCAGGACACCAGTCTCCAAGGACAATGTTTTTCTCCACTCATCCAGGCTCAACCTGGGTCTCCAGGACCTGGCTGGCATGACCCTGCTACTGCTGGTTCCAGGAATGCAGGGGAAGCTTCATCCACTTCCAGCACCAGCTGTCATGCTGTTTTCTGCACAGGAGTCCCTCAAACCCCAGCTCTCTTGGTACTTTCCAACAGAGAAGGATCACTGCTGGGAACCCGGGGTAAAACCAGCTCTCGTGTTGCTCTCTGCAGAGAAAAATAGAATGCTACATCAGGGACTTGATAGGGTTAGACCTGGAACCACATGGCCAGATCACCCTAGGAAGCGAGGATATCAGAGACAGCAAGCCAATGTCCATGAGGTAACAGGAAAGAATAAACCATGTTAGAAAAGTAACACAAATGAGGAAGAGAAAAGCACCAAATCACTGCATTTACAGTCAAACCTTTAAGCTCAAACTTTTATTTCTAGAAGACAAGGCCTATCTTCTTCACATTGTATTGACACCATAGTGGGCTTTCATTCCATTTGCTAAATGATTAACTTTTACTCCATAACTGAGATAAGTGGCTGAAACTCTTAGTTTGTATTCCAAGTATAGACCCAGAAAATAATATTGTCTTTTAAATCTAAGATGACAATTGTTCCACAATATAGGTTGAGTTATGCCCCTTCATTCATAGGTTAAAACTCTAAGTTCCATTCCCTCAGAATATGATTGTGTTTGGAGACGCAGAGTTCAAGTTAAAATGTGATTGTTAGTCCCAAGTTACCTATAACATGGGTGCCCTGTAGGAAGAGATTGGCACACAGAATAAAGACCTTGGGAAGATATAATGAGAAGGCAGCCACCTGCACACTAAGGAGAGATGATGCCACTAGACACCAGCCCTGTCCCCACCCTTCCAAGGACTAGCTGCCAGAGCTGTGGAAAAACAAATTTTTGATATTTATACTTCTAGCCTGTGGCATTTTGTTCTGACAGTGCTGACAGAGTAAGTCAGCCACAAAGAGGTGCACCTGGCTTACATGGGACCTAGAGAGTTGAGTATGAGCCCTTAGGCTTCACAGGCAAGCACCTTAACCACTGTCATCTCTCCAGCCCTACATTTCTTTTTTAATGTGTTTATAGGTATGTATGCATGTTCATGTGTGGGTAGGTAGGTGCACATGTGTGGGGGAGTGCATATAGAAGACAAGATAACCTCAGGTGTCATTCTTCAGGAATGCCATCTGCCTTTTCATTAAACAGGCTCTCTCATTGGCCTGAAGCTCTCTGATTAGGGTGGACTGGCTGGCCAATGAGCTCCAGGGATCTTCTTGCCTCTGCCACCCTAGAGCTGGGAGTTATGTGCATGATACCTTGCCCAACATTTTTATATGGATTTTGGGGATCAAATTCATGTCCTCATGAGCAAGCACTTTACCTACTGAGCTCTCTCCCCAGTCCAGAAAAATCTAATATACATACGGGGTTGTAGTATAAAAAGTAATTCTTCCTGGACATGGTGGATCACACCTGGAATCCCAGCACTTTGGAGGCTTAGACAGGAGGATCACCACAAGTCTGAGTCCACTCATTATGGACTACATAATGAATTCCAGGCCAGACTAGGCTACAGAGTAAGATCTTTACACTGTGAGGTTGTAACCATTATCTCATGTTGACACCATAATATCATACTAGAATCCTGATGAGAGAGGAAATATTCTAGGGAGAGACACTTGTGCCCCTCTGTTGCACTCAGGTTCGCATTACTGGCAGAAAACACCCATCCAAGACCAGCTTGTGGGAAAAAGGGTTTGTCTTAGCTTACAGACTTGAGGGAGAAGCTCCATGATGGGAAAACAATGGCATGAGGAGAGGGTGAACATTACCTCCTGGCCAACATCAAATGGACAACAGCAACAAGAGAGTGTACCAAACACTGGCAGGGGAAAACTGGTTATAATACCCATAAGCCAGCCCCCAAAAATATACACTGCTTCTAGGAGGCTTTAATTCCCAAATCTCCACCAGCTGGGAACCTAGCATTCAGAACACCTAAGTTTATGGGGACACCTGAATCAAACCATCACACCTTCCTTTTGGCTATTAGATTATCACCTATTTTTTTCATTTGCAAAACTGGTATATTTAGCAGGAGTCTGTTTAGCAGGAGTGTATTTAGGAGTCTGGGCCTACAGCTCCTCTGAAGATACAAAGGGCTCTTGCCTACAACTACCAAAGGAATGGACCTAGAGACAAAGAATTCTGTCAGTCCTACAATGGGTAAGGATCTTACATTCCATAAAACCCCTGAGACTTTTTCAAAGCTGGGAGACCATAGGCTGTGATGTAGCCAGGTAGTAGAGTACTTGCGTAGCATGCATGAGGTTCACTCCCCAGCATTGCATACACTGGATACATGAGACCCTGTCTCAAAAAAAAAAAAAAAAAAGGAGGATTGGGCTGGAAAGATGGCTTAGCAATTAAGGCACTTGCCTACAAAACCAAAGAAACCAGGTTCAATTCTCCAGAATACATGTGAGCCAGATGCACAAGGTGGCCCATGCATCTGGAGTTCATTTGCAGTGGCTGGATGCCCTGACATGCCCTTTCTCTCTCTTTCTATTTACCTGCCCCAATAGATAAATAAAAAATACTT
Source organism: Jaculus jaculus (assembly GCF_020740685.1). Lineage (NCBI taxonomy): Eukaryota > Metazoa > Chordata > Mammalia > Rodentia > Dipodidae > Jaculus > Jaculus jaculus. The sequence continues at coordinate 97,173,390 of NC_059106.1, read as the reverse complement.
TTAAAAAAACATGCAGAGTTCCATCCCCAGAACCCAGGTAAAAGGCTGAATATAGGGGCTGGAGTAATGGTTCGGCAATTAAGGCACTTGCCTGTAAACCTGAAAAAAAAATGGAAGATCTTCAAGATTGGAGTCCATTTTCCATGGTCTGTACCTGACTAGAAAACTCTCTGTAACGGAGAATGGAAACAGTGAAGGCAGTCTGTGGCCAAGGTCCCCTTCTTCCAGGAAAGGACTCATTAAACTTTTTTATACCTATATGACATATGTCCTAGCTTTTGTCTCAGGATTTTTTTTTTCCATTTTATTTTCTTTATTTGAGAGGGAAAAATAGGCAAGGAGAGAAAGAGCAAGAGAATGGGCACAGCAGGGACTCCAATGCTGCAAATGAACCACAGATGCATGCGCCCCCTTGTGCATGTGCCTTATATGGATCCTGGGGAATCAAACCTGGGCCCTTTGGCTTTGTAGGCAAGCACCTTAACCAGTAAGCCATTTCTCCAGCCTTCTCGTGACGTTTTATAAATGCAAGATGGAGCTAGGCATGGTTAGGAGGAGTTAGACTTCTACCCCCTCCACATTCTATTTGACCAAATTGCAAGCAGTTCCATTTTTATTTACCAATTTTGTTTTCCTAATTTTTTTTAAAATTATTTATTTATTTATTTGAGAGCGACAGACACAGAGGGAAAGACAGATAGAGGGAAAGAGAGAGAATGGGCGCGCCAGGGCTTCCAGCTTCCGCAAATGAACTCCAGACGTGTGCGCCCCCTTGTGCATCTGGCTAACGTGGGACCTGGGGAACTGAGCCTCGAACCAGGGTCCTTAGGCTTCACAGGCAAGCGCTTAACCGCTAAGCCATCTCTCCAGCCCCAAAATTAAGTTCTTAAATTCCTTAATATCTAAATAATTTGGAATTATTTATGAATTTCAAATGATGCTGCAATACTAATTTCTTATACCTCCTACCTTACCTAAGCCAAATCATATTTCCAGAAATTTTGATTAACTCTTCTATCCAAGCTCAGAATGCCTTCTTCCTTACTTCCACACACAGAACTCCTTGTTTCTCTACCTACCACTTCAGTTAGTTACTAGTTTCAACCTTAGAGATAATACTTGTAGGATGTGTCACCTGTAAATGTCATGTCACACTGTGGGTTTGAATCAGACATTTCCCCATAAATTCATGTGCTCTGAATGCTTGGTCCCTAACAGACGGAAATTTAGGACGTGGAACCTTGCTGGAAGAGGTGTGTTTCTGGGGGTGGCATAGGGATATTATCCCAGCTCCCCATTGCCAGAATTCCTTTCACGCTCCAGCTGCTGTTTTCCACCTGCTATGGCAGAAGGTATTTCCAGCCTCTGTTCATAGCATGCTTTTCCTTGCCATCATGAGGTTTCCCCTAGAGACTCTAAGCCAAAATAAATCATTTCCTCCCATCAGCTGCTTTTGGCCCAGTGTTTTGTCCCAGTAATGAGAAAGTAACTACAACATGCATACAAGAAAATTCATATATAGATATATGATAACCAAGATCCTAATAGCTAATAGATTTAATATGATCCAGTCTTAATATGATCTTGCCTAATGGCTCTGATGAGTATTTCTCTACTGAAGAGCTGCCTCCCTGCCTGTTCAGCCTCATCTGTAATAGACTCTAGGAGGACACCTCCTTGCCATGTGAGACAATAGCCTGTCATGTACATAAAGGGCAACATGATATTTGACAGAAAGGGAACTGAATGTTGACAAGGCTCCCAAAAGCCATGCCTGTATTATCAGAACTTCAATGATGGACTACAGCATTTGTGCAGAATTAAATGTTACCAGTCTAGAGTCAACATTACTTTTTAGTATTTTAGGATATCCAGCTTATTATATTTTACTGTGTCTGACTTGACATCTCTGTGACCAGCTGAGACACCTGTTGTTCTGGGCTACAATCCTTATAGACTCACTACTACTAAGATAGGCTTGTGCATGACACCTGGCTTATATCACTCTGAGGTAAAATGTATTCTTTTGTATGCCAGAGCTCCCTCCCATTTCTCACATTTACTTTTTTTTGCTTTCCAATGTCATGTGTCAATCTTTTATTTTCTTACTTATACAGTTTGTTTTGGCAGATCCAATTTCAAATGGTTTTAGAAACACCTGTTGTATAAGCCCCTCTCTAGCCCTGTGCTAACTTGATTCTTCCAGACCACTCCAGCAAGCCTTATGGACTTTCTTATCCTCCTGATGCATACTACAGACATGAGCCCCTGACTCAGGAACCCTGAGATAGGGTAGCCTCCATCTCAGAACAACACCTAATTTCAGCTCAAAGTGGCTAGAGATATGATCACACTATCTATCACTCCAGGAGGCTTCCCTTCTGAGGTTTCCCTTCTATACCTTCCACAAAAGTCTCTGTTCTTTTTTTCATGCAAACAAAGAAGCTAGAATGTTAGGCTCAGAGCTCTCTACCCAAATCTCTCTCCCTTACCACCTGGCCATGTTAACCCTGGGTCTCTGAGACTACCTCCAGGTATGATAACAGAATATAATTCTGGACTAAGAGAAGGGAAGGACACATTTCCCCACCCACAACTCTGCATGCCACCCAAGGCCCCTTCCTCACAAAGCATTTCTCTATTATCCCCATAAAAGCCACTCCTTGGCCCTTACTCTTTTTGGCTTTCCTGCTACAGGTGTATGCAAACCTTCTGTCTCCTTTCTCCCTTTTTCTCTTCTCTCTGGTTCATGTACCTCCTTATTTCACTCCCCTCTTCTTTTTTTCTCTTCTCTCTCTCCCTCATTCTCCATCTTTCTTGGTACAATTAAGTCTTAGATCCAAGAAACTGTCCATCTTGGTATGTTATTCTTACTTTTTCTTTTATTCATTAGAGAAAAATTAAAACAAGAAACAAGAAAAATTAATTAATTAAATTAAAACAAGAAGTCCCCAGTAATTACCTTATAAAAATAACTATTAGGGGGTTGGAGAGATGGCACAGCAGTTAAGATGCTTCCCTACAAAGCCTAATAACCCAGGTTTGATTCCCCAAAATTCACATGAAGCAAGATGCACAATGTGACATATATATCTGGAGTTGACTTGCAGTGGCTAGAGGCCCAAGCATGCCTGCTCATATTTTCTTTTTTTCCCCTGCCCCCACTTGCAAATAAATAAAATATTTTTTTTAAAAAAAGAAAAGACAGTTGTAATTAAAAAAAAATAACTATTATGCTAGGAGTGAGGGCACATGCCTTTAATCCTTGCACTCATGTGGCAGAGATAAGAGGATCACTGTGAGTTTGTGGCCAACCTGTTTTATAAAGTGAGTTCCATGACAGCCTGGGCTAGAATGAGACCCTACCTTGAAACAAACAAACACAATAACTATTAGTGAAAGTCAAATATGGTGAGCATATTTGTAACTCTAACAATTAGGAAAATGAGGCATGAGGATCATGAGTTTTAGGCCAGCTTGGGCTATATAGACGACCTTGTGGAAAAATATATCGGGCTAGCAAGATGGCTTGGCAGTTTAGGCATTTGCCTGTGCAGCCTAAGAACTCATGTTTGCATCTCCAGGTCCCACATAAGCCAGACACAATGATGCAAGCATTCAATATCACATATGTGCACAAGAGGGCACATGTATTTGGAGTTCATTGGCAGCTGCTGAAGACCCTTGAATGCCCATTATCTCTTTCTCTCTCCCTCTCCCTCTTTCTCTCTCTCATAATTAATTAATTAATTAATTAAATATATCAATGTTAGTATACTGTATTTTTCCATACTCTGAAAATGATCTTCAAACAAATTTGGTCAGCAGAATAAAATATCTTCTCTATATTTGCATGGGGCTAGAAAAGGTCAAACTCAAAGCTAAGAGTCAACATGAGAAGATAGATGTTATAATACCCAGGAGACAATGGTGTGTACATAGCCAGCAAGAGGAGCCCAAGGCCAGAGAAGGTCCAGGCCAGATGCTTCTAGATAGCAGATCTATTTGAAGAGCAAGGCTGAACAAACCTAGAGAGCCCTAGGTAGTAAGTAGACTTGAACCTGGAGCTCCTTCACCTTTTTCTTTAGTGGATAACAGCTCTCAGTTCTCCTGAGTGATTGAAAGAATCAAAGTGATGCTCACTTCAGAACCACTTATACTAAAGTTGGAACAATACAGAGGAGATTAGCATGGCCCCCTCCAAGGATGACATGCAAATTTGTAACACATCTATGTTTTAAATAAAGAGGGCTGGAGAGATTGTTCAGTTGTTAAAGGCACTTGCTTGCAAGGCCTGATGACCCAGATTCAAATCCCTAGTACCCATGTAAGACCAAATACACAAAGTGGCACACGTATGTGTGGTTCATTTGCAGTAGCAGGAGGCCCTAGTGCACCCACACACTCTCTTCCTTTTTCTCTTTCCCTCTTCCTCTCTCTACTTGAAAATAATAAATAAAATATTTTTAAAGCATATTAAAAAAAAAAGGGCTAGAGAGATAGCAGTTAAGGTACTTGCCTGCAAATCCAAAGGACCCAGGTTTGATTCCCCAGGACCCAAGTCAGCCAGATGCACAAAGTGGCTGGAGGCCCTGGCACACCCATTCTCTCCCATTGTCTCTCTTTCCCTCAAGTAATAAATAAATAAATATATATATTTTTAAAAATTGTAAATAAAAATAAATAGGGTGATTAAAGTAAATTTAGTGTATGTCTAGCATAAGGTTCAGGAGTGAACAAGACCATGGAGACCACTCTGAAGCTGACCTGGAATTCACTATGGAGTCTCAGGATGGCCTCTAACTCATGGCGATCCTTCTACCTCTGCCTCCCAAGTGCTGGGATTAAAGGCATGAGCCACCATACCCAGCTAAAATGGAAGCTTTTATTTGGGGGAAAACACAAGCTGCCAGGACTGATTCTCAAGAATGGAGCAGTCAATTTGGGATTACAGATAGTGGGCTATATAGAGCTCTTCAGTTTGGGGAAAAGTGAGGAAGGGAAGGAACTCCTTTGTTTTTTTACATTAGCCATAGAATGTGAGACCAGAACAGTGACCTGACCTGAGAGCTAAAGGGGCAAGATAAGGGGACAGAAATCCTAGACCTGGGGCATTGTTAGGCAAGGAAGGGATAATGGCTGGGTGGCTCCTTGAATGTGGATGACCCACTTCATTGTGTTTCTGTCACCCTCCTGCTGTCCTCAGTGACTCCCTTTTTGCCTGACCCAAACATTCCAGCCTTTTGTTAATGATAAGAGACAAGGTTAATTTTTCATGCTGACCATAAGAGCAATGAGTTTTTATGGGAGAGGCTGGATAATGCAGTTGATGGTTCTGTCTTCAGGGCAGGTGATGAGGAGGCAGTTTCATGGTGGCTAGAGGTGGCAGAGTGGCGAGATCAATAGTACCAGTGTAGCGTGTTGATATGTCTTGGTTCTGAGTAAAGTTGAGACTTTTCTCATACCATCCCTGTACTGAGCTGGCTTCAGGGCAGTCACTGGCAGACACCTGTTATAGAGAAGGTGAGGGAGATGGGCTCTGTGCACCCTGTGAGAAGACAGAAGAAAGAATAAAGGAGCTTGTTATTCTTGTCAATAGTTATGATATCAAAACACCAGGTATAAAGGGAGGATGAGCATGCAGAGGTGAAGGATAGAAAGCATGGGGCAAGAGGAGGCAGAAGGGCATTTTGGGATCAAGGGAAGAGTAGGAACACAAGAGAGTTTAAGTTTGTGACTGCCTGTTGGGGTGGCAGTGTACTTATCCCTAGATGAGCTAGGGTAAGGGCTAAGGAAGGAGGGGGCCTGAGGAATAGCCCTGATTTTGGCTAAGGCAAGTGGGAGGAGCTGGGGTCAGGGTAGGTGAAGTTAATCAGGGACAGGCAGAGGCAGAAGGCTTGAGTTAATGTTAGAGTCTAATATTGTAAGTCAGCATCAGACAGGGGAGCCTATTAGTCTGGATCATTGTTTATATTGTAGTTATATTTTTCTTACTGGGTGAATAAGACCATGCAGACTGCCAGAATTAACTGTATATTTTGGAGGTCAGTAATAGGTCTGTAGGAGAGACTTTTAGGGACCTGTGGAGTTCCATGACTCTCAGCATTGTCATCTTCTAGGATAAGTCAAGGCTGTGCTGACCAAGTGGCCCTCCCTCTTTTGTAAAGCCTGGAGGACTGATTTTCCTCTAATGTGGCTCTCCTCTTGCAGATACACTGACTTGGAATTCATTTCTGAGTTTCCACATCCTCTCTGATCAAGAAAATAGGTAACTTACCAGAGGCTAGAAGTTCAAGTGTCCCATCATCTTCTGTGGCCTTTTGACCTGGGAGAAGGAACCAAAATATTGGTTATCCCTTTAATGCCAATATTTCCAATTGATTTTGGCTTCCACATATGGTTATTGATCACTCAGAGAATGGGTGCACCAGGGCCTCCAGCCACTGCAAACAAACTTCAAATGAATGTGCCACTTTGTGCATCTGGCTTAGGTGCATCCTGGGGAATTGAGCCAAGGTCCTTTGGCTTTGTAGGCAATTGCCTTAACCTCTATGCCATCTCTCTAGCTTCTTAATCAATTGTTTTATAACTTTAAGGCAATTGATTTAATCTAGAAATTGTATGTTAGGAAAAGTCCAGACAGTACAAAAACCTATCATGTGTGTTTGAAAACAACTTTGGTTAGTCTGTATACCAATGTAAGTACCAATTACCCCCCCCACCCGCCAAAAAAAAAAAAAAAAAAAAAAAAACTGAAAGCAGGGCAGGAAAAATAAGCAATGAACTAAAGATATCAGAAATGAGACAGTTAATTAAGTGAAACCTTGACTGAAACTGATTTATATAGCTCAAGAATAAAATAAAATTTGTTCATTGTTGAGTACATTAGATACAATATGACAGACAAAGCAATTTCTTAGATAAATACCTTTTACCATTGAACAATTTTAAGGCTTAACTAAAGAAATATTTATGACTCTTACATGAAGCTTAGACAAATTATATTAGCACTGTTTGTATTTCTATGTCTTAAGTATCAATATCTCTATAAGCAATGAACTTAAGATATCAGAAATGAGACAATTAAATGAAACTTTGACTGAGACTGATTACACATAGCTCAAAAATAAAATAAAATTTGGTCATTGTTGTGTTGCATTAGACATAATATGACAGACACAAAGTAATTTCTTTTTCTTTTTTTTTTTTTTTTTTGGTGTTTCGAGGTAGGGTCTCACTCTAGCCCAGGCTGACCTGGAATTCACTATGGAGTCTCAGGGTGGCCTCAAACTCACGGCAATCCTCCTACCTCTGCCTCCCGAGTGCTGGGATTAAAGGCGTGCGCCACCATGCCCAGAACAAAGTAATTTATTAAATAAGTACCTTTTACCACTAGACAATTGTAAGGCTTAACTAAAGAAATATTTATGACTGTTAAATGAAGCTTAGTCAAACTATATTAGCATTGTTTATATACAGTGGATTTTCTTAAGACATGGGGAGTTTTTTAGTTTTTCTAAGAACAAAATCACAATAAGTCACTTTTTATAAGACTTTATAACCTCAGTGATAATCATCTAGCAAAACCAGCATGAACAAGAAAAGAACCATCTTAAAATCGTAGAGTTTTACTCAGGTATGATGATGTATGCTTACTGATAGGTAACCATCCCAGACTTTGTATAAGCCCAATTACAATATTCTAATATTCTGACATCTGGAAAAGTCTGATATTAACAAAAAGTAGACTTTACATATTTAAGGCACATGAAGCTACAGAGAGTAAACTATGAACAAAAGATCTGCTGCCAAATGCACAAGGGGGCACATGTGTCTGGAGTTCGTTTGCAGTGGCTGGAAGCCCTGGCGTGCCCATTCTCTTTCTCTCTCTCTCTCTCTCTCTCTCTCTCTCTCTCTCTCTCTCTCTCTCCCTCTTTCTCCCTCTCTCTCTTTCTCTCTCTCTCTCTCCCCCTCTTTGTCTCTCTGTCTGTTGCTCTCAAATAAATAAACAAAAAAGAATTTAAAAAAAGATCTGCTGACAGAATTTAAAATAAATAAGAAATCTATATAATGTAGTAACATTTTTGGTTTAATATGAAGACATGGAAAATTTTATAATTTTTTTAAAGTGGGATACCTTTATACACATACATATATATACATATATGTATGTATATACACGTACGCACACATTCATTTCAAGTGTACTTTTCCACTTCCCCTTCACATATTCATTCATTTATTCAGAAGTTATGCAACCCCATTTTAAATTTCTATTCTATTTACAACTCCAGAGACTAATATCAAACCTTGTTATCAGGCAATAAGGAGAGGCTGAGGGAACGGGAGGAGCTGTTAGGGACAGGTCCTCTATGGCATCCAGGTCAAAAGCAGAGGGTGAGGATGACTATGGGGAGGGATTGAGTGAGAGCACATTCCCGAGACCTTGGATAGAGGGACCAGGTGAGAAAATCAAGTAGGGCAGAGAGAAGGCTGTGCATGCAGAATGAAAATAGGGTATATTGGATCATTTGCCTGTGTGTTGGCTGAAGTTTATTTTAAATCACGGAGAATTTGGAAATCAAAAGTATCATTCTCAGGACATTAGGATCCATTGTCCAGCTTATGGATGTGGCCAAGCAGAATTGCAGAGAAAATAAGTTGTCGTCCAAGAGTCATAGAGGCTTTAAATTCTTAAGGAGACAGGGAAAGAGCAAAACAATGGTGAGAGAAAAATAAACCAGAGCTTCAGTTGGATTTACACGGAACACCAATATGACCCCTTGGCCCATTAGGGTAAAAGGAGCACCTCCCACATGGGCAGAGGCTGTACAGGTCGCAACTGTCAGTTTTTAGCCTGTTAGTGGGTGAGGAGGGCGACTGTGCTCCTGATGGCAAAGGCAGCTGGCTGTGGAAGAAGAAAGTGCCTGGCAGTGGAAGACAAGAGCTCAGGAGGGAGGGGGGAGAGGGGGTGTCCCAAGCTGGTGCAACCGAACCAAAAGGCACCCCTTAGGATATGATAAACCAGACAGCAATAGACTCGAGGTTTCGAGAGTGCGTCTTTCTTGAGACCTGGGGTTGGGGCCTAGCAGCCAAGGGGTGTAGCCTGGTGTGTCGGCACAGCTTCTACAAAGAGGGGTGAAACCCAAGACAGGCCAACCCAAGAGAAAGGGACACTTACCGAGGAGGAGGGAGGAGACAGGAAGAACAGTGAGGCCAAATTGTGGTGGGTGTGAGAGCCTGCATCAAACAGAGATGGTCCAAGGTCTTCAGTGGGTCGAATGGCAGATTGGTGTACTGGTCAGGGGAAAGGAGGTCTGGCCACCCAAGAGGGCAACCAGAAGCCTCATCCGAGTCACAGCACCAGATGTAAGGTTCAGGAGTGACCAAGACATGGAGACCACTCTGAGGCAAAGATGCACAATGTGGTGCTTGCATCCTGAGTTTGTTTGTAGTGGCTGGAGGCCCTGGCATGCCCATAAAATATTTTGCAATTTTTTTAAGTTTACTTTAAAAGTGTTATTTTGAATATGCTTTAAGTTATGACAAAAGAAAGGTAATGTTTTGTATTCCCTCCATTGAATTAGAATGATCTTCCAAATTTCCTTAGTCAGTGAGGTGGGATAGCAAGGGAAAATGGAGTCATAAGCAGGAAAAAGAGCATCTATCCAGGAGTGTGGCTGAAGCCTATCAGCACAGCAGTAAGAATTCCAGCACAACCAACAGCTTATTAAGGACTTTCTCCCTTTCCCTGCTATAAACTTGTGATTTTCTGAAATTTTACCAAAAACCCATTTACAGAGAAAATACATGTACTAAAACCCTTGGATAACTCTAGGCTCCTGGTTTTGCCTTACCATATTTTAATCCCATCCTAGACACCAGCAGAATCACCCTATGGCCTCTCTTATATATATATAAAAAATGAAAGAGAATAGGCTCAAGATATGGCTCAGTGGTTAAGTGAGCTTCCTGAGCAAGCATGAAGACCTGAGGGGTCCGAAAACCATCTGAGTCCAAACTTCCAGATTTCCCATAAGCAGCTGGGTATGGCCATATGCACCTGTAACCCCAGTCCTGCAAAATGGAGCAGAGAGACCAGGGAGTTGCTTGTGAAAAACAGCAAGCTCTGCTATCAGTAAGAGACTCTAGCTCAAATGAGAATGGAGTAGAAGAGCAATGGAGCAGAACCCAGTGTTCTGCTCTGGCCATTGCAGGAAGAGCTCCCTGCCACAGGCAAACCAATGGGGCACTACAAAGGCACATGCACATGCATACACCACTCACACCACACCATGAACATAATCCAGACAAACACACACACACACACACACCCATATTACATACCCACAAGCAAAGAAATGATAGGGGGAAAGGGAAAAAGAAAATTTCTTTTATATATATATATATATATATATATATATATATATATATATATATAAATAATAAATAAATATATTATATATATATTTATATATAATAGACCAGTTTCCTTTTCTAGCCCCAAATATCACTACTCAAAGGTGGCACTTTCCCTACATTGCATTCATGGTTTCTTCTGTTCTTGGTCTTCTTAGAAAACATCCTTATACTTGCTACCACTTGAAAACTACTCTGTTTCATGTCCTTGGCTTTCTACTCTGGAGACTGGAGAATAAACCATTTTATAGAGCTCCCCACCTCATGCCCCAGCACACACACATTCACATAAGTCTCCCTGTGTGATCATATTTTTCTATTACTCTTAGTTGACTTAGTATGAACATATAGTGTGAAATGCCATTTTTCCTGACTTTCAGAATTTTTGTCTTTTTCTGGAACTAATGATACCAGAACTTGGGGTGTGTTTGAGAGTGTTGGAGCATTGTCTCAGCTCTTGAATGGGCAATAACTCAGTAGCCAGGGTCTCAGACACTCAATGGTCATACAAGCTTCCACTGAGACAATGGCCTTCTGGGTTCTTGTCTTATGAATTTCTATGAATGCAACTCACAGGCCAGAGTATATAGTTTAGAAATATTTTATTATAGAGCTTAGAGTTTATAGAGAACAAGGTTCAGAGTTATAGAGCTAGAGCTTAAGAGGAAGCTTAACAGAAGGAAGGAATGCAGAGTTCCTGCCCAACTGGGCAGGAGCAAGATTTCCAGAAAATGGAAAAGTCCATGTAGAGAGCCATATTGGGGACTTAGGTGATCATTGCAGCCATGATGTCAGGTGTCTCAGTGGAATCAAGTTCTCAGGGAAGGAGCAAGCCTTTTACACTCCTTTCTCTTCTAAGGAAAGAAATTACAGGACTGGAGACATCTAATTACCTCCTCTGGTAAGGTTATAGGAGAAAGGAAATAGGAAAAAAAACAACAAATTCTTCCTTACAAGTCAAAGCACACTCCTTGCTTTTACTTTCGGGGCTCTGTTACCCCTTACCTGTCTTGCTAATAATAGTAATCTTGTTTGTTTAATTTTCTATGGACTTGTAATTAATTCATCCCCAAAAATTCCTCTGGAAATTTTCTCTTGAAATATTCAAACACATCAAGTTGTTTAATATTTTGATGTATTTTCTGCCAACATTCCCTTTGAGTCTTCTGTTTTCCTGCCCCAATGATGCTCACTCCCTAGAAAGGTTGTATTCATGTCATTTTGGGATCTTCTTCATGTACTTCCCAGGAATCCCATCTTCTTCCTGGGCTGGATTTCTTGTGTTCTGGACTTTGGCTTGCTTGCTTGGCTTCTTGACTTTGTAGAGAACACTCTCTGGCCATTCCTGAAAACAATATGCATTCAGTACCTTTAAGAACCCAAACATGGGCAAATGTTTCTATTCTGTTCTCACCTTCAACTTGAATGAAAGTGTTGCAAAAAAAAAAAAAAAAAGTGTTGCCTTTTAGGTTGGGTCAATATGGACACACAGGTCTCACCAGATAGTTTATTCTGAAACATAAGAACTCACATTACCCTAAATTCCATGTTCTTAAGTGAAAACAGCTTCATTAAGTTTCTCTTGTTTTTCTTTCTTTCTTTTTTTTTTTTTTTTTTTTTTTTTGAGGTAGGGTCTTATTCTAGCCTAGGCTGACCTGGAATCCACTATGTAGTCTCAGGCTGGCCTCCAACTCACAGCAATCCTCCTACCTCTGCCTCCTGAGTGCTGGGATTAAAGGCATGCGCCACCATTCCTAGCCTTCATGAAGTTTGTTTTTTGTTTTTTGATTTTTTACCATTTTATTTGTTTGAGAGACAGAACAATAGACAATGGGCAAACTAGGGCCTCTGGTCATTGCAAACAAACTCCAGACTCATGTGCCACCTTGTGCATCTGGTTTATTTGGTTACTGGGGAATTGAACTTGAATCTTCAGGCTTCTCATGCAAGCACCTTAACTACTAAACCATCTCACCAGGCCCCCTCATGAAGTTTTATAGTAGCAGTTTGTGGTAGTGTGAAGAAATGCCACCATAAGCTCATGGGTTTTAAATACTTGTCCCCCAGATGGTGGCAATTTGGGAAAGTTATGGAGCCTTTGGAATGTGGAACCTTGCTGGAGGAGATGTGCCATTGGGGGAGAACCTTGTTAGTAGTCCAGCCCACTGGGTGTTCAAATCTAGCTCACTCTGATTGCTTCCTTTCCCTGCAGTTGTATCTACAAGTAATGCTCAGTTGTCTGCTCTGCCATGCTTTCTCTGCCATGTTAAAACTTGCATTCAAAAGTGTGAATTGAAATAAACCCCTTACTTCCATAAGCTGCTTGTGGTCATGTGTTCTTTTCCCTAGCAACAAAATGGGTTTCATGTAACATAGGCTGGCCTTGAACTTGCTATGGAGCTGAGGATGGCCTTGGCCCCCTGATCCTCCTGCCTCTGATCTCCTAAGTAGTGGGATAACAGGAATGCTCCATCACATCTACCCTAGTTTCTAAAATTTTGAGGGGATTTCACAATATGAATCACCTTGTAATTACCTTCCTTCTTTACAAATTTGACTTTGAATTTTCTCTAGACTACAATGTTTGTTCTCATTTATTCACCTGCTCTCACATCCCATATTTTATTATGCTGACTCCTATCTCATTTGTACTCTCCATACTTCTTAGCTTATCTCTTTCTTGGTGACATCATACTAGGACTTCAGGAGGAATTTGTGGTGATTACATGCACTTAATCTACAGTTTATAATTAGGACTTTTGTTTATGTAGACCTCGTCTTCACCATAGAAGTCATACTTCTCAAGGCAGCATGGATACCCTTGGTTACTGGAAATGATGAAGTATAAGGAAGAACATAAGAGAAAAAGCACATCCAGTCCCTGTGCCAAGCTGCTATGCATTGGTGCCGCTCACAGCCTGGAATACAGAAGTGTCTTTATGCAAAGGGCAGAGGTCAGTATAGAGATAGATAGCTGGCAAAGTCACCAAGAATAAGTGACCAGTGTGTGCTCAACCCTAAATATAACATCAAAACCACACCCTGCAAGGTTCAGGAAACTTCATGGAAGAAAAGGCAGAAAAAAATGTAAGAGCACAAGGAGGAGAAGTAGGGCTGTAGTATGCTCTTTTCTGGACACAAGTCAGCTCCACTCACGAAACTCACAAACTGTCAATGTTTCATCATAGATGAAGGAGAGGCCCGCAAGACCCCAGTCCTCCCAGAAGAACTTAGTGACAACTGATGATCGCAGAGGGGAGTCGTGCGTTAGTGGGGTAGCCACTAGTGGGTGTCCCATTCTCCAGTAAATAACCTCCTACCCAAGTGCCTAATTTAACTCAGTGGGTCAACAAATGTGTGAAAGGGCTGGAGAGATGGCTTAGTGGTTCAAGCACTTGCCTGCAAAGCCAAAGGATCCTGGTCCAATTCTCCAGGACCCATGTAAGCCAGATGCACAAGGGGGCGCATGCATCTAGAGTTTGTTTCAGTGGCTGGAGGCCCTGGCGCACCCATTCTCTCTCTCTCTCTCCCTTTCTCTCTCTCAAATAAATAAAAAATTAAATTAAAATAAAATAAAGGTGTGAGCCACTATGCACAGCAATAAAGATTTTTTTAAAAATGAATGAAAGTAGGATGGAACTGTAATGGGAAGAAAAGTTGTTTTTTTTGTTTTTTTTTGTTTTTTTGCAAGAGAGATGGAAAAGAAAAAGAGTAATAGCAGGGGTAGGGAGAGGACACCTAAATGCATTGTATAACTGTATGAAAGTGTCAAAAATAAAATAGGGCTGGAGAAATGCCTTAAGGTTAAGAATCTTGTCTGCAAAGCCTAAGGACTCATGTTCAACTCTCCAGGTCCCATGTAAACCAGACACACAGTGGAACAATCATGAAAATACACACATGTGGCCTTCCTTCCTTCCTTCTTTCTTTCCTTCCTCTCTTCCCTCCTTCTTTCTCCTCTTGGCTGCTGGAGCTGCTTGCTGCCTTCCAGCTTGGACTGAAGACCAGGGCAGACAGTGTCAACTGAACACTGGCGTGGACTGAAGCCCAGTGGCTCCTCAGGACCCTCCAGGCCTTCAGTGCGGGATCGGGACTGCGGTGGCATCTGGCCATGTGGACTGAGCAGCTACCTGCTTCCTTGATTATCAGGCCTGCAACTGCTATTGGACTACGTGTGTCAGGGAGATGCGGGGAGATGCCCCTTATGCAGTTGTCCACAGACTCTAGAGAAAAGCATGAGGACCACTTCGGTACAGCTGGACTATAAAGCCATGAGGCTGGAGATATTGCAGTGGATTAGTAAAGAAGAGAAGATCCTGGTGCCTACACATTGACGCTGAGCAACGAGGAATAAGAAGCGAAGAAAATTGGGAAACAGTGGCTGTTAAAGGAGAAGAACGAAGAGATAAAAATCCTAGAAGCTGGTGCTGGAGATAAGGTTGAGTGAATAAAGCACTGCCTGCGCAGGTGTGAGTACCTGTGTTCAGAGCTCCGAATCTCACCTAAAAGAGAGAAGCTGTGATGCGCTTCTGTAACCTCAGCACACTACTGCAATGAGGGAAGCAGACACAGGAGAATTTCCCAGAAGCTCGCAGCCCAGCTAAGCTTGGCCCACAGAGCAGTGAACAGGGAGAGATCCTGCCTCAAGTGAGGTAGAATGACTGACGTGGAAGTTGTTCTCTGCCCTCCACACCCACGTGGTGGCATGCATGTGCCTGTGCTCACACACATGAACACGCACACATACAACATACACACGAGTACATTAAAAATACTTAAAAGTCCTGGAAGCCAAGGGAAGAAAGTTATACATCGTGACTCTGAAGTTGAGAAAAACCGTGGGCTTTTGGTACATGGAGGGTACTGTGGTCTAGACGAATGCAATTTTAAAAAATTATTTATTTGGGAGAAAGAGGGAGACAGAGAAAGAGAGAGAGAGAGAGGGAGGGAGGGAGAGGAAGAGAGGGGGAATGGGTGCGCCAGGGCCTCCAGCCACTGCAAACGAACTCCAGATGCATATGCCCCCTTGTGCATCTGGCTTACATGGGTCTTGGAAAGTCAAATTGGGATCCTTTGGCTTTGCAGGCAAAAGCCTCAACTGCTAAGCCATCTCTCCAGCCTGCCCAACAAGAGCATTTTGTGTGTGTGTGTGTGTGTGTGTGTGTGTGTGTGTGTGTGTGTGTGTGTAATGACAGAAAAAATAAAGTCCTGATAGGAGTGTGCTGAGAGAAAAGAAACAGAGCAAATCCAGAAAATTATTTTTGAGGCTTGTTTATGAAGGGAAGCAAGGAAATGGGAGTGGGATTTCAGGTCAAGGGAAGATTTGTTTTTCCCCTGCAACAATGTAAAACATAACTGTACGTTTATATAATGTTGGAAGTGTCCAGAAAAGGTGAAAAAATATGATGATGAAGGACAGCAATAACTGCTAGGAGCATGTCCCTGATAGTTGAGAGGGGTCAGAATCTAGTGAGCAGATAACTGCATGGATGGACACCCAGCAGACCCACTGGTGGTTGCAGGTGGTAGAAGGAGTGTGAAGTCAGGTCAGTTTTGTATGTGAGCATGCTTTGATGCTCTTCCACTCCCACTGGAGGCAATAAATAGCAATGTTATCAGCTGAAATTGAGGAAGGATATGTATGAGCGTCCAGTAGCCAAGAAGGGAAGAAGAGAAGATAATGAATGATTGCTGACAAGGGGAGACAGCTGGCTGAATAGGGAAATATATGCACTAGCAGTTCCTGAGGCTAGTGGTCATGAACTTAAAAACAAGTCCAGTTAGCCTGGTTCAATGATTGTCTACAATAATACCCAGCAGGTTAGATGCAGGTATGGGTAGAAAGGCCAATTTAGTTGGCGCTATGGCTTATCCAATTGAAATATAGTGAGGCCAGGCATGGTGGCATCTGCCTGTAATCTCAGGATTTGGGAGGTAGAGGCAGGAAGATAAGGAATTCAAGACCAGCCTCACCAACATAGCATGTTCCAGGCCAGCCTGGTCACTGTGTCAAAATTGAAATATAGGAGACTGCCATCTCTCTAAAGTTCACCTGTGTTGCTTTTCAGTCCCCCCACCTTCACCCCAACAAAACACTGGTCTTTTTTTAATATGCTTATTAATTTATTTGTAAGGGGGGGGGAGAATGAATTAAAATGGATACTCTAGGACCTCTTGCCGCTGAAAACTAACTTAAGACATGCCATTTTGTACATCTGGCTTTATGTGGGTACTAGGGAGTCTAATACAGATCATTAGGTTTTGCAAGCAAGTGCTTTTAATCACTGAGTTATCTTTCTATCCCTGGTCTGGTTTTTAAAAATCACCATAAATGAGTTTTGCTGAGTATCGTGGCACACGCCTTTAATTCCAGCCCTCAGGAGGCAGAGGTAGGAGGATCACCATAAATTCAAGCCCACCTTGAGACTATAGAGTAAATTCCAAGTCAGCCTGGGCTAGAGTGAGACCCTACCTAGAAAAACCAAACCAAAATAAAATAAAATAAAATAAATCATCATAAAAAAAAGAGAAAAAAAGAAAATACACACATGTGCACAGGGGGCACACACATCTAGAGTTCGATTTCAATGGCTGGAGGCCCTGGTGCACCAATTCCCTCTATCTCTCTTACTCTCGCTTTCTTACTCTCTCACATAAATAAAGGCTAATCTTTTGGCTGCCTCAAAAAAAAAGTAAAGAAAATATTTTAAAATTCAAAAAAGAAAGGAAAAGGCATACATGTTAGTATTCCATGATACTATCTTATAACATTTACACACTGGCTCACAAAATAGAATTATCAACCAGCATTCACTTGGAACCACACTCATTTGTCAGTTGGAGTCATGAGTTGATGCCCGAGTTCAGCAAAAGTCAATTGAAATCATTCTGTAAGAATCAATTAGATACAGCCGTGTGTGGTGGCACACATCTTTAACCCCAGCACTGGGAGGCAGAGGTAGGAGGATTGCCGTGAGTTCAAGGCTACCCTGAGACTCCACAGCGAATTCCGGGTCAGGCTAGAATGAGACCCTACCTTGAAAAACAAACAAACAAAAAGAATCAATTAGATATAATGATTTTTTAATACACATAATTATTATTCATCCTTTATATTAGTAAAATATGGTATAGGTATGTATATATATTTGTTTTCAACTTTTTATGAAAGCTGGTTCTTAAGCACTTGTCAGTACAACACTGTATGTGACCATCTTCACACTATAAATCCCATGAGGAAAGTATCTATTTGTTTGATTTCTCAAAACTTCATCATTTCCATTAGCATCAGTACTCCATAAGTAATTATTGTGAATAAGTGTGATAAGTAATCTTGAATGTCAACCTGAGGGGTTTAGAATTACCCTGTAAACAAATTTCTGGTCTAGTATCTGAGGGAGTTTCTAGATTAGGTTGAAGTGTGTGGGGGTTTGAGTGGGAAGTGTCACCCATAGCCACATGGGTCTGTGATTCGACCTCATGCTTGACCCCAGCTTGTGTCAATTTGGAACGTGGAGCCTTGCTGGAGGAGGTTTGTCACTTGGAGTGGGCCTCTGGAAATTTTAGTCCTAGCCCTGCCCCCTTGACAGAGATGGCTCACTTTCTTCCTGCTTCCTTCCAGCTGCTGTGGCAAGATGTGATGCCTACCCTCTGTTCTGCCATGCCATGATGAAACTTCCACTCAAGACTGTAAGCCAAAATAAACCCTTTCATTCCATTTGCTGCTTTTTGTTGGGTATTTTATCCTAGCAATGAGAAGCTAACTGCTACAAAGTAGGAAGATTCACCTTAATTATGGGTAGCAATATTCTATGATCTGGGGGCCCAGACTGAATAAAAGGAAGGAAGCAAGCTGAACATCAATACTTATCTCTTCTCAATCTTCTACCAAGTGACTCCCCACTTGCTGGGCCCCACCTTTAAATTGTGACCAGAAATAAACCCTTTCATCCTTAAGTTGCTTTTGTTGGATGTTTGTTACAGCAATGAGAGGAGTAATTGTTTTAGTTTGAATGTGAAATGTCCCTCATAGGCTCATATGGTTTGAACACTTGATCCACAGCTGGTGGCACTGTTTGGGAAACCTTAGAATATAGAGCTTTGCTTGCTGGAGGAAGTGGGTCACTGGGGATGGGCACTGAGTTTTTATAGCACAGCCACACTTCCCTTTTGCTCTCTGCTTCCTGACTGTGGATGCACTGTCACCAGCCATCCTCCTGCTCCTGCTGCCACACCCTCCCCACCAGGATGGACTGTGCCACCTGAAACTGTAAGCTGAAGTAAACCTTTCCTTCTTAAGCTGCTTCTTGTCCAGTATTTGGTCACAACAATGAGTGAAGTAACTAGTACAGTAACTAACAGAAAATTGGTACTCAGAAGTGAGGTTATTGCTATGATAAACCTGAACAAAAAGTTGACAACTTTTTCAAACTGATCTTGAAGAGGAATGTGAAAGAATTTCAGACTAGAAAAGCCCTAGACTGTTGTAAGTAGAACTTAATGGCCTGTTTTGGTTTAAGTTTGGAAGACTAGAAGGCTAAGAGACATGTGGCCGATGGAGATCTGTTATGGGATTTCAGGACTCTATTGGCAACTGAGTTAGAGAACACTTATGCTTATTCTAGCAAAGAATCTGGCTTTAATCTTGTCTGATTTCTGAGAACATGGGTGACATTTAATTCAAAGGTAATGGACTAATTTGTTTGACAGAGGAAATCTGAAAACAAGATAGCATTCAGACTGTTGTATGGTTACTGTTCACTCTGATCCAGGTCTAGATTGAGAGAGCACAAAAAGATGAAACATGTGCAGTTTGGCAAGGAAAAGAGTATGATAAAATTTAACTGTGCAGACAAAATAACTCAAAAACAGCTGTAGTTGTTAAAGGGATGTGATAGTTAAGGTGTTGTCAACTTGATCTGTTTAGTAATCCACAGGCTGCTTCTAGGAAGGATCAACTAAAGGAGGAGGTCTTTCTCCCAGGGTGAGCCCTTCCCCCAGAGAGGGTGGCTCTGCTCAGAGAGGGACTTGATATAAGGAAGCTCTGGATAGAAGAGTCCCCTTTTTTTTCCTTCCTTCCTTCCACTTGGCTGCCGGAGCTGCTCCCTACCTTCTAGCATGGATTGAAGACCAGTACCGACTAAAGACCAACATCAACTGAAGACCCACGTGGATAGAAACCCAGCGGCTCCTCAGGAAGCCTCCAGGCTTTCCGGTGCCATCTGCAGTGCCGGGTCGGGACTGCTGAGGCATCTGGCCACGTGGACTGAGCAGCTACCAGGTTTGGTGATTCTCGGGCCTGCAACTGCTATTGGACTACTGTAAGCTAATCTAATAAATTCCCTTTTTAAAATAATTCATTCTAGTAATTCTGTTCCTCTAGAGAACCCTGACTAATACAGATTTTGGTACCAGGAGTGGTTCTAGAGAAACAGAATTGTAAGGATGGATTTCTCTAGTGGGTTTAGTGCTATCTGGGGTTGGCTCTCCAATTTCAGTGCTACTAAAGGCCCTACTGGTGATAAGGAGGGCACTAATAATCCATGGTGTGCACTATTTAAAGAACTCCATGAGATAGATGTGTTTGCTGACCCTGACTCATGTCTTGTGAAGAGCAAGGAATTTAGTGACTCTGTATTTGAAACATTTGAATATTTGTGGAAAAGTAAGACCAATGATGAGGCTGGTTGGTTGCTTTTAGTATCTGTGGACAAACTACTGAGGGAACAGCAGAAGCTCAAAAAGGAAAATTCCAAGCTTAAGACCTGCATACATGATCTAAAAGTTTCTAAGGGAGCCCTGGAGGAGAGTCTCCTCTCTAGCCAGAACAGGACTAAAATTGCAGAAAACCAAACCCAAGCTCTCATTGTGAGATTGGCTAACTTGCAAAGTAAACTTAAATCCTAGCCTCACCAACTATCAGAAGTTAAAGTGAGGGCACTGATTGGAAAAGAGTGGGATCCTGTGACTTGGGATGGTGTTGTGTGGGAAGACCCTGAAGAACCTGGGGACATTGAAGTGTTAGATTCTGAAGAAGGTGTTTTGGATGAAAATATGACCTGCCCTCCCTTAGCACCAGTTGTATCCTCACCCCCACACCCTGAAGTATTATCCTCCCCACCCTTGCCTGGGGGAATTCATCCCTCTTTGTCTGAGGAATCAGCAGAAAATGCTGGTGATTCTCAGTTCCCACCCATTTTTGCCTCTAGGCCTATAACCAGACAAAAGGCTAGGCAGGCTCCTAAAGGTGAGATAGAAAGTGTGACACAGGAGGAGGTAAGGTACACTCCTAAAGACCTTCAGGAGTTTTCTAACTTGTACAGGCAGAAGCATGGGGAATATGTGTGGGAATGGATTTTAAGGGTATGGGATGATGGAGGAAGGAACATAAGATTAGATCAGGCTGAATTTACTGAAAAGGGCCCATTGAGCAGAGATTTTTAGATTTAACAATGCAGCTTGTGCAGTTGGAAGGGGTGCCAAGAGTTTATTTGATTGGTTGACTGAAGTATGGCTCCAAAGATGGCCTACTGTGAATGAGCTTGAGCTGCCTGATATCCCTTGGCTTAATGTCGATGAATGGATTAAAAAGCTCAGAGAACTTGGAATGCTGGAGTGGATTTGCCATGTAAACTCATCTTTGCCCCCACAATGGGAGCGACCAGAAGATGTGCCCTTCACTAAGACCATAAGAAACAGATTTGTGAGGGGAGTGCCAGCATATTTAAAGTCCCCTATCATTGGTCTTTTATGTAAAGAAGACCTCACAGTGGGAGCTGCAGTTGCTGCATTAGGTGATTTAGATTAGGTGATTTAGGGTAACAAAGGCCAAGTGGCAGCGCTGAATCGCCAAAGGTGGGGTGAACGTGTTTTTCATAATAGACAGAGTAGACAAAATTATTCACATAAAGGTATGACTCGTATGGACCTTTGGCATTGGCTGATTAATCATGGTGTTCCCAGAAGTCAAATAGATAAGAAGCCTACTGAGTTTCTTCTTGATCTGTATAAGCAGAAAAGTTCCACAGCAAGGGGACATAAAGCCACTTTGAATTATAGCAACAGAGAATCAAGATCTCTTAATCAGTTTCCAGATGAGCCAGTTTACAGATCCTGAGCCCCTTGATTGAAGGGTTGGCCGGGTTCCCTCGGGGAAGGACCCTCCTACAACTGGCAAAAGTTTCAATATTAAACTTACAGCTATCCTTCCTCAGAGGGACCTGAGGCCTTTTGCTAGAGTAATGGGGAAAGGAAATAATCAGACTTTTGGGGGCCTACTGGACACTGGCTCTGAATTAACATTGATTCCAGGAGACCCCAAAAAGCACCATGGCCCTTCAGTTAAAGTAGGTGCTTACAGAGGTCAGGTGATCAATGGAGTTTTGGCAAATGTTAGACTGACAGTGGGTCCAGTGGGTCCCCAAATGCACCCTGTGGTTATTTTCCCAGTCCCAGAATGCATAATTGGGATAGATATACTTAGGAGTTGGCAGAACCCCCACATTAGTTCCCTGACTTGTGGAGTAAGGGCTATTATGGTTGGAAAGGCCAAATGGAAGCCATTGAGGCTCCCACCACCAGGGAAAATAGTGAATCAAAAACAATATCGCATCCCTGGAGGGATTTCAGAAATTAATGCCACTATAAAGGACTTGAAGGATGCAGGGGTGGTGGTTCCCACCACATCTCCCTTTAACTCTCCTATTTGGCCTGTTCAGAAGACAGATGGATCCTGGAGAATGACAGTGGATTATCGGAAATTTAATCAGGTGGTGACTCCAATTGCAGCTGCTGTACCAGATGTGGTTTCTTTACTTGAGCAGATTAACACGTCTCCTGGTACCTGGTATGCAGCTATTGATCTTGCAAATGCTTTCTTCTCCATACCTGTCCATAAGGACCACCAGAAGCAATTTGCCTTCAGCTGGCAAGGTCAGCAGTACACATTTACTGTTTTACCTCAAGGTTATATTAACTCTCCAGCCCTGTGTCATAGCTTAATTCGCAGGGATCTTGATCTCCTGTCCCTTCTCCCAGGGTGTCACGTTGGTCCATTATATTGATGACATAATGCTAATTGGGTCAAATGAGCAGGAGGTGGCAACCACTCTAGAGTTGCTGGTACAGCATATGTGCATCAGGGGATGGGAAATAAATCCATCCAAAATTCAAGGACCTTCCACCTCAGTGAAATTTCTAGTAGTTCAGTAGTGTGGGGCATGCAGGGATATTCCTTCTAAGGTGAAGGACAAGTTGTTGCATTTGGCCCCTCCTACCACTAAGAAAGAAGCACAACGTCTAGTGGGTCTATTTGGATTTTGGAGACAGCACATTCCTCACTTGGGTGTCTTACTCCACTCTATATACCAAGTGACTCGGAAAGCTACTAGTTTTCATTGGGGCCCAGAACAAGAGAAGGCTCTTTGACAGGTCCAGGCTGCTGTGCAGGCTGCTCTACCCCTTGGGCCGTATGATCCAGCAGATCCGATGGTACTTGAGGTTTCAGTGGCAGACAGGGATGCTGTTTGGAGCCTTTGGCAGGCCCCCATAGGTGAATCACAGCGGAGGCCCTTGGGATTTTGGAGCAAGGCCCTGCCATCATCTGCAGACAATTATTCTCCCTTTGAGAGACAGCTCTTGGCCTGCTATTGGGCCTTAGTGGAAACTGAACGTTTGACAATGGGCCATCAAGTTACTATGCGACCCGAGCTGCCCATTATGAGCTGGGTGTTGTCTGACCCACCAGGCTATAAAGTTGGACGTGCACAGCAGCAGTCCATCATCAAGTGGAAGTGGTATATACGTGATCGGGCTCGAGCAGGCCCTGAAGGTACGAGTAAGTTACATGAGGAAGTTGCCCAAATGCCTATGGTTGCTACTCCTGTTGCAATACCTTCTGTCCCCAAGCATGCACCTATGGCATCATGGGGTGTGCTCTATGATCAACTGACTGAGGAGGAAAGATCTAGGGCATGGTTTACAGATGGTTCAGCACGTTATGCCGGCACTGCCCAGAAGTGGACAGCTGCAGCATTACAGCCCCTTTCTGGGACAACTCTGAAGGACTGTGGTGAAGGGAAGTCTTCACAATGGGCAGAACTTCGGGCAGTGCATATGGTTGTGCATGTTGCTTGGAAGAAAAAATGGCCAGATGTGCGGTTATACACTGACTCATGGGCTGTGGCCAGTGGTTTGGCTGGATGGTCTGGGACTTGGAAGGAGCACATTTGGAAAATTGGTGAAAAGGACATTTGGGGAAGGTGTATGTGGATAGACCTCTCTGAATGGGCAAAGGATATAAGGATACTTGTGTCCCATGTCAGTGTTCATCAGAAGGTGATCTCACGGAGGATGACTTTAATAATCAAGTAGATAAGCTGACCCATTCTGTGGATAGTGGTCAACCTCCTTCCTCAGCCAACCCTGTCATTGCCCAATGGGCCCACGAACAAAGTGGCCATGGTGGCAGAGATACAGGCTATGCATGGGCCCAACAACATGGACTTCCACTAACTAAGGCTGACCTGGCTACGGCTACTGCTGAGTGCCAAATTTGCCAACAGCAGAGACCAACTCTGAGCCCCCGATATGGTAGTGTTCCTCGGGGTGACCAGCCAGCAACCTGGTGGCAGGTTGACTACATTGGACCTCTTCCATCATGGAAAGGGCAGTGTTTTGTCCTTACTGGAAGAAACACTTATTCTGGGTATGCATTTGCCTTACCTGCACGTAGTGCTTCTGCCAAAACTACCATCTGTGGGCTTACAGAATGCCTCATCCACCGTCATGGCATTCCACACAGCATTGCTTCTGACCAAGGAACTCACTTCACCCCCAAGGAAGTACGGCAGTGGGCTCATGATCGTGGAATTCACTGGTCTTACCATGTGCCCCACCATCCTGAAGCAGCTGGCTTGATAGAACAGTGGAATGGCCTTTTGAAGAAACAGCTACAGCACCAACTAGGTGGCAACAGCTTGGAGGGCTGGGGAAGTGTCCTCCAGCAGGCTGTATATGCTCTGAATCAGTGTCCTATATATGGTACTGTTTCTCCTATAGCCCGGATTCACGGGTCCAGGAATCAAGGGGTGTAAATGGGAATGGTCCCACTTACCATCACCCCAAGTGACCCGTTAGCTAGATTTTTGCTTCCTGTTCCCACAACCTTACAGTCTGCTAGACTACAAGTCTTAGTCCCAGAGGGGGGAGTGCTTTTGCCAGGAGACACAAAGAACATTCTATTGAACTGGAAGCTTCCCCCTGGTCACTTTGGGCTCCTAATGCCCTTGAGTGAACAGGCTGAGAAAGGAGTTACAGTGATTGCAGGGGTGATTGATCCAGATTACCAGGGGGAAATTGGGCTGCTCCTCCACAATGGAGGTAAGGAAGAGTATGCCTGGAGTGCAGGAGATCCTTTAGGGCATCTCTCAGTGTTACCATGTCCTGTTGTCAAAGTCAATGGACGACTGCAACAACCCAATAGAAGTAGTGTGATAAATGGCCCAGATCCTTCAGGAATGAAGGTATGGGTTACCCCTCCAGGTAAAGAACCAAGACCTGCTGAGGTGCTTGCTGAAGGTGGAGGGAATACAGAATGGGTAGTAGAAGAAGGCAGTTACAAATATCAGCTAAGGCCACGTGATCAGTTACAGAAACGAGGACTGTGATTGCAATGTTTCTGTCCTGCCTTAATAACAGAGTGTTTGTATCTACACCAATATTAAGATTATATCATTAGCTAACTGTTGAATTTATATTAGACCCATTGTATTAGAAACTAAGCTTGTGTTGGGGGGAGGATTTTGCGGTTCCAGTTGTACGTGGGATAGTTCTGCGATGTTAGGCGGAATTATGAGCTTGTTACTGTTTTCATTTGGAAAATAAGTATGATGTAAGGAGACATGATTTGATGCCAAGTTGACAAGGGGTGGACTTGTGATAGTTAAGGTGTTGTCAACTTGATCTGTTTAGTAATCCACAGGCTGCTTCTAGGAAGGATCAACTAAAGGAGGAGGTCTTTCTCCCAGGGTGAGCCCTTCCCCCAGAGAGGGTGGCCCTGCTCAGAGAGGGACTTGATATAAGGAAGCTCTGGGTAGAAGAGTCCCCTTTTTTTTCCTTCCTTCCTTCCACTTGGCTGCCGGAGCTGCTCCCTACCTTCTAGTGTGGATTGAAGACCAGTACCGACTAAAGACCAACATCAACTGAAGACTCACGTCGATTGAAACCCAGCGGCTCCTCAGGAAGCCTCCAGGCTTTCCGGTGCCATCTGCAGTGCCGGGTCGGGACTGCTGAGGCATCTGGCCACGTGGACTGAGCAGCTACCAGGTTCGGTGATTCTCGGGCCTGCAACTGCTATTGGACTACTGTAAGCTAATCCAATAAATTCCCTTTTTAAAATAATTCATTCTAGTAATTCTGTTCCTCTAGAGAACCCTGACTAATACAAGGGATAAGCACCCACTAAACAGAAACCTCTTGCTCCACACTGGGACAGAGGAAAGGTCCCCCGAAGACAGAACTTCACCCATCAAAGGCTCCATCCATGAAAACACAAATATATTTGAAAACAAAGAGCCTAATCTGTGAATACTGCAGAAGGGATCCCATTGTCAAAAACAGCAACCAAGGAAAGTGATTCCCCAGAGTCAACCTTCAAGGAACATAGAAGCTGATACAGTTGTGTTTCAAGGGCTACAACCTGAGCTGGTCACAGAAATTGTATATCAGTTGCTTTCTCATTGCTGTGACAAAATGCCTGACCAGAAGCAATTTATGGAGATAAAGGTTTTAATTCAGCTTACACTTCCAAAGGATAGAGTCCATCAAGGTGAGGAAAATATGGCAGGCCAGAGGGATGCCAACACCACACTGTTATTAGAAGCAGACAGAAAGAGAGATAGAACAGCAAGTATGGTTGGGCTATAATCCTTCAAGCCTTACCCCCAATGATACACTTCCTCCAGCAAGGCTCTACCTCCTAAGGGTTCCACAACTTTCCCAAATAGTACTACTTGGCTGGGTTCAAACACATGAGCTTATGGGGGGACATTTTACATTCAATCCACCACATTCTGCCCTGACCTCACCCCAATGGGCACAATGGCCATGGTGTAATGCAAAATGCATTCACTTCACCTTTAAAGTCTCTAGTTTTTACTAGCCCCAACACTATTCAAAAGTCCAAAGTCTCATCCATGACTCAAGGGTCTCTTAAGTGTGATCTACAATTTATACACCTCTAACATATAATGGCACAAAATAAACATTCTCATTCCAAAAAGGAAGAATGGGGGCACAGTAAGAAGAGACTGGACCATAGTATGACTGAAACCTAGCAGGATAAACACAAAATCCTGCAGTTACCCGACTGGTATCTAGGACTCATGTTGAAATCATCTCGGCTCCAAAAATCTTAGTTCTACCCCTTCAGGTGTGCTGACTATAGCCTTTCTCCTAGACAGGATCAGCCTGAGCTCGTTGCTTTCCTTGGCAGGTATTGTATGGTTCTGGAATCTCTAACATTCTAGAATCCATCATAATGCGTGCTTCATCTCTACAGTTTCATGTCTCTCATGGTCTCCCTGCAAGAACTCCAATATTGCCTCACATTGTTTGATGTCAGCAGCTCTCTGGAACCATGGTGAAATACTCCATGACTTCTTTCATCTTGAATTTTGTAGGCTTCAAAACCAATACCATGTGGGTGATGCTGTCATGTTCTGCTGTCATATCAGGATGAAGCCTGGCACCATGGAACATAGCTGTAGCAGCCTTTGGATGCTGACCCAGAGTAACAGAGAACTATATTTTCCTTTCAAAGAAATTTGCATTCTTACTATCTTGAGCTTTCAATGGATTGTGTTGTACCCTCAGGGCATTTTTCTTTGTGTCCCAAAGCAGAACATTGGGTTTCTTTTTAGTAATAGTAATATTCTTAACAATTAAAGCCTAAGTAGCCATAGTTAGAGTGACTTGACTTTAAACTCATTCACATTTCTCTCTTTGCCAAACTTCACATTTTTCATCTTTCGGTTCTGCATTTTACCCTTTTTCACTGCAGATCTGAATCAGGGCAGCACAGCCAAGAGAAGCCATTCCACAGACTCAATACCATTCTGCCTTGAAATTTCTTCTACCAAACATATTATTGCATTACTTTTAAGTTTAGTCTTGCTGAAGTTCTCAGGACATAGGTAGAATGCAGCCATTTCTTTGTCATAATATCACATGAACTGCCTCAGGCCAGTTCCTGATAAAGTCTTTCTTTCCCTCTGAAACCTTGTAGTTTGACAAATTCTCACCAAAATGACCCAGTAAGCTTTGTTTACAGCATTGTAAGGCATCTGTAGTACAAAGTTCTGAAGTCTTCTATATTCTTTCCACAAACCAGTCCCAAAAGACTAAGAACCACTTGGCCATGTTTTACCACAGCAATTACCCCACTTCTTAATAGTAATTTTATGTATCAGTTATTTTCTCATTGCTTGAACTAAATACCCAACTATAAATAGCTTTCAGAAGGAAAAGGTTTAGTTTGGCTTATAGTTCCAGAGGATGGGATTTCTTCACTGTAGGGAAGGCATGGCAGGCCAGAGGGAAGCTGGTGTCACAAGAAGCAGAGAAAGAGGAACATCAAGTGGGATTAGGCTATAAATACCCCAGGGACACTCTTCCTCCAGCAAAGATCCACATCCTAATGGTTCCACAACCTTCCCAAATAGTACCACTTTTCGGGGGACCAAGTGTTCAAACTTGTGAGCATACAGGAGTCTTTTTTACATTTAAACTTCAACAGGGGACTTTGTCAGACCATAAGCTTTCATGGCAGGGCCATCCATATGGAACTGGTTTCCTAGGCATAAAAGACACAGGATTCAGGGAGCCATGGAGCCTTACACCACAGTTCCAGAGAGCAGCTGAAATCAGGCAATACATGGTAGGTTGGAGTCCCTGTAAAGATGCTTTAGAAGGACTGGGAGATTGCTCAGTGATTAAAGATGCTCTTCTCTAGTACCCACATAAAACCAGATGCACAAAATGAATCATGCCTTTGGAGTTTATTTGCAGTGGCAAGAGGCCCTGATACTCTATCTGCAAGTAAATAAATAAAATGTATTTTAAAGATGCTGTACTAGGCCACTGTGAAGCTACGAAAGTGAAGCCTAAGATGCAGTGGAGACCTCAGGATGTCGGAGAGCCCAGGTCATACAATGTCTGCCAAGGAAAGCTGCAGACACACAGTGGAGCCAGCATAAGAGAGGCTGTGTGTGCAGCTAGCAGCATATCCGGGGGGGGGGGGGGGGCAAGCCCTGTGGAGCCCAGATGACTCCATCACAAACTCCCAAATAGCAGACATGGAGCTGCAGGATTTGATGTTTGTCCTGCTTGTTTTCTGCCTTGCTCGTTCCTCTCTTTCTTTGTTATGGCCACATTCCTCCCTTTTGGAATGGAAATGTATACTGTGTACTATTGTACTTTGAAAGTATATAACTTGCTTATTAATTTTATCAGACACTCAAGCAATTGCTTTGAGTCTTAAAAAGGACTGTATTTTGAACAGTGTTTGTACTGTTAGAGAGTATGGGGCCTTTGGAAGTTGGATTGGATGCATTTTGTGTTTTGAGATGGCCATGAGCATATGGGGGGAAAAGTAGTGGGAGGTTATGATTTAATTTGATGTGTTTGGGTGTCAAGTTAACAGGGGTAGAGTTGTTATAATCTTGACTATTAATTTGATTGGGTTTAGCATCACCATAAAAACAGTTGTCTGGGTATTGCTGTGAGGCAGTTTATTTAGGTTAATTGAGGTGGGAGGATCCACTCCTGATGTAGACAGCATTGTGCCATGCACTGGTGTCCTAGACTGAATAAAAAGGAGAAAGCAAGCTGATTACCAGCCTTCATGTCTCTGTCCTTCCTGACTATGGATGCAATGTGACCACTTGCTATAAACCTCTACCACTTGACTTCCCACCACGTTGGACTGTGCCTCAAACTGTGAAGTCACAATAAACCTTTCTTTAAGTCGCTTTTGTGAGGTATTTGTTACAGTGACAAAAAAAAAAAAAAAAAAGGCAGCTCACACAATGAGTAGGTGAAAGCTCAGAACCTATGCCTCAATAGTTATTCGTCACAACATCACAAGACACAAATTATGTCCTGAAAATAACAGTGCTTGCTGGTCTGAACTGAACTGAATTCATAGACTCCTATTTAGAAAACAATCTCATTACAATCAGGCATATGTCAAGCTAAAGAAAAAAAGTGACAGGTTTGATTTTTTTCAGGCACAAGGCAAGGATTCACATGTTTATTTTTGTGGTTGCTTTGTAAGTTAAGTTACTTACTGCGGAAAGTCCAAGGAGAAAGCCCGATCTCCTATATCTGAAAACAGTCCTACACAGTAGATTTTCTGTCTTTTGGCAGCATTGGCATTTTCTGATGCTAGTGTTGGAAGAAGAGCTGTTACTTGCTTTATTGCTTCAAGTTTTTGTGTGTGTGTGTGTGTGTGCGTGTGAGTGTGCGTGTGCGTGTGTGTGTGTGTGTGTGTGTTGAGGTAGGGTCTCGCTCTAGCCTACGCTGCCCTTGAATTTACTATGTAATCTCAATCTGACCTTGAACACACAGCTATCCTCTTATCTCAGCTTCCCAAGGGCTGGGATGAAAGGTATGTGCCACTATGCCAAGCAAGATTTTTATTTAAGATAAATATAATGAACAGAATCAGGAGGCTTGGATAAGAAAGAATCATATAGTATAGACCTTTTAATGAGCTTACACTGTTCTCACTACTAAAACCCAGAGTCTAGCAGCTTGATTTCTCTCAACAACTGTATGGTAAGAGTTATCCTTATGTTGCAGTTGAAGATGCTGAGATTTAGGGGTCTACGAATTTGCCTAAAATACACAACTTCCCAGTAGCAAGACTGAATTCAAGAGTTCTGCCTTGAGACAATTTACAGTTTATTTTTTTTTTTATTTTTGTGTATTTTTACTTATTTGAAAGTGACAGAGAAAGAGGCAGATAGAGAGAAAGAGAGAGAGAATGGGCACGCCATGGCCTCCAGCCACTGCAAACGAAATCCAAATGTATGCCCCCTCCTTGTACATCTGGCTAATGTGGGCCCTGGGGAATCGAGCCTCAAACCAGGGTCCTTAGGCATCACAGGCAAGCGCTTAACCGCTAAGCCATCTCTCCAGCCCCAGTTTATTTTAATTGGACAATGCTTCTAAAATAGCTGTCTACTCAGTTACAAGTTTTAGGATCCTACTGTAAGGAAAGTATAAGAGAAAAGCAAAAGAAAGTGCCAGACTTGATCTCTACAGACTGTTTTATTTAGAGAAAACAGCGAGGAGTGACAGCTTTCCTGTGGCATGAAGGCTAAGGCACTGAGCCAGGCTAGGGTATAAGTTTATAAGGAGGATCCTAAGAAAAACATACTGTACCAGGTGCAGTTGATAAGAAAATTGTAGGTGTTTGTGTCCTTGTTCAGAATAGGCTTCTTCAGCCAGAAATGTCTAAGGAAGGATACTCAGATGGTCTCTGGTCCTTCAAGACCATCTAGGCTAAGGGGAGTACATCAATCAGAGAAAGGTGCTAAATTTAATGAGACCAAATGCCTCTGTTGTTTCTGTTATTGACCATGAGCTTTAGGGATAGTTGTTAACTCTTTAGTTCCCTTTAGTTTTAGGGAAAACTATTAACCCTTCACCTACCATATGGACCTTTCAAATTTTTATTTAGCCTAGTCTTAAGAAATAACGTCCATGAGAGTGGGAGAGATGGCTTAGCACTTAAGGTACTTGACTGCAAAGCCCAAGGACTCATGTTCAACTCCAGGTCTCATGTAAGCCAGACACACAAAGAGACACAAGAACACAATGTTACACATGTGCACAAAGGGTGCTCGCATCTGGAGTTTAATTGCAGTGGCTGGAAGACCTGGAATGCCAATTCTCTCTCTCTCTCTCTCTCTCTCTCTCTCACTCGCTCATGCTGTCACTGTCTCATGTAAAAAAAAAGTCCAGTCTTTTGGGCTTGCCTCAAAAATATCTATGACCCCTCAAAAAAAAAAAAACCATGAAACTATAGGTTGACATGCTATTATCTTGTTCTGATACATATTAAATAAATGCACAGTTGTTAATATTAAAAATGTATCTAATATCACCTAAACTAATCTTGAGTACTCTCAGGGATGTATGTGTTAGAATCTTAGAGCCATCTCCCCCTTCTACCTGGCCAAAATTGAAAGTTTCAAAGGTCTCACTTCCTTAAAGGGCTCATTAGCTCAATAGAGGATCTAGCCAGCCTATCTTCTGCACTGAACACAAGCCCTTCTCCCACTGGAGAACAGTGCCATGCCCCAAGGGCATGAACAGAAAAGGCCAAGTGCCATTCTACATCCCTTGCTTCTGGCCTCTTCCCTCACTCCTCTCTCATATCTCTTTTTCTCCCTCCCCACTTCTCAGCTTACACCTGGCTTTGCTCCCTCTACTGACCCACCCATGTGGTCATTTCTGGACCAGCAAGGCTGCAATTCTCTTGGCTCCTTTCCCATCCCCTTTGTCTGAAACTCTCTATTCCCCCCCCCCCAAAAAAAAGTGTTCTCAGAGCATCTCTGTATTGAACTTCCGTCAATAGGTACTTCTTAAGGCAAACACCGCTCCATAAAATGTGGCATATTTAGCTTGAACTGAGGCAGGGGCCAAGGGTGATGGTCTATTTGTAGGTTTCCCTTCAGTTTCAAAGAATACAATCAAACTATTTTCCTCAGAGATGGGGAAAGCCTGACTCATGCTTCCTGAGCAAATTCCTGTTGTAGCAAGTAAGGAAGTTTAGAAAAATCTTTTGCAGCCACTGAAACCATCCAAACCACTGAGCTGGAATAAAACTTGGCAAAGATTACTGAATACCATCAGTGTTAGACAATTGAGGGTTTCTGCAGCAAGAACAAAGATCAAGAAAAATAAAAACAAGTTGTTGGAAGGCACCTACACTGAGAATCATACAGGATTCATAAAAGTAAAAAAGCTTCCTGGCATTTTTGCTGGCCCAGCTGGAGTGGATAGAATTGCTTCTATTCTTTCCTTTAACTATGTCGGGGGAGGAAGTAGTTGGGTTGTCTTTCTCAGCTTTGGAGTGGGAGGAATAATACAGGATAATCAAAGAACTGGCAAAAGGGGGGAACAAAAGTGGGGCAGAGAGAGGGAAACTTTCAGATCTGCTGGAAAAAATAAAGTCATCTCCTTATGGAAGAATTTGAATTTTAGCTAGTAATTTGGATGTTGGCTAGTGCATTCAAAAGGGAAAAATGTTAAAGAGCTTGAGAAACCATAATGACTTAGACCATAGTGGTAAACAATAGATATTGTTCTTATTTATTTGTGTGTGTATATGTGTGCATGTACAGGTGTACACATGACATACTGTGCACACAGAGGACAACCTCCAGATACCTTTGTGATAGGGTCTCTAGTTGCTGCAAGCTTCAGAGTTCCTTGCTTCCTTCTCCCATTGGCATAGACATGTTGAGATCATGGACACGTGTGCTGCTTTGCATCCAGTTTTACATGGCTATAGGAGAGGATCAACCTAAGGTCAGCAGGCTTTGCAAGCAAGTGACTTTAAGTGCTTCCCAACTACACACACCATTTTTCATAAAGTATTTAATTGAAAAGCTTGTGAAATATAAATGTCAATATTGACTTGGGGGATATAATTCAGTGGTACAACATGTTTCTAGCATGCTCAAAGCCCTGGGTTCAATTCCCAGCTGTGATGGTTAATCTCTGGTCATCAGCTTCATGGCATTTAGACTAACTATGGCAAGAAATCTCTGGTCATGTCTGTGAGAGATTTTCTAAACTATATTAGATGAGGTGGGAGGACATACCCTATAGTTTCTGGGCTATATAAAAAGGAGAAAACTAGATAAACTAGATAGAATGCAGTGCTGAAATTTTTCCCTGCTGGTATGAAGATATGATGGTAGCTACTTGTTCCTGTTGTGCTTTCTCCAAGTCCACAATAGACTTGCCCTCAAAAATATAAGTTGAAAACAAACCCTTTCCTTCTTTAAGCTGCTTCTGCCTGGGTATTTTGTTCCAGGAATGAGAAAGTAACTGATACACTAGCACTGCCAAAACATGTTTCATATTTGGGTACTATACCTTGTACTCTAACCTAGGCTTAGGGGCACTGGCCTGAGAATCTCACCTATACCTAGAATTAAAGGAGATGAGACTGAACAAATACTGCTGTCTTTTTATTTCTTAAGGTTAAAAAAAAAAAAGATCCTTATAGGATTTAGAGCTAGGAGAAGTCTTTTCTGTTTTTCTTGAGGAAACAGCATTTAAATGGAATGTTTTGCAATAATTAGAACTTCCTGATTTCATCTTGCTTTGGATGCTTGTGTGGCTAGTAACCTAAGCAACAAATTAAGTGACTTCTAGTTACTGAGGATTCACCACAAAAGAATGAGAACTCAGTGTTCCTCCCTTTCTTGGGCTATGATAGCTAGGATTTTGCTTCTGTTTGGTAAGTCTAGGCTACCCTCTCTCAATTAAAAGACAATTGCTTTTTTTTTTAAATTTAATTTAATTTAATTTTTTCTCAATTTTTTAAATCATTTTCCATGATTATAAAAGATATCCCATGGTAATACCCTCCCCCCCCATTTTCCCCTTTGAAATTCCATTCTCCATCATATCCCCTCCACATCTCAATAAGTCTCTCTTTTATTTTGATGTCATGATCTTTCCCTCCTTTTATGATGGTCTTGTGTAAGGACTATTGCTTTTGAAATCGAGTATCT
The DNA here is from genome assembly GCF_020740685.1 of Jaculus jaculus. Classification (NCBI taxonomy): domain Eukaryota; kingdom Metazoa; phylum Chordata; class Mammalia; order Rodentia; family Dipodidae; genus Jaculus; species Jaculus jaculus. The sequence continues at coordinate 97,139,155 of NC_059106.1, read as the reverse complement.
AGAGACTTGATGAGTAGGCCAATAGGGCTAGAATTTCTGAGGATAAGAAAGAGGAGGCTGGAATGAGGAAGATTTTGAGTAGAAAGAAGGAAATAAGTACTCTAATAGTGGCATCTACACTCTGCTTCCTCACAGTGGATGCCAGGCAGCAGGAATTTTGATGGACATGTGTGTATCTGGGGCCTGAACAATAAGCTATAGCCTTCTATATGCAGTGAATGTCCCAGTTGTCACATTGAGCACTGACAGTGTAGATGTATCTCCATAGAGATAGTTGCCTTTCAATAAAATATATGGATTTGAACAATGTGCATCCTATCCACAGAGAAATGGATGAAGGATTCCCTTCACACTCCTCTTCCACATTTGTCTTCCCAATCATGTAAGCCTTAGTATTCATTCACAAAGAATAAAGTGAGGACTTCTAAAAAGAACTGGTTAAATTACAAACTACAGGAGTTAATTTCTCATTGCCAGGGAAAAAAATACCTTACAAGAAGCAGCTTATGTGCTGCATGTTCTCTCTCATATGTGGATCCTAGCCACAAATGTTTGGACTTGTATGTGAATGGGGAGTCATCAGTGGAGATAAACAACAGTGGACACTACAAGCCTTAAGTTTGGCCAGCCAAACCAAATGAGCCAATGGGTGCAATAGCAGCATGTCTAATATATGGGGGAAATCAACCATTCTATAATTTGACTGAAGGCCCATTCCACAGGAGGGAATACATGCCTGGTACTGAAAAGCTGTGGTGGGGGAGGTCACGAGCCTTAGGGGTATGATGCCTGCTGGTGTCTGGCTAAATGAATATATTATGCTCACCAAACTGCCTCATAAGCACTTCTCTTAATGTTCATACACATATATTCATGATACTCTCACTTTTGGCTAAAAAAACTTCTCTTTTCAGATGGCAGTGACCTCTGGTTGACTCTAAAGGCAACACAGTGCTGAGAAGAAGTGACAGGGGAGTGTTTAGCACTGAAACATCTCTTTCACACCTGCCAAGGCTCAAGGTCCATTGTCGAAGAGTGGCAGAAAAAATGCAAGAACCAAAGAAAGGGTAGACTGCTTACAATGCCCTCTTCCACATGCAAAATGGCCTGGATATCCATGACCTTGCAGTGCCTGGCACTACCTACACAAAACCCTCCTAATAGGAAAAGATTATGAAATCAAAATAAAAGAGAGACTAATTGAGATGGAGAAGGGATATGACAGAGAATGGAATTGGGAAGGGGATAGTGAGGGAGAAGGAATTATCATAGTTTATTTTCTATAGTTATGGATGTTGTCAATAAAATTTATTTTTAAAGAAGCAGCTTATGGAATCAAAAAGTTTACCTTTGGCTTACAGTTTCAAGGAGAAGTTTCTATCATGGTAAAGAAAGTATGGCAGGAATACAGAGATGGTGTCACATCTTCACACCAGCATGAAAGAAACAGAAAAGCTAAAAAACACCAAGAGGGGCTAGACTATAACACCTAAAGACCCATCTAAAGTGATAACTTCCTCTAACAAGGCTTCAACTCCTAAAGGCTCCACAAACTTCCCAAACAGTGCCATTAACTGTTTATCAAGTATTCAAACTCATGAGTCTATTTTACAATTCAAGCCACCACATTCTACCCTTGGCCCCAATAGACTCTTGTCCATCTCATGATGAAGAATGCATTCACTCCAACTTTAAAGGACCCCACAGTTTTTAACCAGTCCCAATGTTGTTCCAAAGTCTCATCTATGACTCAAAGCAATCTCTTAACTGTGAGCCCTGTAAAATGAAAAGACAAGATACATGCTTCCAGCATATTATATCACAGAATAAACATTCCCATTCTAAAGCAGAAGAATGAGGGCATAGCAAGTAAAGATTGGACCAATGCAAGATCAAAAACCAGCAGCAGGACTGGAGAGATAGATTAGCACTTAAGATACTTGCCTGCAAAGCCTAAAGATTTGTGTTCAACTAGCCAGGTCCCATGTAAGCCAGATGCACAAAGTGATGCAAGCATGCAACGTCGCACATGTGCACAAGGGGGCACATGCATCTGGAATTCGATTGTAGTGGCTGGAGGTATGGAGTGCCAGTTCTCTCTCTCTCTTTCTCTCTCTCTCTCTCTTGCTTTCTTGCATAAAAAACACAGCAGGATCAACACCAAATCCTACAACTTCATGTCCAATATCTAGGACTTGTGATGAAATCATCTGGGCTCCAAAAGGCTTAGTCAGATTCTCTCCACCAGCTGTATTGTTTGTAGCCTCTTTCTGGACAAAATCCATCTGCCCACAGAAGATGTCCCATAGTCCTGGCATCTCCAGCATCTACAATCCATGGCTCAGCTCCACAGCTTTACACAGTGGCCACATGGGTTCTCCTTGCAGGGATTTTGCCTCTGCCTCACAATACTGAGCTTCAGTGTCTCTCTAGAACCATAATGCATTCCATGATGATCCATTTCATGAATTTTTCATTCCTCCCAAAACCAGTTCCTTGGGCAAAATTGTCAACTTTTCCTGCGAGGTAGTGATGAAGCCTGACCTTGAGGAGCAGAAAATTCCTTTAACATTCTTCCTCAGATTCCTTCCTTTCAAAATAATTAGCATTTTCATTAGCTTGAGCCTTCAATATTGGGTCTTAACCACAGGACATCTTTCCTATTGTCCCAGTGCAGAGTAACTGGCCCATCCTGAATGGTGGTAATCTCTTTAATAATTGTAGTTAAAGCTTCTGCCATCTTTGATCCCATGTAAGCTAGATGCACAAGATGTCACATGCCTCTGGAGTTCAATTGCAATGGCTAGAGGTCCCTAGTGTGTCCATTCTCACTAGTTATCTGTCTCTCTTCCTCAAATAATAAATAAACTTTAAAAAAATGGAGGTAACCATTTTATGAAAGAGGAACTAGGTTTTAAAATCTGTAATGTTTACTAGAATATGGAGTACTAAATAGCTATGAAAGTTTTTCTGTTTTTCAGTTTAACTCATCATAAGAAAAATTGAAACACTGATATTTAAATTTTACTTAATATTGGCTAACATTTGAAAGTTCTGTTAGTGAGACTTATAGAAAAAATATATGAAACTGACAAATGTAAGTGGTGATGTTAAATATTAATGGATACTATGAAAACACAGAGGACAAAGACTTATAGTGACAAATGCAAACGTAAGGTTTGGGGATGACCAAGACCTCAGAAACCACTGTGAGACAAAGATGAAAACCTTTTTTTTTTTTTTTTTTTTTGAGGGGGGGTGTTCAATGTTGGGTCTCACTCTACTCACTCTGGCTCAGGCTGACCTGGAACTCACTATGTAGTCTCAGGGTGGCCTCGAACTCACTGTGATCTCCTACCTCTGTCTCCCAAACTCTGGGATTAAAGGTGTGAGCCACCACACCCAGCCAAACCTGAAAGCTTTTATTCAGGAAAAACACAATCTGCCAAGACTGACTCAAGAGCAGAGCACAGCCAACCTGAGATTCCAGATAGTGGGCTTTATTGAGCTCTTCAGTTGGGGGAAGATGAGGAAGGGAAAAGTTGAATAAAAAAGTTTTCTTTAGGGGAGATCTAAGATAGCCAGGGTGTGGCAACAGAAAAGTGGCCAGATGACTTATAAGATAAGGGGGCAGGACATCATGACCTGGGGTAGCATTGTTAGATAAGGAAGGCATAATGGCTGGGGGGTTTCTTGAGGAATGTGGATGACCCACTTCCTTGCGTCTGTCATCATCCTACTGTCTTTAGTGACTCCATTTTGGGGAGCCTGTCCCAACCTAACACTCTAGTCTTTTGTTAATGATAAAAGACGAAGGTTAATTTTTTCATGCTGACCATGAGGCAATGAGTTCTTATGGGAGAGGCTGGATAATGCAGTCTCTGGGTCTCCCTTCAGGGCACGTGATGAGGAGGCAGTTTTATGGTGGCTAGAGGTGGCAGAATGGTGAGGTTGGGAGCACCAATGTAGCATGTTGTTATGATTTGGTCCAGAAAGAAACAGAGACTTCTCTTGTACCATTCCTCTATTGAGCTGGCTTCGGGGCAGTCACTGGCAGATACCTGTTATACAGAAGGTGAGGGAGATGGCCCTGTGAACCCTGTGAGAAGACAGAAGGGAGAATAAAGGAGCTTGTTATTCTTGTCAATAGCTATGACATCAAAACACCAGGTATAAAGGGAAGATGAGCATTCAGAGGTGAAGGATAGAGGGCTTGGGCCAAGAGAGTGGAGGCAGAGGGGCATTTTGTGATCAGGGGAAGAGTAGGAACACAGAGAGTTTAAGTTGGGGTGGCAGTGTACTTTTCCCTGGATGAGATAGGGCAAGGGCTAAGGAAGGATAGGGCCCAAGGAATAGCTTTAATTCTGGCTAAGGCAGTGGGAGGAGCTGGGGTCAGGGTAGGTGAAGTTAATCAGGGACAGGCAGAGGTTGAAGGCATGATTTAATGTTAGAGTCTAATATAAATCAGCATCAGATAGGGGCACCTATTAGTCTGAATCATTGTTTATATTGTAGTTATATTTTTCTTACTGGGTGATTAAGACCACGTAGGCTGCCAGAATTAACTGTATATTTTGGAGAACAATAATGGTTCTGTAAGAGAGACTTTTAGGGACCTGTGAGTTCTATGACTCTCAGCATTGTCATCTCCTAGGATGAGTCAAGGCCATGCTGACCAAGTGGCCCTCCCTCTTTTGGGAAGCCTGGAGGACTGATTTTCCTCTGATGTGACTCTCCTGTTGCAGATATACATCTCTGGGTCTCCATAACCTCTCTGATCAAGAAGACAGGTAACTTACCAAAAGCTAGAAGTCAGTACTGTCCTATCATCTCCTGTGGCCTTCTGAATGAGGAGCAGGAACCAAAATATTTGTTAACCTTTTAACTCCAATGTTTTCAATTTATTTTTGCTTCTACATATGGTTATTAGTCACTCAGAGACTATATATATATGATTACAAAACAGATTAGTTAAAAGGGGTGCAGAACATATCTGGTTAGCAAAGCAGATCTGGCTAGAGAATGACACAATAGTTTAAAATCATTCTGATTAGTATTTAAGTTTAGTTGTCAGGTGATAATGTAAGCTATATCTGGGACATAGAAAGCATATACATTCTATCTTTTAAGTATCTGTCAGTTATAATTATAGGCAAAACATTTTAGTAGCCCTGAAAACAATATTTTATCAATAACTTTAAGGCAATTGATGGAATCTAGAAATTGTATGCCAGGAAAAAGGCATGACAGTATCAAAACTTGGCATATGTGTTTGAAAACAACTTTGGTTAGTCTATATACCAAAGTAAGTACCAATTCCCATCCCCCCAAACTGGAAGCAGAACAGCAATTTAAGATTATTTTTCTAGGGCAGAAAACATGTCTTAAGTATCAATATAAGCAATGAACTTAAGATACCAGGAATGAGACAATTAATTAAGTGAAAACTTGACTGAGACTCATTATACATAGCTCAAGAATAAAATAAAACCTGGTCATTGTTGAATTAACTAAGCCTGATTTTAACATACATTAGAGACAATATGACAGACACAAAGTAATTTCTTAAATAAGTACCTCTTACCATTGAACAATTTTAGGGCTTAACTAAAGAAATAGCTATGACTGTTACATGAAGCTTAGACAAACTATATTAGCATTGCTTGTATACAGTGAATTTTCCTAAGACATGGGGAGCTTCCTTAGTTTTTCCAAGAACAAAATCACAATAAGCCCCATTTTATAAGACTTAGATTATAACCTCAGTGATAATCACCCAACAAAACCAGCATGAACAAGACAAGAACCATTTTAAAATTATAGAGTTTTAGCCAGGCATGGTGATGCATGCTTATTGATAGCCCAGACATCAGGGACTTTATATAAACCAAATTATAATATTCTGGTATCTGGAAAAGTCAGATATTAACAAAAAGTAGAGTTTACATATTTAAGGCACATGAGGCTACAGAGAGCAAACTATGAGCAGAAGATCTGTTAACAGAATTGAAAATAAACAAGAAATCTATATTATGTACTAACATTTTTGGCTTAAATATGAAGACATGAAAAATTTTTAATTTTTAAAGTTCATCAGAAATACATATATATATGTGTATGTATGTAATTTTTAAAGGAGATTTACCACTTTTAAAAGCTAAATAAGATTTCCATCCAATCTATGTCAGTTTCTGAAATTAATTTATATTTAACATACTCAAAGAATAGAGGAACTGGATTAAACTGCCATAATCTAATTAAAAAAATAAAAAGGAGACAAATCTCATGGAAAAGAGAGGGAATGGGCATGCCACATCCACTTGCCACTGTAAAAGATTTCCAAATATATTCTCAACTATGTGCATCTGGCTTTGAAATAAGCACCTTTAGCTGCCAAACTAAAGAGAAATATTGTTAATCTCTTCCAAATCAAGTTTATAGAACTATATTGAATTCCAAACATACACAGAATTTTATGGCATAATCTATAACTATTCAAACCTTAACCAACTCTATAATTCTGCCTGGGATACTTTGGTAAACTTGTTCAGTAATGACATAAGTTACATTTAAAGTATTAAGACTGATATTTAGAGGAACTGAGGAATTACATCTTAAATCACAACATAACTTTGTTTAGAATTTTCTTTTACTGTTCACTATGAAGTAAATAGTTTTAAAGAGTGTGACAGATAAATACTGCTTAATGTTTCAAATGTGGTCTATTGACCTTATCAAAAAAGAGCAAAAAACTCCTCTTTGAGATTTTTTTTGAGGCAGGGTTTTAGATATAATAAACTTAGGAAAGAAATATTAATGAGTCAATTTCAACCTTAAGATTTAGTTGAAAGGTTGGCAAATAGAGGAATCCAGTTAATGTTAAGCCCAGTTCTCAGCACCCCCAGTGACCACCAAGGAGAACCAAATACGTATGCAAGGGCAAGGAGATTTAATTCGGGCTTAAGCTCGGTGTCTTGACTTCACCAACGCAGTGGATCCATGCAAGAGCCCCGAGTAGTGGGAGGGTAGGGCTTTTATAGGGATTTGAACATAGAAGAAGGGGATGGGTACATGATTGGTTGATTTAAACAGTAACTGCACTTGTACTCTTCTGATTGGCTTAGGATTTTGGCTGGCAAAGTTGGTGGGCAGAAGTTAGGTAATTAAGCAACAAGCAGCAATAACATTTGTATGCATTTCGATTGGTCAAGACAGGGAAGTAGGAGGGATAAATCTCTTAATTGGCTGGGGCAGGGAGATATGAGGGACAAGTCTTCAGCAAGTCTCAGGTGTCCTGGGCAGGGGGCAGGGCAGCTGCCCCTTTGTTCCTTTGTCTAAGCTGAAACTTGTAATTTAGGCCTAACCAGGGCAGCACTCTACTGAAGCCTGACATGGCATCATCCAGTTTCTGGGTCCTTCAGTTAACTTGGTTGGGTACTCTAAAGTCAGTCTTTCATGACCATTATTATGACCAGATTAGCATCAATGAGTTAAAGTTAAGTTTACAACCTGAATACCACTGCTACCATTGAGGGCCATACTTTGTTAGCCTGATGTAAGCCCTAGGCTAATAGTCATTTTATATCTCAAGAAGTTTGTAATCTGATTAAGTAATTTATTTTTTTATTTTTTATTTTTTTAATATTTTTGTTTATTTTTATTTATTTGAGAGTGACAGACAGAGAGGAAGAGGAGAAAGAGAGAGAGAGAGAGAGAATGGGTGCGCCAGGGCTTCCTGCCACTGCAAGTGAACTCCAGACGCGTGCGCCCCCTTGTGCATCTGGCTAACGTGGGTCCTGGGGAATCGAGCCTCCAACGGGGGTCCTTAGGCTTCACAGGCAAGCGCTTAACTGCTAAGCCATCTCTCCAGCCCAAGTAATTTATTTTTAATCTTCTGTTTAAGCTTACTCATATCTCCATCTACATACTTTGCTCATACCTTCATCTACATACTGTTACTTTACAATCTATGTAACCAAACTATGTAATTTGTAAAAATCTTTTTCTTCAAATATTTAACATACAGCATTTAAAGTTTCCTCTCCAGTTTATCTTCTTTAGTCAGTTCATCTCATAACTACCAACAAAAACTTTTATTGTCCTTACCACAAGATATTTAACATAACCATTTAAGTTTTTTTTTTCTCAAATGGCCTTTTGAAATAACCTTTTTATAAAAGTGTAGACCATACTTGACTTACACTATTTATCCAAAATAAACATATTGATTTTGGAACTTTGTTTCTTATAACTTACCTGAAACACATTTTTAAAAAATATGAAATCAGATTTGAACATTATTAGAAATTTTAGAATTTTTTTTAAAGAAACTCAGTCTTGAGTACTTCTAAATTTAAACATGAATCTTGAGGTTGTTGTCTATCAGTAGTTCCATAGAATCATAGAAAGATAAAATAAATGTAAAAACAGTTACAAATTTCTTATAAGAAGTCCCCATCTGTTCACAGTGACTTGGTATTCATCCATCATCATGCTGGGACCAGGGTCCTGAGATTCCCCGTGCTTGCAGCCCCTGGCTCTCCAAGGCAGGGAAGCTAAGAAAAAGCCACTTTTTTTTCTTCCTAAATTCCAGGGAGAGTTTTTGTCTTCTCTCAGGGCTACAAAGCAGCTTTCCAATCCTGCCATTTTACAATTCATTAAGAATATGAGAGAATCTTTTTTTTTTTTTTTTTTTTTTTGCCTATGACCTTAATTACTTTTAGTGTTCTTTCTGGGGGACACTCAACAGTAATAATTGGCTATGCTGTATAGTACAGTAGGCTTGGTGGAAAACATCCCCCAAAATGAAATGGCACTACTCAAAATAGAAATCATTCTGCAGCCTTAGGGTTGTGAACCACATATATACTCATACATACACACTCATTTTAAGTGTGCTTTTCATATAAACTCTAGACAATGATTGCCCCTTCACACATTCATTCATTCAGAAGTTATGCATTCCCATTTTAAATTTCTATTCTATTTACAACTCTGGAGACTAACATCAAACCTTGTTACCAGACAGGAGTCAGAAGAGGCTGAGGGAGCTGGAGGATCTGTTGGAGCAAAGTCATCTATGGAATCCAGGTCAAAAGTGGAGGGTGAGGACATGTATGGGGAGGGGCTGAATAAGAGCACATTCTTTAGACCTTGGCTAGAAGGACCTGGTGAGAAGAGCAGGTAGAGCAGAGAGAAGGCTGTGCCTGTAGAGTGAAAAATGGTATTTCAGACCATTTGCCTGTATGTCAGCAGAAGTGTTTTAAATCACAGTTTGGGGCTGGAGAGATGGCTTAGCGGTTAGGCGCTTGCCTGTGAAGCCTAAGGACTCCGGTTCGAGGCTCGGTTCCCCAGGTCCCACGTTAGCCAGATGCACAAGGGGGCGCACGCGTCTGGAGTTCGTTTGCAGAGGCTGGAAGCCCTGGCGCGCCCATTCTCTCTCTCCCTCTATCTGTCTTTCTCTCTGTGTCTGTCGCTCTCAAATAAATAAATAGATAAAATTATTTAAAAAAAAATCACAGTTTGGAAACCAAAAGTACCATTCTCAAGTCATTTGGACCTATTGTCCAGCTTATATTGTGGCCAGGCAGAATTGTAGAGAAAGATAAGATGTCCAAGAGTTGTAGAGGATTTAATTTCTTAAGGAGACAAGGAAAGAGTAAAACAAGGGTGAGAGAAAGGAACCAAGGATTAAGCTGGGTTTACACAGAACACCAATATGACCCCCTGGCCCATTAGGGTGAACAGGGCCTGCATCTCCCACGTGGGCAGAGACCATACAGGTCACAACTGTCAGTTTTTTAGCCTGTTAATGGGCAAGGTGGGCAACTGTGCTCCTGAAGGCAATGGTATATGAGACCTCAGGAGAGAGAGGGAGGGGGAGTGTCCCAAGATGGTGCAACTGAATCAAAAGGCGCCACTTAGGGTACGGTGGACCAGAGAGCAAGAGACCCAAGGTGTCAAAAGTGCATCTTTCTCAAGACCTGGGGTTGGGGCCCACAAGTGGCCAAGGGGTGTAGCCTGGCATGCTGGCACAGCTTTCACAAGGATGGATTAAACCTGAGAGCAAGCCAACCTGAGAGGGACACTTACTGAGAAGGAGGGAGAAGACAGAGAAGGGAAGAAGATTGAGGACGAATTGTGGTGGGTGTAAAATCCAGTACCAGACAGAGATGGTCTGAAGCTGTCAGAAGGTCAATGGCAGCTCAGTAGTCTGATCAGGGGAAAGGAGTTCTGGCTTCCCAAAAGGGCAACCAGAATCCTCCTATCCAAGCCAGGGCACCAGATGTAAAGTTTTTGTTTTGTTTTTTTCTTCTTCTTTTTTTTTTTTTTTTTTTTCAGATGTAAGGTTTGAGAGTGACCAGGACCACAGAAACCACTCTGAGGCAAAGATGAAAACTTTTATTCCGGAAAAACACAATCTTCCAGGACTGACTCTCAAGAGTGGAGCACAGCCAACCTGAGATTCCAGATAGTAGGCTTTTCAGGTGGGGAAGGTGAGGAAGGGAAAGCTTGAATAAAAAATGTTTCCTTATGGGAGATCTAAGATAGCCAGGGTGTGCCAACAGAACAGTGGTCAGGTGACCTACAAGATAAGGGGGCAGGAAATCATGACCTGGGGGGCATTGTTATATAAGGAAGGCATAATGGATGGGGGGTTTCTTGAGGAATGTGGATGACCAACTTCCTTGTGTTTGGCTGCCATCCTGCTGTCTTTAGTGACTGCATTTTGGGGAGTCTGTCCCAACCTAATGGCAAATATGTTTGTTTAATATAGTCTACATAGCCTTTCTGAAGAGAATTTAAGAGAACCTTTATGTTTAAATTTACTCTGACCTTCTACATATATTTTTACTTTACAACCTATGTACCACTCTATAAAAAATCCACCTTTACCAAACATTCCATAACATCCAACATTGAAATTTTCCTTTCCAGTTTACCATTCAGTCATTCTATCTCATAAATTCACAAAGAACCATCAGCAAAAACTCTTTTTTTTTTATTTTGTTGTTGTTGTTGTTTCAAGGTAGAGTCTCACTCTAGCTCAGGATGGACTGGAATTCACTGTGTCATCTCAGGGTAGCCTCAGACTCATAGCAATCCTCCAGCCTCTGCCTCCCAAGTGCTGGGATTAGAGGTGTGCACAACCATGCCTGGCTTAACAAAAACTTTCCTTATTAGCCATCTTTCTTAAATTGTTTTTATTAGGACCATTTTAAAAATCACCTTCTGCCGGGTGTGTGGTGGTGCATGCCTCTAATCCCAGCACTTGGGAGGCAGAGGTAGGAGGATCGCTGTGAGTTCAAGGCCACCCTGAGACGACACAGTGAATTCCAGGTATTCCAGGTCAGACTGAGCGAGAGTGAGACAGTACCTCAGAAAAAAAAAAAAAAATCCTCATTGATTTAATGAAATGTTTAAGATTTAACCAGTCTTTATTAAATATCAGATTGATTTAACTTAGCATATAGCACTCAAAATTTTTTAGCATAAGCTTGGCATGGTGGTGCATGCCTTTTATCCCAGCATTCGGGAGGCAGAGGTAGGAGGATCACCTTGAGTTCAAGGTCACTCTGAGACTATATAGTGAGTTCCAGGTCAGCCTGAGCTAGGGCCACATCCTACCTTGAAAAAAAAAAGTTTCCTAGCATAAGTACTTAAACTTCTTTATTACCCTTATGTCACCAAGAAGCTCCTTGAAATAAATATCACCTAGGACAATAACAATCAGATTTGATTTATGATTCTACTTAGTGTAATATCACATTACATATAGACTATCTTCTGTTCTCCGAAAGTTTTATAAGAAATTTTTGTGCAGAAACCTAAACAAGTGAGAGTGTGCTTTCAAATACCTAAAGAGATATCTAAGTGTAAAAGCTCAGAACTGGGAATAGATTTGCCATATTTAAGGGACTAGAAGGTCAGTGCAGCTGGACCACAATAAACAGGAAGACAAAAAGGGTGGGAAACAATGTTAGAGAGGTGTCCTGGAGTCAGATCTTACAGAGTTGGGTAGATTTAGGTAAAAATAAAAATAAAAATATCTTCCTGTAAGAACCAAGACAATTTGTGGATTGACAGCAAGAAAAAACTGTAATCAGCTTGACATTTTAAAACAATCACTACAGTTTCTTTGGAGTATGAGGTGGGAGAGAAAACAGGAATGAATACAGAGAACCCTACAGGAAGATATGAATATTTTGATAGTTCATTTTTAGTCTACAGTTGATGAGATTTAGAATTGCCATGGAAACAAATCTTTGGATATTCCTATCAGGGAGGTTTTATTTTATTATTTATTTATTTATTTATTTTGGTTTTTCGAGGTGGGGTCTCACTCTGGTCCAGGCTGACCTGGAATTCACTATGTAGTCTCAGGGTGGCCTCGAACTCACAGAGATCCTCCTACCCCTGCCTTCCCAGTGCTGGGATTAAAGGCATGCACCACCACTCCAGGCATCTACGAGGGAGTTTTTAGGTTACGTTAATTGATGTGGGAAGACCCACCTGAAGTGTGGCTGGTACCATCTCTGGTCTGGGGCCCCAGGCTGAATAAAAAGGACAAAGTAAGCTGAGCGCCAGCATTCATCACTTTCTGGTTCCTGACTCTGGACACAATGTGACCATGAGCCTCCTACTCTTGCCACCATGCCTTCCTTACCATGTATCCCCTCAAATTGGAAGCTGAAATAAACCCTTTCTCCCTATACCCTTTCACCTATAGAGTTGTTTTGGGGGCTATTTTATACCTAACAAGAAAAATATCTGATATGAAACACTGGCCAAGAAGAGCACATGCTGTGGTGATAAAAATCTGACCATGTGGCTCTTGGTATTTGGGAACTGGTTTGTGAGAGGAATATGAAATATTTGGAAAGTTTGATCCCAAAAAGTTCTAAACTGCTGTAAGCAGAGTTTGATGGGTCATTTTATTGGGAGCTGGAACGCATGAATGGTGAGAAACATAGAGTGGAGGCACAGTTCATGAGCTTTCACAGGTGAACAAGGACTCTATTGGGAACTGGGTTGGGGGCATTTGTGTGAGATTCTGAATAGAAAGGAGAATAGAAAGCCAGCTGAGCACCAGCATTCATCATTCTCTCTTCCTGAATGTGATCAGATGCTCCATGTTCCTTCTTTTACATCTTCCCTACCATAATGAACTGTATTCCCTCAAACTGTAAGCTGAAATAAACCTTCCTTTCCTTTAGATGTTTTTTGTCAGATAGTTTTCTCACAGCAATAAAGAAAGTAACTAATACAAATGCCTACTGAATTTCCAAACAGAATTCACAATCTCCAAACTTCTCCTGTCTTTATTCCAGCACACCAACTTCTCCCATCTCATTTAATGGCACCACCATTATCCAAACTGATTGCTTCCTTCCACATGCCTCCTACGTCTTTAATCAGTGAAGTCCTTTTAGTTTAATCTAAAGAAAGTTAAAGGCTGAAGAGACTGCTCAGTATTTAAGGTGCTTGCCTGAAAAGCCTAGCAACCCAGGTTAAATTCTCCATCACACACGTAAAGCCAGATGCACAGTGGTACATGCATCTGGAGTTCATTTGCAACAGCTAGAGGCCCAGCTGTGCCCATTCTCTCTCTGTTTCTCTTCACTGTATCTCTCTGTGTTTGCAAATAAATAAAAAAAAATTTTAAGTCAAAATCCACCTTTTCTTTCCTTCCTTGCTGCTTTTATGTGTTCCTCCAAGGTCCTTTCATCTCACATCTAGATTTCCAGTTTTTTCTCTGACTGTATTTCCAGCCCCTCTAATTCATTATTTACAACATGGAACCACATTTTATATTTTCTTTTGGATATAAATAAAATCAAGACACCAACTAAAACTTTAAAGTTGGTCCTCTAAAGCCTTATATCATCTGTCTAAAGGTTACCTCAAATGCATTTTGTGCATTTATCCCCATGATTTGTACCCCTTTATGTTATTTCTATGATTATACTGTCATGTGGCCAAAGGGAGGTCATATAACCCTTAAAAGGGAACATAGAGCTGGGTGTGATGGCACATGCTTTTAATCCCAGTACTCAGGAGGCAGAGGTAGGAGGATCACCATGAGTTCAAGGCCACTGTGAAACTACATAGTGAATTCCAGATCAGCCTGGGCTAGAATGAAACTCTACCTCGAAAAACAAACAAACAAAAAAAGATGTTGTTGGTACAATGTGGCCTACTCCTGTAGCCATGCCATTCCCATCATGATAGACTATCCCCTGGAACTGTAAGCCAAGTCAAATCCTTCCTCCACTGAGCTGCTGTTGTCAGGAATTTTGGCACAACAATGAAAAGTAACCAATACAGAAACATTAACATTAGAGCATTACTGTAGTTTTCCTCAGTCAGCAAAATAATTCATCCAAGGTGGTTTATTGAAAATATTGGAGGTGCGAGTTTCCATGGTGTAACCGTTAACACTCTGGACTCTGACAATATTGGGGTATTGAGTAACCTCCTTCTTGTGGTCCTCTTAATATAGTTTGTGCTTTTATTTTTTTCCTTTGGACATATTCTAGGTCAGGGAATTCTTTCTGGTGCTCCTTACCTACCTCTTCCTACCTATCATGTTGGCCCTGTGTCTAACACACACCAATTTCTCTGCCTATGAAAGGTGAGGCTTCCTTTACCACAGAATGTAATTACTATACCCATTTTCTTTCCTTCTTATCATAGCTGCCCTCTGGTCCGCATGAGTGGTCATTCTTACCTTTGAATACCCAATTTACAATACATTTTAGAGAGGCTCTCCTCTCCCTCTGAAAACCTCCATTCCTAGTTCCAGTCCTCTGGCTACTGCACTTCCATTTTGCCATAGACCAGTCTTCAGCATTCAAGGTCTCACAGCAGACTCTACTATCTCCAAACACCCTGCACCCTGCTAAGATTCTAGCCTATAAAGCACTTCCTTAATAGCCTGACATGAAACAAAGACAATCTGTTGGAGGCTTTTGACCTAGGCTGCCTGAATCCATGGAAGCTAATTGTTTGGAGATTTCCTGTACTTGAGACACAAATGCTTCCTTTTCCAATAATAGACTCACTAAAAGCTCAGCCAACACAGCAAATGAGAGCCTTCAAGGGCAGCCCCTGTTCCCATAACCCTTGTCATTTAGGCCAGGAGATTTTCAGGATTGAAATGTGGCTCATAAAGGAACCATGGGCAAAATTACAGTCCTTAGTACTGGAGGTGCTATGGTCCTCCCATTAATACCTCCTTGATTTTATTTCACTGCATGCAGTTTTGAGACTATTTCTTAGAAAGGAGCCATGTCCCACTTCTCTAGTTCTAAAACTACTACCTCAGCCCAGCACCTGAAAACATACTGTCTTGATGGATGCCAATCACCTACATTGTCCAGCTCTACAGCACTGTAATCCTTCAGATATACCTTTCTGCCCCAGTAGCCATTCATATAAAACAGATTGAAAATCTTTTCCTTCTTGAATCCTTAAAGTATTTCCCTCTAATTAGGCTGGTTGGGATGGGGATAGAGGGGTGGAGCTCTAAGACACTCAATTCCAGAATTAAAGGTTATTAAAATAAGACATTGAGGCTGGTGAGATGGCTCAGCAGTTAAAGGAACATGCTTGCGAAGCCTGATGGTCTGGGTTCAGTTCCCCAGTACTAACATAAAGGCAGATGCCCAACATGGAACATGCATTTTCAGTTCATTTGCAGCAACAAGAAGCCCTGACATGCTCACTCGCTCTCTCTCTCTCGCTCTCTCGCTCTCTCTCAAATAAATAAATAAAAATATTTTTAAAATAAAACAAAACATAACCTGTAGCCATTTATTTTCTTTTTCTTTTCAAGATAGGGTCTTGTTCTAGCCCAGGCTGACATGGAACTCACTATGTAGCCCCAGGCTGGCCTCAAACTCATTGTGATCCTCCAACTTCAACCTCCTAAATAATGGGATTAAAGGTGTGTGCCACCACACCCAGTTATAGTCGCCATTTAATCCTTCACTCCTTCTAGTTTTCCCTCCAGTAAGTCTAAATTATAGACTCATTCCCTGTCCCCTTTACTTCCAAATTATTTATTCTTAGAACTTTGCATGGAGCTCAGTTGTGTTGCTGGTTTTAAAAGGGATGAAGCCCAGTTGGGGCTCTGGACCAGTATTGCTTAGGGGTTAGAGTGCCAGACACTAATTCCTCAAGCTAGTAGTTGGAGAGATGTCTTAGTGGCTAAGGTGCTTGTGAAGCCTAAGAAGTCATGTTTGATTCTCTGGGTCCCACATAGCCAGATACAGTGAAGCAAGCATGCAATATGGCATATGTGCCACAAAGGAGCGCAAGCATCTGCAGTTTGTTCATAGCAGCTGAATACCCTGGGGCACCCATTCTCTCTCCCTCTTGCTCTCTCTCTCTTTCAAAGTAAATAATTTTTTAAAACTTACGAAAATAAAATAAAAGTGTAAGTGCAAAGTCTGTTCTGAGACAAGGCTGAACTCTTAACTATGAGCTCCTACAACATTAAAAAAGAAAGAACAACACTCAAGCGAGAAATTGCAGAAGACACTAGAAAGTGGAGAAACATCCCTTGTTCCTGGATTGGAAGAATCAATATTGTGAAAATGGCAATCTTACCTAAAGCAATCTACACATTTAATGCAATCCCTATCAAAATTCCAAAGGCTTTCTTCATGGAAATAGAAAAAACAATCCAAAAATTCATTTGGAATCACAAAAAACCTCGAATATCTAAAACAATACTGAGCAACAAAAAAGAGGCTGGTGGTATCACCATACCTGATTTTAACCTATACTACAGAGCCATAGTAACAAAAACAGCATGGTACTGGCACAAAAACAGACATGTAGATCAGTGGAACAGAATAGAGGACCCAGATGTAAGCCCAAGTAGCTATAGCCACCTGATATTCGATAAAAATGCCAAAAATACTCATTGGAGAAGAGACAGCCTCTTCAGCAAATGGTGTTTTGAAAACTGGATAAATATCTGCAGAAGGATGAAAATAGATTCTTCTCTCTTGCCATGCACAAGAATTAAGTCCAAATGGATTAAAGACCTTAACATCAGACTGGAAACTTTGAAACTGCTAGAGGAAAAAGTAGGGGAAACCCTTCAACATATTGGTCTTGGCAAAGACTTTCTGAATACAACCCCAATTGCTCAGGCAATAAAACCACAGATTAACCACTGGGACCTAATGAAATTACAAAGATTTTGCACCGCAAAGGACACAGTGAAAAAAGCAAAGAGGCAACCTACAGAATGGGAAAAAATCTTCGCCAGCTATATATCTGATAGAGGATTAATATCTAGGATATACAAAGAACTCAAAAAGTTAAATAATAAGGAATCAAACAAGCCAATCAAAAAATGGGCTATGGAGCTAAATAGAGAGTTCTCAAAGGAAGAAATACGAATGGCATATAAGCATCTAAAAAAATGTTCTACGTCACTAGTCATCAGGGAAATGCAGATTAAAACTACATTGAGATTCCATCTCACTCCTGTCAGATTGGCCACCATCATGAAAACAAATGATCATAAATGTTGGCGGGGATGTGGAAAAAAAGGAACCCTTCTGCACTGCTGGTGGGAATGCAATCTGGTCCAGCCATTGTGGAAAACAGTGTGGAGGTTCCTAAAACAGCTAGAGATTGATTTACCATATGACCCAGCTATAGCGTTCCTAGGCATATATCCAAAGGACTCATCTCATTTCCTTAGAAGTACATGCTCAACCATGTTTATTGCTGCTCAATTTATAATAGCTGGGAAATGGAACCAGCCTAGATGTCCCTCAACAGATGAGTGGATAATGAAGATGTGGTACATTTATATAATGGAGTTCTACTCAGCGGTAAAGAAAAATGAAGTTATGAAATTTGCAGAAAAATGGATGGACCTGGAAAGTATTATACTAAGTCAGGTAACCCAGGCCCAGAAAGCCAAGCGCCACATGTTCTCTCTCATATGTGGATCCTAGCTACAGATGACTGGGCTTCTGCGTGAGAATGAAAATACTTAGTAGCAGAGGCCAGTAAGTTGAAAAGGAGACATAAAGGGTGGAGAAAGGAAGGGAGGAGGATACTTAATAGGTTGATATTGTATATATGTAATTATAATGATTGTAATGGGGAGGTAATATGATGGAGAATGGAATTTCAAACGGGAAATGTGGGGGTGGGGAGGGAGGGAATTACCATGGGATATATTTTATAATCATGAAAAATGTTAATAAAAATTTAAAAAAAAAAAAAAGAAAGAACAGCAGGGCATGGTGGTGCACGCCTTTAATCCCAGTACTTGAGACACAGAGGTAGGAGGATCACCGTGAGTTTGAGGCTAGCCTGAGAATGTGAATTCCAGGTTAGCCTGTGCTATAGCGAGACCCTACCTTGAAAAAATATTACATACATCCAACATGCATTACCACAAAGTAAACATTCCCAGTCCAAAAAGGAAGAATGGGTGCACAGCAAGAATAATCAAAGGAAGGGGCTGGAGAAATGGCTTAGCAGTTAAGCACTTGCCTGTGAAGCCTAAGGGCCCAGATCCAAGGCTGGATTCCCCTGGATCCACGTAAACCAGATGCTCAAGGTGACATCTGCATCTGGAGTTTGTTTTCATTGGCTGGAGGCCCTAGTGTGCCCATTCTGTCTCTATCCATCTGCCTCATTTTCTCTCTCTCCATCACTCTCAAATTAATAAGTAAAAATAAACAAAAAAATTTAAAAAAAGAATAATCAGAGGAAAACAAGACTGAAACCAAGCAGAGCAAATTCCAATTCTTTCAGCTCTATGTCTGACAACTGAGAGTCATAATGGGATTATGTGGGCATCAAAAGGCGTGAGTTGCTCCATCCTTCCAGCGTGTTGACTGTACCCTTTCTCATGGGCTGGATATGCCTCTAGCTTGTAGATTTTTGTGGCAGATGTCCCATGGTTCTGACATCTCTAACATCCTGGACAATCCATTGCTTCTCATGGCCTCTGTGCAGGGACTCTGACTCTGTCTCACATTGCACAGCCTCTGTGGCTCTCTAAAACCGTGGAGTAATATTCCATGACCTTATACATCTTGCATCTTTCACTCTTCTAAAACCAGTACCATGTGGGTGATGCTGCCAAGTTCTCCTCTCAGGTCAGGGTGAAGGCTAGTGCCTGTGGAACACAGCTATAGCATTACTTTTAAAGTAAATTTCATTCAAGTTCTCAGGACATAGGCAAAATGCAAACCAGTTTCTGTGCCAGGATATCACATCTGCCTTCAGCCCAGTTCCTGACAGTCTGTGTTCCCTTCCGACACCTCATGAGCCACGCTTATATTATCCTCATTTCTTTCTGCCTTCTGATCTTCCAAGTGCTCAAATATTTGGCATTGTGTGGGGCTTTCTATCTATCCTGCTTCATTGGTGGATATGCTTGCTGTCACATCAGCATCATGCTGGGTTATTTCTGTTCATTTTGTCTTGCTTTGCTTTTTAAAACACATTTTGTTTATTTATTTGAGATGGATAGTGAGAGAATGGACATGCCAGGGCCTCTAACCACTGCAAATGAACTCCAGACACATGCGCCACCTGTGCATCCAGCTTATGTGGGTACTGGGGAATGGAATCTGGGTCCTTAGGGTTTGCAGGCAAGTCTCTTAACTTCTAAACCATCTCTCCAGCTCTTGCTATATTTTTTGAGACTGAGCATAAGTATAGTTAAAAGGCCAAACTGGCCTCAAGCTGCCTCTGCCTCCAAAGTGTCATAACTGAAGGTGTGTGCTACCACATCTGACACATGTTTGGTCATACTAGTTTCATAACATATATGAATCAGAGTGAATGATGCCTCCAGGCTTGTTCTTTTCACTCAGATTTCTTTGGGTTATTCAGGGTCTTTTTGGTTAGATTTTAGGATTATTTTTTCTGTCTTTGTGAAAAATGGCTGGAGGGGTGAGGCTGTTCAAGTCCTTTGGAGCCCAGATGATTCCATCATGAGTCCCAGATGCCAAGTGTGGAGTTGCTTGTTTTTTTCTTTAATGCTATACTGACTTACAGTAACATTTGTCAAAAGAGATTTTGGACTTCTGAACAGTGTTGGAAGTGTTCAAGACTGTGGAGATATTGAAAGATGGATTAAATTAATTTTGAATTATAGGATGATAATAAGATTTTTGGGGTGGGAAGATGAGCAATGTTATGTTTTAAAATGATGTTGGGTGTCAAGTTGGGAAGGGGTGGAGTTGTGATGGTCAGTCTTCACTGTCATCTTGACTAGGTTTAGCCTTACTGTGAGAATACACTTCTGGGTGTGTCTATGAGGGTGCTTTCAGGAAGGTTTAGTTGAAGAGAGAAGACCCATTATAAACATGGGCAATACTATCCCATTGGTTTGGGACCTAGATTGAATAAAAACATCTGTGCACCAACATTTACCATGCTGCTTCCTCACTAAAATCCATGTGACCAAATGCCCCATATTTGCCCATATACCTTCCCCTGTCCTGATGGGCTCAAACTGCAAGCCTAAACAAAACATTCTTCCATAAATTGCTTTTGCAAGGCATTTTGTCATAGTAATGACAAAGTAATTAAAAGTTTCCATGGAGATTATGTCATGCATCTTATACTAAAACTATTTAAATCTAATAATGACAACTTTGATCTTTGCCTGAACTCTATGCTTTTACTCTTCTATGCAATTTGTTTTCTTGATAATGGATTATATCTTTTACAGCTTGTGTCCCTTAACAAAGCTTATAACTGTGGCTATTTTAATAATTTTGTATTTTAATCCTCATACTAGAGATATTGTTGGTTCTAAATGATCATTACAGAAATAAATGTTTCAAGTTTGACCATGCACTTACTTTGCCAGTGAATTTTACACTCCACATTATAGCTTACTGACCGCCTGCTCTCCCCTTCAGCAAGCAGATACTCCACCCTGTCCTTGCAAGAGTGCCTTCTGGTTTGCAATTATTGCTGAAGCAAGTTGGTGATAATGTCCATTAAGATTGTTTTTTGTAAGGCATCATGGTGAATTTTTTAATCCAGTACTTAGAAGGCAAAGGTAGGAGGATCACTGTGAATGCAAAGCCACCCTAAGACTAC
This sequence comes from Jaculus jaculus, assembly GCF_020740685.1. Lineage (NCBI taxonomy): Eukaryota > Metazoa > Chordata > Mammalia > Rodentia > Dipodidae > Jaculus > Jaculus jaculus. Next base: position 97,118,050 of record NC_059106.1, on the reverse strand, counting down.
ATAGTGAATTCCAGGTCAGTCTGGACTAGAATGATACCCTACCTTGAAAAACAAAAACAAAACAAACAAAAAAAAAATCACCCCCCTCAGGATTCACTAGTAGAATGCATTGCATGTACAACACCCCAAGTTCAAACCTCAACAACGTAATATTAAAAAGTTAAATTGCAGGGCTGGAGAAATGGTTTAGCAGTTAAGTGCTTGCCTGTGAAGCCTAAAGACTCATGTTCACCTCTCCAGGTCCCACATAAGCCAGACACACAATAATGCAAGTTTGCAAGGGGGCATAAGTGTCTGGAGTTCGACTGCAGTGTCATTTTCTCACTCTCACATAAAAAGGAATAAAATAGGCAGTCTGTTGGGCTTGCCACAAAAAAAAAGTTAAATTACAAATAAAATTAAAGAAATAAACTTCACAGTGTTTGATGCTACTTACACAAGACCTGCATAATAGGAGGAATAAAATGATGAAATCAAATTAAAAGAGAGTACTTTGAAAGAAGCACAGATTCAGTGGAGGAGAGGGGAGAAGAGAGAGTAGTGAGAAGGAATTATGATTATGGTATATTGTTTATATTTACAAAAGTTGGCAATTAAAGAAAGATTTTAAAAAAATAAAAATAAAAAACTTGTTTTTAGCTTGAACTAGCCACAACATGTTGCTACACTTTCTGATAGTGTTGAGTGTCATGGAAGTCAGGAGGAAGAACAGTGCTTTAAGATGACATGCTTCGGGGAAGACAAGCCAGAAGACTGGGAGACTTGATAGAGAATGACAAAGAAAATATGGTGCTGAGTAGGAGTTACTAAATTTTACCTCCTTGTGATTTTGTTTGTGGTCTTCATAGAAGCCATTATGGATCAAACATTTTCCCATAACTAATTATCTTTCATCTATCCATCATCTATCTATCTATCATCTATCTAGCTATCTATCTATCAATCATCATCTATCTCTCATATCTGATATATAGGCAGATACACTGATATCATCATCAATTTGTAAAGTTGGAGGCTTTTGTCTTCTCCAGTCTGCTGAGGTCTTCAAATCCCTAGTGTCCTGAGCTACTATAATGAATATGGGCCTTCCAAATTTGTTTGGTTTTCTCCTATGTAAAATCTGCCCCTCTTTAATGAAGAAGAAAAGAAACAGAAGAAGGATACAAGGAAGGACATGCAGCAGTTAGAGAAGTAAAAGAAAATAAAAGAGTGGAAAACCATGGAGAGGAGATAGTGCTAGGGAAAGAGTAATACACGCAAATATTTGGAAAAGGATCAACATACATTTTTTAAATTTACCTCTCCACCTGAGTTTCTTCTTTTCCATAGTTTATTTCATTTGAAAAGTATACTATAAATATTAAGATGATTTCCAAAATATATGTAAGATTTGGAGAAACTCTATTCATTAATTCCTTTACCCAACATGTATTGATTGAGACCCTTTATGTGCCATGCAGAAAGCTTAGGAGTAGTGCTGAGGAAGATAGAGAGTGGCCAGGGCCTTCAATGCAAATGAACTCCAGACAAATGCACTACCTTGTTCATCTGGTTTACATAGGTCCTGGGGAATCAAACCTGGGTCTTTTGGCTTTGCAGGCAAGCGCCTTTACTGCTAAGCCATTTCTCCAGCCCTCATTTTTGTTTTTCAAGGTAAATTCTTACTGTAGCTTCAACTGGCCTTGAACTCCTGGCAATCCTCCTACCTTAGCCTCTGGGGTGCTGTCATTAAAGGTATGTGCCACTATACATTTATTTATTTATTTTTGGTTTTTTGAGGTAGGGTCTCACTCTGGCTCAGGCTGACCTGGAATTCACTATGTAGTCTCAGGGTGGCCTTGAACTCTTGGTGATCCTTCTACCTCTGCCTCCCGAGTGCTGGGATTAAAGGTGTGCACCACCACGCCTGGCTACATTTATTTTTTTTTTAACCACCCTTACCAATCTGCTGACTTCAATTCATCACTGGCACCAGTATGGAATACGTGGGGGCTGGGTAAGATCTAGAGAACGTATTCAGATATGTTTCTATTATTTTCATGATACATGCTTGTTAAGGTTTATTCACTAAGAGATTTTCATGTTAACTCAAATACCTAAATTGATTGCAACCCATGATTCCACTGGAAGGTAACATAAATTAACTTAGATCACATTATTCGTTATGGAGATATTATTTCATTTATTCTTTAATATACAGGTTTTCTCTGTAGATGTCTTAGTGGTAAAGCAGGTAAAATCATTCCTCTTTTTAAATTATTTTTATTTTTAGAGATAGTGAGAGCAAATGCAAGAGAGAGAGAGAGAAAGAGAGAGAAAATTGGTATGCCAGGGCTTCAGCCATTGCAATCAAAATCCAGACATTTGTGCCACCTAGTGGGCATGTGCAACCTTGTGCTTGCCTCACCTTTGTGTGTCTGGCTTACATGGGCTATGGAGAGTAAAACATGGGTCCATAGGTGTTGCAGGCAAGTCCCTTAACTTCTGAGCCATTTCTTTAGCTCCATTTCCTCTTTAAAAAATATTTTTATTTATTTATTTGCAAGCAGAGAGAGAGACCAAGACCTCCAGCTGCTGCAAACACACTCCAGATACATGTGCCATTGTGTATCTGGCTTTACATGTGTACTGGGGAATAGAACCCAGGTTGTTAGGTTTTGCAGGCAAGCATTTAACCCCTAAGCCATCTCTCTAGCCCCACTTCTTCTTTCTTTATAAAATTCATTTAGTTATTTATTTTATTTATTTGACAGAGAGATAGAGAGAAAGGAGAGAGAGACAGAGAGAAAGAGAGAGAGACAGAGAGACAGAGACAGAGAATAGTCACACTGGGATCTTTAGCCACTGCAAATGAACTCCAGAAGCATGCACCACCTTATGGTATCTGGCTTATGTGGATCCTGGGGAATCGAATCTGGGCCTTGGCTTTGTAGGCAAGTGCCTTAACTGCTAAGCCATCCTTCAATCCCTCATTTCCTTTTTTAACCAACACTTCCATAATTTGCATAATTCTTCAATGAAATTTTAGCAACAACACAAAGAAAACCAACATTAATGAATGAAAATTAATGCTGAAGAAATGGTTCAGTTGTAGTAAGCACTTCCTGCACAAGAATGAGGACCTGAGGGGCCCTAAATCCACTGAGTTTGAGTCCCAGAACCCATGTAAGTAGCCACATGTCTAACTTCAGTCCTGCAGGGGGCAGAGACTAGAAAATCATTGGGGTTCAAGAAACTTCCAAAGCTCTGGAATCAGTGGCGGGACCTCTATTTCAGGAATGAACAAGTAGATGAGCAGTGAAGGAGGAACTCAATGTTCTCTTTTGGCCTCTGTGCAGGGACTGCATCTGCAGACACAGGTATACCACACACACCATGACACACCTACTACACAATCACACACACACACACACACACACACACACACACACACGAGTGAATATTAAAAAATTTTATTTTGTGCTGACATGTGAAAACTGTTTTTGTCAAGCAGTGATGGGGTTTGTACAGTATAAGAGCTTCCTGTTTTACCTGTGTCAAGGTCCACAGGGACCCAGCCTAACCAGAGGAGTATTTTCACATAATAAAAACCATAAGCACACATTAAATAAATAACTGAAAATACATTGTATTATTAGCTAATCTCATCACTGTGACCAAGTACCTGACAAGTAGCAAAGTAAGGGTGGTAGGATTTATTTTGGTTTCCAGTTTGAGGGAACACAGTCCCTCAGGGCATGGAATAACCACATAGCATAGTTTCAGGAGCATGAGGAGGCCAGTCACATCGCAATAGCAGTCAGGAAGTAGAATGTGGATGGGAAGTGGAGCCAGGCTATAAAACCTCAAGTCTTGCCCCTGTTCAGGATGCATACTCTAAAGTTTTCACCATCTTCAAAAAAGGTATGTGTGGTGGGGAGCAACCTTTTGATTGGCCTTCTTGACCTCATTTTGAACTCTTCAATCTATTCAATCTATGTCCTCCATTAGGGTCAGGGAAAACATTGCCAGATTCAAATTTGGTTATACCCCTTCGTGGAAGAACTAACACCAATGCTTCTCAAACTTTTCCATAAAAGAAAAAAGGAAAGGAATTCTACCAAACTCCTTCTGTGAAGTCAGCATCACCCTCATACCAAAACTAGGCAAAGACAGAACAAAAAAAGAAAATTACAGACCAATCTCCCTCATGAACATAGATGCAAAAATTCTGAACAAAATATTAGCAAACAGAATACAAGAATATGTCAAAAAGATTATTCTCCCTGACCAAGTTGGCTTTATCCCAGGGATGGTTCAACATATGTAAATCAATAAATGTAATCCATCATATAAATGGTCTGACAAAAATCACATGATCATCTCAATAGATGCAGAAAAGGTATTTGACAAAATCCAACATCCTTTCATGATAAAAGTATTACAGAAACTGAGAATACAAGCAACGTATCTCAACATAATAAAAGCTATTTATGACAAACCTACAGCCAACATAGTACTAAATGGAGAAAAACTTGAAGCTTTTCCACTAAATTCAGGAACAAAACAAGGGTGTCCACTGTCCCCACTTTTATTTAATATAGTACTGAAAGTCTTAGCTATAGCAATAAGGCAGGAGATAATCAAAAAAGGGATACAAATTGGAAAGGAAGAGATCAAATTATCACTATTTGCAGGTGATATGATTCTATACATAAAAGACCCTAAAAACTCTACCAGCAAAATGTTTGAGCTTATAAACACTTTTAGCAAAGTAGCAGGATACAAAATAAACATACAGAAATCAGTAGCTTTCCTACATACTAACAACAAACATGCAGAGACTTAAATCAGGGAATCTCTCCCATTCACAATTGCCTCAAAAAAATAAATAAATAAGGTACTTTGGAATAAACTTAACTAAGGAAGTAAATAAGCTGTACAATGAGAACTTTAAAACACTCAATGGAGAAATTGCAGAAAACACAAGGAAATGCAAGACATCTCATGTTCCTGGATTGGAAGAATCAATATTGTGAAAATGGCAATCTTACCAAAAGCAATCTACACATTTAATGCAATCCCCATGAAAATTCCAATGGCACTCTTCACAGGAATAGAAAAAAACAATCCTAAGATTCATCTGGAAGCACAAAAAAACCTCAAATAGCCAAAACAATTTTGAGCAACAAAAATAAGGCTGGGGGTATCACCATCCCCAATTTTAAGCTATATTACAAAGCCATAGTAACAAAAACAGCCTGGTATTGGCACAAAGGCAGACATGTAGATCAATGGAACAGAACAGAGGACCCAGATGTTAATCTAGGTAGCTATAGCCCCAACTGATTTTTGACAAAAATGCCAAAAATATTTATTAGAGAAAAGACAGACTCTTCAAGAATGGTGCTGGGAAAATGGAATATCTATATGTAGAAAGATGAAAATAGACCCTTGTCTTTCTCCATGTACAAGAATCAAATCCAAGTTGAACAGGGACCTTAATATCAAACCTGAAACTTTGAAACTGCTAGAGGAAAAAGCAGGGGAAACCCTTCAACATATTGGCATAGGTAATGACTTTCTGAATATAACCACAATTGCTCAGAAAATAAAACCACTAATCAACTACTGGGATCTCATGAAATTACAAAGCTTTTGTACAGCAAAGGACACTGTAAATAGAGCAAAGAGGCAACCTACAGAATGGGAGAAAACTTTGCCAGCTACTCATTGGACAGAGGAATAATATCCAGAATATACAAAGAACTCAAAAAACAGAACAATAAAAACTCAAACAACCCAATCAAAAAATGGGATATGGAATGAAATAGTTCTCATCAGAAGAAATACAGATGACATATAAACATATAAAAAAGCATTCTACATCCTTAGCCATCAGGGAAATGCAAATCAAAACTACCTTGAGATTCCATCTCTCTCTCCCATCAGAATGGCTACCATCAAGAAAACAAATGACAATAAATGTTGGCAAGGTTGTGTTAAAAGGGGAACCCTTCTACACTACTGGTGGAAATGTAATCTGGTACAGCCATTGTGGAAATCAGTGTGGAGATTCTTGAGACAGCTAAAAATAGATTTGCCATATGATCCAGCTATAGCACTCCTAGTCATATACCCTAATGACTGTTCTCACTACCTTAGAGATACTGTACAGCCATGTTTATTGCTGCTCTATTCACAATAGCTGGGAAATGGAGCCACCCTAGATGTCCATCCACAGATGAATGGATAATAAAGATGTGGTACATCTACACAATGGAGTTCTATTCAGTGGTAAAGAAAAATGAAATGAAATTTGCAGGGAAATGGATGGATCTGGAAAGGATTATACTAAGTGAGGTAACCCAGGCCCAGAACGCCAAACATTGCATGTTTTCTCTTACATGTGGATCCTAGTCACAAATGTATATACTTGTGTGTGAGTTGGAACCAAAAATCAGTAGAGGCCCATAATATATAAAAAGGCTATAAGGGAGGGAGGAGAGGGAAGGCCTTAAGAGGATGGTATTGTATACATGTAAATAGAAGAACAGATTGATTACAGGGAGGGGAAAGGCCTAAGTGATGTCAGGGGAAGAGATTGAATAAAAGAAAGGTGGGGGAAGGGTGTTGCAGTCCGGTTTGCATTGCTGGTAGAAGTCACCCAGCAAAGAGCAGCTTCTGGGAAAAAGAGATTTATTTTGGCTCACAGACTCGAGGGGAAGCTCCATGATGGCAGGGTAAAACAATGGCATCAGCAGAGGGTGGACATCACCCCCTGGCCAACATAAGGTGGACAACAGCAACAGGAGAGTATGTCAAACACTGACAAGGGGAAACTGCCTATAACACCCATAAGCCCGCCCCCAACAATACTCTCCCTCCAGGAGGTGTTAATTCCCAATCTCCATCAGCTGGGAACCTAGCATTCAGAACACCTAAGTTTATGGGGGACACCTGAATCAAACCACCACAGAGGCTCAATCAAAATTCAAGATATTCTGAATAAGACATATGAAAATCTACTTTCTTGAATAATGGCACATCAAGAAGCCATAGATTGTTACTTGAAAATTTTCAGTGCCAGGGATGGGATACCTTTCGGTGAGTTGTTGGCCAGGGAGGTCCCTGTGACCTCGAAACATTATAGGCTACTGCCAAGGCCCTTGGTTTCCCTTGAGAAGGAGATGGTAAGACCCTATTGCTGAAGACTTCACATGCCTGAACAGCAAAGTCACTAAGAAATCCAGCTGGTGCTGAGCAGAAAATCTTCTCCCTGTAGCCCAGCCAACTGAAAGCTGAAAAAAGCTACACTGTATGCAGTTTTATGGGAGACAGAAGTCATCAGCAGTGAAAACAGTGGACTCTGGAAACCTCAAGTTTGGCAGACAGGCCAAATGACTGAATGAGTGCTATAGTGGCATGTCTGCTCTGGGGGAAACCAACTGCTTTCTAATTGGACTGAATGCCCACTCATTGGGAGGGAATATGTGACTGATAATCAAAAGCCTGTGGCAGGGGAGGTCATGAGCCTTAGAAGTATAAAACCTGCTCTTGTCTGGATAAATGCATATATTACTCTAACCAAATTGCCCTGAAAGCACTACACTTAATGTTCATATTCATATATTAATGCTACTCTCACTTCTGGCTAGAGAAGCTTCTCTTTTCAGATGACGATGACCACTGGGTTGACCCAAAGGCAACATAGTGCTGAGAAGAAGGGATGGAGGAGTGTTCAGCACTGAAACATCTCACACCCTCCAAGGCTCGGGGACCATTGTGGAAGAGGTGGCGGAAAGAATGTAAGAGCCAAAGGATGGGTACCATTCCTTATATACAACTGTCCAGACAGAATTTGGCCTTGATATCCAAGACCTCACAGTGCTTAGCAATACCCACACAAGACCCTCATAATAGGAGAAAAACATAATGACATCAAATTAAAAGACAGAATAATGGAGAGAGGGAGAGGATATGATGGAGAGCAGAGTTATGAAGGGGAAAGTAGGGGAGGAGAGGGAAATATCATGGCTTGTTGTTTATAAGTACAGAAGTTGTCCAGAAAATATACACACACACACATACACACACATACACACATATATTTTAATAGCTTATACCATTCCCTGCATCCAACATTTCCAGTGCTATTCCCAGAGGGTATGCTTTGTGTCACTGGAAAACATATTTTTTTTCTGAAACAAGCCTCAGCTTTACCTCTCCCTTCTTGTCCCCAATCACTCTGCCTAACACTCTAAGGTCCAGCCACACAGAACCGTTTCCAGTCTCACAGAAGAAGCCAGGCCCTCATATCTCAGAGCATCTGCACATGCTCCTTGCTCTGCCTAGAAGACCCATTCTTCACCATCAGCAGTTTTTCTGTTGGGCTAATTTCTAGTGGTTCTTTTGGGCTTAGGTCATTACCTCCTGAAGTTTCTCTTGACCATTCCAGCATCACCTACTTCTCATGTATTCCCAGAGGATTTTTCTCATCAAGGCATTGCCTGTTTAATTCCCTGTCACTCCTTCCCTATCAGTTGTTACTTGCTGGAGAGCAAGAACCATTTTCTAACTCATACTACAGATCCTGGCACAGAGTAGCACTTAAAAATATTTACTCAGTGAGTAAATTAATGAATCATGTAAATGGTACTTGGATGGAATGTGGAGACTTGAATTTTGTACTTAGTTCTATCACTTTCTGGATTGCCTTCCATGAAATCATCTCGTTTTACTTGACTTGGTCCAAGAAAGCGCTCAGCTTCCTTACAGATATATGACTTCTAAGTACTTACCATAGTAAAATGAAAGTATATACATTTTCAGAGCTGACAAACTTAAATAACTGCCTAGATAATTCTTGTATTAAATATGGTGCTTTGAGTACTTGGATACCCACAGAGCTAAAGAGTAATACCTTATTGCTGAAGACACCACAGGCTGTGGTCACGGGATATGGAGAGATCATGCTGGAACTGAGAACAAATCCTGTTGGCTAGTCCTCATAGTGCTGGAATTTGTTATGAAAGTTAATGTATGAACAAGCAGGGGATCCTGCAAGCTACAGAATCAGCCTGCTAGACAAAATGTACATACCTTTTGCAATAGTGACACACAAGCTATTGAGGTAGTCAAATGCTCTCTGATTGGATATGAGGCCTGATTAGTAGGAAGGAATTCATACCTGGTACTGAAAACCAAGTCAGAATCCAAGGAATAGGAAACTCATGGATACTAGAGACAATCTTCCACTGTCGTTTGACTAAGAAGAGAGGGTGTATGCATCAAAAAGTCTTTTAAATGACTATGCTTATCACCTTTGATCCATGCTGCTCTAACTCTTGGTTGGAGAATCTGCTTTTTACAGATGGCAGCAAATACTGGGAGAACCAAGATCCATCAAGATGACAAGAAAAGATTGCTCACTGCTTAGCACAAGACAAGTCATCTCTCTCACATCTGCCAGAGCCCAAGAGACATTACAGAGGAAGTGATGATTTAAACATGAGTGCTGCTCTCACTGCTAGACTGACAGCTTCCATCAGGGAGATGGTGGTAGACATGAAGGATACTCAAAATTCATCAAACAGAAATTCAGAGGATGCAGAAAGCTCAATACTAAAAGACCCATAACAAGGCTCAGGAAACATTATGGGAGAGAAGGCAGAAAGATTCTGCAAGCCACAGGGTGGAAAGGTGTATCCTAAAGCTTTGTACCCTCAACAGAGACTGACTGTTGCATTCAATGAATACCTATAATCCCACTAAGGAGGGTACTCTGGAGTGGGGGTAGGGAGAGGGGATATAAGAATGTAACCCAATAGGAATATGGCTTATATACATACAGTACATACAGTCAAGTTCATAATCAATAAAATAAAATAAAGATATAAACAAATGACAAAGAAAAATGATGCTTTGAGAAAATATGTCCAAAGAAGTTTACTGGGGATTTACTGTATGGCAATGGGCATACTAGGCAAATGCTGTATCACTGAGCTTCATCCCTAGTCCTGCTTTTATTTTTTCCCTTTCCTATTGTTTTTGAGGCAGAGTCTCACTCTAGCCCAAGCTGGCCTTGAACTCATGGTGATACTTTTACCTAAGCTTCCCTAGTGCTTACCTGGCTTTACTTTTTGTTTTGAGAAAGTCTCACTACATTACCCAGGCTGGCCTTGAACTTACTCTGTAGTACAAGCTGGCCCTGAGCTCATTCTGATTCCCCAATAGCTGGAATTAAAGGCATGGACCACCAACTCCAGTTAAAAATGAACTTTTATAGCAAAATTTAAGTTCTTTCTTTTACAAAACCTTTTTTTGGAGGGGGAAGTGGAAGAGTGGACTGAGATTACTGAGAGTCAGTAATCTTTGGTCAAGAGACACAGCACAAAGAGGTGGCTTTGTGAGGAGGAAGGCAGGGGATGAATTCCTTTTTCCTCTGTTCTCTTGCCAGGACTTTTTTTAAAAGCAGGTTCTCACTCAAGCCCAGAATGACCTGGAACTTACTCAATACCCTAGGAAGGTCTTGAACTCCTAGCTATCCTCCTGCCTTAGCCTCCCAAGTGTTAGGATTAAAGATGCATGCTACCTCACCCAACTCTTCTAGGAGTTTTTATTAGCCAAGTTCAATTAATAGCTAGATGGTATGGGACCCTGCTGATTTAGTCCACATGGGCAAATTTGGAGGCACAAAACAAAATGAGGATGGATCTGGAGGAGCAAACAGAAGATATCAAGAAAATAATTTTTTCAATTAATCTGTCTTAGCATATAATATGATGGGCTTCATTGTGACATTTTCATATCCATATGAAAAGAATGTATTATGTTATTCTTACTCATTTCTCTACTACTCTTCCCTGTCCCCTCATTTATTCCAATTCTATCCATCAACAGATCCTCCTTTTATGTCATGAACAGTATATTACCCTTATTCCTTTCTCCCTGTTCTCTTTAGACCTCTTCCCTCTTATAGTCTCCTTTCTACTTTCATGTCTTGCATATACATTTTTTAATCTAGGCTCCTCATGAGAGAAAACATGCTATACTGAGTCTATAAAGCTATGTCTGAGCCTAGCTTTATTTTGCTGAATAGAAATGACCTCCAGTTCTATCCATTTTCCTATGAATGTCATTATTTCATTCTTTACAGCTGAATAAAATTCTGTTGTACATATATAGCACAGTTTCTTGATACATTTATCAGTTGATGGCTGTCTGTCATATTAGTCACTTTTCTTGCTGCTGTGACAAAAGCAACTTAAAGAGTTTTTTTTTTTTTTTTAAAGTTAATAGTTTGAGGCAGGCAATTTATTACAGGGAAATCAAGATAGCAGGAGCTTGAAGCAGCTGGTCACATTACATCTACAGTCAGGAAGCAGAGATGAATGCTGGTGTTTGGCTTATTTTTTCTTTTCTATTCAATCCTGAACCCCAGCCCATGACATGCAGCCACTCAGTGAGGGTGGGACTTCCCACCTCAACTAATCCATCTTAGAAATTTCACAGACATGCTCAGAAGTTTGTCTCCTAGGTGACTCTAGACCCTGTCAAGTTACAATGAGCAGTAACCAGGGCAGCTGTCTAGGCTGTTTCCATATCCTGATACTGTGAAGAGTGTAGAAATAAGCAGACTGTACCAGTGCCTTTGCAGTGTGTTCACTTAGAGCTCTATAAAGCATAATGGTGAGGCTTTATTTCTCCCAAGTTACAAGTATGTTCTCTTGCGGCAGGACTGCTGTTGAAACTTGTGTGTCACTTCTAGGGCATCTATAATCCACACTACTGGTGACTCACACTCCATCCTCATGGCTCCTCAGATTTCAGTTACAGTCTTCAACAGCTTCTTATGTATGCTGATGGCATTCCATCTGAAGCATCCACCCTGTCTCCTGGCTTTTTGCAGAGTGCCAAGGGGACAGTTAATAGTCCTCAGTGTAAGTCTTTCACCAGGGGTTCATTAGCTACATATGCAATCTCAGAAGGACTACTTTGAGGTACATATAGCTCAGACAGTTCTGTTCTCTTCGCCCCATTATTCCAGCCTCTTAGCAATGTTCCTTAGTAAGCCTGTATCTAAATTCCTTTTGAGAGGAAAATATTTTAGTGCATGACTCTTACTGAAGATATTGACTTGAATGGCTATCATGTAACAAGCAGTGTATCAGATGTGTAAAACATGGTGAACAAAAGACTGGAGTACTCAGGTGAACAGTAGTAACTGAATAATGTAGGAGTATGGCGCAGCAAGCATGGATGCTGTCAGTGAAGTATGGCCAGCCAGGTTTAAGATCCCTAACTTGTCCCTTGCAAAGATCACATCTGTTAGGAGTGTGAGGAATAAAGGCCAAGACCAAGAAAAGTATACCCAGCCTGGATCTAGTGCCCATTGCCTCAGGTTTAGTTTGGGTTTTACTTCAGGAACCCACGTATGTGCCCAGTCCTCTCTTCCTATAGGCCACTCTCCTTTGGCCTTCCCAGATGCTTTCAGTGAAGGAGACTCATGTTGGCCTTATTATAAGGATTGGTGTTTCCCAAGGGCCAAGTCTGAAAAAAGGAACCCTTCTTTATGCTTCCAAATGTTGAAAGAGAATACATTCTGCCTGCAAAGCCAGGACTTTATTCCTTGTTACACAAAGTTTCAGCTTCTTTGTACTATAGCCTTAGAACTTTGACCACGTCTCAGCTGTGACACTCATTGGTGCTATATTAAAAACTGGAATGCGAAATTCATATGACCTTCCCTCCTTTTTGCTTCCTCCTTTACCTCCCCCCCCACTATAACCTTGTCTTTTGTTTGAGGGATTTAAAAAAATTTAAAGAAATTGTAATTTTTTCTAACATTTTTTATTAACTTTATTTTAGCAAGAGAGAGAGAGAGAGAGAGAGAGAGAGGAAGAGAGAAAAACAGACACAGAGTGAGAGGAACAAAAAGAGAGAGAGACAAGAGAATGGGCATGCAGGGGCCTTCAGCCACTGTAAACAAACTCCACATGCATGCACCTCCTTGTGCATCTGGCTTACTTGGGTCCTGGGGAATTGAACCTGAGTTCTTTGGCTTTGCAGACAAACACCTTAACCTCTAAGCTGTCTTTCCAGCCCTTGAGGGATTTTTAAAAAAATTTATTTATTCATTTATTTGAGAGTGACAGACACAGAGAGAAAGACAGATAGAGGAAGAGAGAGAATGGTTGGGCCAGGGCTTCCAGCCTCTGCAAGCGAACTCCAGATGCGTGCGCCCCCTTGTGCATCTGGCTAACGTGGGACCTGGGGAACCGAGCCTCGAACCGGGGTCCTTAGGCTTCACAGGCAAGCACTTAACCGCTAAGCCATCTCTCCAGCCCCCTTGAGGGATTTTAAGACACTTGTATGTCTAATGGCAAAGAGGTTCTGAGAGTTTCTTGCTCAAAATTTACTGTTTTGAGGTGTATCAGTTGCCTTTTTATTGCTGGAACAAAGCACTCATGCAAAGGCAGCTGATGGGAAGAAAGGGTTTATTTCAGCTTATAGTCTCAAGGGCAAGTTTCATCATGGCATGGCAGAGCAGAGGCTGGCCATCACCATTTTGCCACTGCAGCTGGCAAAAAGCAGAAAGAGAATGAGCTAGCTCACATGTAGTCACATATCTGGGTAGAATGAGTCTTAGAACTGGACTTGGAGCTGTGGCACACCTCAGCAGTGGGGTCTACCTTCTAAAGGCTCTCCCAGCTGGGGATTGAGTATGAGAACTAATCACAAACACGTGAGGCTGTGGGGGACACTTTACATTCAAACTACCACAGTGATTACTCTGCAAGTTGGTCTTGATCGCTGCTGAAATTTTGCCAGTATCTTGTTAGTGAGGAAGTTGGGTCCAGAATTCCACCCAATGATGGGTCACCAATGCTTCCAGAATTGCAACCAGCCTTGCTGCAAAGGATAAAACAGGTTAAAATTTTCCACTTCATATAAAGCATGTAATTTAGTGATTTTCCAGTGATCACTCAATGCTGAGATGGACACTAAACATAATCAAATAGCTTCCTAAAGTGTTCCTGTCTTAACATGGAACATACTATTTAAGTGCTCATATCTCTTTAACCAGATTCTAAATCCTATGATGTTTATTCCATCCTTACAGACGAAACAGGTCTAAATTATCACTTGTTTCCGCAGGGCCTAGCATTATATTGGTTGAACAAAGGCCTATATCAAGTAACACACAATAGGTAACAGCTAAAAAAAGAAATTTTTTAAAAAATTTTTAATTTATTTATTTGAGAGTGACAGACACGAAGAGAAAGACAGAGGGAGAGAGAGAGAATGGGCACACCAGGGCTTCCAGCCTCTGCAAATGAACTCCAGACGCGTGCGCCCCCTTGTGCATCTGGCTAACGTGGGACCTGGGGAACCGAGCCTCGAACCAGGGTCCTTAGGCTTCACAGGCAAGTGCTTAACCGCTATGCCATCTCTCCAGTCCTAAGAAAAGAATTTTAAAAACCAAACCAAAAAAAAAAAAAAAAGCCAAAAAAACCCAGGACTAGGAAGATGGCTCAGTGGATAAAGGCACTTGCTTGCAAAGCCTGCTAGCTTGGGTTCAATTCCCCAGTACTCATGTGGGGCCAGATGCACATGTTTCCACAGCTCATTCACGGTGGCCAGGGGTCCTGGCATGCCCTTACACACACACACACACACACACACACTCTCTCTCTCTCTCTCTCTTAAATAAATAAATAAAATTTAAAAAACCTAGCAAAGTACAAGGCTCATATAACACTTTGGACTTCTCTTTTTCAGTTTTTTTGCTCTTCTCCCTGCTCTATGGTGGCTCCACACTCAGGTAGCCCTTCTTCAGGTGAAGTCACTGGTTCAGGAAGAACTTTGGTTCTTACTGGTCTTGACAGTTTTGGCTTGATACATGTGCCATTCCCTGATCTGGAGCTGGTCTGCTTAGCTAAATCTAAGTTACATACTTGAAACCAGGGGTGAGGAGATTGATTCTTGAGTACAGTAGATTGAAACATGTGTGGATATGCATGTAGAAGGTGGTATGGGCAGCCTAGGTACTGGTCAGCCAGTGATTCTATTTTACACTATCATTGCTGGATACCTTGAGATGACCCCCTGTGGGGCATGGGTACTGGTCCATATTGGACTTGGTCAGTGACTCTTCTTGGGGTAGGGGCATGAGTGGGCACACTTCCTGCATGGGATCTTTCTCAGACTCTGTCTGCCCAGTGTACAGCTTGGGCCTGCTTCTCTTCTTCCTGCTCTAAATGTTTCCAGTCAGTTTCACAGTGCATCCAATGTCCTTTCTGGCTCTTTGGCAAATACAGAGTCTTGTATACAAAGAACTAGTCAAGCAGAATGTGGTCAGTCTCTAAGAGAGTACTGAAAAGATGTCTGGCAAGCAGAGATAAAGGCCTACAGCATCTGGTCGGGAGCACAAAAGCAGACAAGTGTTCCAAGGACTACTGAGCACCCAGGACCAGCTGAAGTGCAGAATGAATAATGATATCACCAACAATAACAGAACACCAGCTAATCTGTTAGTACCTTCTAGATGCCAGGCCCGCTTCTAAGAACTTTAAATTAATTCAATAAATCTTCAATATCCTTTCAAGTAGGTACTAACTTGTTCCTGCATTTTGGAGATGAGATGAAGCTCAAGGTCACCTAGTAAGGAGTGATAGGCTACAGCAGGATTCCTCTCATGCACACTCTCAAAGGTCAGCAGCACAGGTATTAACCTCTGACTTACAATTCTTTGACCAGGAATCTCATCCTTTCTGGTAGACTCACATTTTCTGAAAGCAGAATTCTATCTAGTTCACTTTTGTACTTACTCTAAAACATCAACCTTTAGGGAAAAGCTAAACGTATGCCCTCTTCAAACAGACTATCCTCACAATAAATGAATGTTTTAGAAGCAGTGTAGGGCTGGGTGATGGCTCAGAGGCTAAAGGTGGTTGATTGCAAAGCCTGATGGTCTGAGTTCAATTCCCCGGTGCCATGTAAAGCCAAACGCATGCATCTGGCATTTGTGTGTGCCCTCCCCCCATGTAAATAAATAAATAAAGAAAAAGTAAGTAAAAGTAGTGTGCTGCTAGAATAAGCACTAGCAGGAAGTGATGTGCTTAACTAGTGGGGGCTTTCATTCTCATTGCTTGACTGGGCAAGTAAATGACCTACTGGCGCAAAGCCATGGACTTTTCCAGTGGTGCAAGATGGGAAACAGGCTCTAACATGCTCCACAAGAAGACTCTGGAAATATAATGGCAATAAACAGATAATTACTAAGTTCTTACAGTAATTAAGAGGGAAAATACCACAGTAAACCAAGGCATTTTTCCTAGTTTCACCCTAATTTCAGTAATCAATAAATATAGTCAGTTTCAGTGGGAAACATAGATTAACAGAATATCAAGATGGTGGAAAATATCAGAGATCATCTGGAAATACACACACGACGAAGTGAGACCCCCAAAGGAGTTAGTAATGGACCCACTAAGAGTATCATTTACATAGCAGTAACTGTCCCCCCCCAAAAGGCCTAGGCTTTGGGTCTGACTTCAGTGGAAGAGTTGCCATCTACGTGATCCTCCCCCTCCCCAAGGGCAGCCACTTCGCCTTTCTGAGCCAATTTCCCTCTCTCTAAAATGGAGATAACCTACTTCGGAGCACTGTTGTGACGATGTAAGTAAAACCACGCGCGCAAGCCTGGCTGTGCCCCACAAATCAACTGTTACTTTATTACCTCTACGGGAGAAAGGTCTTTCCCGGCCCCCTTTCTACACAGAAAAGCCATTGTTTCTCCAGGCCCCGCTCGCGAGGCCTAGGCATAAAGGAACAGTGCTTGGCGCCGCGGGAACACGACTCAGCCGTCCTGGGCCGCAAAGCTCATTTTCCATATTTCCTTCTCGGGAAAGCCAAGCTCCCCGCGCGGTGGGCTCCCGGGACTGCGGACTCCCGGGTTTCCAGGCTCCGACCTGAGCCCGCAGGCCTCGCCGGCCGCCGCCTTCCCGAGCGTCCAGCGGGATTGGCGCGCGCGGGCGGGGGCAGAGGCGCGGTTTGGCGTGCGCGCGTCTCCGGAGCTTTACGGCAGGCTCGTCCCGGCGCCGGCCGCCTGCCGCAGCCCCAGCCCCAGGCGAGCGTCGGGGGTCCGCACGGGGCCCGGCGGAGGCGGCGCGCAGAGCGAGGCCCGCGGGAGGCCGGCGTCCCCCGCAGCCATGGCCGAGCGCCGCGCCTTCGCCCAGAAGATCAGCAGGTAGGGCCGGGCGCGGGGCGCTCGCAGCGGGCGGCGGGCGGCGGTGGGTGTGGCCCGGGCTCCGCCGCGGGCCCCGCCGAGGCCTCGCGCCTCCTGCTCTGGCCTGCAGCCGGCCGGGCCTGGAGCTCCGTGGGCCCGCGGCGGGGAGCGCGCGGGACCCGGCCTCCCGGGGCTTTGTGTCCCCGCCCGGCCGGGCCGCCGACCTGCATCCAACAAAAGGCGGGCCGGGGCGGCCGGGGGCTGCGGGACCCCGTGCGCCAGGCCGGCTCGGCCCCGCCGTCTCCGCCGGCCACGGGAAA
The DNA here is from genome assembly GCF_020740685.1 of Jaculus jaculus. Taxonomy (NCBI): domain Eukaryota; kingdom Metazoa; phylum Chordata; class Mammalia; order Rodentia; family Dipodidae; genus Jaculus; species Jaculus jaculus. The sequence goes on along the minus strand of NC_059106.1, from coordinate 97,100,518 downwards.
AGTTGAGGGCTCGGCTCCGCGTCCCTGCGCCGGGAGGAAGCCGCAGCCCCGCAGTTACTTTCGGGTCTGGAGGAGGACGGACGTGGGCCGGGAGCTCTGTGCCCGGCGGTGGTCAGATCCCAGGATCCAAGTGCCCGAGATCGCTTTCCTTGGAAGCCTCCTTTCTTCCCCATAGAATTACGGCGCAGGAGTCCAACATTTGTGGCATTTATTTGTAGTATGCACTTATATATAAGGCATTAGACTTTCGTTTCAATAAAATCTTTTTTCCTGTGGATTATCCCATGCCCCTAGAAAGGAAATATTCAGATGAATTTTTTTTGTTCCTTTTGACAGTTGTGTTTCTGTGGCTTTGAATATTTTTAGATTGCTGACATTTCTTAAAGGCTTCTACATTTACCGAAAAAGGGGCCTTTCTTTACTATTCACCTCCGTAGTCTTGTCTTTCAAAGCTCGTTTTTCATTTATAACTAAACACCTCTCTTTTTCTTTGAGTTTTTAAAACAATATTTAATTTCATTTTCTCCTTAAAGGACAACACAGCTTAAGAGCGTGGGCTCTTCTGGCATGCTGCTATGAATTGACTCCTGATTGTTTTTTTTCTGAGTTGGGACCTTGGCTAAGTTGTTGAAACCCTCTTACATCTAAAAAATAGTGAAAATTGGGCTGGAGAGCTGTTAGTCGCGCTTGCGTGGAAAGTGATGAAAATAATACCTAGCTTATAGGATTGTTGTGAATATTTAATGGCCTAATTTGTATAAAGTACTTGGCATAGTACTATTATTTTCTTTTTTTGAGGGGGTGGGTACGAGGTAGGGTCTCACCCTAGCTCAGGCTGACCTGGAATTCACTATGTAGTCTCAGGGTGGCCTCGAACTCACAATGATCCTCCTACCTCTGCCTCCCGAGTGCTGGGATTAAAGGCATGCGCCACGACTCCTGGCTTATCGTTTTCTTTCTTTTTCTGATATTTTGAGGTAGGAATGTGCTCTAGCTCAGGCTGACTTAGAATTCACTATGTAGTCTCAGGCTGGCCTTGAACTCTTCTACCTGTGCCTCCCAAGTGGAGTGCTGGGATTAAAGGTGTGCACTAGCATGCCCGGCAGTACTATCATTATGATCAGGATAGGAAATTACTGGTTTTTTAGTTTTGGGTCTGTAAAGATATTGCCATTTAAAAATATATCAGCTGGCACATTTTTTATACCTCTTTAAAAAACAAGATTAATCTTTCATCAAGTAAGCACACCCTTAGAAAGTAAAATATGAAATATATATAATGTCTGTTCTGCATTAATTTCCCCTAAGTGAAAATAAAGATAGCCTTGTAAAGTAATAAATTAAGGCCCTGGGAATGAAGAGGTATGTGCTGAATGGAGGAGAGTTACTTAGGAGGTAGGCATGGCAGTGATTGGATGTGGATGGTGATGCATGCTGGGGAGATGCCCAGATTTCTGAGTGATGGAAGTAGTCATTGAGGTAAAGGGAGGGAGTATGGGAGGAAGGTTTGAGAGTGGAAGATGAGATTGGATGGAAATGATTTGGTTTTGAATTTGATGGTTTGGAGGGTTCAAGAATCGCTTAAATGTGAACATCTATTAGATTATTGGTGCAGGTTTAAGACACAGAGGAGGCAGTGCAGGAGATCTGATTTGGGAATTAGCAGCAAGTAGATTGTAAGTGAAGCCAGAGAAATGTGAAGTCTAACTTGGAGGGACAGTCAAGGACAGATAATCAGTATTTACTGATCCTGAATGAAAAGTGTTTTCCTTTCTGTTACTTAATATGACAAAATAATGCTTCCAAATAAATGATTGTCCGTCTTCTAAGTTTCCTGCTAGAGGAAATATAGCACAGTTTCTAGAGATAAACCGAGTTTGACAGCTTTGTCCTGCCACTCATCCAATAAACTTGGGCAAGTTACTAGACTTCTTCAGCCTAAAAATGTGGATACTTGTAGATTTTCTGCAAGGCTGCTATGAGGATGAAAGAAGTTAATTCATGTGTGTGTGTGTGTTTTCATGCACACACGCTCCCAGGATCTCTTGCTGCTTCAAAATAATACCAGATGCTAGTTTATGCCACTTTTTGTGTCTGGTTTATGTGGGTGGCTTGGAAGTTGAACTTGGTCTGGTAGGCATTGCAAGCAAGCACCTTTATGTGCTGAGTCATTTTCCCAGACCCTTTTCTTTATTTTGACACAGGGTCTCATGTAGCACAGACTGGCTTCAACTCATGTGGCTGATGATAACTTTCTGATCTCCCTGCCTCCACTTCCCAAGTTCTGGGATTATAGGCATGTGCCACTGTTCCCAGTTGATGCAGTGCTGGGGATCAAACCCAGAGCCTTGTGCATGCTAGGCAAGCACTCTATCAACTGAGCTACATCCCTAAGCCCTGGGGACCTTTCTTAAGTGTGATCATCATTTCCATGATACACATATATGAAATATTGCCCTGTGAGAAACCTTTGCTCTTCAAGGCTTTTATAAAAGCTTTATGATGGTTCAGAAACCCTTATTATTGTTTTGTATGTGTGTGTGGTATGTGCATATGTGTTTGTATATACGTTGTGCAGGTTCATGTGCTTGTGTATCCAAATGCATATGGAGGCCAGAGGTATTTTTTTCAGCTGCTTGCTCCTCACCTTATTTTTTGAGACAGTCTCACTGATTTGGCTGGACAAGCTTGCCAGCATTCCCTGGGGATCCTTGTGTGTCTGCCTTCCCAGCACTGGGGTTACATGTATGTGTCATTGCACCTGGCTCTCACATGGGTGCTTGGAATCTGAATTCAGGTCCTCTTGCTTGTTGCACATCAAGGACTTTGCTGACTGAGCCATCTCCCCAGACCCCAGAAGTTGACTTTAAAAAGAGTCATGCTAATCTCCTTTCTGGCTCAGTTACTGGTTAGCCCTTTGCATGCAGTACTGTTATTTTGAGACTAATTTGGTGATTTCTGAGGGCTCTTTATCTATGTAACCCTGACCAGGCCTCTTTCCTCAGCTCACCATAGAAAAGTAGCAGTTACTCTTTTTACTTGCTTCTGTGCCCTGCTTTTGAGGGCATAGCTCATTTCTATATGGAATACTGTTTGCAGATTAATGATCTAGGCCTTTGTTTGGATTATTTTGCCCTGTGACTTGATATTTAGCAAGAGGATGAGCACTGGTGCACATTTACAACACTTTTCCTACATTATTCTCGTCATAACTCAGATGTAGAGCAGCATAGTGAAGAGGTAGGTGCTGGAGTCCAGTTGTCCAGGTTGGAATTTTGTGTACATCACACTACAGTTGGGTAATTCTGATCAGAAAGCCGATGTAAAGTCAGTGCAGGAGTTAGATGAGTTAATCATACCTGTGGAACCCTTAAAACTATGCCTGAAAGGTAAGCATTAAAATTCTTGGTTGAGCCGGGGGCGTGGTGGCGCACCCTTAATCCCAGCACTTTGGAGGCGGAGGTAGGAGGGTCATTGTGAGTTCAAGGCCACCCTGAGACTACATAGTGAATTCCAGGTCAGCCTGGACTAGAGTGAAACCCTATCTCGAAAAAAAAAAAAAAGAAAAGAAAAAAGAAAAAAATAACAAAAAATTCTTAGTTGCTGGCATGGTGTTGCATACCTAGAATCTCAGCACTCACAAGGCAGAGGTAGGAGGATTGCTGTGAGTTCAAGGCCAGCCTGAGACTACAAAGTGAGTTCCAGATCAGCCTGGGCTAGAGTGAGGCCCTACCTCAAAAAACAAACAAACAAATGAACAACAACAACAACAAAAAACCCTCTTGGCATTGCTATCATTATTACTACATTATTTGCTGTTATTGTTAGTAATACCATTTCCCAAATGAGGAATTGAGGCCTAGAAAGAGTGATTCTGTTTGCTTAACCTGATATTTAAAGCGTTGGCTTCTGATTTCATTTCTTTTATTTGACTGTATTTTCTCTCTGCAGCATATTTTCTGAGGTGGTTCCAGATTTTCTCACAGTGCTACTGTTAGCATCCTAAAAGTTCTGTTTAGTTTCTTTCTTTTAAAAATTATTTATTTATATATTTATTTATGAGAGAGAGAGAGAGAGAAAGAAAGAAGCAGATAGAGAGCCAGAGAGAATGGGTGTGCCAGGGCCTCCAGCCTCCATATACATGTGTTACCTTGTACATCTGGCTTTACATGGGTACTGGGGAATTGAACCTGGGTCTTTAGGCTTTGCAGGCAAACACCTTAACCACTAAACCATCTCTCCAGCCCTTTGTTTCTTTTTTAAAAATACATGTTTATTTATTATTATTATATGTATATATATTATTAATTTTGTTTTTTTTTTGAAAGGAAGGAAAGAGGGAGGGGAGAGAGAGGAGAGAATGAAAGAGTGAGGATGAATGTGAATGTGCCATGGCCTCCTGCCACTGCAAACAATCTACAGATACATGTGCCACTTTGTGTATCCGGTTTTACATGGGTACTGGGGAGATTTGAACCCAGGCTTTCAGGCTTTGCAAACAAACACCTTCACCACTGTGATAGTGAAGGTGTTGGCAACTTGACACCAAACCATATCTCCTTACATCATACTTAATTTCCAAATGGAAACAGTAACAAGCTCGTAATTCCACCTAACATGGTATAGCTATCCCACATACAACCAGAACCTCAAAATACCCCCCCCCACACAAAGCAAGGTTCCTTGAGGAATGCTTACTCTTTAATATAATAGTCTAATATAAATTCAACAACAGTTAGCTAGTGATATAATCTTAATATTGGTATAGATATGTACAAACACACTGTATCAAGGTAGGGCAGAAACATTGCAGTCCTTGTTTCTGTAACTGGTTTTTTGGGGATTTTTTTTGGTATTATGGCTCAGTTAAAAGATTTTGGACTATGGGGATGTATGAACATCATTGGAATTGATAAAACTATGGGGACTTTTAAAGTTAGATGAATGCATTGCATTTTATGTCATGTATGGTTATCAGTTTATGGGGGCCAGGGGCAGAATGTGGTGGTTTGATACAGGTGTCCCCCATAAATTTAGGTGTTTGCTAGGTTCCCAGTTGCTGGCTATTTGGGAATTAATGCCTCCTGGAGGGAGTATATTGTTGGGGGCAGGCTTGTGGGTGTTATAGCCAGTTTCCCCATGCCAGTGTTGGGCATACTTTCTTGTTGCTGTTGTCCACCTTATGTTGGCCAGGGGGTGATGTCCACCCTCTGCTCATGCCATCGTTTTCCCCTGCCATCATGGAGCTTCGCCTTGAGCCTGTAAGCCAAAATATACCTCTTTTTCCCACAAGGTGCTCTTGGTTGGGTGATTTCTACCAGCAATATGAACCTAATTGCAACAACTACTGAACCATCTTTTCAGCCCTTTTGAGTTTCTTAGTTATTCCTTTGTTGATTTACTATAATTTTGCTAAGAATCAGAATTTAATAAAAGTTTTTTTTTTTTTTTAGTCAAATGTTTATTTCTACACAACTGAGATTTCTGGCTCTAGACTTATTAGTGCTTCAGTGGTTTTTTATCTTGTGTCTGTTAGCAGTTGTCTGGCCAGATACAGTCTATTGACCTGTAGAATCCTTGGTTTAATTCAGAATTTCACATTTTTTTTTCCAAGATAGGGTCTCACTCTAGCTCAGGCTGACATGGAACTCACTTTATAGTCCCAGGCTGGCCTTGAACTCACAGTGATCTTCCTACTTGTGTCTCCCAACTACTGGGATTAAAGGCATGCACTACCACACCCAGCTAGAATTTCTCATTGTATCATCTGCTACAGTGCTGTCTGCTTCTTTTGGGTAGGTGTACTCTCTGTGAGGGGTTATGATCAAAATACACTATGTACATATAAAAAGTGTCAATAAAATACTTTGTCTTGGGCTGGAGAGATGGCTTAGCGGTTAAGCGCTTGCCTGTGAAGCCTAAGGACCCCGGTTTGAGGCTTGGTTCCCCAGGTCCCACGTTAGCCAGATGCACAAGGGGGCGCACGAGTCTGGAGTTCGTTTGCAGAGGCTGGAAGCCCTGGCGCGCCCATTCTCTCTCTCTCCCTCTATCTGTCTTTCTCTCTGTGTCTGTCGCTCTCAAATAAATAAATAAATAAATAAATATTAAAAAAATACTTTGTCTTTTATTGTGCCTATCTTATATATCTGTCTTGTGTCTATCTACCTACCTACCTACCTGTCAATCAGTCAACTGTCTATACTAGGGACTGAACTCCGGGTTTTATGCATGCTAGGTAAGCTCTTTTCACTGAGCTCCATTCCAGGCCTCATTCCATTAATCTCCATTCTCAGTGTCTTACCTGCTTCTCCATTCTGAGTTGCACAATACGTTGGCAGGAGACTAGATTTATTTCAGATGAAATTTACTGGGGTTGGAGTCTATAGTCCAGTGGTAGAGCCCTTGCTTAGCATGTGCAAGGCCTTAGGTTGTTAAACAGTGCCAACAAAAACAAAGAAACCCAAATCAAATGATGTTTATCCCGTATCATTCCCTGCTTTTGGAAAGTGTCTTCTTATGTAGCCAGGATGCCTCGAACTCAGGATCTTTCCACCTCTCCTGCAGTACAGGGATTACAAGTATGTACCACACCTGGTCTCCATCTCTCTTATTTACCGGTCAAAAGTATTTTATTTATGAGAGAGAGAGAGAGAGAGAGAGAGAGAGAGGGAGGGAGGGAGGGAGAGAGGGAGAGAGGGAGAGAGGGAGAGAGAGAAAGAACAAACAAATGAAAGAAAGAGAGAGAATGGGCATGCCATGGCCTCTCACCACTGCAGATGAATTCCAGACACATGAGCCACTTAGTACATCCTGCACTTTGTTGGTACTGGGAAATCTAACCCAGGACATCAAGCTTTGTAAGCAAGGGTTTTTAACCACTGAGCCATCTCTTTAGCCCCACTTTTGTTTTTCTTATTTGCCTTTTATAGATGACTTTTGAGTCTAAAATAAGTCCTTCATTTAATCTAAGCCTACTACTATACTATCTTTTTGTTTTGTTTTGCTTTTCAAGGTAGGGTCTTACTCTAGCTCAGGCTGACCTAGAATTCACTGTGTCATCTCAGGGTGGTCTTGAACTCAAGGCAATCCTCCTACTTTTGCGTCCCAAATGCTGGGATTAAAGGCATGCACCACCACACCTGGCCCTAGTACTATCTTAATGTTACTTAGTTATCTGTCCTTTAAAAGAGTCTGAAAAGTCTAAGCTTAGCTATTTTATAGTAATTTTGAAGTCCATCCTTGACACTTTCTTCAAAACCCCCATTCCACACTTTTCCCTTTCTAACATGTTTAATTTATTCCTTTTAAGGGGCATTCCCTTAAGTCATAACACTTATTGTGCCTTCCTCAATATAAGACAAAGAACTGTTGCGGTATCTAGCATTTTATTTGCTAAACCATTATTTATTTTTTTCTAGTCACATCTCCCGTATATATATAGTCAAGACTATTTCTATTTAGTCTCACAAATCCTTGGGCCATATGGACATGCTTACCCTGTGTGTACTTAAATTATAGGACACGTTTTATTCTTTTTCTCATCACCAATTTCATGAGATTCCTTCCCCCTCCTTTCTCCACTTCCCACACACCCCGACTATTAGACTGGTTTTAGAGCTCTGGGATGGCAGGTCAAAGTCCTGACTTTTTATCTGGTCCTTACAAGCAGAGTCTTAAGGATACTGGACCCTCGGAGGTTGTGTTTGAGTAAATGCTACTGTATGGCAAATTTCCTCTGTATTAAAAGATGTAAACTTATATTGCCAGCTTTATCAAAAGCAGAGGGGTGGGAGAGGGCTGGAGAGATAGCTTAGTAGTTAAGGCATTTACCTGCAAAGCCTACGGACCCAGTTTCCCTTCCTTAGTGCCCATGTTAAGCCAGATACACTAGGTGGCTTATATATCTGGAGTTTATTTGCAGTGGCTGGAGGTCCTGGCATGCCCATTCTCTCTCTCTGTCTCTGAAAAGATAAAACAGCTGGGTCAACTGATAAGAGAAGGCTTGGGGAGGGTCATCAGACCTCCCCCTGAGATTCAAGCATTCCCCTGCACCAAATGTATGCATGAGGTCTTGAGGCCTAGGGGTGGGGCGGGGGGGGGGGGGGAGAGGAGAAAGAGTATGTAGAGAGGAAAAGATCTAGGAACAATGAACTCTATCTAAATGGTTTCTTTGTAGTTTCCCTGCTCTGTAAGTATGCCCTCACCTGGAGGCTGAGCTGAGGGAGGAGCATCTGTGGGGGTAATCATGGTATAGTGAGCCCCACTGAAGTGCTGCTTTGGGGGTCTCATGCCATATAAGTAAGCCCTCACCCCAGAGGCTGAGGGAGGAGCATCTGGGGAGTAATCTTGACACTGGAAGCTCTATCAAAGTGGCTGCTTTGGGAGCTCCACGTTCCTGTAATGAATCCCTCTTTATGCCCTGTAAGTGACCCCCCCCCCCATAAACTTATTGGTCTATTGAACTGATATTGGTGTAATTGTGCTTTGGTCTGCCATCTGAGCATTATTTGGGGTGAAGACGCGTGTCTATGCCTCTCCAGGGGAAAAGTTTCCCATGACAGCCGCTCTGGAGCATGTTTCATTACTTCCTTCACTTTGAGACAATCATAGCACATCTGATCTCTCAATCCTTGAGTAAAGATGTGTTGCCCAGGCTCCGGGAGGTGAAGCTTTCATGAAGGAGACTGTTTTCCAAAGCCTTGTTGTATTGTAAGGTTCCCAACAGTCTGATCTTTCTTTTTGCCGACTTACTCTTTAGTTCACAAGTTGTTTTTCAGGGGTGTTGTCCCTGCAACCCACACATGTTGTGCTGTTCTCTGTCTCTGACTGTTCTGCACATTTTTCTTTAAAAAAGTTCACCATTCTTCTGATTATTCCATTCTTCTAACTTGACTTTTGGGATAACCGTTTCCTTGTTCTTTATTTTTACCACCTGTGAATACAGTTCTTTCTGTTTTTGAAGGTATTTGAAGGGTGTCACATTGTATGTTTGCTTTTTTGTCTTGCTGCTTTTGCTCAAAATTGTATTGTGAGATTAAGTCGTGATTGCAATTGAAGTTTATTCTTTTTTGCATTATAGTATTTCATTGTATAAATGTACCCCAATTTGTCCATGTACAATAGGTGAACAACATCTGGCTTGTTTCCAGTTCCTTCTTTTAATATTATTTAGTTGAGAGGAGAATATGAGAATATAAATATGCATGTGCCAGGGCCTCTTGCCACTGCAAATAAACTCCAGAATCATGTGCCACTTTGTGCATCTGGCTTTACTTAAGTATTAGTGAGATTGAGCCCTGTTTTGTATGCTTATTGATTATTTGAATGTCCTTTCTTATAAATTGCCTATTTAATTATTTTTGTTTTGTTTTTCAAGGTAGGGTCTCACTCTAGCTCAGAGTGACCGGAATTCACTTTGTCGTCTCAGGCTGGCCTCAAACTCACAGCCACCCTCCTACACAGCCTCCCAAGTGCTGGGATTAAAGTTGTGCACTACCACGCCTGGCCAATTTCCATTTCCATGTATCATTTTCCTAAAAATTTCATTTTATTGGTTTTTTCTTACAGCTGAGTAGAATTCCATTGTGTAAATATATTGCAACTTCATCATTCATTTGTCCAATGATGGGCACCTGGGTTGATTCTAGTTATTACCTATTATGAATTGAGCAGCAATAAACATGATTAGCAGATATCTCTGTAGTGAGGTGCTGAGCATTCAGGGTAGATGCCCAGTAAGAGAATAACTGGGTCTGTTGGTAGTTCTATATTCATCTTTTTCAGGAATCTCCATATTGATTTCCATAGTGGTTGTACAAGTTTACATTCCCACCAACAGTGGATGAGGGTTCCTCTTTCCCCACATCCTCACCAACATTTGTTGTCATTTGATTTTTTAATGATTGCCATCCTTACTGGAGTAAGATGGAATATCATATTTGTTTTAATTTGCATTTCTCAGATAGGTAGGAATGCTGAACATTTTCTTAAGTGTGTATTAGCCATTTGTATTTCTCCCCCCGAGAACTCCCTATTCAGTTCTCTACCCCACTGTTTGAGTGGGTTGTTTGATATTTTTAAATTTAGTTTTTTGAGATTTTGTAGGTTCTAGATATTAGGCCTCTGTCAGTGGTATAGCTGGCAAAAATTTTCTCCCATTCCGTGGGAAATCTGTTTGCTCTGCTTATGGTATGTTTGTCTGTGTAAAAGCTTTTTAGTTTCATGTGATCTTATTGGTTGAGTGATTGTTTAATTCCTGGGCTACTGGGGTATTGTTCTGGAAGTCTTTCCCTACTCCTATACCATGGAGCGTTCCTCCTATTTTTTTCTTCTTTTATCACTTGAAGAGTTTCAGGTTTTAGATTGAGGTCTTTAATCCATTTGTAGTTGGTTTTTGTGTATAGTGAGAGGAGTGGGTCTAGTTTTATTTTTCTACATGTGATTATCCAATTTGTTCAGCACCATTTGTTGAAGATGGTGTCTTTTTGCCAGTGTACATTTTTGGCACCATTGTCAAAGATCAAGTAGCTGTAGTTACTTGAGGAAAGGCTGGGTCTTCAGTTCTGTTCCATTGGTCTATATGTCTGTTTTTATGCCAATACCATGTTGTTTTATTACTATTGCTTTATAATATGGCTTTAGCTGAGGATATGCTTGGATATCTGAGGCCTGCTGCCGTTCAACATGAATTTTCAGATCATTTTTTCTATCTCTGTGAAGAATGGTGCCGGAATGTTTATTGGCCTTGTATTAAGTCTGTATATTGCTTTTGGTACAATTGCCATTTTCACAGTATTAATTGTACCTATCCAAGAGAATGGGGGGTCTTTCCATCTTCTCAAGTCCTCCTCAGTTTCTTTCTTGAGTTTTTAAATGTGTTCACTATATAGGTCTTTCACATCCTTGGTTAGTGTTATTCTAATGTATTTGTTTTTTTTTTGTTTGTTTGTTTTTTTGTGTGTGTGTCTATTGAAAATGGGATGGTTTGCTGATTTACCAATGGATCTACATCATTTCTAAAACTTACAATGCTAGTTATAAAGACTGGGTAAAGGTCAAAATACACTTAAAAGGAATCTGGCACCATGATAACATTTTGTTAGATTTGGTTAATTTACATTCAAAAATTTTAACTATACAAAACAGTCATCTTAATTTTGATGCCACTAAGGCTGCTAATGATTTACTTGCTACAATTAAGTCTGTGTTGCCTGGTTGGGACTCTCTAAGTTCCTGGATAGGCAACTTTACAGCTGTGGGAGTTTGCCTTCTGCTTCTCTTATACCTATTGCCTGTTTTCTTCAAGTATCTCATAAAGTCTATTATACATGTTCACACAGAGGTCCGAGGTATACACTATAGAACACATCCTTGGCTCCCTCAGACTTTATCCTAATTCTCCCTAAATTTTATCTGGCCAGAGATGGGTAAGATGGGGGAGGAAATATCCAACCTAAGACAGGGCACATATTAAAGGATAATACTTTTGTCCAATGATGGGTAAGGATGATCTTCTGCCTCTGACAACCTAAGACAGACACAGTTGCTTCTTTTAATAAATAAGGATGGGGGAAATGTCGGGAGCTGCAGGGGAGCTGCAGCTGCTCTTTGACTTCGGGAGCTACAGGTGATCTTTAATCTCTTAACACAAAGGCCTTATCCTATGGCCTAGGTGAGATGGCATGGCGCCAGTTACAAGGGCATTATTTAACATAAGGCCTAGGCACTGGACACAGAGACATTACTATATGGCCCTGATGAAGCTGACCTTAGGCACGTAGGCATTGTCAAGAAAGTTTTATCTTATATATATAAGCTTGTGTCTGCCTGAATAAACCTGAGCCTTGATTAGAACTTGTCTTGGCTCCATTCCTTGTGTTCTTGTCTCAGATTCATTCCCACTCCCTCTTTCAAAGTCCATTTCGACCTTCGTGCTACAGGCCCGCACACTTTCTCTCTATATTTGTCCTTTGCATATAGAAAGGCTACTAATTTTTGTATGTTGATTTTGTATACTGCCACTTTGCTGAAGGAATTTATCACCTGTTTAAAAAAATAAATTTCACATTTTAATTTTATAACAGGGTGTACCAGGGCCTTCAGCCACTGTAAATGAACTCTAGAAGCATGTGCCACCTTGTGTACCTGGCTTACATGGGTCCAGGGGAATCAAACCTGGGTCCTTTAGCTTTGCATGCAAACACCTTAACTACTAAGCATCTATACAGTCCACCTTTAGAAGTTTTGAGGTGGAGACTTTCAGATCACTTATGTATAGGATCATGTCATCTGCAAATAGGGCTAATTTGACTTCTTCCTTTCCAATTTGTATCCCTTTTACTTGTTTCCTTTTCTTTTTTTTTTCAGCCCCTAGATTTTTTTTTAGATTTATTTATTTGAGAGCGACAGACACAGAGAGAAAGACAGATAGAGGGAGAGAGAGAATGGGCGCGCCAGGGCTTCCAGCCTCTGCAAATGAACTCCAGACGCGTGCGCCCCCTTGTGCATCTGGCTAACGTGGGTCCTGGGGAACCGAACCTCCAACCGGGGTCCTTAGGCTTCACAGGCAAGCACTTAACGGCTAAGCCATCTCTCCAGCCCTTGTTTCCTTTTCTTATTGCTTGGGCTAGGATTTCTATGTTGATGAGCAGTGGTGAGAGTGGGCACTCCTGTCTAGTTCCTGATATCATTGGGAACTCCTTGAGTCTTTCCCCATTAAGTATTATTTGGGCTTTAGGTACTTTATATATAGCCTTTATTGTGTTAAATAGATACCCTGCATGCTTATTTTCTCCAGTGTTTTGATTATAAAGTGTTGTCTTTTGTTGAAGGCCTTCTCTGCATCTTTTCAGATGATTATGTGGTTCTTGTGTTTAAGTTTATTTATGTGGTGTATTATGTTGACTGATTTCCATATGTTGAATCATCCCCTGCATCCCTGGGATGAGTCCTGCTTGATCAAGGTGGATAATGCTTTTGATGTGTTGTTGAATTTGGTTTGCAAGGATTTTGTGCAGGATGTTTGTATCTAAGTTCATCAGGCATATAGGTTATAGTTTTCTTGTTATATCACTCTCTAGTTTTGGTATTAGGGTAATAAAAGGTGTTGGGGAGCCTTCCTGTTTTCCAATTATGTGAAAAAGTTTGAGAAAAATTGGTTTCAGTTCTTCATTAAAGGCTTGATAGAATTTGGCTGAGAATTTGACTTTTTTTTCTTTTTTTCCCTCTTTTTTATTTTTATTTTTATTGACAGCTTCCATAATTGTAAGCAATATCCCATGGTAATTTCCTCCCTCCCCCCACTTTCCCCTTTGAAACTCCACTCTCCATCATATCCCCTTCCCCTCTCAAATCAGTCTGTCTTTTATTTTGATGTCATGATCTTTTCCTCCTATTATGATGGTCTTGTGTAGATGCTGTGAGGCACTGTGAGGTCACGGATATCCAGGCCATTTTGTGTCTGGAGGATCACATTGTAAGGAGTCCTACCCTTCCTTGGCTCTTATATTCTTTCCGCTACCTTTTCACAATGGACCCTGAGCCATGGAAGGTGTGATTGAGATATTTCAGTGCTGAAGACTCCTCTGTCACTTCTCAGCACCATGGTGCTTTCTGAGCCATCCCAAGGTCACTGCTATCTGAAAAGAGAAGGTTCTCTAACCAAAAGTGAGAGTAGCATTAATATAAGGGTATGAACATTAAGAGAAGTGCTTACTGGTTAGTTTGAGGAGCATAGTACATATATTTAGCCAGACAGCAGCAGATGTTATACCCCTAGGGCTCATGACTACCCCTGTTGTAGGTTTTCAGTATCAGGGATATATTCCTTCCCATGGAGCTTTGGCCTACTCAGCATGTGCACCCTCTGGTGCTGGGGATCCAGGAGCTGGGGACCAGTCATCAGGAAGCAAGCGGAAAAGGCCTGCTTCTGTAGTATGCATGCACACTCCAGGCCACCCCATGTCAGTAGCAGGGGTGGTGGGGGATGCTGGGAAACTGGGAGGTGGGAAAGTAATGGTAAGTTCTGGCCTGCTCCCTTTCCAGCACAGGGTATCCAGGAGCTGTCAATCAGGTAGCTGGAGCAAGAGACCTGCACACATCTAGGGTCCAGGCCACCCCACGCCAGCAGTAGGGGTACCCTGGCCGGAGATCAGGGGAACTGGGAGGTGGGATAATTCTTTTTTTTAATAAAGAGTATTTTTTACATTATTGATTTATTTATTTGCAAGCAGAGAGACACAGAAGAGAAACAGAGAGAGAACAGGTGCGCCATTAACTTCTGAGCCATCCCTCCAACCCCATTATGGTTTCTTTTTATCCTTTTAAAAATACATATATATATATATATATATAATCTATTTATTTGAGAGCGAGAGAAAGAGAAGGGGCACGCCAGGGCCTCCAGCCACTGCAAATGGAACTCCAGATGCCTGCGCCATCTTGTGCATCTGGCTTATGTGGGTCCTAGAGATTCAAACTGGGATCCTTTGGCTTTGCAGGCAAACACCTTAACTGCTAAACCATCTTTCCAGCCCCTTATCCTTTCTTTTGAAGACTGAGTGCTCACTTTTAATACAGCTTATCAGTCTTAAAAAACATACACTTTTAAATTAAAAAAAAAACATTTTATTTCGTTGTGTGTATGTGTGCGCACATGGGTGTGTGTATGTATGGGCACACCAGGTTCTCTTGCCACTGCAAATGAACTCCAGATGCATGCATCACGTCACATCTGACTTTACATGGGTGCTGGGCACTGGAACCTTGGGCCAGCAGACTTTGCAAGTAAGAACTTTAACTGCTGAGTCATCTCCTCAGACCCTCAGTATTTTGTAATGGTTAAATACTTTACAGGTCTTGTAGGAAATTTCTCCTTATCTGAAGGTCATTAAGATGTTCACGTGTATTATATACTTTGTAGTTATGCCTTTGCATTTAGGTATATATTCTGTTTTGATTTAATATGTGAATGGTGTGACATTGTAATTGTTTTCTAAATGAATTTTTCTTTCCTCATTGGTTTGTTTGCTACTGTTATGCCCAGTTCTCAGCACCCCCAGTGACCACCAAGGAGAACCAAACACATATGCAATAGCAAGGAGCTTTTAATTTGGGCTTAAGCTCGGTCCCTTGACTTCACCAACGCAGTGAATCTGTGCAAAGAGCCCCGAGTAGTGGGAGGGTAGGGTTTTTTATAGGGATTTGAACATAGAAGAAGGGGATGGGTACATGATTGGTTGATTTAAACAGTATTCTTCTGATTGGCTTGGGATTTTGGTGGGCAAAATTGGGGGCAGGACGGAGGTAGGAGCTAGGGGAACCCCAGGCAGATGAGGTAGTCTTCATCGTGATTGGCTGGGGCAGAAAGAGCAGGGAGGACAGGCCTCAGGCATGTCCTGGGCTAGGGGTGACTCCGGCCTTTGGGTGGGCACCTTCCCTAACCATATGTCAGGGCGGTTGCCTTCTGCCTAAACGGAAAACCTGAAAGTTAGGCTCAGTCAGGGCAGCACCTTACTGAATCCCTTCATGGCATTAATTTAGTTTCTGGGTCTTTCAGTACCTCTCTTATAAAATGTTCCTACTTGTAGATCTTTTTCTGAGTTCTCTTATTTTGTTCCATTGACCTGGTTATATGTGTTTTCACCAATTATATATGATTTAAATTATAGTCAGCTGTGGGGTTTAGTAGAGCAACTATTTCCCCTTTAAAAAAATATTTTGGCTGCTGTTAGTTCTTTGAAGTTTCATGTTAAGTAGAGCAACTATTTCCCCTTTAAAAAAATATCTTGGCTGCTCTTAGTTTTTTGAAGTTTCATGTTATTTTTTTATTCAACTTAGAGAAGTAAATAAAAATAAAAACTGAAAAATATCAAATCCTGTAAGAATTAGATTAGAATTGCATTGAATTTGCATATCAATTTGTTGCAAAAATTCTTTTAATACTGAGTTTCCAATCCATAATCCATCATGCATTTCTCCATTTATTTGTTTCTTTTATTATATAAAAAATTTTAAATTATTATTTAAAAAATGTATAGTTTTTTATGTAAGCTTTTTTTACATGTCTTTGGTTAGATTTATTCCTAGGTAGCTTTTTTTTTTTTTTTTTTTTTTGGTTTTCTGAGGTAGGGTTTTCACTCTAGCTCATGCTGACCTGGAATTCACTATGTAGTCTCAGGGTGGCCTTTAACTCAAGGTGATCCTACCTCTGCCTCCTGAGTGCTGGGATTAAAGGCATGTGCCACCACATCTGGCTATAACAGTTTTATATCCACCTATATCTTAGTAAGTTCTTCTTGATTATAAAAATGTATCCATAGGTTTTTTTGTATTGAATGTTGGTTTCTTCTTTTCCAACCCCTATAGCTCACTTTTTTTTTTTTTTTGCTTGCTCTGTAGACTTTTTGCTATAGTTTGGATTAAAATCTTCCCTATTTGCCCATGTGTTCAACTCTGGTCCTTAGGGTCGTGCTAGGAGGTCAGACCTAGGGAGAGGTCTCTAAGTCAGTCAATGTATGGCAGTGGAGGGGATTTTGGGACCCTGATCTATTCCTCCTCCTCTTCTGTTTCTGGTCCTAAAGTGACCTTTTACTCTACAATGAACACATTTCATGTGTGTGTGTTTGGGGTAGTGATGGAAAGCAGACTCATGCACTATTAAATTATTTTTTAATTATTACCATTTCTGTTCAACATTATATGAATATTGAGTATTCTTGTTTTGTTTATGATATAGGCAAAGCATTCTGTGTTTCACTGTTAAGCCTAATGGTTGCTGAGGGTTGTTGTAGATGCCCTTTTATGTAAGTTTCCTACAAATAGAGCTGAGATAAGGATTAAGAGTGAATGCTGTGCTTGTGGAGCAGAGTTCCAGGGCATCAGAATGAGAGAAAAAGGAGGCAAGGCAGAGAAAGAGGAGAAATTAGTACCATATCTGTCTGCCTCTGCTTCACAGAGAGCTGGAGGGTTGTTCTGCAGATGCACATCCTTGTTGGAAGAACATCTGTGGACAGAGCAGTAGTCCTCAGATCTGCAGATGGGATTTGGAAAAAGGGAATTTTTTTTTTTTTTTTTTCGAGGTAGGGTTTCACTCTAGTCCAGGTTGACCTTAGAATTCACTATGTAGTCTCAGGGTGGCCTCAAACTCACGGTGATCCTCCTATCTCTGCCTTCCAAATTCTGGGATTAAAAGTACGTCCACCAAGCCTGGCTGGAATTTATCTAATCTTCCTTCTTTTCCTTGCTTTCTAGTCATTCAGTTCCTCCAGAGTTAAGTCCCTTCACTTCTTTGTTGCAGTATTTGGACCTTGTTGCAGGCAGCAGATTTGAATGTCTCATTACCTTTTCATTGGCTTATCCTAGTGGGACTTTTTGGATGCAATTATAGAAGCTCCAACTAGATTAATCTGCACACACAAGAAAAGCGTTCACTCATGTAGCATAATACATTGGGCTCATGGTACAGATGATGTCAGCAGGCACATTGTTCTCAGGCTTCTGATAGATTTTGCACAAAATGGTTGCAATGGAATTTGACAGCTCCGGGTTCAAATCTTGCCTCAGGTCATATATACTCCCTGGAACCAATAACTGTTTAGGAATGTGGTGGAATCTGGTCAGTCCTGTGTCACATGGCCTTCTCTATGGCTCAGGAGGGAGATGTTACAGAATTCGCTTCACCTGATTCTCAAGGAATGTGTTCCTTACTGAAAAGAAAGGGTTTCTAGTGTGAATAAGGCAAAAAAGAGTTCTGCTTACATCAAAAGAAGTGAATCATTCTAAGTTGTTCGGTATTCTATAGGAAATTTAAATGGAGCTAGTGAAATACTAAGAAAGTTGGTATACCTCAGTACTAGCAAGCTGTGGATTCCTTACCCTGTAAATCTTTTAAAAGAGCTTAACTCAGACCACATTGCCCTCACATAGTTCCCCAAGAATCTTTGTGGCTTTTATTTCTGAACATTGCCTTTCTCATGCATGTCATGATACCAGAAACTGAACTGTCTTTGATATAGTTTGAATGTAAAATATCCTTTTGGCTCATGTTTTTGAACATTTTGTCACAAGCTGGTGGCACTGTTCAAGAAGGTTGTAGAACCTTTAGGAGATGAACCCTTGCTGAGGAAGTGAGTCATTGAGGTTTTATAAGGAGGAGGTCTTGAGATTTTATATCATGAACCCAGTTCCTATTCATCCTCTGCTTCTGGACTCTGGCTAAAGTGTGATGAGCCAGCCTGCCATGCCTTCCCCACATTGTGGACTAAATCCCCTTGAAACCGTGAGCTTTCCCCCACTCCTACCATGCCTTCCCACATTGTGGAATATATTCTGGATTGCCTCACTTAGTGTAGTCTTTTCCAGGGCCACTTATTTTCTTGAAAATTTGGAAATGTCATTTTTTTATAGCTAAATAAAACTTCATTGTGTATATATGCTATATTTTCATTATCCTTTCATCAGTTGATGGGCATCTAGGCTGGATTCATTTCCTACCTGTTGTGACTAGAACAACAACAAACATGGATGAATAAGTATCTCTGTAGTAGTTCTTACGTGTCTGGGCATAATGAGGACAGAACACTCCCGATCCAGTCACCTCTCAAATCTTCCCAGTTGGAATAGTGGTTAATCTCTGCTAGTCAACTTGACAGGATGTAGAATCACCATAGAAACAGATTTTTGGTCATGTCTCTGACGGATTTTCTAAACTCGATTAGTTGAGGTAGGAGAACCCCTCCAACTGTGAGTGGCACTGTGCCTTGACTGGGTTTCTGGACTGTATAAAGGAGAGTTGACCGAGCGTTCCACATTCATTGCTGTGCTTTGCCTTACTGTGGATGGAATGCAACCAGCTATTGCCACCATGTCTTCCCTGCCACTTTGGACCCTGCCCTCTGGAGCTGTATGCCATTGTCTTCCATAACTGCCTTCTGGTTGAGTATTTTGTTCTAGCAACAAGAAAGACTGATAGAGGGTCATATGGTAGTTCTACTTTTAGCTTTCTGAGAAACTGGTGGTTTAAATAAAATGGCCCCCACTGGCTCATGCAGTTCAAGTACTTGGTTGTCAGCTGATGGCAGTTTAGGAGAGTTGTGGGGCCTTTGGGAAGAGGAACCTTGCTGGAGGAAGTGAGTTGCTAGGGATGTGCTTTGGGGTGATATACCCCAGCTCTAAGCCTAGTAGACAGACTCTTTCCACTGAGATATGTGACAAGATGTGAGCCAACTCACCCTTTGGCTCCTTCCTGCCAGCTTCCATGGCAAAATGTGATGCCTAGCCTCTGTTATGCCATGCCCTGATAAAACATCCCTTTGATACTATAGGCACAAATAAACTTGTTCCTTCCGTATTCTGCTGTATCAAAAGGTGTTTTGTCCCAGTAACAAGAAGGTGACTTATGCAGACTAAAACAGACAGGTAATGCTTGTACTTCTCCCAGTGGGTGAGGGTTTCTCTTTATTACAACCTCAGCAGCATTTGTTTTCTTGATGTTTGACATTCTGATTGGAGAGACATAGTATCTCAGAGCAGTTTTAATTTGCATTTACTTGATGTCTAAGGATGTTGAACACTATATTACATATTTATTGGCCATATGCATTTCTTTTTTTTCATTTTCCACCATTTACTCGTGTTATCAAAAATAGTTCAACTCTTCTTGCAAAACAAAAACAAAATAGTACATACTGGACACACACATCACATTTTTCTTCTTTATGGCTTTAGCCCACCCCACCCCACCAAAAGAGACCAAAAACAAAATTTTTTTAAGCCCAATGACAACAACAAAAACAACTCTACCTGACCGCATTCACAGAAAATGACACCAGGATACACTAAAAACAGGAGATGTCATCTGCTCTGTGTCCAAAGGATTCTTCTCCACATCTTGTATGAGGCGAGTAACCATCATTGAACATGCTTTGTGCCAAATCAAAACATAATTTCAACACATCAGATCTCACTAGAGATGGTGAACATAGTAGAAATTTTAACTTTTCCATTAGTACTTTTCTTTTTCTTTTTTTTTTTTTTAATTTTTATTAACATTTTCCATGATTATAAAATATATCCCATGGTAATTCCCTCCCTCCCCACCCCCACACTTTCCCGTTTGAAATTCCATTCTCCATCATATTACCTCCCCATTACAATCATTGTAATTACATATATACAATATCAACCTATTAAGTATCCTCCTCCCTTCCTTTCTCCACCCTTTATGTCTCCTTTTCAACTTACTGGCCTCTGCTACTAAGTATTTTCATTCTCACACAGAAGCCCAGTCATCTGTAGCTAGGATCCACATATGAGAGAGAACATGTGGCGCTTGGCTTTCTGGGCCTGGGTTACCTGACTTAGTATAATACTTTCCAGGTCCATCCATTTTTCTGCAAATTTCATAACTTCATTTTTCTTTACCGCTGAGTAGAACTCCATTGTATAAATGTACCACATCTTCATTATCCACTCATCTGTTGAGGGACATCTAGGCTGGTTCCATTTCCCAGCTATTATAAATTGAGCAGCAATAAACATGGTTGCGCATGTACTTCTAAGGAAATGAGATGAGTCCTTTGGATATATGCCTAGGAGCGCTATAGCTGGGTCATATGGTAGATCAATCTCTAGCTGTTTTAGGAACCTCCACACTGTTTTCCACAATGGCTGGACCAGATTGCATTCCCACCAGCAGTGCAGAAGGGTTCCTTTTTTTCCACATCCCCGCCAACATTTATGATCATTTGTTTTCATGATGGTGGCCAATCTGACAGGAGTGAGATGGAATCTCAATGTAGTTTTAATCTGCATTTCCCTGATGACTAGTGACGTAGAACATTTTTTTAGATGCTTATATGCCATTCGTATTTCTTCCTTTGAGAACTCTCTATTTAGCTCCATAGCCCATTTTTTGATTGGCTTGTTTGATTCCTTATTATTTAACTTTTTGAGTTCTTTGTATATCCTAGATATTAATCCTCTATCAGATATATAGCTGGCGAAGATTTTTTCCCATTCTGTAGGTTGCCTCTTTGCTTTTTTCACTGTGTCCTTTGCAGTGCAAAATCTTTGTAATTTCATTAGGTCCCAGTGGTTAATCTGTGGTTTTATTGCCTGAGCAATTGGGGTTGTATTCAGAAAGTCTTTGCCAAGACCAATATGTTGAAGGGTTTGCCCTACTTTTTCCTCTAGCAGTTTCAAAGTTTCCGGTCTGATGTTAAGGTCTTTAATCCATTTGGACTTAATTCTTGTGCATGGCGAGAGAGAAGAATCTATTTTCACCCTTCTGCAGATATTTATCCAGTTTTCAAAACACCATTTGCTGAAGAGGCTGTCTCTTCTCCAATGAGTATTTTTGGCATTTTTATCGAATATCAGGTGGCTATAGCTACTTGGGCTTACATCTGGGTCCTCTATTCTGTTCCACTGATCTACATGTCTGTTTTTGTGCCAGTACCATGCTGTTTTTGTTACTATGGCTCTGTAGTATAGGTTAAAATCAGGTATGGTGATACCCCCAGCCTCTTTTTTGTTGCTCAGTATTATTTTAGATATTCGAGGTTTTTTGTGATTCCAAATGAATTTTTGGATTGTTTTTTTTCTATTTCCATGAAGAAAGCCTTTGGAATTTTGATAGGGATTGCATTAAATGTGTAGATTGCTTTAGGTAAGATTGCCATTTTCACGATATTGATTCTTCCAATCCAGGAACAAGAATGTTTCTCCACTTTCTAGTGTCTTCTGCAATTTCTCGCTTGAGTGTTTTAAAGTTCTCATTGTATAGATTCTTTACTTCCTTGGTTAGGTTTATTCCAAGGTATTTTATTTTTTTTGATGCAATTGTGAATGGGAGTGATTCTCTGATTTCATCCTCTGTGTGTTTGTTGTTAGCATATATGAAGGTTACTGATTTCTGTGTATTTATTATGTATCCTGCTACATTGCTGTAGGTTTTGATCAGCTCTAACAGCTTGCTAGTAGTCTTTAGGGTCCTTTATGTATAGAATCATGTCATCTGCAAATAATGATAACTTGATTTCTTCCTTTCCAATTTGTATCCCTTTTATGTGTGTCTCTTGCCTTATTGCTATGGCTAAGACTTCCAAAACTATATTAAATAGAAGTGGGGACAGTGGATACCCTTGTCTTGTTCCTGATTTTAGTGGAAAAGCTTCCAGTTTTACCCATTTAGTAATATGTTGGCTGTAGGCTTGTCATAAATAGCCTTTATTATATTGAGATATGTTCCTTCTATTCCCAGTCTCTGTAGGACTTTTATCATGAAGGGATGTTGGATTTTGTCAAATGCTTTCTCTGCATCTAATGAGATGATCATGTGATTTTTGTCCTTCAACCCATTTATGTAATGTATTACATTTATAGATTTGCGTATGTTGAACCATCCCTGCATCTCTGGGATAAAGCCTACTTGGTCAGGGTGAATGATCTTTTTGATATACTCTTGTATTCTGTTTGCCAATATTTTGTTGAGAATTTTTGCATCTATGTTCATGAGGGAGATTGGTCTGTAATTTTCTTGTTTTGTTCTATCTTTGCCTGGTTTTGGTATCAGGGTGATGCTGGCCTCATAGAAGGAGTTTGGTAGAATTCCTTCTTTTTCTATTTCCTGGAAAAGCTTAAGAAGCAATGGTGTTAGCTCTTCCTTAAAAGTCTGGTAAAATTCAGCAGTGAATCCATCCGGGCCTGGGCTTTTTTTAGTTGGGAGATTATTGATAACTGTTCGGATCTCCATGTTTGTTATAGGTCTATTTAAGTGATTAATCTCATTTTGATTTAATTTAGGTAGGTCATATAGATCAAGGAAATCATCCATTTCTTTCAGATTTTCATACTTTGTGGAGTATATGCTTTGATAGTATGTCCCTATGATTTTTTGAATTTCTCTGGAATCTGTTGTGATGTTACCTTGTTCATCTCTGATTTTATTAGTTTGTGTCTCTTCTCTCTTTCTTTTGGTCAGATTTGCTAAGGGTTTATCAATCTTGTTAATCCTTTCAAAGAACCAACTCTTTGTTTCATTAATTCTTTGGATTGTTCTTTTTGTTTATATTTCATTAATTTCTGCCCTAATCTTTATTATTTCTTCCCGTCTACTAATTTTTGGTTTGCCTTGTTCTTCTTTTTCCAAGGCTTTAAGGCGAAGCATTAGGTCGTTTACTTGCGACCTTTCTAATTTCTTAATATAGGCACTTAAGGCTATAAATTTACCTCTTAGAACTGCTTTCATTGTGTCCCAGAGATTTTGGTATGTTATGTTCTCATTATCATATTACTCTATAAATTTTTTGATTTCCTTTTTGATTTCTTCATTGACCCACTCATCATTAGTAGTGTATTGTTTAGTTTCCATGATTTTGTGTATGCTCTATAGCCTTTCTTGCTACTGATTTGTAGTTTAATTCCATTGTGGTCAGATAGAATGCAAGGAATTATTTCAATTTTCCTGAATTTGTTAAGATTTGCTTTGTGTCCTAATATATGGTCAATTTTAGAGAATGTTCCATGTGCTGCTGAAAAGAATGTATATTCTGCAGCCTTTGGATGAAATGTCCTGTATATATCTGTTAGGTCCATTCCTTCTATGACCTCATTTAGTCCAGATGCCTCTCTGTTTATTCTTTCCCTGGATGACCTGTCAATTGATGAGAGTGGGGTGTTAAAGTCACCCACCACCACTGTGTTTGGTGTTATCTGTGACCTTAGTTCTAATAGTGTTTGTTTGACGAATTTGGGAGCCCCCATATTAGGTGCATATATGTTTAGGATTGTAATGTCCTCCTGTTGGAGTGTGCCCTTAATCAATATAAACTGACCTTCTTTATCTTTCTTGACTAACGTCGGACTAAAGTCTACCCTGTCTGATATTAGGATAGCAACCCCTGCTTGTTTTCTAGGCCCATTTGCTTGAAACACAGTCTTCCAACCTTTCACCCTAAGGTAATGTCTATCCTTTGTAGAAAGGTGAGTTTCTTGGAGACAACAAATTGTAGGATCCTGCTTTTTAACCCAGTCTGCAAATCTATGTCTTTTCGTTGGGGCATTGAGACCGTTGATATTAAGAGATATTATTGAAAGGTGTGTATTTATGTTTGCCATTTGTGTGTGTGTGTGTGTGTTACTGGTTCTACCTGTGCTCTCTTCTGTTAACTGGTATTTGAGTATAGCTTGTTTTTTCTAGGTTCTTTATATGTGTGCTTTTCCTTTTGTTCAGCATGGAGGATTCTATCAAGTATTTTCTGTAGAGCTGGTTTTGTCTTCAAATACTCCTTTAACCTGCTTTTGTCATGGAATGTCTTTATTTCTCCATCTATTTGAATGGATAACTTTGCAGGATAAAGTAACCTTGGTTGACAGTTGTTATCTTTCAGAACTTGGAATATATCACTCCAAGCCCTTCTGGCTTTAAAAGTTTGTGTTGAATAATCTGCTGTAATCCTGATGGGCTTGCTTTTGTAGGTAACTTGATTTTTCTCTCTAACTGCTTTCAATATTTTTTCTTTGGTATGTGTGTTTGGAAGTTTGATTATAATATGGCGAGGAGAGGTTCTTTTCTGGGTTTTGTCTGGCTGGGGTTCTAAAGGCTTCCTGTATCTGTATTGGCACCTCTTTCCCAATTTGGGGGAAATTTTCCTCTATGATTTTGTTGAAGATGCCTACTATGCCTCTGGAGTGGAGTTCTTCTCCTTCTACTATGCCCTGAATTCTTATATTGGATCTTTTCATAGTGTCCCGAATATCTTGAAATTCCCACTCATACTTTTCTATAAGTTTGTCTTTCTCTTTGTTGGACTGCATTAGGTCTACCACCTGGTCTTCTAGCTTAGATATTCTGTCCTCTCCCTCATCCATCCTACTGGTGAGATTTTCTACAGAGTTTTTTATTTCATTAACTGTGTTCTTCATTGCTAGTAATTCTGACTGTTTTTTCTTTATTATTTCTATTTCCCTATTTATGCCTTGTATTGCCTTCTTTATTTCATTAAATTGGTGTCCTGCCTCTTCTTTGATTCCTTTGATTTCTTCTTTGATTTCTTCTTTGATTTCTTCTTTGATTGTTTTCATGTGTTCTTTGACCTCTTTGAACATATTTATAATTATTCTTTTGAACTCTTTCTCAGGCATTTCCTCTAACTCTTTCTCACTGGAGGACATTTCTGATGCATTAATACTTTTAGGTGGATTTATATCATCTTGCTTTTTAGTGTTTCTTGTGTTATAATGTATATATTTCATTAGTACTTTTCTTAAAATAAGCACTGTCAAAGCAGCAACTCTTTTAAATTATCTCTTTCCATCTACTCAGTCCTTGTTTGACTTGGGCTGTGCTCTTTCAACGAACTAGACTTCCCTTCAGAATGTTTGTCTTCCCCATAAAAATTAACAGGAAGAAGTACATTAAAACTGAAACAAAGTTTGTGCTTTACATGCAAAAGAGCATTCTAAAGCAAACACTCCAAGCTGTAAACCACCTAAGTGCACAGGTTTCTTAAAAAAAAGTCTTAATTAGATTTCAATAAAGAAGCCTTCATAGCACCCTAAAAATAATAGGAGCATATTCAAGAAAAAATATGTGTCAAATAGAGGAAATAAAAATCAAAATGACCAGTAACAGTGAATATAGTGCATAAATCTAGGTAAGTTTGGGAGCATTATTCCAGAAATTATTAATCTCAGTTTCTAAGTAAAATCTTTTTATAATTTTTTTTAAAAAATTTATTTATTTATTTATTTGAGAGCGACAGACACAGAGAGAGAGAGACAGATAGAGGGAGAGAGAGAATGGGCGCGCCAGGGCTTCCAGCCTCTGCAAACAAACTCCAGACGCGTGCGCCCCCTTGTGCATCTGGCTAACGTGGGACCTGGGGAACCGAGCCTTGAAACGGGGTCCATAGGCTTCACAGGCAAGCGCTTAACCACTAAGCCATCTCTCCAGCCCCTTTTTATAATTTTTAAAAGTTCTGTCATGTGATTATTATCCAAACTCAATTACCTTCAGAATAAAGGTGTTCTTCACTTTAGTTATCCAATTAGAACACTGCTCAAGGAAGGAAGAATTTAGGATTTTTTCCCCTAAAAACGAGTCAGACAACTAAAAAGGGCTGAAATCATAATCTTTTGAAAATTCTGTTTGGTTTTTTTGCCCTCACTTAAAAAAATTTTTTTTTGGTTTATTTTTATTTATTTGAAAGTGACAGAAAGAGGCAGAGAGAGAGAAAGAATGGGCATGCCAGGGGGCACCAGCCACTGCAAGTGAACTCCAGATGCATTGCCCCCTTGTGCGTCTAGCTAACATGGGTCCTGGGGAATTGAGCCTTGAACCTGGGTCCTTAGGCTTCACAGGCAAGCACTTAACTGCTAAGCGACCTCTCCAGCTCCACTCTCACCTTCTTCCTGGGATGAATGAAACACCTGACAAGAGTAGCTTGTGGAAGGAAAGGGTTTATTTTGGCTTATACACTGGAGGGGAAGCTCCATGATGGCATTGGAAAATGATGGCATGAGCAGAGGGTGAACATCACCTCCTGATCAACATTACATGGATAATAGCAACAGGAGAGTGTGTCCAATAATAGCAAGAGGAAGCTGGCTGTAACACCCATAAGCCCACCCCTAGCAATACACCTTCTTCAGGGAACTCCAATTCCTAACTTGCCACCAGCTGGGGACCTAACATTCAGAACACATGAGTTTATGGAGAACACCTAATTTAAATCACCACATTCTGCCTCTCAATTCCATAGCTCATTAAACATTTCATGTATTTATTTATTTCATTTATTAGAGAGGAGGAGAGAAAGAGACACTGAGACCCTGCTAATGAACTCCAGATGCATGCACCACTTTGTGCATCTGGTAGATAAAACTTCCCTTTGATAAATAATAAAGTGGGTATTGGGGAAATCAAATCCAGCCCATCCACATCAGGCTTTGAAAGCAAGTCTTGCCTTTAACTGCTGAGTTATTTCTGTAGCCCATTAAAAAAATAATTATATATGTATTATATATTATACTCTTACCCCTCACCCCTGCTCCTGTTATCCCTGGGCCCCTTAGTGAGATTACAGGCTTCACTGTGGGGATCTCAGTCCCAGTCCCTATGGGGGTAGTGGATGAGCATACCTTAGGATATTTCTACCTACTCCGTGCCAAGCCCCCCTCCCCCCTTTTTTTTTTGGTCTTTCATGGTAGGGTCTCACTCTGGCCCAGGCTGACCTGGAAGTAACAGTGTAGTCTCAGGGTGGCCTCGAACTCAGAGTACCTCCTACCTCTGCCTCCCGAGTGCTGGGTTAAAGGCATGTGCCACCACGCCCAGCTAGGATTATTTAGTTTTTTGAGCCCTTTGTCTAGATATTATTCCTCTGTCTGATAAACTGCTGGCAAATATTAACAGTATCCTTCGCTATATAAAAGCATTAATTTCTTAAGATCCCGTTTGTTGATAATTATCCTTTTTTCCTGAGCTACTTAAGTCCCAGTCAGAGAGTCCTAACCTATGCCTGTATGTTGAAGTGTTTCTCCTACTTTTCACTCCAGCAGTTATAGAGTTTCAGGCCTGACATTAAGGTCTTTGATCCATTTGGGGTCAGTTCGTATACATGAAGAAAGATAGGGATCTAATATTCTTCTATGTATAGACATACAGTTTCCCCAACACTATCTATTAAAAAGGCTGTCTTCTACGGTGAATGTTTTTGACATTCTTGTCAAAAATCAGGTGGCATGTGTGTGGAGTTCATTTGCAGTGGTTAGAAGCCTTGGTGCACCCATTCTCTATTTCTTTCCTTCTTTCTCTTTCTCTCTCTAATATGTACATAAATAGAATATTTAAAGAAATCAGATGACAGTACCTAAATGGGTTAATACCCAGATCTTCTATTTAGTTCCATTGACCTATATGTTAATTTTTTAAATATTTATTTATGAGAGAGAAAGAGCCAGGTAGAGAGAAAGAGAGAATTGGCACGGCAGTGCCTCTAGCCACTGCATACAAACTCCATACACATGTACCCCCTTATGCATCTGGCTTACATGGGTCTTGGGGAATTGAACTGGGGTCCTTAGGCTTTGTAGGCAAATGCCTTAACCGCTAAGCCATTTCCCAAGGCCCCTGTTTTGTTTTGTTTTGTTTTTTAATACCAGTACCATGCTGTTTTTGTTTCTATGGTCCTGTAATATGCCTTGAAATCAGGTTTGTTGGTACCTCGAGCCTTATTATTTTTCTCAGAAGTACTTTGGCTATGCTATTTTTCTCAGAATTACTTATGTGCATCTCAATGAATTTTAAGATTTTTTTCCCCCTTTTTTCTTGATTGAAGACTAGCTTTGGAGGTTTCATAGAGATTGCACTAAATTTGTAGGTTGCTTTGGGTAAGATAGTCATTTTTACAATATTGATTCTTTCAATTCATGAGCTTGGATGGTTTAATTTTTGTCTGTTAACATTGTGTCTTGCCACTTTACTGAAAGTGTTTTCAGCACTAACAGTTATATGATGTTTTCTTTTTTTTATTTTTATTTTTATTTATTTATTTATTTATTTATTTTTTAATTTTTATTAACATTTTCCATGATTATAAAAAATATCCCATGGTAATTCCCACCCTCCCCACCCTCACACTTTCCCCTTTGAAATTCCATTCTCCATCATATTACCTCCCCATTACAATCATTGTACTTACATATATACAATATCCACCTATTAAGTATCCTCCTCCCTTCCTTTCTCTTCCCTTTATGTCTCCTTATTAACTTACTGGCCTCTGCTACCAAGTATTTTCCTTCTCATGCAGAAGCCCAATCATCTGTAGCTAGTATCCACATATGAGAGAGAACATGTAAATGATGTTTTCATGGTCTGTTATATATAGAATCACATCATTTGCAAACAAGAAAAATTGACTCTCTTCTTTTCATATTGTATCTCTTATTTGTTTCTCATTGCTGCAGCAGACTTCTATACCCTGTTGAATAAGATGGATTGGAAATGCTTTGAGGTTTTCCCTACTTACTCTAGGAGGGGAAGGAAGGTACTTTCTTATCATAATTTAGAAGCATAAGTAACTTCAGATGGGTTGGCATATTCTTTCCACCCTTCCATTTGTATTGCTAGGTTACTAAAATTAAAGGAAAAGCATTCCTTGTTTTACTTCTCCATGTATCATCATAGGAGTAAGAAAAATTGTTGGAATGAGTAACCAGTCTATGATAAAGGATTTTAACTGACAATCTGAACCTGCATTTATTTGCCACATTTTTTGCTTCATAGATTGGATCATGGTGATGATCTGGTTAAGAGGTGGCGATTCAAAACCATGCCGTGAAGTCTTTTAAATGGTGTCAGTGTAAATACACCCCTTGTCTTCACTGCAGACATTTTTATTGCTGTCACTCATTTTGAAATGGTTCTTGTTTTATTACATTTTACTTTGACATTATTAGGTATTTTTCCATTTTAGGGATACTGTGTCATCCTGAAGTAAGACATTTTCAGTGTTGTTACTGAAGTTTTAGGGTAAAGGCCCAGCTCTGGGAGTCCCAACAGACTAGACTTGGCCACCCAACTGGAAATG
Source organism: Jaculus jaculus (assembly GCF_020740685.1). Lineage (NCBI taxonomy): Eukaryota > Metazoa > Chordata > Mammalia > Rodentia > Dipodidae > Jaculus > Jaculus jaculus. Next base: position 97,070,927 of record NC_059106.1, on the reverse strand, counting down.
CCAGAGGTGAACCGTGAAGAAAGGCAGGAAAGGAGTTTTCATTGGGAAAAACTGTTAAGATCTAGTGACCTGTTTTTGAGGTGCTGATGGGAACTTTGAGGTTTTATAGAAAAGTGGAACAGCAGGCAGGGTTGGGGTTTGCATTGCTAGCTGCCCAGTCTTGGTTACTCCTTTTTTTTCCCTTCCAGCCTGTGAGAACCATTGTTCTTCTTACCTTTTCCTTTTCGATAGTTCTTTCTGTTTCAGTTCGTTGTATAGTAGAGATTATATGATGCATAGATGTTCTTTTCAGATTGGTGTATTTCACTTAGCATGATTCCTTTCATCGTTGATGATACATTTCTTTTTATAAATTCATACTTCATTGTATGGATCGATCACAGTTGATTCATTCATTCATTGCAAGACATTGTAAGTTGCTTCCAAGTTTTGGCACTTGTGAGTCATGGTTGTCTTCTAAAGTACCTCAATGGGCTGGAGAGATGACTTAGTGGTTAAGGCATGTGCCTGCAAAGCCAAAGGACCTTGGTTTGATTCCCCAGGACCCTTGTCAGCCAGATGCACAAGGTGGTGCATACATCTGGAGTTCATTTCAGTGGATGGGGGCCTGGCATGCCCATTCTTTCTCTTTCTTCCTCTGCCTCATTCTCTCAAATCAATAAAGAAAAATAAAATATTTTTTTTAAAAGTACCTCAAGTCACCTATACAAACAGTTGAACTAATGCAGCCTGTTGGGTTTTGGAAGAATAACACTTACCTTAGAGCCAAATACTTCTGATTGCATATTCACTTCATCATAGTGTGTAATAAATATGTAAGGAGTGTTTGGATGTGAAACAAGGAAGAAGAAATTAAAGAGATCAATAGAGGGAATGATTACATTAAATGTGGATATGTCAAGAAAATGAGATTTTTCTTGAAACTCAGTTGGAAATTTGGGTTCTGAATTCAATCTTTAACTTGAAAACAGTCTTAAAACTTTATCACGCTAGCCTGGGAACCAGGCCATTAACTTTGTGTCCTTTTAGGTGAATGGAATAATGGAGAGAAAGCACAGTTTAATTTTTGGAAGAGAATCAAAGAATAGAAGACATTTTATAACAGAGAAATAATTGCTTGATGATCATAGGATAGAGGTTAGATACTGAGTGACATTGGTAATATATTTGCACAAAACCTATGGATAGTGCTTCTTTGTGTTGCATTTGTGACTTACATTGTTTAATAAGGGGAAAGTTATTTACATACCTGATTTAGAACTTACAGAGCATTTTGGTTTATAGTTTTGTGGAATCTGAGGAACATAGGTTTTAACGAATGTCTAAGAAATTTTTTATTTAAAGACTGTTTAAATACATTGGAAATACTAGCATGCCAACAAATACCTTGAATTCTTGGGACTTCTACACTCTAATCCTATTCAAATAAAAGTTTATCTGTTAAGTTATGGCAGTGCACATAGCTGCACTATGTGTCAGTCAGCTCAGAAGTGCTGCCTCACTTTCTGTGGCTCCCAGTGTGATGTACTAAAGGTGAGCATACCCTCACCTGCGTCTGCCTTACAGAGCATCCGGAAGACAGGAAACAACCAGGAAGGAAGGAAGTCAGGTTGGTAAGAGTTCTAAATGTTCTAAATTAAGAAGGTGTAGTGCTATTTTTAGTAGTGTTAGCTACTTCTGTTTTACCTTCACCACTACCTAAGAATTGAGTTGGTTATTGTGAGAGGTAAACAGTTTATGTTCATTGGCCGAAATTTGTTGAAGGACATGGGGCTATTACTGGGGTAAGAGGGTATTGTTGTTTCTTTGCCTAGTTGTTATCACATGTTGATTTGTTTAATAAAGCACTGAGAATTAATATACATGTTTAAAGTGTTTACGTTTTAACATGTCTTTTTTATAGCTTGCAGCTGTGTTGTAGGTCAAATTATATAAATTCCATATTAAAGACAAGCCTTATAGAGTTGGCTGTACCTCTTATATGCTGTATCAGTGTTAAAAAATTCTGTAATGTAAGATAGAATGATATTCCTGAAACAGTTTATGAATATGCTTTTCAGTATACTATGGCTTTATTCTTCATTCATGTGAATCTACAATATACTTCCCTTCATTGTAAACAAGCTTTATTTTCTTAAAAATATATGCATACATATATATGCATACACATACATATATGTGTACATAAGGAATTTGCTTTTTCTGTTGTAGAACTGTGGCAGCTGAAGTTAGGAAGCAGATCTCTGGACAATACAGTGGTTCTCCCCAGCTGCTCAAAAATCTCAACATAGTTGGCAATATATCCCATCACACCACAGTGAGTATAAGTAGCCTATTATTGAGGCTATGAAAAAGTCCTGTAGAGATACTAGCTAATGAATTATACTTTATTGCTAGTCTCATAGCCTTACTTGTTGTAACCGCATTCTTTTTTTTAAAGATTTTTTTTTTTTAAATTTGTCTGTGTCTATGCTGTGGGTGAAGTGGGTAGTGTAGTGTGGCAGGGTCTGTTGCCACTCCAAATGAATGCCAGATGTTTGTGCCACTTTTTGTGTCTGGATTTGCGTGGGTGCTGGGGAATCAAACATGATTAGTGTGCTTCGCAAGCAATGTCTTTAACCAGTGAACCATCTCCCCTATGTGGCTAGAGAAAAACACAGTGTTATTAATCAGCCTCAGCTTAAATTTATGACCATAAATTTGTGAAGACTTTAATACTGTCAGGCAAGCATTATTTTTTAATAGTCTATTAATATGATGATTATTTCAGTTGACATTTCATACCTGCTGCTTTAAAAAAAAAGCTTCTTTCTCATTTTTATTCTTAGAATGACATTATTTCTTATTTCACTGAGAAAATCAAAGCAATCAGAAGAGAACATCCCTAGATGTACCACAGTCTCTCTCCTTACCCATATAGTTACTACCCATGTATGCATAGTTTGCCTGTCCACTTGCTACTACCCTTATATCCACTAGTTACTGACCATTTAGTCTACCTGTCCACTTGTTAACCATAGGTGAATCACTATCCCTGAACTTACTCGCTAACTCTCAGTTACTTAAATACAGCACTTTAATTATTCACTCATACTTTTTATATTACTTGAAATTTGTTCTCCATTTATTGGATACATCTTCCAAACAGAGAGAGTTGTAAGCATGCTGGCATTTCCTGACTTTACTTCATGTTCACATTTAATGAAATGACAGTAATTCCTTGTTACTATGTACTTTCCAGTGCATGTTAAATGTCCTTGAATGTCTTTTTGCAATTGATTCATTCAGGTCAGAATTCAGAAAAAACATCCACAGGTGGCAGTTGGTATTAGATCTCTAGAGTTCTTCTTTCTCTCCTACTCTCTCTTTTTTCTCTTGTCCCCAACCTCCATGTTTCCATGCATTGGCTTATTAAGGATACCTGATAAATTTTCTGCCTTTTCAATTTTATGTTTGGTTTCTTGTAGACTTGCTTATCATTTTTATTCTGTTAACAGATTAGATTCTATTTCAGCTTTTTTATATTTGTATTTTTATTTATTTATTTATTTGAGACTGGGGGGGATTGAGAGAGAGAATGGGCACACCAGAGCCTCTAGCCACTGCAAACGAACTCCAGACGCATGTGCCCCCTTGTGCATCTGGCTAACGTGGGACTTGGAGAATCAAATTGGGGTCATTAGGCTTCTCAGGCATGCACCTTAAACTCTAAGCCATCTCTCCAGCCCTCTATTTCAACTTTTATGTGTGCGTATGATGTGTATGGTATTCATGCATGTGAGGAGGTTAGAGATACAACTTTGGGTTGTAGGTCCTCACCTGTCTCGTTAGAGGCAGGATCTTTCAGACTTGCTGACTTGTGAACTTCTGGGGTTCTGCTGTCTTCTCTCTTCTCACTGTAGTTGTGCTGGTATTACTGACACTAGCACTGCAGTGCCCACATTCATGTGGGTTCTGGGATCTAAACTTAGATTTTTTAAAAAAATTATTATTTATTTATTTGAGAGTGACAGACAGAGAGAGGAAGAGGCAGATAGAGAGAGAGAATGGGCACACCAGGGCCTCCAGCCACTGCAAATGAACTCCAGATGCGTGCGCCCCCTTGTGCATCTGGCTAACGTGGGTCCTGGGGAATGGAGTCTTGAACCAGAGTCCTTAGGCCTCACAGGCAAGAGCTTAACCGCTAAGCCATCTCTCCAGCCCTAAACTTAGATTTTGACACTTGGTATGTCACACACTTTTTCTACTCAGCTATCTCCCTAGCCCATGTGGATTTTTAAAAAATCCTTCATTGAGATAATTCACATATGATATAGTCTATCCACTTACTGAATACAATTTCATGAGTCACAGTATATTCTGAGATGCACCACCATAGTCAATACAGAACACTCTCACCTTTTCAGAAAGAAACCTTTGTCTCGCCCTTATTATCTCCATTTCTGAGCCCAGAGCAGCTGTTTGGTTTTGAGGGAGAGTCTTATTATATATTCCAGCTGGCTTCAAACTCTGCCTTGCATCCTTTGGAGTGCTGGGATTATAGGTATGTACTAACATGCCTGGCTTATCCCAGAACTTCTGATGGTATCCTAGGAAGGTCAATGCTAAACATGTCCCTAGATGATTTTTAGGATTTCATTTCTGTGTAGGGAATTTCTTTTAGCCCTTCATTTAGGATAAGTCTTCTAAAAGAAGGTATTTTGTTCACTAGAGTATAATTTTATTTCCCTTCACTTTGAAGTTCTGTTTACTTTATCTACACATTTGGAGTCAATACTTTTGTTGCAGCATTTGAAACTTGCTACTCCATTATATTATTTCCTTCTCTTTGTTGCTATTTGGCTATGGCCACATACCTAACAAATACAACCCAAGAAGGCAGGATTTATTTTATAAGGCTCATGGTTTGCAGGTATGGTAAATCATGGCAGGGAGGGTATAGCCATGGGAGTGGCTCAAGGCTGTGGTAAAGGAGCATGAAGCTGCTTGCTCACATTTCAGTTGCCCAGGAAATAGAGAGAGATAAATGATGTTGCTCACTTCACGCTCTTCTATTTCCTGTTTTTATTTAGTCAGGGTCTCCAACCCACAAGATGGTGCCACCCACCTTCATAGAGGGTTATCTTCCTTAGTTAGTTATTTTTGGAAGCTCTCACAGACATACCTAAAAGTGCACCTCACTATATGCTCTTCTATGTGTTTCTTAATCCAGTCATGCTGACTATCAGTATTAGCCCTCAGCCTTTTTCTTCTAACCTTTATGACTTTGGTGATAAATCTGCTAGAATTTGTTCTTTTTTTCTTTTCACAATTTTTACTAACATTTTCCATGATTATAAAAAATATCCCATGGTAATACCCCCCCCACTTTCCCCTTTGAAATTCCATTCTCCATCTTATTACCTCCCCATCTCAATCATTGTAGTTACATATATATAATACCAACCTATTAAGTACCCTCCTCCCTTCCTTTTTCTTCCCTTTCTATCTCCTTTTTAACTTACTGGACTCTGCTACTAAGTATTTTCCTTAGAATTTGTATTTTTTGTCCTCTAGCCATCAGGTGTCTCTTCCCCTCAACTGATTTCAAGGCTTATTTTTTAGCTGGCCTCTTGTGGCATGCCTGTATTCCCATAGCTCATGGCTAAGGCTGGAGAATTGTGAGTTTGAGGCCAGGTAAATAGTGAATTCTAAGCCAGACTGTGTATCAGGACTAACTCATGAAAAATAAAAAAGATGAAGAATAAAAAATTTATTTATTATTTATTTTTATTTATTTATGAGAGAGAAGGGGGATGGTTGGGTCAGGGTCTCTAGCTACTGCAAACAAACTCCAGATATATGCACCTTGTACATCTGGCTTTATGTGGTACTAGAGAATTGAACCCAGGTCCTTAGGCTTTATAGGCAAACGCTTCAAATGCTGAGCCCTCTCTCTAGCTCCAAGATTTATTTTTTTGCATTTGGTTTTCATTGTGGCATGTATTTCTTTGTTTCTTCTGCTTGGGATATGCTGAGTTTCTTGAGTCTGCAGGCTCATGTCTTTTGGAAAGTTTTCTCTTGTCATAAGTGAGTGGGATATGTGTGTATGTGTGTTTGAATGTATGTGAGCACATGTGTAGGGGTGTGTGCCCTCAGTTGCACTTTACCTTGGTCTTTGAAATGGGATTGCCCATTGAACATAGAGCACTCCAGTTGGCTGACTGGTGATCCAGTTAGCCCTAGGACTCTTCTGTCTGCCTCCCCAGGACCGAGGTTATAGTCATACACCACCATACCCAGCAGTTTATGTGGATCTTGGGGATCCAAACTCAAGTCGTCATGCTTATAGACAAGTAGTTTACCCAGAGCATCTCCCCAGCCAACTCTAGGCACAACTTTAGATACTTTTTACCCTGGACATTTTGGAATTAAAAAAAGATAATTATTTATTTGAGAGAGACAGAGACAGAATGGGCATACCAGGGCCTCCAGCCACTGCAGACAAACTCCAGACATCTGTACCACTTTGTGCATCTGGCTTTACATGGGCATTGAAATTAAACCCAGACTTTGTAAGCAAGTGTCTTTAACCGCTGAGCCATCTCTCTAGTCCATTTTGGAATTTTCTGAGACAGGGTCTTGGTGCATAACCCAGGCTAGCCTCAAACTGACTATCTTCCTGCCTTAGTCTCCTGAATGCTGGGAATAATGGGGGGGACCTTTTGTGTCTGGCTGACTCTGCTTACTCTCCCTCTCTCTTTGCAGGATTTTACTGATATGACTAGTAGATGTTTTCTCCTAGTCTTTAAAGTTCTTTCTTTGTTTGTTTTCTTCCCATTGTTCAGCTTAGGTAAATTATTCTCTGTCCCCTCTATTTTCCAATTATCCTATTGAATTTTTGTTTGTTTTTATTTTGTTCTTTGAGATCAGGTCCTGGTATGTAGCTCTGGCTGGTGTGGAATTGGAACCAACTGTGTAGACCAAGCTGGCCTTGGATCCCCTGGCCTCAGTGCTGAAGTGCTGGGATTACAGGCATGAGCCACCATACCCAACTTTCCAATTGAATTTTTAAATATTTATTTCATTTATTTATGTGAGAGAGAGAGAAAGAGAGAAAGAGAGCGCACACGCGTGAACGAGCAACAAGAGAGGCAGGTAGAGAATAGGTGCACCAGGTCCTTCAGCCACTGAAAATGTACTCTATTCGCATGTGCCACCTTGTGCACCTGACTTGTGTGAGTCCTGGGGAATCAAACCTGGGTCCTTTGGCTTTGCAGGCAAGCACCTTAACTGCTGAGCCATTTCTCCAGGCCCTATTGAATTATTTAGTTATTATGTTTTTCAATTCTGAGATTTCCATTTAATTATTTTTTAAAAGATTTATTTCATTCTATTTTTATTTATGTATTTGAGAGAGAGAGAATATGAATGAGAACGCCAGGACCTCTAGCTGCTACCAACAAATTCCAAAAGCATCTGCCACTTTGTGTATCTAGCTTCCATGGGTCTGGGGAATACCTGGGTCCTTCACAGGCAAACACCTTAACCATTAAGCCATCTCTCCAGCCTCTTATTCTTTCTTTGTTTTTTTAAAAAAATATTCTGTCATTTGATTTGTTTTGAAAAAAGAATTTATTTTTAAGGAGAGAAAAGGAGAAAATGAGAGAGAGAGAGAGAGAGAGAGAGAGAGAGAGAGAGAGAGAGAATGAATAGGTACTCCAGGGCCTTTTGCCACTGCAAATGAAGTCCAGATATGTAATGCCACTTTTACATCTGGCTTTACATGGGTACTTGGAAATTGAACCCAGGCCATCAATCTCACCAAGCAAATTTGACTGCTTTGACTGCTGAGCCACATTTTCAGTCTCTGTCATTTGCCTTAAAAATAAAACACACACACACACACACACACACACACACATAAAATTTGTGAGGTAGAGATAGAGAGGTAGAGAAAGAGAGACAGAGACAGAGAGAATGGGCATGCCAGAGCCTCTAGCCACTGCAAATGAACTCCAGATGCATGTGTCACCTTGTGTATCTGGCTTCTGTTGGATCTGGGGAGTCAAATATTGATTCTTAGGCTTCTTCACAGGGAAGCACATTAACCACTAGCCATCTCTTTAGTCCATCATTTGACCTTTTTTTCAAGGTAGAGTCTCACTCTATCCCAGATTGACCTGGAATTAACTATGTAGTCTCTTGGGTGGCCTCAAACTCATGGCAGTCCTCCTACCTCTGCCTCCTTAGTGCTGGGATTAAAGATGTGTACCACTATACATGGCTTTTATTTGACTTAAATTAAAAATAATTATTTATTTTCAATCAGAGAGAAAGAGAGACAGAGAGAATGGGCACACCAGGGCCTCTGTGTGCTGCAAACAAACACCACATGCATGCGGTGCCCCTTTTGTGCATCTGGCTTTACTTGGGTGTTAGGAAATCAAATTTGGGTCACTAGATTTTTGTAGGCAAGCTCCTTAACCACTGAGTCATCCCTCCAGCCTGTCATTTGACTTTTAAAAGGATATTTCAGTAATTATTTTATCTAAAATTGTGGGATGAAAGTTTCATTTGCGATAGGTTAAGTGATAAAATTTTATAAAATGTTCCTACTTTATAACGTTAATTTTTAATCATTTATTTAACTTAAAATTTTCAATATATTTTGTTTGAGAGAGAGAGAGAGAGAAAGAGAGAATTGATGTGCCAGGGCTTCTAGCCACTGTAATCGAACTCCAGACATGTGTGGCCATCTTATGCACATGCATCACTTTGTGCATCTGGCTTACATGGATTCTGGGGAGCTGAACGTGGGTGCTTAAGCTTTGCAGGCAAGTGTCTTAACTACTAAGCCATCTCTCCAGCCCTATTTAATTTAAATTTTTCCTCCTTCCTTCCTTTTTTTCCTTTCTTTCTTTCTTTTTTATTATATATTTTGAGGTGGGCTCTCACTGTACCCCAGGCTAACCTGGAATTTACTATGTAGTCTCAGGGTAGCCTGGAACTCACAGTGATCCTCCTACCTCTGCCTCCTGAGTGCTGGGATTAAAGACATGTGCCATCACGCCTAGCTAATTTAAATTTTAAAAAATATTTTATGGCTGGGCATGGTGGTGCATGCCTTTAACCCCAGCACTAGGGAGGCAAAGGTAGGAGGATCGCTGTGAGTTCCAGGCCACCCTGAGACTACGTAGTGAATTCCAGGAGAGCCGAGCTAGAGTGAAACCTTACCTTGAAAAACCAAAAAAAAAAAAAAAATTATTTATTTGAGAGAAAGAGGGAGATGGGGGTGGAGGGATGGAGGGTAAATGGGTGCACTAGGGCCTCTAATCATTGCAAAAGAGCTCCAGAGACATGTGCCACCTTCTGCATCTGGCTTATGTGAGTACTTGGAAATCAAACCCAGGACCTTAGGCATCACAGACCTTAATCTCTAAGCCATCTCTCCAACCCTATTTAATTTCCCCCCATTTTTCTTTTTCCAAAGTTGGTCTCACTCTAGCTCAGGCTGACCTGGAATTCACTATGTAGTCTCAGGGTAACCTCACACTCACAATCATCCTCCTACCTCTGCCTCCAAGTGCTGCAATTAAGGCATGCACCACCATACCAAGCTCCTATTTAATTTCTAAAAATATTTTATTTATTTATTTGAGAGAGAGAGAGTCAAAGAGGGAAATAGAGAGATTAGGCATGCCAGGGCCTATAGCCACTGAAAATGAATTCCTGATGTATACACATCTGGTTTACATGGGTACTGGGGAATTGAACCTGGGACTTTAGGCTTCATAGTCAAGCACCTTAACCACTAAGTCATCTCTCCAGTCCCCTGTTTTATTTATTTTATTTTAGTTTTTGGTTTTTTGAGGTAGGGTCTCACTCTGGTCCAGGCTGACCTGGAATTAACTCTGTAGTCTCAGGGTGGCCTTGAACTCTCAGCGATCCACCTACCTCTGCCTCCAGAGTGCTGGGATTAAAGACGTGCGCCACCACGCGTGGCTTCCCTGTTTAATTTTTTAACCATACTGCATACTGGTCATATTCTCCTCAGGTCATACTCATTCATTGCTCCTCTCTTACCCTCGTTTCACTGAGGGCCCTCCTCCATGGGGTTATCAATATATTCACTGTGTTGTTGTAAACACATCAGACTTTGTGGCAGGGGGCAAGGACACACCTTTCCTCAGAATACACCTTTCCACACTATGGCTTTTACATTCTTTCCATCCCCCTTTCCAAAATGTTCCCTTGAGCCTTGGCACTTATAAAGCTCTATTGCAATCAGAATACACCTTCCCACCATGTGACTCTTCCATTCTTTCCATCCCCCTTTTCACAGTGTTCCCTGAGCCTTGGAGCTTATAGAATCTCTGTTGCAGTCAACTTTTGGTTACTGGGACAAACATTCAACCAGAAGTACTAAGGAGAGGAAGAAAGGGTTTACTTCAGGCTTATAGATCCAGGGGAAACACCATTAATGGCGGAAGAAGCTGGCTCACTTCTACAGATCCAAGCAGAGAGACACTGCCAACAGCCAGCACCACAAAACAGCCAAAGCTCCAAACTCTCCACATACCTTAGAGCTGGACTTAAAATCAGTCCCCAGTGACATTTGTTTTTCCTGGTAGGGTTCTGTCCACTGGAGATTCAAGTTGCAAGCCTAAGTCTATTGGTCTATACATTCAAACTATCACAGTCTTTTTTAGTGTTGATCTCTCAGCAGCCTCTGATTTTCTGTTTTGATGAGTTATGAGGCTCCTCATTGTCTACTGCCATTTCCCTGGAGGAGGTTCTCAGTCTAGCAGTGAGAGCAGTACTTATTTTTATTTTATTTTTTCCTGAATAATTGCTTACTGTCTTTACACAGTAACACCATAGTTAAGTAAGTGAGATTTCCCATTGAATCTTACATATTAGTAACCTAAGGAGTTTCATTTGGACAAAGATTATGTCTGTAATTGGAATGCATTGCCAAAATACTCTAAATGATATATAAAACTAAGGGGAGTTGTAAAAAAAGAAAGTACAGTTGCTGACATGATTATTAAAAGGCTGGAAGTCCTATACATTAAATGCTACTAAGTTCTGGGCTCAGCGCCTTGTCCCTGGAGAATGCAATACCTATGCAAGGACTGCTCAAGACATAATCAAATAAACACACACACACACACACACACACACACACACACACACACTCACTATAAGTTCTAATAAGACATGACATTCTGTCTTCTGAACTTTTTATAATACCTTCTGAGGCTAAAGTTCTTATAATATTTCATGTTGTGTGGTATTAAAAAGTGAAAGTCTTACCTAATTTTGTTAGAATGGACAAGTGTACAAAGTCCAGTATGTAATAAATACAAAATAGCAAAGCTCAAATAGGTTGGTAAAATAGCAGATTTACAAAACAAAGCCATCATGATAGATAATTCTCACCCACCAGTACATATTTCTTCTTATAATCAGTACTCTCAACACCTGGATTTATATGTGGATTCTTTCCTTCTCCAGGGGCTGTTCTATAATGGCAGTTAGGTTCCTGCCAAAGACTCCACAGTGCCCACATTTTTGAATAACATTGTCACACAGCATGATCATATGTTTTGACACGTTTTCTAATAAAGATAGGAAGCGTCTTTTGGCATAATGCCTTGTATCAGTTTCTAGCTTTTTAGGATAAGGTTCTGGGCTTTTGATAGCTTGAGAAATGCCAAAGTCATAATTTCCTTTGGCACAATAAAGTGCTCCTATCACCAAATTCACAGTGCATAGGTGGTAGATTTTCTTATCTGGGTCTACACAGGAGAGTTGCTCTTCCTCCTTTTGAATCTTCCTCATCAGCTTCTTGGCTTCTTTGTTCTGATTAGTCATAATGTAGGAAACACAGAGGTTGGCCACCACAGTGGTACTGACACCCACGGTGTTACAGTTCTTGACAGTGGGCTCATAGTAGCCAGTGGCTTTCTCATATTTATTTTCTTGCATGAAAACAACATGAGCCACATTCAACTTTTACATGTCATGGTCATTACAGAATTCCACAGATTTGCAGAAGGTCTCCACTGTCAGATAATCTTCAAGGTGGATTTCCAGTAGATTTTGGCCTGGGCCATCAGCATGGAAATACATTTCTCAAGGGCATCATCATATTTATTCACTGCTTTTTTTGGACAACTTCACTGTCTCTCATATATCTTGCTTCCAGTACTTGCTTGGTGAGTCTTTGGAGCTGCTCAGTCAACATCCCTGCTAGTCCATCCAGCTTGACGAAAACCTTTTCAGGGGTTGTCTGGTATGTGATCATAGCATCCAAGAAGTCACAGAGATAGGGGGTGAGAAATTTGTAAGTCACATGGGTATTTTCTGCCAGGCCATGTTCTGCCAGGTCAAAAATACTCATACTTACAGTACAGTAGCAGCAGGTTGCCAAAGGTCTCGGAGGGAAAGGGTTTAAACAATTTTTTTTCAAGTTTTTAATATTTTTTTTAAAGTTTAAATTTTTATTTTTATTTGAGAGGGAGTGACGAGGGAGAGAAAAAAAGAGTGATTGTGTCAGGGCCTCCAGCCTTTGCAAACGAACTCCACATGCTAGTGCTACCATATACATCTGCCTTATGTGGGTACTGGGGAATCGAACCTGGGTCCTTACGCTTTGCAGGCAAGCAAGCGCCTTATCCCCTAAGTTGTCTCTCCAGGTCATGGGAAAGGGGATTTTGCTAGAGCAAAAACTATAGTTTTTCGAAACCCTCAGGCCTGGCATCCATGTTCATTAGTGCCTGGTTGTGCAGAGTCACGGGCTCCAGTTCTCCCTCTGCCCTGGGTGGCGTGTCAGTGAGGACTTCCTGGGCTGCTTCATCATCTTCTGCGCTAGGACTGTGTCTGCCTTGAGGTTGAAGGCTTCCACCAGAGAAGCCTGGTAGAAGACAGAGGTGTTGCAAATGCTACGGACATCAGTGTCCTCTGTGGTCATGCCCACACCTAGCTCTGTGTGCTGCTGGATGCCCTGTTCAATAATGTCTACAATATGCTTCAAGGCTGGAACATACTGCCTGTTGCTGTAATGGCCAAAGCCAGGTTGTAGGGAAGATCAGGCTGCTAACCAGATGCTTGCAGGGCCCCAAAGAACTCAGAACAGGGAGCTTATAGTGTCTCTCCTTGCAGAGCAGCAACCTGGATTGACCTGACCATCAGGGTCGTTCTCACCTCCACTCTCTTCTCCAGCTTCTCCACTCAGCAGCTGCTCCACCAGGCTCCTGGTGCCTGGCAGGTTGCCCTCAGTGTACTTGATGGCAGCCTGCAGGCAGAGGATCTGGCTGTGGTAGGTGAGGTTCTCTAGGAGGAAGGTGACTTAGGTGGGCTCTGAGAACAGACAGGCCTTGTACAGGTCCTGGACTTGGTATAGCTGTACTTTGGGCTCTGGGTGCATCTGGTTGAGCTGCTCACAGCACTCTGCGGCCAGCATGAACTCCTGCAGATGGTAGTAGTAGTAGGTCGGCAGTGACAGGCCCATGCAGCTCCTCTGGCCCTGGCAGATAGGATAGAGATACCTCATCTTGTGCTAGGTAGTTGGAATTCTTCTTTAGTTGTACTGTTGAGTCTTGGGTCTTCCTGGTATTTGCTGTCATCTGGGCTCAGGGCCTGCTGGGTAGCATACTGGTCTAGTCCTCCATTTAATACTTTGTATAGTGTACAAATATAGGTATTTGGAGGACAATTTGGTGGGTGTAATATATCTGTGTAGCCAAACAACTTTCCCTCTAGGTTTTGTGACCCTCTCAGCTATAGGCTTTTGACTAGATTTTTAGTATCAGACATGAATTTCCTTCCATGGAGCTGGCCTCATGTTGAATTAGAGAGCCCTTAGTAGCCTCTCTAACAGACATGCCACTATTGTGCTAGTTGCCTGCATGGCTTGTTACAATGATTTTCTCCCCTACCAGGCTACATAGAACTTTCAGCACTAGGCAGTAGGGAGGAGGTTTCCAGCTTAGTTTTAGCTTGATTTCTCAGTGTTCTACAACCTAAGCATGTGGTATCTTCAACAGTAGGGTCTTATTGTCCAGTTGTTGTGGGCAACCAAAAGCCTTGACAATAGCCTTTTTTGTTTTGAGTACATCAGGGACTTATGTGACCAACACCTCACTAGGAGGGATTCCTACCCTTGCACTGGAATTTTTCTGTGACAACCCGTGACTTTTGGCCATAGCATTTATGACCCCATAGGATATTTCTGTCCAAACTTTATTTCTTTTCTTACATATTTTTACATTAGCTAACATAGAAGTAGGTTTCCATATGGCTTATTTATCACCTCTTTAATTTTGATTGTCCTTTATTATTATTGTTAATAATTATTATTACCTTAATTATTATTTTTAAGGCAGGGTCTCAGTACATAGCTTGGCTTGGCTTTGAATCCTAGCTACTCCTTCTTTAGCCTCATAAGTGCTGGAATTGCAGTTGTATGCCATCATAACTGGCCTCATTGTTTCTTTTTGGGACATGTATAAAAAGCTTTAGCAAACTTTCATATTTTTTAAGATTTACTTGTTTGAGAGAGAGAGAGAAGAGAGAACACATGAATGAATGATGAATGAATATGGTCGTGCTATGGCCTCCCACTGCAAATGAACTCCAGACACATGTGCCAGTTTGTGTATCTGGCTTTACTTGGGGAGTGGGTAATCAAACCCTGTCCATCAGGCTTTGCAAGCTAGTGCCTTTAACTGCTGAGCCATCTCTCCAGCCCACAAGCTTACATATTGTAAAGACACTCTGCTATGTTTTCTTCCAGCAGCTTTATAGTTTCAGTGTTTACATTTGTCTTTAATCCATCACAGCATACCACGATGAAAGCTTTTTTTTTTTTTTGGTAGGATCTCACTCTAGCATAGGCTGACCTGGAATTCACTATGTAGTCTCAGGGTAGCCTTGACCTCATGGTGATCCTCCTACCTCTGCCTCCTTAGTGCTGGGATTAAAGGTGTATGCCGCCATGTGTGACATATTTTTTAAAATATATTTTATTTATTTATTTATTTGAGAGCGACAGAAAGAGAGAGAAAGAGGCAGAGAGAGAGAGAGAGAGAGACTGAGAATGGGTTCACCAGGGCCTCCAGCCACTGCAAATGAACTCCAGATGCATGTGCCCCCTTGTGCATCTGGCTTACATGGGTCCTGGGGAATTGAGCCTCAAACTGGGTCCTTAGGCTTCACAGGCAAGCGCTTAACTGCTAAGCCATCTCTCCAGCCCGGCATTTTTTTTTTTTAATTTTTGTTTTTTTGGAGGGGGGACGCGCAAGAGAGAGAGAATTGGCACATCTTGTATAGGTAATATCAACCACTGTGAGGTCATGGATCCCAGAAGCTTCTGTATGTCTGGAAGACAGTAGTACAAAGCAGTCTCCCCTTTCTTTGGCTCTTTCCTCCAGGTCTCTTACAGTGGTGTATGAGCTTTGTAGGTTGTGATTGTGTTGTCTCACTTAGTGTTGACCATACCACTGGCATTTTTTTCTCAGTATTGTTTTTAGTTTTGGGTCTCCTTAGTAGTCACTGCCATCTGAAAGGAGAAGCTTCTCTAACCAAAAGAGCAGCATATATGGGCATAAACAAAAGTATTTTGAGGGCAGTTTTGTGGGTACAATATATCTATTTAGCCAGATAGCAATTATAATTTCCCCTGATTTTGATTAGGTTTTCAGTATCAGGCATTAATTCCCTCCTTTGGAGTAGGCCTCAAGTCCAGAGAGCAGTTGGTTTCCCCATAACAGACATGCCATGATTGTACCAGGTGGTACATTTGTCTTACCTGACCAGCTGTACAGCTTGCAGGGTTCACTGCTGATTAAGACAATGACTTTTCTTCCCTGCATGTGGAGTCTTAAGCAGTAGGGTCTTACCATCTAGTTATGGTGGGTAACAAAAAGCCTTGTTAATAACTTGTAATGTTTTAGTGGCATCAGGGGCCTCCCTGGCCAACAACTCTCTGGAAGGCATCCCATCCCTGGTACTGAAAATTTCTTGTAACACTCAGTGGCCTCTGGGCATAGTATTATCTGCCCGATAGGGTACTACTGCCCAGGATCTCTCTTTTTAACATGTGTATTATTAGCTAGCAAAAAAGTAGGCTTCCATATGGCTTATTCATAACATCTTTACTTTTGATTAGCCCTCCTCCCACTTCTTCCTCTTCTCCATCACTTGCCTGACCCTTTGACCATTTTACCCCTAGTGTTCTGCACCTCAACCTGATATCAACTGTATCCTCCCACTAAGCCCCCGTGTTACCTTCCTCTTTCATGGGCCCTTTCTAGCTTCCTACTACTGACTTTTACTTCAACTCAAATACAAATCTAAAGAGAGAGAATGTGCTGCAAATGTGACTTAATTTTTTTAAAGATTTTTATTTATTTATTTATTTATTTATTTATTAGAGAAAATTGGCATTCCAGATGCATGCAACATCATGTGCATCTGGCTTATGTGGGACCTGGAGAATCAAACCTGGGTCCTTAGGCTTTGCAGGCATGCACCTTAACCTCTAAGCCATCCCTACAGCCCTTCACTTAAAATTTTTAAAATTTAATTTCATTTGTGTGTATGCATATTTGTGTATTTATGTTTGTGAGAGAGGGAGAAAGAGAGGAGTGGGTACATTCATGTCATGGCATGTGTGAGACGGTAAGAGGACAACTTTCAGGTCAGTCTGCCTTTCCACCTCATTTGAGTCAAGGTTCTGGATTCTTGCTCAGGATTCTCCCTCTGGTGTTCATTGCTTTGCTCTCCAAAAGCTTCCTGAAAATTATCCTGTCTCCATCTCCCATCTTGCTGACAGCATCAGTGTGCTAGGGTTATAGATGGTCACCGTGGCTTCTGGCTTCTCTGTGGAGTCTGTGGATTGAACTCGAGACTCCAGCACTTTGTCCACTGAGTCACCTCCCCAGCCCTCTAGCATCACTTTTATCTTTACAGTTAGAATCTTCATTTCTTTTGCTCTGTTTATTTGGTCCACTGCCTGTTGCCTTAGAGGACTATATGTGACTCCATATAGACCTCACCTATATAGTCCAGGATATATCCCCATGTTTAGACCCTTAGTCACATATGCAAAGTCTTTCATTTTACTTTACTTCCCATATAAATCAGTGTGCATAGTGTCAGTAGATTGGGTTGTGGAGAAATTTTGAGCACCATTGTTTCACCTACTATTGTAATTGTAATTTTTTTGTGTGTAGTATGTATGGTATGTGTAGTGTATGTAGATGTGTGTGCCCCTTGCATGTATGTGTGTATGTGGAGACCAAATGATAATGTTAGATGTTCTTCCTACTTCACACATCTGTTCATTTCCTTGAAATGAAGTCTCATAGTCTTTCCAGACCTTGCTATTTTGTGAGCTCCAGCTATTCTCTAGTCTCTGTTTCCCATAGGATTGGGGTTTCATACATATGTGGCCATATCCTTTTTAACTTGAGTTCTGGGAAATCAAATTTGGGCAATCTCAGGCCTCCCAAGGCCCTCGTGCTTATGTGGAATTCACTCTTAATCACTGAGCTGTCTCTCTAGTCCCTGGTAATGTTTGTAGTAGGATAATCAACAATAACAGCAAATAAAATAAAGGCACAGTTTAAAAATTAGCCAGATGCACAAAGTGGAGCATGCATGTGGAGTTTGTTTGCAGCAGGTAGAGGCCCAGACATACCCATCCTCTCTCTCCTTGTAAATAAAAATGACTTAAAAAATTAGCAATACACGTACCAAAGAAATGTAATAATCATTCCAAAGAGTACTTTGAAAACTGTTAAGTATTATTACTGTCTTTATGTAAGACGTGTGGACAGTGTCTGTGCCTGAAAGTTGGAGAATGACCCAGACACGAAGGCTGCAATTAGGTTTCTTTAGTGCCTCTGGATGAGCATCAGTTAACATTCTGAAAGAACTAGGTTGAACACATTATGCTAATTTTTCCTTCACTTAAATTTTTTTTGCATTCACCTCTTCTTTCTGCCCACCTGTCATTCCCTCTCTCTGGATAATGAAGGTGCCCCTTACTGAAGCCGTTGATCCTGTAGACCTGGAAGATTACCTCATTACTCACCCTTTAGCTGTGGATTCTGGGCCCCTAAGGGATTTGATTGACTTCCCTCCAGATGACATGGAAGTTGTTTACAGTCCTAGGGACTGCAGGACTCTTGTCTCAGCTGTACCTGAAGAAAGGTAAGGTGATATTTACCTAGTTTTGGTTTCAAGATAACAGTAGAAGGGCTATTTTTTAAATT
Organism: Jaculus jaculus; assembly: GCF_020740685.1. Classification (NCBI taxonomy): domain Eukaryota; kingdom Metazoa; phylum Chordata; class Mammalia; order Rodentia; family Dipodidae; genus Jaculus; species Jaculus jaculus. The sequence continues at coordinate 97,052,661 of NC_059106.1, read as the reverse complement.
ACTTTAGGTTTTACTTTTATGGTGGTTTTGTTTCTTGTTTAAAGAATACTAACTGCAATAAGAAACTTATAAAAGTCATTGCTGTCCTGTCTAAATTATAAATACTCTGCCATTTTTTAAAATAGTGAAATGGATCCACATGTTAGAGACTGTATAAGAAGCTACTCCGAAGACTGGGCAATTGTGATCAGAAAGTAAGTTGCTTTGGTTAACACTAAAAATGCTGAGTAGAACTAATAAAAGGAGACTAATTCATTTAAAGGTAATCATCAAAGATGGGAAAGAACAATCCTATATATAGGAATTATCTTTTTGTATTAGCATGATTACTTCTACTTTCTTTTTTTTTATTTAATTTTATTTTTTTCTCAAATTTTTTAAACATTTTCCATAATTATAAAAAATATCCCATGGTAATACCCAACCTCCCCCCACTTTCCCCTTTGAAACTCCATTCTCCATCATATCCCCTCACCATCTCAATTGGTCTCTCTTTTATTTTGATGTCATGATCTTTTCCTCCTCTTATGATGGTCTTGTGTAGGTTGTGTCAGGCACTATGAGGTCATGGATATTGAGGCCATTTTATGTCTGGAGGAGCACATAGTAAGGAGTCTTACCCTTCCTTTGGCTCTTACATTCTTTCTGCCACTTCTTCCACATGAGACCCTGAGCCTTGGAAAGTGTGATCGAGATGTTACTCGGTACTCTAGTCACTTCTTTCTAGCACCATGATACCTTCTGAGTTGTCCCAAGGCCATTACCATCTGAAAAGGGAAGATTCTCTACCCAAAGTGAGAGTAGCATTAATATAAGGGTATGAATATTAAGAGAAGTGCTTACTGGGCAGTTTGATAAGCATAGTATATACACTTATCCAGACATCAGCAAATGTTACATCCGTAGGGCTCATGACTTACCCCTGTTTTAAGTTTTCAGTATCAGGGATGTATTCCCTCCCTTGTAGTGGGCCTCCAGTCCAATTGGAGGGCAGTTGGTTTCCACCATGACAGACGTGCCACTATTGCACCCGTTGGCTCATTTGGCCTGACTGGCCAATTATAAGGCTTGCAGTGTCCACTGTTGAGTATCTTTACTGGTAGTATATCTTTCTCCCATTGAACTGCATGTAGAATGGCTTCTTCCAGCTTTCTGTCAGCTGGTCTACATGGAGGAGGTTATCAGCTCAATTCCAGTAGTATTTCTCAGTGGCCTTGCAGCCCAAGTATGTGGAGTCTTCAGCAATAGGGTCTTACCATCGATTCCTGGTGGGAAACCTAGGGCCTCGGCAATGGCCTATAATGTTTTGGGGGCATCAGGGACCTCCGTGGCTGACAACTCACTGGAAGGTATCCCATCCCTGGCATTGAAAATTTTCTAGCCACTGTCTACAGCTCCTGAGTGTTCCATTGTCCAAAACTGGAGGATTCCATATGATCTATTTATATCCTCTTAGATTTTTATTAGCACTCCCTCTACCTTTCCTTTACTCAATCTCTTCCCCTGACCTCACTTTGGGCCTTTTCACCCCCATTAATCTATTCTTCTAGTTACATATAAACAATACCAACCTATTAAGTACCTTCCTCCCTTCCTTTCTCTTCCCTTTGTATCTCCTTTTTAACTTACTGTCCTCTGCTACTGAGTTTTTTTCTTTCTCACACAGAAGCCCAGTATGACCAATATGACAAGACCAATATGTTGAAGGGTTTCCCCTACTTTTTCCTCTAGCACTTTTATAGTTTCCAGTCTGATGTTAAGGTCTTTAATTTATTTGGACTTAATTCTTGTGCATGGAGAGAGAGAAGAATCTATTTTCATCCTTCTACAGATACATATCCAGTTTTCCCAACACCATTTGCTTAAGAGGCTGTCTTTTCTCCAATGAATATTTTTGGCATTTTTATCGAATATCAGGTGGCTACAGCTACCTGGACTTACATCTGGGTCCTCTTTTCTGTTCCATCGATCTACATGTCTGCTTTTTTTCCAGTACTATGCTGTTTTTGTTACTATGGCTCTGTAGGATAGGTTAAAATCAGGTATGGTGATACCACCAGCTTATTTTTGTTGCTCAGTATTATTTTAGATATTCAAGGTTTTTTCTGATTCCAAATGAATTTTTGGATTGTTTTTACTATTTCCATGAAGGATGCCTTTGGAGTTTTGATGGGGGTATGTGTAGATTGTAGATAAATGTGTAGATTGCTTTTGGTAAGATTGCCATTTTCACAATATTGATTCTTCCAATCCAGGAATAAGGGATGTTTTTCCACTTACTAGTGTCTTCTACAATTTCTCACTTGAGTGTTTTAAACTTTTCATTGTAGAGATCCTTTACATCCTTGGTTAGGTTTATTCCAAGGCACTTTATTTTCTTTGATGCAATTGTGAATGGGAGTGATTCTTTGATTTCATCCTCTGTGTGTTTGTTATTAGCATATAGGATGCTACTGATTTCTGTGTATTTGTTTTGTATCCTGCTACATGGCAGTAGGTGTTTTTCAGCTCTAACAGTTTGCTAGTAGAGTCCTTAGGATCTTTTATGTATAGAATCATGTCATCTGCAAATAATGATAACTTGATCTCTTCCTTTCCAATTTGTATCCCTTTTATATGTGTCTCTTGCCTTATTGCTATGGCTAAGACTTCCAAAACTATATTAAATAAAAGTGGGGACAGTGGACACCCTGGTCTTGTTCCTGATTTTAGTGGAAAATCTTCCAGTTTTTGCCCATCCAGTAATATGTTGGCTGTAGGCTTATCATAAAAAGCCTTTATTGTATTGAGATATGTTCCTTATATTCCCAGGCTTTGTAGGACTTTTATCATGAAGGGATGTTGAATTTTGTCAAATGCTTTCTCTGCATCTAATGAGATGTTCATGTGATTTTTGTCCTTCAATCCATTTATATAATGTATTACATTTATCGATTTGCGTATATTGAGCCATCCCTGCATCTGTGGGATAAAGCCTACTTGGTCAGGGTGAATGATCCTTCTGATATATTCTTGTATTCTGTTTGCCAGTATTTTGTTGAGAACTTTTCCATCTATGTTCATGAGGGAGATTGGTGTATAAATTTCTTTTTTTTGTTGTTGTATTTTTGGCTGGTTTTGGTATCAGGGTGATGCAGGCTTCATAGAAGGAGTTTGGTAAAATTCCTTCTTTTTCTATTTTATGGAGAAGCTTAAGAAGCAATGGTGTTAGATCTTCCTTGAATGTCTGGTAAAATTCAGCAGTGAATCCATCTGGGCTTGGGCTTTTTTTAGTTGGGAGATTTTTGATAACTGTTCAGATCTCCAAGCTTGTTATAGGTCTATTTAAGTGATTAATCTCATTTTGATTTAATTTAGGTAGGTCATATAAATCAAGGAAATCATCCTTTTTTTTCAGATTTTCACTCTTTGTGTTTTATATGCTTTTATAGTATGTCCCTATGATTTTTTGAATTTCTCTGGCATCTTTCGTGATGTAACCTTTTTATCTCTAATTTTATTAATTTGTGTCTCTTCTCTCTTTCTTTTGGTCAGATTTGCTAAGGGTTTATCAATCTTGTTTATCCTTTCAAAGAACCAACTCTTTGTTTCATTGATTCTTTGGATTGTTTTTTAGTTTTTATTTCATTAATTTCTGCCCTAATCTTTATTATTTCTTCCCATCTGCTGATTTTTGGTTTGCCTTATTCTTCTTTTTCTAAGGCTCGAAGGTGAAGCATTAGGTCATTTACTTGCGACCTTTCTAATTTTTTTATTATAGGCACTTAAAGCTATAAATTTGCCTCTAAGGACGGCCTTCATTGTGTTCCTAGATATTGGTATGTTGTGTTCTCATTATTATTTGACTCTATAAATTTTTTGATTTCCCTTTTGATTTCTTCATTGACTCATTCATCATTTAGTAGTGTATTTTTTCATTTCCATGATTTTGTGTATGCTCTATAGCTTTTCTTGCTACTGATTTGTAGTTAAATTCCAATGTGGTCAGACAGAATGCAAGGAATTATTTCAATTTTCCTGTATTTGTTAAGATTTGCTTTGTGTCCTGATATATGGTCTATTTTAGAGAATGTTCCATGTGCTGCTGAAAAGAATGTATATTCTGCAGCATTTGGATGAAATGTCCTGTATATATCTGTTAGGTGCATTTCTTTTTTTTTTTTAATTTAATTTATTAGTTTTCTTTTCAGCAAATACAGGCAGTTTGGTACCATTGTTTAGGCTCATCTATGATCTACCCCCTCCCATTGGACCCTCCTTGTTGATGTAAATGGGTCGTGCATTTCTTCTATGACCTCATTTAGTCCAGATGCCTCTTTGTTTATTCCCCCCCCCCCCGCCCCCGTATGACCTGTCAATTGATGACAGTGGGGTGTTGAAGTCACCCACTACCATTGTGTTTGGTGTTAGCTGTGACCTTAGTTCTAATAGCATTTGTTTGATGAATTTGGGGGCCCCATGTTAGGTGTATATATGTTTAGGTTTGTAATGTCCTTCTGTTGTAGGATGCCTTTAATCAATATCAATATAAAGTGGCCTTCCTTATCTTTCTTAACAAATGTTGGAATGAAGTCTAGTTTGTCAGATATTAGGATAGCAACCTATGCTTGTTTTCTAGGTCCATTTGCTTGAAACATTGTTTTCCAACCTTTTGCCCTAAGATAGTGTCCATCCTTTGTAGAAAGATGGGTTTCTTGGAGGCAACAAATTGAAGGATCCTGCTTTTTAATCCAGTCTACAAACCTATGTCTTTTGGTTGGGGCATTGAGGCCATTGATATTCAGAGATATTATTGAAAGGTGTGTATTTGTTTCTCCATTTTTTTTTTTGTAGTTCTTCTGGTTTTACCTTTGCTCTCTTGTGTTAAGTAGTATTTGAGTATTGTTTGTTTTTTTTCCCAGTTCCTTATATGTGTGCTTTTCTATTTATTCAGCATGAAGGATTCTTTCAAGTATTTTCTGTAGAGCTGGTTTTGTCTTCAAATACTCCTTTAGCCTGCTTTTATCGTGGAATGTCCTTATTTCTCCATCTATTTGAATGGATAGCTTTGAGGGATAAAGTAATCTTGGTTGACAGTTGTTATCTTTCAGAACTTGGAATATATCACTCCACGCCCTTTTGGTTTTTAAACTTTGTCTTGAGTAACCTGCTGTAATCCTGATAGGCTTGCCTTTGTAGGTAACTTGATTTTTCTCTCTGACTGCTTTCAATATTTTTTCTTTGGTTTGTATGTTTGGTAGTTTGATTATAATATCGCAAGGAGAGGTTCTTTCCATGTTTTGTCTGGCTGGTGTTCTAAGGGATTCCTGTATCTGCATTGGCACCTCTTTCCCAATTTTGGGGAAGTTTTCTTCTATGATTTTGTTGAAGATGCCAGCTATGCCTTTGGAGTGAAATTCTTCTCCTTTTACTATGCCCTGAATTCTTGTTTGATCTTTTCATAGTGTCCCGAATATCTTGAAATTCCCACTCATACTTTTCTATAAGTTTGTCTTTCTCTTTGTTGGACTGTATTAGATCTGCCACCTGGTCTTCTAGCTTAGATATTCTGTCCTCTCCTTCATCCATTCTACTGGTGAGATTTTCTACAGAGTTTTTTTTTATTTTATTTCATTAACTGTGTTCTTTCTTGCTAGTAATTCTGACTGGTTTTTCTTTATTATTTCTATTTCCTTACTTATGTCTAGTATTAACCTCTTTATTTCATTAAATTGGTGACCTGTGTCTTCTTTGCTTCCTTTGATTTCTTCTTTGAGTTCTTTGAACATATTTATAATCATTCTTTTGAAATCTTTCTGAGGCATTTCCTGTAACTCGTTCTCACTGGAGGTCATTTCTGATGTATTAATACATTTTGGTAGATTTATATTGTCTTGATTTTTGGTGTTTCTTGTGTTATAATCTATCTATTTTTGTATCTTGAATTATTTAATGATTGGATTTTCCAATTAGCTGGGTATTATGAGATGTATCAATCAATCTCATGTTAAATATCTTCAGAGTAGGAGCTTAAGGTGCTAGGTGTGGCTCTGAAGACTCTCAGAGTATCTACAAAAGTGACTAGGTGTTGGGTGTGCCTCCTATGAGAGTATTCAAGTAGGCTAAATGGAGCAAAATACAGGCAGATTCTAAAATTTCACTAAACAATGTATACTGTCAATGTAAAACAGCACAGAGTATTTATGCAAGACTACGTATTATGACAACCAGATCCTCTGTCTGTCCCTTACGCTGTGTGGTGCCTCACCTGTTCCCTTAATCCTGACAACAAGGTGGTTAAGATTTCTGGTACCCTGTAGAGGGTTCCAAGTCAGCTTGTGACCAGGTGAGAACCTTCCCTAATGTGTAACAGAAGAGTAAACAAAGCCAGTATAATTCAAGAAGTAACAAATAACAAGTCCAAAATACAGCTTATTTAAGAATGGCAAATTTGACCATCCATCTGATTTAACATATAATTTATCCTGATATGGAAGGTGCAATTAGCACTTCTGGTTCAGGCATATATACTAGGTTTATTAGGCGGTTACTGACCTGGTGTAATCCCTGTTACCTTTCGGGATGATTTTGGTCTCTGCAGCACTCTTGATTGGGTCCCTTTTTGGTGCTCTGTCAGTTCAAGTAGGGGTGGCCATGTCCCTGGACTGCTGCTCTATCCCTGATGGCTGGGCACTGGTGGTGAGGAAGGGGAGGGAGCCGATGCTGCTCTAGTTCTCCTGTTGTTCCATGTGTTCTACCTTGTGATCTGCTCCTCCGTTGCTGACTGCTGTTCTCCCTTCATGTTTCTTGAGTTTGCGGAGAGATCTGGTGTGAGTGGAAAATTCCCTCATCTGGCTTTTCCTGTGGCTCAAGCCGAGCCTGCCACAGTCTCGCTTGCAGACCTGCCCCGCGGGAGCAACTTCTGCTGGCCCATGCGGGCTCTAGATGCTCTGGATCTCTCCTACTTCTTCGCTGCTGTTACAATTTCCTATCCACCTCACGTTTTAGTAGAAGTGCATATTTTCCTGGGTTTTTTGTTTGTTTGTTTGTTTGTTTTCCCCCTGGGCTGCTTTGGCATGGTACCTATGCTGCCATCTTAACCAGAAGCTTACTTCTACTTTCTTAATAAATACTAAATTTGTGGGACTAGTTTTTCTGTTTTTAATATATTTTTAAAAATCTTGAGGGAGGAAGGGAGAAAGGAAGGAAGGGAGAGAGAAAGAGGGAGGGAGGGAGATTGAGAGAGAGAGAGAGAGAATATGGGCACAGGGTCTCCAGCCGTTGCAAATGAACTCCAGACGTGTGTGCCCCCTTGTGCACGTGGCTAATGTTGGTCCTGGGGAATCGAACTGGGGTCCTTTGGCTTTGTAGGCAAATGCCTTAACCTCTAGGCCATCCCTCCAGCCCAGGACTAGTATTTCTGAATTATCATAAATCATTATAAACTAATAGTTGGCATTTTAATGATTTTGGAATGTTATTCTTTTTTGTTATTTTCAAGTGTATATGTGTGTATGGGGGTGTTTATACGTGTTCATAGGTATATGGGCACAGGCATGTGCATGCATGCACATTGCACATGTGTGAATACATTTTGGATACCAAAGATTGATGTTGAGTGCCTTGCTTAATCACTCTTCAACTTATTTTTTTAAATGTTTTGTTTATTTTTATTTATTTGAGAGCAATAGAAAGAGGCAGAGAGAGATAGAGAGAGAAAATTGGCATGCCAGGGCCTCCAGCCACTGAAAACGAACTCCAGATGCATGCACCCTTTTGTGCATCAGGCTAACATAGGTCCTGGGGAATCAAGCCTTGAACTGGGGTCCTTAGGCTTCACAGGCAAGCACTTAATTGCTAAGCCATCTATCCAGCCCCCAACCTATTTTTTTAAAAAATATTTACTTATTTTCTTGAGAGAGAGAGACAGACAGAAATTATGTATGTGCCCGGTCCTCTTGCAATTGCAAATGAACTTTAGTCGCATGTGCCCCTTTATGCTTAAGGCTATATGTGGGTATGGGGAAATAGAACCATGGTCATCCAGTTTTGCACACAAGCTCCTTTAACCACTGAGGTAGCTCCTCAGCTCATTCACCTTATTTTTTGAGATAATCTCTCTTCCTGAACCTGGAGCTCACCAGTTTGCTAGACTAGCTAGCTAGCAAGCCCCAGGCATCCTCTGCCTTTGTCTCTCCAGCACTGGGATTGCAGGTGCACACTGCCATGTGACTTTTATGTGTGTGCTAGGGATCTAACCATAGGCCTTCATGCTTGTGTGATAAGCCATATTTGAAGCCCCCTTGAGTTCTTATTCTTTTAAGAAATCATGAGTAAATACTGGTGAATTTTTCTCATAAAAGATTTCATCAGTACCTTTGTAAGCCACATATCCAAGATGGCTCATGTGTCTGGAGTTCTTTTGCAGTGGCTTGAGGCCCTTGCATGCCTACAAAAAAAAAAAAAAAAAAAAAAATATTGAAAAAAACCTTACAATTTAGTGAAACTACAGTGCAACATAATAAATATGCTGCTGTGTGACTCTCCCTGGAGAGAGGTGTAGAAATGTACATTCAGTCTAAATAGGACACTGAAGATGGAACACAGAAATGATGGCTTACAGCTCCAACCCAGTGAACCAGTAAATTTGTTGGGGTTACTTCTGGGATCATGGTGAGGGCTTACTTCCTGGAGAGATGGGTGACTCCCAGCCCATTACATCACTGAAAAATCCATCCCACATGGACGATGACTCTGGGAAGCTGCATTTTGAGGATTCCTTGCCCAACTTGCAGAAAGTTTCAGGGAAGAATGGTGCACAGTAATATACTACTTTTATAACTTAGAGGTGGGGCCTTGTGAATCTTCACTTTCTGAGCTTCCTAGGTATTATGACCCTCCTCTTTTCCTCCAGTAGGGAAGGTGTAGGTCTGGAGGAAATGTCTGCACAGTAGATGGGTGGTATGCAAAAGCATCTGCAGAGCTTTTATATGTGATGAATTTTAGGCCCTGGAATAAAAGGACTTGGGACAGGTGCTGCACATTTGGTTACCTTGAATCCCTGTACCATGTGTGAGCAGCAGCAGCAGTGGTCTGTTTTTTTTTTTTTTTTTCTTAAAGAAGTAGTAATTATATGAATTTCATTTGATAAGATAGTGTCCAGAATGGGTACATTTTGCCGAACAGAGCTTTCAAACCTGGAAGACTAGATATTGCCTGGCTTTGTCTGACAACATAATCTGTCATTCTTTACAATCCCTGGGTATAAGCTGGGGCATACACCTCACCAGTAACCCTACTGAGGGGGCCCTTAGTGGAATGAGGGTAGGGAGGAGGGGAATGGGACCAACACATGGTTTGTTCATATAACTGTTTCTAATAAAAAAATAAAAAAGATAGACATGGGGAATACATTTTTAAAATTTATTTTATTTGTTTATTTGAAAGAGAGAGAGAGAAAGAGGCAGACAGGAAGAAAGAGAACAAGGGAGAATGGGTATGCCCAGGCCTTCAGCCACTGCAAATGAATTCCACCTTGTGCCACCTTGTTGTGTGTCTGGCTTACATGGGTCCTGGGGAATTGAACCTGGGTCCTTTGACTTCCCAGGCAAGCACCTTAACCACTAAGCAATCCCTTCAGCCTGGGAATGCATATTAAAATATGAGCATTTGTTCCAGAATTGATAAGTATTTGATGAAAACTGACACTTTTAAGAGAATGATTAACTACAAATAAAAGAGCTAGGGGCTGAGGAGATGGCTCAACAGTTAAAGATGCTTGTTTGCAAAGCCTGCTGGCCAGAGATTGATTCCCCAGTACCCACATAAAGCCAGATGCACAAGTGGCACATACATCTGGAGTTCTTTTACAGTGGCAAGAGAACCTGGTGCACCCATATTCTCTCTCTCTGCTTGCAAATAAATAAATAAATTGTTAAAACCGTATATAATAAAAGTATATATTATAGATATGAAAAGATACAGTTATATAACAGTTACCTTTAGAAATTAAATTTTGATTAGTGAAAAATATTAAAGATGGAGCAGATACATTAGATGAGGCTGGAGAGTGAAATAATAAGCCATAAGATGAAGCCATGAGATTCTTCCATAGTGTAGCAAAAAATAATAATAAAGTAACAGAAAGTACTTTTACTTTCATTGACCATTGAGACTTTTTTCAGCAGTATCATATTAAACACTCTGGCCCTGAAGTAAACTCAATCATCTCCCTGCCCTTGTGGAGCTTATGCTGTAGAAGCAGATGAAGTTAGTAGACAAGAACCAAGCACAGGTACTATATAGTAAATGTATGAAGCTAAATCTTAAGTAGAAAATCAAGGTCAAGAGGACGTAGAGGGTCAAGAAGAGGGACCAATTTTATTTTATGTAAGTTATCAGAAGGGGCCTTATTGCAATGATCGTGTTGAGCGGAAACCTGGAACAAGGGAGAGAGTGAGTTGTGCAGATGGCTAGAAGAAGGATGTTAGGCAGAAGGTAGAAAGATGTATGTGAATGTTCCATGTTAGATGCATGTTGGAGATTTTTAAGAAATAATAAAGAGCTTAGTGTGGCTGCAGCAAAATAAATGCATGTGAGAATTCCAAGAGAAGTCAGGAAAGTGGTGGTATGTGTGTTTGGATGGGCGGCCATCTAGAACCTTGTTATATACAGCAGGTGACTAGAGAACAGGATGTCAACATGGAGAGTTTTGACCAGGAACCATTCTTCTTGGCTTTTGAATTTCATGCTGTTAATTTGTTAGGACAGAATGCAACACTATCTTGATTTAGCAGAGCAAGTTACACATTCAACTTTACAGTTTACAGTACTTGAGACTTCTCATGAAAACTGATTCTTTTTTTAAAAACTTTTTTATTGATAACTTCCATAATCATAGACAATAAACCATGATAATTCCCTGTCCTCCCCCACTTTCCCCTTCACAAATCCACTCTCCCATCATCTCCATCTCTCAAATAGCAACTCTCTTATTTTGATGTCATCATCGTTTCCTCCTATTACGAGGGTCTTGTGTAGGTAGTACTAGGCACTCCAAGGTCATGGGTATCCAGGCCACCTTGAAGACACCTGATTCTTAATAATGGTGCTCATGTTCATGGGGAGGACAGGGAATTATGGCTTATAAATATTTTTGTGGCTGTGCTATGTTTATGGAGCTGCTGCTTTTTTAGCTTTATCAGTAAGATGTCAAATGTCAATCTTTAGCACTTTATGAATTAGTTGATGCATGAATCAGATAATCTCCTAGTAATTATAATTGTTTTATTATAATTCAGTATTCTTCCTATTTGATTCTATAAAGTGTTGAGTTACGAAAAAATCATTGTTTTTTGAACAGTTCATAGAGGTAACATTACTAAATAATACATATATATAGTGGCGTGTATCTCTTATTGTTTTTCATTTCATAAGTTTGACTTTAGATTAAGATATTTTAAGCCAGGCATGGTGGCACACTCCTTTACTTCCAGCACTCAGGAGGTTGAGGTAGGAGAATTACCATGAGTTTGAGGCCAGCCTGTAGCTACAGAGTGTGTTTTAGGTCAGTCTGGGCTAGAGTAAGATCCCCCCCCATTTCGACTCCCCCACCAAAAAAAAGAGATATTTTATACAATAGTGAATTATAGCAAAAGATTTAAGTATAGTGATTTATATGTATCTTTTATATGTTAATATTTACATTATTATTAATGGCAATATTTCCTGCTTTCTTATATTCTTATTTTTTTTTAAACCTCTTATATTCTGTAACTTGGATTCTTTTTTTTTTTTTTTTTTTTTTTTAATTTTTCTACTCTCTGCAATCCTTCCTTTGCCTCCAACTGCTGGGATTAAAGGCATGCATCACCATGCCTGGCTACCTTAGGTTATCTTTTTATTGACCACCTCTGAATTGAAAGAACATCTTAAGTTATATATACACATTGGCAGAAAAGAAGAAAAAGTATGTTATATTTCTGGAAACTCATACTCTTTGAGTTAGGTTAAAGGAACTTTGAATGGAAATTGTCTTAAACCTCTGATTTTAACACACTCAAAACTGCTAAAATAGATCTTATTATGGAAGAAGTAATGAAGAAAAGTTTATTACGTGATGATGCTCAAAAAGAGTAAAAATACAGAAATTAATACTTGTTTTACTATTTTCTTTTGAATAGATATCATAAACTGGGAACAGGATTTAATCCCAACACATTGGATAAGCAGAAAGAAAGGCAGAAGGGTTTGCCTAAGCAGCTCTTTGAGTCTGATGATGCTCCAGATGGCAGCAGCTACCAAGATGACCAAGTAATGCTTGTATTCTTGAGTGACTGTAAGAAAGTTTGACAATAGTTAATTTATTCATACTTGCATATGTAATGTTTGGCATGACAGGATGACCTGAAAAGACGTTCGATGTCAATAGATGATACTCCAAGGGGTAGCTGGGCCTGCAGTATCTTTGACTTGAAAAACTCACTTCCTGATGCCTTGCTTCCCAATTTACTTGATCGAACTCCAAATGAAGAAATAGACCATCAGAATGATGACCAAAGGAAATCAAACCGTCACAAGGAACTTTTTGCTTTACATCCATCACCAGATGAGGTATTAACTTTGCATCAGGAGGTAAATGAAGCCAGGCATTGTGGTGCTCTCCTGAAACCCCAGCTACGTGGGAGGTTGAAGCAGAGGAATCACCAGTTGAAGCCTTGCATGGGCTTCAGAATAAGCCCAAAGCTGTCTTGGGCAATTTACTGAGACTATCTCAAACTAATATAAAAAGGTCTTGGAATGTGGCTCAGTGATAGAACACTTACTTAGCAGGTGCAAGACCCTAGTTTTGATATCCTAGCACCACAATAAGGTAGCAAATAATTATTAAAAAAAAAAATATTTTTTAAGGTAGGGTCTTAGTCTAGCCCAGGCTGACCTGGAATTCACTATATAGTTCTCAGGGTGACTTTGAACTCATGGAGATGCTCCTACCTCTGTGCTGGTATTAAAGGTGTGTACTGACACACCCAGCTAAAATAGATAATTTATTTATTTTATTTGGTTTTAAAATTTTTTTTTTGTTTATTTTTATCTTTTTATTTGAGAGCAACAGACAGAGAGAGAGGGAGAGGCAGATAGAGAGAGAGAGAGACAGAATGGGCACACCAGGGCCTCCATCCACTGCAAACAAAAGCCAGATGCATGCACCCCTTTGTGCATCTGGCTAATGTGGGTCCTGGGGAATCCAGCCTCGAACTGGGGTCCTTAGGCTTCACAAGCAAGCTCTTAACAACAGCTAAGCCATCTCTCCAGTCCTTTTATTGAGGTAGGGTCTCACTCTAACTCAGGGTGACCAGGAATTCACTATGTAGTCTCAGAGTGGCCTTGAACTCATGGTGATCCTTCTATCTCTGCCTCCTGAGTGCTGGGATTAAAGGCATATACCACCACACCTGGCTAGATTTTTTTTAAATAAATATTTATTATTTATTTGAGAGAGGAGAGAGAGAGAAGCAGGGAGAGATAGAGAGAATGGGCATACTGGGTTCTCCAGCTGCTGCAAACAAACTAGATGCATGTGCCACTTTGTGTATCTGGCTTATGTGGGTCCTGGGGAAATTGAACCTAGGTCCTTTGGCTTTTCAGGGAAGGGCCTTAATTGCTAAACCATCTCCCCAGCCCTAAAATAGATTTTTAAGAGTATGACTTATATATAATATTATATTGATGTTGGAAATAATAGATCTAGCTTTTGTGAAATGAAATATTCTTTGTTGTTGTTTTCAAGGAAGCATCTCACTCTACCTTGTCAGCCCAGACTGACCTAGAACTCAGTAGTCCTACGGTAGTCAGTCTTCCTACCTCTGCCTCCCAAGTGCTGGTTTAAAGGTGTGTACCATCATGCCCAGCTTGAAATATCCTTTTTTTTTTTTTTTTTCGAGGTAGGGTCTCACTCTAGCCCACGCTGACCTGGAACTCATTATGTAGTCTCAGGGTGGCCTTGAATTTATTTATGGTGATCCTCCTACCTCTGCCTCCCAAGTGCTAGGATTAAAGGCATGCACCACCATGCCTGGCTTTGAAATATTCTTTTAATACTAGTGAATTTATTTTTAATGAAAAACTTCTGTGAATTAAGTATACCTAGGATCTGATATCGTCTGTTCATGGACAAGTAAGGCATTCTTTCTGTTTAACTGTGAAGTCTCAAAGGATGAGATTAGGCAATTTCTTTGTGTGTGTGTATGTTTGCTGTTTGTGTATGAGTGTAAGCATTCACATTTTGTGGTAGATGTGTGGAGGTCAGAGAACATCTTTTGGGTGTCTTCCACCTCATGTGAAACAGGCTTTTTCTCTCTTGTTCTCATGCGTTCTTTGCTGTGCTTACCCCAAGCTTCTGGAAATTCTGTTTCTATCTCTTACTATCTCTATCTCTTTTGTCTCATTAGCATGCTGGGGTTATAAAAGTCCACCATGTCTTTTGGCCTTTTATGCGGACCTTGGGAATCCACTTTGAATACTTAGACTTAAGCTCAAGTGAGCCATCTCTACAGCCACATAGAGAAAATTCTAAAACTGAATGATAATGTGTTGACTTTTACACTCTGTTCTGGTGCTGCTTATCCACTTACAGGAAGAACCAATTGAGAGGCTCAGTGTTCCTGAGGTACCCAAAGAGCACTTCGGTCAAAGACTCCTTGTAAAATGTTTGTCACTCAAGTGAGTATTTCTTCTGCTGTGTAATGTTGATATTCTGGGACAAGAGTTTTGATTACTTACATAACACAACATGAGTAGTGTTTATTATATATGTCTTCTTTGGAGAATTGCTTTCTTTTACTTTTCTTGTAAAACTATTTTAATTTAGAAATAGAAATCATTTTGGAATAGGAGAAAACACCAAGTACATAGATATATTGTTACTTCATGAGCTTCTCAACCTCCAATTGCTCACTAATTTTTTTAAAAAAATAAAGAAGCCAGGCATGGTGGCGCACATCTTTAATCCTAGCACTTGGGAGGCAGAGGTAGGAGGATTGCTGTGAGTTCGAGGCCACCCTGAGACTACATAGTGAATTCTATGTCAGCCTGAACTAGAGTGAGACCCTACCTCAAAAAACAAAACAAAACAAAATATATGATATAGAACAGGGTTATTATATTTCTACAGTGCTGACATATTTTCCTTATGATTCCTTGCTGTCTGGGGCGACACTGGATATGGCAAGAGGTTCAGTCCCATCGAGGCTTATGCTGTGAAGTGCCAGCTATATTCCTACAGTTGTGCTAACCAATAGGGCCTCCATCCAATGCCAGATGTGTCCTCATGGGTGCACAGTTGTCCTTGGGTGAGACATATCTGCTTTGTCTACAGATTTAATTATCTTCCTATTATCTATTATTTTAGTCAGTAAGTATTGTTCTGGTCTTGGAAGTGAATTACATGTCAACTTAAGTATACAGTTATAAAAAATAAATTTTGGCATTTTCATAAAATGAGAATTATTATTCCAGCATTAAAATGATAAGATTAATATTTGTGATATGGAAATTTTCCCACAAAATTTTAAATTTAAAAAAGCAGGCTACCAAGTATGGTACTTTGTTTAAAGAATTTCTAATTATAAAAAAAAAATCGCATGGAGTTCATTTGCAGAGGCTGGAGGCCCTGGCATGCCCATCTTCTCTCTCTCTATGTGCCTCTTTCTCTATCCAGTCTCAAAAAAAATTATGATTATAGAATTATTTAATTTAGACATTTTATACAAAGAGAAAAGTATACATAGATTAGGCACTAAGCCATTAATTCCATTTTTTTCCCTCATGATGGAGTGCTGGGTGTGTTGAGTGTTTCTTAGTTTTCTCTGAGCTTTTTTTTCTTTTTGGAGACAGGGTCTCAATCTAGCCCAGGCTGACCTAGAATTCACTCTGTAGCCCAGAATGGAATAGAACTCATGGTAATCCTATTAACCTCAATTTCCCAAGTGCTAGGATTAAAGTTGTGTGTCATCACCCTCAGCTTTTAAAAATATTTGTAATTATGCCCACCCTTCCTCACCCTGCAGCCAGTGCCCCGCTGGGGGGGGAGAGCGGGTGCCAGTGGGTGGGTGGGTGGGTAGGGCAGTGTCTTCTGGTTGCTGAGAGGCAGACCTGCCAGAGAAATAGCTGGAATGCTATCTAAAACAAAACAAAAATCGGTTATTACATTTATTTAACACTACTTAAATGAAGAGAGATAGATTAAAAAACAACAACAACTATAATTCCATCAAACAGTTATCCCATTGAGACACTGGTCAGTATGTCACTCAGTTCAAGTCGACCTTCCTCATCAGAGTTGGTGGAACTTCACCTTTTTTATGTACTTGAAGGATTGTGGAACTATAAACTACTATTTCAATAGAAGTTACTAACAAATTTATTCCTGCTGGGTTTATAAGGGTATCTCCTCAGCTTACTTTACAAGCCCCTAGGGAGCGCCTTGGCGAGTTTCTTGATGAAGATGCTGTTACAGAAAAAGTTTTATATCTGAAATGCATTGGAATTAATTTAGCAGTGGTAAAAGAAAAGCGAGAATCAGAACTGAAACTCAAATTTTTTGTTCCTCCATATGCTCTTCAACCAGAATTATATTTACTTCCTGTTATGGACCATTTAGGAAATGTTCATTGAGCATCACCAACAGTTACTTAGATGAGTAGCAGACTGACAGTGATTTTGCTGGGACTGATGGAAGAGTCCACAGATTGGTTAGCATGGTTTTGCCAAAAGACAGCCTTAGAAGAGACCCCAGTTTCTTGGAAAACTTGTTGAAAGACTAACAAAACTCAGGAAGGCAATTTCAGCTCAGTGGGGAAAACAGAATTTATTGTAGCAAATTTGAACACTTAAGCATGTCAGCAAATTCTGGTCTAATATTGCCTTACAAATATTGACAGGATAAAAGGACAGCTACAATTCAATTTGAGGATTTTTAAAAAAAATGCCAGGTAGGGCTAGAGAGATTTCTCAGTAATTAAAAATGCTTCCTGCATAAGCATGAAGGAGGGAAGGGGCCTCAGACCACTGAGTTCAGTTCCCAGAACCCAGATAAATACCTTGGATAGTAGACTAGAGTCCTGCAGGGAGCAAAGACTGGAGGATTCTAGGCTCACAAAACACCACCAAAGCTCTGGAATCAATGAAAGACTTCATTGCAGGGAAATAAGCAGCTGGGCAGTGGAGGGGACATCCAGTGTTCTCTGGCCTCTGCACATGCACATGGGGCATTGTGTGTGCATTTGTACATCATATACCACATCACACCTATGACACACACACACACTATGACATACACACACTTGCCAGGTGTGAAAGAAAACAAATACAATTTAAGACTATGTTAAAATAAAAACAAAATTAAAATAGCTATAGCACTTAAATAAGCTCTGCCAGCTTTATTACTTTCATGATAAGTTTCAAATAAACTAAAACTACAGGAAGAAAGGGAGTGATTTGCCATATAAAACTCTTTATTACTCAGAAAGCAAAAATATCTTGTCTAGGAAAACTGACCTCATGTGTCTTTCTCTGGCCATGTTCTCTTCTTTCAAGCCAGAGCAAAAATTAATGTCAAGGAACATAGCTGTTTTTAGTTTTTTGTTTAATTGTACCTGGTATTTATCAATGAATGAAAAATTTGATTCTGAAAAATTGGTAGAGAATTAGAATGCTTCAATCAAAATTAAGCATATAAATGTTTAAACAAAACTAATTAGAAAAAAAATCAGCTGAACATATTTACCATATTGCTTGCGAAATAAACCGCTCTCAAGGCTAAAACATATACTAAATATAAGTGGAGTAAATCCCCCACAAAACTAATGCAAACATCTACTACAGCTGCAGAATATTACTATCTAATTACATTTCTTGTTGTTTCAATTCTATATCTCATTATTCTCTAAAGAAATTTACTACCTGTTATATGAGGAGCTCAGTGGGAATCTTTGCCTTCTTTCTCTGGGCTTGTCTTTGTTTTCCATTCTGGATGGTCATTTTAATTTTTATTTATTTATTTGAGAGTGACAGACAGAGAGAGAAAGAGACAGAGAGAGAGAGAGGAGAGTGGGCGCACCAGGGCTTCCAGCCACTGCAAATGAACTCCAGACACATGCGCCCCCCCCCTTGTGCATCTGGCTAACGTGGGTCCTGGGGAATCGAGCCTTGAACCAGGGTCCTTAGGCTTCACAGGCAAACACTCAACCGCTAAGCCATCTCTCCAGCCCCTGGATGATGGTCTTTTTAACACTAAGGGAAAAAGAGGACCCAGGAAACACATTCAAAACAGTCCTTACAGATTTAATAGATTATCATGGTCAAATCATCTTTCTGTATTTCCTTGGTTTCAATTTCGTTCATTATCTATCCTTAACAATGTTACTGTCATTGTTCTTTTTATAATTTGGGCTGGCTGTCTATGCCACAATTTCCTGTTATACTTGATGCTCAAGCTGCTTACCATGGTAAATAAGAGCCTTTCATACCTGCAGAATGCATCCTTCCCCTACCTGTGGCATGAATTGTGCTTTCAGGGCTTACTTACTGGGAAGGCAGGCACAATAATTTTTAGCCACTGTTATTATTGATGCTATTGTAATCATAGCATGAGGATTGGAGGGGGTACCAGTACCATAAACTTGGGCTTTTGGAGTTGTAGGTAGAGATTTGAACTATAAGAACTTTGTAAAGCTGAGAATTTAGTAGACAGTGGGATGCCATCTAGAGTATTTAAACAAGAGTGTCATGACTGGATTTCAGTTCTTGAAAGACAGCTTAGACAACACTATGAAGAATAGACTTTGCTAATAAAGACTTAAACTGGGAAAATGGTCATGCTAAAGAAATCAGAATTATAAAATAGACTTCTAAGGCATGGGCAGTGCACTTCAGCACTGTGCCATTTTAGAGCAAATGATATTCTAAAGTTAGAGAAATTAGCATACCTAAAGTCATACCTGCTATATCAGTCCAGGACTTGAACATTGTGTACTTGAACCCATGTTTTACCACACTGGAACTAGAGTCATGTTGAATTTTCACTATTGACAAATGCTACACACATTGTCAGTTCTCTACACTTTGCACAAGCCTTTGTGTAATTTTCTCTTATTGTTTCCTTTGTCACTCATAGGACAAAATTGTTTCACAGTTACTCCTTGAGGTAGTTTAATTCCACTGTCCCTCATAAACAGAATGCTAGTTTCCCCAGCTGATGGCAATTGGAAATTAAAGCCTCCTAGAGGTGGTGTATTGTTGGGGGCAGGCTTATGGGTACTGTAGCCAGTTTCCCCATGCCAGTGTTTGGCACACTGTCCTTTTGCTGTTGTCTGCCTGATGTTGGTGAAGGAGTGATGTCAACCCCTGCCCATGTCTTCATTTTCCCTGCCATCATGGAGCTTCCTCTGGAGTCTGTAAGCCAAAATAAACCTTTTCTCCCACCAAAAAATAAAAATATACATATATAAATCATGCATATATATATATATATATATATATATATATATATATATATATAATGTATTTTAAAGATCTTTGCATTGAATATTTGATTTATACTCCGATAAAGATAACATTTTAAAACCTTATTATAAAATGAACACATCTGATTAAATAACCTAATTACATTATAAAATAATTAAGTGTCACAAAGTAGACAAAATTCTGTGAGGATTTTAGGAAGTTTTAGATTAATGTTGCTGGAAAAGTTAAGGAGGGTCATATAGAGAAGGTAGTAGTTGATCACAACTGTGGAAAGTATACATGGAGATGTGTACTTAGGAAGAAGGTGTGATATAGATGCACAAACATGAGAGTGTTGAGATAACTGACTTTGAAATTAGAATTTCATCTATCATTTTAAGTATTTTTAAATTTATCCTTTTTCCTCATAAAGGTTTGAGATCGAAATTGAGCCCATTTTTGCAAGTTTGGCTTTATATGATGTCAAGGAAAAGAAAAAGGTAAGTGTGAGCTTGTAATCATTTGTCATAGTCATATATTAGGTGAACCTGTCTTTAAGCTGTTTATGAAGTAAATAAGTAATGACACTGTAACATTATTAATATGAGTCATTGAAGAAGAAATACAAATTTGATTTAGTAAGACTCATATTTTCTTATTTTAAAATACTTTAGTTAGAAACTGGTTTTTTTTTCCTTGATAAAGTTTCAAAAGTAAGTGGCAAATGCAACTTTCTTTTAAGAAATAGACAAGTCACTGCAGGAAGAGCATTTTTGATAGTTTGAACAGATAATTATGATGACTGACATAATTTTCTGACATAATGTACTGACTTAATTTTCAACATCTCAGTGGCTGAGAGAGTGCTCTTAGTTTTAGACTGTGTCAGACAGATGGGCATGTGCTCTACCACTGATCTACATTGTCAGCCCAGTATAGCCTCTTGCATAGTAAAGCTTTAAGTACCTTCATTATCAGCATATGACCTGTGATTGATTTTTGTAGCAAAACTTGTCTCTATTAGCTTGTATTGCTACACTAAAATTGCTGAGATATTATTCATAGAAACTTCTAAAAACTTAATTTGAATTCATTAATCACAACAATAATTTCCTTGTATGCATTAGAGATTACAGTTTTAATCAAAGAACTTGAGAATTGAATCTTTATTTATTTATTTGGGGGGAGGAAGAGGCAGATCTCTCTCTCTTTCTCTCTCTCTATATATATGTGTGTGTGTGTGTGTGTGTGTGTGTATGTGTGTGTGTGAATATATATATATATATATATATATATATATATATATATAGAGAGAGAGAGAGAGAGAGAGAGAGAGAGAGAGAGAGAGAAGAGAAGAGAAAAGAGAGGAGAGAAAAGAAGGGGTGCTCTAGGGCCTTCAGCTGCTGCAAATGAACTCCAGACACAAGAGCCACTCTGTGCATCTTTCTGGCTTATGTGGGACTTGGGGAGATGAACCTGGGTCCTTTGGCTTTACGTGCAAGCACCTTAACAGTTAAGCCATTTATCCAGCCTGGGTTAAACATTTCCTGTCTTAGATTGCCAGACAGCTCGTAGATTTCTTTTGCTTTGACTTGGACATGCAAAGATTAGTCTCAGTGAAGTATAAAGTATCTATTTTCTGTAACTTTTAAAATGTATGATTTTGTAAGTCTTAAAAATTTTGTACATATTTTAAAATTTAATGTATTTTTTCAGATTTCAGAAAACTTTTATTTTGATCTTAATTCTGAGCAGATGAAGGGATTGTTACGTCCACATGTACCACCTGCTGCCATTACTACCCTAGCAAGATCAGCCATTTTTTCTATAACGTATCCTTCCCAAGATGTGTTTCTTGTAATAAAGGTGAGAATAATTTTACACATGTTTGTTTATTGCATAAGGTCTGCATTCCTGTCCTTGTCTGCATTGCAGACTTTTAAGGGCAAAAATTTGACCTTTATGTGTTTTCTGCCTCTTGATATTCCATAACACTATTAGACATATGCCATGATTACTTTCTAATTGTTCTTGAGTAGAAAGTTGTGTGGATCAGGGTTTTAGAAACAAACAGAACCACATTTGTTTTAAGGGGTACTTCACATGATTGTTGGAGGTGACATTCAGAATGCAAATTCAATAAGGGCTAGTTCATTTTTGTAGTTTTGAGTCCAAAGTCCACAGGACAGCCACCTGCCAGCACAGGCAGGTTTTTGTTTGACAGTTTTGCAGAGAATCTTTCTTCAGCAAATCTTAGTCTCTGCTCTTAAACCCTTTAGCTGACTGGATGAGGCCCACACACAGAAGAGAATGTGTTCTACTTTCCTCAAGGCCTTCTGCTTTCAGAGTTATCATGTCTAAAACACAACTTCACAGCAACATCTATACTGGTGTTCAACTAAATAACTAGGTATCCATGCCTGTCAAGTTAACATAAAATTAACATCATGGTAACTATACGTAATTATGTCACTCAATTTCTGAGTCATAAGATTCTGAAAGCTAAATCACTGGGGTCATGAAATATTATGATTTAACTGTCAGCCAATTAAGAATAAGGATTACTAGTTGGGTGTGGTAGTATATACCAATAATTCAGTAAAAAAAAAATAATGCAGTAAAAACCTGAATGTAGAAGGTGGAGGCAGGAGGATTAAGTTTGAGGCCAACCTGGGCTATATGGTAGATCCTATCTCATACAACCAATAGCAAGTAAACAAAAAATAACCCAAATAAACAGAAGATAAATTAAAAATTCTAAAGTCAAACTAGACCTTTTGATGTAGGTTTATAATTCCAGCTATTCAGGAGGCTGAGGGAGAATTGCAAGTTCATGGCCAGTTTGTCCTACAGAGTGAGTTTAAGGCCAGCAGGGGCAACTTAGTTGAGACCTTGACTCAAAAAGTGAAAAGGTGGTTGCGGGTTTAGCTCATTGGTAGCATGCACATAGCCCTGTGTTCACTCCGCAGCACTCCCAGATACACCTAAGCTGTTTCTCTTAGTGTCTCTTAAAGAAGAGTGTGTTGGACTTGACTTTAGAGGAGCCTGGAATATATTCCTGAACCACTTTACTTTTAAAAAATTATAATAAGGTAATGGATTTTATGATAATTTTACACTGTAGATTGTTATGATATGATATGAGTCTTTTTTACCCACAGGTATAAAATAATGTCTCAGTTTATTGGATACATTCCTATGAATTTAGATTCAAATAAGTCTTAGTTATAACAATGTTCTAAGCAAAGATGAATCAGTAGTTGTCTTAAAAAACCACTTCAGAGAGTCAGGTGTTAGAAATTAATATGAATGACAAATATACACTTGTTTTTCCTAGGGGAGGTAGTTCTGAGAAATATAAATTATTAGAGGAAATGAGCTGGTAAGGTAAAAATGATTGGAATATTGGTTGCTTCAAAATCAGTTTATCTAGTAAGATTTGGTTATGAAACAATGAATGGCTTCTATATATAGGATTAAGAACTAGTAAAACATTGTAAATATTTAATGTAAAGAAATAGGTAAATCATAGTATAATAATATGATATAACATGGCCATTAGAACCATAATTTGGAAGAGTTTTTAATGGTTCAGTAATGAACATGAATGGTGGTTTGATTCAGGTGTCCCCCATAAACTTATGTGATGCATTCTGAGTGCTTGGTCCCCCAGCTGGTGGCAGTTTGGGAATTGGAGCCTCCTGGAGGTGAAGTATTGTTGTGTGCAGGCTTATGAGTGTTATAACCAGCTTCCCCTTGCCAGTGTTTGGCACACTCTTCTGCTGATGTTGGCCAGGAGATGGTGTCTATCCTCTGCTCATGTCATCATTTTCTTCTGCTATCATGGAGCTTCCCCTCAAGTCTGTCAGCCAAAATAAACCCTTTCCTTTCCTGTCATAATTTGTTCTTGGCCGGGTGCTTTTTGCCAGCAACAAGAAACAACAGTAAA
Organism: Jaculus jaculus; assembly: GCF_020740685.1. NCBI lineage: Eukaryota > Metazoa > Chordata > Mammalia > Rodentia > Dipodidae > Jaculus > Jaculus jaculus. The sequence continues at coordinate 97,029,230 of NC_059106.1, read as the reverse complement.
GTTGATTCCAGAGAAGTGGAGCTGTTGTTACTAGAAAACTGACTGTGGTTTTGCTCAGTTGGGGAATTTGAGGAGGAATGTGAAAGAATTTAAATCCTTGTCCTAAGAGATGCCTTGTAATGCTGTAAGTACAGATTTGATAGACTATTCTGGTCAGAGTTGAAAGCCCTGAATGCAGTTAAGAACTATGGACCGTGAGGTTTGGCTTATGAGGGTGACGAAGAACTTTATCATGGTTGGTCTAGAAGCAGTTTGTGTGAGAAGCTTGCTGCATTCTGCCTGCCTGTGTCCTGAGAACTTGTGCTGGATTGCATAGCATAGAAATGGACTGGTATGAGCATATGGTTATGGCATGGAATGAAATGAAATCTTTGGGCCAAAACTGCTGGCCATTCAGCTGCAATGGCTTTAGAGATTACAACTATTGAGATTGGGCCAGCTGGTTTGCATTGTTATAGCAGGAAGAATGCAGACTCTTGAAGGGGTTTGAATGCTGAAGGAGTGCCTGTTTTTCAAAGTCTGCTTTATTCTCCTCTGGATTAACAATTTGGCAGCCCACCTGGTACTATGGAGTATAACAAATGCAGGAAAGAGAGGGTCAATAAATTTGCAACACAGTTTTGTTTTTTGGAAATGGCCATGGGCAGTGTGAGACAGGCTTATTGGATTACATGTATGGAGGCCTGATGGAGCCATGAGGATGGACTGTGGGTTTCTATGGAGTCCCAGTGGAGATGCAAGGACTGTGAGATGGCTAACAAGGAGAGCTGCTGGCACCTAGTGGAGTGTATCTTAGGGTATGAGCAGCTGAGTTGGGGGAGCGGAACTGGAACTCCAGAGACTTGTCACTGGTTAAATCTATCATACTTAGAGACTTTTCAGGGGTTAGAGTTGTAGACTTGGAGCTACAGAGTTTGATGTTTGCCTTGTTTGTTTTGAATCTTTTATTTCTTTGCTATGCCCAGTGCCATCTTTTGCAGTGTGAATATTCTGTGCCATTATGCTTTCTTTTGGTATTACGGCGGCTCAGTTAAAAGACCTTGAACTATGGAGGTGTTTGAACATTATTGGGATTGACAAAAACTATGGGGACTTTTAAAGTTGGACTGAATGCATTATATTTTACATCACAGATGGTTATCAGTTTATAGAGGCCAGGAGCGGAGTGTGGTGATTTGATTCAGGTGTCCCTCCATAAACTTCTGTGTTCTGAATGCTAGATCCTCAGCTGCTGGCAACTTGGGAATTGGAGCCTCCTGGAGGTAGTGTATTACAGGCTTATAGGTATTAGAGCCAGCTTCCCCTTGCCAGTATTTGGCACAGTCTCCTGCTGCTGTCGTCTACCTGATGTTGGCCAGGATGTCCTCCCTCTCCTCATGCCATTGTTTTCCTCTGCCATCATGGAGCTTCCCCTTGAGTCTCAAAGCCAAAATAAACCTTTTCTTCCCACAAACTGCTCTTGGTTGGGTGTTTTCTGCCACCAATGAGAAGTTACCTGCAACAATATTTGAGAGAATGTTTAGTGAAAAACAAGTCTGGTATAAAGAAACTATTATGTGATCCCACTTGAAAAACACACATACGCACACATAAATACATGTTTGTATGTGCATTTAAATACATATATGTATATGTGAAGAGTTTTATGTAATTGCCAAAAATGACATTATTAAAATTTTAAAGGAAATGAATTTAAGAGGCTTTCTTTTATCATTTATGGCCCATCATCATGTTTCTCTTTGCTGCTTTTTTTTATAGGAGAAATGGTTTATTTTAGTTCATGTTTGCAATAGTTTTAGTCTATGCTTTCTTTTCTTTCTCTCTCTCTCTGTCCCTCTCTATCTCCTTCTCTCTCTTTCTCTCTGAGTCAAGCCCAACAGACTGGCCTTTTTTTTTTTTTTTTTTTTTTTTTTTTAATGAGAGAGGGAGCAAGGAAGGGGCAGGGGGATTGACACACCAGAGCCTCCAGCCACTGTAGTCAAACTCCAGACGTGGTGCACATGTGCAAGGTTGCACACTTGTGTCACCTTGGCTTACGTGGGATCTGGAGAGTTGAACATGGTCCTTATGCCTTTCCTTGTCATGTGTATTGGATCATTATTACTATACAAAGAAAAAAAAGACACTGTATCTTCATGGGTTACAATAATAAACATTTATTTATAATCATATTTGTATTCTATTACAGTTTCTTTTTATTTATGTATCCATTTGATTATTCTGTTGGTCAGCTAAGCTAAACTTTTCAGATGGCTGTGTTTCTTCGGATGGCTGTATGTTGGCTTGAGTCAGTTGTTTGGCTGGAGGTGTTTTCTTTGTTTCATTTTTAGCAGGACACTTAATGTATTCTCATGATATGTGTAGATATGCCAAAAAGCACACTCTGTTCCATAGGTGTTTTCACATCTTTGGCCATATAGCTAACATGCCATTGGCCAAGATGACACAGAATAGAACATCAACTGGTGGAACGTTGCAGGCCCTGTAGCAAAGGAAAAGAGAAAAGAAGGTTGGAGGGCCAGGGCTGTGAGTGCAGTGAGTCAATGTGTGGGATATTTGGATTCTGGTTGAGCCAGAATTATCCCTCCTTATTGTTGTTATCACAGTTGTTTTGTGATAAATATATGAAGGGGGTCATACCACTGTGCTGAATTATCTTTTATGTACATGTGCCATTTGGGACAACAAAAATATGCACATGGAAAAAAACATACAAAGAAAACTTCATTATAATAAGGGAATTTTCATAAAATTTACTTTAAATCATCATTATTTAGCAATGATATATATATTTAGTTATTGGAATTTATTTCTTATTACATTTACTTATATATAAACACTTATTTATATATATATTTAGAAATAAAATATAGCAATTATAGAAGAAATTATAAAAGTTAAAAACAGGCCGGGTGTTGTGGTGCATGCCTTTAATCCCAGCACTTGGGAGGCAGACATAGGAGGATTGCTGTGAGTTCAAGGCCACCCTGAGACTACATAGTGAATTCCAGGACAGCTTGGGCTAGAGTAGACCCTACCTCAAAACATCAAAAAGAAAAACAAAACAAAAAAGAGTTAAAAACATATTTGATTAATAATTATTCCAAAGTAAATAAACTAATAGAACAGCTGGTTCAGCTAAAAGAAATGAGACATTAGAAAAATACTAGAAACTTCCCTTCTGACTCATTCTATTCACTGTCTCCTCTTCACCTCCTTGTGCCCTGTTCCATTCTCTGTGTCCTCTCTCATTACCTCTTTGTGCCCTGTTCTATTTGCTGCGTCCTTTCTTTTCACATCCTTGTGCCCTGTTCCATTCACTGCATCCTCTCTCTTCTGATCTTTATGCCTTTTTTCCCTTCATTGGCCCCTGTTCTCTTGGACACCTTGCACCAGTTTTGGACAGTTAATGGGATCAAAGAGCACATATATTTTTTTGTTTTCTTTTCTGTATTATGTGAGTAGCCCATGTTGTTGTATGAAACATTTTTACGTATGTTTTCATGACTTTGTAGTATTTTATAGTATGAGTGAATAATGACTCACCAATGTCTGCCATGGCTGTGGACATTTTGGTTCATTTATATTTACATCTTCCATTGGTAATTCTGTGAGCATTTGCAGGCCTGCTGAGTCATACAATGTTTGTGTGTGAACTTTGATTGTGGCTAGCAAACAGGTATTCAGAACACCTGTGGCAATTGAATTATGACCATCGTGAATACCAGTTTCAGGTGTTCACACTTGCCATTTACCAGATTCTGAAGTTGGAAAATAAGGGCCACATGGTGGGTCTAGGCATTATACATATTTGAGGTAAATAGCTTGATAAGTTCTGGCACACGTATTCATCTTACATGTGTCCATCATCTTAGAGGGTTCTTATATTTCTCTTTCTAGTGACTAGCCCACCACACCAGGTAATTAGAACTTCAATCCCTTTTCTGTCATTTAGCATGTATTCTTCTTGTATTCTTTATGTGAACATAAGATAGTCTATTATGCCTGGTTTCTTTGAATATAATATCTGTTCTTCTTTTATGTATAATAAGTAATGGTAGCTGGGTGTGATGGAATTTGTGGTAATCTCAGCACTAGGGGACTGAAGACATAAGGATTAACAATTTGAGGCCAGCTTGGGCTACATGCTTGTTTCAAGAAAAAAAGTAATAATATTACAAACAGTCTTATGTATAATTTTGGTATAAACTTGTTGCCATTTCTTTTTTATTTCTATCTTTATATTTCTACCTGAGACATAGGTAGGGATTGAGTTACTGTCACATAGGTACTTCTTTTTTTTTCTTTTCAAATTTTTATTAACAACTTCTATTAATTATAAAAAATATCCCATGGTAATACCCTCCCTCTCCCCATTTTCCCCTTTGAAACTCCATTCTCCATCATATCCTCTTCCCATCTAAATCAGTCTCTCTTATTTTGATGTCATGGTCTTTTCCTCCTTTTATGATGGGCTTGTGTAGATAATAGTGTCAGGCACTGTGAGGTCATGGATATCCAGGCCATTTTGTGTCTGGGGGGGGGAACACTTTGTAAGGAGTCCTATCCTTCCTGTGGCTCTTACATTCTTTCCACCACCTCTTCTGTAATAGACCCTGAGCCTTGGAAGGTGTGATACAGCTATTGCACTGCTAAGCACTCCTGTCACTTCTTTCCAGCACCATGATGCCTTCTGAGTCATCCCAAGGTTACTGCCATCTGAAAAGAGAAGATTCTCTACCAAATGTGAGAATAGCAGTAATATAAGGGTATGAATATTAAGAGAAGTGCTTATTGGGCAGTTTGATAAGCATAGTATGTACATTTAGCCAGCTAGCAGCAGACATTACATGACTACCCCTGTTTTAAGTTTTCAGTATCAGGGATGTATTCCCTCCCATGGAGCTGGCCTCCAGTCGAATTAGAGGGCAGTTGGTTTCCACCAAAATAGACATGCCACTGTTGCACCCGTTGGTTCATTTGGCCTGGCTGGTCAAATATAAAGCTTTCCGTGTCCACTGTTGAGTATCTTCACTGGTGATTTCTCTCTCTCCCACTGAACTGCATGCAGAGTGGCTTCTTCCAGCTTTCTGTCAGCTGGTCTACGTGGAGGAGGTTATCAGCTCAGTTCCAGCAGGATTTCTCAGTGGCTTTGCAACCCACGTATGTGGAGTCTTCAGCAATAGGGTCTTACCATCTATTACTGGTGGAAAACAAAGGGCCTTAGCAATGACTTATAATGTTTTAGGGGCATCAGGGACCTCCATGGCCAACAACTCACTGAAAGGTATCCAATCCCTGGCACTGAAAATTTTCTAGCAACTATTTACAGCTCCTGAGTGTTCCATTGTCCAAAAAGTAGGTTTCCATATAATATATTTATATCCTCTTAGGTTGTGATTACCCCTCCCTCCACCTTTCCTTTACTCAATCTCTTCCCATGACCTCACTTTGGGCCTTTTCACCTCCATTAATCTATTCTTCTACTTACATATATACAGTATCATCCTATTAAGTACCCCCTCCCTTCCTTTCTCTTCCCTTTATATCTCTTTTCTTTTTTTTTTAAATTTTTATTAACATTTTCCATGATTATAAAATATATCCCATGGTAATTCCCTCCCTCCCCACCCCACACTTTCCCCTTTGAAATTCCATTCTCCATCATATTGCCTCCCCATTACAATCATTGTAATTACATATATACAATATCAACCTATTAAGTATCCTCCTCCCTTCCTTTCTCTTCCCTTTATGTCTCCTTTTCAACTTACCGGCCTCTTCTACTAAGTATTTTCATTTTCACACAGAAGCCCAATCATCTGTAGCTAGGATCCACGTATGAGAGAGAACATGTGGCGCTTGGCTTTCTGGGTCTGGGTTACCTCACTTAGTATAATCCTTTCCAGATCCATCCATTTTCCTGCAAATTTCATAACTTCATTTTTCTTTACCGCTGAGTAGAACTCCATTGTATAAATGTGCCATATCTTCATTATCACTCATCAGTCAAGGGACATCTAGGCTGGTTCCATTTCCCAGCTATTGTGAATTGAGCAGCAATAAACATAGTTGAGCAAGTATATCTAAAGTAATGAGATGAGTCCTTAGGATATATGCTTAGGAGTGCTATAGCTGCGTCATATGGTAGGTGCATTTTTAGCTGTTTTAGGAACCTCCACACTGATTTCCACAATGGCTGTACTAGATTGCATTCCCACAAACAGTGTAGAAGGATTCCTCTTTTTCTACATCCTCACCAGCATTTATGGCCATTTAATTTTATGATGGTAGCCAATCTGACAGGAGTGAGATAAAATCTCAGTGTAGGTTTAATCTTCATTTCCCTGATGACTAGGGATGTAGAACATTTTTTAAGAATTTTTAAAAAATTAATTAATTAATTTATTTGAGAGCGACAGACACAGAGAGAAAGACAGAGAGAGAGAGAGAGAGAGAGAGAGAGAGAGAGAGAGAGAGAGAGAGAGAGAATGGGCATGCCAGGGCTTCCAGCCTCTGCAAACGAACTCCAGACGCATGCGCCCCCTTGTGCATCTGGCTAACGTGGGACCTGGGGAACCGAGCCTCGAACCGGGGTCCTTAGGCTTCACAGGCAAGCGCTTAACCGCTAAGCCATCTCTCCAGCCCAGAACATTTTTTTAGATGCTTATATGTCATCTGTATTTCTTCTTTTGAGAACTCTCTATTTAGTTCCATAGCCCATTTTTAAATCGGCTTGATTTCTTATTATTTAATTTTCTGAGTTCCTTGTATATCCTAGATATTAATCACTTATCAGATAAATAGCTGGCAAATATTTTTCCCATTCTGTAGGTTACCTCTTTGCTTTATTCACAGTGTCCTTTGCCATACAAAAATCTTTGTAAATTCATGAGGTCCCAGCAGTTAAGCTGTGGTTTTATTGCCTGAGCATTTGGGGTTATATTCAGAAAGTCTTTACAAAGACCAATATGTTGAAGGGTTTCCCCTACTTTTTCCTGTAGCAGTTTCAGAGTTTCAGGTTTGATATTAAAGTCTTTAATTCATTTGGACTTTATTCTTGTACATGGAGAGAGGTAAGGATCTATTTTCATCCTTCTACAGATACATATCCAGTTTTCCCAGCACCATTTGCTGAAGAGCTATCTTTTCTCCAATGAGTATTTTTGGCATTTTTATCGAATATCAGGTGGCTACAGCTACCTGGACTTACATCTGGGTCCTCTATTCTGTTCCATTGATCTACGTGTCTGCTTTGATACCAGTACTATGCTGTTTTTGTTACTGTGGCTTGTAGTATAGGTTAAAATCAGGAATGGTGATACCACCAGCCTTATTTTTGTTGCTCAGTAGTGTTTTAGATACTCGAGATGTTTTCTGATTCCAAATGAATTTTTGGATTGTTTTTTCTATTTCTGTCAAGAATGCCATTGGAATTTTGATGGGGATTGCATTAAATGTGTAGATTGCTTTTGGTAAGATTGTCATTTTCACAATATTGGTTCTTCCAATCCAGGAACAAGGGATGTTTTTCCATTTCCTAGTGTCTTCTGCAACTTCTCGCTTGAGTGTTTTAAAGTTTTCATTGTAGAGATCCTTCACTACCTTGTTTAGGTTTATTCCAAGGCACTTTATTTGCTTTGATACAATTGTGAATAAGAGTGATTCTCTGATTTCATCTTTCTTGTGTTTGTCCTTAGCAGATATGAAGGCTACTGATTTCTGTATATTTATTTTGTATCCTGCTACATGGCTATAGATACTTATCAGCTTTAACAGTGTGCTGGTAGAGTCTTTAGGCTCCTTTGTATATAGAATCATGTCATCTGCAAATAAAGATAACTTGATCTCTTCCTTTTCAATTTGTATCCCTCTTATGTGTGTTTCTTGCCTTATTGCTATGGCTAACACTTCCAGTACTATATTAAATAAAAGTGGGGACAGTGGACACCCTTGTCTTATTCCTGATTTTAGTGGAAAAGCTTCCAGTTTCTCCCAATTTTGTAATATTTTGGTTGTAGGCTTGTCATAAAATAGCCTTTATTATATTGAGCTATGTTCCTTCTATTCCCAGTCTCTGTAGGTCTTTTATTATGAAGGGATGTTGGATCTTGTCAAATGCTTTTTCTGCATCTAAAGAGATGATCATGTGATTTTTGTCCTTTAGTCCATTTATATAATGTACTACATTTATCAATTTGTGTATGTTAAACCATTCCTGCACCTCTGGGATAAAGCCTACTTGGTCAGGGTGTATGATCTTTCTTGTATTCTGTTTGCCAATATTTTGTTGAGAATTTTTGCATCTATGTTCATGAGGGAGATTGGTCTGTAATTTTCTTTTTTGTTCTATCTTTCCCTGGTTTTTGTATCAGGGTGATGCTGGCTTCGTAGAATTAGTTTGGTAGGATTCCTTCTTTTTCTATTTTATGGAAAAGCTTAAGAAGCAATGGCGTTAATTCTTCCCTGAAAGTCTGGAAAAATTCTCCAGTGACTCCATCTGGGCCTGGACATTTTTAGTTGGGACATTTTTGAGAACTGCTTGGATCTCCATACTTGTTACAGGTCTGTTTAAGGGATTAATCTCATCTTGATTTAATTTAGGTAGGTCATATAAATCAAGGAAATCATCCATTTCTTTCAGATTTTCATTCTCAGTGGAATGTATGTTTTTATAGTATGTTCCTTTGGTTTTTTAAATTTCTGTGCTATCTGTGGTGATGTTGCCTTTTTCATCTCCAATTTTATTAATTATTGTCTCTTCTCTCTTTCTTTTGGTCATATTTGCTAAGGGTTTACCAATCTTGTTTATCCTTTCAAAGAACCAACTTTTCGTTTCATTGATTCTTTGGATTGTTTGTTTGGTTTCTATTTCATTAATTTCTGCCCCAATCTTTATTCCAACTTCCTCCTGTCTACTGATTTTGGGTTTACCTTGTTCTTCTTTTTCCAAGGTTTTAAGGTGAAGCATTAAGTTGTTTATTTGAGACCTTTCTAATTTCTTAACATAGGCACTTAAAGCTATAAATTTCCCTGTTAGGACTGCCCTCATTGTGTCCCAAAGGTTTTTATTTTTGCTGTTTCTTGTGTTATAATGTATGTATTTTTGTATCTTTGATTATTTAATGATTGGATTTTTCCAATTAGCTGGGTATTATGAGATGTATCAATCAATCTGATGTTATATATCTTTAGGGTAGAAGCTTAAGGTGCTAGGTGTGGCTCTGAAGACTCTCAGAGTATCTACAAAAGTGACCCTACGTGTTGTGTTTGCCTGCTATGAGAGTATTCAAGAAGGCTGAGTGGAAGAAAATACAGGCAGATTCTAAAATTTAACTAAATAATATACACTTTCAATAAAAACAGCACAGAGTATTTATGCAAGACTAGGTATTATGACAACCAGATCCTTTAACTGTCTAACTGTCCCGTAGGGTGTGTGGTGCCCCACACCCTTAATCCTGCCAACAAGGAGGTTAGGATTTCTGGTCTGTTGAGGGTTCCAAGTCAGCTTGTGACCAAGTGAGACCCTTCCCTAATGTATAACCGAAGAGGAAACAAAGACACTATAAATCAAGAAGCAACAAAAAACAAACCCAAAATGTACCTTATTTAAGAATGGCAAATCTGGGCTGGAGAGATGGCTTAGTGTTTAAGTGCTTGCCTGTAAAGCCTAAGGACCCCAGTTCAAGGCTCATTTCCCCAGGACCCATGTTAGCCAGATGCACAAGGGGGCACACACATCTGGAGTTTGTTTGTAATGGCTGGAGGCCCTGGCACACCCATTCTCTCTCTCTCTATCTGCCTCTGTCTCTCTCTGTCTGTCACTTTCAAATAAATAAATAAAAATAAACACACACACACAAAAGAATGGCAAATCTGACTATCCATCAGATTTAATATATAATTTATCCTGCTTTGGAAGGTACAATTAGTACTTCTGGTTCAGGCCTATATACCAGGTTTATTTAGTGGGTATGGACCTGGTGTAATCCCAGTTACCTTTTGGGATGATTTTGGTCTCAGTTATCCTGCACTTCTGCTTGGGTCCCTTTTTGGTGCACTGTGGGTTCAAGCAGGCTGGCTGGGTTGCTGAATCGGTGCTCTGGTAACCCGTGTTGGGTGTGTGAGCTCCTTTTCCCAGGTCTCTGGTGCTTGTGGTGGGGGAGGGGAGGCTGTGGATGATGTTTCTAGTTCTCCTGCTGGTATACGTGATCCTCTACCTTGTGATCTGCTCCCCTGTTGGCCGCTGCTCTCCTCCCTTCATGTTTTTGTGTTTGTGAGGAGCTCTGGTGTGAGTGGAAAATCCACTCACCTGGCTTTTCCTGTGTCTCAAGCTGAGCCTTGCGTCTGTGGTCCCTGGTGCCACCGCTGCTAGAGCTGCTTCTGCCTGACTATGTGGGCTGTGGATGCTCTGGATCTCTCCTACTTCTGTGCTGCCATTGGTAATTTCTTATACACCTCACTTTTTAGTAGAAGAGTGTATTTTTCTTTTTTTTTTTTTGGCTTTCCCTCCCCTAGGCTGCTTTGGCATGGTTCCTACACCGACATTTTAACTGAAAGTTAGTACTTCTATCTTTAAGTAGCATGGTTTGCCCCGGCCATCCTTGAGCTTGCTGGGCTTTGCAGGTGTTGAGGTCACCGTCTTCTTTCCTCTGCCTCTGGAATGCTAATATAGTACGTATTTGCTACCATGGCTAGCATATGTGGGGTTTGGTGGGATCTAGAGTTTTCCACACAAAAGATCTCAGCAGAGATCCACTTGCTTGCTTGCCTGCCTGCTTTCCTTCCTCCCTTCCTTCCTCCTTCCTTCCTTCCTTCCTTCCTTCCTTCCTTCCTTCCTTCCTTCCTTCCCTCCCTCCCTCCCTCCCTCCCTCCCTCCGTCCCTCCCTCCCTCCTCTTTCTTTCTTTCATCCCTTCCTTCCTTCCTTCCTTCCTTCCTTCCTTCCTTCCTTCCTTCCTTCCTTCCTTCCTTCTTTCTTTCTTTCTTTCCAATCAGGTGCTCTTTATTTCTTTTACTTGCCTATCAGCTCTGGCTTTGACATCCTTTACTGTGTTGAATAAAATAGGCTAATGTGGGCATCCTTGTCTTGTTCTGAGTTATATTTTGAGTCTATTCATATATATTGAATATAGTAGCTGTGGGATTTTTAAAATTTTTTTTTCGTTTTTATTTATTTATTTGAGAGTGACAGAGAAAGAGGCAGAGAGAGAGAGGAACTGGACGTGCTAGGGCCTCCAGCCACTGCAAATGAACTCCAGATGCATGCGCCCCCTTGTGCATCTGGCTAATGTGGGTCCTGGAGAATCAAGCCTCGAACCAGGATCCTTAGGCTTCACAGGCAAGCACTTAACCCTAAGCCATCTCTCTAGCCTAGCTGTGGGGTTTTTATATCTGGCCTTTAAAATGTTTTAAATTTATTTATTTGTATGTCTGTGTGTTGTATGTGTGTGCCAGGGTCTCTTGCTGCTGTAAATGAATGCCTATCTGGCTTTACCTGGGTGGTTGGGAAATTGAACCTGGCCAGTAGGCTTTGCAACTGCTGAGTCATTTGCCTAGCTCCCATCTCTCCTTTTCACTTTATTTATTTACTTATTCACTTGTATGTGTATATGTGTGCATGTATGAGTGCACATGCCATGGCACATGTCTGGTATTCACAGGACAACCTTGAGGAGTCTTCCTTCTTCTTTGAGACAGGATCTCTTGCTGCTGCATGCAAATACCAGTATAGCTGGCCCACGAGCTTTGGATTCTCCTAGCTTTGCTTTGCATTCTTGTATGTTGGGATCACAGACATTTGCTGTGCTTTGCATCCAGTTTTTTATGGGTGCTAGGGAATCGAATGCAGGTAGGAAAAGTTCCCAAGCAAGCACCTTTAACCACTGAGCCATTTCCCTAGCCTCATATATGAATTTTTTTTTTTAATGTTGAAGTGTTTCCTTCTAGTTTATTGAATGTTTTGTAGAGAAATGGTTCTGAAGTTTTTCTAATGCCCTTCCTGCCATCCTCCCTCTCCTCTGTTTGTTTGTGGTTATGGTACATTGATTGTACCACATGGAGCCATCTTTACATTTTAGTCTGTTTTTTTCAAAGCTTATTTAAACTTTCCTTTTTTTTTTCTCTCTGACAGCTAGAAAAAGTCCTGCAGCAAGGAGACATTGGAGAATGTGCAGAACCATATATGATTTTCAAAGAAGCTGATGCTAGCAAGGTACCTTGCCATGCTGCCATATTCCACTTTGTCACTTCTATTTTAGTTTGGGAGCAAACACACAAACCGTAGTCAAGAATTTCACTAGTGATACATTTATTTTTGTTGACCTGTTTCTGTATTTTTTTTTGCCACTTAGTCTGTGTCTGTCATGTGCTGTCTTAAAATCTCTTCTAAGGCTAATTGATTCCTTTGGAACCAAAACTAAGCTGATTAAGTTTAACTCTCAAGTAATTAGAGAAAGTTCCTTTATTTACAAAACAGAGATATTGATGAAACTTGTCCTAGCATAAAGTATTCTAGACTTCCCTCTGCTTTCTAGTAGTTAAGTAGTTTAGTTGAACAGAAAGGGAGTTTCTATTTTGCTCTTAGATTTATAATTTCTAGAAATTGAATAAATTTATAAAAGCAAAGATTATTGAATAATTGATACTGAATTCCAAATATCATGAGTTAGCTATAAGAATACAGAGAGTTGACCCTTGATTATTTGAACACCTGATTGAATACTAGAGCAGCCAGAGCAGGAATGCCCAAAGATTATCAGACAAGCCCCCAGAATCTAGACAGTGTGATCCAGAACGGAAATAGCCTTTCTGCTTCTGTAGGTAGATGTGAACACATGATATTCTGTGGTCTTTGGCTTCATAATTTAAATACATACTGAAATATTCTGGTTTTACCCAGATTGTGGTTTTCCGAATTAAGTTGTCCCTGTTGTATAGAGCTGATAAGCACAGTATCTTATTCCATTTTTTACTTTATATATTGATACAGACTGATAGAACTGATAGATATTCTTGATTTTGAGGCTCTTTTTGAGACAGACTCATGTATCACAGGTTGGCCTTGAGCTCTCATAGTTGAGGATGACTTGGACTTCAGATCCTCCTGACACTTATCTCCCGAGTACAGGCATGTACACCCATACCCACTTACTTGTTGCTGTGGACTGAAACCCAGCATATTGTGCCTGCTAGGCAAGCACTTTACCAGTTGAACTTCATTTCCAGCTCAATAATTTAGGCTCTTACAGCAGAACCTCTCTTAAACACAGCAATAGATATTTCTGCTGTTTCTTAAAAAATATTTTAAATATCTTAATTAATTAATTAATTAATTTGACAGAGAAAGGGGGGGAGAGAATGAATGGGCACACCAGAGCCTCTAGCTACTGCAAATGAACTCCAGAAGCATGCACTCCCTTGTGCAACTGGCTAATGTGGGTCCTGGGGACTCGAACCTGGGTCCTTTGGCTTTGCAGGCAAATGCCTTAACCATTAAGACATCTCTCCAGCCCATTTCTGCTGTTTTAATGATTTTCTATCTTTCCCCAGCCCTGAGTCCCATTAAACTGTACCTTACTCATATTGTATGGAAAAAATACATGAGAGAGCTTGTATAGGTCTTCAGTCGTGAGCTGTTACTAGCTTTTATAGGCCATCTTAGTATTTGTTTTAGTAGGGGCCTAAAGTTTCAGCCAGCCTAATAGTGCATTCACCAGTTGAATCATTAGTCATTTTCCAGAGTTTATTTGTCTTGTAATAGTTTTTATCTTTGCTTCTTTTATTATAGTTCTGCACATGTTTATCATTGGCCCATGACTTTCGTACTCCCCCCCTTATGATTGCTGTAAATTATGGACTATTTAACCTTAACTCAGCTACTGCCATCTTTTACAGTGTACAATTTTGTCACATCCTAACCTAGAGTTATTTTATAGCTGTTGGCTGAGGAGATCATGTGGTGCTTTCTTTGCTTGCAGTACATGAGCATGCTTGACACCTACTGCTCTTTTTTTTTCTAAGATGACATCATCACACAGAGAAATTTCAATGACTTGCTCTACAGGTACCTTTTAGAATGAATGAGATACATTGCTGCAGTAATATTTTATGTCTTAAGACCTGAAAGATACTCCTCCCCACTAGTACTGGGGATGGAACCCAGGCAGAGCCTTTGTGCGGCAGTCAAGCAAGCACAAGCATGCTTATTATTGAACTATATCCCTAGCCCTACATCATTTTTCCATCTTTGCAAAGGATTAAAAGCCTTTTTGTGTTGATTTGTTTTGTTTGAGGTAGGGTCTTACTGTAGCTCAGGCTGACCTGGAATTCACTATGTAGTTTCAGGGTTGCCTCGAACTCATGGTGATCCTCCTACCTCTGCCTCCAAAGTGCTGGGATTATAGGCATGCAGCACACACCCGGCTTGGATTAAAAACTTTCACCTAACCCTTGACATACTGTTTACTTACCTTTAAGTGATTTCTTTCAAGTATAATTATGTATAAAACTCTGTTTTTCAGAATAAGGAAAAATTGGAGAAGCTGAAAATTCAAGCCGATCAGTTCTGTCAGAGACTTGGGAAGTACCGCATGCCTTTTGCCTGGACTGCCATCCATCTAATGAACATCGTGAGCAGTGCTGGGAGCCTAGAAAGAGATTCCACAGAAGTAGAAATTAATACTGGAGGTATAAGTTTTATATAAATTACTTCCAAATTTAATATATATATATATATATATATATATATATTTTTTTTTTTTTCTCATAAAGGATTACCTTGGGCTGGGGAGATGGCTTAATGGTTAAGAGTACTAGCGGGGGTGTGGTGGCGCACGCCTCTAATCCCAGCACTCGGGAGGCAGAAGTAGGAGGATCACCATGAGTTTGAGGCCACCCTGAGACTACATAGTGAATTCCAGGTCAGCCTGGGCTGGAGTGAGACCCTACCTCGAAAAACCAAAAAAATAAAAATAAAAATAAAAATAGAGGAGTACTTGTAGCTTCAGATTGTGGTTTTGACAGGGTGAGACCATTAGAGTTCAGCTCCCTTATACCTAACAAAACAGCTAGGTGTGGCCATGTACATCTGTAACTCCAATCCATGGGGGCAGAGACCAGAATATTGCTGGGGCTTGCTGACCCAAAAAAAAAACTCAAACAAACAAACAAAAACAGCAGTAGCCCCAGAGTGAGAGACTCATCTTAAGAAACACACCAAGGAGCAGTAGAGGAGGACAAGGAAGTCCTCCTTTGACCTCCGTCCCACATGCGCCTGTACATCCACACACATGCCACAGTTCTCTATGTAATAGGTCTCAGAGTCACTCAGATTTATTAGTCCGACACAAATATGATATTAATAAATAGAGGCATTTATTTCTGGCCAGGACTATACTTTGAGCCAGGAACTTGAGAGTGCAGCCCCCAGTTACATCTGGTCAGGGCTTATAAGGACAAATTGCTAAAGAAGTCTATGTGACAATAGTCACAGACCTAGTTACAAAGGAGAAGGAAAAAAAAAAGGTTAGAGGTAGTTATCTCATTCAAGCAGATGGCCTGGTACTCTGCATAACAAAGGTAACATTTGTAAGGTACCACATTCTGCATATCACAGGTAACATTTCTTTTATAACATTTCCTTATCCATTACATCTACATATACTCATGTATGAAAAAGAGCCTTCCTTATAGCCTGTGCAATGTTCTTTGTTTTTAATTTTTAAAATTTGTTCTTTTGGCTAGGAAGATTGCTTAGTGGCTAAAGGCACTTGCTTTCAAAACCTACTGGCCCAGGTTTGATCTCCAGTACCCACATAAAGCTACATGAACAATGTGATGCATGATTGTGGAGTTTATTTGCAGTGGCAGCAGGCCCTGGCATATTTTCTGTCTCTCTCTCTCTCTCTCTGTTTCCCTCTCCCTTCTCTGTTTGCAAATAAATAAAGTGTTTTAGTCTGGGTTCTCTAGAGGAAGAGATCCCACAGACTGAATTGCATTAAAAAGAGAATTTATTGGATTAGCTTACAGCAGTCCAACAATAACAGTCTGCAGGCTCTAGAGTCAAGGAACCTGTTAGCAGCTCAGTCCATATGGCTGGATGCCTCAACAAGTCCCAGTCCTACTGTTATGCCCAGTTCTCGGCACCCCCAGTGACCACCAAAGAGAACCAAACACGTATGCAAAGGCAAGGAGCTTTATTTCGGGTTTAAGCTTGGATGACTTCACCAGTGCAGTGGCTCTGTACAAGAGCCCTGAGTAGTAGGAGGCAGGGTTTTTATAGGGATTTGAACAAGGAAGTAGGGGGCTGTTACATGATTGGTTGGTTTAAACAGTAACTGTACTTGTATTCTTTTTTTTTGGTTTTTCAAGGTAGGGTCTCACTCTGGTCCAGGCTGACCTGGGATTAACTCTGTAGTCTCAGGGTGGCCTCGAACTCATGGCGATCCTCCTACCTCTGCCTCCCGAGTGCTGGGATTAAAGGCGTGCGCCACCACGCCCGGTTTGTACTTGTATTCTTTTGATTGGCTGGGGCAGAGAAGCTGAAGGGATAAGTCTTGGGCATGCCTGTACATGTCTAGGGGCTGACTCGGGTCCTCACTCTAAGCAGGAATTTGAAATTTAGGCCTAGCCGGGACAGTGCCTACTGAAGCCTGTCATGTCACCAGTCTGGTTTCTGGGTCTTTCACTCCTTTAGTCAATCCTTCCTGGAAGCAATCTCAGAGACTCACCAGATAGAAATGCCTGTGGATTCCTAATCTGATCAAGTTCACAACCAAAGACTCATGTAGATACGTTTTTATTTTTCTTGAATATATAATTAGGTATGAACTGCTGCATCATATGCGAAATCTTTATTTAATGTCATGAGGAATTATCAGATTATCTTCCATCATGGCAGTAGTCTACAAGATTTGACTACCAGTTGTCGCGAGCACTCTCAAGATGATTGGTTGAGAGGATTCCGCCCACGAAGGTCAATGATACGGAGACACTGGTATACTTGCAAAGGAGTTTACTGGGATGAAAGTCACACACAAGCAAGTCCAAACTATCACAACTAATATTATAGCTAATATAATATATAACCAAATCATATTCATCACTACTAACACAAGAATATTTCTAACGAGTCTAACATGTATACAACCTGATAACGCGAGACTTGGGTTGCAGTAACGCGAGACTTGGCTTGCGACGTCTCGGACGCTTTACAGCCTAGTAACGCAAGACTTGGGTTGCGATGTCCCGGATGCTTTACGACCTAGTAACGCGAGACTTGGGTTGCGACGTCTCGGATGCTTTACGACCTGGCAACGCGGAGTCCGTGCTGCGGGTTCGCGGTGTTTTCTCGGTTCGTGGTGTTTCAAGCCGAGTCTTGATCGTTCGGACAGCGTGTCGGGCAGATGAATTCGGATTGGTGATGCGTCTCACGGAGGTCTCGGTCCAGACTGCTGAGCAACCTTTCAGTCAGTCATAGTGTCGGGAAGACTGAGACAACGGTTGCTGAGCAGCTGGGGTTTTTATACCTTCCACTACTTATCTAGAGTTCCACACACACACCTGCTGATCTCTACTATGTCACCGCACACAGCTTAGTCTTAGTTTTGTTTTTTACAAGCTTTGACTTTGCACTTTTTACTCTCACAACAAACTTGTTTATCCTAAACTGGCCCTGGACCATATGCTGGTCCTTACATGCTCATAACACCAGTGTACAAAATTTCAACTTTTCCACATCATTGCCAGCATTTCTTTTTTTTTTTAATTTTTATTAACATTTTCCATGATTATAAAATATATCCCATGGTAATTCCCTCCCTCCCCACCCCCACACTTTCCCATTTGAAATTCCATTCTCCATCATATTACCTCCCCATTACAATCATTGTAATTACATATATACAATATCAACCTATTAAGTATCCTCCTCCCTTCCTTTCTCCACCCTTTATGTCTCCTTTTCAACTTACTGGCCTCTGCTACTAAGTATTTTCATTCTCACGCAGAAGCCCAGTCATCTGTAGCTAGGATCCACATATGAGAGAAAACATGTGGCGCTTTGCCAGCATTTCTTATCGCTTGTCTTTGGATTTGTCATAGTATGTGTGGTGGACATGCTTGTGTACAAGGGTTGGAGGCCAGAGGAGAACAGTGCTCCCCCCTCTATTGCTCTTCCATCATATTTCCTTGAGTTTGAGTCTCTCACTGACTCTAGAGCTTAAGGAATTTCACTTATGCTGGATGACCAGTGAGCCTTACCTGTCTACCTGTTTCTGTCCCCCACAGTGCAGGTGTTACAGATCTCTGTAGCCATCTCCAGCTTTCTATGTGGATGTGGGGACTGAACTCAGGTCCTCCTTCATATGCAGCCAGCACTTTCATCTCTGGGGGTCCTTGGATTCTTCTTTCTTTCTCTTTCCTTTTGCCTGCCTGCCTGCCTGCCTGCCTGCCTTCCTTCCTTCTTTTTTCTTTCTTTCTTTCTTTCTTTCTTTCTTTCTTTCTTTCTTTCTTTCTTTCTTTCTTTCTTTCTTTCTTTCAGTTTTTCAAGGTAGGGCGTACTCTAGCTCAGGCTGACCTAGAATTCACTATTTAGTCTCAGGGTGGCCTCGAACTCATGGCAGTCCTCCTACCTCTGCCTCCCAAATGCTGTGATTAAAGGTGTGTGTCACCATATCTGGCCTGGATTCTTAAAATTCTTAATTTTTTTTCTAATTATCTTTACTACAACATACTGTATATTGTTAAGGTAAAGTAGCAGAAATTGATATCCTTGTTTCATTCCTAACCTGTAAGCAAATACCTTTAGTTTTTTTCACTAGAATGGTATTTGGGGCTAGGAAATAAGGTACTTGCTTGCAAAGCCTAATGACCTGGGTTTGATTCCCCAGCATCCATGGAAAGGCAGATGCTCAAAGTGGCTCATGCATCTGGAGTTCATTTGCAGCAGCAAGAAGCTTTGGTGCACCCAACAAATCCTCTCCTCCATCCTCCTGCCCACTTCCCTCCTTAAAACTCCTGCTCTACTCTCCACTCCCTTTTCTTTCATATTGTGTTCTGCTACACCCCACCAAAAACCTTTCCTTCCATGGCCTCACCTGTCTAGCTTCATGGCCTCTACCAAAACTCAATCCAATAAACACACAAATCTAAAAATTCACAACTAGGGTCTGTATATGAGGGAGAAATGTGGAGATTGTTTTTCTGTGTCTGTGTCTGTGGGTTACTTTGCTCAGAACATTTTCCAGTTTTACCCACTTTCCTGAAAAATGTCGTATTTTTCTTCACTGCTGAATAAAATTCCACTACATCATCTTTATCCACTCATCAGTTAATAGGCATTTAGGTTGGTTCCATTTCTTAGCTATTATGAATAGAGCAGCAATAAACATGGATGAGCAAGTATCTCTAAAGCATAGAGTCTTAAGGTATACACCCAGAAATGATATAGCTGCATCATAAGGTAATGGAATATTTAGCTTTTTGAGTAACCTCCACACTGATATCCATTATGATTGTACCATTTTTCACTCACACCAACAGTAGAAGAGTTCACAAACCCTCCCCAGGATTTGTTATTTGTTTTCTTGATCCATTTGGAATTGATTTTTATTCAGGGCAAGAGATAAAGATCTACATGTAAACATTCAGTTTTCTCAACATAGTTGTTGAAGGTGCTATCTTTTTTCCAGTGTGTATTTTTACCATCTTTAGCAAAAATTAGGTGATAGTTTTGATGGGTACAGTACTTTCAATTGGCAGTTGTGCTATTTCAGTACTTGAAATACATCCTTCTAAGCACTTCAGCTTGGAATCATCTGTTAATCTGTTGCCTTTATGTGTGACCTCTTGTTTTCCTACTTCATTTCTTTTTTTTTTTTTTAATTAATTATTTATTTGAGAGCGACAGAGAGAGAAAGGCAGATAGAGGGAGAGAGAGAATGGGCACACCAGGGCTTCCAGCCTCTGCAAACGAACTCCAGACGCGTGCGCCCCCTTGTGCATCTGGCTAACGTGGGACCTGGGGAACCGAGCCTCGAACCGAGGTCCTTAGGCTTCACAGGCAAGCGCTTAACCGCTAAGCCATCTCTCCACCCCTCTACTTCATTTCTTAATATACTTTCTTTGCTATACATATTTAGTGTTTCAGCTGCACTGTGATGTGGTGACTTTCTTTTCTGATCCTGTCTATCTGATGTTCTGTTTACCTCTAAATACCTGGATGGACTTCTCTTCCCCTTGTTTTGTGACTTTTTTACTATAGTTCTATTGAAAATATTGTTTGTTGGCATGGAGTTCCTTTTTTTATACCTACAATTCATAGATTTGTTTTTTCATTCTGTCCCAAAAATCTTACGTGTTTTATTTGGGCATTTAATGTTTCATTTGGACATTTAAAAATTTTTTTGATTGCATGTCCCCATTCCTCTACATCTTCTTTAATCCATAATCGTCTGCTTTTCTCATGATCTGTTGGTGATGCTTCCTAGTGTGCTTCTTATTTGACATTTTTCATTTCTAGCATCATTTTAGTTTGTTTTTCTTAAGTATTTCTATTGAGTTTCCTACTTTCCATTGACATTTTATTTGGCTATGTGTATTCTCTTAGTTTTTTTTTTTCATTTCTTAGAACATAGTTATCAACAGTGTTTTATTCTTTGTCTGGAATTTTTTCTTTTTCATCAGGGCCATTACTCTGGATCGACAGATTTTAGAGCAAACATGTTGTCTTGACTTCATGCTAATTATGGGGTTTTTTTCCTTTCCTTTTCATCTCTCCCTTTCTTCCCCCCCCCCCTTTTTTTTTTTTTTTTTTTTTGCACTGGGATTTTCCTATCAAGAGTTAAGTTGTTGGTTGATGTCTTTATTTTTAGGTTACTTTTTTTCCTTTCAGTGGAAGACTGCACTATGTTCAGGAGGGCTTGGCTTGAGGTATTAATATAGATTTTGTTAAACTGGTAACAAGTAGAATCTTGTTTGTAATAACAGCCACTATTGAGGTATAGACCCATTGTGAAAATAGTTATAGACAAATGTAAAACCATCACACCATAAGTGCTAGTTGTTTCAGCGAGGAAAGGGACATTGATAGTATTGCTTGTATTTTTTTTTAGATTTTTTTGTTCATTCGTATTTATTTATTTATTTGAGAATGACAGAGAGAGAGAAAGAGGAGAGAGAGATAGGGAGAGAGAATGGGCACACCAGGGCTTCCAGCCACTGCAAACGAACTCCAGATGCGTGCGCCCCCTTGTGCATCTGGCTAATGTGGGTCTTGGGGAACTGAGCCTCGAACCAGTGTCCTTAGGCTTCACAGGCAAGCACTTAACTACTAAGCCATCTCTCCAGCCCGTATTGCTTGTATTAATATATTAGTAATTCTATATATGAAAGGAAAGAAAAAAGAAGGAAAAATTACCACAGAATGTGGTTAGTATTAGGATAATATATAAAAGGCAGAGGAGGTCAGTGTAAGTAGAGAGGGAAGCGAAGCTGTAGAAGCAAAATAAACAAATTGGTATAGAACGAGAAAACTTTGTAGAGAGGTATAGATAGGCTTGCAGATAATGTGGAATTGTCCATCTTTCTGGAGGTAGAGGCTTGGAGAGCCTGCAGACCAGACCAGACTATGTTCTTTGGGAGAAGAATATATAAAGGAAAAAAAAGAGAAAAAAAAGTTAATAACAAAACAAAACTCAGAAAAAAAAAAAGTAAAAAATAAAAGCATTAAAAGGACAGGAGGGTACGGGGTTGAGCTGGGTGTTAAAATGAAGTTGTTAAAATGGACTAGGTATGGAGGGAAAGAGAGCTGGGTGGAGAAATACACTCAGTTGTTGGCTCCCCGCTGGACTTTCTTTGATCCCTTTCTCAGTTCCTGTCATAATGTCTTTTCCCCTAGTCTTTCCCACTGACGAAGGGAAGTTTATTTATTTTTGCTCTTTGTGTTCATCTAAATCAAGGCATTACCAAGCTGTCTAGGTGTGGCTCTTTCTCTGAGGACTCCTTCAGCATGCACTGAGCTTTGAGGACAGTTCTCTCCTGTTACACTCCAGACATGGCTCTGCTGTACCTGCTGGGCTGAGTGCTGTGTGGCGAAGGGACCAACTGGCTCTGTGCTGGCCCTGGTGTATGGGCAAGAAGAGCTTGTAAGATGTTGCCTGGTGGTGTCTCCCATGGAGCTCAGCCACTTTCCCATCCTCTGCTTTGGGTTCTTCTGATCACACAAGGCTGATGAGTGCAGGGAGACGCCCTTCCCTGCAGTTTTCACTGCCTTCACTGGCAGGTCAGTTATGTGCTAGGCTCCGACCAGTTCTCACTGATTAGCAGTTCCCTCTTGCTTCTGCTCACCTGGTTTAACAAGTTCATTCACAGATCTTGTCTCTTGCAGGAAAATAGCATTTCATGTATTATGATACCCCTTTTCCTTTTTTGGATTCACTGACAAAGCCTAATCTGCCGTTTTACCCAGAAGTTCCAGCTCTTAAGTAGTTTCTTGAAGTGTGAGCTTATATTCCTTACTGATTTGACAATTTTTCTATTTTTTTTTTGAGATAGAGTCTTGTTATATAGTACAAACTAGCTTCATATTTTTGATCTTCCTTTTAAAATTTTTATTTATTTACTTGAGAGAGAGGTTCAGAGATAGAATGGGCTGGTCTTGTCCTCTAGCTACACTGGAAATGAACTGTAGATGCATATACCATGTTGTACATCTGGGTTAGGTAGGTACTGTAGAGTCAATCCTTGATCCTTAGGCTTCACAGGCAAGTGCCTTAACTGCTCAGTCGTCTTGCCAGCACAGTAATCCTCTTTCTTTTTAGCTTTTATATTGCTGGGATCACAAGTCAAGTCCAACAGGCTGAGCTGAGATTCTCGTTATTACAATTACTCGCATTTGTTGCTATTAATTTCCCTCTGCACACTGCTTTAACAGCATTCTACACATTTTGGTGTGTTCTATTTTCATACATTTTTATCATCTGATTTCCCTTGTGAACTTTCTTTCCCCATGCTAATTAGAAGTGTGCTTTTTCATTTTCACATACATAGGTTTCTTTTTTGTTAATTCTTTATTTTTTTATTTATAGGGAATATATTTTGCTATTGGCTTCATTGTATTTTTTTGCATGTATACTTGTGTGGAGGTGTATGCATGTGAATGCAAGTGAGTGAGCAGGTTTGTGTGGAGATCACAGATGGATGCTGAGTGTCTTCTGTTGCTCTCCACTTGATTTTGAGGTAGGGGCTCTTACTGATCTAGGAATTCACCTCTTCATCTTGACAAGATAGGCAATTCTGAGGGGCCTCCTGTGTATGCTACCTCAGGGCTAGAATTATAGGCTCATACTATCATGTCTGGCACTTTACATGGGTGCTGGTCTACTGAACTCAGGTCTACATGCTTGCATGGCAAGCACTCTGACCACTTATTGTATGTCTTACCCTATAGATTGTCTTGGACAATGTTCTATAATTGCTCAAGATGGATATGTGTTCTGCTTGTGCTTACTAAGAGTAGTATGTAAATGTCAGTGGTCAGGTTTTTGTATTTATTTTTCAAATCTTTCCTTTGTTGGTCTTCCACCTAGTTTTCTATTACTCTACAATATTGGATTATCTTTGTGTGTTGCCCTGGGCTTGGATTTTAGTACCATCAGACAAGAATTATTATCCTGGGCTGGAGAGATGGCTTAGTGGTTAAGGCATTTGCCTGCAAAGCCAAAGGATCCAGGTTCAACTCCCCAGGACCTGTGCAAGCCAGATGCACAAGGGGGCACATGCATCTGGAGTTCATATGCAGTGGCTGGAGGCCCTTGTGTGCCCATTCTCTCTCTCTCTCTATCTGCTTATTTCTGTATCTCTTTCTCTCTCTCAAATAAAATAAATAAAAATAAAATTAAAAAATTATTATCCTGCCAAGATTTTGAATGCATTTTTTTCTTCTGAATTTATTTTAAACTCAAGTGCTCAGGTTGAGGGTTATTTAAACCATCATATCATGACTAAAATTTCTACTGTGGTAAATTCAAAATTCCTCCCTGGAAACTCTTAGTATTAATACTTTTGATGTTTTTTTGTTGTTTGTACATGTAGGTCTTTATTGTTAGAGACTCATTTTTAAACTGGTAAAATTGTAGAAAAGAAAACCCGAAAATCCTGATACAGTACTTTTTTTTATTTGTCCCAGAAGTGAAATTTTTCTAGTTTAACTATTATGCTGAGTAAAATATAATTTTCAACTTTAATGAAGTCTTCCATAGATTGGGAAAACTACTGTCCAACAAATTTGAAATTTCATGGTAATGAATATCTTTTCCCCCCCCTTGGTAGAACGCAAAGGATCTTGGTCAGAAAGAAGGAATTCCAGTATTGTTGGTAGACGGTCACTTGAAAGGACAACAAGTGGGGATGATACCTGCAACCTGACCAGCTTCCGTCCTGCTACTCTCACAGTGACAAATTTTTTTAAGCAGGTATTGTTCTATCATGTAGAAGTTCTAGGGGCATGTTTGCACATGAATTTCTGTTTCAGGAGAGGAGTAAATGTTTCATGCATGTGTATTAGTATTATTTTAAGAACTTCAATCTTTAAGAACAAAAATGAATATTAAGAATAAAAATTAGGGCTGGAGAGATGGTTTACTGCTTAAGCACTTGCCTGTGAAGTCTAAAGACCCTGTTTCGAGACTCAATTCCCCAGGACCCACACAAGCCAGATGCACAAGGTAGTGCATGCATCTGGAGTTTGTTTGCAGTGGCTAGAGGTCCTGGCATGCCCATTCACTCTCTATCTGCCTGTTTCTCTCTCTGTCACTCTCAAATAAATAAATAAAAATAAACAAAAATTTTTTTTAAAAAGAATAAAAATTACAAGAATATGAAATCATTTATATTGTACTTGTTTTATTTTTAAATTTATATAAATATTTCCCTTGACATTTTAATGCATCAGAATAAATCTTTCACATATGTACTTTATTCCTCAATTATACCAGTAAATTTTTTTCAATTTTTCTTTCTCACCAGTGACTGTATGTGTCACTCGCCAGGTCTTTCTTTCTGACCTTAAGTATCATGCATATAGTGCATGAAATAGAACTTTCAGGACCTTGTAGTGTATTTCTGTGCTAAAACACAGTCAGTAGTGAAGAGGTAAATTTGCATATCAAAGGCACCTTTTTTTTGGTAAACTTGTTCTGTTCACTTTAAGTCAAATGCCATTTAGGACCTATCTGTATTAATGGAAATCTGTTTGGTAGATAACATTCAGGTTAAAAACATAGTAGAACAGAAAAAAAGAGTGTGTCATATTGAGCTTAAATATTGCTTCATAGAGTCCCCATCCCTGGATACACCACACACACACACACACACACACACACACACACACACACACACACTAGATTTTAATGTAAAATGGCTTTATACTGTGAGTCAAGGTCAGAAAAAAGTGAAAATATGTTGTAGATGACCAGAGCCACATAAGAGTGAAGGTAAAACTTATCTTAATGTGACAAACCAGAGGAGATGACCAGAACCATACAAGAAGAGAGAGAAAGCTTGGATTAATGTGACAAGCCAGAGAAATGTACCAGGCTCATATTTTGGAGCAGATAAAAGGAAGATGCTGAGAATTATCTTCAAATTCCTCCTTTTAAGGTGTTACGGCGTTATTCTGAGTAAGAGGAGAATTTCCTGACTTACTGTTACAACTTGAGAGGATAAGGATAAAATGCACTTTGAATTGACAAAATCCATATGACCACCACCTTCCAGCAGCAGCTCTGAGAGAGTGTACTATGTATGTGTAGGGAAGAAAGTGAAAAATGACTCACGTATAAGCTTCTGTTATAGCCAGTAGTAAAGGAAGTAAATAGAGAAGACCATAGAGAGTATAACCTAGAACAAAGTGACTAGAGGAGACCATAGAGAGTATTACTTGGATGGAGTGATAGACTAAATGTAGTTCTGGAACCTGAGCAGTAGGTTCACCTGATACCATGACACACCACTATGACATTTCCCTGTGTTACTTCTTTAGCTGCTCTGTCAAGTCTCTTGCTATTTATATAGGTTTCTTTTTGCTTCTTCAGCCTGCCGTACCATTGAAATGTCCCTGTATAGTTAAATGAACAAGTCTTCCACTTACGTCTTATTTATGTAGCAAATATTTTTTAAACATTTACTGTTTTTTAAATTTTTATTTATTTATTTGAGAGTGACAGAGAGAGAGAGAGAGAGAGAGAAAATGGGCATGCCAGGGCCTCTAGGCACTGCAAACGAACACCAGACACATGTGTCCCCTTGTGCATCTGGCTAACGTGGGTCTTGGGGAATTGAGCCTCAAACCAGGGTCCTTAGGCTTCACAGGCAAGCGCTTAAACCACTAAGCCATCTCTCCAGCCCAACATTTACCATTTAATAGAATTTCTTTTTAAAATATAATTTAGGGCAGGGAAGATGGCTCAGTGGGTAAGTGCTTGCTGAGTTCTGATCTCTAGCACCCAGGTCTAGCAGTGTGGACCTATAATCCTAGCATTGGGGAGGTGGAGACAGCAGGACTGCCGGGGTTTCCTGGGTAGGTAGTATAGTCACATTGGTAAGCTTTAGACTCAATGAGAGACCCTGTCTCAAAAATAAAGTGGAGACTGGAGGGATGGGTTAGCAATGAAGGTGTTTTTCTGCAAAGCCAAAGGGCCCAGGTTCAATTCCCCAGGACCCACGTTAGCCAGATACATAAGGGTGCGCATGTGTCTGGAGTTCATATGTAGGATTCCTGGCATGCCCATTCTCTCTCTATCTCTCTGTCTCTCTCTTTCTCTGTCAAATAAATAAATAAATAAATAAAACATTAAAAAAATAAAGTGGAAAGTAGTTAAGGATGACACATGATGTCATCAACCTCTGGCCTTTGCATACATACACACATACATATATACCCACACGTGTGTATTTTCACACACAAACATGCACACACTACACATACGCACTTTTAAAATTTAACATGTAAAACTTTTAAAACTAAATGTATTTTAACCTATATAAAAATAACAGATTGTCCACAGAAATGGTAATATATATAGTGTTTCATTTTGTGTATGCATTGTGTAATGTTTAAGTAGTTTATACATTCTATCTCCTGAGACATGTTACTTTTTTGTTGTGAAAACTTTCAGCATATTTTTCTTGTACTTTGAAAGTACAGTTTATGATTATCTGTAATCCCCTACTGTGTCATTACACATTAGGAGATGGTGTTTGGAATAGAAGCAGCTGTGTGCTAGCACAATATTTATGATAACTTCAAATAAATGATTACTGGAGAGATGGCACTAGAAAGAACTGCATTTGGCTTTCTACAATTCCTTACTAAAATATATTTAGCTATGAATATGTGTTATTTTTGTAAGTATTTTTAAATAGCTAGAAAATCATGCATCACACAGATGATAATTTTGTAAAAGACCGCATTTTTTAGTCATAAGAAAATAGAACTCCAGGCATAAATATGTGAGATACAAGTCCCCTCCTTCACATTCTAAGAGCCTGCTATCCACAGTTGTGATGATATAGTAATCATGTCAGCATATTAAATGAATCAAGTCAAAATTATTACCTAGAGATTTTAAAGCAAAAGCAAACCCACACAATGTTTGTGATTCATTTGTTGTATACATTGGTAGGCAGGAATACATAGCAGTAAACAAATTGGGGTGAAGAAACGTCAGCTGGACCACCCCGGTGAGCTAGGCTCATTTATGTGTTGGAGATTGCCTGACTAAGCCCATCTTTACTGGCTTCTGGGAAGACTATCAACTTTTCCATCTTCTAGCCAGTGGTAGAAATTAAAAAGAGGTAAAAGATGGCGTGAATGCTTTCCAAGTCTCTGTTTACATCATACTTGCTCATTGCTCAAAGCAAGGTACATGGCCAAACATAGGAAAGGCAATTATGCCCCACCCAGCAGAAGGCATAGAAACACAGAATGGAGTCTAGTAATGTAATTTAACACAATAAGTGAATACAAGTAATTCAGCATTTTTTGCATGTGTGTGTGTGTATTATGTGTGATGTCAGTGGCATGTGGTATATAGATGTATACACGTGCAGTTATAAGAAGAGAATGTTGGGTGTCTCCACCTCACATTGTTTCCTTGAGATGGAGTCTCACTGCTGTTGGTGCTTACCACTCTTGAAAGCTCCAACAATTCTTTGGTCTCTGCTTTCCATAGGACTGGGGTTATACATGTGCATTGCTGCAGCCAGCTGTTTACATGGGTGCTGGGGAATTGAGCTCAGGCTGCCTCAGGCTAATCCAGGCCTTCATGTTTGGGCATGAGGTACTCTTACCTGCTGAGGTATCTCACTGGCCTTCAGATCAAACATTAACAAGAATTTTATTGGGTCCCTGAAAAATTTCATACAGTCACATTCTGTAATCATAATTTAGTAAAAATAAAAAATTATTTCAGAGTTACTAATAAAAAATAATGACCACTTAGAAAGTAAAAGTTATTTCCCTAAGTAATGGCTTAATGAAGGACTTGTCTGCTGTTCCTAATGTGATAATGAGCAAGTGGGACAGGGCTCAGTGTGAGCTTACAGTAACAAATGCCTTGAATATGTTCAGTACCAAATATAAAAGGATGCAGCATGGAACTCAAGCATGACAATAAAATGCCAAAAATATGGACTAGGTTAAAGATGAACCCCAATAAAATAAAGTCAACCCTAGCTATTTTAGTTACCTCATTGGCTAAGAGTATTTGCAGTAGCTTTCTGATTTTCTGCTAGGATAGTTGTGTTTTTCCTTAACAGCAGTGTTTTTACTTTTGTTTCTTTTTGTGAAATTTAGCCAATCTACAGATTGTGCATTTGAGAACTTTGGGAATGTAAAGTTAACAAGATATATAAGAATTAAATTGTAGCAAATTTATGACTGTCATATAGTCTTATATTTGTCTGGTTTTTGTTTTATGCCTATTTTCTCATTTTTCCTTTTTATTTTTCACCTACCTTTAGGTTATATTGTCTTCCTATATTTTATAGTGTTCTTTAGTACTTTATAGGCACCAATAATGGGCCATAACTCAGTACATAAATTAAAAAGATTTACAGTATCTTAGATCTTCTTAAAACTTGAAGAAAAAAGACAGAAGTCAGGAAGGTATTTATACTTCTAAGTACATTAATTTTTCATTCTGATGCATTATAGGTGAGAGTGAATACTTATTTGAAAACAGTATAAATTTATTTCCTATCCGCTATATTTGCTTTGTCAAATACTTTTTTCTCCATCACTGAAATCAGGAAGGAGATCGCTTAAGTGATGAAGATCTGTACAAGTTCCTTGCTGACATGAGAAGGCCATCTTCAGTCTTACGGCGGCTGAGACCCATTACAGGTATTTTCAGTTCATGAATGACATGAGTACCACCACTTATGTATGATGTGCGGGATGTGTACCTGTTTCTCACTTACCTGGCACATATGTATTTCTCTGCTCAGTGCTAATGGATTTTCCTCATCTCATCAGCTGTCATGTGGTCTAATATTTTGGAGTCAGGATTTATTTACCACCTTTGATAATTCGAGTTCTAAAATGAGAATGTGTGGCTTTCCAGATGTAACAAAGTGAACATGGAAGATTAAATATTTTGTAATGGATTCATATTAGGTTTGAAGCCAACCTCTAAGAATGAAACTGTTTTGAAATATGCCAAACAAAAATAACATGTCTGGGTAAAATACAAGTCTATCAGATGAAAATTAATTCACTTGATCTTGAAATTTTGGCTTGGTCCTCTGCTAGATCCCATTTCTCTGTCTTTCCTTCCTATAGTTCTTACTTCTCATTCATTCAGATAGCATTTAGAATTTTACTTTCACTTATGCATGTAAGTGTGTCTTTAAATTTTAGACCTGATAACATAAAATGACTTAGAGGTCTAAACTCATAGTAATTTTGTCTATATTGTCCATCCCAGATTCTTGACAAATATTACCTATATCCTTCCTAAAATATTTTCATCATTGTGTTAGTTAGCTTTTGACTCAAATGTCAGATTTCGCCTGGGTTGGGTTGCTTTGTTACTCTTGAGCCCATGGTGAGGCAGAACGTTATGACAAGGGGCATATGGTGGAATAAAGCTGCTCATCTCATGATGTAGAAAAATAAGAAAGGAGAAACCCTTAGTACTGCCTCATAGGCACACCCCCAGTGACCTAACATCCTCTTCCTAAGCCCTATCCCCTAATGGCTCCAGCACCTCCTGGTGGTGCCATATGCTAGTGACAAAGCCTTTAACATCTGAGCTTCTGAGAAAGACCTCTGACAGAGTGTAGTAGTCACTGTGTTTTCATTTATTCACTTCACATGCATTTCACAATGTATTTTTATGTGCAGCTCAGCTGAAGATAGACATCTCTCCTGCACCTGAAAATCCCCATTATTGCCTCACCCCAGAGCTGCTTCAAGTGAAACTTTACCCTGACAGTAGAGTCAGACCCACCAGAGAAATCTTAGAGTTTCCTGCCAGGGATGTCTATGTTCCAAACACTACTTACAGGTAAGAAGTTACAGTTTTCAAAAATCCTGAGATGCAATACTGTATGTTCTTCTTCTTCTTCTTTTTTTTTTTTTTTTTGAGGTAGGGTCTTTCTAGCCCTGGCTGACCTAGAATATTCATTTTGTAGTCCCAGAGGCTGGCCTCAAACTCACAGAGATCCTTCTTCCTCAGCCTCCCAAGTGCTGGGATTAAAGGTGTATGTCACCACTTCTGACTCAATCTTGTATATTCTGTTATTAAAGTAAAACCCAAATGAAATTTTCCAAAACCTACTGTGTATGTGTCACCTCTTTCACTCTTTCTGTACCGCTTTATTCATAACTATTTGGTAATGAACTTTACTGTGTGTCACTTACCTCATATGCACTGTGGCACTTAGCAATTGAGAAATTAAAACTATTGTCAAGCATCCATGCTAGTGTGGTGGTGGCCAGAGGTGATTCCTGGTCTGTTTGGTTAAACATGTGAACTCTTTCATCAAGATACCGCCTCAAATGTTTGTTACTAGTAAAATTAGTATTGCTTGTCTGTCAGGGCCTAGTGTAAGTCACTGTGCAGAACAAGACTGTCAAGTAGAAATATTACAAGAACTACACATATAACTTAAAATTTTGTATGTGTGTAGCTTTACAAAGAAACAAAGTAATACAAATAATTTTCCAAGGTATATCCAAGAGTACTTAAGAGAATAAGGACTAAGAAGAGTTATTCCATGTAGCCCATGGTAGCTCAGACTCACTGTCCCTCTGTCTCTTCCTCCCAAGTTCTGAGATTACTGTTATATACCAACGTGCCCTCTAAGTTGGAGGTTTTCACATTTAAATAACAAGTTTTGCTTGACTCCTTCCTCCATGCAGTTGGTCACCTGCTTTTGAGTAAGGTTGTTAGCTCAGGAGGGACCTGGTCTTTTCAGATTATTTCTGGGGTAAATGAAGATGTGTGGAGATATGGTAGCAATCAGGAAATGAATGGCATTTTCCTAGGGAGCCAAACAAGTGGGGTTTACATAAAATGATGGTTTTAACAAAGAAGTACATATGCTACCACAGCTTGTAAGAAAGATCCAGCTAGGATGGTGGTTCATACCTTTAATCTCAGCACTCAGGAGACAAGGTAGGAGATTTCTGTGAGTTGAAGGCCAGATTGGGACTGCAGAGGAAGTTCCAGGTCAACCTGAGCTAGAGTGAAACTCTACATTTAAAAAAAAACAAACACAAAAAGGAAAAAAAGAACCCAGTGAAATGGTTACATCATGATAAATAAATAGTAAGCCCTTTTCTTACTTGTGGGGAAGTTCCTTTGCTAAAGATATCATCAGAAAGGTAGATAGTAGGTCCCTTGCAATGTTACTTGTATTTCAAATTGTTCCTTGCCCATTACTGTGACATTTGAGTTGTAATAGATCAAGGTACATCTAATTGGGCAAATGGCTTCGGTTTTATTGACATCTACTTTGTAAGGGACATGTCCACATAGCACATGATATTCTTGGCAGGAGTGTTAAGCATTTCCCTTAGTTGTAATCACCTGTTGAACTTTTGTATCTTTGTTTTTCTATCTAGTTAGAAAAAGAAAAGTCTAGCTAACACATGGTACTACTAAGAGTGGAAGGATGAATGCTTTGGTATAGATATGGTAACCACCACTATGAGAAACAAAGTAAAAAGAAGTAGATGGCTATGACTCTTCCCTTGGAGGTCAGTTATTTTCTCTCCACATCTCTTAATAACCTGTAGGAAATCTGCAGGCTGATCTGAATGTAGTTAAGTTATATTCTATAAAATTCCAAACATTTATAACTGCAAAGAGAATACTATTGCTATTGCCATCCTTGTTGCATTAGTAGCCTGCCAGTAGTTACTTTGTCATCTAATTTGTGAATGTGTGGCATGTACTCTTAACAGAGAGAGATTGCAGAAACATAACCCACAGAAACAAATGTAATTTTAAAATGTATTTATAATTTTATCTTTTCTTTTGAGTAGATTAATAAACTTATACTATAGACCAAATTGTAATCTTTCTTTCACAACATCACAGCCCTGGAATACATATTTCTCATTACTAGTTCATGTATGATGGGAAATCTCCCTTTGACACTGAAGCCCCAGTTTTTCCTCTGTTCATGTATATGGATCCCGTGATCTTTTTGTTTTTTATTTGTTTGAGAGAGAGAGACAGAGAGAGAGAGAGAGAGAGAGAGAGAGAAGAAGGAGGGAGGGAGGGAGGAAGCTGCAGACAGAGAGAATGGGCACACCAGGGCTTCTAGCCCCTGCAAACAAACTCCAGAAACATGCAGCACCTTGTACATCTGCCTTATGTGGGTACTGGGGAATCAAACCTGGGTCCTTAGGCTTCATAGGCAAGTACCTAAACCACTAAGCCATCTCTTCGGCCCTGATCCTTTTTTTTTTTTTTTTTAAATCATGTACTTAAGTGCATGAAATAATACGTTGTAAATATTAAAGTTGTGTCATTTTTTTATTATTGAGTTAACACAATGTAGCCTCATATGTAAAAGCAAGTGTATTTCCTTTTTCTTTTCTCTCCTTCCCTTCCTCCCTCCCTTCCTTCCTTCTTTTTTTCCCTTTCTTTCTTTCTTTCTTTTTTTTTTGGTTTTTTGAGATAGTGTCTCACTCTGGTCCAGGCTGACCTGGAATTAACTATGTAGTCGCAGGGTGGCCTCGAACTCTCAATAATCCTCCCACCTCTGCCTCCCAAGTGCTGGGATTAAAGGCGTGCACCACCACGCCCGGCTTTTTTTTTTTGTTTTGAGGTATGGTCTCACTCTAGCCCAGGCTGACCTGGAACTCACTCTGTAGCCCCAAGCTGGCCTCAGACTCACAGCAGTCCTCCTGCCTCTAATTCTTAAGAGCTGGGATTAAAAGCGTGCACCACCACACCCAGCCCAGCAAGTATATTTTCTAAGTGGTAGCAAGAATCCACAGACTTTTAGATGTATACAGCAGTTGGGATATAAACATATGTCAAAGTTTTATATGCTGCTAATACTGTTGGGGTTAGTTTTCTGCATTCTGAATTTTTCTGAATTATGGAGAATTTCTCCCATTTATATCAGTGATCCCTGCCTTAGATAATATTGATCTGTGTTTTTTTCTGTTCGGAGATGTCTGATTTAATTGCCACACACACTATTTTGATTTTGTCCAAGATGTACCACCCTGACTTTTATTCTAATTGATATTCCTTTTTATTGATTGGTTGATTGATTTGACAGACAGAAAGAGGCAGAGAGAGAAAGATAGGGCAAGGGCCTCTACTTGTTGCAAACAAGCCCCAGATGCATGTGCCTCTTGTGCATCTGGCTTACGTGGGTCCTGAGGAATCGAACCTAGGTCCTTTGGGTTTGCAGGCAAGCGCCTTAACTGTTAAACATTTTTCTAGCATCTTGACACTGCCATGAGGATTTTGGAAAAGTCAGGGCTTGTATCTGAAAGTGGTAGAATATTATTCCAGGAACCAGGGGAAAGAGTTCAACTTCTAGAACCAAGAGCATCCTCTGGAAAGGCAATTTGTTCACCTTTCCAGATAATTAAAATATTTTGTTAGGAAGCATTTATACAAATTATCTACTTAATGGTATGTGAAGACTGATAGGTAAGAGCAAGTTATTTTTTTCTTTTCAAATTTTTATTAACAACTTCCATGATTATAAAAAATATCCCATGGTAATTCCCTCCCTCCCTTCACTTTCCCCTTTAAAACTCCATTCTCCATCATATCCCCCCTCCCCATCTCAGTCAGTCTCTCTTTTATTTTGACGTCATGATCTTTTCCTCCTATTATGATGGTCTCGTGCAGGTAGTAGAAGCAAGTTTTGAAAATTATGTACATATATTTAAAGACGATCATTCACCAGGCCATTAGACACAGCATCTCTCTAATCACAGTCTCTTGGTGTAGGTTTGGAGGTTACTGTACTGACATGTGGAGTATGTAGGCTGAGGCTTGGTTGTTTCTTTGAAGATAAACATAGCAATATTATGTTTTTAAAATCTCAGTTTATTGCACTTTCAAATAAAACTAATGTTAGGTATGTCATGTTTTTGAGGCTCAACATGAGTTTAGAGAAGTAGTTCTTATGTTTTAGGTTGAACTCTTGATTATGCTTCAGATTTTCTAGAATGCTGAGGGAGCTTCACCTTATGAAGACTTGAGGGAAATTGTTAATTCTATTTTCCTGACCTTGAACTGCACATTTCACATCAATTGTGTAATTTTGCCCTAGGTGATTTGTGCCCACATAGAATACTTTGGACTTTGCTAAAAGAGCCAATTGTTTGATCCCTTTCTTTTCACTTTTCAAAACTGCAGTGTTAGATAAATCATTCAGAAGTGTGCACGTAAGTGCACTGCCTGTGAATGTTAGTGGCAAGGAAACAGAAGGTAAAATATGTAAGAATCCATATTTGGGTAAACTTTGTATTCAGTAAATATTGACTATATCTTTATTAATGGGTAAGTAAACTAACTGCCATGAGTTGTTATTAGAAAGATGGAAGCATGAAAACATGCTGATTTATGATGAGAAAACATCTAAGTACATTATACTATAATCTGTGACCCTGAAATGAGGAACATGTATACTTCTGTCAAACTGGCTCAGAGTAAATTCTTTGGATAGATATTTCCCAGAGGATCACTAGAATCAAGGAGGATGACTGCAATGCTCTTGGAGTTTTATTACTATTTTCATAATTTTTAGTATGATTTGCCAGGTTTACTTATTGCCATTTGAAGGGTTCATACACTACTACTATGCCATTTCATAGTGGGAAGGAGCCACCATTTTCTAGATTTGTAGAAGAAAGATTATCTGCACTTTGAAGTATAAATATGACTTACTAATGAAAAGGAGTTGGGAGGCATTATAGACAAATGAATAGAAAATTACAGGAGTGTTGAAAAATACTTCATTTTGATTACAAAAGAGCAGGTTTATATTGTGGTTAAAAAAAAATCTCGGGCTGGAGAGATGGCCTAGCGGTTAAGCGCTTGCCTGTGAAGCCTAAGGACCCCGGTTCAAGGCTCGGTTCCCCAGGTCCCACATTAGCCAGATGCACAAGGGGGCGCACGCGTCTGGAGTTCGTTTGCAGAGGCTGGAAGCCCTGGCGCACCCATTCTCTCTCTCTCCCTCTATGTGTCTTTCTCTCTGTGTCTGTCGCTCTCAAATAAATAAATAAATAATGAACAAAAAAATTAAAAAAAAAATCTCAAGATTATAAGTTCAAAGTCAGGCTGGACTATATGGTAAGACTCTGCTTCAAAAGAAAAACTAGTTGTTAAGGAGACAAATTTAAGCTAGATCATAGAGACCCTTGAATAGCTTGAAGGGATTCAAGTTCTGTTTGTTAGGCCTGTGTTGTTTTAACTTGGGATGTGCTCCTGTGAGAGTGTAACTACATGGCATATTAAGTCCATAGGATGAACATAAACTTTGTAGGAACATCAACTTTTAGAAGATTGTTCAGGGGTAGCTTTTTATATGAAGATAGATTTGTGGGACAAAAACATAATTCACATTCAATTTTAAGTTAAGACCCTAAACTTTAAAGTAAGATCCCAGTAAGGTTTTAAAAAAGCCTGGGTATGGTGGCACACACCTTTAATCCCAGCACTTGGGAGGCAGAGGTAGGTGGATAGGGAGGAGAAGTAGGTCCCAGGCTACCCTGAGACTATAGAGTGAATCCCAGGTCAGCTTGGGCTAGAGCAAAACCCTACCTTGAAAAAAAAGAAAAAAAATTAAATTTATTGTATGAAAAATCACTATGCCTTATAACTCTAAAATCTGTAATAAGATAATATCCTCAGCTGTACTTCTTTAGTGGACAAGCTTAAAAGAAATAGCATGTAGTGATTTTAAATTCCTTATTGGAAGTGTGAGGGTAGAAAAAATTAGGAGGCTAAGAATAGACCTTAATTGAGGATGAAGGGAAGAAAGTTTGTCCTCCTAAGAGACATTTCAAAAGAAGATGGTACTGGATTTGACTTATGTTCCAAGAAGAGGGTGTTTCCAAGGTGTAGTTACCTTCTTGTTGCTGGCACAAAGCACCTGATAAAAAACAGCTAATTAAAGAAAAGTTGTTTATTTTGGCTTGCAGACTTGAGGGGAAAAGTTCCATCATGGCAGGGGAAAACATGGTATGAGTGAGGCTAGACATCACCTCTGCCACAGCAGATGGAAAATAGTAGCAGGAGAGTGTGCTGAAACATTGGCAAGTGGAAGCTAGCTATAACACCCTTAAGTCTGTCCCCAACAACAAACCTCCTCCAGCAAAGCTCCAATTCCCCAATCACCATCACCTAGCATTCAGAATATGTGAGTTTATGGTGGACACCTAATTCAAATCATCACATTCTACCCCATAAACTCACAACCATCCATGATGTGAAATGCAATGTATTCAGTCCAACTTTAAAAGTCCCTATAGTTTTTTGGGCTAGAGAGATGGCTTAGTGGTTAAGCGCTTGCCTGTGAAGCCTAAGGACCCCGGTTCGAGGCTCGGTTCCCCAGGTCCCACGTTAGCCAGATGCACAAGGGGGCGCACGCGTCTGGAGTTCGTTTGCAGAGGCTGGAAGTCCTGGCGCGCCCATTCTCTCTCTCTCCCTCTATCTGTCTTTCTCTCTGTGTCTGTCGCTCTCAAATAAATAAATAAATAAAAATTTTTAAAAAAAAGTCCCTATAGTTTTTAATCAATCCTGTTATATTACTCAAACATCCCTATAGTCCAGGGTCTCTTAACTGTTAGCTGTAAAGCCAAAAGACGTAATGGCACGGAATAAACATTCATCTTTTCCACTGCAAAAGATGACATTAGGCATAACTGGGAAAGATTGAACAAAATCTACAACAACCACGGCAGACTTCAGGTTCCATAGCTCCAAGTCTGACATCTCTAACCAGTAAGGCTCTAGAATTCCAATTTCTGCCCCTCCAGCTGTGCTGCTCACCACTAGAGGAAAGCTCCATGCTGAGCTTGTAGCTCTCCTTGGCAGCCATCCCATAGTCCTGGCTGAAGTCTACACTGAAACCCATGGTTCATCCTCATGGCTCTATTTGGCTTTCACACAGGGACTCCCAACAACCCTGCTTCACATTACTCATGGTCATTTCCAAAAAACAAATCCGTGTTGCAAATCCAGTGACCTTCTCTTTCTTGCATTTGTTATACTCCATAGAACTAGTGGGCTACCATATTGTTAATCTGGGGGGAATAAACTTGACTTTGAAAAGCAGGACACTCCAGCATCTTCCTGCTGTCCCAGTACATAACAGATGACTCATTCTAAGTGGTTGTAATCTTTCAGACAATTGCAGCTGAAAAGGCTTGTATCCAGCCTAAAATTTTTATTTTTTTCTGTGCTCCTTTTGCTCACACCAGTCTATTTCTATGTAGTGCAACCCTGCATAAGTTCTCAGGACGAAGGAAGATTACAAGTAGCCTTTAACACAAGCTGCATCTAGCCCAATCTAGGCAAAGTTCTTTGTCCCTCATAAGCCAAACCTCACAGTCCATAGTCCTTTCTGCATTTAAGTCTTTCAGCCCTGACCAGAATGGTCCATCAAGCTCTGCTTGGAGCACTATAAGGCATCTTTTAGATCAAAGTTTCAAATCCTTCCACATTCATCTGACAAATCATTTCCAAATGACCAAATCTACACAATCAGGATTCTCATAGCAGCTATCCCACTCCTCTAGTACCAGTTTTCTGTTGTCATCTTGACGTTGCTGGCAGAAATACCTGACCAAAAGCAGCTGATGGGAGGAAAATTGTTTATTTTGGCTTATAGACTCAAGGGGAAACTCCATGGTGGGAAAAGAAAACATGGTATGAGCAGAGGCTGAACATCTCCTCTGCCATAGCTGGATATAACACCCATAAGTCTGCCTCCAACAACACATCACCAGAAGGCTATAATTCCTAAATTGCTGTCAGCTGGGGACCTAGCATTCAGAGCACATGAGTTTATGGGGGACTCCTACTTCAAACTACCATACAATGTGAAGTAAAAAGCCAGAGACAACATCAAGGTTCCAGTCTTCTGTGACTAGAGGTATGGTAGCAATGTTAGCGGATATAAAGAGGTATGAAGAATAGAGAGAAAGCCAGGTGTGGTGGGGCATGCCTTTAATCCCAGCACTCGGGAGGAAGAGGTAGAAGGATCGCCATGATTTCGAGGCCACTCTTAAGACTACATAGTGAATTCTAGGTCAGCCTGGGCTAGAGTAAAACCCTACCACAAAAAACCAAAAACCAAAACCAAACAAACAAACAAACAAACAATAGAGAGAGAGGGCCACAAGGTGGAAAGTGACAGGGGAAACAGTAAAGCAGTTGATAACTTTGTTTTTTGTTAAATATTTTATTTACTTATTTGAGAGAGAGATAGGCAGAGAGAGAAAATGGGCACACCAGGACCTCCAGCCACTGCAAACAAACTCCAGACATTTGTGCCACCTTGTGCATATGGCTTTATGTGAGTACTGGGGAATCAAACCTGGTTCGTTTGGCTTAGCCAGCAAGCACCTTAACTGCTGAGCCATCTCTTCAGCCCCATGTTATTTGGTATAGAAAATATGAGGAGTTTATAGGATCAAAGGAGGGAGTAACAGTAGGCAGTGTGAGAACAGGATCAAACTCAGAGCTTGTGCTTGCTAGGCAAGTGCTCCTCCCCTGAACTAATCCCCAGCCTGTGTTCACCCTGGTTTTTTTTTTTTTTTTTTTAAGATTTATTTAATTTATCTATTTATTTGAGAGCGACAGAGAAAGAGGCAGAGAGAGAGAATGGGTGCACCAGGGCCTCTGCTCACTGCAAACAAACTCCAGATCCATGCATCCCTTGTGCATCTTGCTTATGTGGGTACTGGGGAATCGAGCCTCAAACCGGAGTCCTTAGGCTTCACAGGCAAGCGCCTAACCTCTAAGCCATTTCTCCAGTCCTGTTCACTCTGTTTTAATGCAGCACGCCATCCTGCTTTATTTGGCTTCATTAAAACAAATAAAACATTTACTTGTAGTTATTTTGTAGCAAAATAAGGTGTCAGTTAAAAAACTACTGTTATAGATTTTGCATATACTCTAAGCTGATTTAACTTTGAAACCACATTCAGGAACTGTAAAAATACCACCCTTCTTGAATTTTAACCAGAAAACTGTTCTGTAAGTTTTTTTATTTTAAAATTATTTACAAGGTACTTGTAGTTATGATTTAGATGGTGACCACTCACAGTTGGCTCCTATGTTACAAAATTTATGAAGAAATACTCTAATAGATTTTTTTTTTTTTTTGAGTAAGGTAAATGGTGGCGTTGATGTTGTCATAAGTTAATAGTGACTTTGAAATTAATTAAAAATTCAGGTCATGGAGATGGCTTAGCAATTAAAGGTAGGTGCTTGAAAAGACTTCTGGCTTGGTTCCAATCCCTTAGCCACCCATGTAAAGTAAGACAGGTATTTGTTTGCAATGACAAGAGATCCTGGTGTGCCTACAACACACAGAGAAATAATTTTTAAAAATTAATTAAAATTTTATTTCTTTAGCCTTATTAAATTAAGGATGTAATACCAGATTATCAAACTATAGTAATTTGGGATGGTTTAATGTTAATTTATTAGGTAGATTTTTGTTTTAATTTCCTTCAATTCATTCAAAGCTTTTTAAGTCTCTTGGCTGGATGAACATTTTGGATGATTTGATAGACTGTAACTTTCCATTTTGAGATCTCCAATATATTCCTCTTCTCTTCTCTGACTTAGATTTTGCCCTTGGTTTATTATATTTGCCATTTAGGTTGTTTTCTCCACATCCACCGTGCCACCACCAGCCTCCTAAAGAAGATAGATACACAATGGATACATGCCTTAGACATGGCTGCTATTATCTTTTACCACAAATATACCTTTTTTGCGGGGGGGTTGAAATAGGGTCTCATTCTGGACCTGGAATTCACTATGTAGTCTCAGGGTGGCCTCAAACTCACGGCAATCCTCTTACCTCTGCCTCCCAAGTGCTGGGATTAAAGGCATGCGCCACCATGCCTGGCTTCACAAATACATCTTTTTCTGTAAACATAAGGTGCACATATCCCAATATTAATTTTTCTGCCAAACTCATGTATACCACCAAAAATATAGAATCTGAGGTAATATACTTAATGGAACTGCAGTTAACATTTCTTTAAAACAACAGTGAACAAGTTTTATCTTTGGAAGAAATGCTTGTCTGCGATTTTAAAGAGTTGACTACAGAATAGCCAGAGCTGTGGGAAAATACTTTGAGATGAGAAGATAAGAGAAGACAAGTACCTGAATGACTTTCTGGACAGTCAAGGTGCCCCTTTGCCCTGTGATCCCATGTGGAAAACATCAACTCTTGGTGTTCCAAGAGAGCCATGGGGACATTGCCAGCAATCTCTGCCACACGTAATGTGTAGTTGGTCTCGTGATCTCCCAGGTGAAAGGAGTACTCAACATAATGCTTATTGTCTTTCCAGTCTTCTAATTCAATTCGTAAAATGTAGTTGGTTTGTGTCACAATGGAATATATTTTCTCCAGGCCCAGCCAGAATTCTCCTAAGAAAGAAAAGTTTTTAAACCATCTGGATTACTACCTATAAACTGGGTCCTGACTTTTTAGATTGGGTCTCACTATTTATCTATCCTAGGCTGGCCTTAACCTCAAGATCCTCCTGCCTTACACTTCTTTCCCTGGGCTGTGATTACAGACAGTCAGTGAGTTTTCTTAGTCTTGAATCCTGGTTAGTTTAGTGTTTGTTGTTTTTTAATTTGTTTTTTGTTTTGCTTTATTTTTATTTATTTGAGAGTGAGAGCAAGAGAGAGGGAGAAAGAGAGAGAGAGAGAGAGAGAGAGGGAGAGAGAACGGGCGCATCAGGGCTTCCAGACACTGCAAACAAACTCCAGACGCATGCTCCCCCTTGTGCATCTGGCTAACATGGGTCCTGGGGAATTGAGCCTCAAACCGGGGCCCTTAGGCTTCACAAGAAAGCACTTAACCACTAAGCCATCTCTCCAGCCCACATTTAGTCTTTTAACATACTCATTTTGTTGGGTGTATGATATATCCCTAAATCTCAACACTTGAGAGGTAGAGACAGAAGGATAAGGAGTTCAAAATCATCCTTAACTATATGATGAGTTGGAGGCCAGCCTGGACTACTTGAGATCCTGTCTCAATAGCTAAAAATAATTTCTAAAGTGTATATTAATATACTCTCTTGAGAAGCCCATGTCTGGGTGTGTGCACCTGCCT
Organism: Jaculus jaculus; assembly: GCF_020740685.1. Lineage (NCBI taxonomy): Eukaryota > Metazoa > Chordata > Mammalia > Rodentia > Dipodidae > Jaculus > Jaculus jaculus. The sequence continues at coordinate 96,987,367 of NC_059106.1, read as the reverse complement.
CTTCCTTCTTTTTAATCACTTTGTTTTCTTTCTTTTCTTTCCTGTCGGTCCCTCCCCCCACCCTCACTTTCTGGGGATTGACCCCAGGGCCATGCTAGGCAAGTGTGTTCCCTCTGAGTTTCATCCTCAACACATTTCTTAGGTGCAATTCATGTTCAGCCTATGCTTAAGTTTATATTGAAACCTTGTTTTAGTAGATTTCTAACTTTGCTGCAAAAAATAAAATGAATATTACAAGATGTTTTGTATATGATACATTAGATAATAACAGATCTTTTAGACATGGTCACTGGTAGAGTAGTAACTCCTTTATAAATCCTAAGTGTAAACCACCTTTATTATTAGCCATATTAACTCCCTATAACAGTAAAGAATATTTTCTGTAGTCGTGATGACATTTTTCTCAAAAATGAAGGGAGCTCTTGGTAGTTTCTTGATAATTATGTTTTCTTCATGGAAAGAAAAGTCATCACTTAGAAAAAAACACTAGATTTGGATTTTCTTAGTAACTTTTCTTTATTATTAAAAAATAGAATTAAAAACAGTATGATTATCAGTGGATCACTCTTTACCACAGTCTTTACTAAGGCATTTAATGACAAAAATAAATATTTCTTTATTGCCATTGAGTTAGTGGGAAGTGTCACATAGGATTTTAAATGGAAGTACAGATAGATGGCTTAGTTTTCATTAGAAATAGATGAGTGTGCTGGATGGTCAATCTTTTATTTTCACCATTAGAAGACCTAGAGCAACAGAGCATCCCTGAGTAGACCAACTCATGATGTAACTGGTACTTTGACCACAGAATTTTAAAAACTAGGCAAATACGCTGGGTGTGGTGGCACACGCCTTTAATTCAAGTTCGAGGCCACCCTGAGGCTACATAGCGAATTCCAGGTTAGCCTGAGCTAGAGTGAGACACTACCTCAAAAAACCAAAAATAAAAAATAAAAAGGCAAATACTATTGAGTGTTAAATTTTTTGGTGTAATAATGACATTTTCTACTTCATAAGTGAATCCTTATACATTCATAAATTTCTGTAATGTGCTTTTTGGATTTCGAGGAATATGTTATTTTATTGGTCTTTTGTTTACTTTGTATTATTTGTATTGTGAAGAAAATATAATTTGAACTAACTACATCATATAAATTACACATTCTGAGCTGGGAGTTCTTTCAGTGGTTAAAAATGCTTGCTTGCAAAACCTACCATCCTGGGATTGATTTTTCCAGCACTCATATAAAGCCCAAATGCAAAGTGGCACATGCATCTGGACTTCATTTACAGGGACAAAAGGCCCTGGTGCCCCATATTCATATTCTCTCCTACTTTCTCTCTCTCTTTTTGCTGACAAGTAAATTAAAAAAAATTAGAGCTGGGCGTGGTGGCACATGCCTTTAATCCCAGCTCTCGGACGGCAGATGTAGGAAGACCGCCATGACTTCGAGGCCACCCTGAGACTACATAGTGAATTTCAGGTCAGCCTGGGCCAGAGTGAGACCCTACCTTAAAAAATAAAATAAATTAGAAATACACATTATGTAGAATACATTTGCAATATCTATATAATTCGAATTTTAAAAATTATACTGTATATCATTATCCTTTCTAACTTTTATTACTATTACTATTACTTTCCTTGTGGTACTGATGATCAGTTCCAGGGTCATGTTAGGCAAGCATGCTACATCTGAGGTATGCCTCCAGCTCCCTTTTAACTCTATTAGTTTGTGGTTAAGATGTTAATAAGTGAATACAGTCAAGAAAATATGGTAACTGAGCCGGGCGTGGTGGCGCACGCCTTTAATCCCAGCACTCGGGAGGCTGAGGTAGGAGGATCACCATGAGTTCGAGGGTACCCTGAGACTACATAGTGATTTCCAGGTCAGCCTGGACTAGAGCGAAACTCTACCTCGTAAAACCAAAAAAAAAAAAAGAAAATATGGTAACTAATGCTAAGTATGGTGAACACTGCAGCTCCTGTGTATTACCCAGTTAAATCCCATATTATAAGTTATTGAATTAAATTGAATAAGTATAATTAAGAACAATCATGTAATTGTGATGAGTAGAACTAAAAGAATAATAAATGTAATTGCTCATGCATATATACATATTTGTCAACCAGTTTTATGAACACTGGTATGATTTTTTTTTTTGTTCTGTGTTCACATTTTCAGTGCCCAGTCTATAATTGTTGGTTAATTGATCTTTTTTAAATTAATTAATTAAAGGGCCTCACTATGTAAACCAGACCAACCTGGAAGCTGCAATTCTCTTACCTCAGCAGGTGCTGGGCTCACAGGAATGCATTGACACACCTGCCTAGCATTTCCAAATTAACAAGAAATACATGACTGAATGAAATCACCTTACCATCAAGCTGCCCAAAACCATTTCTGTAGTTCTCCCACGTCTCATTGAAGTTCAGAGATCCATCTTTTCGGTGTTGAATTAATGTCCATGTGCTACCTGAAATTAGGTATTTTTAGTAGATTTATGTTGACAGATGTAAAACAAAAACCACCTTTTTTTTGAGTTTGGATTTAATTGGTAACTTTGTGAGGTATTAATGCGGTAATATATGGTTAAGTTTATTATCATATGCTTTATGATTTTTATGGTCCCAAACAGTTAAGTGGAGGACAAATAATACAGTTTTCCTTGATAAACTTACATGCCAAGGTCATTTTATAGTAGGAATGGAGAATATTGACAAATACACCAAGACATGTAAGAGCTATATTTCTATGAATACTCATGTTACATAGGTTGATAGCAGTAGGTTAGTCTTGCAAGTAATGAGTGATTTGTTACTGTCCATTTTCTCAGTAGGCAGGTTTTACCTGATTCAGTATAACAGTAGACGTTAAATACTTGAGAGTTGTATGGTTTGATAGTATACACACCGCTTGCATGTTCACCTCTCTGGTAAATGGCAGAGCAATCAGCAGGGATGCCTAGAATCAACAGAACATTATTCTAGAACATTGGGTAATAGAAATATTTTTGTAACTTGAGATCTTACCTGCTATTTCATAGCATCGTGGTAGATATTCAGTAATGTTTATGCTAACACATTTTTATTAGATAGCATACTATGCAAAGAATATAAGATAATATCCCCAGAGTCATTTATTTAGAAATGTGATAAATGAGAATTCTAAATACATTGTTACTAATTTTGTTACACATAGTAAGAATATTTAGTGGCAGAAACTTAGCTTGCTGTTTGGTTCATAAGCAGATAGTCACCAGATATATGTGGAATGGACATATATGGAGAAAACTAATAACATCGCCCTTTTTCCTGTATGAATTCCATAAACAGTGTTTGGAGAATGTATCATTTTGTTTAAGTTTGGCTGGGAATAGTGGCTTTGGTCCCTACAACTTTTTGTTTCTTTGTTTGTTTTGTTTAGTTCGAAGTATGGTTTCACTCTAGTCCAGGCTGACCTGGAATTTACTGTGTAGTCTCAGGGTGGCCTCAAATTACCATGATCCTCCTACCTCAGCCTCCTGAGTGCTGAGATTCAAGGCGTGCGCCACTACACCTGGCAACTTTGTTTAACGTATGAAAAATTTTAAGCAAACAGGAAAGTGAAATTTTTGAAGAGATCACCATAATCTGTCTCAGTTTAAATTGATAACATTGTGCCATTTTTGCTTTGTACACACAAATATATTTTACTTGATCTATTTGAAAGTAAATTAAAAATACTATAACCTGTAATTCCTTGAATATATCAGCATACATCTTGTAAATGTGAGGTGATTCTTTTTCATAACTACAGTAATGTTATCATGTCCAGGAAGATTAATAATCATTCCATATTTTATACATTCTATATTCATATTTGATTGTTTTAAAAGTGTCTTTTATGGGGTTAAAAAAAAAACAAAAAACAGAATCATAGCCAGGAATGGTGGCACACGCCTTTAATCCCAGCATTCAGGAGGCAGAGGTAGGAGGATCACGGTGAATTCGAGGCCATCCTAAAACTACATAGTGAATTCCAGGTCAGCCTGGACTAGTGTGAAACCCTACCTCAAGAAACACAATAAAAAAACCAACAACAAAAAAAACCACAATCCAGTTTAAATTGATAGTGTATTGGGTAGACATGTCTCTTTACTCTCCATTAGTTGAGGTTATGTTCCAAGAACGGGGACTTGATGGTAACAGCTTCAGCAAGGAAACCCACCATGTTATCTTACCTTCTGTATGTTTTGTTTCATTCAGCTGAAGAGTTGGAGTAGTTCTTGGTGCTCTTGATTTGGAAGAAAGAGAGTTTTCTGTGGATTCTTGAGTACCAGTCCTTTTGAGCTGATAAAAAGAGTAGAAATCTATTTTAAAATGCTACTGAGTATTCAATTAGGGAAGTCTGGGTAATGAGATCTGAAGTACAACTTATGTGACTCTTGTCTTTCAGTTCATAATGCTACTGTTTTTTATGCTAAAAGCAATAGACAGGACTGCATATGTAACCAGATGGTAAAGCATTTGCCTAGCATGTGCAAAATCCTGGGTTCCATCCCCAGTTTCACAAACTTCAAAGGGGAATAAACAGGGCTTTCTCCAGATTGTACAGACTTCCCATTCCTGAAATATTTAGTCAGGCAAATTATTTAATGAGTAAAAGAAAAAAAAAAACACAGAGAATAAGGTAGGCAAAAGAAAACTGATAGTCAAAAGGAAAAGGTTGAGCAAGGGTAAAAGCTTTACCTAAAATATTTAAAAATATTTCCAACAGTGTCGAGCATAATCATAGCAAGTTTTCTTAACTTAAGTGTGTGAAATACACTATTGCCACTGCCAGAAGATAATTTACTGAGTGCCTAATGCGTGTCACTTAATGTTCTATATTATAGCACTAGCAAGAATAATGGAAGAAATCCCAGGACACGAAGCTTATGTTCTATTTGAGAGACAGGCAAAATAAATAACTAAAATATATAGTATGGTACAACTAAATAAAGGTACTAAGAAAAAGGAAAAGGAGGTAGAAGCTTTGGGAGATAGGAATTGAGTTGCCATTTTGATTAAGTGGTCTGGGAATGCTTCATTGAGAATTTTGTATTTAATTAAAAGCTTAAAGAAATGTGCTGACACCTGGAGAGTACCAGTCCCAAAGGGGACTACATAGTAAAGGCTCCTGGGGCTGCAGGTGTGAGATGAGGGGCTTGCTGGGCAGCTATGGGGCCAGCGAGTGCATTTAGTCAAGATGAAGCCCTTCAGTGAGGGCCTGGTCACCTCAGGTCCAAGAATGGCTCTGAGTAAGGTTGAAGCACTACAGGGATTTGGAGCAGAACAGAGTCATGGTCTTGTTCAGAATTTAATAGTATCACTTAGTCATTGATGAATTCTTTTTTTTTTTTTCTTACAACAATATTACTAAAATAAGCTCTGTTATTTTCTTTGTAGGACATGTCAGGAAACTGAGAGACAAAAGGGTTAATTTTGCTCAGTCACACAGACTATTAATGTAGAGCCTGCCATTTTAAGTCATGTTGCTGTGATCATTTTACTCATAATCCAAATAAAGTTCAAGAATGATGGAGGCCCCAGTGTTTTCATAAAAACGAACACAAGATTGGAGTAGCATGAGCAGACTGGCTTACCTGGTTTTCTATTTCTTTTATCTGGCTGTGCTGTTGGTTTAATTGTTTGTATTGTTCTTCCACAGTCTGGAGAAGATCTTTGATGCTATTGTCTTGTTGTTCTACAAAAGTCTAGACACAGATTATTGTTTTGGGTAAAAACTTTTGTCTTTTTTGTTAAAGATTATAACTATCATAATCTACTACTTAAAACTATAGTATGTTAGGAGCTGAGTGTGGTGGTGCACGCCTTTAATTCCAGCACTCGGGAGGCAGAGGTAGGAGAATCACTGTGAGTTCGAGGCCACCCTGAGACTACATAGTGAATTCCAGGTCAGCCTGGGCTAGAGTGAGACCTTACCTTGACAAAACAAAAAACCAAACAAAAAAACAAACTGTAGTGTATTAGGTATGTAGTATATTAGCTATCATTGTTCCTTACACGGTTTTTTCAAATAATATGTATTTTTTCTCACATTTAAAAATGCCACTTATAGCCAGGCATGGTGGCACACACCTTTAATCCGAGCACTCAGGAGGCAGAGGTAGGAGAATCACCATGAGTTCAAGGCCACCCTGAGACTAAATAGTCAATTCCAGGTCAGCCTGGGCTACAGTAAGGCCCTACTTTGAGAAACCTACAAAAGAAAAAATAAGCCACTTCTGAAATTTTATTTTCTGAATTTTGTTTTGGTTAAAAAAGTGTTTGAATAGAAATTAAGCTATTACATTTACAGTATTTCGTTTATCTACTTTTCAACATGGAAGAATAGTTTTAAATTTAAATTTTTTTAAACTTTTTTTCTTACTTCCTATAATCAGTAGTAATATAATATCATAAGGTTTACTGCCTAACTGACCAGTCATTTTCATACCAAGTATAAGATTTAGCTATTTTCATGTATAATGTCAGGGAAATAAAAACCAACTTGAAATTATAATGGGAAAATTTATTTCCTAGGGGTTACTTTTCTCAGGAAAAATTAAGTATTTTTCAGCAAGGCGATACAGTATTGAAAATAGTATTAAAAATACTCTTTTTGGCTGTGGCAGAACACAAGGTTCAGTCCCCAGGACCTCAAACAAATAAATAATGATAATAGGCAAAAATATACTTTAAAAATCTGCAATGAAAATGTAATCACCAATCCTCTGGTTTCTACTTACTTTAAGTGAAGTTACTTCTGCATGTTCCTGAATTCCAGGTTGATTTTGAATTAAATTAGTTAATTGCTCTTCCAGATGTCTGACTTTTCGCTGCAGTATACTTTTTTCTTCTAGCAAGCCATCAAGCTTGGAGCTGAGCTCAAGTGACATATTCCTCACCTCTGCATTTCTGACTTGTAGTTTGGATGTGGCTCTTCTTAGTTCCTGCTCCTCTTCTCGGATCTCGTTGGTTTGAAGAGACAGATCGTAGAAGGACTGGTCAAATATGTTGAGTTTTTGAAATATGTCATTAATTTGGCCCTTAGTCTTATGAACGAAGTCTTTAAGACCATGTCCGAGCTGAAGGAGGCCATTGGCTAAAATTTTTACATCATCTAACATTGCAAATCTTGATTTGGGCTCTGAAGATATAGAATCAAATGATGAATTCTGTTGTTCAATTCTGGAAGAAATAACTAGAGGAATGATAAAAAGAAAGAGCTTAATTGTGCACATTTTTGTCCTAATTATTCAATGCAAAGCAATTTGGAACTATTTTTCTACCCCAAGGAAACTAAACTTCTTAACTCTGTATATATGCCACTATTTGCACATAAACCACCAGGTTGTCAGTGAATGTGGTTAACCATTAAGCTGTGTTAACTTGCACGAATGTAACCTTCCTCCACACTGAATTAGATCAATGTGAAATGAAACCGAGAAAATGAACAACTAACTTAGGAGGTAATTAAAATTATTTCATTAATCAACTTAGCAGTATTTAAACTACCTTCAATGTTAAATGTTCACTTTAATATTTTACAATTCTATGTGATTTATAAATCAAAACCTAATTTTAATGGGTAAATTTATCATTAAAGTGGAGGAAAAATTAATGACTTAACTATTAGCTTTTCCCAAATTATAGTTTAGTTCTTCTGTAAAATCACCCATCCCCTCAGTCTTTTCTCAGGTCTTTCAGCACTGCTTCAGGAGGTGCTGTGGTTCTTAGTGCTGGGCGGGGTCTCAGTCGCAGTCAGTGTGAGCGGACATGTGATGATGTGATCCTGTTTATTTATTGCTTTGCTTACTCATCAGTCTGTATACTTCACACATGTCTTATCCATTCCTTAGTTATCACAAAATCTCAAACATAATAAGCCAGTGAAGGTCCCCCCCCGCCCCGCCTCTTCGTTATGTTCTGTATTTAGAGGTTGTGGGTTCTTTTCCATGAGCCCACAGAAGTAACACTGGACAAGTGGTCATCTAAGAGAAACCAGAATTCACTCTTAATTTTTCTGGTGACAGGGAAAAAAAATGCCCATCACACGTTTTTCTGAAGTGTGTGAGCTAAGTAACAATTTTATTGCCATAAATTTAACAAAATCAAGATGTAAATAGTATATCTAAAAATCCCATGTGCTAAATTCAGGTTAAAAGGAAAACTAGGCCGGGCATGGTGGTGCATGTCTTTCATTCCAGCACTCAGGAGGCAGAAGTATGTGGATGGCCATGAGTTCAAGGTCACCCTGAGACCATATAGTGAATTCCAGGTCAGCCAGGGCTAGAGTGAGACCCTGCCTTGCAAAAAAACAAAAGGAAAAATAGCACTTACATTTCAAAGTGTTATCCTTTTTTTAAAATTTTTACTTATTTATTTGAGAGCGACAGACACAGAGAGAAAGAGAATGGACGCACCAGGGCCTCCAACCACTGTAAATGAACTACAGACACATGTGCCACCATGTGCATCTGGCTTACATGGGACCTGGAGAATTGAACCTGGGTCCTTAGGCTTCACAGGCATGCACCTTAACCACTAAGCCATCTCTCCAGCCTTGCTCTTCAAAGTGTTATCCTTATTCATTATTAATATGAACAACATTTGAGACTGTTAATGTGGTAGCATTGCTAAGAGTGTGGGTTCTTGAGTCAGACTGATGTCTGGGTTCAAAAGCCAGTGCTGGCTTTAGACATTAGCCTTCCCACATATCAGTTTACTCATACATAAAGATGCAGGGATTATAATTCATACCCTTGTTTTATTTTTAGGTGAGGTCTTTTTTGTAGCCCATACGGACCTCAAACTTGTGTCATTTCTCCTACTATAGCTTCCTGAGTGCTGGAATTATAGGTGTGTGCTACCATGCTCAGGTCATGTTAATAGCTTTGTTTGTTTGTTTGTTTTGTTGTTGTTTTTCGAGGTAGGGTCTCACTCTGGTCCAGGCTGACCTGGAATTCACTCTGTATTCTCAGGGTGGCCTTGAACTCAAGGAGATCCTCCTACCTCTGCCTCCCGAGTGCTGGGATTAAAGGCGTGTGCCACCACGCCCAGCTATGTTAATAGCTTTTTGACAAAAATATCAATGTGATAGATTTTAAGTAAGTTATCAAGCACATTTTTTTTAACAAAGTGGACTATTTCTAAAATTATAGTTGAGACTGGAGGGATGGCTTAGCAGTTAAGGTGCTTCCCTGCGAAGCCCAAAGATCTAGGTTCAGTTTTCCTAGTACTCACATAAGCCAGATGCACAAGGTGGTGCATGCATCTGGAGTTCATTTGCAGTGGCTAGAGGCCCTGGTGTATCCATTCTTCTCTCGTTCTCTATCTGCTGCTCTTTCTTAAATCAATAAGTAAGAATAAAAATTGTATTTGTAAAAAAGGTTGTTCTTGGCATAAGATGATAGCTCTTCATTTTGGTGATGTGGTGGTTTGATTCAGGTGTCCCCCATAAACTTAGGTGTTCTGGATGCTAGGTTCCCCAGCTGATGACAATTGGGAATTAAAGCCTCCTGAAGGTGGTGTATTGTTTGGGGTACCCTTAAGGGTGTTATAGCCAGTTTCCCCATGCCAGTGTTTGCTACGCTCTCCTGTTTCTGTTGTCCCCCTTATGTTATCCAGGGAGTGATGTCCACCCTATGCTCATTTTCCCCCTGCCATTGTGGAGCTCCCCCTTGAGTCTGTAAGTCAAGATAAATCCTTTTTTCCCCCAAAGCTGCTCTTGGTTAGCAATGCGAACCTGACCGCAATGATTAGTGCTTTAGTATTAAAGGGTTGGCTGTACTGGTTATTGTAGAAATTATGGTTAACCATAGTGGTTAAGAGAATGTTTCGGGATCAAGACATCTTGCATTGGAATCTGAGCTCTGCTGTTCTCCAGTGTTGTCATCCTTAATCAAATTACTTAGCTTCTATGTTTCCTCATCTATCTGTCCAGTAAATATACCACTTCTTTATTTGGGGTTGTATGTAGATTTAAAGTATTTTCCATCAGCTTAGAATACTTGTTGCATAGTAAGCTCTACTTACTATTATGTACCAGCTATATTTTTGTAATCAGAAATAATATGGTTATGCTATATTTATTGAAGACAAATCTTACATTAAGGTTATGCAGATTAGGAAATTGTGCTAAAATTTAAGTTTTCAGCAGGTTGATCTCTTGAATTTTGGTAAGAAATTGTGACTTTTACTAGCTGGTGTATATCTTTCCCTCCCTCCTTTCTTTCATGCTGGGGAGTGAACCCAGGGTCTTATGCTAGAGTGCTAGGCAAAGCACTCTGCTACTCAACACTATCCCCAGTTCAGCCTGTATGTTTGCTTAAGTGTCCAGTACAGAACTATATAAATACTTTTAGCAGAAATAAAAATAAAAGTAACTTAAAATACATATACTTGCGGTGGAGAGATGGCTTAGTGGTCAAAGTTGCTTGCTTACAAAGCCTGACTGCCCAGGTTTAATTTCCCAGCACCCAGGTAAAGCTTGATATACAAAGTGGCACATGTATCTAGTATCTAGTGTTCATTTGCAGTGGCAAGAAGCCCTGGTGTGCCCATTCCCCTCTCTCTCTTATCTTCTCTTTGCTTGTAAATAAATAAATGGTATAGAAGAAAGCAACTGCTTCAGTTTTATCATATCTGTTGCACTGATACGTGTTAATGGAGTTATAAAAGTACATGTTGTACTAGAGTAGAAACTCAGGTTTTCTCTTTTCATTGGAAAAGTTATGCCTGTGATCATTGCTCATGAAAGGCATATTTCAAAATTTTCCCCAACTTAGCTGTCAGTGGTTGAGGGAGCATTAAAACAAGCCAACTTCCCTTGTTTAACCAAAAGCTGATTTTTTTGGCCAGATGTATATCTATTATTTTATATACCTTTATAGCTCTTTAGTACAGTGCTTTATGCAGTAACGAAGTTATAAATTATCAATAAAAATGCTTTAAAGAAAAAAGGAATCTGGGGCTATAGAGATGGCTTAGCAGTTAAGGCACTTGATTGTGAGGCCTAAGAACCTAGGATTGAACCCACATAAACCAGATATATATGGTGACACATGTGTCTGGAGTTCATTTGCTGCAGCAGCCGGAGGCCCTGGCATGCCCGTATTCTCTCCCTCTCAAATAAATAAATAAAAATACTTAAAAAAATAAACTGTAGTTCCAGCCTTTGGAGTAGAAAATTTTGATCCCCACATTGTATTTAAAAATTAAGGGCTGAAGAGATGGCATAGAGGTTAAGGCATTTGCCTGCAAAGCCAAAGGATCCCAGTTCGACTCCCCAGGGACCTATGTTAGCCAGATGTACAAGGGGGCACATGTGTCTGGATTTTGTTTGCAGTGGCTGGAGGCCCTGGTGTGCCCATTCTTTCTCTCTCTCTTTCTCTCTGCCTCTTTTTTTCTCTCTCTCAAGTAAACAAATAAAATAAATTTTAAAAAATGAAACAGGTAAAAATTTTTAAATAATATGTTTTATTTAATCCAATGTGCAAAATTAGCATTTCAACAAATGATAAATATGGAAGTGTTAATGATATATTTCATGCTTTTATCCTGGATGTTCAGAACCTGTCCGGTGTTTTGTAGTATACCTCAATCAGAGCTTGGTCAGCTTACTAGATGGTATGGGTAGCTTGACCTGAAGTTGAATGAGCTTTGAAAGCTGTTGGTTCACTGTTTTTATATTTGCTGTTCACAATGTTTTAAATGCTACAAGAACTTAGGAGAGCTCAGATTTTCCAAAACCTATAAAAGTGGAAAATTTGACTCTTCCCCCCTCCTTTTTTTTTAAAAAAAATTTTGCTTATTTAGTTATTTGAGAGCAGCAGAGAGAGAGAGAGAGAATGGGCGCGCCAGGGCTCCAGCCACTGCAAACGAACTCCAGACACCTGTTCCCTTTGTGCTTATGTGCAACATTGCACTCTTGTGTCACTGTGCATCTGGCTTACATAGGACCTGGAGATTCAAATTCGAATGTGAGTTCTTTGGTTTTCAATGCAAGCTCCTTAATCACGAATCCATCTCTCCAGCCCAGAAATTTGACTCTTTTTTTTCTTTTTTAGTTATATATATACTCAGTGTGTAAACAGCACATGTTGGTACCATTCTTACCCTCATCCCTGTCCCCCCAAAGGGACCCTCATTGGGGAGGCCAGTTAATCTCCATGGGGATTGTGGGTTATGCATTGTGGGGGTAGACATCAGTAATGGTGAAGAGGCAATGTTTCTGTGTATAATGTCCCCACTTGTGGCTTTAACAATCTTTCCGCCCCCTCTTGCACAAGTTTCCCTGAGCCATGTTGGGTTCGTTTTATTTAGGTCTGCTTCAGAGATGATGTCTTAGGAGCCTCTGTGTCTCTGAATATCTGGTTTGGTAGGAGTTGAGTGTTCTCTGTGTCTATCTCCTTTACCCTTGTGCTGATATCAGGTTCACCAAGAAAGCAGCACTCTTGCTCATTTGCCCAATTACTCTATGGTTTTGGCTGGGGCCCTGGTGAGGTGCCGTGGGCTGATTCTCTCCTCAGGTTCTGTGTCTATCTGAAAAAGAGAAGCAGATTCTCCAATGGAGAGTGAAGTCAGCACCAGATAAGTAGGATAACTATTATCAGTTTAGAGAGAATTTAATAGGTGTAGGCACTCTTGTAGCCCAAGATGTGTGAGAGCTTGATACTGGAGAGCAAACTGATTATTGGCTTATGATTTGGACTTGTTTCCCAGTTCCAGCTATGGCTTCCGTTCCACTGAGCAGATCTATTAGCCAGTCCAAGAGCAGTTGGTTTCCCACCATGGCTGTGTGCCACTATTGTACTTGGGTGAGTATCATGTCAGGGTGTTTGCTTCTGAGTAACTTAGACCTTGAGTTGCTTGGACAGATGTTGGCTATTTTCTCCCAGTAGCTCATGTAGCACCTTCTGGCACTAGATGGGCTAGCTGTCTGGGGACTGGCTCTCTTTCAGCTTTCTGCCAGGTCTTTCCATGTTCCGTACCAACAGCATGTGGTGTCTCAGCAGTAGGTTTTTACCATTAACCTTTGGTGCATAATCAAGTGCTCTGAAAGAAGTCTGTCTTCCTTTGGGAAATCTTATAGGTCTCTCTGGTCAATAGCTCATTGTGAATGTTAACACCATCTTGGTACTGGGGGTTACAGGCCAGTGCCAAGGGAATAAAAGGAATAAGGAGATAGGTAATGTAAAAGAGAAAGAGAGGGGAAAGAGAGACACACACAGGAGCAAATTAAAGTTAGTCTTCATCATACCTTCTCCTAGGCCCTTTGATTCAGGAGTTCCCTGTGAGAACCTAATGAAGGTTCAACCTTTTAGTCTGTCTTTCCCCACCCCAGCCTTACCCTCCCCTCCTGCCCCACCCTCCCTATTGTCCAGTTCTCCAGAGGCTTATTAGGTATGTCAGCATCTCAGGCTGATCCAGGGTAGTAGCCACAGATGAGTGAGACTATGCGACAATTGTCTTTCTGTGATTGGATGAGTTTGCTGAGAATGATCTGTTCCAGGTTTGACCATTTCTCTTCAAATTTCACTGTGTCATTTTTCCTTCCTGCTGTGTAGTATTCCATCATATAGATATACCACATCTTGGTTATCTATTTGTCTAATGATGGACATCCTGGTTGATTCCAGCTCTTAGCTATTATGAATTGAACAGCTATAAACATGGTTGAGCAAATACTTCTGAACTGAGGCGTGGAGCTTTTAGGGTAAATGCCCCGTAAGGGAATAACTGAGTCTGTTGCTAACTCTATAGTCAACCTTTATAGGAGTCTCCATAATGCTTTCCATAGTGATTGTACTATCTCATATTCCCACAAACAATGAATGAGGATTCCTATTTCTCCACATCCTCACCAACATTTGTTTTCATTCGATTTTTTAATGTTTGCTATCCTTACTGGGATAAGGTGGAATATCATAATTGTTTTAATTTGCATTTCCCTTATGATTAGGGATGTTGAACATTTTCTTAAGTGTGTGTTTGCCATTTGTATTTCTTCCTCTTGAGAGCTCCCTGTACAGTTCTCTGCCCCATTCTGTGAGTGGGTTGTTTGATTCTTTATTGTTTAGGTTTTTGAGTTCTTTGTAGGTTCTAGAAATTAGACCTCTGTCAGTTGTATGGCTGGCAAAAAAATTTCTCCCATTCTGTGGGTAGTCTATTGGCTTTGCTTATTATATGTTTGTCTGTGAAAAAACTTTTCAACTTCATGAGATCCCAGTGATTGAGTGATTGTTTAAGTTCCTGAGCTACTGGGGTTTTTGTTCAGGAGGCCTTTTCCCACTCCTATATCATGGAAAGTTCCTCCTATTTTTTTCCTCCCAGTAGTGGTAGAGTTTCCGGTCTTATATGGAGGTCTTTGTTCCATTTGGACTTGATTTTTGTGTGTGTGACATGTGTGGATCAAGTTTCATTTTCCTGCATATGGTTATCCAGTTTGTCCAGCACCATTTGTTGAAGATTCTGTCTTTTTTTTCCAATGTACAGTGTTAGGGCCTTTGTCAAATAACAAGTAGCTGTTGTTACTTGACCTAAAATTCCTGTTTTTTGGGTAGTACCATGTTGTTTTCATTACCATGGCTTTGTAATATAGCTTTAGATCAGGTATGGTGATGTCTCTAGAGGTGTTTCTTTTACTGAGCATATGTTTGGATAACTGAGGCCTTCTGCCTTTCCATATGAATTTTGAGATCATTTTTTCTATCTGTTCCCTGTGAGATAGAGTGTGATTAGGCGGACGCCATCTTGACTGCAAGTCCCAGAAATTTGACTCTTCATATTAACATTCTGTAACTTATAATACCAGGCCCCCTGAGTGAGGAACTAGATATTATTTTAATAGAAATATATTACATATAGTTCATTTCATGTACAATAAAGTAATTCCAATATCCTGCTGTTTTAGAATATATTTACATAGGAGTGCCTTTATGTTTACTGTGTTTTGTTTTGTTTTTTTTTGTAGCTTTTTGTCTCTTAAAATAGGGTCTTACTATGTATTCCAGGCGCACCTTGAATTCTCAGCCTTCCTGCCTCATCTTCTCAAGTGCTGGGATTATGGGCATGCACCACAATGTCCAACTTGCCTTTTTTATTTTTAAATGATTAAGTAGTTTTCTATTGTATAAGTACACTTTAATTTAATCACCTCATTAACAATCATTAAATTAAATTGTTTTCAGTTTTCTTATCATAACCAGTATGAACAGAAGTATATCATGTGTGTATATAAATATGTTCATGAACCCATAGATGCTAATATTAAAATTATGATGGTTTTATGAGATTGTCCTTCACAAATAAATGTACCTTTTTATATCTATGACAAGAGTACATGAAAGTTTCTATTTTTGCCATGCTCTTATCAGTCAGTCAGATAAAAGTGAAAAAGAGCCAACTGAGCATGGTGGTGCCCAGCACATGGGAGGCTGAGATTGGAGGATCATTGTGAGTTCCAGACCAGCCTGGGCTACATGCAGTAGCTCCTGTTGCAAATAAGTAAGAAAAGGCAAGGAGAAAAGGAAAGGAAGAAAGAGAAGGGAAGGAAGGAAGGATGGGTGAATCTGTTTTACATCTGTGTTGGTATCTCTTTGAATTATTTGGGGATGTATCTTTTAAATAGTTTTGTCTCTTTCTGACTGATTTTAGTAAACATTTCCATGTAATGTATACTCCGATATATGTTTCATTTGTACTTTCTTCCTTTAGTTCCTATGTCATTTGCCCTGTACTTCACTTTGAGTGCCGTTTCAGTTTACACTGTGTGAGGTAGAATCTTGGAGTTCCTTGAATATCATTCTTAGAATAGCACAAATGAGTAATTAAGTATAATCTTCCTCTAGAAAGAATCAAGCATTCATTTCTGTCTCATAGTGTTCCACTGGCAAAGCAAATAGTACTGGAAGAAAGTACCCTTCATAGAGGTTCAAAAAGGCATGAAAGAAAATTGCCACTTGGCAAACCTTAGTGAATTAATGGATTTAGACACTGATCATTGTTACTCTCTGGATACTAAAAGGCAAATATTTTCTTCCTGATAAAAGACCAGAGTATGGGGCTGGAGAGATGGCTTAGCAGTTCAGGCATTTGCCTGCAAACCCAAAGGACCCAGGTTTGATTGACTGCAGGATACATGTAAACCAGATACACAAGGTGGCCCATGCATCTAGCATTTGTGTGTAGTAGCTGATGGCCCTGGCATGCCCATTCTCTCTGCCTCTGTCCCCCCCTTATGTCTGCCCTTTTCTCTCTCAAATAAATAAATAAATATTTCAGCAAGAAGACCAGGGTATGCATTATGAAGGAATTTTGTTAGGAAAAAAATCAACCTAAATACAGCCAAAGTTTAGATGAAACTCAAAATGCAGAAGAATGTAAGTGCCATCATAGGGGTGTAATCAATAAAATCTAGGCCATGGGGTTGGAGAAATAGCTCAGTGGCTAAAGGTGCTTGCTTGCAAAGCTTGCCGGCCTGGATTCTATTCCCTAGTACTCACATAAAGCCCAATGCACAAAGTTTCACATGTGTCTGGAGTTTGTTTGCAGAGACACTAGGCCCTGCACATCAATTCTCATTCATTGATTACCTCCCTCCCTCCTTTCCACCTTGCAAATCAATTGATCAGTCAGTCAGCCAGCTAAGGCCCTGGCATAAAACAGACTGTTTTATTCAACCAAATACCAGGAAAAGGTAGAGATACCTTATAGATAAAAGGGTTGATAGCTAAGCATCCTAGCATTCAGAAGATAGAGACAAGGAGGAATAGGAATTTAAGGCTAATCTCATCTAATTGTGAGTTTGTGGCCAGCCTGCACAAAATGAAACCCTGTCTCCAAGAAAAAAAATAAAGGTTGGGCTGGAGAGATAGCCTAGCAGTTAAACGCTTGCCTGTGAAGCCTAAGGACCCCAGTTCGAGGCTTGGTTCCCCAGGCCCACGTTAGCCAGATGCACAAGGGGGCGCATGCGTCTGGAGTTTGTTTGCAGTGGCTGGAGGCCCTGGCCCAACCATTCTCTCTCCTTCTCTCTTCTCTCTCTGTCTGTTGCTCTCAAATAAATAAAAACAAACAACAACAACAAAAAGGTAATTCACAGCTATCTTTTCAGACCCCTCTGTATACCCTTCTAACAACACTACATTATTCAAAAAAGTTTGTTTATAGCCATTTCTATCATATTAAGCTGTATATTCCTCATAGCCAGGGAATGGCCTTTAAATTGTACTTTCTGTACTGCCCAGTATCCTATATAACATTTACTGGAAACCATTAAATACTTCCTATACACATTTTATTTACTGACTTCAGTGGTTAGACAGAGTTGTCTTTGAGCTCTCATTGACCAACTTTTCCTTAATTGCTTTTATTTTGAGTTCAACTTCCTGTTCTCCATTTGTTTCCTGAGTGTGTGCTTTTTGATAGAAAAACTCCCATCCATGGCCAAGGAAATTATTGTTTTTCACTATGAAAATTATTTTTTTAATTCTTTTTTTGTTTATTTTATTTATTTATTTGAGAGCAACAGACAGAGAGGGAAAGGCAGATAGAGAGAGACAGAGAATGGGCGCGCCAGGGCCTCCAGTCACTGCAAACGAACTCCAGATGCGTGCGACCCCTTGTGCATCTGGCTAATGTGGGTCCTGGGGAATTGAGCCTCAAACAAGGGTCCTTAGGCTTCAGAGGCAAGCACTTAACCGCTAAGCGATCTCTCCAGCCCCTATGAAAACTATTTTAAAGTCCAAAAGTATGAAAATAAACCCATCAGTACTAATAAAGGTGAAACTAAAGCCATCACTATTATATTCTAAATAAAATTTATCTACCATGACTTTGTGTGTCTCTCCCTCTCTCCTTGCCACAGCCACAGTCATACTCCACAGACTTCTTCGCTAACAATAATGCCGCTGTACATCTGCTCTGGAATCTCTTCCTCCCTACCAACCCTCTGTCCAACACACTAGCTAGGTAGTCTTTTCTACATCAACATATACTGCTACACATTGTCATTTGGAAGACTCTCTGTTATCTTTTTTGTTGTCGTTGTTGTTTTGTTTTGTTTTTGTTTTTTCAAGGTAGGCTCTCACTCTAGCCCAGGCTGACCTGGAATTCACTATGGAGTTTCAGGGTGCCCTCGAACTTACGGCAATCTTCCTATCCTACCTCTGCCTCCCAAGTGCTGGGATTAAAGGCATGCAACACCATGCCCATCTCTCTCTGGTATCTTATTAATGCTATTTTAATTTAATTAGCTAATTCATTAGTGAATGAATATCCTTTATCTGAAATGCTTGAGACTAGAACTACTTCAGATTTCATGTTTTTTTAATTTTTGGAATATTTGCATATACATGCTGAAATATTGTGGAGACTGGAGCTAAAGTCTAAACATGAAATAGACTTATTTTTTCATATACAATTCACACATATAGCTTGAAGGTTAATTTTAATTTTTTTAAACAATTTTTTGGTTTATTTTTACTTATTTATTTGAAAGTGACAGAGAAAGAAAGAGGCAGCTAGAGAGAGAGAGAGAGAGAGAGAGAGAGAATGGGCACACCAGGGCTTCCAACCACTGCATACGAACTCCAGATGTGTACACCCCCTTATGCATCTTGCTAATGTGGGTCTTGGGGAATTGAGCCTCGAACTGGGGTGCTTAGGCTTCACAGGAAAGCACTTAACTGCTAAGCCATCTCTCCAGCCCTAATTTTAATTTTAATTAAATAATTTTATGCATAAAAGTTTGTATATATAAATGTTGAACCATCAGACTTAGGAGCATTTCAGACTTTAAGTTTTTGAATTAGGAATGCTTAATACTCTAATGAAATGTTTCTTTATAATTTTTCAATTACTCTTGACTTTAAAAATATTATAGTGGGGCTGGAGGGGTGGCTCAGCAGTTATAGTGCTAACCTGCAAAAGGACCCAGGTTCAGTTCCCCAGGACCCAGATAAACCAGATGCACAAGGTGACACATGTGTCTGGAGTTCGTTTGCAGTAGCTAGAGGACCTGGCGTATGCCTTTTTTTCTCTCTCTCCCTCTAATAAATGAGTAAAAATAAATAAAATTAATAAAAATATGTAGTGAATTACCTTAACACACTAAGCCATTCCTGTGTGTCGCTTCTCCTCAGGCTAGAGGTAGGTTTGGTGAGTCAAAGGTGTGTTCATTTAAAATTTATAAAATGACTCTCCAGACATGTAGCCCTGTTCTCATTGCCCCAACATCTGGTTACCCATATTTTATTGTTATGAAAGACTTGTTTATCATCTCTAATTCTTCAGAGAAAGTAACTTTTTTAACACTTTCATTTGATGTCATTTAATAATTTTTCTTGTTATATTGACAGGGACTATTAAAGTCTGTATAACATACACAGTCATGAGCTGGACATGAAGTCTAATACATGCAGGGTAGAATGCAAACATCTTATTGTAACTACCTACTTCTGTTATCCCTACTATATTGTGACATATTTTGATTAATAATGCGGTCTCTTGTATCTCATACAGAAAATACATCCATAAACTTCATCTTACTTAGCTCTGTTTGGAGAAACTAAGGTGACATTGGAACTGTCTTTTATAGTTTTAATGCTTCATCTGTACTAATTTATTTCTCAGAAGCCTTTTATAAAGGGAAGACGAGGGCTGGAAAGATGACTTAGTGGTTAAGGTGCTTACCTGCAAAGCCAAAGGACCCAGGTTTGATTCCTATATAAAGCCAGATGCACAAAGTGGCACATGTGTTTGGAGTTTGTTTGTAGTGACTGGAGACCCTGGTATGCCCATTCTTAATCTCTCTGTCTCTCTGCCTCTCTCTCTTTCAAATAAATAAATAAAAATAAAACATATTAAGAGGAGCAAGGGAAGATGATATTTTGAAGTCTGACTGATGCATTCAAATTTCAGCTTTGTCACTTCTCTCATTGGGTGTGAAAATCATTTAACTGGATTTCAGTCCATATGTAAAATCAGGATGTATTTGATTCCTATATATTTGAATGATTGTTCCCAGGATTAAGTAAAATACTTATCACAGAAGCTAGAAAGCATTACTAATTTAGTTTTAATTTTTTTTTTAATTGAAGGGGGAGGAAGGCACACCAGGACCTTTAGCCATTGCAAATGAACTCCAGATGCATGTGCCACCATGTACATCCGGCATATGTGGGTTCTGGGCAATTGAAGCTGGGTCTTTAGGCTTCACAGACAAACACCTTAACTGCTAAGCCATCGCTCCAGCCCTAATTTAGTATTTTTTTTAAAAAAAATGATTTCTTTTGTGGCATTCAGTGAGGTATGAATAGTATCTTTTTGATAGGCATTAACTATAATTTATACTTTTGGTTTCACAGAAATCTGCTCTACATATACCCTCAAAGTCTTAATTTTGCTAATCGTCAAGGTTCTGCCAGAAACATAACAGTAAAAGTCCAATTTATGTATGGCGAAGATCCAAGCAATGCTATGCCGGTAAGACATGTTCTTTGCTGGTTCCTATGTGATTCAAAGAGATAGAGGGTTTGTTTTGTTTTGTTTTTATCAGTTGGTTAGAGCATCAAAACAGAAGAAAATGTAACCTTTTAAGCCAGATTTCTGAATGTGTCACTTCCTTTAAAGATAGTAATACACTTAAGTTTCCCTTGTATATTGAAGATATGGAATATGTTAAGCACTTCTACAGATATAGAGATGAATAAGACCTATAATCTAGAGACTATAATTCAATAACTGGTGATACAAGCCTTCCCAGAAACTCTATCTAAGTACAGAGACCTTCACTTTTGTCATCTGTGAATCTGATTTTCTTTAGTCCTCTTTAGGATGAAGGGCCAAGTAAGAGAGATGGGAGGGGATAGAGGCATATGTGAGGTTCTGTTATAGATTAAAAGTGCATGGCTCTTTCCAGTTTGGTTGAAAAACAGGCAGTCTTGGCTATACCTTATTTTGATTTTCCTTATTATTTCTTAGGAAAGCATTTCGTAGGAAAAATGTCTTTTCTTCCTTCCTACAGCCTCAGTTTCATCAGCATTTATAGATCTACTTGACAGCATTGAACACAAGTTATTCATCTTTTTCTCCTAGGGCAGTTACTTCATATCCCTACATAAAACAAATGTTGAATTTGTTGAGTGAATGCACAATTTAATTTTGATGTTTGAAATTAGAATTTCATGGTCTGCCAGCTCCTCATTCCTGCTGAAGGAATGAGTTTCTATTGTAGCTGATAAAATGACATTAGATTGTGAGAGTGGATGCTGTTTAGTCTGTGTACGAATTGCCATGTGAAATTGAGCTTATAACAGATGTGAATTAACTGTTTCCATTGCTTGATAACAAACTGCCCATGTCTTAGCACATGTTTTGCCTCTTCTGCAAATAGCAGGTGCACTAGCAGTCACACCATCACGCCACTCCCTCTTTGGTGTCACCGTAGTGTTTCCTCACTTCTTTCACAGGCTTTATCACTCAGTGGTCGCATATTTATTTTTTTCATCTTAACCATTAGATTGTGTGCTCCTTGAGGGCAGAGGCCATATTTTACTCTTTGTCTTTGTCTTAATGCCCACTATCATAGTGCTTGGCACATAATGCTCAATCTATGTTGCTGAACAATTAAAGCTACAAAATGTTAAGTGTCAAAAATGGAACATATTCCACTTTATTCTATTCATGTTATATAAATAAATTACTGAGTGTAAAGAGTTTCTGAAAAAGAAAAAAAATGGCTAAGACTTGTATGTTGTTAATCATATGAAAATATAAATGCTTTTTTGTTTATATGAATGGCTGGTTTGAAAGAGTATATAACTGTAATGTTTTCTCATTTTAAAAAAGACTGTTCAAATGGCTCTTTCAATAATTTTTCATTACATAATTGTCAGTATAACAAAACCATAACGTTCTTAATCCTGGCACTGAAATAAAATTAGATTAAAGCATAATAAGGTAGCCAGGTATAATGATGTGCACCTGTGATAACCAAGCACTTGGGGGGCTGAGACAAGAAGATGAGGAGTTAGGGACCCGTCTGGAGTACATATGTAGCAAATTCAAGTCCACCCTGGGATACATAGTTTCATCCTATCTCAAATCCAATGAAAAATTAGGTAAAAGTAAACAAACAGAAACATAGTAAGGCATTATAAAATTGATGAAATAAGTCTTATCCAGGAAGGTAAAAATTATTATGTTTCTTTTACCCTTGAATTAAAGTACTTGTTTAAAATGTTAGAAAGAAACAAATGCCATTTATCCCTTTATGTTTAGAATGAACTCTGAGTCATTTTTACCAATTAATTGAAGTGTGTTGACATACTTCCATAAAGATCACTTAGACTTAAAGTGGCAAGATAGCATGCATTTCTATTTCTCACAGTAATAACTATAAATTTGACATTGATTAGCCGTTTATGTAAACAACTGCCCCAATTTATCACTCATATTCCTGTCAGAGTTCAAGAGGCACATATATAAGGCTGAAATATTTTTACCTCTTAAGCTTTCTCCAGAAGTTCTATTTTATCTTCTTAAATGTGATGGGTTTTTAAAATAACACCTAGGTAAGAATGTGAAGATGGAGCTCCTCATATACTGTATTGTGATACATGGGATGCACTCATAGCAAAACACATAGTCTGACCTAAACATTCTTTTTTTATTTCACTTATAAATAATTTGTTTGATCTTTAGAGTAACCTGTTGTTTTCATGAAGCCAGTGGATTTGTGTATAGACAATTTATGATAATCACAATTCTAGGGTCATACTACTTGCATAAATACAAAATGATATATCCAATGTGAAAATGAATTTTTTGCTTTCTGTAAGAAAAAGGAAAGACGGCTTAGGAGGTGTCTCAGGTGATAGAATGCTTGCCTAGCATGCATAAAACCCTGGGTCAGATCTCCAGCACCACATAAAAATGATTGTGGTAGCACATGCCTATAATCCCAACACTAGGGAAATAGAGGAAAGAGGTCACAATCATCCTCAGCTACATAGTTGGAAGCCACTGTGGGTCACATGCTAAGTAGATACAAATATAATCATAGAAAATTTTGAATGGTTGAATGTCATCAGATGGGTCTATCACTGAAAAGAAATTTGCAGTTAAGCCACTGGGCTGTTAAAGAACATCAGCAGGCACATTGTTCTTCCCTGGGCTGGTTTTGCCCATTTTCTGATAGTTATTAAAGCAGACAAATTCTTATATAGGTATGAAACATCCAACATTTACTACAACAAAGTTTCAACATGCTGTTATTTGTTACAGGTAATCTTTGGTAAATCTAGCTGTTCAGAATTTTCAAAGGAAGCCTATACAGCCGTAGTATATCATAACAGGTACTGAATTCAAATATTTCTTTCAAAGTTACTCACTTCTCAGTGGCATTGTTCACACGCACATTAGTGTGTTTACCAAATGCTTTGCCACTCTGGATGTGCCAAATTGGTGGCTGACATCAGAGTTGCAATTTTCAGTCTGTGGATATATAGCTCTTCTCCATAGACATCTCAAATGTAAGGCTTTATACAAGAAAATAAAATCTTTCTATCAAATTCTGTCCTTCTTTCATTTTTACTCTGTTGTTATTAGTTACCATTGTGGCTTCCCGAACTTTGATCTATCCTTATTTCTTCAGACATTTTTTGTTTTAAATTGGAGTTATTCTCAACATCCAATAATCCCTTTATTTGGTGACTTTCCATTTTACTGCCTCCGAAAATTATTAATCTTGGATCACCTTTAAATTCTGCTTGTGTGGTGGGGACTAGCAACTACATATGAAGAAAAATAATCACAAAATTGCACTAATCAGGGCTATTGCAAAATAATGTTATTGTATCACGTGATAGGGTTGCAATAATTCATACTTGTGGTTATGTTTATGGACATCCTCCCCTCCCTTCCTGAAAGGGAGTTGATCTGAACTCTCCCTTACCAGTTCTGTAATTGGAACTATGGAATTGATCTATACCCTCCCCTCCCTCTCCTGTAACAGGAACTATGGGAGTTGATCTGTACTCTCCCCTCCCCCTCCTGTAACAAGAACTATGGGAGTTGATCTGTACCCTCCCCTCCCCCTCCTGTAACAGGAACTATGGGAGTTGATCTGTACCCTCCCTCCCCTTCCTGAAACAGGAACTATGGGAGTTGATCTGTAACCTCTCTGGAACTATGGGAGCTTCCTTAGCTCTTGTTATTGCCACCCTTCACCTCAAACCATCCCCATACTCACCAGCCTTTTCTTTGGTTTCAAAAAGAGCAATAGCCTCACTTCTGCTCTGATGTAATCCTATCCAGCCCCTTCCTAATATGAGTCAGTTACCCTTCTCTTGCATCATTAGGATGCTGTTGCGTGTAACCATCTTTATCCTTATATTTTCAGTACTTAAAAAAAAAACAAACAAGTCTTTGCTTGGTGCTGTTATGTGGTATTTTTCTTTTCCTCCCTAAAACTTTCTTCTTTCTGACTCATTTTGTGGCTATATTTCAGTTTCTTTATACTTTTTTGAACATATTATAGTGATTTTTTTCTGTGAGTATAGATACCCTACAAAACACTAAACTTAACTTTCTCTGTGTGTGTTCTCTTCCTAACTAATCCTTATGTGTTTTTCAGTAATATTCAATGAAAATGCATACTTAAAAGTTTGTATGGAATGTTTCTAGTTCATTATTTTCAGGTTTAGCCTTTTGTATATTCATGCATTTTCATTGACAAATTAGACATTTCCCTGCTACACTCTCAGTTCTGTGTATGTATCCCTAACTTTCCTGAGCCCATTTCTGTCTTCTTACTTTTATTAATAGTTCTGTTTTTCCAGTTATTCTGGCTCAAATGTATCTTCTTTGACTTCCTCCTTTTGTTCTGTAATATCGAGTTGACTTTTAAGACAATATTTTTCTTCTTGCCTTCCTAATAAACATATCCTGTGCTTTCTGTTTCTGGGCCTTTCTTGGACCTTTTATTCCATGATGGTAACAAATCCTGTTGTTTATTGATCTCTGATACCCTTTCAGCCCTATATCATGTATCAACTCCTAACTGATAATTCCCTGATCTCAAACTTGAAGTCATCTGTTCAGCTTTGTTGTTGAAGTGTTTAACCACAGGCTGTACCTGAGGGGTTGGCAAACATTTTCTACAAAGACTAGATAATAATGGTTTAGGACAGTGGCCACATGCCCACTCTTTCAGCCACGCAACTCTGCCATTGCAGCCATACACAGTGAGTAACATTATAGTAAATTGTCATGGCTGTGTTTCTATATTGTAGGCACTGAAATTTGAATTTCACTTATTTTTTTTTTATTATTAAAAATGTAAAAAGCATTCATAATTTTCAGGTTGTCGAAAACTAGGCAGTGGACTGACTAAATTTGGCCTGTGAACTAGCATGTGCCAACTTTTGTTTATAGCATTACTGTTGCTCTCTGGGTGTCTTACTTATTTTCCTACTAAATGACATATTTTTGAGGGTAATTGTTTTCTTATATTTGTCTTTTAAATAGCTACACAAGTAAGATAATGTTTAGCCTAAACATGAGCAATTAAACTTACTAATTGAATTAATTAATTTTCTACACAAGCCTTCCCATAATGTAATTTAAGGAAGAAATGAATCCAAACATTCCATACCAGGAAGTACATTTTCTAATTTTTAATTTATTTACTTAAGCGACAGAGAGAAAGAGGCAGACAAAAGAGAGTGAATATGGGTGTGCCACGGCCTCCTGCTATTGCAAATGAACTCCAGACTCATGTACCACTTGTGCATTTGACTTTAAGTACTGGGGAATTGAACTTGGGCCATCATGCTTTGCAAGCAAATGCCTTTAACCACTGAACCATCACTCCAGCCCCAAGAAATATTTTTAAATTAAATTTTTAAAAGGTCATAATTCCCAAAAGTTTCTCAGTGTGGTCGTGTCACTATTGTTGTTATTTTCTCAGCGTTAGGGGAATTGAAATGCTGTTCTTGGTGATTTGCTGGTAATTTCAGCTTTTTCTTCATTCAGTGACAATTTGTAGACTTAGTAACAAGATGCATATATTTTTGAAAGCCAAAGTTAACAAATTCTCAAGTATCATGAGTGCATCAGCTCTCTCTCCTATTAGCATTGCATGCTGCTTCAGTGTTTTCTGTGATCAGACTCATGCCTGTTGAGAGGGAAGACTATTTGAACAAGTCTAATTAGTAGGACAACCTTCACTTTAAATGTGGAGCTAAGTTCATTGCATTTGCATTGGATACAGTTGTGTGAGATACTGAGACTAGAGAATGGAGATGTTACATTTCTATCCCTTTTAAGTGTATATCATGAAAAAGAGTGATACTTTCCTACTAAAATGCTGTTTGCAGCCACTCTCGATGCGTATTTAGATGAAAGACTGTCTCATCAAGCATGATTTTTTTTTTTTGTATTCTTAAGTATAGGAGCATATACTCACTGAATTCTTACAATAAAATGTAGGAGCATATCTAAACTGTGACAAGTTTGGGGGATTCCCTAATTTTATCTTCTTCATGTCAGTCAATACTAGTTTACATTTTGCTGACTTTGTTTTTGTTAACAATTAGGCAGTTGATATAAGACATTCCACATAGTACCTAAGTTAATATTAAAGTATCTTTAGAGATGTCTCCTTTTTTTCAATAACAGCAAGATGAATATATTTCTACAAAACAAAACTCTAAGGCATGGTTTTGAAATATAACCTTAAAAACACTTATTTTTTTTCCTGTGCAGTATGTGTCAGATTTGGTTGATAAATGTAGGAAGTCCTAAAAATCTCAATGTTATGAAAAGCTCAGTATCAAAGTGGGCGCCAGTGATGGAATTTCAACTAAGCTTTCTCATCTATGTAGTAAAAATGGGATGAGAATTTTAAGAAACTGTCAGCTCTCCCATCTGGAAGTAGAGTCTAATTATTTAAAGATTGAGAGTAGAGCAATGTATTTTAGACTAAAAGAAAAATAATGCATGAATCCAAAAAATAATTTCAAGATTATTCAGATACACCTGCAATAATTAGTCATTTGGACAAATTACTTACTATTGATTTTGTTTTTATTTTTTTGTATAAAGGTCTCCTGATTTTCATGAAGAAGTCAAGATTAAGCTCCCTGCCACTTTAACTGACCATCATCACTTGCTTTTTACTTTTTATCATGTTAGTTGTCAACAGAAACAAAATACTCCTCTTGAGACCCCAGTTGGATATACAGTAAGTTTTGTTTTTTTGTCAAATGTTTATGTAGGTCTTAAATATTTATTTTAAGATATCTTAAATTTGTTAAAAATATGACACTTAGAAGACAGTTGGTATTTCATGTTGAGTATTGCCTACTTAACTCCACATATTTAAAAAATTGCACTGACAAGAAAAAATCACCCTAACAAGAAAATGCTCATGCATGTGTTGAATTGCTTCCATATAAACACATGGGTGTTGGTCCTTGATATTTATTTTTCATCCAGTAGTTAAGTGTGAACATGGTAGATAAATGAGAGACTGATTTGAATATAAAACAAGGTTCTGAAAAAAATTAAAACCTTTGGGTATTTTCCAAAAATTATTACGATTTAAAACATTAAACTCAGATGAAGGCCATCATAATGTGTTGTCAAACAATTTTGCTACAAAAATTGTGCTACCACTCAAAAGATAACATTGAGCATTTACAGTATTGTTTTGTCTTTGACATTAATGACATGAATTTTGATAACTATAAGAAAATAGTTATGTTTATACTTTTTAAAAATTTTTCAGTGTTCAGAATTAAAGCATTCACCATTTACTTTGAAACTATTATTTTTTCAAATATTTTATTTATTTATTTGAGAGAGAGAGAAAGGCAGATAGAGAGAAAATGGGTGCACCAAGACCTCTAGCCATAGCAAATGAATTCCAGACACATGTACCACCTTATGTATCTGACTTATATGGGTACTCAGGAGTTGAACCTGGGTCCTTAGGCTTTCCAAGCAAGCACCTTAACCACTAAGCCATTTCTCTAGCCCTGAATTTTTTTTTATTTTTATTTTTTACTTTCCAAGTGAGGTCTCACTCTAGCCCAAATTCATTCTGCAGTCTCAAGTTGGCCTTGACCTTACAGTGATCTTCCTATCTCTGCATCCAGAGTACTAGCATTAAAGGTGTGTGTCACCATGTCCAGCTCCCTTTTTTTGGGGGGGGGTGGGGAGTAAGTTTTAAGGTAGGTTCTAGCTGTATTCCAGGCTGACCTGGAATTCACTATGTAGTCTCAGGCTGGCCTTGAAACTCACCTTTATCCTCCTGCCTCTGCTTCCTGAATGCTGGGATTAAAGGTGTGAGCTACCATACCCTGCTGAAACTATTGTCTTTAAGTTAATTCATTTTGTGGCTTTAAGGACTGATGTTCCTTAGATTAGGTCCCCCATATTAAATATGATGAATGTTTTGGGGGGTCTTCTTTAGTTAAATATCATCAAGAAAATATCTTAGGAATAATGAAGCTCATCATTATTAATTATTTAATTAAATCCCCTGGTGTTTACTGATATGAGACAAATCCAGGTTGTATCCAGATTCTTAGAGTAGACTTTCTAAGTAAATATTTCTGTAACAAACAATTAAATTGAAACAGTTTCCTTTTCATTTACAAGTGGATACCAATGCTCCAGAATGGACGGCTGAAGACAGGACAGTTTTGCTTACCGGTCTCACTGGAAAAACCTCCACAGGCTTATTCTGTACTCTCCCCTGAGGTTAGTGCTTCTCAGCATTGGTCATTCAGACTGATTGATTTTCCTTCTTTTTTTTTTTTTTTGGTGCATCTGTATGTGTGTATGTGTGCCCACGCATGCGTGCACACACAGTATATGTGGTATGGTATGTGTGATGTGTGGTATATGCACAGTGTGTGCATGTAGAGGCCAGAGGAGACTGTTTGGTGTCTTCTTATAGCTCACTCATGTCTTTCTTTGAGACTGGGTCTCTCCTCAATCCAGAGCTGCTCCCATAATTCCTTGGTCTCCACCACTCCACAGACTGGGATAACAGAAAGGTGTGCCATGTCCAGCTTTTCAGGTAATGTCCTCGGGAGTCCAACTTGATGGTCTCTAGCCCAAGCGCTCTTATTTTTAAATGGTATGAAGTTTTAACCATAGAGCCATCTCCCTAGCCTAAAAAATTTTCATTAGAAAGGTGTCTACCAAACAAAGCCTTGCTATTTCTCTTATCTGTGTGTAGATGATGAAGTAATGTTACTTTACCTGATAATGAAAATTTCTCTATAAAAACTAGGACTTACTAGCTATATTAGCATGTGGTGGCACAACCTATAAAATCCCAGTACTTAGGAGGCTGAGGCAAAAGGATTGCACAAGTTTGAGACTAGTATGGGCTATATAGTGGCTTCAAGACTTATCTTAAATACCCTATCTTGACAAAACAAGCAAAATAACTTTCAAGAAGTGCTTAAAAGCTTTTGCAGGATGAGGTTTATGACAGGGTCTCATTTTGTAACCCAGGCTGGCCTCCAGTTGAATTTCTGATCCTTCTCCTTCAGCCTTTTCAGTGCTGGCACTATAGTCCTCTTCCCCCACACCTGGCTGCTTTTATTCTTTTTTTTTTTAAATAAGTATATTGGTTTTAAAACAAAAACAACATATAAAATGTAAACTCAAAAGATAAATTTGAAAAAAATGTATGTTGTTATGTGAGAGGCTCCTTTAAATAAATGAATATTTCTTAAGACTGCTCACATTTCAGTAAAAGCCTTGAGGAACTAAAACAGATTCTGTTTCTTAATATTTTTTGTTCTTGATCACGTAAGTAAAACTAATAGCTTTCAGTATGCACTACAAGAGATACTAGCAACCTTAGTGGTAAGGTGGCTTACGAGACTGGAAACAGGGCTAGAGGGATGGCTTAGCAGTTAAGGCATTTGCTTGCAAAGCCAAAGGACCCAGGTTTGATTCCCCAGGATCCATGTTAGCCAGATGCACAAGGTGACACAAGCGTCTGGAGTTTGTTTGCAGTGGCTGGAGGCCCTGGCGTGCCCATTGTCTCCTTCTCTCCCTCTTTCTCTACTCTCTTCTCTTTCTCTGTCAAATAAATAAAAATAAAATATTTTTTAAAAGACTGGAAAAAAAATTGTTTTAAAGTTGCCCTACTATATATTTTGTATATTATTTTTTAAATTCATAGAAATCTTTTATCTGTGTTTTTTTATAAAAACATTTTTCCCAAAGCATTATGAAATTTAATTAGAATATAATGACAGATCATAGTTCAGAATTAAAAAATACAAAATAAAGTAAAAAATTCATAAAAGTTATTTTTTTGCAAGGAGCTTGAAGGGGAATTTTTATAATATTTATTGTTTCAAGTACAAAGTATAATGGTTCAACTTTCCAGTGCTTGGCAGGGAAGGGACATAAAAAGATAAATATGAAAGTAGCCATAGCCAATATTTGAGATGCATCTGTGTATAATTGCATTAGCGTTAAGTGTATTTCCTTTCTCGTGTGTTGTGACTGCTACTGTAAAGGGGAAATTCTCTTGTCTTATTTTTCCAAGAAATATAAATAACAGATCTTTTTTTAAATCTCCAAGTAACTTCTATGAACCGACAGGAGATCTGAATTCTTCTCACAGTGTGTCAAACAGGAGAGGCCTCTTCATGTTCACTTTCAGAAATCTGGAATGCTGCTACTTTCTCTTTAGTAGTTCTTCATTCCTGGTTCTGAGCTGTGCTGATTTTGGGGCCAGCGTAGCAGAAACAATTTCTTTTTCAGTTTCTTTTCCAGTGGTGTTTTGTGGGTTTTTTTTTTTTTTAACTATCTTTCCAGGTCATAGAATATCTCGTTAATATTGATTTTTTTACTTTGCAGAAGATTTTGAAAGCAGTTATCCCACGGTCTTGCTACATTCTAACTCTGCTCTTTGCAAGCTACTCACTCATCTTCAAGATCACATTTATAGCCAAGCAACATCAGTGGAACATTTTCTGTCTGTTTAACCCATAAAATCTGTTCCCTTAAGTACTATAGGTCATTAAATATAGATGGAACAGTAAGAGAATATACCTCTGGCCAGTCTTCATATCCATCTCATTGCTTTAAAGTGCTGTGTCCCTGCTGTATCTATCATTCTCAGGACACATGGTGGGCAGTCTACGTTAGCTTGCTTTCTGTAGCATTCTTCTGTAAGTTAGCCATGTTCTTCAGCAAAATTGCCTAGACAAACCGAATTGTCAGAGCAGCGTATCTTTTGCCTGCCCCTAAACCACTGCTCATAAGCTTGTGCCCACACCATTGGTCTGTGGTCCCTCTGAAGACTGATTCTCTCCCCACACCCTCAGAGGTAGGAGTCATCCTCCTTCTCCTTGCTAACTCCCATAGGAAAAAGTGTTAATCAAGATAAACTGCCACTGTTCAAAAACCATACACCTCCTGAGGTGATGGTCCATGGTGGTGAACAGTGTCTCTTAGTGCCTCTTGCTGTAAGGTGGAAACATTGGTCTGAGCCCTGTCTTGTCAGTATTCTCCTGGTGGCATGTATTTTCAGAGTGCAACTCAAGCAATCTTTCAAATAAGTTTCCATTATTATTTTTAAAAATAACCCCCGAATCTATTACTCTGACCCATCCCACCATCTTGTCAGCACTCTGCCCTTGACACTCAGCACAGAACTGCTTCTGTTCCTCCAGCATAAGTACATTCCATCTCAGTCTCTTTGCTCTACCTGTGCTGGCAGGGCTATATCATGAGACCTGCTGTGTCTCCTACGTGCATTCACTCAGAAGCTGTCTGTCTCTAGAAAAGTCATCTATGACCATTTTGTCTTAGTAGGGTTCTCCACCACTTTAATCTTTTGTCTTATTCCTCATATCTTTAGCTCTCACTGTCCATTTAATGTCTCTTAGTTTTCTTTAGGGTGAAGGGTTGGGACTTTGTCTTGTTGTTGCTGTATTTACACATATTTACAATATTTGGCACACAATAAAAATTTATTAATTGAACAATAGGAAAGAAGCATGATTTTCTACCCACCCAAGTGTTCCATTGAGTTTTCCAGGAAAGCATCTTAGAAGTGATGGCTTTGCTTCACAACAAGTTGTCATTTGCCATGGTTACTCTTTTGTTGTTCTTGTTGTTTTCAATAGAGTTAGTCAAAGGAAATATCTTAGAAAGTATGCTTTTATGGAAAATTAGATCTGTTTTTATTTAACTGATTTACAAATGCAAGGTCAGTTTTCTGATGGGAGGTCAACGTTTTTTTCTAGTTACTCTGCTAAATATGATCATATTTAAGAATATGGAGACTATGGATATGACTAGCAGATACTGTGTGGAAGAATGACCCATGCAATTGAAAGTAACAGTTTTGTAATGATGTGTCTGTGTGAAGATGCCATGATGAAACCTATTACCTTGTATGTAACCTTAAAATTAATAAAAAGTTAATAGGTTTGGAAAAAATCATATATATTCTTTCAGTGCTTAAAACAAGTGAGAGAACTAAAAATCCAACATTTATGGTCATTGCTTAATACAATTTTTTATTTTATTTTATTTTTATTTATTTGAGAGAGGTAGAGTGAGAGAAAAAGAGAGAGAGAGAGAATGGGAGTGCCAGGGCTTTTAGACATTACAAACTCCAGATATGTGTGCCACCTTGTGCATCTGGCTTACGTGGGTACTGGGGAATCGAACTGAGGTCCTTTGGCTTTGTAGGCAAGTGCCTTAACTGCTAAGCCATCTCTCCAGCTCTGCTTAATACAATTTTATACTTTCTATCCTGGCTAGGATGGAACTTCCCTGGTTTCTTTTTAAAGAATCAAACTTTTTTTTTCTTTTGAGGCAAGTACCTTGCTGTGCAGTCCAGGATGGCCACATTCTTGTGATCATCCTGCCCCAGCCACATAAGTCTAGCAAGTACAGATCTGTACCACCACAACCTGGCTCAAGAGTTTGGACCTTTTGATTTTTTTTTTTTTAAATGATGTGTTTCCAAAGAAACAAATCTCTGAGAATGTCTTTGAGGGATTTTCTAGATTTGGCTAACTGAGGTAGGGGTCCTACACTAATTCTAGGAGGCACTGTTACATGGGCTAGGGACCCTGACAGAAAAAAAGAAGAAAGTGAGCCAAACAGCAGCATCCATCTCTCTGCTTCCTGACTGAGTATACACTATGAGCAGCTACTCCATGCTCCTGCTCTCACTCACTCCCCGCCACAGGGGACTGACCATGAATATTAAGCCAGAACAAAATTTCCCTTCCTTAAGTTTCCTCTGGTTAACTAATGCACTTGGCGTCCAAGCCAGTCTGGGGAGCCTTTTGGTGGAAGCTCATATCCAAACCACAGCAGTGTACTATATAGCTTGCACAGTAATCAGGGTGCTTTTGACCCTACTGTGAGTTGATGACATCTATTCTGCATTTCTCCTTACTCATTTTCTTATGAATTTATTTTCATAGTACATTAAAATAACTAGGGATATCTTTATCAAGTTTTTCTACAGATGTCTCATATATAAGTATCAATAATTGGGCTCATTTTGTTAACTAACTGTTAGAAACTTATAATGAGGGGAAGATCCAGGCCCCTAATGCTCCTTAGCAGAGTAGCACTATTCCTGAGCATATATCTTGAGGTTAGTGTCTTCAGCTTTCCAGGATCAAGATTTGTTAAATTAGAAAAGAAAGAAAGAAAGTAAGAAAGGGGAGCTAGAGAGATGGCTTAGTGGTTAAAGTGCTTGCCTGCAAAGCCAAAGGATCCTGGTTCGATTCCCCAGGACCCACGTAAGCCAGATGCACAAGGGGGCACACGCATCTGGAGTTCATGTACAGTGACTGGAGGCCCTGGCGCACCCTTTCTCTCTCTCTTTCTCAAATAAATAAATAAAAATAAAAACCAAAGATTTGTTGGAATCCAGGAAGCAAATTCATGCTTGATAAATTCATAGGAGAATGAAGCATAGACCTGCATGGCCATCTGACATCAGATTTTTTTCCTTATAGAATTGTGAAATTCTACATGATATATCATAAGTACCTGGACCTTTAAAAAAATTTTGTTTTTGCCTAAAATATGTCATAGTGAAAAATTAACTTGTATCTTACTTCACAAATTATACTTGTAGATTTTTATCTTACAAATATATTTGCACAAATATGAAAAGATCAACATACTCCATGTTTATAAGTTTAACGGTAGTTGTACTATAGATAGCATGCCAAGAGCTGGAGCACTAACCATAGCCTGCATATTGATGTTCTCCTCCCCAGGGCACATCCATGTGCCTTCTAACTGTAGAAAATTAAAAGGGTTTAAAGTTTGTCATAATATACATATGACAAAGTTTGCAGTTTTTACAAAATGTTTGTTTATTTGCTGGTGTGTATGTGAGTGTGTGTGTGCATACATGCACATGCCATGGCACATATGTAGAGGTCAGAGGACCACCTCAAGGTGTCTGTAAACCACCTTCTTTGAGACAGGGTCTCTTGCCACTGCAAATGAATGAGCTTCTTTATTTCCTGGTTCTGCCTCCCATTGTTATGGCCACATTGGGGTCACAGATGCATGTACCACTTTTGTCAGGCTGTATATCAATGCTAGGGAATTAAACCTGGACCATCAAGTAGGCTTTGCATGCAAGTGCCTTTAACCACCAAGCCTCTCCCCCAGCCCAAAACTTACTATTTCAATACTTACTTTCTTTCTTCCCTCTCTCCCACTCTCTCTTGTGTTGAACAAGACCTTATGCATGCTAGGCAAGCACTTCTTTAATGCTCCTTCAGCCTGTTTAGCTCTTCTTAAGTGTATAAGTCTGTTGCATTAAGTACCTTCACTTTGCTATAAAAATTAGCATGTAAAACTACCCTTTAAATGAAATATGTGCATACCAAAAGATAAGTGTTTACTTCTTTTATTAAATTCAAAAATTTATTTTAATACATAATTCTCTGAGACTTGGGTCAAGGGATTGGTTGTTGGCTGATTTTTGCAGGGCTGAGGATCTAACTCAGGGCCTTGTATATGATGGACATTGAGCTATACTCTGTATCCTGGGACTTGGTTTTTGCTATTGAGTATTTTATTACTAGGGCTTAAAGTTTCTGATATGTGTACTTTTTGCCCCTTCTAAGTCCATTCCCATAAAGTAAAGCAGAGGCAGAGGTAGGAGGGTCTCCCTGAGTTCTAGGCCATCCTGAGATTACATAGTGAATTTCAGGTCAGCCTGAGCTAGAGCAAGACCCTACTTGGAAAAAGAAAAAAAATCAAAGTAGATTTTTCCATTTAATTTATGATCCAAGCAAATATTCCTTTGACATTTAATTATATGTAGAATTGAATACAGCTTAGTCCTCACCCTGCTTTGACCTATAAATCTCCGAATGATATGGGCTCTTTTGCTTCTCCAGCCTCCTCTGCCATTGTTACCACACCATCCTCTCATTGGTTTCAAACTTCTGAGCTCTTTCCTGCCTCTAACACTTTAAGTCTTGCTCTTTGTTCCTGGTGTTCACATTGTTTGTCGCTTTGGAGAGGTATTTACTCACTGCCTAAACTTTCAACCCTCCCTTTCACCACACTGCAGACATGCTCTCAGATTTTTTTTTAATCCAGCTTTATTTACCTAACACTTAACTACTGTCTGAAATTATCTTTATTCTGGTTTTCACTTTCTCAATGAGTTAGCCTTGTCAATGACTTTTTCAATATCATGCCAAGAACTCAGGCTACAGTGGCAAAAATGAACAAAGAAAAACACATCAAATTTTAAAACTTTTGTGTGAAATCTAGAGAGAGGGATTAGTGGTTAAGGCGCTTGCCAGCAAAGCCAAAGGACCCAGGTTCAATTTCCAAGGATCCACGTAGGCCAGATGCAGAGGGTAGCACATGTGTCTGGAGTTCGTTTGCAGCAGCTAAAGGCCCTGGCACACCCATTCTCTTTATCTATCTGTCATCTATCTGCCTCTTTCTCTCAAATAAATAAAATAAATAAATAAACGAAAACTTCAGTGTGTCAAAGGAAATAACCAAGAAATGACATGGCAAAGAAGAAATGAAACAATAATTTTCAAAAATACTTACATGCTCCTTAGAAAACAACTAAAAACTAGACAAAGGATCTAATTGGCATTTCTCCAAGTACAACTCAAAAAAGGCCAAGTGTATGAAAAGGCATGTAAGACCTCTGCTTGGTCTGGAAACGCCCATCAGCAGCCCTGCCTCTCACCTCCCACCATCAGAATCTCAGTCCTCCAAAACGCTGGGAGACTGCAGATGCCTCACAGCTGTGGGGGAAGGGCATCCTTGTATGGTCTTGGTGGGAATGTAGATTCATTCACAAGTTCCTGAAAAAATTAAAATCAGAAGAACCATTGTAGCCACCAATGTATCTTGTGTGTATGTAGTCTGAAGAGTGAATTTTCCACTGTGTAAAGATCCTGCACTCCTGTATTCATTACAGCATTTTTCCTTAATGACTAAGAAAGGAAAACAGCCTAACAGAGGCATCCATCTATCTATCTATCTATCTATCTATCTATCTATCTATCTATCTATCTATCTATCTAATTGTTTAGCCTTAAAAGGATTCTGCCATGTTCTACTACATGTGTGAACATGAAGGGCATAATGCTAAGGGGAATGGCCAGGCATGAAACAAGACACATCATATGCTTTCATGCTTTCACTCAACCTGAAGACTTCACTTCACAAAGGCGTGGTTGAGCTGTACTTATGATTCTTGGGAAAAGAGTATATTTAAGCTATACCTGCCAGAAAGACAGAAACCAGAAGGGTTAACTATTCCAGATGACAAATATGTTAGTTTACTTAACTAAGCTAACCATTTTATTCTCTCTGTGTGTGTTATAATATCATGTTACACCCTTTAAACATACATAATACAAATTACATTAAAAACATAGGGGTGGGGCTAGAGAGATTGCTTAGTGGTTAAGACACTTGCCAGAGAAGTCTGAGGACCTATGTTCGACTCTCCAGGTTTCACATAAGTGAGATACAAAAGGTAATGCAAGCACACAAGGTCACACATACACACAAGGTGATGCGTCTAGAGTTCAATTACAGTAGTTGGAGGTCCTGGCATGCCAGGTCTCTCTCTTTCTTTCCCTCTCCCTCGGTTGGGCTTGCCTCAAAAAAAAAAAAAAAAAAAAAAAAAAAAAAAGAAGAAGAAGAAAAAGCATAGGGCTGGAGAGGTGCCTGAGTAGCTGAGTTTGATCACCAGGTCCTGCATAACAAGACAGATGCCATGATGGACTACTGTAATGGCAGCTTGCTGAAGGTCAGGTAGAAGGTAGAGACAGGAGAATTCCCTGGCAGCTGGTTGCATACTTACCAAAGAACAACAGTAGTGTGAGGTACAGAGAGAGAGAAGCCTTCCCTCAAATTAGATGAAAAGGTGAGGACCAACCTGAAAACTGTCCTCTGACCTCTGCATGCACACCATGATATGTGTGTATCTACATGTACACACACACACAGAGACACACACAAATAGACTACTATGCATGAGGGCTAAGAGTCTCAATAGGTTGTGGATCTTTGTAGGACCTACCACCCACTTTCTTAGTATTTTTCCATTTGAAGTAGGAATGACTATGTCATCCTGTCTCCATCCAACCCTGCCACCCGCCCCCCTACTGCCCTCCCTCCCCTTCCCCCATGTACTCTGCAAGCCTGTGACTTCTGTGGTTTCATAGGTTCACAGCTAGCGGGATGAATTCTCACCTCTGTCTGGTTTAGATGAGACTTAGCTTTAGACTTTAGACTTGATGTTGCAGTGAGTTAAGATTTCTGTGGCTGTTAGGATAGAATGAATGTATTTTCTAGGTCAGAAGAATAAAAATTTGGGGAGGGCTAAGACAGAATGCTGAAGGCTGAAGTGTGGCATGTCCTCCCACACTCCTATGTTGAAGATCTCACTTCAGGTATGGTGGTTTTGCTGATGTATTTGAAGATATCAGAGATTTAGTTGTTAGATGAAGTCTTGAGGATGGGGTTATCTGATAGGATTAATGCCATTGTAAGAAGAGATAAAGAGCTTGATTAACCACCTTTCACCACCATTATGAGGACACAAAAGCCCACTATCTGCAACACAAGGAGAGATCCTTCACTGGTAAACTGACCATGCTGAGCTCTTAGGTTGATCTTGGATTTTCAGTCTTTGAAGCTATAGGAAAATAAATTTTTGTTGTTGAAACTATTCATCCCAAGGAGGTGAGAGTGTTGCCAAAGATTGTTCTCTCATGTCTGGAGCATGATGGGCTTTGGCTAGATGGACCCGGCTCTCTCATATCTGGAGTGTGACTGGTGTTCTTTAGATGGAGCTAGAGCATTTTCTTGGGGCTTTGTCTCCTTCTTGGCTCTTTGGGATTGTTGGTTTCTCAGCATTATCAGCATCCAGTCTTGGATATGTAAGGTAAAAATAAAACACACACTCTACAGCCTTTCAGTTCCTTGCATACTGAATTGTTGTGTTCATTTTATTAATTATGTCCAGAGATTCTAGCTGTACATAGCAGAAGGAATTCACTTACATGCTTGCTTTTAAAAGTGATGTCTTGGTACTGGTGAGATGGCTCAATGCTTAAGTTTACTTGCTGTGCAAACATGAGGACCTGAGTTCAGTCCCTAGTACCCACATAAAAAACTAGGAGTGGCTATGCATGCCTTTAACCACAGCATTGAGGCTTGCTTATCAGTCACTATGAGTTCCAGGTTCAGTGAGAGACCCTGATAAAAGAAAGCAAGATAGAAGGGCTGTAAAGGACATCTGGTGCATTCTTGCCTCCACATGTGTGCACATAGTTAAAAAATTTAACCATAAGAGGAGTGTGTAAAACTATGTTTATAGGTAAGGGTTTAGAATGCTATAAGGAGCTTTGTATCTGGAAAGATAGAAACTAGGGGACATTATTTTCTGCCTTTGGCTTCTTGGATCTTTTAATTACTTTGTAAAAGTTACTTGATTTTTTTATATTAAAAATAACTTTTTAAACTTTTAATGATTAAAATATATTTCCATAATATTTTTGTTACTGAGATGGAACAATGTTTTATGAATTCATAATCATCATATTTGGTATCTTACAGGTTCCTCTACCTGGCATGAAATGGGTGGATAACCACAAAGGTGTGTTTAATGTTGAAGTTGTTGCTGTGTCATCTATCCACACACAGGTGAGTTTTAGTACTTTCTGTGATCAGATTACACTTCAGTGTATTCAATGTGTTGTCTCATTTATGTTAGTTTTATTATCTACTGTCATACTTATAGAAATATACACTACATAAAAATAGATTTAATTTTTTTAAGAAAACACCATTAACTATCATTAAAGACTTTTCCTTTTTAGTTGTCATTGATTTATTTGCATAAGAAGTAACTCCACTGTTTTTCTAGTTTCTGGTTCATGGTAAGACAAGCTAAGAAGCTGGTATCCCTTTCACTTTACTACTCAGAGGCTCAGGAACTGTGACAGAAGAGTTTTAAGGGATTATTTGCTGCACATTCCTCACTCGGCTTCTGGATCATGCCATGTCTTCCTCCAAGATTTTTTTTTCTTTTGTATGCGTATGTGTGTTCATATGCGTGGACATACATATGTGCAGTATAGTAGAGCGTTCTTGAATAACTGATATTTGTGGTGGCTATTTTACCACAATAAATGAAAGTGGGTATGTTTAATTGGAAACAATGTTTATGTATACCTGAGTATATAATTTTTGTATTATCAATTAATATTAGACATTGGATTGGGAAGTGTACATGGTTAAATTATTTAGTGCTGTGTTTATTCTTTGTTTTAGGATCCATATCTTGACAAGTTCTTTGCTCTGGTCAATGCTCTGGATGAGCACATGTTCCCAGTCCGAATTGGGGACATGCGAATCATGGAAAATAACTTAGAAAGTGAGCTGAAGAGCAGCATTTCAGCCTTGAATTCATCTCAGTTGGAACCAGTAGTTCGGTTTCTTCACCTTCTGCTTGATAAACTGATACTTTTAGTTGTTAGACCA
Organism: Jaculus jaculus; assembly: GCF_020740685.1. NCBI lineage: Eukaryota > Metazoa > Chordata > Mammalia > Rodentia > Dipodidae > Jaculus > Jaculus jaculus. Next base: position 96,947,265 of record NC_059106.1, on the reverse strand, counting down.
CCAGTCATTGCTGGCCAAATAGGTAATTGACTTTGCTTGGGGTGAATGTTATAATTAGGCATTTCTAACTTAAAAAAAAAAAAAAAAAGCTTTCTATGTACTGTTTTTGATTTTTTTTTGAGGAGCAGGATGCTATTGACTTGTTTATAATACCAGAAAACAATGGCTTTATTTATAAAAATGTGCCTTGTAGGGCTGGAAAGATGGCTTAGCAGTGCTTGCTTACAAGGCCTAAAGACCCAGGTTCAATTCCCTGGTGCCAACATAAGCCAGATGCACATGGTGGCACATGCATCTGGAGTTCATTTGCAGTGGCTAAAAGCCCTGGTGCATCTGTGTTCATTCTCTCTCTTTTTCAAATAAATCATAAGTAAATTTAAAACAAATGTGCCTTGTAGACCCAAACTACTGAAATAAATTTTATTCACTTACCAAATATTCTTTCTTTTTTATTTTAATTTATTTGAGAGCGACAGACAGAGAAAAAGACAGACAGAGAGAGAGAGAAAGAGAATGGGTGCATCAGGGCCTCCAGCCACTGCAAACAAATTCCAGATACATGTGCCCCCCTTGTGCATCTGGCTTATGTGGGTACTGGGGAATTGAGCTTTGAACCCAGATCCTTAGGCTTCACAAGCAAGTGCTTAACCGCTAAGCCATCTCTCCAGCCCTCTCCAAATATTCTCTAAGGACTTACTATGTGTCATGCACTGAGAGGCACTGCCAGGGCTGGGTTCCTGACCTTAAGTTCTTAGACTAGTTAAGATACAGAATCTGGGCTGGAGAGATGGCTTAGCGGTTAAGCGCTTGCCTGTGAAGCCTAAGGACCCCGGTTCGAGGCTCGGTTCCCCAGGTCCTACGTTAGCCAGATGCACAAGGAGGCGCACACGTCTGGAGTTCATTTGCAGAGGCTGGAAGCCCTGGTGCACCCATTCTCTCTCCCTCTATCTGTCTTTCTCTCTGTGTCTGCCTCTCTCAAATAAATAAATAAATAAATAAAAATACTTTAAAAAAATCATTCCGATCTTTTTAAAAAAAAAAAGATACAGAATCTCTGCAGCCTACATTTTCATTCATCTGCTATCCTTTTCTAGCACTACTCTACTTTTCTTTGCTCAGAATCACTGCATTCTCTTTTTGCTTGGGTTTCTCTGATGGAGAGCTGTATTCTCTCTATGTTGCTAAGCTTCACTCACCTACTTTTGTCAACAACAGAGGAAATGACCTTGAAAAAAAATTGAGCTAATCTACTTAAAGCAATTTTTTTAAGTGCCCTAAAGTGATGGCTCGGTGGTTAAAGTGCTTGCCTGCAAAGCATAAAGACCCAAGTTCGGTTCATCATTTATTACCCATGTAAAGCCAGATGCACAAGGTGGCACATGCATTTGGAGTTTGTTTGCAGTGGTTAGAAGCCCTGGCATGCCCATATTTTCTCTCTCTCTCTATTTCTGTGTTTGAAAATAAATAAAAAGTTTATTTAAAAATTGGCCAGTGGTGGCACAGGGAATAAATATCCAACTTCCTGAGTTTTTTTTTTTTAAAAAGAAACTGTTTAAGTGGATGAAAATTCTTCAATTGAGTTTTTAAAGATGAATAGTACTGTGATACAAATGTTTTTAATTGTTGAGCCAGGCGTGGGGGCACACGCCTTTAATCCCAGCACTCGGGAGGCAGAGGTAGGAGGATCGCCATGAGTTCAAGGCCACCCTGTGACTACAGAGTTAATGCCAGGTCAGCCTGGAACAGAGTGAGACCCTACCTTGAAAAACAAAACAAACAAATATTGTTAATTGTAGAAGTAAAATAATAGTTAACCCTTGTATCATATTTATCATGGAATAATGCTATGTGCTTTATTTTTATAAGTGCATGAAATCCCACAGTAACTCTGAGTAGTCATTCCTATGTAGTATGTGATAATATACCAGCATTTCATATCTCTAGAGTACCTCTCAATAGGAGTATCTACCAGTGAAAATTTTAAGAACAGTTTCATTTGATTGAAGGAATAAATGTTAGAAGAGAAGGAAGGATTAAGAGGGGCATAAGAATAAATTTGAGCTGTTTACATACTAAGATAAACAACTTGGGAGATAGAAGAAAAATGCAAGCTATGGAATGAGAAAGATTTTGTTAATGAAATCAGTCTGCAAGACAAAAGTGAAGGTACGTAGAACTGGCCTGTCAAGGAAGTGCATTGCTACTTCCTTTAGAAACAATATAAAAGCTTTAGTTTCTGATAAATTTGCAGAAAGCTTGAGGTTTTTCATGCATTACACATGTCTTCAGTGAGATAGTGTATTAGTTCCTTCCTTATGCTGGTCAGAAGCATCTGAAAGAAGGAAAATGTTAGTTTCTAGGGGATACATTCCATCATGGCAGGGGGAGTTAAGGCAGGCCAACTTGTTATATTGTAGCCAGAGTCCTAAAACAAGGTCCAGCTTTAAAACCTTCAACCTGCCCCTAGTAACCCATTTCATCCATCAAGGTTCTAGAACCTTTCAAAATACCACTACTAGCTGGGTATCAAGTTTTCAACCACATGAGCCTATGGGGGGACATTTTACCCTCAAACTACAACTGACTGAAAGGGAGGTCTGCTAAGATGAGAATAAGTAGTCCAGGTTTGAGGGCTCTTATGAGTTGAGCAGCTGCTTTGAGAAGGCAAGGCAGGGAATTAACCAAGAACCCAGGATGGCTAAGCCCTGCTCTGCTTCTCGCTGGTCTCTCCCCTTTATAGTTCAGTAACATAGATTCATCTAAATGACCATCTGATTTGATTACTCCACTTGTGGGAAAAGTCATTTGGCCATATTATATGCTCATAATTTTTGTTGTTGTTAAATGCATCATAGAACTGAGACTTTGATCAAAATGACTATTTAGTTTGCCTGTTTTTTTCGATGTGCTGTCTGTCCAAAGCCTTTAGTTTTCACACAATTCTGTGGTGCATTTACTTGACTGCCCACTCAGTAGAGTGGGTAGTGCTTATCCTGATACTTCAGATGTGCTACAGTTTATGCTCTTGATTTTTGAAGTCATCTTTAAATGAGAAGTTGGGGGCTAGGGAAATGACTCAGCAGCTAAAGGCACTTGCTTTAAAATCTGTCAACCCAGGTTTGATTTCCCAGTACCCACTGAAAGCCAAATGCATAATGTGGTACTTGCATATGGAGTTCATCTGCAGTAGCTAGAGGCCCTGGTGTGCTCATTCATATTCTCTCTTTCTCTCCCCCATTCCCTTTCTTCATAAATTAAAAAAAAAAAATTAGAAAAATGCAACAAGTTGATTCAGGGTTATACACAGGATAGATTTCTTGGTCACTGTCCTGTGCTTTGCATTGTTTACCCATAGTCCCTGCTATTAACATGATGTTCTGGTTTTCACTAATCAAACTCATGGTTTTCATGTTATATTAGCAAATGAGTTATTTTTTTTCTTTTGTTTACAAAAGTACTTTTTGTTGAGCTAATACAAAACATTGATATCAGTACCAAATATTTTTTGTATTGTTGTATACTGTCACTATACTTAAAGTCTGTAAGATAATGACTTTGATCTTTGTGAAACTTAGAATCTTAAATAAGTTAAAGCATTTATTTTTCTTGAAAGTTAATCTAGGGCAAGCATCTTTCGAAGCTATGGCATCTATTATAAATCGACTTCATAAAAACTTAGAAGGAAATCATGACCAGCATGGCAGAAACAACCTTCTTGCATCATATATCTATTATGTGTTCCGCCTGCCAAATACTTACCCTAATTCACCATCACCAGGTATTCTCTTTATTATGAAATTGCCTTTTACAAGTTAAGTGTTCATAACAAGACTGAGTTCATCATATAGCCCATGGTGTGATACGTTCATTCAGGAATTTTTATTTAAAGTCTAGAAAGAAAATTAACTGATGCTGGAGGGATGGCTTAGTGGTTAAGGCGTTTGCCTGCAAAGCTAAAGGACCCAGGTTCAATTCCCCTGAACCCACATTAGCCAGATGTACAAGGAGGCGCACACGTCTGGAGTTCATTTGCAGTGGCTGGAGGCCCTGGCACACCCATTCTCTTTTTCTCTTCCTCTTTCTCTGTCAAATAAATAAATAAAAATAAGATTATTTTTTTAAAAAAAGAAAATTAACTGTACTATGGATTAAAGTCTTATGTTTCATTTTCTGACATCATCATACTTACAGACCAGCATGTAAGCAGGTTGAAAATATGCACAAGTAAAGTTTCACTTAACTAAAATTGGAGATCTTCGTTAAATTAGTTAATAGAAATGAATCTTGAAAGTCACTTTGTCTGTCTTGAAGCATTTTATCATTCCTGTTAAAATGAATAGAATCTTTTGTCATTCAAAATATTCTTGGACATTAGTGAAGATATATAGTAGATTCCTAATAACTTTAAAATCTATAATAATCTATAATAAAATCTGTAATATATTTTTTAAAAAGGTTGTCTAGAAAAGATCTGGTCTCTTCATGGTCAGTAAAATAACAACCTTTCAGAATAGTAAAGCCCAAGTTGTTACTTCTCTTTAGTATGGCATTGTGATAATGGTACTAGTGGTTGGTTGGGGAGGGGATTGTCTTATTTGAATAACCCTTTAGTTGTTCAGCTAGCTCATGATTATGCTGTGCATACTTGTCAAGCTGCCCAGTGTTGGTCTGTATGAGTCATTATTATCACTAGTAATAATGGTAAGTGCCCTTCTGCAGTTATTGGCAGTATTACTGCTGGTAATGGTGACAAATGAATATGACATTTGAGCTAAAGAGATGGCCCAGTGTATACGTGTGTGATTAAGTACCTGAGTTTGTATCTCCAGGCACCATGTAAAAGCTGGAAGTTGTGGTAGGCTTCTGTAATCCAGCATGCTGATGGCAATATAGGGGGCAGGGACTAGAATTTCTTGGAAGCTAACAGATAAGCACAGCAGTGAACAGCAGCAAGAATGAGAGACCTCCCACCATGAGTGAGATGGGAAGAGAGGGCCAGCCCTTGAAAATGGTCCTCTCACCTACACATGCATGTGGTTGCACATTCATACACACATGTCATACACACAAATACACATACACCAAAAAATAAGAAACTGAAAAAATAGAGGCATTCCTTAGGAACACAAGTCCTGATCCTAATCTGATTACATTTGAGCCTAGGATTTTTTTACTTTGTTGCGAAAAGAGTTGAAATTTACTCATTCTGGTTCATAACTTTCTTTCTTTCTTTTTTAATTTATCCTTATTGAGTTCATTTTTATCAATTCTTTGGTAAAAATAGAACAGGATGGGATGGAGACATGGTTCAGCAGTTAAGGTGCTTGCTTACAAAGTCTAATGACCCAGGTTCAATTCCCCAGTACCCACCTAAAGCCAGATGCACAATGGTGTATGCATTTGGAATTGTTTATTTTCCAGTGGCTAGAGGCCCTGGCATGCCCATTGCTCTTGCTCTTTCTCCCTCTTCTCTCTCTCTCCCTCTGCTTGCAAATAGAAACAACAAGCTGGGCGTGGTGGCACACGCCTTTAATCCCAGCACTCGGGAGGCAGAGGTAGGAGGATCGCTGAGAGTTTGAGGCCACCCTGAGACTACAGAGTGAATTCCAGGTCAGCCTGAGCTAGAGTGAGACCCTACCTCGAAAAACAAAACAAAAACAAATATAAATGACAATATGACCCAAAATTGGGGTTCATAAACTTGGTAGACCTCTCCTGAACTCCAAAATCCTGCATGACTATGAGGTCATGAAAGCAATGGCCACTTTGTATCTGAAAGACAGAATTCTTGAGCATTCCTCATCTTCTGGCTCTTTCTTTCCAATCCCTCTTGCCCAGTGTTCCTCTGAGCCATGAGAGGGGTGCTATAGGTGTCTCACTTAGTGCTGACCACTTAGCAGTCATCCATTCTCAGCATTTTAGTGAGTTTTTTTTTTTTTAATAAAAAAAAATTTTTTTATTAGTTTTCTATTCAGCAAATACAAGCAGTTTGGAACCACTATTAGGCTCATCTGTGACCTACCCCCTCCTCAATGGCCCCTCCTTGTTGATGTATATGGGTCGTGCATTGTGGAATTAGCCCACAGTGATTGGTACGATAAATGTCTCTGCATATTATGACCCAACATGTGGCTCTGACATACTTTCCACCCCCTCTTACGCAAAATTTCCCTGAGCTATGTTGGGTTCATTTTTGGTCTGCTTCAGTACTGAGGTGTTGGGGGCCTCTGAGGCTCTGGCTCTCTGATTTGGTAGGAGTGGATTTTTCTCTGTGTTGGTCTCCTTTCCCCTTTGTGCTGGTATCTGGTTCGTCAGGAAAACAGCACCTTTGCTTGTTTTGTCAATTTTCCTTAGTTTCAGTTGGGCCCCTTTTGAGGTATGATGGGGCAGCTCTCTCCTCAGGATCTGTATCTATCTGAAAAAGAGAAGCAGAATCTCCAGTGGAGAGTAACTTAGCAACAGGACAAATGAGATAACCCTTACTTTTTTAATAGAGAGTTTAATAGGTGTAGGCCCCCTTGTAGCCCATGATTGATGGTAACTTGATATTGGAGAGTGGACTTATGTTTGGATATGGTTCTGACTTGTTTCCCAGCTCCAGCTATGGGTCCTGTACCACTGAGGAGATCAGTTAGCCAAATCAAGAGCAGTTGGTTCCCCACCATGGCTGTGTGCCACTATTGCACTTGTGTGGGCATCACAACAGGTTATTTGTTGCTAAGTAGGTTAGACCATGAGTTGCTTGGACAGATATTGGTCATTTCCCCCAGTCGCCTATGTAGCACCTTCTGGCGCTAGACACGCTGACTATCTGGGGACTGACTCTCTCCTGGCCTCCAGCCATGCCGTTCCATTTTATGCGTCAGCTGCATATGGAGTCTTCAGCAATAGGGTCTTACCGCTGATCTTTGGTGGGTCATCAAGTACTCTGACAGAAATCTGTCATTCTTTTAGGAAACCTTGTAGGTTTCTCTGATCAAAAGCTCATTGTGGATGATAGCCCCATGCTGGTACTGGGAGTTACAGGTCAGTGCCCACTAAGAAAATGAGGGAAAAAGATAACTAATATACAAGAGTTAGAGAGGAGAGAGAGAGGGGAGGGGGAGAGGGAGGGAGGGAAGATATAGAAGATTTAGGTTAGACTTGATCCTACCCTCTCCAGTGTCTTGTGATTTAGGTGTTTCCTGTAAGGGCCTGATGAAGGTTCAGCCATTTGGTCTGCCTTTTAGGAAGTAGAATTTTATGGTACCATTGCCATTTGGGTCTAGATTAGTGTTTCCCACCCCTTTAATGCCCTCCCCTCATTCACCTTGAGTATGTGAGTGTTTGAGTGATAGTAGGATGTCTAGAATGCTCCTCCATTTACCCTTTCATTCAGTGTAGTATTAGGATTCTACATATTTTATAAATTGTCTTTTTTTAATGTGTTAGCCTGAAAGATTATATACACTAGTTGATAGTTTTGTATCATTTTCAAGTAGGACATTCAGAAAGATTTTGTAATTAGGAAAGAGGGAATTATGTTATGGATAGAATTGCTGGGTACTTTTGTTTTTACAAAACGTGATTGAAATGAAGAAACAGGCAGATAAATTATGGTCATAATTGCTTGATTTTTTTTTTTTGTATTTATAGAACATGATTAAAAGAAGATGTAAGGCTTGATTTTAGTCAGACAAGGGAATATTTTACTTGTTTCTATCATCTGAACTCTTGCAATTATCTTGAGTTTTTCATACATACATAATAAAGTGCCTTTTGGTTATTCTTCATATTATCACTTGTTAGCGTGGAGAATGAAAGCACACTCTGGCCTCAGAGATACTGGTAATAATGGGCTGTCCTTTAGTGACCATGCATCAAGAAGCAGAGCAGGAGGGTGGGGAAAGAAAAGGAAGAGGAATTAGCTGCAACATTAGGCTCTTAGATCAAACTATGGCTGAGTGATGGTGGTGTTTGTTTGTTTATTAGATACAACTATGAGCAAAGGTTGTATGTGTGTGTCTTGTTTCATTTTTTGTTGCGCATGAAAACTAGAAACATTCAATTGTGATTTTAGTGATTTTCATATGGTTTTGTCAACTTCTATAAAATAGAATATATAGCCGGGCGTGGTGGCACACACCTTTAATCCCAGCACTCGGGTGGCAGAGGTAGGAGGTTTGCCATGAGTTTGAGGCCACCCTGAGACTCCATAGTGAATTCCAGGCCAGCCTGGGCTAGACTGAGACCGTACCTCAAAAAACCTAAAAAATAAAATAAAATAGAATATATAGCTACCATTAGTTCTTGAGTGTTACTGCTCGTGATATTTTGTGTAGTGAAACAAAAGCAAATTATACTTACAGAAGTTTTAAAAGTGGCAGGATTTTTTTTCAGGTCCTTTCTTAATTTTCTTTGTTACTATGTGCTATTTTATATGCAACTCTAGGTCCTGGGAGTTTGGGAGGATCTGTGCATTATGCCACCATGGCTAGATCTGCCGTGAGACCTGCAAGCCTTAATTTAAATCGTTCTCGAAGCCTTAGTAATAGCAACCCAGATATATCTGGGACTCCCACATCACCAGATGATGAAGTCCGGTCAATCATTGGAAGTAAGGTAAACTGAAGACTTGATTTTCAGTTAATGAAGAAATGAGAAATGTTAAACATATTTTATGCTTAAGTTTGAGATGTATTTGAGTTACAATAAGTAAGACACTGTATATTTCAACTCTGTTTGCATTTAGGAATAAGCAAGAAATTATACCATCCCTTTTCTGTCAGTGAACATTGTTTCATGTTCCTGTTAATATGCTTACATTTATAAAGTAGTTTATGCACTCTGAAAAAAGAAAATCCACCAAATTCTAGAATCTGCCCAGGATACCTAGGCACATAGAATGGACTGCTGCTGGGTGCTAAATGTCTGCATTGATTTTCTATAGCACTAAGAGGTGTCTGTGGGGCTGGAATGATGGCTTCATGGTGAAGCTGCTTGCCAGCAAAGCCAAAGGACCCAGATTTAATTCCCCAGAACCCATGTAAGCCAGATGCACATGGTGATGTATGTGTATGGAGTTCATTTGCACTGGCTAGAGGCCCATTTCTTCCCTCCCTCCATCCCTCCCCCCCCTTTCTCTCTCTCTGTCTCATAAATAAATATAAAATAGAAGGGCTGGAGAGATGGCTTAGCTGTTAAGGCATTTGCCTGTAAAAGCAAAGGACCCAGGTTCAACTCCCCAGGACCCATGTAAGCCAGATATACAAGGGGGCGCATGCATCTGGAGTTCGTTTGCAGTGGCTGGAAGCCCTGAACACCCATTCTCTGAGTGCCTCTTTCTCTCTCCTTTTCTCTCTCTGTCTCTCTCAAATAAATAAAAATAGAACAGAAAAAAAGAGGGACCCATGTGACAGACATTTAGAAGCAACATGTCATCACTGAATAAGACTGGAGAAATGGCTCAGCAGTTAAAAGCACTTGCTTGCAAAGCCTGACAACCTGGTTTGTTTGCCCGGTACCCACATAAAGCCAGATGCACAAAGTGGCTCATGCATCTGGAATTGGTTTGCAATTTGCAATGACAGGATACCCTGGCACATGAGTTCATTTCTTTCTCTCTCTCTCTCTCTCTCTCTATCCCTCCCTCCCTCCCTCCCCCCCCTCTCCTCAATAAGTAAACAAATACTTTTTTGTTTTTTTGAGGTAAGGTCTTGCTGTAGTCCAGGCTGACCTGGAATTCACTATGTAGTCTCAGGTTGGCCTTGAACTCATGGCAGTCCTACCTCTGCCTCCTAAGTGCTGGGATTAATGATGTGTACCACTATGCCCCACACCTGAATGACAAATACTTTTTAAATCTAAACTATCAAGAATAGTTATCAGGGCTGGAGAGGTTGCTTAGTGGTTAAGGCACTGGCCTATAAAACCTAAGGACCCCTGTTTGATTTCCCCATTACCCACATAAGCCAGATGTACAAGGAGGCACATGCGTCTGGAGTTTATTTGCAGTAGCTAGAGGCTCTGTTGTGCCTATTCTCTGTCTCTCTCCCAAATAATAAGTGAATATTTTATTTAAAAAGAATAGTTATTAGCCCCTGTTACAGTAAAGCTATACTTCGTGTACAACTGTGAACTCCATAGGATTAGGAAAGAATTATTTATTTAATGATGATTAATGATTATCCTCGATGAGAGAGGTCACCTAGAATAACATCTAACTACGTTTAACTTGGAGCATCTATTATTACCCCACCAAAGTATTTCAGGGAAAAGAACTTTAACCTTTTTATATACAAAGTACATAAATAGCTCAGAGTGGAAATAAAATGAACAAAAAACCCAAGGCCTCTAAGTGATCACATCAGGTTGTAGTTTTGTTTCTTTTTTTAAAAAAATAATATTTATTTATTTGTTTATTTATGAGAAAGAGGCCAGTAGAGAATGGGTGTGCCAGAGCCTCTAGCCACTGCAAATGAACTGCAGATATATCCGCCACCTTGTTTATGTGGGTACTGGAGAGTCAAACCTGGGTTCTTTGGCTTTGCTAGAAAGTGCCTTCAATGCTAAGCTATCTATCAAGCCCCAGGTTATATTTTGACCAATCTGCTTCAAACTGTTGAAAGGAGAAAAATATCATTTATAGAGACTCATAGCCTTTTCCTCTTGTAATTAAGATATGAGAAAGAATTAATAACCCTATTTTAATATCCTCATTTATGTGAGCCACAGTAGAACTTCTGTAGGTCTAGGTGTGCTGCCCTGTGGTGGCACACCTATAACCCCAGCACTGTAGGCTAGGGACAATAATCGCAAGCTTGAGGCTATATGGACAGAGCCTGTCTCAGAAATAATGTGATAATTATAATGAAGTATACAATCTGGATGCTTTAATAAAAGTAAAGGTATGGATTTTAGGTGAGATAATTTGACTATTAATCAAAACCATTGTAACTATTCTTAAAGTTTGTATAGTTATAGAAGTATTTATGTCTTATATTGGTAGAAAAAATTTATACTCAGAAACTTGTAATTAATTTATTTTAATGAATGTTAAACTAAACTATATTAAACATTCATATAACTGCCACTCATTTGCAGGGGGGGGTTCGAGGTAGGTAGACTTTAACCCAGGTCAATCTGGAATTCACTATGGAGTCTCGGGGTGGCCTCAAACTCATGGTGATCCTCCTACCTCTGCTTCCCAAGTGCTGGGATGAAAGGCATGCGCCACCACACGTGGCTAGTATCACTCATTTTAAAGTAACTTTCTCACATATCAAAAATACATTTTTCAGTCGGGCATGATGGCACACGCCTTTAATCCCAACACTCGGGAGGCAGAGGTAGGAGGATTGCCATGAATTCAAGGCTACCCTGAGATGACAGACTTAATTCCAGGTCAGCTTGGACCAGAGTGAGACCCTACCTCGAAAAAACCAATATATATATATATATATATATATATTTTGCCAGGCGTGGTGGTGTACACCTTTAATCCCAGCACACAGGAGGTAGAGGTAGGAGGATTACTGTGAGTTGGAGGCCACCCTGAGACTCTAGTGAATTCTAGGTCAGCCTGGGCTAGAGTGAGACCCTACCTCAAAAACTCAAAAAAAATTTTTTCTTCCCTAGCCTTATGAATTTAATAAATTGGAACATGTCTATTACTAACTTAGAGATCTTTAGAAATATTTTTCTTTCTAATTAAACTACTTTGGCTTTTTGTGCACTCTAGAGAGAGTGCTGTACAGAAGTATATAGGGCATTTCGGAGAAACTTAAGCCATATGGGAATTGCCAGGAGAAGGCTCTTCCTGCTTAGGGACTGCTAGTGTGTTTGTTCTTGTTTTCAAACTTGATTGTGTCTTGTGTTTGGGTTATACTTAAAGTATGTCTATGCCATATAGTCTGTAAGTAGAATGAGTCAGATATGTAAACTGTTATTTTGCCATCAGAGCGCTACAGATTGCAATTTCCTCAGAGTCCTACTTTTTAAAAATATATTTTACTTATTTATGTATTTGAGAGAAAGAACAACAGGGTAGAGAGAGAGAGGGAGAGAATGGGCACGCCAGGGCCTCCAGTCATTGCAAACAAACTCCAGATGCATGTGCCCCCTTGTGCATCTGTCTTACATGGGTCCTGGAGACTTGAACTGGGATCCTTTGGCTTAGCGCCATCTCTCCAGCCCCTGGAGCTCTACTTTTAAAATATATCTCTTAATTTCTATAAGACTTAGATTCTGACTTATCTAGTATTATTGGAGTTACTTTTTTATAAATTTAATACATTATAACCTTGAGAGTTAATTTTGAATTTTTATTTCTTTGCAAGCAAAGAAAGGAGAGAGAGAGAATGGTGTGCCAGGACCTCTAGCCACTGAAAACAAACTCTACATGCATGCACCAATGTGCATCTGATGTTACATGGGCACTGGGGAATTGAACCCAGGTCATTAGGCTTTTCACAGAAGCGCCTTACCCACTGAGCCATCTGTCCAAGCCCATCCTTGAGATTTAGAACAAAAATGACTCTATACATTGGAATTATTTTATGCCTTTTTTAAAAGTCATTCAAGGGCTGGAGAGATGGCTTAGCAGTTAAGCACTTGCCTGTAAAGCCTAAGGACCCAGTTCAAGGCTCAATTCCGCAGGACCCATGTTACCCAGATGCACAAAGGGGCGCGTGTGTCTAGAGTTTGTTTGCAGTGGCTGGAGGTCCTGGCACGCCCATTTTCACTCTCTCTCTCTGCCTCTTTCTCTGTCACTTTCAAATAAATAAATAAAAATAAAAAAATTTAAAAATAAAAAGTTTTAAAAGTCATTTAATGAAGCCAGGTGTGGTAGTGCACACCTTTAATCCCAGCACTCGGGAGGCAGAGGTAGGAGGATTGCCTTGAGCTCAAAGCCACTCTGAGACTCCATAGTGAATTCCAGGTCAGCCTGAACTAGAGTGAGACCCTACCTCAAAAAAAAAGTCATTCAGTGAAACATAATGATTTTTCATAAGCATATGCATATAAACTAACTTCTGTAAAAAATCATCATAACATAAGAATTTGTCTTACGACAACCTAGCCCTGTCTTAATTAATTTTTTTTCTTGTTTTGGTTTTTTGAGGTAGGGTCTCTGTAGCCCAGGCTGACCTGGGATTCACTATGCAGTCCAAGACAGCAGAAAGAGAGAATGGGCTCACCAGGGCCTCTAGCCACTGCAAATGAACTCCAGATGCATACACTACTTTGTGCACCTGGCCCTATGTGGGTAGAAGGAAAGTGAACTTGGGTGATTAGGTTTTACAGGCAAGCACTTTAACCACTGAGCCATCTCTCTAGTCTGCCCTTTCTCTGAGACTGATATCGCCTTTTATAGCCCAAACTGACCTCAGCCTCATCATCTTACTGCCTCAGCCACCCAGAAGTCATGATTACAGTTTTGTGCCACTACATTATAGTCTAAAGTTTTATTTAAATGGCTTTATATTTTCCCCGTTTAAACTTATTTTTTGAGTTGGTGGGGCAGCACACCTGTGTGTGGGTGCACATGCACGTGTATGCCCATGAAACAGAGGCCAGAGATCCATGTTTGGTGTTCCCCCCCCCCCCCACTTATTCTTTGAGATAGAGGTGGGGTTTGTTTTTGTTTTTATTTGTTTGTTTGCTAAACCTAGAGCTCACTAATCTTGGCTAGATTAACTGTCTAGGAAACCTCATGGATGTCCTGTTTCCCCTTCCCCTCCAGTGATAGGGTAATAGGTACACATTTAATAAAATGTTCTGGGTTCTGGAGTCTGAACTAAAATCCTCATGTACTGCAGACCCTTTACCTACTTAGTCATCTCTCCACTCTGTTTTCCTTTTTCATAGGAAAAAAAATTGGTAGCTACTTTCATATTGGGTTTTCATCTTTTAATGGTTTATTTCATGTCCTAAAGGAACCTGGACTTTTCATCCATTTGTTCATCAGTTATCTTACTGGCCTGGTGACTCAAGAAACTCTTCTCCTTTAATCATTTTGCAGTTATTTATCTCTCTTTTGTTTTTGCATTTGTATGGGGGTGCAGGGTAGATGAAATGTGATATGTATCCTTGTATGTACAGCTGTGGTGCCCTCTGCACATCCAGAGACCAGAAGAGCACTTGAGGTGTGCCCTCCCATCCCTCATCTGCTTGTTTCCCTGAGATAGAGGCTCTTCATTGATCCCAGAGCTTTGGCTTTTCATGAGCCCCAGCAGTTCTCCCATCCCTGCTCTCTACAGAACTGGGGTTACAGACATGTGTGGCCACACCCAACTGTTTATGTGTGTCCTGGAGAATTAAATTCAGTGGTTTTAGGTCCCCTCAGGCCCTCATTCTTTTTTCCTTTATTTATTTTAGTATTTTTAATTATTACTTATTAGAGAGAGAGAATGAGCTCGTCAGGGCCTTTCGCCACTTCAAACAAGCTCCAGACACATACACCACTATGTGCATCTGGCTTACATGCATAGAAAGTGCTCTTAACTGCTGAGCCATCTCTTCATCCCACTTTTAAAAGCATTTTTATTAACAATTTTTATATGTATATAAAGTATTTTGATACTAATTCCCTCTATTACCTTCTCTTGTAACCTTTTCCTTTATTTTGCCTCACTATGGTTTTATGCTAGGTATTATCACTACCAGTAACTTTAATCCAAATCTCAACTTCATACATCTTATTCTGTCTGTTCTAATTTTCTCTGTAATGTCCCAGTTCCAACAGTTTCCCTATGCTTGTGCTGTTTCTCATCACTTGATCCTGCTGTGAGTGTGTGTGTGTCTTAATGTTCCTCCATCCTCCTTTGTCGACGTAAAACCCATCAGTTTTTGTAACTACTCCCAGTACAACCAAACTTCAATTCCCCATTTCTACTCACTTGAAACCATTCTTGACCCAGTTGACTATCTATACCATACCATGGCACCTAGTCTCATTTGAAATTCCCCAAGGTCATGAATCTCAAGAGGACCCTTCATGCTGTCACACATTTTGGTATGCCACTCACTACTTCAATCTCCTGGGAAATGAGCTCTCTGTTTCCTTGGGCAAACTAAAGTCTTTAGAAGAAAATGTTCATAGATACTGACCATTCTCTACCATAATTTGCTATCAATGGACTAACTATCCTTTATTCTAAATCAATAACTTTTGCTTGTATATAAATCCCTACCTCCTTACCTACTCAAGCTTCACCCCAGTTGATCTTTTATCTCTGCCTTGCACTATTTCTTCCTGTACAGATAGTCATTCCCATCCCTATATAGGCAAATTATTATTTCTCTCACTAAAACAAATGCTTTTTAATATTTCTGCTGCTACCTTCTTTACTATTCCTCCTACTGCTGCTTGTAGTAAAATCCCTTATGGAAGAGTTTGCTATACTTGGTATCTGCACTCCTTTTTATTAGTTTATTGCAGGAGTGCGGCGGGGGGGGTGAGGGGGATGGAGGTGCACATGTATGACAGCAGGCATACGGAGGTGAGAGGATAAACTCAGGTGTTGGTCCTTGCTTTCCACTTTACATTGAAGCAGGACCTGCCATTGTTCACTGTTACATTCACAAGGTTTGCTAATCCTCGAGCTTCTAGTGGATTCTCTTGTCTCTACCTTGCAGTGAGTGTGCTGGGATTACATACATCACTCACTACTGCATCTGGCTATTGGGGTCTGAACTCAGGTGTCATGCTGGCACAGCAAATGCTCTATCTGAGGCTTCTCCCCAGCCTGGCACCTTCACTTCTTTTACTCTCATTGTCTACTCAGCTAAATACTCCTACCATCTTCCATCCAAACTGCACTTGTCAGTATCACCAGTGCTCTCCATTTTTCTAATTCCAATAGTTGTTTATCACAGCCCAGTTACTTTACCTTCTAGTTTTTTGGGGGGAAAAAAGTCATCTTCCTTGGTTGATTCTGTGTGCTTGCTTGCTATGGCTCTGCATTAGTTTCAGGTTCTTTGTGGGGTCATCCTTTCCTGATCTCTTTCTCTAGAAATGCTCCAGGCCTCTTGTATCTATCTCTCTTCTAAGTCTTATGGTTTATTAAATTCCTGAGAAGTGTTGGCTAATAATAAATTGCATTATTTCGTCAATCTAGATCTCTGTCATGAATTCTACTTTGCTGCATTTCTAAATTCTTGTGTTTAAATGCATATATGTTAAAAGTAAAGCTGCACTGCTTTCCTGTACTGAAATTTGAACCCAGGGCCTTCTATAACATCTAGTTCTTACTGTCTCTTCCACCTGAGTTTTGAGTTATCTCTCTCCATAAATTAATTTAATAGTCTTAAGATAATTTCCCTGCTATTACTCTGTCTTCTGTCCACAGCATAGTAAGTAGAGTGTGCTTTAAAATTTGAAGATTTACAAAAGAAATTAAGTTAGATTATGCCTTCCCTATTGTCTTTTAGCCCTTTAAGACTTGATTTAGGAGGTCACCTTCCCTATGAGGTCTACTCTGAGACTTTTACCTAAATGTATAACCAGTGACTTTTTCTCTCCAGCTTTGGCCCTATGTTTCCTAGCCCCCCCCCCTTTGTTTCCTATAATATGTACTCCTTTCTTTGAATGTTGTTTTATGAATTAGTTAATTCTGATGTTACTTTTAGTGCCTCCCCTTATCAAACTATCCCCCTGCATGTTGACAAAGATTGTTGTTGACTGGCACATCTGAAGCACCTGTTCTATCCAACCTATGGAAGGCGCCCATATGGAAGGTAGATATTTGTCCAGTGGAAGTTGGAGATACAGCTCATGGTTAAAGGCACTTGCTTGTAAAACCTTCTGACCCAGGCTCCATTCCTATGTACCCACATAAACTGGATGCAAAAGTGGCAAACGTATATGTTTGAGGTGGCAAGGGGTCCTGGTGTACCAATACACCCACGTACATGCAAATAAATAAATGACTTGAAAATGAGGTTATGAGAGCAGGAATTATGGAAGAGAAAAATATAATTCTATATTCCTCAGGTGCTTGTTTGTTACTTTGTAACATGAGCAGTTACTAAAAGTTTAATATGAAATGGCAGGAAAAGGGCTGGAGAGATGGCTGAGCGGTTAAGTGCTTGCCTGTGAAGCCTGAGGACCCTGGTTCAAGGCTGGCTCTCTCTCTCTCTCTCTCTCTCTCTCTCTCCCTCTCCCTCTCCCCCCCCCTTCATCTTCTGCCCTGTTCTCTCTCAAATAAATAAATAAAAATAAAAATACTTTTTTAAAAGAAAGTGAAAGAAGAGGCAGGGTCAAACAGAATCATGGAGTTATCATTGAGCAATCATTTTCGGCATGTGAGATATAATAGAATTAAGGTCAACAAATGGAATAGGTTTTGATTTTCCTTTTTTTTTTAAAACTCAGTTCAGGGGCTGGAGAGATGGATTAGTGGTTAAGGCAAAGGACCCAGGTTTAATTCCCCAGATGCACCTCATGTGTATATTATTTGCAGTAGCAAGAGACCCTGGAGTACCCATGCTTGTGTGTGTGTTCTCTCTCCCTCTCTCAATTAAAAAAAAAACAAAAAACAAAAAACTCAGTTCAATTTAGAGCTCATAGTATTTTTCATGAGCATTTAAAAGGGTGATGTTATGAGAACTGTAGGGGTTGGTACTTCAAGGTGATTCCATTGCATGGAGAGGAAATACCTTTAAGTTCTCTATCTAATGATTTTAAAAAGAGTTATTGTATAATATTTTGGGGAAGTTATGCCTTATATATACCTAAAATTTTTGGTTGCTTTAACAGTACTAATTAAAGACATGTTTGCATTGGAGGGTCTGAATTTCTTTAAGAATAATTTATAGCATGCAACATGTAATATTTCTTTCCTTTCCAACTGCTTTCTATTATATGCTTAGGGTTTAGATCGCTCCAATTCCTGGGTTAACACTGGTGGTCCAAAAGCTGCCCCATGGGGATCCAACCCCAGCCCAAGTGCAGAACCAACACAGGTGGTGTTTATGTTAGAGGTGTTGTCATTGGCTGCTGATGTTTCCCTGTAGAACGTGACTTTTCAGTACATATGTGATTTCAGTGGCTTGCTTTGTTTTAATCATTAAAAAGTGTGTACTTTTTGTTTACTTAGCACATTTCCCAGCTACTATGCATGAATACCACCTGTTGCACCAGTTATTGTTTTCTGTCTCCATATTCCTTACATGCCTCCCATTACTTGAGAGCCTGCTGCATATGCACCTGCTACTTTTGTAACGAGCTCCTCTTCAGAGCTTGCACGTCTCTCATAGGAAATCTTTTCATAGAGAAGACCCAGCTGTTTTACATTTGCTTTTGCTTTAAAGTGTAGATAGTGTGTCATTTTCATGTAGCCTTTATTTTGCTTTTATGTTTGTATCACTTAATGGAAGGACTGGTAGTAAGTTGAAATTAAACATGAACAGTGTATGATATCTATGCTCTAAGATTAAATGACAGATCAAAACTCCATTTTAATTTGTACTGTTGTTGCAAAGTATGGAATCTGTTCTACTTTAGTTGAGTTAGATTTTGCTTTCTTTATGCTAGTTGCTTGATAACTAATACTGCATGGAATGTCAAAATGTACTTCTTACCTGTGTATCAGCTTTGGTGGAAAATACTTATGTTCTTAAAGAAAAAAATTCAATTGTTTGAATTTATAAATGATTCCATTAGATACAATATATGACAAGCTTTAACAGTGGTGTTGGTAATAGTATAAAAGTAAAAGAAATTCTAAACCTGTAATTTCCTTGATGAAATACAATATCATTTCTCTTTTGGTCAAGTACCAGTTGAGAAGTATGTTTTACCCTATGTGTTTTTTACTAGATATGTGCATGTAGATATGGATGATTATACAGATAAAAGTTTCATTCTTTGCAACACTACATACATTACCATCACTAATTTTAAAAACTGAAGCCATATAAAAGATATTTTGATACTTGTTTTTAATGCAGCTGAAAATGTTAATAAATGAGATCAGCAAGTGATTGTTGAAACCTCAGGTAAAACTTACAAAATTGTACATGACCCTTGAGCTGCAAAGTCCCCCACTGCTGTGTTAATGTTATCTCGTCATCCATCCATCTTCACTCCATAGGCTATGGATCGAAGTTGTAACCGTATGTCTTCGCACACAGAGACGTCAAGTTTCTTACAAACATTAACGGGACGCTTACCAACTAAAAAGGTAGATTCATATGAAAACAATTTGTTGAAGGGGTCAATAATTCCAACAATTAAGAAGTTGTAAGGGCTCTTTACATAGCCAGCATGAAGTAAATTGAAATAATTTTCCTGTGTTTAAAAACCCACCTGAGAAAATGAAAAAAAATAAAATAAAAAACACCTGAGCTGTGCCATTTGCTGGGTGCCCCTCTCCATCCAGCCTTTCTTATATTTGGTGATGTGAATTCAGATTTGATCATCAAATTTTAGTACCAGAAAAAATGTTTCCACTTTCACTTCTATTTCTGTAACTGCTTCTATTTTGTGTTTTAAATCTCCAGGGAGAGGAAGATGAGTTAGAAAAGTTATCACTCTTAGTAAGAGATGTTGATGTGCCTCCTTCTGCAATTTTGTTAGTCCTTTCATATTAGTGCACACGACTTCACAAACGCTTTGTATGCACGTCCATTGTGAAGCAAAAATTTTCTGCTGCTTTTTTAAAAAAGTCTTGAATATTTAAAATTGAAAATGCATAACTTGTAACAAAGTTTAAATTTGTAATAGTTTTTCCTAAATTGTACCAGCAAACTTTCTGAATGTATTTGTGTGTGTTGAAATGTGCATCTAAAGGCACAAACAAAATCTTATGAGTAACTGAATTTTTTGTCTAGTCTCTATTTGCAAGTACAATTTAGGAGGCTATTTCCTACCTGTCCTTTAAAATTACATTTTAAAAGACAACATGTAATTTTTCTAGCCATTCAACACCCAACTGTCTTACATGCACATAAGTCGCCGTTTCGTTAATGGGTGCCCTCACTGCATCATCAGGTGGTCCACATGTCTTATTTTGCTTCTTCTCATTATGCCTTCATTTGTACCATTGTTATGCTTTGGTTTGTGTTATCAGCAGATTGGACTTTGATAATGACTCTAAATTTACTTCTGGATAGCTTTTCCATGAGGAGCTGGCTTTGCAGTGGGTGGTGTGCAGTGGAAGCGTTCGGGAATCAGCTTTGCAACAAGCCTGGTTCTTTTTTGAGTTGATGGTGAGCAAACTAAATACATTCTTTAATACTCACTGGATGGTTTGGTGCTAGCTTATTTTTTTATTAATTATTTATCATAAAGTTATTCTTCTATTTCATTCCTACATATGACCCCAGGGCAAATGTTGTGTATTTTGTCTCTAAATATACACTGTGTACACTCAGTACAATTTCATCATGAAATTTTAAGCACTAATTTGTTTTTTTTTTATATTAGTCAAACATTTTATCATAGAGTATATATTTGTATCAAAAGTGCAAAAAGACTTTTATTCTGAAAACCAGGATGTTTTTGTTTTTTAATGGGTATTTGCACAAGTTATCTTTTTCAAGGAAACTTGTTATATATTCTTTACTAGTCTAAATAAAGGCAGTAGTGCAGATTTTATGACAGAATTTAAGAATTTTATAAATACTGTATTATTATGGCCAGAAAGCTCTTAGAGAAATGCCAGTGACTACTGATTTGTATCATATAACACATGTATACATATATACATAAACACACGTAAGTTTAAACAGGGCAACAAGAACTTATCAAGGGAGCATGCAGGCGGGCATAGGAAGAAGGGACGGAGAGGTTTAGTAATGCTGTAAGCATACACATGTTGTTGGTGTGCTCTGTGAATCAATGCCATGCAATTCTCCTTCACTCTAGAGAGCTAGAATCACTGGAATTCTTTCTTCTAAAAAATATTATACAAAAAAATAAATGAGAAACCAAACAGCAACAAAAAATCAAGAACTGGGGGCAGGGCAAGAGAGAGGGAAGAAGGGAGGGACACAAGGAGCTTTTAGAGTACATAATAGAGTTACTTTCCAACTTGAATGTTATATTGGACATAAGAAAACATTTCATTTGTTCTGTAAATTTACTAATCTAAAGAAAAATTAAATCCCGGCACTTGGTAGGCAAAGGTAGGAGGATCGCTGAAAGTTTAAGGCCACCCTGAGACTACATAGTGAATTCCAGGTCAGCCTGGGCTAGAGCAAGACCTTACCTCAAAAAACAATAAAAACAAAAAATTACACCAGGGACATAAATAAATGACAAAAAACTAATTTTTTCCTTAGAATATAAATACCAAGTTTGTAATTTCACATTCTTTTCTTTTTTTTTTCCTTTTGTATTTTTCAAGGTAGACCTCTCCCTTCCACCTCACAAGTGCTGGGATTAAAAGCATGCACCACCACACCCAGCTCCACATTCTTTTATTATAAAATAAAAGTTTTAACTTTGACTTAAAAAAATAAAACAGTCTTCCATGTATGTTTAGCCTTCTTAAATATAAATCCAAACACTTTGGTTCAGGAGTTAACTAGCCAGGCAGGGTGATGCCCACCTGTTTCCCAGCTACTTGGAAGGCTTAGGTAGGAAGGAGGTGAAGGAGGATCAAAGAGGTGAAGGCCTGCCTAACCTACAGAAGAAGTCTGAGGCCAGCCTTGCATAAAAGCAAAATTTTAAAAAGAGGGATACAGCTCCTTGGTAGCGCTTTTGCTTATCATGTGCATGTCCTGGCTTCAGTCACCAGAACTGAAAGCAGCAAGGCCAAGGCTGTGTGAGCCTTAGCTACACTACTCAACCTTCAGCTTCTTCACATTTAAAGCTTAGAATTCTTTATTGCCATAACCAGTGTTGAAATAAAATGTCTTTCTAGAAGCATTCTATTCCCTTAATTCACTGTTAATTTTAATAAACTAATACTTTACTATTATTTAGTAGTTAAGTGTATATTGTATTATCCCCATGTGCTCTATGTGGTCAATGTTGAAGATAATATAGTGAAGACAAAGTCTTCACCTTTGAAAGCTTGTAAGCTAGGAGCTAAGGAGTGGCAAAAATAGTGAAACTTCAATAAATTTAAAAAAACAGGGAGACATTTTCTCTAATGATACACACTGAATTATTTTCCTTTTGAGAGGATAATTGATGAAGGTACAGTTAAAAGGCTGTCCTGTGTTTGATATTTCACTGGCACATACAAATTATTGTACATCACAACATCACATCTTCAAAACATTTGAAAAGCTAAAAAAAATCCTGATATCTACATGTGTTGCAGTCCGGTCCGCATTGCTGGTAGAAATCACCCAACCAAGAGCAGCTTCTGGGAAAAAGAGATTTATTTTGGTTTACAGGCTTGAGGGGAAGCTCCACGATGGCAGGGGAAAAGGATGGCATGAGCAGAGGGTGGACATCACCCCCTGGCCAACTTAAGGTGGAACACATGCCAAACACTGGCATGGGGAAACTGGCTATAAAGCCCATAAGCCCACCCCCAACAATACACTCCCTGCAGGAGGCATTAATTCCCAAATATCCATCAGCTGGGAACCTAGCATTCAGAACACCTAAGTTTATGGGGGACACCTGAATCAAACCACCACAACATGGTATATTGAAAACTTTCCTGAGCATTTATTATTGTAATTTAATTAAAAATAAGACCTTCAAGCTGGGCCTGGTGGCACATGCCTTTAATCCCAGCACTCGGGAAGCAGAGAGAGGAAGATCCATGTGAGTTCAAAGCCACCTTAGACTACATAGTGAACTCCAGGTCAGCCTGGATTAGAGTGAAACTCTACCTTAAAAAGCCCCCCACAAAAAAAAACATGCACCAGGCGTGTGGTGGTAGGTGCCTGTCATCCCAGAATTCAAGGGTGACCTGGGTTGCATTGAAGCCTCTGTATCAAAATCAAACAAACAGGGAAAAAATGGAATGGCTTGTATCTTATTTCAGGTAAAGAGCATGGTACATCATTTGTACTTCATTGACAAGCTTGATGCTCCAAGGAAAAGTCGCTTCCCAGAACGCTTCATGGATGACATTGCTGCACTTGTTAGTACAATTGCTAGTGATGTGGTTTCACGGTTTCAGAAGGTAATAACACCTTACTACTTCTATCCCTTTCAAGCTGAGATTAAACTATCACACATTTATTTACTTACCTGTTTATGCTTTACTTTCTGTTCCCTAGGACACTGAAATGGTTGAGAGACTCAATACAAGCCTTGCATTTTTTCTCAATGATTTGTTGTCTGTTATGGACAGAGGATTTGTCTTTAGCCTTATAAAGTCCTGCTACAAACAGGTAATACACAATTAGTAATTGAAGTAATTTAAATACTGGGTTAGATTTTTTTTTTCCAGTGATGGAGCATCAAGAGCACATTTACATACTGACTTTAAGGCAAAAAAAAAATCAGTAAGTTTAAACTTATTACTAAGGCAAAAGTACAACACATTTTTTAAAAAAAATAGGGACAATGACATGGAGACACATGTAAGCTCACTTCTTTTTCAGTGATTTTGCCCACTCACTATTCTTTCATCCCTTTCTGGAGCAGACATGTACACCAGCTGCAGGATGCCTTGCAGGTGCAGAATTTATACTGAATGAACAATAACAGAACTTTTAATACTTTGAGTGATCTATTGTTTTTGTTGTTGTTGTTTGTTTGGGTTTTTTGTTTGTTTTGAGGTAGGGTCTCACTCTGGCCCAGGCTGGGTGGCCTCGAACTCATGGTGAACCTCCTGCCACTGCCTCCCGAGGGCTGGGATGAAAGGCGTGCACCACATCGCCCAGCTGTTTTGATTTTTTTAGAGAAATATTTTGTAATAATTTTTAAAATTTATTTATTTATTTTGAGAGAGACACAAATAGGCAGAGAGAGAGAGAGAGAGAATGGGCACACCAGCGCCTCCAGCCACTGCAAACAAACTCCAGACGCATATGCCAACTTGTGCATCTGGTTTACGTGGGTACTGGGGAATCAAAACTCTGGTCCTTCTGCTTTCTGCTTTCCAGGCAAGTGCCTTAACCACTGAGCCATCTCTTTAGCTCCTTCCTTTGATTTGTGTGTGTGTGTGTGTGTGTGTGTGTGTGTGTGTGTGTGTGTGTATGTGGTTTTTCCAGGTAGGGTCTCACTCTAGCCCAGGCTGACCTGGAATTCACTATGTAGTCTCAGGATGGCCTCTAACTCTTGGCGATCTTCCTACCTCTGCCTCCCGATTGCTGGGATTAAAGGCATGCACCACCACACCTAGCTCTGCTTTGATTTTTTGAAAGAAGGTCTCATGTAGGCCAGGATGGCGTCAAACTCATTTATGTGGCCAAGAACTTGAACTTTACTTCAAGTTCTGGGGTTACAGACAAGTGCCATCATGCCTGGCTTTGAGTGATTTTTAAATAGGTACAGTTTGATGTTATTACTACTAGTTAACCTCTCGACATTGTAGAGTTAGGAATCATAGCCAGATGTTTACTGAAGTCTAAAATGTCATTCATTATGTTGTCTTTAATAAATTAGAAACACCTTGTAACTTTTCTACAAGCAGCTAATTATATTTTTAAAAATTAATGAGCCAGGCATGGTGGCACACACCTTTAATCACAGCACTCGGGAGGCAGAGGTAGGAAGATCGCCATGAGTTCGTGCTCACCCTGAAATGACATAGTGAATTCCAGGTCAGCCTGGGCTAGAGTGAGATCCTACCTTGAAAAACTCAAAACTAAAAATAAATAAGTCTGTCTTTGGGAAATGTTGGCCCTGGTTGGGCCTCTTGAATAGTGAGCATTATAATCAACCCAGAATTAAAGTTTGGTTCTCTTTCCTAGGCTAACCTCAAACTTACTTTGTAGCCTAGGATGTCCTCAAAGTCATAGAGATCCTCCTGCCTCAGCCTCCTGAGTGATGGGATTAAAGATGTAAATAAACAGTGACTGGTTTCAGAATTACCTTAACAAGAGCTTTAAAAATAAACCAGTCTGGGCTGGAAAGATGGCTTAGTGGTTAAGGCATTTGTCAGCAAAGCTAAACGACCTTGGTTTGATTCCCCAGGACCCACGTAAGCCAGATGGGGAATCAAACCTGGGTCTTTTGGCTTTGCCAGCAAATGTCTTAATTGCTAAGGCATCCGTCCAGCACTAAAGTACACTTTTTATGAAAAAGAGAGAGAGAGAATTGGCACACCAGGGCCTTAGCCATTACAAACGAACTCCAGAACCATGCGCCATCTTTTGTGCATGCACCACCTATGTGCATACATCACCTTGTACATCCGGCTTATGTGGGGTCTGGGGAATCAACCCTTGGTCCTTAGACTGCTCAGGCAAATGCCTTAACTACTAAGCTATCTCTCTGTCCCCTAAAGTACTTTTTTGAAAAGTGGAAATGTTAATGCTGTACTAAAATAAAAGCATGTAACTTATAACTTTTAGGTTAATTAAGTGGGTTTATACAGTAAATCTTATAGTTCTGTGTTTTTAGTTTTCATAGTAATTTTGGGAAAGGGGTACTGTTATAGAAAGTATAGAGCCCCAAACTGCCTAATGAGTACTATTTTTTTGTTAATCTGATATTATTATTCTAGAAGTAATATATTCAGTTGATGTTATCTTATGCAATATTTGCAAGGTGTCTTCAAAACTTTATTCACTGCCAAATCCAAGTGTCCTGGTATCCTTGAGGTTGGATTTCCTGCGAATCATCTGTAGCCATGAGCATTATGTTACACTGAACTTACCCTGCAGCTTGCTTACCCCCCCTGCATCTCCATCACCTTCTGTTTCTTCTGCAACATCTCAGGTATGCAAAGTGTGGGAACATACCTGTTTTTAAAGTATTTGTAAGAAAGGATTGTAATAATGGATGTAAAAATGTTAGCATACTAATTGAGAACTGGCTGTATGACATGCTCACTCAGTTCAAAGTGATTTATATGTATCAGCTCATTCAATCCTCAGAGTAAGTCTAGGAAATAGCTCTCTTCTTATTCCCATTTTATAGCAACATGGAAAAACCACTGAGTACAATGTGACTGAGCCTGGCTTTGAACCCAGGCTTTATTCCAAAGTCTACGTTCTTAACCACTGTGCTATACTTTTTTCCCAGATTTATGCCAATGTAAATGAATTCATCTCAATAAACTCCATAATTTTGATGTTTTCACAAATTGAAACCATGTTTGGGGAGTATTAGGGTGTCTATGAAAAGAGGGAGGGAAAGAAATGAACCTGCAGTGCCGATCTGCTCAGTCTGCCTAGCCCTAATACCCACAGTGGGTAGGTACCACCTGACTTGAACAACTAGTGAAAAGATTATAGATTTAGTATCAAGGAAGCCAAGATTCTCCTCCTTTCTGCTGCCTGATTCCCAAGTTAAAGAAGCTGTCCTTGGGCTGGAGAGATGGCTTAGCGGTTAAGCGCTTGCCTGTGAAGCCTAAGGACCCCAGTTCGAGGCTCGGTTCCCCAGGTCCCACGTTAGCCAGATGCACAAGGGGGCGCACGCGTCTGGAGTTTGTTTGCAGAGGCTGGAAGCCCTGGCGTGCCCATTCTCTCTCTCTCCCTCTATCTGTCTTTCTCTCTGTGTCTGTCGCTCTCGCTCTCAAATAAATAAATAAATAAATAAAAAGCTGTCCTTCAGGTCTTAATGTCTGAAATCCAAGGGGATCTTAGGCATTCTTAATTCTGTTTCTAAGGTATGTGATTCCCAAGTGGGATTCCCTACACTAGATCAACCTTACACATTTGGTAAAAGAAAAATGTAAGGTGGGCCTGTAGTCTGAAAATTTGGAAGGCTGGGGTAGGAGGATCGTTGTGAGTTCAAGGCCAGCGTGGGCTACTGACCCTGTTTCTTAAAAAAAAAAAGGAGGAGGAGGAAGAAAAGAAAGAGGAAGAAGGAGAAAAGGAATAGAAAGCTGGCCGTGGTGGCGCACGCCTTTAATTCCAGCACTCGGAAGTCAGAGGTGGGGGGTTCACCTTGAGTTTGAGGCTACCCTGAGACTACATAGTGAATTCCAGGTCAGCCTGGACTAGCATGAGACCCTACCTCAAAAAGAAAAAGAAAAGAAAAGAAAACATTAAAAAGAGAGAGAAGAATTCAAACCTCTGTTATATAAACTGGGAAATATTTGAGAGAAGCTACAGGTTTTCATTTTATCTTTGCAGCACATCTTACAGATGCCTCCTTCCTCATTTTCTACCTGGCTAGCACCCCTTTCTGCAGTGGAAGAGGCTGATCTTTTCCTTCTTTTCTCTGTCTTCTGCCAAACATGAACTAAGTCTGAACACCTTAGTGCTGGACTTTTAAGATCTATCCCCAGTGACACACCTCCTCCAGCAGGGCTCTCCCTGCTGAAGACTTAGTAGAAAGCTTAAACAAAAATACCTGCAGCTATAAGGGACGTACATTTACATGCAAACCACCACACCCTGAATGTAGAATAAATCTTGGGGGATAGACTGTCTTTCAGTAGTGAAAGTTTAAAGATTCAGTGAATACACAACAAAATGATAGTAATTCCAGAAATAGTATGTGCTCTGAAAAATAATGTATATGGTATTTAGTATTTCTCTAGGAAATAGTAGCCTTAACTATGAATATTTCCCTTATGCTTGAGGATGGATACACAGTATAACCATTGGATCTCGTTCCTCCTTCTTCCCTTTGATAGATGAATGAAATGCTACATAACTAAGAAAATAAAATGGAAAACATTCAACATGAGAAAAAGGAAGTGAACATTTTACTAATTAATTTCAATAATTAAATTAATAAATGCCTTCACCTTTGTCTCCCATACCAAGTATATGAACAGTTGTATTTTTTATTACTAAGAATAGCAATATAAATTGCCCTATATAAAATTTGTCTGGCTTAATAATGCTCACAATTTTAATTGCTGTAATACACTTAGTATAGGATACTTTGTTAAACAACTATTAACATTTCTATTCAATTTCACTTCCCAACAGAGTTCTGGATTTTCTACAAATGTACAGGACCAGAAGATTGCAAATATGTTTGAATTGTCCTTGCCTTTCCGCCAGCAGCATTATTTGGCAGGTCTTGTATTAACAGAGCTGGCAGTCATTTTAGACCCTGATGCTGAAGGGTGAGTAGATCACTTTTTGCCTTGTAGACTATCAGCTTGATGTTGGGCAGAAATATCTCACTTATTCTTTGTAAGAATCAAATGAACACTACTTCCCACTCATGTTCTGCTTCTGCATTCATTATGTTCCATACATATCTTATTTCTGTATTTCACTTATTTTAAGACTGAGATTTATTTTCATATTTTCCCACGTCACAATTTGAGATTTGTTAAAACTGATGTACCAGGGTGCATTTGTCACATCAGTTTTTTCTTAACCGTATACAAAACAAATTGTGTATGTTAGTAGATGAATTATGACTTATTTAAATGCAGCCTGCACTTTCATTAAAGAAAATGGGCTTGTTTTCTGTCTCATTGGTTGTGAGAAAAACTATTATTTGCCATCCTGCTCTGTAATATTTATCTCACAAATTGCCCTATAAACAAATATCCTTGGGTTTTAAAAACTTCCAGTGTTGAGTCTACTTTCAGAGAACTTTTAGAAATTGACATAGCAGGAAAACAAATGTCGGGCTGGAGAGATGGCTTAGCGGTAAAGGCACTTGCCTGCAAAGCCAAAGGACCCAGTTTCAATTCTCAGGACCCACATAAGCCCAAATCACAAGGTGGCACATGCATCTGGAGTTCATTTGCAGTGGCTAGAGGCCCTGGTGTGCCCATTGTCATTCTCTCTCTCTCTCTCTCTCTCTCTCTCTGTATGTGCCTCTTTCTCTATCTCTCTCTCAAATAAGGAAATAAAAATATTTTAAAAAAGAAAAAAGATGTTATCTGGTCATTGGTAGAAAGAGCATAGTGTAGGATCCTCACTACAATTAGAACCTATAATGCTTTCATTTTTGCCTCTCTCAAATCATTTTTCTATATAGCAGCCTGAATAGTCTTTTAAAAATGGTTATAAGATTATGCCACTATCTTGCCTAACATCCTCCCTCCATCCCACCTGCCGTGTGTGTGTGTGTGTGTGTGTGTGTGTGTGTGTGTGTGTGTGTGTGTTTGCTTGCTTGCTTGCATGTTAAATAGCACTTTTAGCTTGGTGTGGTAGCTCATGCTGATAATCCCAGCACTTGGGAGGCTAAGGTAAAAATTAGCATTGATAGTAAAATCTAAGCTTCTCATTCTTTTCGTCAAAGCTCTGTCTTTGTGTATCTCTGCTGTCCTTCCTTCATATGCTAAAATCTAAGGGTTCCGGCCTTTCTGTTTCTTGTGTATAACAAATTCCCCTTCTTAGTCCTTAGCACTTTCACTTTTTTCTGTCTGAAGCACTCCTTAAATGGCCCTAAGACCCTTATGTAGCCCTTTCACTCCTCATGGATGCCATAGAGGAGAGATGGTGACCTGGTGCTTTAGATCCTCCACAGGCATGCTTGTCCAATAATTGACCAAAGATTTTGTTCTTCAAGGAATTGTGTTATGTTGGAAAATTAACTATGAGCCAATCAAATAAAGTTTAATAGTATAACAAATGTACATATTCTTTAAACGTCTAAAGAACCATGTACTATGAGTAAATGCTAATTTTGAAATACATAACTCTTTAGAAAACTGCAAGATTTATAGTGTATTATACCATTTGTGACATTCCAGAATTATTATGTGTGTCTGTTTTTTTTCTTGCTAACATAAACTCCTTAAGAACAAGGCCAACATCTTAATTCAAACATCAAGAGGCTGGAGATAGAGTTCAGAGGTAGTGTGCTTGCCTAGCATGCACAAGACCTGGCCTCAGTCTTCAGCACCAGATGGGGGGGGAGGGATAATAGAACATTTCAGATATTGCTTAAATATATATATTTTATACTTGAGTGTGGTTGGGTAACATAATGACATCGAAAAGCTTTATGCATAAGAATGGATGTAGTTTAGGCAGGTCTGAAGTCTAGTTCTGATGACTGCTGAGAGGAGTGCTGGTGCAGGCATGAGAACCATTACTGGTGGCACAGAAGTGGTCAGAATCCAAGCCTTGGGATTAGACATGAGGGGACATGAAAAGGAAGGAGAACTAGTAGATCATATGTCAAGCAGAGCACTGGAGCATGGGCACTGAGATATGTATGTTAGGTACAGTTCTTGGCCATGTATAAAAGTATATTTGTGAGGGCCCGAAGACATGGCTCAGCAGTTAAGGCACTTGCTTACGAAGCCTGACAATCAGGTTTGATTCCCCGGTACCCATGTAAAAGTCAGATGCATAAAGTAGTGCATGCATCTAGAGTTTGTTTGCAGCAACTAGAGGCTCTGGCATGCCCATTCTCTCTGTCTGTATCTCTTCTTTCTATCTTCCTCTGCTTGCAAATAAATAAAATATTTTTAAAAAATTTTTAATTTATTTATTTGAGAGCGACAGACATAGAGAGAAAGACAGATAGAGGGAGAGAGAGAATGGGCGCGCCAGGGCTTCCAGCCTCTGCAAACGAACTCCAGACGCGTGCGCCCCCTTGTGCATCTGGCTAACGTGGGACCTGGAGAACCGAGCCTTGAACCGGGGTCCTTAGGCTTCACAGGCAAGCGCTTAACCGCTAAGCCATCTCTCCAGCCCTAAATAAAATATTTTTAAAGTATAGTTGTGAATAAAAATCTTGAAGAGAGCTGGAGAAGATCACTTAGCGGTTAAGGCATTTGACTGCAAAGCCAAAGGACCCCAGTTTGATTCCCCAGGACCCATGTTAAGCCAGATACACAGGGAGGTGCATGCATCTGGAGTCATTTGCAATGGCTGGAGGCCCTGGCACGCCCATCCCCCCCACCTCTTTCTCGCTCTCTAATAAATAAATAAATAAAATATATTTTTAAAAATCTTGAAGAAAGAAGTTGTCTCTAGCTAGCGTTCATGTCCAGCTGTATAAAGTAACAGACAAGGGCTAGAGAAATGGCTCAGAAGTTCTTCCTGCACAAGCATGAAGGCCTGCGGGGTCCTGAAACTGCCAGAGTTCAAATTTCCAGATCCCTTGTAAACAGTTGGGTGTGACCACACATGCCTGTAACCCAGATCCCCAAAAGGGACTAAGAGACTCCAGCTCAAACAAGAATGGGTGGAAGCTGGAGACGAACACCTGACATTTTGCTCTGGCCACTGCAGGTGGGTGCCTTTGCTATAGGCGAGCACCTGGGCCACCACAAGAGCACATGCTCATGCACACACCACATTACATACTCACAAACAAAAAAAAATAAACAAAAGCCAGGCTTGGTGGTGCCCGCCATTAATCTCAGTACTCAATAGGCAAAGGTAGGAGGATTGCTGTGAGTTCGAGGCCAGCCTGAGACTACACCATGAATTCCAGGTCAGCCTGGGCTAGAGTGAGACCCTACCTCAAAGACCCCCCAAAATAAAAATAATAAAAAGTAAAATGGCAGGTAAATCCAAGAGTTCTAGAGTAAGACTTCCTGTTTCCAAACAAACATGTCCAGTCTTTTGGTATTGCTATATGATGTTGTTACCTACAAGGTTCATATTCAAGGTCTTCTCTGTCAAGTTACAAATAACATTGAGAAGAAAAAAAAACTCAGTACTTTAAGTTGCCTTACCATTCTTTGTTGGGGCACATTCACAGCTATCCTCAGCCATGAGTAGCCTGCCAGCCAGTTGGGGGCATGCCTAAAAAATGGATTTTCAAGATAGGAAAGGCTTGCTTGAAAAAAGAGGGGAAGAACTTATTTAAGAAAGTCCTTGAAAATATTGGAGAAAGATGAACTCATTGACCATATGGAAAAATCACTTTCCCATAGAAGGTGCAACTTTCTGAAGACCAAAAGGAAAGATTATTTGGTAGTACAAGGATGTGTAAAAAAGTGTGGCCTTCTTTTCTATGGGAAGTTGGAGATGAAGTCTTCTTGACTGATGATAGGAGACTTGAAGAGGCATGAGATTTGGATATGCTGCTAGGTACAGCATTGAGGACCAGTTGAAGTTTAGTAGATGAATTGTTAACTGTGGTAGCTTGCATAGTCAAAGTGCCCTTAGTCTACAAAGAGAGGCTATGTGTCCATTAGATACAGAATTTTTCTTTACTTTTAAAAATTCTTTATATGCACACCAGGGTCTCTTGCTGCTGCAAGCAAACACCAGGTACATGTGCTTTATGTGGCTTTATACATAATCTAACTTAACGTGGGTATGGGAATTAAACCTAGGCCAGCAGGCTTTGTAAGCAAGGAACTTTGACCACTGAAACTTCTCTCTAGTCCCATAGACACAGACTTTTTTTTTTCAGAAAAAGGAAGTAATTTTTTGATACATTTGAAAAGATCTAATTTGATGAAACAAAACTTAAAGTTATGTAACTTGCTATATTTAAAAATGTTATTATGAGTGCTTATGTTCTTTAATATTCAGGAGCACTAATTAGTTAACATCATCAACATGTTCAGTTTTATTGTGAAGTAATAATATTTCCTTCTTCCTAAGTTATTTTATATAATCTTAGGCTTTTTTTGATAACAAAGTTAAGAAATTAAATAAAATTGATCACATGGCATAACTTATTATTTGTTTTAAAGATATTAACTAATCTCTGTGACCTTACTACTTCTTCTTCCTCATGTCTTCTTTTTAAATAGACTGTTTGGATTGCATAAGAAAGTCATCAATATGGTACACAATTTACTATCCAGTCATGACTCTGACCCACGGTACTCTGACCCTCAGATAAAGGCTCGGGTGGCTATGTTGTACCTTCCTCTGATTGGTATTATCATGGAAACTGTACCTCAACTGTATGATTTCACAGGTACTTATTATAATTAAAGTTTTTAAAGCTTGACATTGAAAGTGGTAAAAGGTATCTTAAGGATAAAAATTGTAGGGAAACAGATATAAGAAAATGTGTCCTGATAAGATAAACTGTAAATATTTAACCATATTGTTGAAAACTTCTAAGCAGTGAGGGAATTTAGTACAAGGTATCTTATACATAGATCTTATTATGAACTTTAAAAATAATAAATTTGTGATAGTTCATTCCTACATTTTAGAAGTTTGTTAATATACATACATTCTGTGGACTTGAGCATAAAACTTAATACCTATCTCCAATCCTTATTTCAGCTTTATTTATATAGGTATGTAACTGAAGTTAATGTTCACCTAAATACTAAGAATTGTCTTTATTCCTAATTAGTAAGTTGAAGTTATGTTGTTTCTTTCAAGATAGGGTCTCAGTTTAGCCCAGGCTGATCTGAAACTTACTCTGTATCTCCAGGCTGGCCTGAAACTCACAGTGATCCTTTTCTTTCTTTTTAAAATATATTTTTATATATTTATTTATTTGAGAGGGAGAGAGAGGAGAAACAGAGAGAATGGGGCACACCAGGGCCTCCAGCCACTGTAAATGAACTCTAGATGCACGGGCCCCATTGTGCATCTGGCTTACGTGGGTCCTGGAGAGTTGAACCTGGATCTTCTGGCTTTGTAGGCAAATGTCTTAACTGCTAAGCCATCTCTTCAGCCCCCTCTAAAAAAAAAAAAATCCAAACGTGCTCCCCTTTGTGCACCATTGCGTGCTTACATCACTGTGCATCTGGCTTATGTGGGACCTAGAGATTCAAACATGAGTTCTTAGGCATCACAGGCAAGTGCCTTAGCCACTAAGCTATCTCTCTAACCCCTTAGGTTGCTTCTTTAAAAGTAACCCATATTTTTTTATTTTTTTTCCTCTTGCTTTTTACTGTTTATAAGGTACTTAAACACAGAATGTAGGTCACGGCAATATTTTCTTTAGTGTGCATGAAGGACTTTGAAGTAGTGCTTAGTCTGATAGACTCCTTCCAATTTAACAAAGCCAACCACTTCATGAGTGCCTGCTCTGTGAAGAACTCCATCTCATTGGGCTACAAGTACAATTAGCTCTTTGCCTATAAGGGACTGTGAGTAGAATATAATCTTCCCAATATTTTGATCTCTAAAGTATATTTCCTTGCCTGAAAGCAGAAATGTTTATGTCATGTTATCTATCTTTTAAAAATAACAACGCAAAGTTGCAATTATTACTATAAGTTACTAAAAGCAATACAAATTATTTCTATAGTTAATGCTTACAGTACTTAAAATGACTAAATCTAGTAATAAGTATTAATAGCTGCTCCTTGTATAACATGTGTTTGAACTGTACAGACCCACTTGATATGCAAAAACCTTTTTTCAAGATTTTCAAGCTTTTGTAAAAATTCATGGAGCCAGGCATGTGGCATAGGCCAGACCTCAGAAGGTAGAGGTAGGAGGATCACTGTGAGTTCTAGGCCAGCCTGAGACTACATAGTGAATTCTAGGTCAACCTGGACTAGAATGAGACCCTGCCTCGAAAAACAAAAAACAAAAAAACAAAAAAAATGGGTAGGGGGCTGGAGAGATTGTTCAGTGGTTAAGATGCTTGCCTGCAAAACCAAACAACCAAGGTTCAATTCCCCAGGACCCACATAAGCCATATGCACAAGGTGGTACATGTGTCTAGAGTTTGTATCAGCGGCTGGAGTCCCTGGCACACCCATTCTCCCTCCCTCTCTCTCCCTTAAATATTTTTTAAAAATAAAAAAGCCATAGATAAACCACAAAACTTAGACGTTTCACTGCAAAGTAAAATAAAGTCAGGTATGCAATGAGTGATAGTCGTCTCATTTTCTACTATAAAATGTATGCAAAAATTATAGTGCCTGACACTACCTACACAAAACCATCATAAGAGGAGGGAAAGATCATGACATCAAAATAAAAGAGAGACTTATTGAGATGGGGAGGGGATATGATAGAGAATGGAATTTCAAAGGGGAAAGGGGGAGTATTACCATGGAATATTTTTTTATAATCATGGAAAATGTTTTAAAAATTTGAGAAAAAATAAAATAAAATAAGATTTAAAAAATAAATAAAAATAAAAATCTATTTGTAAAGGAAAAAAAAAGTTGGAGCCAGGCATGGTGGTGCACGTCTTTAATCCCAGCACTAGAGAGGCAGAGGTAGGAGGATCACCATGAGTTCAAGGCCACCCTGAGACTATGTAGTGAATTCTAAGTCAGCCTGAACTAGAATGAGACCCTACCTTGAAAAACCAAAAAAAAAAAAAAAAAAAATTATAAAAAGCTAAAATGTAAAGGAGATATAAAGGGAAGAGAAAGGAAGGGAGGAGGGTACTTAATAGGTTGGTATTGTATATATGTACGTACAATGATTGAGATGGAGAGGTAATATGATGGAGAATGGAATTTCAAAGGGGAAAGTGCGGGTGGGGGGAAGGGAGGGAATTACCATGGGATATTTTTTATAATCATGGAAAATGTTAATAAAAATTGTGAAAAGAAAAAAAATAAGTAAAAAAAAGTTAAAATTTATCAAATTGTGCACCCCAGCTACATGGTCCACAGTTAGGAGAATCTAAATAAAATGTGATGATAAGATGTCCACGTGAGTTAGTTGGAGCACATCCTGCCATGCTGTCATGATTTTGTGGCTCCCTCCTGCTGCTGTGACAGTGAGCTGGAATTGTATCTGCTTAAAAGACTATCACGCTAATCATCTGTGGGGTTCATCAGGCCAGTATGTTTCATACCAAAGCAGACTATGATCTGATAGGTCTTATCTGTGTTTCACTCCTGTAACACAGTTAGCATATAGAACATGTATTAATGGACTTTATGTTACTGGTAAGGCTTCCATCAACAGGAGTCATTAAGTGTTTGGAGAATTCAAGCTACATGTGAAGTTTTGACACTGGGAGTTGCCACTCTGTGTTGTCCATTAACAGGTTTCTCTTCTAAAGAGTAATGAAGATTAGGAAAGGGAATTGTATGTTCAATAACTGTTTACTCAACTCATTTAGTTGACCTAATATTTAATGTTTTATTCCCTTTTTTTTCTGCTTCAGAAACGCACAATCAGAGAGGAAGACCAATTTGTATAGCCCCTGATGATTATGATAGTGAGAGTGGAAGCATGATAAGCCAGACAGTTGCCATGGCGATTGCAGGAACATCAGTCCCTCAGCTAACAAGGCCTGGTAGTTTCCTCCTCACATCAACGGTAAAGCAGTCCTCCTACAGATGTGTTTTTCTGGAATAGCAAATTTGTACGGGGAGGTGCCATAAGTAGCTGAGATTTTGAACTTCATGAAAGCGTTAAGTTTTCTAGAATATTATGTGCCAAGTTGGGTGGAAACTATTACCCTTAGGTTAATATGAGAAAACCCGTATTTCAAAAATTGCGTTTTTTATGTCGCTCATTGTTTGTATGTGTGTATGGGTGCACATGCACATGTATACATGTGTGTGTGTGTGACTGCCGGATTTCTATGTCTGGTATCTTCCTCAACTGCTTTCTTCCTCTTTTTTTTTTGGCTTATGTATGTGTGTGTGGTTTGCATGTATGTGTGTGTGCCCATGTATACATACATGTATGTGTGGAGACCAATAGGGTGGCCTCAAGTGTCTTCCTCAGTCAATCTCTTCATTTACAGAAGCAAGTTTTCTCACTTGAATCCAGGGCTCACTGATGCAGCTGGTTTAGCTGCCAGCTTGTCCCTGGGCTCCTGTCTCCACCTCTTGAGCACTGGGATTACAGGTATGACACACACACACCCAGCATTTACCCTGGGGTGCTGGGGATCCAGACTGTGGTCTCATGGTTCCATAGCAGGTACTTTCTTCACTGAGCCATCCCTCCTGCCCCTTCTGATTTTCTCAACAGGGCCTTTCACTGAATTCACCCAGAAATCCTCCTTTCTGTACCTCTCCAGTGCTGGGATTAGAGCTACCAAACTAAACTCAGCACTCATGTTTGCATGGAATACATTTACTTAGCTGAGCCATCTCCCTGGCCCCTCATTTTCTTTTAGTTTTTAAACTTTTATTTTCTTATTAGAGGGGAGGGAGAGAGAGAATTGGCATGCCAGGACCTTAGCCACTGAAATCAAACTCCATGTGCAGCCTTGTGCTTGTCTCACCTTTGTGCATCTGGTTAACGTGGGATCTGAAGAGTAGAACATGGGTCCTTAGGCTTCACAGGCAAGAGCTTTAACCACTAAGCCATCTCTCCAGCCCATTTTCTTTATTTTTAACATTTATCAGCTCTACAAAATATTCAAAATTTAGCCATCATCGAAGATTTATAATTTTTTTTTTTTTTTTTGGTTTTTCGAGGTAGGGTCTCACTCTGGTCCAGGCTGACCTGGAATTAACTCTGTCATCTCAGGGTGGCCTTGAACTCATGGCAATCCTCCTACCTCTGCCTCCCGAGTGCTGGGATTAAAGGCATGCACTACCACGCCCGGCTAGATTTATAATTTTTAACTTAACAATGTAGTCTGAAAATTTATACTTTTTTATGTTTTACAAACTTACTGTATGAAGCATAGAGGAGACAAACTGCACAGGGCAAGTTCAAATTTTAAAAGTTTTAAATGATTTCTTTTAGAAAAACACAATATGCCAGGCATGGTGCCGCACGCCTTTAATCCCAGCACTCGGGAGGCAGAGGTAGGGGGATTGCCATGAGTTCAAGGCCACCCTGAGACTACATGGTAAATTCCAGGTCAGCCTGAACTAGAGTGAGACCTACCTCAAAAAATCGAAAGAAAAAAAAAAAGACACAATATATATGGCTGCAGCCCCATTTGTCAACTTATTAATAGCTTTCTTATTATTTAAATATTTAAGTATTTGCCTATTTTCTGTATAGTTTACAGTTTGATGATTTTTTTGTGTATTTATAGAGTTGTACAACTATCACTATAGCTATTTGAAAACATTTTCATCATCCTAAAAAGAGCCTTTGCCTATTAGCTCCCCATTTCATCCAGCCTCAGCATTAATCAGTGACTAATCTACTTTTCTATTCATGTCAATTTGTCTGTTTGGATGTTCCATGTAGATGAGACTGTTTGCTGAGTGACCTTCTATGTCTCACTTCTTTTACCAAGCATAACATTTTTAGGATTCATTCATCCACATTGTATCATAAATCAGTGTGTTTCCCACTTTTTTGTTACCAAATAATATTATATTATATTGAGAGACCAAAATTTTGCTTACTACATGTTAGTTGATAAATGTTTGGCTCACTTTTATTTTTATTTACTTATTTATTTATTTACTTACTTATTTATTTCTTTATTGCCTATTAGGAATAATGCTACTCTAGCATTTGTGCCCAACTCCTTGTGTATCTCTGTTGGATAGATACCTAAGAATGTATTTTCTGAGTCACATGGGAGCTCTCTGTTTAGCATTTTAACAAACTTGTAAACCCTTCTTAAATGCTATTAACCATCTTTTCATGTGCTCATGGGAACATCTTTTTGTATATCTTCTTTGGAGAAAAATCTGTCAACTTCTTTGTATTAACTGTGTTACTCATCTTCACATTACTAAATTGAAGGAGTCCTTCAATATACTCAATGCAAGTACCTTATTAGATATGTGATTTGTAAATGTTTTCCTCTTTTTATGGAATCATCTTTTTGTTTTTTTAATGGTGATGTTTGAAGTACAAAAGCTTTTTATTGTCATTGTTGGTAGAAAGTCCTTTAAATTGATGAGATGTGTCATCTTCTATGTCATAGCTATTTGTCCACCTTTCCAAGAGTGAGCTTCATGCTGGCTGCTATTATAAAAGCCTTTGACATTTGCAGGATAACAGGCCTACCTACCCCTTTCCAAACATGAATTTTTATTCCTAAGTTAAGGGACAGTATAGCAAATAACATTTATATATAAGTCATTGTAGTAATAGAAATCTCTAAACATTTTCTATGTTTAGGGACAATAAAAAGTAGATTTTTTTATCAAGGATATGAATTGGATTGTTTTAGGCAGATATAACAAAGTATGAAAGTTGCAATCGTAATGAATTTTACTTTAACAGCTTTCCTTTTATGATGCGCTTTTAGTGAGAGTATATATGTATAAAGCACATGTACAAAATAGAATATGTCAGCATTCAGGAGATGGAGGCAGGAGGGTCAGGAGCTCAGCATCATCCTCAGATACATAGTGAGTTTGAAGCCAGGTTAGATTACATAAAACCTTGTTTACAAGCCACACACACACACACACACACACACACACACGCACACACACACAAACAAGGGCTGGAGAGATGCCTTGGAATCCTAAGGACCCAGGTTCAATTCCTCCATACCCACGTAAGCCAGATAGATGCCCTGGGTGATGCATGCATCTGGATGTGTTTGCAGTGGCTAGAGGCCCTGATACATCCATTCTCTCTATCTGCCTCTCTCTCTCTCTCTCTCTCCCCACCATCTCTCAAAATAAGCAAATAAATAAATATAATATTTTGTCAAATTAAACACACACACACACAAAACCCACTGCCCAGCATGAGAAATCAAAATCCTTGAAGGGTGTTTCTATTCCTTGGGAGCTCTCAGTCCTGCCCTTATCATTTCTATTTCCCCTCAAAGTAAGCACAGTTCTCAGTGTTCCTGACTTTAGTTTTTACTTTACTTGTGTGAAATATGTTACATCTGAAAAAGTACATGAGACATTGGTGTTTTCAAAGCATTATAAAATGGAGACCTTTCTAACTATACCCTGACACACACACTCAAAAAAAACATTGCTAGCCAGGCGTGGTGGCGCATGCCTTTAATCCCAGCACTCGGGAAGCAGAGGTAGGAGGATCGCCGTGAGTTCGAGGCCACCCTGAGACTACATGGTGAATTCCAGGTCAGCCTGAACTAGAGAGTGAGACACTACCTCGAAAAACCAAAAAAAAAAAAAAAAAGAATATTGGCTGCCCTTCCAGCTACCTACTGTCCTCACTAGTGAAATATTTATTTGTTATTGTTTACAATCTTGCTAAGTTTATATTGCAAGATGCCACAGTCTAGTTTCATATTATTTTGATATTCCTCTATGGTATAAATATAGCTACAATTCACTGATTCTTTGTATGTTGTTTTATTTATCTGTCCAATGTTACATGCATACATAGCTTCTGACCACTGCTGAGAGCCAGTAGCAGTTCTGTAGACTCTTCTATATGAGTTCTGTGTGCACACATAAACTTCAGGTTATTTTCTAGAAATGGAATTTTCTGTTTACTAGAATATGTATATCTTTATATCAAATCTATACAAATACTTTCCAAAGTGTTTGTTTCATTGTGTGCTTTCTCCAACAGTGTGAGAGCTCCTGTCCTTCCCATGTTCATCACACTTAGAATTGCCAACATTCTAATAATACCTCATTATAGCTTCATCTTTGCAAGTGGTAAAGGGGGCCAGAGAGTTTCCTCCTTTTTTATTTTATTTTATTTTATTTTTATTTATTTATTTTTGGTTTTTCGAGGTAGGGTCTCACTCTGTTCCAGGCTGACCTGGAATTAACTCTGTCATCTCAGGGTGGCCTTGAACTCATGGCAATCCTCCTACCTCTGCCTCCCAAGTGCTGGGATTAAAGGCGTGTGCCACCATGCCTGGCTTTTATTTTATTTTTTATTTCATTTACTTGAGGAAAAGACAGAGAGAGAAAGGGGGAGGTAGAGAAAGAAGGAATGGCATGCCAGGGCCTCCAGCCACTGCAGATGAACTCCAGACATATGTGCCACCTTGTACATCTGGCTTTCATAGGTCCTGGGGAATAGAACCTGGGTCCTTTGGCTTTGTAGGCAGATGCCTTAACCACTAAGCCATCTCTTCACCCAAGTTTCCTCCTGTATTCTATTCTCTGCAGTTGCTTGCTTTGAAGATTAGAATTTTTTCTTCCTAGAATGTTTGAAGAGTCCATCTCTTCCATCTGTGTATGCAGGGGGTTTTGTTTGAAATTTTTTAAAATTAGCTATAATTCTTTGGTTATAAGGCTATTCAAGTTTTCTACTTCTTCTTAGACCAGATTTTACAAATTTTATTCTAGTGGAAATATATTCAAATTTCATGGCCTATATAATTCTTCGAGATATTTTGTATGATCTTTTTAATGTCTGTTATTTGTAGTCGATGTGAACATTTTCATTTTGTGACGATCTTTTTGTACCTTTCTTAACTCATTTGTCCCAGCAGTTTGGAATGTTTGGGCAGGTTGATTCACTTCTACAATCCCAGCACTCAGAATGCTGAGGCAGGGGATCACAGGATTGAGGCCAGCCTGAGCTATATTGTGGTCTTTGTCTCAAATAAATAAATAAATAAATAAATAAATAAATAAATAAATAAATAAATAAATAGAGAGCTGGGTGTGGTGGCTCACGCCTTTAATCCCAGCACTTGGGTGGCAGAGGTAGAAGAATTGCTATGAGTCACCCTGAGAGTACATGGTGAATTCCAGGTCAGCCTGGACTAGAGTAAGACCTTACCTAGAAATGGAGGGTGGTGGGAGTTGGAGGGATGGCTTAGTGGTTAAGGTGTTTGCCTACAAAGCCAAAGGAACCAGGTTCCATTCCCCAGGACCCACTCTGTCTCTCCACCCCCCTCCATCCTTCCTTCCCTCCCTCTTTCTCTGTTAAATAAATAAAAACAATACTTTTTTATAAAAAAGGAGGAGGAGGACAAGGAAAAGAAACATGAAAAATATACTGAGGAACAGTGTGAGGAGAATTGGCTTTGGGATCCAGTTAACAAGAAATAACTTCACCTTATTTTTTAGTATATAGTTTAGGAAAAAAAATAATTATTAGCCTTCAGTTTCCTTGCCTATAAACACATAAAACATCATCTGATAAGATTGGAGGGATTAGCCAGGTGTGGTGGTACACGCCTTTAATCCCAGAACTCGGAAGGCAGAGGTAGGAGGATCGCCGTGAGTTCGAGGCCACCCTCCAAGTCAGCCTAGACCAAAGTGAGACCCTACCTCAAAATCCCCCCCACCAAAAAAAAGATTGGAGGGATTGCCTGGCGGCTACAGAGCTTGCCTGCAAAGCCAAAGGACCTAGGTTTGATTCCCCAGGACCCATGTAAGCCAGATGCACAAGGTGAGACATGCATCTGGAATTTATTTGCAGTAGCTGGAGGCCCTGGCACATCCATTCTCTCTCTGTGTCTCTCTTTCTCCCAAATAAATAAAAAATCTAAAGAGAGATTTTTTTTAAGTTGTTAGCTTAGTGTTTATCATATTTCATTTTAATTTTTTATTGTCATCATTGCTGTCATTCTACATTCTTATTTCAAAAGTAAGAAGATAACACAACCTATTTGGTAATATTTTTAGAGAACTAAAATAATGTGATACCTCCATATAAGTTGTTGGTCAGGGGGTATCCTGCATCCCCTCAAACAATGTAGACTATTGCCATGCTCGTAGTTGCCCACCAGAAGTAGATGGGAAGTCCCTGTTGCTGAAGACAACACATACTTTGGTTGCAGGACATAGAGAAATCGGGATGAAAGTGAACTGGGGGCTTCCTCCCTCCTGACTAGATCTGGAGTGCCAGAAGGTGTTCAACAGACCTGTTATACTGTAGACTGCATACTACAATACCAACCTGCCAGCAAATGTCTACGTTTCATTAAACTGCAACCTTTCAAGCAAAGGTTCTAAATGACTATCTTCAAAAAATGCTATTTCAATCAATGGTTGTTCTGAGGACTTCATTTTTAAGCAATATTTGTTATATTGTGTGTATTTTTCTTGTTTGTTTGATATTTGATATAGAGTCTTAATATATAACTCAGACTGATCTCATACTCACAGTTCTCCTGCCTCAGCCTCCCAACGGCTATTAGTACAGGTGTGTACCACCAGGGCAGCTTTATTTTTCTTACGTTTTCTTTTTTAAGAAAACAATTGACAACCATATAAACAGAAATGGTCATTGTGAGCTAGTTTCATCTACTGTTCGTCATTTTCAGAGTGGCAGGCAGCATACCACCTTTTCAGCAGAATCCAGCCGGAGCCTCTTGATCTGTCTGCTTTGGGTTCTCAAGAATGCAGATGAAACAGTCCTGCAGAAGTGGTTTACAGACCTCTCAGTCCTGCAGCTCAACCGGCTCTTAGATCTGCTTTATCTCTGTGTATCCTGCTTTGAGTACAAAGTAAGTGGCCATTGTACCATTGCAGTAAAAAAGGTTCATAAAGAAAATGTGGAAAAGAAAGAAGAAATTTTCTTCAATGTCCTTTCTAATGCTTCAATTTTAGGGGAAAAGAGTATTTGAAAGAATGAACAGTTTGACCTTCAAGAAATCCAAGGACATGAGGGCAAAACTTGAAGAAGCTATTCTGGGGAGCATAGGTGCCAGGCAAGAAATGGTGCGCCGAAGCCGAGGACAGCTCGGTATGTACATGGAGCATTGTTTCCATTTCATGAGTTAGGTTCTATAGCCATTACTGTTGTAAGTCTTCAGTGTTTTAAGCAATCATTTTGAATGAAGTTGTGAATTAATGTAATTATTTCTCAGCAGGATGCAGGGGGGTCTGATTTATAACACATGCACATCTGTCTCAGGTTGTTGTAGATAGTCTCAGCCTATTTTGCTACCCTTGTATAGCTAATAGCACACCTCCCACTCCTTTTAAAAACAGGCACTTCTTTGGAGAAATTTTTGATTTACAGCAAAATTGAACATAAGGTACAGAGATTTCCATAGCACAGTTCTTTCTAAGGTTTACTTTTGGAAAGAATGGAATTGTTAGAAGCTGTTTTACATATTTATACTTGACAGCCTTAGGAATGGTTATCATTGTGTAAATGTAAAAATTGTAGTTTTTCTTGTTTTAGAAAAATTAAACCTACATAATTATTATTATTTACAATTGAACACTTAAGCTATTTCACCTAATAATGGGTATTCTTTGTGTGGGGGGATATGCAAGAATATTTGTGTGTGGTTATATGCATGAGTGTGTACAGACATGTTGAGGTTAGAAGTCAACATCAGCTGCCTTAAGATTTATTTTTATTTGTTTATTAGAAACAAAGAAAGAGAAAGAGAGAGAGAGAATAGGCATACCAGGGCCTCTAGCTGCTGTAAACAAACTTCAGATACATGAGCCTTTTGCCTCTGGCTTACATGGGACCTAGCGAATCGAAGCTGGGTCCTTAGACTTCACAAGCATGGACCTTAACTGCTAAGCTATCTCTCCAGTCCTCCACCTTATTTTTAAAAAATAGTTTTATTTAGCCAGGCGTGGTGGTATACATCTTTAATTCCATCACTCGGAGGCAGAGGCAGAAGGATCACCATGATTTTGAGGCCACCCTGAGACTACATAGTGAATTCCAGGTCAGCTTGAGCTAGAGCAAGATCCTACCTTGAAAATCACCCCCCCCCCCAAAATAATAATGTCTGTGTGTGTGTTTAAATGTGTGTTAATTATATATATAC
This sequence comes from Jaculus jaculus, assembly GCF_020740685.1. Classification (NCBI taxonomy): domain Eukaryota; kingdom Metazoa; phylum Chordata; class Mammalia; order Rodentia; family Dipodidae; genus Jaculus; species Jaculus jaculus. Next base: position 96,902,906 of record NC_059106.1, on the reverse strand, counting down.
AATTTATTTGCAAACAGAGATAGAAAGACAAAAACAGATTGCAGACAAACTCTTATTTACATGCACCACTTTGCGCATCTGGCTTTACATGGGTACTGGGGAGTCAAACATGGGGTCATTAGGTTTTGCAGTCAAGAGCCTTCACTGCTAAGCCATCTCTTCAGCCCCCCTCTACCTATTTCTTTTTTTTAATTTTTACTTGAGAGAGAAAGAGGCAGAGCGAGAGAGGGAGAGAGAGAGGAAGAGAATGGGCACACCAGGGCCTCTAGCCACTGCAAACAAACTCCAGACACATGCACCACTTTGTGCATCTAGCTTTAGTGGGTCCTGAAGAATTGAAAGAAGGTCCTTTGGTTTTGCAGGCAAATGCCTTAACCATTAAGCCATCTCTCCAGCCCCCCTCATCCACCTTATTTTTTAACACAGGCTATCTCACTAAACCCAGAGCTTACTGATTAGGCTCAGCAAGCTAGCCAGCAAGCCCCAGGGGTCCTCTAGTCTTTTCCTCCAAGCACTAGGATTATAGTCATGTGCCACCAGCCTTTCACTAACTGAGCTATCTCTCCAGCCCTTAATAATAGACATTAAGGAAGTAGGAGATAATTTTGTGGGAGAAAAAGTATGTGATAGAAATCTAAATAGAGGGCTGGAGGGATGGCTTAGCAGTTAAGGCATTGTTTGCCTGCAAAGCCAAAGAACCCAGGTTAATCGAACCTAATCTAGGACCCATGTTAGCCAGATGCTCAAGGGGGCACACACATCTGAAGTTCATTTACAGTGGCTGGAGGCCCTGGCATGCCCATTCTCTCTCTCTCTCTCTCTCTCTCTCTCTCTCTCTTTCTCTCTCTCTCCCCCCCCTTTCCTTCTTCCCTCCCTCCCCCTCTTTCTCTCTTTCTCTGTCAAACAAATAAATAAAATAAAATATAACATATAAAATATAAAAATTTAAAAAGAAATGTAAATAGCTTAAAGATATTTTGCTAAATATTTTTAATGTAAGAAAGGGGGATTTGGTCCCTCCCCCCCCCCACACACACATAATTTCTCAAAGCGACATATCAAAGTCAGGAGAACCTGAGGTGGAGAAAGGATATGACCCTCTGGCATCAAAATGCAAAGAAGCTTGACAAGTAGTGTAACCTTCTGATTAATGTTTCTAAAGGGCTTGTTGGGTTTGAATGCAAAAGGAAAATGAGTTTTAGTTTTATTTTGTATTTATTTATTTATTAGGCATTCATATCTTAGAGAGAAAATAATTATATTTGATTTTTAATTTTAGATTAAAAAAATTTTAGAACTATTTAGTTATTTGAGAAAAGACAAAAAGGAAAAACAGAGAACATACAGGCCAGCCCTTTATTGTATAAAGTAGTTGATTTTTAAAAATTAGTTATAGACATACTCAATATGTAAACAGCCTGTGTTGGTACCATCCTTACCCTCATCCCTGCACCCCTCTAAAGGGGCCTTCCTTGCTGGGGATGCCAATTATCCCCATGGGGATTGTGGGTAATGCATTGTGGGGGTAGCCATCAGTTATGAGGAAGAGGCAATTTGTCTGTACATAATGTCCTAATTTGTGGCTCTAGCAATCTTTCCGCCTCCTCTTCTACAAATTTCCCTGTTAGATCGACTTCAGTAATGGGCTCTTAAGAGCCTCTGGGGGCTGGAGAGATGGCTTAGCGGTTAAGCGCTTGCCTGTGAAGCCTAAGGACTCCGGTTCGAGGCTCGATTCCCCAGGTCCCACGTTAGCCAGATGCACAAGGGGGCGTACGCATCTGGAGTTCGTTTGCAGAGGCTGGAAGCCCTGGCTCGCCCATTCTCTCTCTCTCCCTCTATCTGTCTTTCTCTCTGTGTCTGTCACTCTCAAATAAATAAATAAATTTAAAAAAAAAAAAAGAGAAAGAGCCTCTGGATTTCTGGTTTGGTAGGTATTGAGTGTCCTCAGTGTCTATCTCCTTCACCCTTGTGTTGATATCAGGTTCACCAAGAAAGCAGCACACTTGCTCATTTCCCCAATTCCTCTATGGTTTCAGCTGGGGCCCTGGTAAAATATGATGGGCTGTTTCTCTCCTCAGATGTTGTGTCCATCTGAAAAAGAGAAGCAGAATCTGTGAAGGGTGAAGTCAGCACTGGTTAAATAGGATAGCCATTGTTAATTTAGAAAGAATTTAAAGGGTGTAGACCAACTTATAGCCCAAGGTTAGTATTGCATTAAATCTGTATATTGCTTTTGGTAGGGTTGCCATTTTCACAATGTTAATTCTGTCTATTCAGGAGCATGGGAAGTCTTTCCATCTTCTCAAGTCCTCCTCAGTTTCTTTCTTTTTCTTTTTGAGTGTTTTTATGTTTTCATTATATAAGTCTTTCATATCCTTGGTTCATGTTATTCCAAGGATTTGTTGTTGTTATTGCTGCTATTGAAATGGGAAAATGTCACTAATTTCTTTCTCTTTCTCTTTGTCCTTTGCATATAGAAAGGCTACTGATTTTTGTGCACTGATTTTGTATCTTGTGCTGAAGGAATTAATCACCTTTAAGAGTTTTAAGATGTAGGCTCTCAGATCATTTATGTATAGAATCATGTCATCTGCAAATAGGGCTAACTTAACTTCTTCTTTTCCAATTTATATCCCTTTTATTTCTTTCTCCTGTCTTATTGCTTGGGCTAAGACTTCTAGCACTATGTTGAAGAGCAGAGGGGAGAGTGGACACTTCTGTCTTGTTCCTGATCTCAATGGAAATTCCTTAAGTCTTTCCCCATTAAGTATTATTTGGGCTTTAGGTACTTTATATATAACTTTTATTATGTTAAGATATAAACCATCCATGCCTGTTCTCTCCAATGTTTTGTTCATGAAGTAATGTTGAATTTTGTCAAAGGCCTTTTCTGCATCTATTGAAATGATCATGTGGTTTTTGTGATTAAGCTTATTTATGTGGTATATTACATTAACAGATTTCCATGTGTTGAACCAACCCTTTGTTCCTGGGATAAAGCCTGCTTGATCAAAGTGGATAATGTTTTTGAAGTGTTGTTGAATTTGGTTTACGAGGATTTTGTTCAGGATCTTTGCATCTAAGTTCCATCAGGGATATAGGCCTTTAGTTTTCTTTTCTTGTTGTATCTCTATCTGGTTTTGGTATTAGGGTGTGTGGTGGTTTGATTCAGGTGTCCCCCATAAACTTAGGTATTCTGAATGCTAGGTTCCCAGCTGATGGATATTTGGGAATTAATGCCTCCTGGAAGGAGTGTATTGTTGGGGGCGGGCTTAAGGGCTTTATAGCCAGTTTCCCCATGCCAGTGTTTGGCACACCCTCCTGTTGCTGTAGTCCACCTTATGTTGGCCAGGGAGTGATGTCCACCCTCTGCTCATGCCATCGTTTTCCCCTGCCATCATGCAGCTTCCCCTCAAGCCTGTAAGCCAAAATAAATCTCTTTTTCCCAGAAGCTGCTCTTGGTTGGGTGATTTCTAACAGCAATGCGAACCGGACTGCAACAGTAAAGTGGTACCAGGAGTGGGGTTACTGCTAGACACCTGACTGTGTGGCTTTGGCCTTTTGGAGCTGGTTTTCAAGAGGAAAGTGGAAGGAGTTGAAACCTTGGCCTAAGAGATGCCTTGCAGTGCTGTAAGTACAGCTTGATGGACTATTCTGGTCAGAACTATAGACTGTGAGGTTTGGCTCATGAGGGTGAGAAGGAGCTGTGCTTGGACTGGGCTAGCAGTTTGTGTGAGAAGCTTGCTCTTGTGCCCATGTCCTGAGAAGTTGTGCAGGGTTGCTTTGCGTAGAAACGAACTTGTGTAAGCAGAGGGATGTGGCACAGAAAGAAAAATCTTTGGGTGAACTGTTGCCCGTTCAGCTGCAACTGAAAGATTACAACCTTTGAGACTGGGCTAGCTGACCTGCACTGGGGCAACAGGAAGAATGTAGACTCTTTTGAAGGGGCCTGAGTGCTCAAGGAGTGTCCTGTTCTTCAAAGTCTGCTTTATTCCCCCCTGGATTAACAAATTGGCACCCTACCTGGTATTGTGGAGTATAAAATGCTGGAAAGAGGCTCATTGAGTTTGCAACATGGTCTTGTGTTTTGGAAATGGCCATGGGCAGCGTGAAGCAGGTTTGTTGGTTGCCTGCATAGAGACCCCAGGGGGCCATGAGGATGAACCGTGGCTTGCAGTGGAGACCCAGTGGAGATGCCGGGACCATGAGATGGCTGCCAAGGTGCTGCTGGCCCCGATGAAGTTTCCCAGGACTGTGAGTAGCCTAGCTGGAGGGGCGGAATTGGAATGCCAGAGACTTGTTGCTGGTTAGAATTATCGGACTTGAAGATTTGTCACTGGCTGGAGTTGCTGGACTTGAAGCTACAGAGTTTGATATTTGCCCTGGTTGTTTTAAATCTTGTATTGGTTGAATGTTTTTATGCTATGCCCAATGCCATCTTTTGCAGTGTGAATATTTATTCTGTGCCATTATGGGTTTTTTGAGGTTATTTTTTGGTATTATGGCTCAGTTAAAAGATCTTGAACTATGGGGATGTATGAACATCATTGAAATTGATAAAAACTATGGGGACTTTTAAAGTCAGACTGAATGCATTATATTTTACATCATGTATGGATATCAGTTTATGGGGGCCAGGGGCGGAATGTGGTGGTTTGATTCAGGTGTCCCCCATAAACTTAGGTATTCTGAATGCTGGCTCCCCAGCTGATGGATATTTGGGAATTAATGCCTCCTGGAAGGAGTGTATTGTTGGGGGCGGGCTTAAGGGCTTTATAGCCAGTTTCCCCATGCCAGTGTTTGGCACACCCTCCTGTTGCTGTAGTCTACCTTATGTTGGCCAGGGAGTGATGTCCACCCTCTGCTCATGCCATCGTTTTCCCCTGCCATCATGCAGCTTCCCCTCGAGCCTGTAAGCCAAAATAAATCTCTTTAACCCAGAAGCTGCTCTTGGTTGGGTGATTTCTAACAGCAATGCGAACCGGACCTTTGAAAGAAGGGTGACACTTGCTTCATAAAAGGAGTTGGGGAGCTTTCCCTGTTCTCCAATGATGTGGAACAGTTTGAGAAAAATTGGTTTCAGTTCTTCCATGAAGGTTTGATAGACTTCGACTAAGAAACCATCTGGTCCTGGACTCTTCTTTTAGGGGCAGTTTTCGATTACCTTTTCAATCTTAATGGGTGTGATAGGTTTGTTTCGGAGATTCATCTGCTCTGAGTTGAGTTTTGGTAGATGGTATATATCCAGGAATTTGTCCATTTCTTCCAGATTTTCCAGTTTTGTGGAGTACAGGTTGGAAGTAAATCCTGATGATTCTTCCAATTTCACTTGTCTGTTGTGATCTCTCCTTTTTCATTTCTAGTTTTGTTGATTTTAAGTGTCTCTTTTTTTTTCACTTGATCAAATTGGCCAGGGGTTTATCAATCATGTTTATTTTTTCAAACAACCAGCTCTTTGTTTCATCAATTTTCTCAATTGTTTTCTTAGTTTCCAATTCATTTATTTCTGCTCTGATCTTGATTATTTCTTTCCATCTGGAGCTTTTTGGGTGGATTCTTCTTGTTTCTCCAATGCCTTTAGATGGATGGTTAGGTTATTGATTTGGGATCTGTCTGTTTTTGTTATGAAACCATTTAGTGCTATGACTTTTCTCTTAAGGACTGCCTTCATTGTAGCCCATAAGTTTTGGTATGATATGTTCTCATTGTCATTCAATCCTAAAAATTTTGCAATTTCATTTTTTTATTTCATCCACTACCCATTTATTGTCTTAAAGTGTGCTGTTCAGTCTCCAGAAGCTAATGGAATTCCTGGTGCAAATCTTGTTATTAATTTCTAGCTTTACAGCATTGTGGTCTGATATCATGTAGGAAATTATGTTGATTTTCCAAAATATATGGAGGCAGGCTTTATGGCCCAGTATATGATCTATTTTAGAGAAGGTTCCATGAGCTGCCGAGAAGAATGTGTAGTCTGTAGGTTTGGGGTAGATTGTTCTGTAGATGTTCATTAGGTATAGCTGATCTATGGTATTGTTGAGCTCTCTTACTTCCTGGTTGATTTTCTATTTGGAATATCTATCTATTGATGATAGTGGAGTATTGAAGTCCCCAACTGTGATGGTGTTAATGTTTATTTCTGTTTCATTGTCAGGTAGGTTTTGTTTGGTGAATTGTGGTGCACCTGCGTTTGGTGCATAAAGATTGATGATTGTGATATCCTCTTGTTTGATCATTCCCTTGATGAGTAAGAACTGTCCTTCTTTGTCCTTTTTGATGAATTTTGGTTTGAAGTCTATTTTATCCGATATTAGTATAGCTATGCCTGCTTGTTTCTCCCTGAGGAAGTGTCTAAGTGTCTGTCTTCAGTGGTGAGGTGGGTTTCTTGAAGACAGCAGATTGAGGGGTCTATTTTTCTGATCAACCCTATTAACTTGTGTCTCTTGATGGGTGATTTTAGGCCATTAATGTTTAGGGTAATAACTGTGAGGTTTGATTTAATTCTTGCCATATTGTAGTGGTTTGTATGGTTTGGTGTTTTCTTGGACTTTGTAGATTCTTGAGCCTTCCCTGGGTTTCATTATTTTGGTCTCATAGGCTCTTAAGGTTGCTTGTTTGACTCTTCTGTGTGGAGAATTCCCTGAAGTACCCTCTATAGTTTTGGCTTTGTGTTCATATAGTTGTAGAGCTGAGTTTTATCATGGAAAGTTTTTCTTTTACCATCTATTATAAGGGATACTTTTGCTGGGTAGAGTAATTTGGGTTGGAAGCCATAGGTTCTTAGACTTTGCATTGTTCCATTCCAGGACCTTCTGGCTTTCAGGGTTTCCATTGAGAAGTCTGAAGTAATTCTGATGGGGTTACCTTTATATGTAATGCCTTGTTTCTCTCTTGCTGTTTTTAGGACTTTATCTTTGCTTTTGTTGTTTAGAGTTATAATGATAATATGTCTTGGAGAGTTTCTCCTTTGGGTCAGTCTTTTTGGAGTTCTGTTAGCTTCTTGTATCTTGATGGGACTCTGTTCTGAGAGGGTGAGAAAATGTTCTTTGATAATTTTGTTGAATAAGTACTCCATGCCTTTGGTCTGAATTTTTTCCCCTTGGGGTGTACTCATGATCTGAATGTTGGAAAATTTAAGGGCATCACACAGTTCTCTCATGTTCTGTCCACCAAAATTTTTGAGCTTGTTCACATTTTTGAACTCACGAATTGTTTCTTATGTCTTGTCTTCCAGTTCTGAAGTTCTGTCCTCAACATGACTGACTTTTCTTGAGGGCTTCTAGAGAGGTTTGGACTTGTTCAATTTAGTTTGTATTTTCTGTTGCCTTTTTTTTTTTTTTTTTTTTTTTTTTTTGTATAGTATCTATCAATCTGTCAAGTTCCCTTTTCAGGTCATTTTCTGATTTTCTTAATATTTCTTGGCATTCATCCTTGCATTTACTTATGTTTTCATTGGGCTTATCCAATTGATTATTATCCTCTTTTTTTTTTTGGTTTTTTTTTTTTTGGTTTTTTTTGCTCTTCTTCAGATCACTTTACTGTCTTTGGAAGACTATCTGGTTTTTTCTATTAGTCCAACCTAGCAAGGACAGCATTCATACAATTGTTGGTCTGGTCTTTTGTTGATTTTCTGCAAGTTTTGCCAGTTGCTTGGCCAGGGTCACATAGCTTGTGTCTTTATTTTGGGATTCTGATCCTATTGTCTGTTATGTTTGGATTAGAGACTTCCATTGTGGGACTGGGCAATCTTAATGGATTTACTTGCATGTGATTTTTCATGTTATTCTTTTGCAGTGTGGTCTGCCCATCAGAGTATAGGAATCTTATTTAATTCAGGAGGAAGCTGTAGTTTACCCTTTTATGTTTGACTAGATTAGGCTTCTGATGGCAAGGGGGCCTGTCCACTCAGGCAGGAGGAGTTGGTATGACCCTGGTAGGGTCCTGAAGACCTGGTGGCAGGGCTGTTGGCTGGTGGCAGCGCAGGGGGTGGGACTGCACAGTCTTGTGACACAGTGGAGTGGCGGTGCCAGTGTCAGGGAAAGGGAGGGAAGCCATGGGGGAGAGGGAGCTATGAGAGCTGGTTGGTGCGTGAAAAGTGAGAGGCGTCTGGCCTGTATGTGGAGCCTGCAGCTAGTGCAGGAGCAAACCTCGTCCACAGTGCTAAAATAATTGCTTTAGTTCCTATTGGAACTCTGAACTTTTACTTTCATTATTCTTTCATCCTCCCTACCAAATTAAAATCTCATTGTTTTCAAAAGGAAAGCTTTTTTTGTTTCTAGTTGAAAGCTCCAAATCAGGCTGATTATATTATATGTGTAGATATTTCTCTGTTATTCTCAGTGCCTTCCCCACTTAGAATAAATTTCTCCTATCCCTTAAAAGATCCCCACCATACCATTCAGTCTGTCTTCCAATCTAGAAATCTGTCCATAAAGGTGCCCCCTTCCTCTTTTCCTTACTTACTGAAATCTTACTTTTTCAATAATTCATCCTCCTTATTTTAATTGGATACACTGAACTTTCATTTTGTAGCAGATACTTGATTAGCCTCAGCATAGCATGCGAGACAAAATAAACATCATTTCTGTCTATAACTATTTCATGTGTTGGATTATTTCCTTTTTGAAAAATGGGTCCAAGTGACCTGGCGCTCAACCATGATCTTCCTACCTCAGCCTCCTGAGTGCTGGAATTAAAGTTGTGTGCCATCATGCCTGGCTTAGTTTACATTCTTATATTCATGAGTGCTGTGGAGCTGGGTGTGGTGGCTCATGTCTAATCCCAGGAGGATAAAGTAATGGTGTTCTCTTAAGATCATGGCTAGTCTTTGCTATATAATGAGTTTCACGTCAGCCTTGGTTACAGAATATGGCATATCAAAAATTAATTAATGCCATGGACAAGAACAAAATAAATTCAAAGGCAAGGCTCTCGTGGGTCGTAAAGAAAGACCTTTCTAAAGAGATGAACATGTGGGAAGACAATTAGGCAGAAGGCTTCTGAGCCAGGAAAATGCATAGTGAACTAGCCAAACCTTCCATACTGACAGGGGATTCTAGGAGAGCTGAGTCACTATACCGGCATGAGAGGGACAGTGAGGTGCTGGCGTGCGAGCGGATGGTGCCAATGAATAAGAAACAAGGTCCTATAATGTAGCTTTTTACTAGAAAGTCTGTGTTAGGTCCTTCCTTGTTCACTTAAAAAGGGTGGAAATTAACAGCACCCAATATGCCTTGCATGTTTTCATATGTACATATGTGTAGTCCAACTTAAATAATTTTTTTTTAGGTTTATCAAGGTAAGGTCTTGCTCTAGCTCAAGGTGACCTGGAATTCACATGTAGTCTTAGGCTGGCCTTGAACTCATGGCAATCCTCCTACACCTGCCTCCCAAGTGCTGGGATTAAAGGTGTGAGCCACCATGCCTGGCAATAACAGTTTTTAATTCATTTTAAAATTTGTTTGACAGAGAGAAGCCCATCTGGAAGTGCCTTTGGAAGTCAGGAGAACCTGAGGTGGAGAAAGGATATGACCCACTGGCGTCAAAACACAGAGAAGCTTGACAAGTAGTGTAACCTTCTGATTAATGTTTCTAAAGGGCTTGTTGGGCTTAAATGCAAAAGGAAAATGACTTTTAACTTTATTTTGTATTTATTTATTAGGTATTCATATCTTAGAAAATAGTTATACTTGTGTTTTAAATTAGATTAAAATTTTTCTTAAGAATTATTTAGTTATTTAGTTGAAAGAGCGAGAATGTGCACCAAGGCCTCTAACCACTGCAAACAAACTCCAGACGCATGTACTACCATGTGCATCTGGCTTACATGGATTCTGAGGAGTTGAACCTGAGTCCTTAGGCTTTGGAGGCAAGCGCCTTAACCAATAAGTCATATCTCCAGCCCTAAAAAAGATTTCAAGGAAGAGTTTTTCATGTGTTATAGAAAAAATTTTTAATATATTTCAAAACCCATTTCTACATAAATAATAACTCCTACTTCCTCCAACAAATCCCCTGGAAAATGTATTCAGCAACTATTAGACGTGGTTTTGCTTCCTTGGAGTTTCCTCACTTCTTAAGTTATAATTGACAGAAAGTGTGTTTCCAGTATACACTGCAGTTCGGATACATGTGCAGCTGTGTAATGATGAGTCAGGCTTGCTCACCTCACAGAGACCTTTCAGTTTGTTTCTACTTACGATGCTATCTAGTTTCACCTAGAGTTACATTGCATTCCCAGAATGTTTGTTTCAACAGATAAGAGGAAGTTAGATGAAGGTTTAGAAAAATTAAGTACTTTTATCGTAAATAAATACATTGAAAATCTTGACATTGTAGATGAGTAACATTGGAATGTTGATCCACACACAACAGTCCTACATCCAAACCCACACAACGCCACCTAGTGTCGGTGGCATTGGTGGGAAAGCAACGTGTTTGCTGCAAATAGTGATGCTTCTAGGGGCGTGTGTTCCCATACCAGAAGTGGGTTCAGTCAACTGGATGTAGAGAAATATGCATAAAATATGTAAATATAAAATATATTTATTTTATTTGTTTATTTTAGAGAGAAGGAGGAGAGAATAGGCATGCCAGGGTCTCCAGCCACTGCAAATGAACTCCATATGCATGTGCCCCTTGTGCATCTGGCTTACGTGGGTCCTGGAAAATCAAACCAGAATCCTTTGGTGTTGCAGGCAAATGCCTTAACCGCTAAGCCATCTTTCCAGCCCTAAATATATATTTTTTAAATTTTTTTTGTTGTTTATTTATTTGAGAGAGACAGAGAGAGAAAGAGTGAGAGAGAGTAAGAGAGAGAACGGGCACACCAGGGCTTCCAGCCACTGCAAACGAACTCCAGACGCGTGTGCCCCCTTGTGCATCTGGCTAACGTGGGTCCTGGGGAATCGAGCCTCAAACCGGGATCCTTAGGCTTCACAGGCAATCACTTAACCGCTACGCCATCTCTCCAGCCCCTAAATATATTTTAAAATACAAAATGTCTTATGTTTAAGCAAATATTGAAAACAGTTTCAAAGATTTATTTTTATGTATCATTAAAGTTGTTTCTGACTTCTAGGTTTTAAACAGTGAAACTTCTCACAATACTTGTTTTAGGTCAAGGGCAGAGATTGAACATGAAGCAATAATTGATGGGAACCTGGCTACTGAAGCAAACCTCATCATCTTAGATACACTAGAGGTTGTTGTTCAGGTAAGAGCTCAGCAGGAAGAACCTGAAGTATTACATTCAAACATCAACACTTCCAAGCACTATGTGGTTCTCTAAGTACAACATATATCTCTTCCCACTGTTCCAATTGTTTATTCTTTGAAGATGATTATAAAGTCTTTACTTCATTGTCCTCCTCAAGACCTTGGTGTTACTTTTGAAATGGCCACTGAATATTTATAATAGGACATCCTTCCCAAGATTCAACATACATATTTAGCCGTAGTTGCATAAAGACAGAGATGTATCGAGATTATTCTGTCTTCTACATATCAGGCCTTTTATATGCAATTACTTTATGTAGCTCTATGGGTAACCTTCTAGACCATATTATCCTGTGAATCACAGTACTTGACGTTTGGTTAGTTCTTCAGACACATAAAGGAAGAAAGAAATATTACTTCCAAGACAGCTTTGCCCTCCTGTCTGCACACTGCAAGAGGAAGAACGTTCAGGAGCGGAGTGCATGTGTGTTCTAAGGACACACCTCATAGAAAGCTCATCTTCCTTTCTAGCTGCATTCCAAGTCCCCAGCCAAGATCCAGGGGGTTTTGTTTGTTTTGTTTTGTTTTTTAATTCATTTGAGAGAGGGAAAGAAAGAGGCAGATGAGAGAATGGCATACCAGGGCCTCCAGCTACTGCAGACGAACTCCAGACACATGCGCCCCCTTGTGCATCTGGTTAACATGGTCCTGGGGAATCAAACTGAGATCCTTTGACTTTGCAGGCAAATGCCTTAATCGCTAAGTCATCTCTCCAGCCCCGAAATTCCAGGATTTTTGTTCTTAAAGAAGATGGGAAAATGGTTATCTGTCCTGGTGCTTTCTTTAGGTTTTAGCCTTCTTTGTGGCTACTTTCTGCATGACCCTCGAGTCTGTCTAAGTTTATTTGCAAATTTTCCCAGAACAGACTTTATTCTTTCTTACCATCATATCCATGCTACTTTCTTTTGTCTCCTCACTTGCTTCCTTCCCCCTCCTTTTCTTTTATCCATATTTGCTCAACTTCTTGAAATCTTACTGGCACTTGTTTTCTTCTCTTGTAACTTTTTGGATAGTTATACATATTTTACATTCTTAGTCAACTTGCAGATACATGTCCGTTTCATGTGTTTATTTTTAAATTGCAGACAGTTTCTGTGACAGAATCCAAGGAGAGCATTCTGGGTGGGGTGCTGAAGGTGCTCCTACACAGCATGGCCTGTAACCAAAGCGCTGTGTACCTGCAGCATTGCTTTGCCACACAGAGAGCTCTGGTGTCAAAGGTGCGTCACTCTGTGCCCACAGTATGTCTACCTGCTTTCTTTTGTGACACTGTCAACTTGTTAGTGTGTGAGTAGATGAAACACAAAAACCTAATACCCTCTGTCCCCTTTGTCTCTTTCCTGCCTGTCTTCAGGAACATCACATTTATTTGGGTCACTGTTAGTTTCCTGCTTAGAAAAGTTACTTCTTTGGAAAAGTGCTTGATATTAATAGCTAATGTTTGAGTATTTGAGTATAGACTCTTACCTTATTTCCAACTTGTTTTGTCTGTCTGGTCTTTGTGGTACTGGAAATTAAATGTGGTCCTAGCATTGGCTGTGCATGCACTGTCCTCTGGAGTGATATCCTTTGACCTGTCTGTTCCTTTTTAACTCATTTATTGCGAATTTAGTCTAAGACAGGTGTGGTAATGCACACCTTTAATCCCAGTACTTGGGAGGTAGAAGTAGGAGGATTGCCATGAGTTTGAGGCCTCCTTGAGACTACATAGTGAATTCCAGGTCAACATGGGCTAGAGTGAGCCCCTACCTTGAACCTCCCCCCAGAAAAAGAATTTAGTCTCCAAACAGTTCAGCCCATGAGATTGCCTTATCCTGTGGTTAAGGTAATACTGTTTATTCTACTTGTTCATCTGTTTAGATTCTGTGGTTTCCCATGGAAATATGTCTGTCCATAAATATGTATTCATATATAAGAATAGATTTGTGTTTTGATATGTATGTATGTATATATACATACATACATATATATATACATACATACATATATATATATATGATATACTTTTATATAGTTAATAATAAATGTAGTTGATATCTGGTTGAGGTCTTACAACAATTCCATGTAGATAATACTTTATGGAAAACTTGTTCAGCTATTGCCACTATTAGCAAGTGACATCATCAGTCTGTCTGACTCTAGGTAGATATATTGCTCCTTAAACCATTTCTTTACTGCCTAGACTAGGCCACCATATTTCCCAGTCAGATTATATGTCTGAAATTAGGCTATGTGAACTGTGTTTGTGGTTTTTCCAGTTCCCTGAGCTCTTATTTGAGGAGGAGACAGAGCAGTGTGCAGATCTCTGCCTGCGTCTTCTCGGGCACTGCAGCAGTGGCATTGGCACCATCCGCTCGCACGCCAGCGCCTCTCTGTACCTGCTCATGAGGCAAAACTTTGAGATTGGGAATGTAAGTACTTAGCTCAAGAATTACCTGGATTCATAAAGAAATACAACTTTTCAGACAGATATTCAGTGCCTTGTTGGAGGAATATTTTGGAGTGTTTAGTATATTTTGTGTCTTAATCTTAGATTGTCTTGTTTCATTCTGTAGCTGTCTTTCAGAAGCTCATGTCTCCAATTTTGCCTCACAGACACACATGCATGCACGTGCACACACACACACACACAGTAGTACAGGCTCACACTGCTGTTTTTACTGACTTACTAAGTCCTCTCATAATACAAAAAGAAAATATTTGAAGTCGGGCGTGGTGGCACAACCTTTTAATCCCAGCATTTGGGTGGCAGAGGTAGGAGGATTGCTGTAAGTTCAAGGCCACCCTAAGACCATAAACTGAATTCCAGGTTAGCCTGAGCTAGAGTGAGACCTTACCTCAAACAAAACAAAACAAAGAAAAACAAAAACAAAAAGAAAAAAAGATTTGAGTTGCTTTATTAAATCTCATTTAGCTTTTCAAATAAAGCCCCTAAAATTTGATAATGCGTAGAGTGTTCTTGATAACAGTTTTTGTTATTATAGGAAGTGTATTTTTTTTACTATTGCAACCAAAAGCCAATTTGTCATACTAGGACTAGAGAGTGACTCTTAAAGGATCAGGAAACATACAACTTTCAGTGACTTTTATTCTCTTGACTGCCCACTATATTTTCAGTTCCCCCAATATAGTTAGGCATATTACTACATTGAATACTTGAATTGTTTTCAACTACTTGAATGAATTTTATCCCATGCACTGTTGATAGCTACTGGAGTATTTTCAAAGAATGAGTGGTGTGTGTTTTACAAAAATATCCTTGGTGCTACATGGGAGATAGCCTTCATGGATAAGAGAACACCAGAGAGGGTGGTTTGAAAGTTCTTCCAGTAATGTAGGTAAGCATTGATAAGGATGTTCACAAAAGTAGTGGTAGGAGGAAAAAAAAAAAACAGACAAGTTTGAATAGCTCAGGGAATACAGACTAGATGTATCATATGGCTAATGTGAAAAAAGAACAAGTGTCATATGACCCCTAAGTTATGTTGGACATACTTACTGAAATGGTTAGGAAACATTTAGTTGAGCTGCTTAGTAAGAGAGAACAGTCTGGAATACTACAGAGGAACATGAACTAAAGAAAGAAACAAGTATATGTTCCTGTTACTATGTAATTAATAGACACTACTAAAAACTTTAAAAAACAAGCATGCACCGGGGGTGGTGGTTCATGCTTTTAATCCCAACACTCAGGAGGCAGAGGTAGGAGGATCACCATGAGTTCAAGGCCACCCTGAGATTACATAGTCAATAGAATATTAACTAAAAAATATATTTGATTTGACAACTTAATCTTAAGAGTGGTTCCAGAATGAAGAAGTTGAAGCAGAAATGAATTGATACTTTAAAAACGTTCTCAGCTGCCAGGTGTGGTGGCACTTGCCATTAATCCCAGTACCAAGAGGCAGATGTAGGAGGACCACTGTGAGTCTGAGGCCACCCTGAGACTACACAGTGAATTCCAGGTCAACCTTGACTACAGCAAGACCCTACTTCCAAAAAACAAACAAACAAAAAAAGTTGTAAATTCTTAAGATATCACTAAAGGATTCCACCTCTTATTACTCTGTGGATATGTAGAAAATGACCATCATAGTTTAGACCTAATGAAATGAACTAGTACTACACCTAGACTTCGTAGTTTGAGAGTAAAGTGAATACATAGCATACATGATACCCAGGATTTTAAAAGTGGGCTGGAGAGATGGCTTAGTGGTTAAGGTGCTTGCCTGCAAAGCCTTGAGGACCAATGTTTGACTCTCTAGATCTCATGTAAGTCAGACAAACAGTGAGGCAAGCACAAGGTTGCACTTGCTCAATAGGTGGCACAAGCACCTGGAATTCAATTAGAGTGGCTGAGGCCCTGGCGTAGCGATTTTCATTCCTTCCCCCTCTCTCTCACACTCTCTCTCTCTCTCTCTTTCTCTAAAATAAAAACAAAATGTGATGTGGCACTGGGCAAGATGGTGCACACCTTTAATCCCAGCACTCGGTAGGCTGAAGTAGGAGGATCACCATGAGTTTAAGACCACCCTGAGACTGCATAGTGAATTCCAGGTCAGCCTGGACTGCAGAAAGATACTACTTCAAAAAACCAAAAAAAAAAAAAAAAAAAAAAAAAAGGAAAGATAAAGAAAAAGAAAAGGAGTATGGTGTGGGCTAGAGAGCTGACTTAGTGGTTAAGGCACTTGCCTGCAAAGCCTAATGACCCAGGTTCATTTCCCCAGAACCCACATAAGCCAGATACACATGGTGGGTGCATGTGTCTGGAGTTTGTTTGAAGTGGCTAGAGCCATGGCACACTCATATTCTCTCTCTCATCTATCTCATAAATAAGTAAAAAATAATAATAATAAAGTGTGATGTAAGGGCAGAGAAGATGGTTCAGTGGTTAAAGGTGCTTGCTTGTGGAGCCTTCCTACCTGGGTTTAGTTCCCTAGTAGCCATGTGAAGCCAGATGCACAAAGTGCCGTATGTGTTTGCAGCAGCATGAAACCATGGTGTTCTGTCTCTCTCTTGCTATTTCTCTCTCTTTCTTCCTCCCTACCTGCCTCTCTCCTTGCAAATAAGTACATGAAAAGAAAAACTTATGTGTGAGTCAGATTATCCATTGGTAAGTTTTCTATTCATAATACATACCTCAAACAAACACATGAAAACAACAAGGAAAATTTCTAGTTCAAACTCCAGCATAGTTCTCCTCAACCCTGTTAGTTAGCACATTTATTACTCAGAACAAAATTTCAGAGTTTTTTTCTTTTTGCAATTTGTTTTTTATTTATTTATTTAATGAAAGAGAAAGAATGAATTGGCATGCCAGGGCCTCCAGCTACTGCAATAGAACTCCAGATGTGTATAGCACCTTGTGTGCATTGCATGTGCGATCTTGCACGCTTGCGTCACCTTTTGTGTCTGACTTATATGGGATCTAGAGAGTCAACCATGGGTCCTTAGGCTTCATAAGCAAACACCTTAACTGCCTAAGCCATTTCTCCAGCCTAAATTTCAAGTTTTATATGTGCTGTTTGAGGTAATATTTCACTATTTACATTGTATTACTTTAAAAAAAAATCTTTGGACTAAGGTGTAGTTTCACATGCCTTTAATCCCAGCGTTTGGGAGACCAGGTAAGAGGATTGCTGTGAGTTTGAGGCCAACCTGAGACTACATAGTAAATTCCAGCTCAGCTTGGGCTGGAGTGAGACCGTATGTCAAAAAACAAACAACAATAATACTATATTTATATTTTTTTACATATATAATATATATATTAATGAGTAAAAGATTTTTGCTATTGCTGTTATTTTTGAAGTAGGGTCTCACTCTAGCCTAGGCTGACCTGGAACTCGCTGTGTAGTCTCAGGCTGGCTTCGAACTCACAGCAATCCTCCTACCTCTGCCTCCCGATTGCTGGGATTAAAGGTGGGCGCCACCATGACTGGCTTCAGAATTATATTTTTTAACCAAATCTTTCCTTTTGTTTTGCTCTGTTTACTGTGCTGGGAATCATACTCAGAACCTTACAAAAGCTAGGAAAGAACCCTGCCTCTAAGCCGCAGTCTTATCTTACTCTATTTAGAAGCAAGGAAACAAAGCTCTGTTTTCTTGAAACATGTAAGATACTGACCTCACTACTTTTCTTCCATAGAACTTTGCCAGAGTTAAAATGCAGGTAACAATGTCACTGTCTTCCTTGGTGGGCACATCTCAGAACTTCAATGAAGAATTCTTAAGACGTTCTCTAAAGACTATATTGACATATGCTGAAGAAGATCTGGAACTTAGAGAAACAACATTTCCTGATCAGGTTAGAAATGCTACTTTCTAAAGTATTGACTTCATTGGGCTTATTAAATAGGCATTTTCCAGATGGTTAAATAAGTCTTTTCTTTTCTTTTTTTTTTTTTTTCGGGAGGAGCCTGCATCTTTCTTTCAATCCAGATATCATGTACCTCAAAAAAAAAAAAAAAAAAACTGTTTTATTAAGCTACATTTTATTTATTTATTTATTTTTAAATTTTTTTTTTTTTTTTTTTTTGAGAGCGACAGACACAGAGAGAAAGACAGATAGAGGGAGAGAGAAAGAATGGGTGCGCCAGGGCTTCCAGCCTCTGCAAACGAACTCCAGACGCGTGCGCCCCCTTGTGCATCTAGCTAACGTGGGACCTGGGGAACCGAGCCTCGAACTGGGGTCCTTAGGCTTCACAGGCAAGCGCTTAACTGCTAAGCCATCTCTCCAGCCCATAAGCATAGTTCACTTTTATTTATTTTTTATTATTTATTTATTTATTTTGGTTTTTCGAGGTAGAGTCTCACTCTGGCTCAGGCTGACCTGGAATTCACTATGTAGTCTCAGGGTGGCCTCGAACTCTCGGCGATCCTCCTACCTCTGCCTCCCGAGTGCTGGGATTAAAGGTGTGCGCCACCACGCCTGGCTCCATTTTATTTTTAAAATAGATAATACTTTAGGTGTTTAATTCTGCACATTTGTGACAGAAGACTTAGGTAAAATAGACAAAACTTTGTGACAAGCAATTTCCACTTACTACTAATAAAATGTTAATTTGCCTTTAAAAACCACTAAAGTTGTATCAGGCTAACTTTTAATAAAATCAGAAATATAGGAGAGAATTTTCATTTTGTACTTATATGGTCCCCATTTCTGTATACTTTCCATCTCCTTAAAACTCTGCTTAGGGGCTGGAGAGATGGCTCTGTGGTTAAGGCCCTTGCCTGCAAAACCTAACCACAAAAGTCTGATACCCCAGTGCCCACATAAAGCCAGATGCACAAAGTGGCACATGTATCTGGAGTTCATTTGCAGTGGCTGGAGGACCTGGCATGCCCATTCTCTCTATTTTGTTCTCTTCTCTCTATCTCTCTGCTTTCAAATAAATTTTAAAAGATTTAAACTTTGCTTATTGTCAGGTAAAAGAACTGGAAAATCATAGTCTTTTGGGGAATTTATTTCACTGCCCTTTGCTTCCCACACGCCACACACCTCAACACATCAACATGGTGAAATTTGTAAATTGGTACTCAGAATTAGATGCTTGTATGAGGTATCTACCAAATTCATGGAGTTTATTACAAAGATAAAATTTTCCATGTAATTTTCTATTACAGGTCCAAGATCTGGTTTTCAATCTCCACATGATTCTTTCTGATACTGTTAAAATGAAGGAACACCAGGAGGATCCTGAAATGTTGATTGATCTCATGTACAGGTAGCATTTGGGTGACTGGCTCATACTTTCTGTAATGGGCTCAGTAAAACACCTGGATGGCATTAGATGAGAAGAGAGAGACAGAAGTTAAGTGGGGCTGGGGAGATGGTTCAGTAGTTAAAGGATTTGCCTGCAAAGCTTGCTGGCCCAGGTTTGACTCCACAGTGACCACGTAAAGCCAGATGCACAAAGTCATGGGCTCATGCATCTGGATTTCAGTTGTGGCAAATGGCCCTGGTATGCACCATTCTCATATTCAGATTCTTATTCATTCATATTCTCTCTCTCTCTCTTTTTTCTTTCTCTGTCTCTGATCTCCTCCACCCTTGCAAATAAATTTCAAAGAATTTTTTAAAATTACTTGTGCTGAAGAGATGGCTCAGAGGTTAAAGACACTTGATTATAAAGCCTGATGGCCCAGGTTCAATTCCCTGGTACCTATATAAAGTCAGGCGTACAAAGTGGTATATATGTACATATGACTAAAAGTACTATTTCTAGGGACAAATTTTGAGAAATCTATAATTCATACTGTGTCTTCATAGATTCTTTGAGAGTTTTCCTTACCATGAGACCTTTTCTTGTCTGTGTTTTGTATTGCAGCAGAGACAAAAGAAAACGATGTTATTCTCTTTTTTCCCCTTGATTATGACACATAAAAATCACAAAAATCTGATAGTTTTTCTTAGCAGCCAGACCATCACTTGTCATGCCTCTTTTTTGCCCCGTACCCAAACCTACCATATCAATCTCATGAACCACAATTACTTTTCTAAACTGTCCACTGACATTTTCATGCCACTCAGTCTCAGGATCCCCTAGACAGAATGAGCAATCCACACTCTTCTCCAGCTTGGGAAGCACATTCTAATTGAGAAGCATTTCTCTTCCTTAGAATTGCCAAGGGTTACCAGACCTCTCCAGATCTGCGGCTAACCTGGCTGCAGAATATGGCTGGCAAGCACTCTGAGCGCGGCAACCATGCTGAAGCTGCACAGTGCCTGGTGCACTCAGCTGCCCTTGTGGCTGAGTATCTGAGCATGCTGGAGGACCGGAAGTACCTTCCTGTTGGCTGTGTCACATTTCAGGTAGGAATCTGCTAAGTATACATGAAATTAAAGTGTGGCCTTTTTGTTTGTAACTCTTCACTCACTGGTACTTAGGGTCCTTCCATTTGTGAAATAGGCATAAAAGACTTAACCAGTGCTTTGCAAGTTAAGTGAACATTGCATTGTCATTACGATTGGGTTGTTGTTTTGTTTGCTGTACAACTGAACCTGAGGTTCAATCAAACTTCAGACATGCCAGGCAAGCACTCTACTACTGAGCTCCATCCCCAGCCTTCTCAATGCACTACTAAAGAGTACTTTTGGGGGGTTGGGGAGATGGCTTGGCAGTTAAAGCACTTGCCTGCAAAGCCACAGGTCATAGGTTCAATTCCCCAGGACCTACATGAGCCAGATGCATAAAGTGTACATGCATCTGGAGTTTGTTTGCAGTGGCTGGAGGAACTGGTATACCCATTCTCTGTCTATCTGCCTTTCTCTTTCTCTCTCTCAAATAAATAAATAAAGTAGTCCTTTTTTAAAATTTAAACTGAGAATTTAACCTAGGGATTGTGCTTGATAAGCAAGCACTCTACCATTGCTCTATCCCTGTTAAAATGTTCTTGTTAGTTCCAACAATTCCTTACCTCTCTAGATTTTACAGCCTTGTACTTAAACATCTCATCAAGAATAGATAGCACTGAAAACACTAAGAAATAGAATGGAGCTAAAACTCTTGTTAATTTTTTCTTAAATTTTTGGTTATTTAAGAGTGACAGAGAAAGAGGCAGAGAGATAGAGAATGGGCGTTCCAGGGCCTCAAGCCACTGCAAACGTACTCCAGATGTGTGTGCCCCCTTGTGCATCTGGCTAACATGGGTCCTGAGGAATCAAGCCTTGAACTGGGGTCCTTAGGCTTCACAGGCAAGCGCTTAACCACTAAGCAATCTCTCCAGCCCCAAAACTCTTGTTATTTTTAATAAATGTCATTGTATATTAATAGGTTACAGCACAGATGCATAGGTGATAGAATGGGTACTAAATGGAAAAGGCTAATATGCTTATCATCTCACTCAGTTCCTCACTCCCCTCCTCGTCCAGGCAGAAATTTCAGTCAAAATTAAGTGGCGAGTCTATATTTATATATTGAGCACACCAGGTGAAACCAACATTCCCCATTCCCTGAATGAAAAGTAGTCACGTTGTGATTCATACATGATAGTGAATGGCTGTCTTAACAGGCTGCATAACCTTCCATTTGGCAGTTGGATTCTTTGGTATCACAAGTTCTTTACTTTTCTTCAAAACCTGGTAAAGCATTTCTGGGATTTTTTTGTTTATTTTTATTTATTTAAGAGCAACAGACAGAGTAAGAGGCAGAAAGACAGAGAGAATGGGCACACCAGGGCCTCCAACCACTGCAAACAAACTCCAGATACATGTGCCACCTTGTGCATCTGTCTTAAATGGGTAATGGGGAATAAAGCCTTGAACCAGGGTTTTTAGGATTCACAATCAAGCATTTAACTGCTAAGCCATCTCTCCAGCCCCCATTTCTGAGTTATTTTAAAACTTAATTAAATAGTCTGTCTTCTGTTAATACCAGAATACAGAAAGAAAATTATAGCACTCAGGTTGACTGTTTTACAAAAACTTACTTTAAGGCAAATGTACAATTTCCAAAACAATTGCAAATGGATTAATTTTGGGCTAGACAAATACAAAAGGTAGAGGAAAAATATACAAATCTATAATTTTATAATCTTCTAACATTAACTTTATATTCTACCTTAAAGAAATCAAAACTAAGGAAAGGACAAAAAAAGTTTGCATTTTGGTGTTTACTTGGGAGAGAAGACATAGAATTCTAATCTGTGTACCTGTACACAAACATGGAACTCTGATCTGTGTACCCACATACAACATGTGTGTTCACACATTCAAGCACAGAACTCTGATCTGCATATCCACACACAAACATGGAACTCTGATCCATGTACCCAGTACCAACACGGAACTCTGATGTGTATACCCATACACAAACACGAAAGTCTGATCCATGTACCTACACGCAAACGTGGAACTCTGATCTATGTACCCACACACAAACATAGAACTCTGATCCATGTACCCACACACAAACACAGAACTCTGATCTATGTACCCACACACAAACACAGAACTCTGATCCATGTACCCACACACAAACACAGAACTCTGATCCATGTATCCACACACAAGCACAGAAACTCTGATCTGGATATCTGAATGCAAAAAATGTTCTCAAGTACTTCAAAAAGTTTGTGAGTCACGTGTGATAGGGCACCCCTTTAATCCCAGCACTTGAGAAGTTAAGGTAGAAGGATTGCCAAGAGTTTAATGTCAGCTTGGGCTATAGAATGAGTTCCGGTCAGCATGGGCTAGAATTGAGACCCTGCTTCAAAAGACCAAAACTGGGTTGGAGAGATGGCTTAATGATTAAAACACTTGTCTGCAAAGCCTAAGGACCCAGGTTTGATTCCCCAGAATCCATGTAAGCCAGATGTACATGGTGGCACATGCTTCTGGAATTCATTTGCAGTAGCTAGAGGCCCTGGTGTGCCCGTTCATTTCCACCTTTCTCTCCCCCCCCCCATAAATAAGTAAAAATAAACGATTTTTTAAAAAACATGGGCTGGAGCCAGGCATGAATCCTAGCACTCAGGAGGCAGAGGTAGAAGGATCACTGTGATCAAGGCCACCCTGATACTACAGAGTGAATTCCAGGTCAGCCTGAACTAGAGTGAGACCCTACCTTGAAAAACAAAACAAAAAATAAACATGGACTGGAGAGATGGCTTAGCAATTAAGGTGCTTGCCTGCAGAGCTGAAGGACCCAGGTTTGATTCCCTAGTACCCATGTAAGCCAGATGCACATGATGACA
Source organism: Jaculus jaculus (assembly GCF_020740685.1). Taxonomy (NCBI): domain Eukaryota; kingdom Metazoa; phylum Chordata; class Mammalia; order Rodentia; family Dipodidae; genus Jaculus; species Jaculus jaculus. The sequence continues at coordinate 96,879,932 of NC_059106.1, read as the reverse complement.
CATGCATTTGGACTTTATTGGCAGTGGCTAGAGGCCCTGGTGTGCCCCCCCCCTTTCTCTCTCTGTAATAAATAAATTTAAATTTTTTAATTAAAAAAATAAGCAAACACTGGGCTGGAGATGGTTTAGTGGTTAAGTGCTTGCCTGTGTAGCCTAAGGACCCTGGTTCAAGGCTCGATTCCCCAGGACCCACGTTAGCCAGATGCACAAAGTGGTACATGTATCTGGAGTTTGTTTGCAGTGGCTGGAGGCCCTGGTGCACCCATTCTCTCCTCTCTCTCTCTCTACCCCTCTCTCCCTCTATTCCTCTCTCCTTCTCTCTCTCTCTCTCTCTCTCTCTCTCTCCCTCCCTCTTTTTCTCTCTGCCAGTTGCTCTCAAATAAATAAAAATTAAACAAAACAAGCAAACAAACAAAAAATGGTAAATGAGTGTACATCTACAACAAATATTATGGTTAAAATAAAGTATATGTGTACTGCATATGTTTTAGAAATAATGGCTGATCTCAATCTCATTGATTAAGAGGACTTTTATTATACTTGTATTTCTTCATCAGCAGTTCTTTTTAGGCAAGCTAAGAAATCAGTTTTTTGTTTTTTATTTGAGAGCGACAGGCAGAGAGAGTAAGAGGCAGATAGATAGATAGAGAATGGGCATGCCAGGGCCTCTGGCCACTGCAAAGGAACTCCAGACGCATGTGCCCCTTGTGCATCTGGCTAACGTGGGTCCTGGGGAATCAAACCTTGAACCGGGGTCCTTAGGCTTGACAGGCAAATGCTTAACCGCTAAGCCATCTTTCCAGCCCGAGATCAGTTTTTTATGCCTTAACCTCCCTTGGTACAGAATTTTGGAATCATCATCTAAATAAAAATGAAACATAAACTATGTCTCTTCAGATGACCTATATCATAACATTTGTCAGCCCATGATTTTTCTTAATTTTCTTTCCCACAACTTACAATGGTCATGTAGCAGTAGTGTTCTAATTTTACTGTTATCTTCAAAATAATGTTTTTGATGTTTACCTTTTACTGTGTGTGATGGCTAGAGGTGCACAGAAGTTTGAACCCAGGGCCTTGCTTGCAGCAGAGTGTATTATACCTCTATCTCTTCCATTTATTTAACCTAAACTGTTAGCTTTTACCTTCAGTTGCTTCTTCATGTACATTTTATTGTGCAAGGAGGTTGATTTCTTTGCACAAATCATTCCAATGTTTTCCCTAGAACATTTCGTCTAATGTTTTGGAAGAATCTGCCGTCTCAGATGATGTGGTTTCCCCTGATGAAGAAGGCATCTGCTCAGGAAAACACTTCACTGAGTCAGGACTCGTGGGACTGCTGGAGCAAGCAGCTGCTTCTTTCTCTATGGTAGATGACTCTTGTTCACTCTCCTCCTACAGTTTTGTGCGTCTGAGTTATCAGTAACATATATTTTCATGTTCTCTGTGATCCTGCCTTTCCTCAAAGAAGATGTATCCCAGGGTTGGGGAGATGGCTTAGCAGTTGCTTGCAAAGTCTGACGGCCTAGATTTGATTCTCCAGTACCCACATAAAGCCAAATGCACAAAGTAGCATGTGTGTCTGGAGTTCTTTTGCAGTGGCAAGAAGCTCTGGCATGTACCCATACTTTATTTTTCTCTCTCTCTCTCCTTTCCCCCCTCTCTCTGCTTACAAATAAACCAATAAAAGGGGCTGTAGAGATGGCTTAGCAGTTAAGGCATTTGCCTGCAAAGCCAAAGACCCTCCCCAGGATTCACATAAGCCAGATGTACAAGGTGGCACATGTGTCTGGAATTTGTGGTGGCTGGAGGCCCTGGTGCATCCATTCTCTCTCTCTCTCTCTCTCTCTCTCTCTCTAATTAATAAATAAATAAAAGATGTGCTAAGTGTCCCTCTCCCCCATTCTCTGTCTGTTCATGTCATCTCCAATAGATATTGTTTTGGTTCACAAAACTTTGCCATAAAATGTTTTCTGAGATCTTTAAATGTTGAGAACAAGGGCTGGAGAGATTGCTTAGTGGTTAAGGCATTTGTATGCAAAGCCAGAGGACCCAGGTTTGATTCCCCAGGACCCATGGAAGCCGGACACACAAGGTGGTGCATGTGTCTGGAGTTGGTTTGCAGTGGCTAGAGGCCCTGGTGTGCTCATTCTCCCTATATATCTGTCTCTTTCTCTCTCTGTTCAAATAAATTAAAATGTTGGAAAAGAACAAAATGAAACTTTGGGCACTTTAAGTTTTGTTTGGATAAACCAACAGGGCTCCATAGCATTTGTCTGCTGAGTGAAATGGAGACATCTTCCTAGAGTGTTAAGCAACGCTCTAGCACCCAGCAAAGCAATAGGTGGCCATAACAATTCTTTGCATAATGGAATAATAGGCAGATATTGGAGGCCTACCAGGAGTTTTATAGAGTACATCCTGGATCCTTACCTACTCTTGTATGACCAAGTCCTTATTCCTGCCCATCTGAATGCAAATAGTTGAAGTAGTCATTTGGAGCATAGATGGCAAGTTTATAGGAGAAAGAAGAGAGCCAAATCCCTGCCTGCCTTCTTGGGCCTTGTTGATACTTCCTATGCTTTTTACATGTTGATACTTTGTATAGCTTTGATGCTCACTGTTTAGTATGCCAGTACCAAGGTTTAGCATACCATAGCAGTTACCTTCTCGTTGCTGGGATAAAACACCTGGCCAGAAGCAGCTTGTGGAAGGAAGGAAAGTGTTTATTCTGATTCACTTGCAAGGGAAAGCTTCATCACGACAGGAAAAATATGGCAGGAGCAGGAATCTGGCTCATATCATCACCTGTCAGCAGCAGGGAAGAAGCAGAATAAAGGAGCTAGCTGACTGGCACTGGCAAGTGGGCTATATTGTAAAATTCCAAGGCCCACCCAGTGATGCACCTCTTATAGCAAGGTTCACCCTCCCAAGGGTAACATGTAGATTTAGAAAGCTCACTATCAGAGTTCAAATCCTGGCTCTGCTACTAGGTAGCTGTACTATTTTATGTACAGGTGATCTATTGGTATCGTGCTTTTCTTACCTGTTAGATGCGTCTCATAATAGAATATACCTCATGGGGTTGGTGTTAGGATTAAATGAGTTAATGCATGTAAAATGCTTATCACTGTCCATCTCTAGGTAAGTACATTATTTATCATTATTGGCCCTTAGAACATAATTATTCTGAGGCTTATTAGAGAATTCTTTTTTTTTTTTTTTCAAGACAGGGCCTCTCTAGCCCACGCTAACCTGGAACTCACTCTATAGTGCAGGCCAACCTTAAACTCATGGCTACCTCAGTCTCCTGAGTGCTGGGATTAAGTCATGGACCACCATTTCTAGTCTCCTTAAGATATCATCTCTAAGGACCTTGGCCATCCCAACTCTTCCCTTAAACTAGGCTGAACTAGCAAGAAGAAAAGTTTTTTTTTAATGCTATTGATAAAATATTTTAATAAATATAGCTTCATATTTATTTATGCATATAATGTTAGTAATTTATAGTGGTGCATTTAGATTATGGGGTAGTGGCCTATACTACAGAGTTTCTAGATCAATCATCTAATTCCTTTTTAGGTAATCTTTTCTTGTTTTGGTGTTTTGGGGCAGTGCATGTTCATGTGTATGCACATGCATGTGGAGGTCAGAGGACACCCTCAAGTGTCCTCAGGAGCCTTTTAAAAATATTTTTATTTATATATTTGAGAAAGAGAGGGAGGGAGAGAGAAAGAGGCAGAGAGAGAATGGGCATATCAGGGCCTCCAACTGCTGCAAATGAATCCAGACACATGTGCCACCTTGTGCATCTGGCTTTTGTGGGTTCTGGGGAGTTAAAGCTGGGTCCTTTGGCTTTGTAGATAAGTACCTTTACCACTAAGCCATCTCTCCAGCCCTGCCTTTTTTTCTGAGACAAAAATTTCTCATTGGCCTGAAGTTGATCAGGTAGGTTAGACTGACCAGCTGGTGAGCCTTTGGAATCCATTTGTCTCTACCCCCGCCCCTCCCCAGTACTGGGAATACAAGCACGGGCCACCACACTCAGGTTCTATATGTGGGTTGTGAGGATCGAGTTCAGGTCCTCATGTTTGCAAGCACTTTACTGATTGAGCTATCTCCCCATACCCTTAATTTGATTCTAAGTATTTTAGGAATAATAACTTTATCTCACTGTTGAAGCCACTTTATTGCTTAAAGACACAATTTTGTTCTGACTAGAAATTATGAGGATCAGATGTTCTAGGGAAAATATATTTGCTAATCTGTAAAGCAGTCAGAACTTAGTGGCATTTGGAAGTCATCTCTCCTTTCACTGTAGTGCCAGTTCATTATTATTGAAGATAACAGATGGAATAGCAATACAGATACCCTGATTTGTAACCAGAGAAATCATTGCCCAACCACTAGCCGACTAGCCCCCAGTGGCAGAAAATATGGTGACTATAAAGCTCATATTTTGAGATTTTCCTATAAATTTTCAATGAGCAATTGACATATGTCAACTTAACGTTTTGGAAATATTTGCATTTCCCAGAAGTCCATCAGCCATCTGGTTATAAAATGGGTATCTATGGTCAGTGAAATAATTAGGTTTTTGTTTCAGCTCAGAATTAGTTTCTCCAAAAGTTTATATGCCTAAGTAAGTATATCCTACACTCCACACACATTTACCTTAATAAGTCTTTATGGAGTAGATAGAAACAGAATGTCCAATTAAACTATATCAAAATATAAATATGAATATGTCTGTATGTGTGTATATTAATATAAATGCACATAACCTACCTGCATTTTTCCAGAGGAGATGATACAGTATATAAAAATTATTTTAATCGGCTGGAAGGATGGCTTAGCAGTTAAGGCATTTGCCTGCAAAGCCAAAGGACCCAGGCTCCATTCCCCAGGACCCACATTAGCCAGATGCACAAGGGGTGCATGTGTCTGGAGTTCGTTTGCAGTGGCTGGAGGCCCTGGCGTGCCCATTGTCTCTCTCTCTCTCTCTCTCTCTCTCCCCCTCCCTCCCTCCCTCTTTCTCTGTCAAATAAATAAATAAAAATAAAATATTAAAAATAATTATTTGGGGCTGGAGAGATGGCTTAGCGGTTAAGCGCTTGCCTGTGAAGCCTAAGGACCCTGGTTCGAGGCTCGGTTCCCCAGGTCCCACGTTAGCCAGATGCACAAGGGGGCACACGCGTCTGGAGTTCGTTTGCAGAGGCTGGAAGCCCTGGCGCGCCCATTCTCTCTTTCTCCCTCTATCTGTCTTTCTCTCTGTGTCTGTCGCTCTCAAATAAATAAATTTTAAAAAAATAATAATTATTATTTGGGGCTGGAGAGATGGCTTGGTGGTTAAGGCATTTGCCTACAAAGCCAAAGAATCCAGGATCGATTCTCCAGGACCCACATAAGCCAGATGCACAAGGGGGTACATGCATCTGGAGTTCATTTGCAATGGCTAGAAGCCATTGCTCCTGCTGTCTCTCACTCTCTCTCTGTGCCTCTTTATCTCAAATAAATAAATGAAATAAAATATATTTAAAAAAATTATTTTAAACTGGGCATGGTGGCGCACGCTTTTAATCCTAGCACTTGGGAGGCAGAGGTAGGAGGATTGCCATGAGTTCAAGACCACCCTGAGACTACATAGTGAATTCCAGGTCAGCCTTAGCTAGAGTAAACCCCTACCTCAAAAAAACAAAATAAATAAATAAATAAATAGTATTTTGTTAAACCTTCATGGAAGTGCTTTTTTTTTTATGTCCTTTGGAAAAGCTTTAATAGATTACTCAGTAGAAATATTGTGAGTGAGGGCTAGAGAGATGGTTCAGTGGTTAAGGCACTTGCCTGCAAAACCAAAGGACCCAGGTTCAGTTCCCCAATACCCACTTAAAGCCAGATGTAGAAGGTGGTATGCATGTATCTGGAGTTCACTTGAAGTGGCTAAAGGCCCTGGTGTGCCATTTTCTCTCTCATCTGTCTGTCTGTCTGTCTGTCTCTCTCTCAACTAAATAAGTAAAAATTTAAAAAAAAAGAAATATTGTGAACTTACAAATTATAATTGTTCTATTTTTACATTGATACAGAAGAAAGCATACCTCAAACACATTGTTTTTATAGGCTGGCATGTATGAAGCAGTTAATGAAGTTTACAAAGTACTTATTCCTATCCATGAAGCTAATCGAGATGCAAAGAAGCTCTCTACAATCCATGGTAAACTTCAAGAAGCATTCAGCAAAATTGTCCATCAGGTAACGATTCCAGTTTCTAACTATAGCATGAGATGAGAAACTGCCTGAAAGCTGTAGTTCTGTTCTACTCATGTCATGCTAGATCTCACGAAATGACCATTACATTCAGGTTACATATGGATCGCCAAAATGACAGTTCATGCTAACATGAGGCTTTTCTTTACATTGATAAGAAATGAATTTGCTTAAAGGGATAGGGATCATTAAGTGTTCCAGTAGCTTTTCTTTCTTTCATAGTTTTGCATTCTTACTAGTTAGCAATGCTTTGAAATTGTGACATTGTTTGTATAGTAATATAGGTAGTAATTACCAATATAATTTTTTAAAATATTTTTATTTATTTGAGAGAGATAGAGAGAATGGCATGCTAGGGCCTCCAGCCATTGCAGATGAACTACAGATGCATGTGCCACCTTGAGTATCTGACTTACATGAGTCCTGGGGAATCGAACCTGGGTCCTTTGGCTTTGCAGGCAAGTGCCTTAACTGCTAAGCCATCCCTCCAGCCCACCGATATAATTTTTAAGTTCAAATTATTGCTGCCAGAACTCTTATATTTAAATTAATTTTTATTGATGTGGAACTTTAATAAAAACCCTATTTTTAATAATTGCAGCTGAACCATTTTCTATTACCCTTGATATATTTCTAATATGCAAATAGTGAATGAAGCTAGATGCTGTATGTAATTTAATTATAGCAGCATGATTTCTCTAGTTCACTATCACCAAAATTAGAATAAATTAAAATTGGTTTAGAATCAATTAAAAGTGAAGTCGACTGTTAGCAGTTGATATCTTTGAAACTCTACTAAACTAAATTCTCGGCTTCACTGAAATTCTCTGAAGTATCCTATGGAACCTCCTCCTTTTCGACTTTCGTGTCCCTTTCCTGCGCTGCCCCTGCTGTTACCTGCTCCTCACAGAAGAGGAGGAGGAGTAATGACCCACTTCAGCTCAGAACCAGTACTACTTTACTGTTTGCCATTGTGGTCCCCCTTTCTTGACATGGGCTAAGCCCATGTACATGAATTGATACAGTGTAAAATGTAGTAGGCTGCTCCTGTGAAGCCAGCATTCTGTTGTCATCCTCTAAAATACTGAAGTTGCAAAAGACTTGAGGTTTCATGATCATAACAGGTGGGTCTTTTAATAATCAGTTGTACGTATCTATCCGAAGAACTTCACCCCAACTTCCATGGGTGTAGAAATTGCAAACTAACTGTGTCAGGTCGGGACTATCTAGAGCTGGTAGTCTCCATGAAACTCTCACCCATCTGTGTTACTGGCATTTGAACAAATTTCAGTTTACATTCTAGTTTACCATGCGTCTTTAAGGGACATGCACATACTTTAGGCACATAAATGAAACTAGAAGCTGGTTCTGTCTCTAAAATTTTACTTTTTACTTTTAAAACTTATCTTCTTAAAGGGAAAATTTTGACTGGGAGATGGCTAAGCAGTTAAAGGTGCTTGCTTGCAAAGCTTGCCCCACCGGGGTTCAGTTCCCTAGCACCCATGTAAAACTTTACAGCATGCTAGGTGTGGTGGCGCACGCCTTTAATCCCAGCACTCGGGAGGCAGAGATAGGAGGATCATTGTGAGTTTGAGGCCACCCTGAGAATACATAGTAAATTCCAGGTCAGTATGGGGTAGAGTGAAACCCTACCTCGAAAAAACAACCCCCAAAATTTGAGGAATTAGGGAGATAATTCAGTTGGTAAAGTGTGAGAACCTCAGTTAAGATCATCAGTACACATGTTTAAAAAAAAAAAGCAACTTTGCAGCAGCAAGACATTCTGGCATATGTGTATGTACACACACATACACTTTAAATAACAAAAGGTAAAATTTAAGATACTGAGTTTTAAGCAAGTAATTTATAAAGTTGTTATAGATCTTAAATGATGAACATGATGTTTAAGTGTTATCTGTAGAGAAGAATTTATGGTATATAGTGCCTTGTATTATTGAACTTCCTTTGGCCTTTTTGTTCTTTTTGAACAATTTTTTTATGACTTGCCCTTTTTACTTTTTATTATACAGAGTACTGGCTGGGAGGTAGGTAATGTTTTAGTTAGTTAAAGACACTAATGGATTGATTTGATCAAATTCTTTGTGCGATGCTTTGCCCACATGTGCTAGCTGTGGGCATTCTGTTGCTGCCTGCTGTGAACTGAATTCATTAACCAAAGAAATTTTGCTAAAATACTGTAAGTTACTTTTAGAAGTGTATGATTTTGAGGCTTTTGGCGTGCATGGGAGTCCATGTCACCACTGACATTCTTTGGTAAATGAGCCACTTCGTTGTCACTTTAGTTTGTTTTTATCCTTTGAAGCATTTCTGTCATCAACATTTACACACAGATTTCTTTATTTTTAACCATATTGTTTCACCCCATTGTACAGAGGTCGATTTATGTGTTGTTGCTCAGAGGTATAACTAGAAAATACAGTATTCACTCTCATCCACAAAGCTATCACTTATGAAATACATATTATTTTCTGTGCCATTAGAAAGAAAAAAAGTGTTTATTAAGCCAGGGTGCTCTGTCAGTTGAAGATGAGTACCAACTACAGAGATATTAAAATGTAGACAAAAACTAGCCATTTTGGAAGTGATGGATACTGTGTTAATTTGTCTTTGTCACTTCAGCTTGCATATGAACCACCAAGGAGAGTTGCTCATTGAAATTTTGTTGAGGGAGAGAGAAAGAAATTAAGAGAACTTGAAATTTAATTTGACCTTATGTGTTTAATCTATTCATCTTCAGTGAAGGCTATATGTGCTTCCTTTTCTGTAGTAGCTAAGCTTTGGAAAGTTCAAGATATTCTATGGCCATACCACCCTGAACACTCCCATCCCATCTAGAAAGTTAATTATAAATTAAGCCTTAACTGGAAATTGTCAGAAAAAAATGATAATCATTACTTTTCATTTTTTTGTAAAGGAAGTAATTCTACAAATTATTCCATAATTTATTTTGACAAGGTAAAGTTAGGTTATTGTAAATTGGATCTATTTAGAGCTAGATATATTCTTAAAGTTGCTTGTTTTGCTCACTTTGTTGTCAGACTTCCATTCACTAAACAACCTCAACAATGCTGTTTGGATTTGCATGGCAATCATTCTTTTGGGACCCAAATAGAAAACCTTACAAGTGAATGTAACTACTTAATGTTCTTTCATTTTGGAGATCATACCTAGCCATTGCTGTAATTCTCTAAATTAAATGCAGTCCCTTATTTCATGGCTCCCTTCAGACATACGCAGAAACTTGCCACGATTATCTAGCTATGAAAGATAAAGTTCCTCATGAATATTCTAACATAAAACAGAATCAACTGGAAATTAGGCATAAAATAAAAATTAGGACTATACTGAAACCTCTGAGCAGTTTATTACTAGTCTGATGCTAAATCGGCCCCTGAAAGATAATATTCACTGGCTATGACATTAATATCATTCTTTCATCATGTTTACTGCATGGTAAAAGTCTCACAGACCTGTTTCCTTGTTTAGATTCTTCACTGCCTTTTACTGGTTCTCCAACTTTGTAGTATCTGATTTTGTTGCACGTTGTCCCCTGTAAAACTTAAGTGGATGCTTGCATTTTTAAAATGTGTTTGCTACCATTTGCTGCTTAAATGTTTTGAAATTTCCCTAATTAAAATGCTTTCTGTTTTCTCTTCTCTCTTGCCCCTGGTTGCTGACCCCACTCCCTACTTTTACTATTGTCTATTGTGGTAAGTTCCTATCTTGTGAATATTTTTCTTTTTGACTCTGTGAAAACTTCAGTAATTTCATTTCTCTGAAAACTATTTTCTACTTAATTTTTTTAGTACTCTGATACAACTTACATTGGACTGACACCCAATAAGGGTAATTATATGTTGTAGAAAGGCTCTTTGAAATGATAACTCATTTCCTTACTTACAAGAAAAACCCTTGTGGGTTTAAATATTAACAATGATTTTTTTTTCATTTTGTATTCTGCTGTGTGAGTTGGTAAAAATTACTTGACTTGGCAGCGTGTGTGTGTGTGTGTGTGTGTGTGTGTGTGTGTGTGTATGTGTAAGTGTAAGAAAACTCTAAAACTTATTATGTACCAATTTGCTAATGTATTTTCACACAAAATAACAACTTATGAACCTGCTCAGAGTCTTGTCATTGTTATCTACCCTACTAGTTTCTGCTCATTAATGCTGTTTGGTATTCATTTTTATTTTCATTTTTCCCAAAGCCCTTTTATTATCCTTCAAATAATAGGAAATAATCTTAGGGTATATTTAATTATATTTAAAAGAAAAGATTTTGTTTCTATATGAGAATTTTATAGCCATTTCACATTTTGGAGCACACATTTTTCTTTTTGATTTTTCGAGGTAGGGTTTCAACGCTGTAGCCCAGGCTGACCTGGAATTCACTATGTAGTGTCAGGGTGCCTCAATCTCACAGTGATCCTCCTACTACTGCCTCCCAAGTGCTGGGGTTAGGCATATGCCACCATATCTGGCTTTTTCTTTTCTATTTTTTTTTGTTTGTTTTGGTTTGGTTTTGGTTTTTCACACATGTATTTTTCTGTTCATTTGTCAAATAGTGATCAGCCAGTATCAGATGAACATCAATGCAAGCTTATATTTTCCATAAAAACTGTCTTAAAAAATTGAAAATGTACATGTCATTATCTCTACTTTGCAAAAAAAAACTTACATTCAACATTTTTTTGTTTGTTTGTTTGTTTTTCGAGGTAAGGTCTCACTTTAGCTCAGGCTGACCTGGAGTTCTCTATGTAGTCTCAGGGTGGCCTCGAACTCATGGTGCTCCTCCTACCTCTGCCTCCCAAGTACGGGATTAAAGGCATGCTCCACCATGCCCGGCCTCAATTTTTTTTTTTTTTTTTAAGAGAGGAAGGGTTTGTTTGATTTATAGTTGAGGGTTACAGTCCCTCACAGCAGGGAAGGCACAACAGCAGTAGTATGAAGCAACTGGTCACATCACATCCATAGTCAGGAGGCTGAGAGCCAAGATTGCTGCTGCTCTGGTGGTTTTCTTCTTTTCATGGAGTCCAAGACCACTGGAGCACCCACAGTCATGATAGTTCCAGACTCCCTTGTTGACAGTGCTGCAGGCTGTGAGCCTCTGCCTGTTCCAATGAGCTGCCTAGTTCATGCCTCTCAGTCCAGCTCACTGGAGCAGGTGAGGTCCACAGCCCATAGCACTGTCGTCAAGGGAGTTTGCCCATGTTTGGAGTCCCATGAATAGAATAGCTAGGGACCAAAGAGCTACAAATTAGATGTTCAACATCCACATGTAGAAACATCACAAGCAGATTGTAAAGCAGTGAGACAGATACATCTTGAAGGAGGAAAAGGATGAAAGAATTCAAGCGAAAAACTGTCCTCATTGGAAACCTCCAAGAACAAACAGTTGAAGAATATCATTAGTGCTGATAGAGAAAGGCTATGAACAAAGTCCCTCTTTCAAAATGAAGGAAAACCACACATTTCTAGTTGAATTACAGCCAGAAAAACATGTCACTAGTAGCTATGTCCTGAATGAAAGGGACTTAAGACTACAGTGCAAGTTTGCTAAAAGGTTGCTTAAAGTCACATGAGGAAATACAGAGCATGTATAAGTGTGTTTGCATGAGGAAATGCACCAAAAATGAAACATGCAACCTTCTATTTTAAAGGGTAGCACACAAAATGTTATTTACAGAAGTTTTGGTGGGATTGTACATCCACAGTTATAACTTGTATGACAGTAATCATCCATAAAGCATGAAAAAAGTGTGGATATAAATTAACTTTAGGTCTAAAGATGTACAGATGGTTAATAATAATATAAAATTTATGAGGAAAATGAAAATGTCCCATTTCACAATTATTATACTGACAGTCCAAAAACAGACACTGACAAGTGTCTGGGGTCTGGGGAAGTTAGTGCCTCAGTCTTTTCCTTATAAGAATGTAAAATAATTGTCTTTTTGTTTAAAATGGGCAATTTCTTAAAATATCAAGCACAGAGTTATTTGATGATGACCCAGCAATTTTTGAAAATAGGAAAATGTTTAAAACAAATTTGTACACAAGTTTTCATGACATCCTTATCTGTTGTTGGCAAGAGTATATACCACCAAAATACCTGACACTAATAGACATTCAGCATCTTTCTTTAAAGAGAATGCTATACCCTGCTAGATCTGCCTTTCTATATCCAGAAAGGCTACAGAAGATGAGGTTGACTTTATCAAGCTAAACGCTTGTGGATTTGCCCAATTTTTAAGATTGAAATATGTTAAATGATTCTGTCTGAACTCATTGGACTAGATAAACATGATTGTGAGTTAATAGTTTTTTCTTTCGTTTTTTTTTTTGGTTTGTTCTTTAACATTTTAGTATTTTATGCTCAGAATTCTTGGCCATATTATATAGCTCATGGCTTCTACATCAGTGAAATTCAGTAACTCATCCAATAAATAAAAGTGAAAGCAAAATTAGAAGCAGGCAATTATAATGGAGACAGGATGAACACTGAAAAGGGAATTTTTAAAAATGAAGAGGGGCGAGTATTAAACAAGTACTTTTGGGTAGTAGTGCGGGAAAATGTGACACAGAAAGAAAATAATGGAAGTATAAAACACCCCAAGTCTACCTCAGGCGCATGAAGTAAGGCTTGCTTGCTGAAAAGTCAAAGAAACAGTGAATGGGCCTCTATGAGGAGATATTTTGTTAGGTGGGGCCTCCCTGATAATCAGTGTAGACCTTAGTTGTGCACCTAACAACGTAAGCCATACCACTGGTTTTGTTCAGCTTCTTCTACTTTTGAGGAGAGAAACAATGATATGGACAGCAAATGTTTACTATATGGATGATATTAGCTGTAACTTCTTTTTCCTGGATGGGGCCATCTATGATCAGAATTAAACTTCTTATAAAAAGTGGAATAAGGTATATTTTAGAAGAATATATCTGGCAAACCATCACTTAACTTGTAGACTGGAGTAGACAGGAAGGAATGTAAATATGGTAGAGTGGTGAAGATAAAACAACTGGGAGGGGGAGTTACTCTAGAGTGAATTACTCAGTCAGGCGTATTGGTGTGTGCCTCTTAATTCTAGCACTTAAAGAGGAGTTCAAGGCCAGCCTTGGCTCATAGAGACATCAGGTCCACCTTGGTCTACATGAGACCCTGACTGAAAATAAAACAAATGTGGGTTGGGGAGGTGGCTTGGTGATTGCTTGCAAAGCCTGCCAGCTCAGGTTTGATTCCCTAATGCCTACATAAAGCCGGACACAAAGTGGTCCATGAGTCTGGCATTCTTTCGTAGCAGCAAGAGACCCTGATGTGCCCATACACACACACACACGAATTGAGTAAATAAAGTGAGAGGGGAAATAAATATTTTCTAGGAAAAGTCCAAATGGTACATAAGATCTTAGAAAAAGGAAGGAAGGGATAGTACAAATAGTAAATTTTGGCCTGGGGAAATGCTCAGTGGTTAGTGGTGCTTGAAAAGCCTGCCAGGTTCAGTTCCCCAGTACCTACATAAAATTAAATACAAAGTGGTATGTGCTTCTGGTGTTCATTTGACTGGCAAGAGACCCTGCCATGTCCATTTGTACACATACTATGGAGAAAATGTAGCTTAATTAAGAGCCTGGGATTCAGGGTCAGATTTGTTGGAGTTTAACTCCCAGTTCTATCACAGCACAATCATAGACAAGTTATTTTTCTTATACTTATATAAGATGATGATGAAAATAATGGTACCAGTCAAAGAGTTCTGATAAGAACTAATGTAATACTTACAGGCTGGTCATAATGACACATGCCTAAAATCCCAGTGCTCTGAGAACCAAAAAAGTTCATTGCCAATCTGGGCTGAAAAAAAAAGAAAGGAAGGAAGAAAGAGAGAGAGGGAAAGGAAAGGAAAAGAAAGAAAAGGAAAGGAAAACAACGAAACAACTGCTGTAATATAAACACATATAAGGTGTTTAGAACATAGTAAGTGTTCTAAAACATCTCAAAAATGTTCGAGATAACATTCTTTGCTGCTTTTTTATAGCAATATTAGTATTATCATTACTGTTGTTTGGAATCTTGTTTTTCTTTTAATATGGTGGGGGATCAAACCTAGGGACCTCATACATTCTAGGCAACTACCATACTACTGAGCTATTCTTCTAGCCCCTATTTCTAGAAATCTTGATATAAGATTTAGGTTATTAACAGGGCAAGTGTAGTATCCAGCTATTCCAGAGGAGCATACAATAGGACTGCAAGTTCAAGGTCAGCATGGGCAATTTAGAAAGCCCCTAACCCAAAATCAAAAATAAAAATGGCAGCCAGATATGATGGCACACGCTTTAATTCCAGCACTCAGGAGGCAGAGGTAGGAGGGTCATCATGAGTCTCAGGCCACCCTGAGACTACATAGTGAATTCCAGGTCTGCCTGAGCTACAGTGAAACCCTACATCGAAAAAAAAAAAAGAGAGAGAGAGAGAGAGAGAGAAAGAGAGAGAGATAGGTTTGTCATCAACTATTTAGAGATGTGGTAAATGGATTTTAGTGCTGGAATAGTTTCATCACCAGAAGACTGTGGGAGTACTTAATAGACCTGCTCTGAAAGAAGTTACAGTGTGGAAGTGATAAGAAATTCAGAGAATTATTCACAGAAAAGGATGGTACTGTGAGCAAAACAGATGAGATTATAGGAAAGTAATTCAAAGAAAACGTAGAGGTCCAAAAGAGGAGATATTTTTCCTGAAGGTGAAGACTGATGGGCCGTAAAGTGTACTATTATACTATAGAGGTCCAGTAGTGTAGTAGAGAGCTCTAGATTTAAAATTAGGTACTCAGACCCTTAGCCTTTCTCCTCATCCCTTATCACGCCTCCCCTGACTCTGGCATGCACAAGCACTCACACTTTAAATTCCAGTAACTCCTTGTAGTTCCTTCTCTTACCCTGTTGCCTACTGCTCCTTATTTCCTCTGCTCTAGCTACTCATTTGGCCTTCCTGTTCATCAAACACACTAGGTTGGTTCTTGCCCTCAGGACCTTTGAACTGACTCCCTCTGATTGGAATATATTTCCTCAAGAAATCTGTGAATAACTTCCATACCACTTGGCTCACCTGTTACCTTCTTAATGAGGCTTTTCCTGCCTCCTTTGTGTCTCATTAACTGACAACACAAAGTAAGCACTTAATACATACTGAATGAATGATCTCCTTCATGTATGTTCTATTTCATGACTATATCTGCTTCTTGTTTTTCTTTTTCTCCCTCTGCTGCAATGTCCCCATCCCCTAGTCTCTTGGCTAATTCTTTTGCGTCATGAACCCTACAAGTATCTAGGATCTTAAATGTGATTTGGCCCCAACAACATCAGTCTTTTCTTTCTTGGCACCACTTTTACCATAGCATTAATGGTTTATATTATAATTTATTTGAATACCTTTATTCCCTTGAGGAGCAACCCTTGTTTTATTTTCCTGTTAGTGAGAAAAAACAGTAACTAACACAATAATGACTCAGAGGGAATTTTTCCCCTTGAACCTGAATATCAGTATAAAAAGTAGTTCCTTTTCTTTATTTTTAGAGGGGGAGAGAGAAAGAGAATTGGGGTGCCAGGGCCTCGGCCACTGCAATCAAACTCTAGACACTTGCGCCACCTAGTGAGCATGTGCAACTTTGTGCTTGCCCGCCTTTGTGCATCTGGCTAACATGGGATCTGGAGAGCAGAACATGGGTCCTTAGGTGTCACAGGCCTTAACCACTAGGCAATCTCTCCAGTCCCCCAAATAGTTGAGTTTTTAATCAAATTCAGTGTCCAGAACCAAAGAGGCAGTGAGCTTTCTGATACCTCCACTGTTCAGGTTCTGTCATTATTTCTGAGATACCCACACTGTAAAGAAGAGCACTGTAAAAGTAATGAAATGGAAACAATAGGAATGACTACCTTATGAAGATTGATACTTGGAAAGTTTAGTTAAGACAAACAGGTCCTGATGACAGTTTTAAAACATTTAAAGGGTCATAATACTAAAAGTAAGCCTCTGAGTAGTGCCACTGGAATAGCAATACTTTAATATTCAGAGTTTAGAAATGGGAATATGCATGTGTGTGTGTGTGTGTGACTTAGAAAATTAATCACAAATGTTTAAGTAATTTTATCAGATGTCTTTTGTCAGATGTCTTTTTTATGCAGTGCCTTATTTGCTTAATGATGTCAGTTTATTACTATTCTATTGTTCTGTTTGGCTCACTGGGGATTCTAATAAAAAATTCATTGAATTTATTTAATATACTAGAAACTGTATTTGATATAAGCAATAGTTAATATTTATATCTGTCAAGTTTCAAAATACAGTAACTGAAGAAATGTTTTTAAATTAGAAATCTTAAGTTTCTTTAGTTCCAAAGACATTTTTCTTGAAAACTACTTAGTTTGAACAAAAACATGAGGATATTTGTAAATCACTGTACTTTCCTCCCCTATGGTATTCTAGCAGTGGTAAATTAAGGATCAGAGTTTCTCATTTTGCTTACTTACCTATAATATCTTATTACCTATCTTATATGCCTTTGGTCTTTCCTATATAGGAAAAATAAATATAAAGCAACTTGGGCTTAACAAGAATTCAGAGGAATTTAAATACTTTACATGGTATGCATATGAGGGTTATCCCCAAATGCTTCTGAAGGCGTTTTCTATGTCACTTGTAGAATTTGTGTGGAAAATTTCCAGATACTTTCTTTATTGAGGGAATTTGTTTGGACTGTGTCTGTGTGAGATTTAACAGGAGTCTGTACTAGATATCCTTGTGTGGTCAGTTCATGCAGTGGTGCTTTTAGGGGTCTAGAATAACCTATCTCAAAAATTTGTTTTGCATTTTCTTTCTATTCATTTTTAATTACTCTTCCACATACAAGTATTTTTATCAGTGGAGAGATGCTAAGTATGTTCTCACATTAGTGCTTATGAAGGGTCTTGACATTTCACTGATACCCATCCATGTCAGCTGCTGTCCTTAGCTCCTAACTTTTAGGATCACATTTTAATGGGCATGAAGAAAAAACATAAATGTTAAATTGAAAATGTTAGTGCTTTTTTTAAATTTAACATCAATATCCCTTTACATTAAGATGGTTAAGAAACAGTTTATATTATGGCAAGCATCTTTTCTTACAATAAGGAAAATTAGTTAATATATCCCAATTGTGGTGATTTAAAAAACAAAGGTTGTTATTATATGTATATATCTCACATGTGATTCTCCATTTGGTAAAAACCCTAATTAGCATAATGTTTGTTAGAAGTAATGAAAAACAAAAGATTTTTTTGTTTTCACCTTCATTTAAAACTGATAAAAGTATCATAATTTTGAATTAACTTTTTGTAATGTTTGGAAGTTTTACATTCTAGCCATCTATGCATAATATAAAAGCAAAAAGGTTTTTTATTAAAGTTTCCCATGTTCTTAACCTAGGATGGTAAGCGAATGTTTGGCACCTACTTTCGTGTTGGTTTTTATGGAGCCAAGTTCGGGGATTTGGACGAGCAGGAGTTTGTTTACAAGGAGCCTGCAATCACCAAACTTGCAGAGATATCTCACAGATTGGAGGTGAGGCTGTGATGGTCATTGAAAATGCCATCTTTAGTTTCTTTTTTCTCTAATGAAGAGACTTTCAAATCCAGATATAATCACTTAATAAGCCAGATAAAGTACTCTTTTGGAGTATAGGGATTTTTTGTTTGTTTTCCAAGGTAAGACCTTACTCTAACCCAGGCTATCGTCAAACTCATGGAGATCCTCCTACCTCTCACCCAAGTGCTAGGGTTAAACTCATGTGCCACTATGCCTGGCAAAGAGAGAATGGGTACGTCAGGTTCTCTGGCCACTTCAGTTGAACTCCAGATGCATGTGCCACTTGGTGCACCTGGCTTTACATAGGTCCTGGGGAATTGAACTTGGGTCCTTGGGCTTTGCAGGCAAGTGCCCCAACTGCTGAGTCATCTCACCAGCCCAAGCATAGGGAGTTTTGATAAACACAAAATATCCTTGCATGGGCTGGAGAGATGGCTTAGTGGTTAAGGCACTTGCTTGCAAAGCCAAAGGATCCAGGTTCAATTACCCAGGGCTCACATAAGCCAGATACACAAGGTGGCACATGTGTCTGGAGTTCATTTGCTACAGCTGGAGGCGCTAGTGCACACATTCTCTCTTATCCTCCTCTTCCTCCCTCCCTCCCTCCCTCCCTCCCTCCCTCCCTCCCTCTTTCTCTCTCAAATAAATAAAAATAATAAAAATATATTTCCAAAACTTTCAAATATTTCATGCCAGCAGTAAAATAACATTACTATGTATATTTTTGAGGCTGTATTTTCACACATCTTTTAGGAATTCCTATATCCTTCAGAATTATTTGATTTGAAGAGAGATTTATAGATTGTCCTCATGTTGTAGAAAAACACAAGTAGGAGAAAATAATAGGACTGGAAGTAGAACCTCAGGAAATTTCCTTCCCAGGAGTATTAATCTCTGTAGTTTAACCAGTCCCAATGAGACATCTTCAGAACTGAATTCCTGAGGTCATACCTTTTAATACAGTCCCTAGAATCTTGTCATGGTTACAACTTCTTAATTCTCACCTTAGACTATTAATTTCATCCTTTTGGAGTTAACCACTGCTCTCAGTTATAATTCTCCCTCAGAGTAGTCCATGAGCATGTGTTCTAGCCTCACCTAAAGATCTTTACAATGCAGAATTGTGGACCCTATCCTAAACCTTCTGAATCAAAACCTGCATCTGGCAAGATGCGAGGTGGTTTGTAATCACAGAAGAGTTTGAGAAGAAGGGATCTAGGCTTGGTTTCAGTCTCAGTTGATGTTAACTCATAGCTTAGTTTTCATAAACCAGCTGAAATGGTGACTTTGTTTTTTAAGAGCTAGGTAAGTATTGGGAAATACTATTTCCCAACTTAATTATAAAAATTACTTTGCGGCCTGGCGTGGTGGCTCACACCTTTAATCCCAGCACTCAGGAGGCAGAGGTAAGAGGGATCACCATGAGTTTGAGGCCACACTGAGACTACATAGTGAATTCTAGGTCCTCCTGGGCCAGAATGAGACCCTACCTTGAAAAACAAAAAATCAACAACAACAAAAAAATTACTTTGGGACTGTTAGGGCTGGAGAGATGGTTTAGTGGTTAAGGCACTTGCCTGTGAAGCCTAAGAACCTAGGTTCAGCTCCCCAGGACCCACATAAGACAGATCCACAAGGTGGCCCATGCATCTGGAGCTCATTTGCAGTGGCTAAGGCCCTGGCATGCCAATTCCCTTTCTCTCTCTTTCTTGCTCTCTCATAAAAAATATAAATACAAAACAAAAATTGCTTTGGAGAATTTTGTAAATTTTGTTGAGGCAAGCTCAACACATTGGCACTTTTTTTTTAATGCACGAGACTGAGAGCAAGAGACAGCAAGAACTGGTGTGCGAGGGCCTCCTACTACTGTATTGAAGTCTAGATGTGTGCACCACCTTTTGCACATGTGCGACCTTGTGGGCTTGCCTCACTTTGTGTGTCTGATTTCTATGGGATCTGAAGAGTCAAACATGGGTCCTTAGGCTTAGCAGGCAAGCACCTTAACCCCTAAACCATCTCTCCAGTCCAGTTTTGTGATTTTTTTTTCTTTTTTCTTTTTATTTATTTATTTGAGAGTGACAGACATAGGGAGAAAGAGGCAGAGAGAGAGAGAATGGGCATGTCAGGGCCTCCAGCCACTGCAAATGGACTCCAGATGCGTAGTCCCCTCGTGCATCTGGTTACTATGGGTCCTGGAGAACTGAGCCTCGAACCGGGGTCCTTAGGCTTCACAGGCAAGTGCTTAACCACTAAGCCATCTCTCCAGCCCCAATTTTGTTTTGCAATTTGAAATTGAGGATTTTATTCAGTTTTACAAAGATTAACATGACTTATGCAGATCTATAAAACTCCAAATGAACATATCCCAGAAAAAAAATCTGATTCTTCAGTATTCCACAAACAAATGGGAGTTATAAGATCAGAATTAACCTGCCAAGTCATATATACATGGAATGTATATATGGAATGTAGTGAGGGAAATGTTTATTTTCAGCAAATCTTCTCAAAACACTTGACTCAGATCTCAGTGAGTTTACATCTGAAGGGACTTTGGTAAAGAATTAAGAACTTGGCTGAAAATAGTGCTCAGTGATCGATTGCGTACCTGGCATGCACAAGGCTCTAGATTCAGTCTTCAAAATTGCAAATAATTTTGAAATAGAATTATAACTTTGCAGCCAGGTGTGGTGGCACACACCTTTAATTCCAACACTTGGGAGGCAGAAGTAAGAGGATCACCATGAGTTCAAGGCCACCCTGAGACTACATGGTGAATTCCAGGTCAGCCTGGGCTAGATTGAGACCCTACCTCAAAAAAAAAAAGAGTTATTATTTTGCATTCCACATTGATCTTGCTCTCAATTAACATTAAAATAAATAGCAATAAAATACCTGCATCTGTTATGACTTCAGTATAAAATGGATGCTGCATTGGCCACTGCAAAGTGTAGCCACATGTAAAGTTTTATGTGTGGATGTACTAAATTGACTTCAGCTTACTCAATTTTTTTCAAGTTTTAATTTTTTATGTTATTTGAAAAATAAATAGAATATTGTACATTTATTCCGTTAAAAAAAGTTACCTTGGAGTGAACTGTAGGAATTTCTCTTTTTTTTGCCTTTTCCTCTTCACATGTGTATGGAGACAGGGTGACGCAGGGTCTCCGGATTTAACCCAGGATTCCAAGTGCTGGGTTTGAACATGTACACCACCATGTCTGTGCAGTTTTTTCTTTTGAACAGCAACAACTATTGCCAAAGCTGCTTCTTAACCATATGAAAGCCACTACTCCTTTATTTATTTTTATTTATGTGTTTATTTACTTAAGAGAGAGTGTAGATGCACCAAAGCCTCTAGCCACTACAAACAAACTCCAGACACATGTGCCACCTTATGCATCTGGCTTACATGGGTACTGGGGAATCGAACCTGGGTGCCTTAACTGCAAACCTATTTCTCTGGCCAAAAATCACGACTCTTCCCTAGGACCCACATTAGCCAGATGCACAAGGGGGCGCATGCATCTGGAGTTCGTTTGCAGTGGCTGGAGGCCCTGGCGTGTCCATTCTCTCCCTCTCTCTCTCTCTCTCTATCTGCCTCTTTTTCTCTCTCTGTCTGTCACTCTCAAATAAATAAATAAAAATGAACAAAAGAAAAATTTTTTTATAAATCACTACTCTTCACTCAAAGTTGCTTTTTCAAAATAAAAGCCTACACAAAACTTCAGCCAGTTTTCATCTGAAAAATCAGAGTATTACTTATTTTTGTTTTTCTGGTTTCTCAAGGTAGGGTCTCACTCTAGCTCAGGCTGACTTGGAATTCACTATGTAGCCTCAGGCTGGTCTTGAACTCACAGCAATCCCCCTACCTCTGCCTCCCAAGTGCTAGGATTCAAGGTGTGTGCCACCTCACCCGGCTGAGAGTGTTATTTTTGATTATTGATTTTTAAAAAATGGTTCTTTAGGGCTGGAAAGATGACTCAGCAGTTAAGGTAGTTGCCTGCAAGGCCTTACAGTCCAAGTTTGAATCCCTAGTACCCATGTAAAGCCAGATACACAAAGTGATACATGCATCTGGAGTTCATTTGCAGCAGCTAGAGCCCCTGGTTTACGCATTCTCTCCCTCCCTTCTTCCTCTTCCTCCTCCTCCTCCTTCTTCTCTCTCTGTCTCTCTCTCTCTCTCTCTTCCTATCTTTCTGCTTACAAATAAATAAATAATAAAATGACTGTTTATTGAACCATGGCCTCTGTAAGAAATCAGAGTGTATCAAGTTGAAAACTAAATTTCATATATCAAGCTAATGAGTTTTTGACTTTGTGTCCTATTTCATTTTGTTTCTTTCCTGTGGAAACCTACATTTTTATTAGAGAACATTGTTTTTTTAACCTTCTGTTATTTAATTACATTAATGGAAATAGTATCAGATACCTACTTAAATTATCATTACTGTGCAATAATTGATAAGTTGGAATAGCACTTACTAAATCTCCCAGTTCTTCTGAGGAGGCTACCTTAGAGGCCTGGCCTGTTACTAGCCCTGTTAACATCCTATAAAAGTTTTTTCTCTTCTTCATTGTAGGGATTCTATGGAGAAAGATTTGGAGAAGATGTGGTTGAAGTCATCAAGGACTCCAATCCTGTAGACAAGTGTAAATTAGATCCTAACAAGGTAGGTTGATTAGATTATAATGTTATGTGCATGTGTCTGCAGTCCACTATGGAATTTTGTTTGACAAACATTAAATGATGATTTAACATCGAGAAATGAAAGACCTTTACCTTTTCCAGGCATACATTCAGATTACTTACGTGGAGCCATACTTTGACACCTATGAGATGAAGGACAGAATCACATATTTTGACAAAAATTATAATCTTCGCCGTTTCATGTACTGTACACCCTTCACTTTAGATGGTCGTGCCCATGGAGAACTTCATGAACAATTCAAACGGAAGACCATTCTGACTACTTCTCATGCCTTTCCTTATATTAAAACAAGGGTCAATGTTACTCACAAAGAAGAGGTAAGCCCATAAGTGAGAAAATGTATTGATGAAACATATATTTGAGCTATAAATTAATAGTGTCGTTGTAGCAGATAATATGGACCATCCTTCTAAGTCCCTACTTTATCCTGTTAATGTTTTAAATGGTGTTTATTGGCTATTTATTTTTATTCACTTGGGCATCTAAGTTTGGAATTTTGTTACATAAAAACTTATAATGGACCAAGCGTAGTGATACACACCTTTAATCCCAGCATTTAGGAGGCAGAGGCAGGAGGATCACTGGGAGTTTGAGGCCAGCCTTGAGACTACATAGTGAATTCCAGGTCAGCTTGAGCTAGAGTGAGACCCTACCTTTGCAAACAAAAAAACAAACAAACAAAAAAAAACCTTATAATTGCTCCCTATTTTTTCTGACCTAATTGTTGCTGTTTTCCTCAGATAATCTTAACACCAATTGAAGTTGCTATTGAAGATATGCAGAAAAAGACTCAAGAATTAGCATTTGCAACACATCAGGATCCAGCAGACCCCAAAATGCTTCAAATGGTTCTTCAGGGATCTGTAGGGACCACTGTAAATCAGGTTTGTGCTTTAGATGGTTGCCCTGGGATCTGTAGAGACTTAAGAATCAGTATAACCCTTCAGAAGGTTCTCCAGATATCTATAGGAACTTGTGAATCAGGATAGTACTTGAGATGGTTCTCCAGGGATCTGTAGGTACTTGTGAATCAGCATAGCCCTTCAGATGGTTCTCCAGGGATCTGTAGGTACTCGTGAATCAGCATAGCCCTTCAGATGGTTCCCCCAGGATCTGTAGGTACTTGTGAATCAGGATAGCCCTCCATATGGTTCTCCAGGAAACTAGGTAAGTGAATTGGGAGGTGGTTCTTCAGATAACTGTAGGCACTAGTGAATCATCATGGTCCTTCAGATGGTTTCCCCGGGATCTGTAGGTACTTGTGAATCAGCATAGCCCTCCAGATGATTCTTCAGGAATCTGTAGGAAGTGAATGGGACAACCCTTTAGATGGTTCTCCAGATAACTGTAGGTACGTGTGAATCAGCATAGCCCTTCAGATGGTTCCCTCAGAAGTAGGTACTTGTGAATTGGGACAGCCCTTCAGATGGCTCTCCAGGGATATATAGGTACTTGTAAATCAAGTCAATGCTTCTCTCTAGGAATGTGTGATTTAAATTATATATCTGGGGCTAGAGAGATTGCTTAGTGGTTAAGGCACTTGGCTGCAAAACCAAAGGACCTCAGTTTTATTCCCCAGGATCCATGTAAGCTACAAGGTAGCACATGCATCTGGAGTCATGTGCTGTGGCTGGAAGCCCTGGTATGCCCATTCTTTCTCTCCCTTTGCCTCCTTATCTCTCACAAATAAATAAATAAAACTTTTTTTTAATTATCTGGACTGGAGAGATGACTTAGCAGTTAAGGCACTTGCCTGCAAAGCCTAAGGACCCAGGTTCAATTCCCCAGTACCTACATAATCCAGGTGCACAAAGTGGTACATGCATCTTGAGTTTGTTTACAGTGGCTAGAGACCCTGATATGCCTACTCTTTCTCTCTCTCCATCTGCCTCTTTCTGTCTCATAAATAAGTTTAAAATATTTATAAATTATACATCCCACTTGGAATAATGTTACCGTTATATTTTTCAAAATGACAAATATATGCTCATCAAGTGAAGACAATGTGTGTTATATTGGTTACTAAAGACACTGAAGTACAAATGAAGGGAAATTAAAAACCTGAGTTCAATATTTTCTCAGTTAAGATTTTCATACTTGCCTTCTCTGCCATCTATATTTATATATACTATATATATCTTATTAGTTTGGGACTTAGTCACTATGAACAGTCTTCCTTTACATACTTGTATCCAGAATGTAGGATTCATTTCAGAGCTGTGTTAGATATATGTGAACCTGTCTATTTTAGGTACTTTCAGATGTTTTTTTTCCCCTGATCTTGACACTGAGTTCAAAGGACTAAATAAGGGATACAGAATCATTTTTAAAATTTTAATACTGCATGTATGTAAGATTTTACTGTTGTTTTGTCCTGTACGTGTTAGAAACCATCACAATTATTTCCTGGTAGTTGATTTGCTCTGATTCTTTTGCTGAGGATTTTAGTCTTGAGGAATGACCTAGATGTGGGAAAATCCAGAAGAACGTTAGTCAGATTTCATGTAATATATCTTAAGTACTTTTTGGATTAAAGGAACAAAGCTAAAAACTGCTCTGTTAAAACTGGAATAAGACCATTAGGCTCCTAAAACAAAATTCTTCTCTCTTAATGAGAAAAAATAAACCTTACAAAAGACCATCTTTTTTTGTTTTTTTGGTTCATTTTTTATTTATTTATTTGAGAGCAACAGACATAGAGAGAAAGACAGATAGAGGGGGTGAGAGAGAGAATGGGCGCGCCAGGGCTTCCAGCCTCTGCAAATGAACTCCAGATGCGTGCTCCCCCTTGTGCGTCTGGCTAACGTGGGACCTGGGGAACCGAGCCTTGAACCGGGGTCCTTAGGCTTCACAGGCAAGTGCTTAACCGCTAAGCCATCTCTCCAGCCCACAAAAGGCCATCTTTAATTGTGTCAGTAACACCTTTGGAATACTAAGGGAGGTTGTTTTAACAAAACCAAGTCTAATCATCAGTGTGTTGGGTGATATAGTAGCTTGACTACATTAATATACCTAGTAGCAGTAACTGAAGGGCTACTGTGTTTCTTGAATAATGAACCAATAGAAGATGAATCTAAGTATACTGGGCAATTATAGCTATGAGATTAGGAAAATCTGAAGCAGCTATGCCTGGAAGAGTGCTAATACAGTTATAGATTATATACAATGAGCTTAAATAGCCACCCCTGAAGAGTTCTAATATAGGCGTAGATTACATATAATAAGCTTAACAGTTGTCCCTGAAGAGTTCTAATACAGAGATAAATTATATACATTAAGCTTAAATGCAACCATGTCAATGTTAACATCATTTGGATAAATTCCATCTCTGTGATTTTTAAGAGAAACAATAACTCTTCCTTATTATTATTATTTTTCAGGGACCTCTGGAAGTTGCTCAAGTTTTCCTATCTGAAATCCCCAATGATCCAAAGTTATTCAGACATCACAACAAACTGCGACTTTGCTTTAAAGATTTTACTAAAAGGTAATCAAGACTTGTTGCATAAAGAACTTCAAATTAAGAATGTCCAGTTGCCGGGAGTGGTGGCACACGCTTTTAATCCCAGCACTCGGGAGGCAGAGGCAGGAGGATTGCCGTGAGTTCAAGGCCACCCTGAGACTCCATGAATTCCAGGTCAGCCTGGGCTAGAGTAAGACCCTACCTCGAAAAACTAAAAAAAAAGAAAGAAAGAAAATGTCCAGTACCACAGTTGAGTATGAAGGTCTTAAGAAATTATTGAAAAGAAAAATGTTGGGAACAAGTTCACAGTAAGAAATATCTTCTTACAATTTACTGTTCTTTAATAACATATACCTTTTCGTTTTCGTACTTTTAAGTTTTCTTTTCTTCAAGATTAGAAAAGACAAGGCTCAAGAAATGTTCTTAACTTTAAACTATTATTAGACTAATTTGAAAGCTATTTATTGTGACTTATCTATATGTAGTATATTTCTCTTCCTTAAGGGAACTTACAAACATGAAACTTCGTAAAAGGTGTTCAAATCCTGACTTCTTCAGTGTGTGTCCTTATCCAGGTCACTTATATGATCCTCAGGTTTCTAAAAATCCATATGTGGCTATGCATGCCTATAACCTCAGTGATGTCCTTGTGTATACAGGATACGTTCATTTGCACATACATGTGCATATACCATATATGTGCACACATCACATATATACTATGCAGATTGCACACACACATCAAAAATATTTTAATAAAATGAATGTGATGCCTCACAGCTTTACCTAAAAATCCACCACTTGGGAGGCTAAAGTAGGAAGATTGCCATGAGTCTAAGCGTGTGTGTGTGTGTGTACATATATGTAAATAATAAGATCTACCTCTCATAGAGGTTGAATGGGCAAATTAGGTAAAATGATACATTAGTGTGTCAAGGTTCTCAAGGCCATCCCCAGTTTCAGTAAATTATTAGGAAAACTCACAGGATTCAGAATGTAGTTGTACAAATGACTATGATCAAAATTAATGTCAGCTGAGGGGGATAGTACATACAGTGTAGACCTCAAAGGGTCCTCTTCTAATGGAGTCACATAGGCTGTGTACAAGTGAGAAAATGTTGTCTATCAAAGAACCTTATTAGAAAAGACATACCAAAATCCTACTCTTCCAAGAGAAGAACAGATACTTAGCATAATATTTGGCACAGTAAGCCACTTATGTTGTATGATTGATGAGAACCCCTCCCCAAACCCAAATTTCCACAAACTAACGAACAGCCAACTTTATATTCAGGTCTTTGTAAGGATAGTAGTCTCAAGTACCCAGCCTTTGCTCTTCTGCACACATACACACACACATACACACACACTTTGTGAAATTGCTGGATCATTTGGTAGTTCTATTTTTAGCTCTTTGAAATATTTTTAAATGTACCAGAGAGATAGTGAGTATGGGTGTGCCAGGACTACTCCCCACTGCAAATGAACTCCAGGTATATGTGCCATGTTGTGCATCTAGCTTTGTGTGGGTACTGGGGAATCAAGCCCTGGTCAGCAGGCTGTACAAGCAAACTCCTTTTCCTTTAACCACTGAGCCATCTTCCTCATTCCCCCCCCCCTTTTTCTTTCTTCAGTTTTTTGAGGTAGGATCTCACTCCATTCCAGGCTGACTGGAATTAACTATGTACTCTCGGTGGCCTTGAACTCAAGCGATCCTCCTACTTCTGCCTCTCGAGTGCTGGGATTAAAGGCATGCACCACCATGCCTGGCTTAGTCCTAATTATATTTTGTTGAGGAGCCTCCATACTATTTTTCATAATGAGTTTATTAACCAGCAGTGTACAGGGACTCTTATTTCTCCACATTCTCACCAGTACTTATTATCTGTTGACTTTTACTTTTAATGGAGAACTTTACTATATGAACATCCTGAAAATTGGTCATGTTCCCATTAGATTATACTCTTAGGTCCCCACTCTGCTGACCCAGTTCCATTGAGGGCCCTCCTTAGTGGGGTTGTCTATAATCACTGTAGGGTCATGAATGCACCATTCAGTCCCTGTAGTGCCTCAGAGTAACACCTTCCCACCCGGTGGCTCTTAGATTCTTTCTGCCTCCTCTTCTAAAATGTTCACTGAGCCTTGAAGGGTGTGTTCTAAGTCTCCTTGAGTATCGAGCTCTCGGCAGCCTGTAGTTTTCTGCTTTGGTGCATTTTGAGTCTCCTCAGTGTCTACCTGTTGTCTTGAGAACAGTTGTTCTAACTAGGGAGAGGTGGTGCTTTAGCTGTGATTTGCATCTCTCTGATGATTAGGAATGTTGGCCATTTTCGATGTATAAGGCATTTGTATATCTTTTGAGATAAATGTCTACTTAAATTTGTTGTGCATTTTTAAGTCAGGTTATCTAAATTTTTGGTTTTGACTTCCTTATATATTCTAGATATTAGCTCCATGGCAGATATGTAGTTAGCCATACTTTTACCCATTCTATAGGTTGTCCCTTTGCTCGCTTGTTTCCCAAATTTACTATGAGGAAGCTTATTTGTTTGATGTTATCATATAATCTTATTATTAGGCTAGATGATCTCAGAGGATTGGTGTTAGGAAATAACAAACAGAAGGACAGATGTGGTAGTAGAGGAAAGAAACCTACTTCTTACTTAGAGAATTGACTAATCATTAATTTTATTAATTTTATTCCTTGGAGGTTTCAAGCAAAATAAACCCTGCTGTTTTATGATCCAGGATATGGAACAATACAGACTTCATGAGGTCATAGACAGTCAGAGACCTTTTTACTTGCTGCTGTTTTAAAATATCTTGTCATTAATGCAATTCTAAACAAATATCTGATCTGTATACGCTTATCTTTTGTTTTCTGTTGTCTTTTTTGTTGTTCAGTGCTAGTGATGAAATTCATGGTCTCACACATGCTAAGCAAGCACTATAAACACTGAGCTACACCCCCATACCATATATACTTTAGAATAATGAATGCCTATAGTCAACACATCTCCTTAAGTATTATTGCTGGCAGAGAAAGTTCTCTCTTTATAGAGTATTATAAAGCAAAAAACAAAAAAGTACTACATAATATAAACTTTACAAAAGACATTACATAGCTGGTTTGGTGGCACATACCTATAATGCTAGCACTTAGAGGCTGAGCAAAAGAGTTGCTGTGAGACCACAAAACAAAAATAAAAACAGGGCTGGAGAGATGGCTTAAGTGGTTACGGTGCTTGCCTACAAAGCCTAAGCATCCAGGTTCCATTCCCCAGAACCCACATAAACCAGATGCACATGATGGCACATGCATCTAGAATTCAGTTCCATTAGCTTGAGACCCTGGTGTGTCCATTTCTTTCTCTCTCTCTCTCTCTAATAAGTAAATGAAATATTAAAAAGGGGGGATCCGGGTGTGGTCGTGCATGCCTTTAATCTCAGCACTCAGGAAGCAGAGGTAGTTGGATCACTGTGAGTTCAAAGCTGAGACTATATAGTGAATTCCAGGTCATTCTGAGCTAGAGTGAGACCCTATCTTGGGAGGGTAGGGGGAAGAAAGAAGATGTGAAGGGAGGAAAGTTATAGCTAGTACTCCATTTTTATTTTTAGTGCCAATCATACATTTTATGCCAGTGTTTGTATATGTTTCATAGTTTAGTCATAATACGTATTATGATTTAAATTCTCAGGCACAGTGGTGCATGCCTTTAATCCCAGCACTCAGGAGACAGAGGTAGGTGGACTGCCATGAGTTCAAGGCTAGCCTGAGACTACATAGTGAATTCCAAGTCAGCGTGAGCTGCAGTGAGACCCTACCTTGAAAAACAAAACAAAACAAAAGTTAAAACCATTATTTTAATAGTTACATTATTTCATCAAACTACTTAAAATTTTAGTGGGGTTTTTTGGGGGGACAAGCCAAACAAACTGGCCTTTTTTTTTATTATGAGTGAGAGAGAATTGGCATGCCAGGGTCTCCAGCCACTGTAGTCAAATCCCAGACATGTGCACCATCTTGTGTGCATGTGTGACCTTGTGTGATTGCATCACCTTGGGCATATGACTTACATCGGATCTGGGGAGCTGAACATGGGTCCTTAGGCTTCATATGCAAGCACCTTAACTGCTAAGCCATCTCTCTAGCCCAAATTTTAATTTTTATATTTTTTTGTGCACAAGCACATGCACACGCACATACATGGTACATATGGTGTTGTGGTGCATCTGTTAGTGTTCTGTAGGGAACAGAACAGATAGAGTAAATATGTAGTAAAAGGGATTTACTGGATTAGTTTATCAGATACAGGTGGGGCAGTCCAATAGCTGCCTACTGACTGGAAATTTGAAATTCTGAGAACTGGGCAACCACACAGTCCAAGAGGCCTAAGATGGCTGTCAGAAAGGATCCCCCTCTGTCCCCAAACTTCCTTGTATACAGTCCCCAGTAGAAGGGCAGCCCACTTGGGAGGAAGGACTTCCTCTCTCAGTTCATCTTCCTGGAAACACCTTCAAAGACCCACCCAAAAGGCATCTTTCATTCCATTCCTAATCTGTGCAAAGTAGCAACAGAACTTCTCCTTCACAATGTGTGTGTGGTATACGCATGTGTGGGTGTGCAGAGGAGGTCTCTTATGCTCATCCTTTTTTCCTTTACATTGCTGAACCCTGAGCTTGCTGTTTCACACACCCAGCAATTCTCACGTCTCTGCTCCTCTACCTTGAAAATGAAAAAATAAAAAAAAAAAAAAAAAAAAAAGAATCCACGGCTGGGGAGATGGAAAGGTACTTGTGTACAAAGCTTGCTGGCCTGGGTTCATTTCCCAGCCACCAACACATAGTTAAACAGGCATTTGTTTGCACACCAAGAAACTCTAATGTACCCAAACACACATGCGTGTGCACGCACACACACAAACACACACACATAGTAAATGACTCCATTTGTGGTTTCTTTTTTGTATGGTTCAAAGGTCTTTTTTTCTAAGGATCAGCTTGCTTTGTGTCCATAGTTAATACAGTCATTTCAGTACCAAATACTGAATAAGCTGTGAAATGTAAGATAGGCTTTGTATACTACATGGACATCTAGGTACCCTGCTCTGTCTGTCTGGAAGATTGCCTTTATCATTGGCTTGCACTGTTATCACAAATGGGAGCTTTATTCTTCCACTGGTGCCCTCCATTTCCCTCACATTTAATCTTAACGAAGTTCAGTCTTTTTTCTTAACCTTTTTTTTTTTAAGAGTCAGAGTCTCTTTTTGTTAGCTAGAGTATGTTTTCCAGGCTGGCTCTGAACTCCTGGGCTCAAGTGGCCTTTCTGCCTCAGCCTCTGCGGTAGCTGGGACTACAGTAGTGTGCTGTGCCAAGCTTCTGGCATATATGTGTTGATAGTCCTTTCATTTTTTCTTAGTATTCCATTCCTTATACTCGGGGCTTGCTCTTCCTGGACTGCTTACTATCTGGTTTTAGCCTTCTGTAGTGGAAGCACTTACAGCAATAGTATTCTCTAATTATCACCTTACCTGTGTCCCACGAGTATATACATGTACAAACAAAGATACTTGTTTTGTTAAGACAGCCTAGCTTGGCTTTAAAC
The DNA here is from genome assembly GCF_020740685.1 of Jaculus jaculus. NCBI lineage: Eukaryota > Metazoa > Chordata > Mammalia > Rodentia > Dipodidae > Jaculus > Jaculus jaculus. Next base: position 96,848,251 of record NC_059106.1, on the reverse strand, counting down.
TTGCTGTCCTTCTGCCTCTGCCTCCCAAGTGCTGGGATTCTAGGTGTGCACCACCACCCCAGACCTATACATATTATCTTCTAAAGCATTTTTTCTTCCTTTATTAAAATGGATATTTTTAGTTGGGCATGGTAGCACATGCCCTTTAATCCCAGCACTTGAGAGGCAAAGGTAGAAGGACTGCTTTGAAGTTGAGGTCAGTCTGGGACTACAGAGAGTTCCAGGATAGTCTGGGATAGAGTGAGACCCTGCCTCAAAGGAAAAAAAAGTAGATGTTTTTCTTAATTATTTGAATAAACTGGATAAAGGATTATAACCCAGATCTATTAAAAAAAAAAACTTTTAAGAAGTTTTTTTTTAACATTTATTTGAAAGAGATAGAGAAAAGGCAGAGGAAGGGAGTGGGGGGAGAATGGGTGTCCCAAGGCTTCCAGCCACTGCAATGAACTCCAGATGCATGCGCTACCTTGTGCATCTGGCTTACATGGGTACTGGGAAATCTAACTGGGTCGTTAGGTTTCTCAGGCAAGTTCCTTAACTACTAAGCCATTTCTCCAGCTCTTAAGAAAGCTTTTATTTGAGCATAGCCAAAGCATTGAGCCAGCTGCCATTGGTGACACATAAAAGGATCTGGTGGCATCCTCTTAAGTCTCTTGTCTAGTATCAGTGTGACATATGAAGTGTGTTCTTGGGGCTGGGGCTGTCACTCAGTTCTGGAGTCCATGCCTAGGGTTTAGTACCAGCACTTTGGAAGAGTAGGCATGGTGACACATCTCCCAGCACTCAAGAATCTGAGGCAGGGCCATCCTGGGCTACATAGAGACCCTACTTCAAAATTAATTAATTGGCCAGGTGTGTTGGCACACACCTTTAATCCCAGCACTCAGGAGGCAGAGGTAGGAGAATAGCCATGAGTTTGAAGCCACCCTGAGACTACATAGTTAATTCCAGGTCACCCTGGACCAGAGTGAGACCCTACCTCAAAAAAATTAGTTAGTTTAATAATAAAATGTATTGTTTTCAACTTGGTAAAAACTGGAAGTGGGCTGGGGAGATGCCATATCAGTTAAGGCACTTACTTGCCAAGCCTGGGGACCCAAGTTCTGTTCTCCAGGTCCCACATAAGCCAGATGCACAAGATGGTGCATCTGGAGTGTGTTTACAGTAGCTAGAGGCCCTGTCATGCCCATTCTCTTCCCCCTCCCTCCCTCTCTCCCTCCTTCCCTCCTTCCATCTCTGTCTCAAATAAAAATAAATTTTAGGGCTGTAGGAATGGCTTAGCAGTTAAGGCATTTGTCTGCAAAGCCAAAGGACCCAGGTTCAATTCCCCAAGACCCACGTAAGCCAGATGCACAAGGGGGCACATGCATATGGAGTTCGTTTGCAGTGGCTGGAGCCCTAGCATGCCCATTCTCTCTCTCTCCTCTTTCTGTCAAATAAATAAACTTTTTTTAAAATAAATTTTAAAATATTTAAAAACTGGAAATGCTTATCAGATGCTAAAGGGATATAATCATTTTCACTCTGAGCCCACTTTTCATCATTGTAACAAAACGCCTAAAGACAACTTAAAAGAGTGTTGACTTCCATTGTGGTTTCAGTGCAGAGTCACTTGTTCCACTGCTTCTGGCTATTAGGAGAAATGTGGTGGTGAAAGTGGCTCACTTCATGGTAGTCTGGAATCGGAGACTAGAGCAGGCCAGGGACAAGATTTACCTTCAAAGGTACACCCCTGTGACCAGCTGCCTCCAACCCAGCCCACCTCCTTTACCCCACCGAGTATGGACTCATCAACAAAGTAGCCCATTAATGAAGTAAGCACCCTGAAGCCTTCAACACAAGTCCTTTGGGACCACATCCTATCAAAACCATAGCAGTGCTTTAAGAGGAATTTTAACATCCACATGAAAACTGAATGTCCCCATCATGGTAAAAGTGTATGTGTGTGTGTAAACAAATTATAAGAAAAAATTTACATATTTTTCCCTAGATGTGAGGATGCCTTAAGAAAAAATAAGAGTTTAATTGGGCCAGATCAAAAGGAGTATCAAAGGGAACTGGAAAGAAACTACCATCGTCTAAAAGAGGCTCTGCAACCCCTGATCAACAGGAAGATTCCTCAGCTATACAAGGCAGCATTGCCTGTCTCTTGCCACAGGTAGGTAAGTTGTTCGGTAGAACAATAAAATATGATAGAATATTGTTTCAATGGTGAATTAACATAACTTATTATAGTTTCAAATGTGTCCCCTGAAACCAAGTTCAACTAATATCAGCCTTTTATCACTGTATACTAATCAGTCTGAGAGAACAGTCAACTTTTTCAATAGTTTGAAAACCATAAAGTTGGGCTGGAGAGATGGCTTAGCGATTGAGCGCTTCCCTGTGAAGCCTAAGGACCCCGGTTTGAGGCTCGATTCCCCAGGACCCACATTAGCCAGATGCACAAGGGGCCACATGCATCTGGAGTTTGTTTGCAGAGGCTGGAGGCCCTGGCACACCCATTCTCTCTCTTTCTCTCTCTCTCTGCCTCTTTCTCTCTGTCACTCTCAAATAAATAATTGAGAATGAACAACAAAAAAAAGAAAACCATAAAGTTGAGGAAGGATGCATAGGAATTGGGACAGCACTTCTTCCTTTTGTCCTCCTAAACCTGTTTCTTTTAAAATAATGGTATTTTTGTGAAAGAATTTACTAGAATTTATCATAAATAATGCATTCATTTCCCTCAGCTAAAACAGTAAATAGTATATATAATCTATACATATTAAAGCAAATAATCTCATCAGAATAGCTTCACCATTTTTTTGCCACTTTGTAAATTTTGACAAACTAGGAATAGGAACAACTTGGAATTTGCTACAACTAGTAACAAGCAATTTATCTTTCAGATTTCTGTATAATAATAATTATTTTGAGGAGGTTTTTGTGAATATTAAAGGGCATTCCATATGTAAAGAGCCTGGAAGTGCCTGAATTCTGGAAAGGGGACAAACACTGCTGATTCTATTTGCATTTTGAAATCAAATTTATATCCAATTGTTGGATTACTGTGGCACTGATGTTTTACCATCATTTTCTTTGAAATAACAAATTGAATTGTAACTATTTTGTAAGCTTATATTTGGAAAGCCGTTCAAGCTCATATGAAAATAGGATATAGCAAGGTACACTGCAGAAGAAAGCTAAATGGGCTATTTTGTGGCCCAGAAATTTGGTCCTTATATTTTAGTGACCTAATGTCCTTCTACTTCTAGACATGTCAAAAATGAAATTTGCACATTCAAAAAATATCCAGCATTGCCCTTTGCCCAGTGATTGACACTGCTCTCACAACTCATAACCCACAACAGCAGTCCCAGTGAGGAGGTCCCTCAGTGGAATGGGAGCAGGGAAGAGGAAAATGATGATGTATCCATACAAAGGTTCTAATTTAAAAATATATATATATAAAATATTATAATCCACTATGCACATGATTGTCATAACAGCTGTAAGGAGGCTGAGGCAAGAGGATTGCAAGTTCAAAGGCAGCCTGGGTTACTTAGGGAAGCACTGCCTTTGAAAAATAAAGGGGGCCGGGAAGAAAGTCTGCCAAGTGCTTTATGTCCCACAAGGAGCAGGTAAATCATGACTCTTCCATCAGCTGCAGGGGGCCCAGAGGACAATTTAGATCTTTTTTTTTTTTTAATTTTTGGTTGTTGTTCATTTATTTACTTATCTATTTATTTATTTAAGAGCAACAGACACAGAGAGAAAGGCAGAGAAAGAGAATGGGTGCGCTAGGGCCTCCAACCACTGCCAATGAACTCCAGACGTGTGCGCCCCCTTGTGCATCTGGCTAACATGGGTCCTGGGGAATTGAGCCTCGAACCAGGGTCCTTAGGCTTCACAGGGAAGTGCTTAACTGCTAAGCCATCTCTCCAGCCCTAGATCTTTCTTATTAACATATAATGCTACTGCTATCCAGCACTGATGGAGACCCCTATAGGGAGAGTTGCTCTTAAAATTCCCAGTGCTTTGGTTTCCCTTTCAGTCTTATTGAAGTTTCGCCTTTCTAGCCATCTCCACTTCTCTTCAATCCTGTCATACCCACCAGGTCCCAGATGGAGTGAAGGCACTGGGTACCCCATAGTCAAAGCAGTTGTCAAATCCTGGTCCTAGGTCCTTCTTCTCTTTTAGCTTCTCCTCTTAGGCTGTTCTTTATATTTTGGCCGGCAGGGGCGGGGGGGGGGGGCTCTGTTTGGTTTTTCAAAGTAGGGTCTCACTCTAGGCCAGGCTCACCTGGAATTCACTGTATTCTCAGGCTGGCCTAGAATTCACAGCAATCCTCCCATCTCTGCCTCTCAAGTGTTGGGATTAAAGGCATATGCCACCATGCCTGGCTGTCCTTAGTTTTTGATATTTAGGAAAACACTTGTTTAGGTGGGGAGAGGGTTAATGTTGCTGGCCCTCCTACACGTTTTCTCCTTGCCTCCACCTCCCAAGGGCTATGATTATAGGCATGTGCCACCAGGCTCTGGTCCATAAAACATTCCCTTTTCTTGATGAACAGTAGTCAGCTTTCCAAAGTACTATTTTCCTTGAGACCAAAAGAGCTTCAAAAGCTGCAATGTCATCTTACTTTAGCTGCCTTTTCCTGTCCCGTGCTTAAGTCTCACAACTTACCCTTGAGACTAGGAAGGAGAACCAGAAACCAGCTCATTAAGAGATATTTCAAGAATATTATCCTCCTTGATCTCCAGAATTTAGAAGATAAACATTTCCTAGAATTCGAATTTTTAATTTTGCTAATTACAAAATCTGGGATATTTTTCTGTGGTAGACATACAAGTTCTCAGAATGTGTTCTGAGAGCCAGGACTTATCCTTTTCCATTCCCACATGGGTACAGTCGAGTTTTCCAGGAAGTAGGTAGGTGCTGTCACAGTTACCATCACGTTGCTGGGATAAAGCACTTGACCAAAAGCAGCAAATGGGAGTCTCAAGGGGAAGCTTCATAATGGCAGAGGACAGCATGACATGAACATAGGCTGAACGTTACCTCTGCCACAGCAACTGGAGAGTGAGCCCAGTTCTGGCAAGGGGGAGGAGTCCTTAACACCCCTAGCAACACACCTCCCAAATTGCCATGAGCCTGGGACTAAGGAGTTTATGGGGGGACATCTGATCACCACAGAAGTGATACTGAATATAGAAGCAGACTTAAGAATTTAGGCCTTCCACTAAGCCAGACACTAAATATGCAGAGTGCTACATGTATAAAATGTTGTTTTTAGAAAAAAAAAATTGCAGCTTCGCATGGTGTTGTATGCCTTTAATCTTAGCACTCAGGAGGCTAAGGTAGGATGTTAGCTTGGGTAACAGTGAGACCCTACCTAAAAAAGAAAAAAAAAAGTGCTACTTATAGCAACATAATTGGCTATTTTGTGGAATATTTTTTTCCATTTTAATTTCTAGTATGTTAAATACTAATATGTAGCCCACATTCTGGTCCTGTTTCTGACTGGTTTGTGTAACAAGGACCCATCAGTTTGAGAACCACTAGTTTGACTAAAAAAGTTTAGTATTAAACACCTGCCTTTTGTTATCTAATAACTCCAAACTTCCTGAAATCTGTTGCCTTACCACAGTATCCGCAGCACCTGCTGGACAAACGAATAGATGGGCGATAGATCTGGCAAAGTGGCTACTGTCTATACTTCTATAGGAAACCTATAAGCCAGAAAGAGAGGTGTTTAGAGAATGAGCATCTCAGTTGAGGTATCTCTCTGGCAGGAAAAAAAAAAAAAAAAAATTTTAAAGCATGTAAAACACCTTGAAAAGTTATGTACAAAACAATTTTTTCGAAGTGCTGTACACATTTTTAAGCTGTTTTCTTATAACTATATCCTCTTACTTTTTCAGAGATTCCTTCAGTCGAATGAGCCTTCGCAAAATGGACCTCTAAATAAATACACTTGTTTTATTCAGATGAAGAGCAATTTCAACATTGTGAAAACCAGATCTTTTGAAAAACAGGACTTGTATGTAATCTAGAAATTATAGCATTGACTTACTGAAGAATGCCAAAATAATACTAAGTGCAGACTGCTAAGCTGGAGAACCATGGCTGCGGTGTCTAACAGTCTGGTAACATGTTATGTTTTTTAAAAGCATTTTAATGACTCTACGGTACCCCATACATTTATCATTATTTATACCATAGCTAATGTTAAATTTATTTACCTTAGGTTCATATTTTTTAATTTATATTGCCATTTATAGATTCATGTTGGAGCCGTTTTAAATGTAGTGATGCTTATTTTAAAGGTACTATTAAATATGTGAAGTTTATGCTAACTTTGGTGAGTGGGACTTTTAAGTGTTTGTTATTGCAAGAGGCAGAGAATAAGTTGTTGTTCAAGAGCTAGTTCCAAAACAAGCAAAGTGAAAGGCAAAGTTCATGTTTATTTTATTAGCCCAAAGAGCCCCAGGTGGGTTAATGGTAGAAGACAGATATTACCCACTGAAGAAATGTAGAGTTGCAAACATAACTTTTATCTGATAAAACAGTTCATCTGTAGTTGTAAAGTTCAAAAGTCTACTCCTCTTTGAGAGTGTAAGGGATGACTGATATCCTCCTCCACCTCAGAGTACTTTAATAATGGGCAATTATTTCAAATTCCCCATATCTGCAACTCAAAACCTAGGTCACAAAAGTTTTTCAGATAATCCTACATTCTTGGACCAAAAGGGCCATATTAGGGCTGTGGGCACTGCTTAATGCCTGTATGCACAAGACTCTAGATTCAATCCCTAGCCCTAAAAAAAAAAAAAAAAAAAACTCTTATGGAAAAAGGTATTATGTAAACCCCTACAGGTCACTTCTCACCTGGTTACACTTATTTGGACTGGTTCACACAAATCTCAGTGCCATTACCCACCACTCATTCTCTACTGAGTTAGAATAGAGGCTTCCTTACACTTAAAGACATAGTAGGACAGTACTTTCCTTTTATTGGTGTGTGCAATATGTGTCAAAGTGAGCAGTAATGCATGTGTATAATGCATGTGGAGGCCAGAGGAAGACATGGGTTCTCCTGTTAATCTTATTATTTCCCTGAGACAATCTCACTGAACCTGGAAATTTACCAGTTAAGACAGGCTGACTGGGGAGCCCCAGTGATCCTATCTCTGTCCCTCTCAACACTGGGATTATAGGCATGACAAGCTGATGTGGGTGCTAGGGATCAAACCCAGATCCTTATGCTTGCACAAGTGCTGTTACCACTGTATCTCCAGCAACCAATATACTTCGTGACATAAATGAAGCCTTTCTCACATCAGAAACCTCTCTACTGGTCAACACTGGCTGTCCTGGGTTTTAGAGGCCCTAGCTCTATCTGGCCTACTCCATCAGAATCTTATGGCTAATGGGCAGTGGCTGTTATATACCAACTTCCATCTGTGGTTCTGAACTAAAGTGGAGGGAGAGAATTGTGAATTTATTTCCATCACACCATCTGTAAATTACAAATGCTCATTTGTAATTTTCTAATTGATCAAGTACTTACTGAATTGAATGTTATTCCAATAGCCTTTATATATTTAAAATCAGTTTTTAAGATACTCAGGAGACTGGAAAAATGGTTCCACAGTTAAGCGCTTCCTTGTTAAAGCCTGATGGCGGTTCAGTTCCTCAGCACCCACATGCAGCCAGATGCAAAGTGGCACATGCATCTTTGATCCTAACACATCTTTGTCAAAGAGGCAGAGCCAATAGAATCCAGTGTTCATGAGTCTATGTTCGTTTACAAGCAGATAGTTCATTTGTATCAGCAAGAGGGTGTCTTAAAAGTGGAGTACAAACACCTCAAAGTTGTCCTTTGACCTCCACACATGCACCATGGCGCACACATGTGCACACACACAAACACAAATATTTGAAATTAAACCAAGCCTATCAGTGACAAGAATATCCTTTAGAAAGTCCCAAGCAAATGACCCTTTCCCAATTTTAGTATATTTAAAAGTTAGCCCAGGTTTACATATGCGGCCAAAGCATCATAAAATTCTCTGGGTGGGATTCCATTAAGTCTAAAGGACAAACTAGTATGCAAAACAGCACACTAAGAAAAGCAACTTGGATAGACCCAAAGCAGTTTCTCCTCTGGAAAATGTTTCACTGCATTGTCAGATATCACATACTAAAGGAAATTATGCATATTCTCTCATCTCACCACATAGTATTTGAGAATGCCACCATATTAAGATGTAAGTTAAAAAAAATTACACATCTATACACATAGTTGTTAAACAGTTTAAATTTTATTGACCTCCCAGTTTTTTTAAAAAGTTAAATTTAAGGTCACACCTCTAAGAGTTTGCTGTACTATATACAGATCATGCAGAATGAGTATGAAGAGATACAAATTAGTCATGCCCAAAGATTACTAGAACACAGTCATCTTCATATAAACACAGAAAATTCTTATGACGATAGCGGGGACTATCCGAGCTTTCTGAGACACTTTTCATAGTGACTCAAGGCACAAAATGTACACCATTATGAATATCCACATTCTAGACTCTGTGCCTCTAATATAGCCCACCCAAGATTAAGCTTCATGACTGCTAGAAAACTAAATGCACTCAATAAGATTCAGTCTCTTGGGTGAAAAGCCACAGACCTATAAATATCAAGTAAATAATTACTCCAAAATATGGAGAATACAAAATACAAGCACTTTATTTTTAAAAAGCAAACACAAGATATAGGTGTAAATCCAAATGTGTTTAACTGCTTCCATTTTGGACTATTAAGAACCTATACAAGTTCGTTCACAGAAGCTAATCCATCACTAGTCTCTACTATGGAAAATGATTTCTAAAATTTAACATGGTTTTCAGTAATTCACATTTATATAAAAACCTAGAGACCAATAATATCCAATAGCTTCAGAAGATAAAACTAGACTCTTTAATGTCATCAACTTTAGCAGTGTTCGTCCAAGTCTGTTTAATATATACGCAGTGAAAATATACTCACTCTATAATTTCTTATAAAATAGCAAGTAAGGAGTAGATGTAGGAGATGTAGAGGGGGAAAGAGAATTCAGGAAGTCCTTCTCTTCAGTCACTTTCACTTCCGAATCATCAAAAAGCAACCACTTTCCCTCATATTCCTTTAAACTCTGTACTATGTATGAGATCTTGTTCTCAAATCCACTCATGTGAATGCCTGCTGGGTCACTGGATTCCTTGTTTCCAGATTCATGGGTCCCATTTGTATCATTCATTTCAGAATTTCTATTCTCAGCGAATGCTGTGCTGGCCGCCTTATCAGGATTAGATGTTTTGTTGTACAGCTCATAATCTGCTTTGCTCTTCTGTCCTCCAAGAAGTCCAATAGCTTCTACGTTTTTCTTGTTCAAAACTTTACTAGGCTGGACATTTCCACCAACTCTAATTGATACTTCATCATAATTTTCAGCCACACCCTTTGCTTCTTCCTCATTCAGTGGTTCTGACTTACTTATTTCACACATCTGATCAACCACAAAATTGCCCTTGTCTAGTTCTAGACTACTGAGGTCAGTGACTTTAACAGAAGCAGTGTAATGTCCACTACTAATTGTAATGCCACTATGCATCACAACAGCAAACAGTCCATAGCTGTCATTTGTTGGCTTTGTGCTCCATTCTTCTAGTGACAGTCTAAGGGGTGTCAACAACGGAGTGTTGATCTTGGAAAGTCCACCACCATAGCAATCAAACCTTGAGAACAAAGGAAAAAAAAAGGTTTCCTACAGTTCCATTTTAAATGCAAAGTTTTATACACAATGTGAAACCAAGGTAATAGTCCTTAACATTTAGTGCTCATATGAATAAACAAAAACAGAATCATTTCAATTTTGAATACTTATAAATCAATAGCCTTTTTTCCTTCTTTACCAAATTATGTGCAGCAAAAAATTAAATATCATTTTTTAAGACTGAATTTTTGAAACAAAAATCCTCTACATTTTAGTGATTTTAACATTACTTCTTTACTAAGATCACAGACCAAAAATAAATACTGTATAAAGAACAAGCCCCAAGAATGAAGGAAAGACTTTATGTCACCTTGTGACATAATATCCAAGAACTACTGGGAAGCCCTCATGGTGATTTTAAACAAGTCATTAATGTGGAAAGAGTCAATCGACAATGGCATGTCAGGAAACAAATCAGACTATCCAAAATATAAATTGCACTTGACATTTAAATTCTTACATAAAATAAAATTTCTTGATGTTAGTTGGATACACAAAGTGACACATGCATCTGTAATTTGTTCGCAGTGGCAGGAAGCCCTGGTGTGCCCATTTTCTTTCTTATTTTGTCTCTTTTCTCCCCTCCATTTTCTCTAAAAAATTTGCTGATATTTGCAGAGATTAGCTGGATTCCCTACCTTGTCTTAAAAAGAACTCTGCCTTTCCACCATTCAAAACAAACAAACAAACAAAAAAAAACCCTCTGAGTTAGGCAGTGTGACTCATAACTATAATCCCTAATAAGGTATGAGGAATGTCACCAATTAAGAGGCCAGCCTGGGCTACAAGTGAAACCTAGTTTCAAAAGGGGGAGTGGAGAGATGGCTTTGCAGTTAAAGGTGTTTGCTTACAAAGCCTGCCAGGCAGGGTTTGATTCCCCAGTACCCACAAAAAGCCAGATGCACATGCATCTGGAGTTTGTCTGCAGTGGCAAGAAGCTCTGGCATGCCTCTTCTACTCCTTTCTTGCTTGCAAATATGTAATTTTTAAAGTGAGAGAGAAAATCCAAATGTTCAAAATTTTCTCCCATTTTTATCATCAGCTCCATTTAAGTAAATTCTGCAATTTACACCTACAAAATGCGTGAAAATATATAAAAATTATACTTATGGGTTTGTTTTTGTTTGGAGATTACATCCAGGACCTCATAGATGTATGTCAAACACTCCATCATTGAGCACACTCCAAGACCCAAGAAAGCATACTTAATAGAATATGGATTCATACCAAGAAATGATTAAATTGATGCAAGAAACTATTTGATAAACTTTTTCTATGACGACCTTTACAGATTACTCATTTCAGTAAGTAGTCGTATCCTACAGTCCAGTATGTTAAGCAGAAGAACTCTTCTCACAATACTCACTCCAAGCCGCTAGCAGCAAAGCACTTTAAGTGAATAGTCACCACCTCAGGCATTTTATCAAACAACAGACTTCGCTCCGCTTCAGTATAATGATGGCAATTCTCACAGAAATATTTATCTTCTCCTACAATTCTCTCCACTGAAGCAAACTGTGAAATCGCCCATCTCAAGGTCTTCATTTCTGTTTTGGGCTCTGGAGAAACTATAAAAAAGAATCCACTCATTAACACACATTTCCCTTTCAGACATTAAAAAATTAAACCAAGTTCCATGTACAAGACTAGCATTCCATTTCAAGCAGCCTATTCCCAAATGATATTTCTTTTTATTGTCAGAAGCTCATCCTCCACATTGTACCTATCTTTTAGATATTTGTAATTGCCAAAAAGTATATAATAGGAACAGCAAAAATAAGATAAATGTGCTCTCTGCTTCCATGTAAGATGCCCAATTTTCAATATCTGACAGGTAAAACTAGCTGTGATTTTCCAATAACACTTCCATACATTCTATGTACTGAATACAAGTGGCAAAAATATTGGGTTAAAAATGACTTCAGAAAGCTGGGTGTGGTGGTACACACCTTTAATCCCAGCATTCAGGAAACAGAGGTAGGAGGATTGCTGTGAGTTTGAGGCCACCTTGAGACTACATAATGAATTCCAAGTCAGCCTAGACTAGGAGACCCTCCTTTGAGAAACAACAAAAAAATGACTTCAGGTTGCCAGGTATGGTAGCACACACCTTTAATTTCAGCATTCAGGAGGCAGAGGTAGGAAAACTGGTGTGAGTTCAAGGCCAGCCTGGGCTCAAGTGAGACCCTTCCTCAAAAAAATAAACAAAAAACTTCAGGACTGAAGATTTACTTCAGAGTGCCCAGTTTGATTCCCCATGCCCATGTACAAGTAGTAGCAGAAGGCCCTGACACATACTTTCTATGTCTCAAGTTTTTTAAAAAATTGGGTCTCAAAGTTAGTTAAAGCTGGGTGTGGTGACACATGCCTTGAGTCCCATTATTCAGGAGGCAGAAGTAAGACAATCACCATAAGTTTGAGGCCAGGCTGAGACTACACAGCAAATTCCAGGTCAGCCTGGGCAAGAGCAAGATCCTTTCTTGAAAAAAAACAGTAAGTCAAAACATTTCACTTTCCCATTCAATACTTTATATAAAAATGCTACAGTTTTCTGGACTGGAGAGATGGTTTAGCAGTTAAGGCATTTGCCTGCAAAGCCAAAGGACCCAGGTTTGATTCTCCAAGACGCAAGTAGGCCAGATGTACAAGGGGCACATGCGTCTGGAGTTCATTTGCAGTGGCTACAGGTCCTGGCATGCCCATTCTCTCTGTCTTTCTTCTATCTCTCTTGCTCTCTGCTTACAAATAAATAAAAATTTAAGAATTATTTTTAAAAAAATGCTACAATTTCCAAACAGTATTAACAAATAGTGATTAACTTGGCAGGAAGGCTATCTGTGTAAGACCAAGGACATCACTACTATGTATGTTGAAGGGAACTTTAATTCTTCCACTGTGCACACAAGACTCCAAGTCTGCTTACTTTCAGAGCTCTCTTCCACTTTGGAAGGCTCATCTTCTTGCACTGGCACACTAATATCCTGAAAGTCTTCTCTTCTTTCTGTTAGACTCTCACATTCCAAACAGCGAGTCCTTAATACCAGCTGACCTTGAAACAATTTCTCCACTAGCTCAAAACCAATCTGCTCTGCACCTGGAATGTAAACAGGAAAATGTATGTCTATTTAGATTTGTTTTACACTATAGCCCAAATCAGCATTTTTCCACTGAAATAAAGTATATCATGACTAAAAGGCCATTTTTCCCATCTCAGGTTATTAGGACGGACATTACGTCCCTATAAAAAGTGTTTTAAATATGAATTACTGTCTTTAAAATAAAGTCACTGTTGTCTTTTCAGCTTGCTTCCCCAAAGATGTCTTCCTATAGAATCATCTCAGCTTAAGAAGGCACTTCGGGTAACCATTAGGCATATCAGCACTACACATTTTCCCTGAGAGATTAGAAGTGGACAAAACCAAGATAAACCTAATTCAAGTAAGACAGTTATTTGAGTTCGCTAAAAATTTCATTGAACTCAGTTTCCCTTGTTGTGTACATAATACTGCATAGACAAAAAAGGGGGGGGGCGCACAGTCCTTTTCCATTAAAAGGTAGGAAACTTCCCTAGTTCAGAAACCTTCAATTAACATTACTGTAAGATCAGTGACACTGCATATGTACATAGTAGCAAAGCAGGGCTTTCAGCACCTGCAGTTTACATTGCTATTGTGCATGTACTGAAGAGAAAAATTCTTCCTCCCACTGTGATTAGAACCATCAATCTAAAAATTAAACTAACCTCTGTTTATAGGCTTAACTTCATCACCATTTTCCATTGTGCCATTCCCAGGAGACCCAAGTCCACAACCATCAGGTGAGCTGTCACTTTCACATTTCCCTGAGTCCTCTTCAAGGTCACACTCATTTTCTTTAGATGGTCCTTTGGATCCTGGGTTTGTGGTTCTTTTGCCCAGACTACAGAATTTAGAAAGAATGCTGGGTTGCTTTGTTGTGGACTTTAACCAATTTATTTTAACTCTTGATTTCTTTTGTGAGGATTTTGCACTCTCGTTTTCAGAAACACACTTGGGGATTATCTTGGGAGGAATCTCTAACGAATCACCAGCAGCTTTTCTTTTCGATCTAGTCTGTCTCTGGTTCTCTTCCAATGGCTGATACTCCTTGGACAATTTACTTTTCTTCTTCATGCTACCAAATTCAGTGTCACTTTTTCTTTTCCCATGCCCTTTGGGGAGTTTTTCTTTGTAGTCCTCAGTACTTCTCATATTGTCTGCCTCCAAGCTGTCAACACCACTCATTTCCTCTTTCTCATCAAATTTTTCTTCTACCTTAGTAGATAATTCTGCCATAGTTACTTCTTTTTTTAGGAGTTGGCATGTTTCTTGAATGTTTCCCAAAATACACTGTAATACTTCCTGTGCATCATGCTGTAGATATCCTTCATACATAGGGTTCAGTTCCCTGTAAATAAAAATATCCATTTCATCTTTCTAATTTTGAAGATACAGTAATATAAAAGAAAGTATTTCTATAAATTATGTTAGAAATCTATACTCTTTCTAACTTGAAACCTCTTACCTAAATTTACAATAGTAAAAATTTTTTTTTACCAATTTCATTATCACAATGTTTTGTTCCTATACTAAGTGTATTAACAGCAAATACTGACAGTGTTTCTACCATATACCAGAGTTTATTCAAGATGACACACACACACACACACGCACCCCACCCTCAAAATAATCCCATGAAGTAGAGGTATTGTTAGGAGGTAGAGGTAGTATTATCCTTACTGGCATTTCATAACTTAGGTACCAAGGGATTAAATAATTTGCCTAAGATCACAAAGCTAGGTAAGATGTAAAACTAGGAATGAAAACAGCTCTTAGCCACCATGCTTCAAAGGTACAGCAACAAATTGAACCTATGTCCATTTCAAAACTGAATGCTTAAAGGGTTTTCTGCTTAAAAAAAAAATTCTCAGTAATGGCATTTTATAAATAAAGTTTCAATTTTAAGATAATATCAAGCAGCAGTCTAACCTAGTTAATACTTCTAAGCACATGAAAGAAAATATTTAGAACCTCCAATTCTTTTTTTAAAATTTTTTGTTTTTGTTTTTTTGTTTGCATTTTCCATGATTATAAAAAAAAAAACGCATGGTAATTCCCTCCCTCCCCCCCCACACACTTTCCCCTTTGAAATTCCATTCTCCATCATATTACCTCCCATCTCAATCATATATACTTACATATATACAATATCAACCTATTAAGTACCCTCCTCCCTTCCTTTCTGTTCCCTTTATGTCCCTTTTTAACTTACTGGCCTCTGCTACTAAGTGTTTTCCTTCTCACGCAGAAGCCTAATCATCTGTAGCTAGGATCCACATATAAGAGAGAACATGTGGCGCTTGGCTTTCTGGGCCTGGGTTACCTCACTTACTATAATCCTTTCCAGGTCCATCCATTTTTCTGCAAATAGAACCTACAATTCTTACACACAATATACTTAGAATACAGACCTACAATTTGTAATCTGAAATCCTTATGACGTGTGTTTGGGAATATGGAATTGAAGGTGTGGCTCATTGGTAGAGCCTGCCTAGCATGTGCAAAGCACTGGGGCCAGCCCCAAGTAATTCAATCTCAGAGACTGATCTGGTGACAGATGGAGCCCATGTGTTAGTGGGGGGAAAATATGGCACATAAGTCAAATACATATCAATATATAGGACAGTTCCTTGTAGTTAAATATTCGCCTTAGTATAAAGATTACAACCAGGGGCTGGAGGGATGACTTAGTGGTTAAGGCATTTGCCTGCAAAGCCAAAGGATCCTAGTTTGATTCTCCAGAACCCACGTAAGCCAGATGCACAGGGGGATACATACATCTGGAGTTTGTTTGCACTGGCCAGAGGCCCTGGTGTGCCCATTCTCTCTCCCTCTCTCTCCCCCTTCCTCCTTCTCTTCTCAAATTCAAAAACAAAACAAAACAAAAGATTACAAACAGCCTAATACAAATTGCAATTTAATCAATTTAGTACCAAATATATGAAAACAATTCCAGCTCTCAGAACCTATGGGATGTAAAGGGCTGAGCCTGGAGTTTTTAATTCTCCTTGTCCTTACTCCCATTTGTTCACAGAGCACAAGCAAGGAGATCATTTAAAACCAAGGAGATCATTTAAAACCTAAGTGGACATTAGAGGCCATACCTGAGTGTGTTAAGCAGTCGTCTGGGCTGAGTAGCAAGTTCATCAGTATATTTCTCTGGATTTAAGAGGAAACTAGCCTGAAGCTGTTCAACTGAAATTATTAAGGACTGCAAACTGCATATAAGTTCATAACTTGCCAAAGGATCTTCTTTGCAGGTTCCCTGTCAAGAAAGAAAAAATAATTTTATTTATGAACAAATAAGTACCTTCTTCCTTTATGATCTCCCTGAACAATCTAGCTTTCCTAAGTTTAATTTCAGTACATTACAAATTTTATTGTGCATACAAACATATTCAGGTGGTATTTTCAGTTACTTTCTTGGTGGACAATAATGATTTTGCTAATTAGTCAAAGGTTCCTTTAGGCTGTGGCTCAGTGATAAAAGGCACTTTTTTGCAAAGCTTGCTAACCCAGGCTTAACCTCCCAGGCACCCATGTAAAATCAGATGAGTACTCACTTGCAGCATAAGCACCTGGTGTGCCTATACACATACAACCATGCAAATGTACACATGTCCAGGCTGACCTGGAATTCACTCTGTATTCTCAAGCTGGCCTGAACTCAGGATGATCCTCCTACCTCTGCCTCCAAGTGCTGGGACTAAAGGCATGCGCCACCACACCTGGCATGTAGGTAACTTCTTTAAAAAAATTTTTTTTGTTGCTTTCTTGAGATAGGGTCTCACTCTAACACAGGTTGAACTGGAACTCACTCTGTAGTTCCAAACTCACAACAGTCCTCCAGCCTTGGAAGTGCTGGGATTAAAGGTGTGCACCACCCCACTCCTGGCAAAAAAAATTTTATTACTTGCAAGCTGAGACAGAGAGAGAGAGGCACTAGAGACTCCCAGCACTGCAAACGAACTCCAGATGAATATGGCACTGTACATTACATGGGTACTGGGGGGGAGGGAGAGAAAATAACAGTGCTGGAGAGATGGCTCAGTGGTTAAGGTGCTTGCCTGCAAAGCCTAAGAACTCAGGTATGAATCTCCAGGTCCCACACAGCCAGACACACAGTGATGCTAGCACACAATGTCACACATGTGCTACAAGGGGTGCACGTGTCTGGAGTTCATTTCACAGTGGCTGAAGGCCCTGGTGTGCCCATTCTCCCTCCCTCCCTCCCTCCCTCTCCGAAAAAGAAAATAGGTAGGTATAAATAGGTGGCGCAAGAGTATAGTGCTATGCAAGTGAAAGGTTTGATAAAACTACATATGAAAGGCAAAATAGAGAAAACTCTGAATCTAAGACTAAGAATAGTTTGGTGAGATCTTACAAGAATTTTAAAAACTGCTCTTCTGACAATACACAATGCTAAAATTTCACTTCTCACTTATAAATTGACAGAAATAACTTTGTCAACTTCCTCCAACTGAATTCTCTTAAAAACTGATTTTTTTTTAACCTTTTAATTTTATTTATTTGACAGAGGGAGGGAGGGGGTGAGGGAGAAAGAATGGGCACACCAGGGCCTTCAGCCACTGCAAACGAACTCCAGATGAATACGCCACCTTGTGCATCTGGTTTACATGGGTCCTGGGGAATCAAACAGAGGTCCTTTGGTTTGCAGGCAAATACCTTAAGCACTAAGCCCCCTACCCTTTTTTTAAGCACTAAATTCCTCTTAGTCTTTTTTTTTTTTTTTTAAAGAGACAGGATTTAATTTGAGCCCAAGGTGAACTGGAACTCACTCTGTAGCCGATGCTAGCCTCAGACTCATGGTGAACCCCCTTACCTCAACCTCCCAAGTATAATCCAAGTATGAGATTATAAAAATGAGCCACCGCACCCAGGTATTAACTTCATTTTTGCTTTTTAAATTACTTCCTTTAAAAACCAATCTTCTTAGCTGGGCGTGGTGGCGCACGCCTTTAATCCCAGCACTTGGGAGGCAGAGGTAGGAGGATTGCCATGAGTTCAAGGCCACCCTGAGATGACAGAGTTAATTCCAGGTCAGCCTGGCCCAGAGTGAGACCCTACCTCGAAAAACCAAAAAAAAAAACAATCTTCTTACCTTATCTTTCTGATTAGCCTCATCCTTGAGAGCTTCTTTCTTCCTTGAAATAATATTAAATAAGTGCTTCACTCCAGATTTAAAACCAGGACAAAAATATAATACCTGCACAAAGTAACAGTAAGTGTTAACTGGACAATGTAAGTAAAAATCCTTAAAACACTAATCTATGCACATTACCTAAAACCCTGAGATTGCTGTCAGAACTTGTCTACCACCCCATCAGTAGTAGTGCAGTGTTCCCTCACTGAACTGAAACAGATATTGCTAAGATGTAAGTTACAAAGGTACATACCATAGCATCATATTGTTTCAAGGGGTAAGACAGAGAATGCACAGTGCCATCAATCAAGAAATAAAATAAAAAGCTCGGCATCTATCTAATTTTCATTAATTAATTTATTTACTTTGGTTTTTCAAGGTAGGGTCTTGTTCTGGCCCAGACTGACCTGGAATTCACTATGTAGTCTCAGGCTGGCCTCGAATTCACTGAGATCCTCCTTTGCCTCCCGAGTGCTGGGATTAATAGGTGTGCACCATCACACTCAGTTAAGTCTAGTCAATTTTGATATTTACCTTTATGTAATATAACATCTTCTCCCAAAGGAAGTTTAATACCATGCAAGTTAGAATTACTATTACTTTGGCCCACTGTGGTTTTCTTACATTTAAAAGCAAACATAGTATGGATAATGGACAACTAAACTCATCCCATTACCTGAAATTCTCAGAAACAATTAAACACTACTATTCTCTGCTACTATTTTATTATACATGAAAGACTGTCAGGTTACCTGCAGAATACTATTGAGATAGCAAGTATTGCCAAGATTATTCAGTCCTACAAACGGTAGCAAGTTTTCTCTCTTCTCACAGTTTATAGGTGATGACTGGGCTGCAGGGACTACTTGATCGCTATTAAGTAGAGGAAGAAAGGCACAATGAAATGCAATCTTAACATGTAGATATTACATCCCTAAAATTAGTTATTTACCAAGAGCTCTGAATAGTGTAACAGTATCAATCAGATGACATTTTATGATAAGAAATCTGTATGGGATCAAAAGTTACTATGCATCCATCAGAGACTTTAAAATATTATACTCAGCAAACCTCAAAATAATTCCCTTAACATTATACTAAGTGAGGTAACCCAGGCCCAAAAGCCAAGCGCCACATGTTCTCTCTCATATGTGGATCCTAGCTACAGATGATTGGGCTTCTGCGTGAGAAGGAAAACACTTAGTAGCAGAGGCCAGTAAGTTAAAAAGGAGATATAAAGGGAACAGAAAGGAAGGGAGGAGGGTACTTAATAGGTTGATATCGTATATATGTAAGTATATATGATTGAGATGGGGAGGTAATATGATGGAGAATGGAATTTCAAAGGGGAAAGTGGGGGGGGAGGGAGGGAATTACCATGGGATATTTTTTTATAATCATGGAAAATGTTAATAAAAATTTAAAAATTAAAAAAAAAATAATTCCCTTAAGCCAAGTGTGATGGTGCATGCCTTTAATCCCAGCATTCAGGAAGCAGAGGTAGGAGGATCATGGTGAGTTGGAGGCCACTCTGAGACTACATAGTGAATTCCAGGTCAGCCTGGACTACAGTGAAACTCTACCTCAGGAAAAAAAAAAAAAAAAAAATCCCTTAAGAGGATGTTAATCCCATTTCAAAGTAAAAATACAGTAACTTGTACTGTGATTTATTTAGCTTACCTGTCATTTTAATCAAGTTATTTAATTCCAAATGCAAACCTGAGACATCCTTTTAACATTTGAAAGGTTGCACTAAGATCCTGGTCATAAAAATTCAGAAGGAAAATCTACAAAGGACTGTACAGCTATCCCTAATTTAAAACTGTTGAAGTGTGTGTGTGTGTGTGTGTACACATATACAAGTGACTGAACCCAGGGCATGGCATATACTAGACAACTACCCACTAAGTTATGTTCCCTTTACCAGTTCCCCAAATTTTTCAAAATTTAAAATTTTATAACAATAGCTAATATTACTACCTAAAAGTATTTATAAACATGAATGCCTATAAAAGGCTCCAAATCTCAACTAATTATTGATAGACATTAGGAAACCATACCTGGGACAAACTCCAGCACATTTATTGCCTATTTATTGAAAAAAAAAAATGCTAATACCAGAATCCAGCTAGAGTAACTTCCAAATCGAGTGTGTTCATTCTTAAGTTCAGTTTAAAACAATCTACAACTGTCTGCCTCCGCAAGTTTATGTAGTTTTGACTATGAACTGTGATAGTATTAGGTACTCACAATACTGATGTTAGTAAATTTACCATTTTTGCTTTGCTCTACTTTACACTATTCTCTTGTCTTACTAAAAAGCACAGAAATGTGGGTTTTTAAACCTCTGTAGACTGCCAGGTCAGTCTGGAGGTGTCAACCCAAGTTTCATCCATGTTCACTGATTCAGAATTGTAAACTACAGAAATGCATTTAAAGTAAAATACATACATTTCAGATCCTCTGTATTCAGAAGCTTTTTCTTCATTTTCTTGAGAATCTGTGAAATCTAAAGCTCTCTTAGTCTCCTTTTTCTGAAAAAACTTCAAAGAAAGTCTGTTTTTCTTGGATGGACTACCTCTCGAAAGCCCATTATTTTCATTAGGTATGACACCAGGCATTTTTTGTCCAAATCTCAAAGAGTTGACAAGAATTTATAGAGGGAAGCTGGGATCACCAATTACATCTGTTAATCACAAAGAATAGATTTCATTAGTCTTCAGTTACCAGGTGTAGTCAACAACATCAGCAATTATAAAAACAAATTTACCAACTACAAATGAGAACATCATCTATGAAAATGTAATGCCTGGCAATAAACACTGCTTACTGCATAAATGAAGACACAAACTGTCTTTAAGGGATTAAGGGACACATCACAAAATACTCCGCTTGGTAGAAAAGTCATAATATTAAGGAGTAAAAACTCAATGTTCATAATTCATTGATTATTCAAAAATTAGTAACTGGGCAATGAGCATCTTCTAGAATATATCACCTCCACAGCCTTTCCTGATTTATGTAAATACATAGTAACATCTCTAAAAGTATCATTGACATACAAAGAAAAGTAGTGTTTCACTATACATAAAAATGTAAATGGTAATAAATATGATCTATGTGAAGGTGGAACAGTGTATGTAAAAAATTGGTTTGCTGCACTTCTTGTAAGCCAAGTTCTTAACTTAAAAGCATACATGACCATTTTCTAAACTTTTTTAAAACTGGATTTCTTTCTGCTTTGAGTAGGAACAAAAGAGAGTAGGTTTGCCCTTTGCAACTTTCTGCGCTCTATTACACAGAAAAACTTGGTCATGAAGAAATATGGCAGTGTTTCTGACAGTTATTTTACACAGCAATCCTATTTTTCATTAGGACACCTAGAGGAAAAATTATCCCGTTAGAGCCCACAAGAACAACGACTTTCAAATGTAGACTCAGAGGACTAAATTGAACTTCCCAAAACTTACTCAAATTCTATCCCTAAACATTTCACTCAATTAAGAATTACCTGAACACAACAATGAAACCATTTTTAGGTCACAGGACGAACTCACGACAGTTGACAAATTTCCCCCTCCTCTCTCCAACTCAGTTTTCTCTCCTGGCCCCTTCCTGTTTCTGAGGATGTGCCATATCAGAGATGAAAGCCCAGCTAAACTGTCAGATTTCCAAGCACTCATGATTCTCACCAAGGTTTTATTATTTTTTTGGGGGGGGGGGGAGGGAGATGAACAGAAGTGATTGGTCGGAACCAATCAACGCATGGCTGCGATCGAGTCTTTAACCCCATCAAGAATACTTTTCACCTGGCGCCTCATCTCTGGCCACCTGCTCCTCACAAGTTGGGGCTGTCGGGTCAGAGCAGGGTTCTCCCCTTAACTGCACACCAGGCTTCGCACAAAGTACGGCGAGCCCAGTGAGAAGTTCTAGACCCGATGACAGCACCAACTCCCGGACGCGGCAGTGTTTAATCACTGGTGAGGTGACAGCCGATGCCTACCCCGCAAACAAGAAGTAAGACAATAAGAACATCTCGCCCAAGGTTTGCGACACGTGGCCATCTGCATACTTTCAGGCAAGTGCTCGCCAAGAAAATGCGCGGTAAAACCCTCCGTGGCCGCCGCGACCACCTGAGTGCGCACAGCGCCATGGAGGGCAGAGCCAGGCCGCGACCCCAACCAGGCTACCGGTCCGCGGCGACAGGCCAGCGCCCCGAGGCGCGAAGCCCAGAGGGCAGGCCCCCTCCCTCCGTCCGTCTGTCCGTCCAGCAGCCGCACGGCGCCGTCGAGGACAGCTGGCCCCCGCCCCGACACAGGCCCTCCTTACCCGGTCATGGCCCGAAGCGAGGTCCGCGGCGCCGCTGCCGGGGAGACCAGCCGGGCCGCGGGCGTGAGCGACAGGTGAGCCCGGGCGGGCGGGCGGCTCCCGACCCCAGGGAAGGCTGGTGGGATCCCTCCCCGCGGGGGAGTGACCATCCGCTCGCGGAGCGGGAACCGGGCCGCCGCTCGGTCCTGCCTCGCGTTGGGCCCACTACATCCCCGGCGCGGGCAGCAGGCGGGGGCCGCGCTCGCCGGAGCCGCTAGGGTCTCCCGGCGCCTCCACCGACGGGAACTTGGCGCGTTTTCCTCACTTTCAGGACCCCCGGGTTTCAGCCCCCGCCTGCGCCAGCGCCGCCGCGGAAGGTGGCGTCCCCTCCAAGTGCCGGTTCTGGGCTCCACGCTTCACAGCCGCGAGAGGCAGCCGCTGCCTCGCGCCCGCCCTCAGCCCGGCACGCACGGGCTCCAGGACCGGCTGGAACGGTAGTTCTCCGGCCCTTAACGGGTTCTGCGGTTTCAAACAGCGCAGGCAGCGGCGCGGGCAGCTCGCGCGGGTCCTCGCAGAGAGCGCGCGCTCGGCGCTGTCGGCCTGCCTGCGCGCGCCAGCCAACCACCCTGCTTTCCTTGTTTTTTGTTTTTAATTTTTTATTTTTAAACATTCGTGCTCGCGAGAGGAACGCGTGCGCGTCCAGGGTACAGGACCGAGCGGGGACAGGCCCCTTACTCAAGAAGGAGCCCCCACCTCCACGGCCTTCCAGGAAGAACCAATCAGAAGTACTTAGACAAAAGCCAATTGGACGGGCAGAGGAGGAAGTTCGTCCAATGCAAAGATAGGAGAAACAAGGCTCCGGCCAATCGCCGTGGAGCACACCGGTTCCCTCCGAGCGGCTCCGCTCTCATTGGCGCTGCACTGCGCGCTTTCACTGCCGACTGTTAGAAGTCCGGCTTTACGTTCGGAGGAGCTGCGACGACGGGAGGGCGCGGCTTCCGGGCGAGGCCCTCTCCCTAGGCCCTCCTCCCTTTCTTGCGTGCACGCTCGGGCGGGGTTTCCAAAGAGGCTAGCTAGGGAACATGGCCGGCGCCGTGCCCCTAGCTGCCGTGGTTATCTGAAGGGTGGATCAAGTCCAGCCCAGCAGCCTGCGTCCTCGGTGCCAGCGCGCCTCCTGTCCTGGTCGAAAGGGGTTCTAGAGCCAGTACCAAAAAGCCTGGCTTTACCTGTCTGAGGATTGTTAGCTTTGGGGTTTTTGTTTTGCTCTTTTTTCGAGGTAGGTTTTCACTCTGGCCCAGGCTGACCAGAAATTCACTTGGTAGTCTGAGGGTGGCCTTGAGTTTACGATCCTCCTACCTCTGCCTCCCAAGTGCTGGGATTAAAGGTGTGTGCCACCACACCCGGGTGGTTTGAGGCTGAACTTGTACCTTAGTGAAACGCCCTAACAGTGCAAGTGCTGCAGTTTATGAGAATTTGGACTCGGGATGTTCAAGGGCTTTTTAAACGCGGACTATGTAACCAGCTATTCAAGGTGTTAGGAATACCACGTGAAGGAAATGCATCCCTTGCATTATAGAAGTTGGACTAGTGAGAGGGAAAGAGATAAGGCTAAGGTGTTTTAGATAGCATAATCTGGAAAGACCTCTGTAGTAGACAGCCTCACTTTGCTGGGATGAACTTCCAGACCAGGTACAAGTTGTGGGAGGAAGGGATTTATTGAAGCCTCAGATCCAGGGAAGTGCCCTAATGGCAGAAGTTGGCTCCCATTCATGGCCCCACTCAGAAAATCAGCCTTCACCAACTGCAAGCACAGCTCTGGAGCACAAAGGCAGAGCTCAGCATTCTGCATGTCTTTAAGGTGGAAAATTCCAGACCTGCCCCTAAACACCTTAGGGCTCCACCTAGGAGCCACCCACAGTGACAACAAGTTGGAAGCTTGACTAAACCTCCTAAATCAGGGAGACCATCCATTCAAATTGCCACAACCTCTGAGTGGACATTTGAGCAGACTGCTCCAGGAAGCATGCTTGGAAAGGGGAAGGTAAAGAACAAGGTCTCTGAAGACCGAGAACAGCTAGTTACAAACATCTGGAAGCTTACTGGGCCTGTTTGGGGAGTGAGGAGAGCAAGATGCTCAGAGCGAAGTGAACCTGGGTAAAATTAGAGTAGATGAAATTAGGGAAAGGAGCAGGGCTGTGATTAACTTGAGCTGGGGAGTAGCAACGTTACATGGCTGCCTGTGATGGATAGCACTAGACCTTCAAAGGTACTGTTACTGTTCCGATGTCACACAAGTAAGACCATTGACTCCTGGAATGTGAGGCAAAGTTTTATTGGGTTAAAAAAAAAAAATACAAAAGGGGAAAAAGATGGGTAGTCTGGTATACTAGGGCTCTATTTTATATTTTGAGTGAAATGCTGAACTGTTCAGATTGTCAGCTTTTATTGGAAATGACCACATGATGTTAGGGGAAAAAACAGGATGAGAATTAAACCCTAAATCACAATTTATGTGTGACAGTCACAGCCATAAAAGTTTTTTTTTTTTTTTTAAAAAAGAGGGGGCTGGAGAGATGGCTTAGCGGTTAGGCGCTTGCCTGTGAAGCCTAAGGACCCCGGTTCGAGGCTCGGTTCCCCAGGTCCCACGTTAGCCAGATGCACAAGAGGGCGCACGCGTCTGGAGTTCGTTTGCAGAGGCTGGAAGCCCTGGCGCACCCATTCTCTCTCTCTCCCTCTATCTGTCTTTCTCTCTGTGTCTGTCGCTGTCAAATAAATAAATAAAAATTTAAAAAAAAAGAGGAACTTGCAAACATCTGTTGGTCAGTTATAGAGTACATTAGATTACTGAAATACATTTAATCAAAGAATGGCACAGAGCTTTTAAAATCATTTTGTCCAACCTTTTAAAATTTGTTGGTAGCATAAGCCATATCTGAGGCACAGAAGGTAGGCACATCTTACACCTAACTACCTAATAGCTAAAAATACAGGCAGAACCTGTTACCAGTCTTGAAACCAATGCTAATTAATTTACCAACAAACCAACCAATTAATTTAACCTAGAAATTGTTAGGAAAGGACAAGTTAAACAGTATAAAGTCTTAGCACCTGTGTTTGAAAATACCTTTGATGAATTTAGATACCTGTGTGAGTATCAATTACCCAGAGAACATTGGGAATAGAACCATAGAACTTGAAATTATGTTTTTCAGATGAGGACCATTGCTTGAGTATGAGGCTGTACCCTAAAGTAAGGAATGTGTCTTAAGAGTTAAATTTGTTATAAGCACTGGACTTAAGATGCTAGAAATGAGAGAGTTACTTTACATATAATAAAGCAGAGTCTGGTTTTTTGTTTTTTTTTTTGGAACCAAAACTACTAGCTAAATTCTAATACAATCCTTGACCTATCTGTTTGGAGAAAAAAAAATACACCATTTGACAACCACTGATCTTAATTTAATCTAGATAACCATTGATTTTTATGTATCACAGAAAGTTTTATTAACATAAAACAATTTTATGTTTTACCTATCACTTAAATTTGATAAAGTTTAAACAAGCTATCCCAACATACTTTGGTCTGAGAATTAGTTTTCTGTTCCTTTTAAAAGGAAATTAATTTTGGGCAAAATTTGATCTTTCTAGATCTGACATTTTTTTACATACACACATCTTTATCAACATATTTTAACATTCTGATGTAGGTTCCACTCAAAAAGCATTTATGTCCAACAATGAACAATCCCTTCCCAGTTCCTTCAATCAACTCATCCCATAATTAACCATCTTTCTTATAAGACTATTAAGAAAAGCTATACCAAGTTGATCAATCTTATTACCCACTGACAAAGAAGCAAGTAGTCTAACTTTAAAGATTTAACCATCTTATTAGTTCAAATTTGTAGAGAAAAAGCCTTTCTTAGTATTTATGTCACCAAAAAATACCTGACAACCAGACTTGTTTTATATCTACAGATTTTATATAACCCATTGCTTTGAGATATCTCCTATTAATAAACTCTGTAAAATATACTTTTAAGTTATAAGCCTATGAATATAGACAAAACATGACAACCAGTTTGGAGATAATCTTTATCTCTAACACATTTGGAAATACTTTTAAGAGTAAGGCAATTTTTTTTTTTCTATTTTGAGGCCAGTTGCCTCCTCCTTTTAAATAACAGGACATTATAATCTTTTAATTATGAGTCACCATCTCAGAGAGAACTTTGTTGTTGCTGTTGTTGTTGTTTTTAATAATACTCTATGTAAGTTGAAGTTGACCTAGAATATAAAACTCAGTAATTATATTTATGATATCATGTGGCAAAGTATGGCATTGTTTATATAAAATTTCAGCTCACCATAGGCTTTAGTTAAATCTGACTTTTAGAGACAAAAACCAAAAGAAAAACCCTAACGTAACTCAAATGCCAACAAAAACTTTAGGAGCCTATAGGATTCTTTGGATTAATAAAGAAACCTAAAGGTCTCTATAAACAGCATTATATTTGTTTAAAGCCCAAACAAAAGAGAAAATATCAGGCACAGTTCAAATTAAAATTTTGCCGGGCGTGGTGGCGCACACCAGAGTGAAGATACTCAACAGTGGACACTGCAAGCTTTATATTTGGCTAACCAGGCCAAATGAGCCAACGGGTGCAATAGTGTCACTCTGTCATGGTGGAAACCAACTGCCCTCTAATTGGACTGGAGGCCAGCTCCATGGGAGGGAATGCATCCCTGATACTGAAAACTTAACACAGGGGTAGTCATGAGCCCTGGGGGTATAATGTTTGCTGCTGTCTGGCTAAATGTATATACTATGCTTATCAAACTGCCCAGTAAGCACTTCTCTTAATGTTCATACCCTTATATTAATGCTACTCTCACTTTTGGTAGAGAATCTTCTCTTTTCAGATGGCAGTGACCTTGGGATGACTCAGAAGGCATCATGGTGCTGGAAAGAAGTGACCAGAGTGCTCAGCAATGTAATGTCTCTATCACACCTTCCAAGGCTCAGGGTCTAATGTGGAAGAGGTGGTGGAAAGAATGTAAGAGGCAAAGGAAGGGTAGGAGTCCTTACACCATGCTCCCCCCAGACACAAAATGGCCTGGATATCCATGACCTCACCGCATCTGACACTACCTATGCAAGACCATCATAAGAGGAAGAAAAGATCATGACATCAAAATAAAAGAGAGACTGATTGAGATGGGGAGGGGATATGATGGAGAATGGAGTTTCAAAGGGGAAAGTAGGGGGAGGGAGGGTATTACCATGGGATATTTTTTATAATCATGGAAGTTGTTAATAAGAATTTGAAATAAAAAAAAAAAAAAGGAACTTGAAAACAGATCTATTGGTCAGTTACAGGAAGCACCACCTGGCGGGTGTGAGGTAGGCCTGTGACCAGGAATCCCACTTATCTTCAGGAAGCATCACTTGGGGGTGGGGGGTGAGGTAGGCCTGTGACCAGGAGTCTTTTAAGAGTTTGCTCAACAATGCAGGCCCTAGGAAATGCTATTCATCCCAGCAGAGCCTCCTGTTTGCTATCAACAGCATTCTGACTTCTCTATTTCTCTAGGCTAGGTATAGAGAAATATAACATTTTGTTCTCTTTACTGGTACAAGCAGAAAGGTCCACTAAAAGGCAGGATTATTTAGCCAGGGAATAAGTTATGGTGACTTGAAATAAGGTGGCAATGGAAATGATAAATGGTAGGATTCACCCTGGGCATGGCACAGGCCTGTAATCACAGTGGTTGAAAGGTTGAGTCAGGAGAATTGCTGGACATTGAAGGGCAGCTTAAGCAACAGAGAGGGTGTACCAGTTCAGCCAGGGCTGTATAAGAAGACACCCTGTTTCAAATAAGTAAATAAAAGGCAAAATGAAAAAACTGGTAGAATTCAGGATATATTTTGAAGTATAGCCAACAAACTTGACTGATGGATTAGCTTTGTGGTATGAAAGATATAAGAAAAATGGCAAGGCTATTTCTTTCTAACCCTCACAATTAGATAATGGTTGTTCTTTGCTAAGATGGGGAAGCTGGAGTCTAGGTTCAACAAGAGAGTTCATTGTTCTTTTACCACTGAGATATTGGCAAGGTGTGGTGATGCATACCTATAGCCTACCACTTGGGAAGTTTAGGCAGGAGTAAATTCCAGGCCATCTGGGCTTCACAGCAACACCCTATCTCAAAACAAAATAGCCAGATGTGGTGGCTCACACCTTTAATCCCAGCACTCTGGAAACAGAGGTAAAAGTATTACTGTGAGTTTGAGGCCAGCCTGTGACTACAGAGTGTGTTACAGGTCAGCTAGAGTGAGCCCCTACCTCAAAAATAAAAAATAAATAAATAAAAATAAAGCCTACATATATAAAACAGAAATCCAAGACAAGGACCCAAATTGAGCCAGAAGATGCCCAGAAATTTAAAGAATTTTAAAATATAATTTCAGATCAGTCTTAGTTTGTAATTGTATACAACAGACTGGCCATGTCTCATATTCATATGTTCATATTCTACTAGGATGACCAATTCTAGTTTTTCTTATTCCTTGAGATCCAGCTGTCCATGGCCACTATTCTTCCTGTACAATTTATAACATCAGTCAAGGTTTGATTCACTTTATTCTGCAAGACTACCAACTAAAAGTGTCTTAAGAAAAAACAAAATGAATATTAGAGGACAAATAACTTTTTTTTTTTTTTTTTTTGAGGTAGGGTCTCACTTTAGCTCAGGTTGACCTGGAATTCACTATGTAGTCTCAGGGTCTCAGGGTGGCCTCGAACTCACAGCAATTCTTCCACCTCTTCCTCCTGAGTGCTAGGATTAAAGGTGTTCACCACCACACCCAGCAATAACATTCTTTACTATGCTTTTCCTTAACATGTTAAAAAAAAAAAGGAGGGGGGCTAGAGAGATGGTTTAGCAGTTAAGGTGCTTTCCTGGGAAGCCTAAGGACCCATGTTCTACTCTCTAGATCCCACATTAATTAGATGCACAAAGGTGAGGCAAACGCAAGGTCGCACATGCCCACTAGGTGGCACAAGTATCTGGAATTCGATTACAGTGGCTGAGGCCCTGAAATGCCAATTCTCTCTCTCTCTCACTAAGATAAAAAAAAATTATTTTTAAAGGAGGGGGACTGGAGAGATTGCTCAGTGGTTAAGGTGCTTGCCTGCAAAACCTAAAGATCTGCTTCTATTTCCCAGTACCCACATAAAGCCAGAGACACAAGGTGGCGTATGTGTCTGGAGTTTGTTTGCAGTGGCTAGAGGCCCTGGTACATCCATTCTCTCTTTCTCTCTCTCTTCTTTCTTCCTTTCCTTTTCTTAGAAAACCTTTTTTTTTTTTTTTTTCTTCTTTTGGTTGTTTAGGGGATAGGGTCTCACTCTAGCCCAGACTTAACTATGGAATTCACTATGTAGTCTCAAGCTGGCTTTGAACTCATAAGGATCCTCCTACCTTTGTCTCCTGAGTGCCAGGATTAAAGGCACATGCCATTTCTTTCTTTCTCTCTTTCCTATGTCTGCTTGCAAATAAATAAATAAAATATATATTTTTTAAATCCCAGCTAGTGAAGGTTCCCCCAGAAGAAAAGAATATAGTAAGGACATGTTTTAGGTTCCCTAAAAAGATATGTGCTGAGTATGTATCTGTTCCTTGTGGTAGACATGGAGATGTGCCACCCAGATCTCTTCAAGGAGCTGCAGGGAATGCTTCCAGTTATCAGTTCTACCCGGTCTACTTCAGCTACCAACAGCTTTATTGCCCATAGTTATTCCATTTCCAGGGAAACCTGTAATGGATGAGGAATTTGTCTGGGATGTAAAGGCAGTCATTAGGGCTGACCATAGGATACTTCTGATAGGTAATACTCTGGAGCTCCTGGCTGAGTTGTCCAAACTTTTGGTCAGATTTGTATTACAATGTGACTACTTCCTCTTGATAGTCCTTCCTTTCTCTCTCTCTCTCTCTCTCTCTCTCTCCCTCTCTCTCTCTCTTTTTAATTTTTCAAGGTAGGGTCTCATTCTAGCCCAGGCTGACCTGGAATTCACTATGGAGTCTCAGGGTGGCCTAGAACTCATGGCAATCCTCCTACCTCTGCCTCCCGAGTGCTGGGATTAAAGGCATGCGCCACCATGCCTGGCCTTCCTTTCTCTTTCAAGTTGTTAGCCTAGGTTCTGTCTCAGCATCTGCTTCCCACAAAGGCCTACCTGCAAGAGTTTGTTGGTATCAGAGCTGAGCACAGTAGCTCACACCTGTAATCCCACCATTTGTGAAAATTAGACAAGGAGGACTGCTTCAAGTTCAAGGCCAGTCTAGGCTACATAATAAGTTCCAGGCTACCTGAGTTATCCAGTGATACTTTGTCTCAAAAACAAAATAAGAAGGCATGGTGGCACATACCTTTGGTCCCATCACTCAGGAAGCCAAGGTAAGAATCACCATGAGTTTGAAGCCAGCCTGGGGTTACAGAGTGAGTCAACCTGAGCTAAAGTGAGATCTTGCCTTGAAAAGAAAATTGTATGGGCCTTTGATATCCCAATATAGTCAAATTCACAAAGTGGCACAGGCATCTGGAGTTTGCCACATCAAGAGGCCCTGGAGTGCTCATATTTATATTCATTCTCTCCCCCTCCTTCTGGCTTTCTAACACTTCCCTCCCACCTTCCCTCTCTCACAAATTTAAGTAAATTATATATGTATATTTCCCTTGTGGTAGGGTCTCACTCTAGCCCAGGCTGACCTGGAATTCACTGTATAGTCTCAGGATGGCCTCAAACTCAGGGTGATCCTCCTTCTTCTGCCTCCTGAGTGTTGGGATTAACGATGTGTACCACCATGCCTGACTTTGAAACATATTTATTAAGGGCTGGAGAAGATGGCTTAGCGATTAAGGCATTTGCCTGCGAAGCCAAAGGACCTAGGTTCTATTCTCCAGGACCCACGTAGACCAGATGCACAAGAGGTAATAATATGGTCTGAGGAGCTAAGCTGAATTACATAGCTGATGACATGAGTCATAGCTAGGTCTTGGCACAAGATGATTGTCCAGTTAGTATAATGTACCAAGCAGAAAGAAATGCACTTGCAGGTGACATATTGGGCATTTGAGATACAACAGAAGCAGCATTAGGTGAATATTACTAAATTCTATTGGCTACAGAAAATAACAGCTGAAGGAGAACAATGTGCAACTGAAAGTCAGGTGTGAAAGCCATAACAACTCTGATGCAAACAAGCTCTCCTCTGACAGGAGAGAGCTAAGCAACAAGATGAGAATTTTAGAGTGACTGAACTTAGAAATAGATTTGTAGTGCCGACATCAGGGCATTGAGGAAAACCTAGCATCCTGACATGGAGGAGCAATTTGGGTGGTATTCCTAAAGACGTTGGCTGCCCAGGCTTCTCAGGAGTCTGCAGTGTGGTCCGTGCTACCTGACCAAGAACTATCATTTTGCACTGCTAGGCTTCAGTTTAGAAGACAGTGTGGTAGATGTGGTGGTGCACATTGTAGTAGGAAGTGCACATTGCAGTAGAAGTAGGAAGATCGTTATGACTTCCAGAACAGCCTGGGACACTACAGTGAGTTCTGTGTCAACCTAGGTGTTGCAGTCAGGCTCATGTTGCTGGCAGAAAACACCAAAGGAAGAGCAGCTTATGGGAAAAAAGGTTTATTTTGCGTTATGGGCTTGACGGAAAATTCCATGATGGACATCACCTCTTGAACAATATCATGTGGAAAACAGAAACAGAGGAATGTGCTAAACACTGGCAAAGGGAAACTGGCTATAATACCCATAAACCTGCCACCAAAAATACACTGCCTCCAGGAGGTGTTAATTCCCAAATCTACATCAGCTGGGAACCTAGCATTCAGAATACCTAAGTTAATGGGGGACACCTGAATCAAACTACCACATTGGGCTAGAATGAGACCATGCCTGGAGGACACACCATTTACCACACTTCCAGGGCGGTGAGAGGAGGGCCATGGAGGACATACCATGTCCCACAATACCAGGGTCGTGAGAGGACAGGCCTGCAGAACATACCATTTACCACTCTACTGGGCCGTGAGAGGAGGGGCCTGGAGGATACACCATTTCCCACTATACCAGTGCTGTGAGATGTGGAGCTGGGAAGACACAAGATTTACCACTCTACCAGGGCCATGAGAGGAGGGGTCTGGAGGACACACCATTTACCACTCTACCACAGGTTGAGAAGAGAGGTCTGGAGTTTCAGCATTTGCCACTCTTCCAGGGCCTTGAGAGTAGGGACATGGAGCAGACACCATTTACCTCTCTACCAGTGCAGTGAGAATAGGGGCCTATGGGACACACTACTTACCACTCTACCAGGGCCATGAGAGGAGGGGTCTGGAGGACACACCAGTTACCACTCTACCAGGGGCATGAGAGGAAAGGCCTGGAGGACACATCATTTACCACAGTACCAGGGCCATGAGAGGAGGTGGCTGGAGGACACACCATTAATCACTCTCCCAGGGCACTGAGAAGGAGGGGTCTGGAAGACACACCATTTACCAATTTAGAAGGGCTGAGAGAGAAAGGTCCTGAAGAACACACCATTTCCCAGTCTACCAGGGCTGTGCGATGTGGGGCCTGGAGGACACACCATTTCCCAATCTACCAGGGCTGTGAGAAGAGGGGCCTGGAGGACACACCATTTACCACTCTCCATGGGCCATGAGCGGAGGGTCCTGGAGACCACAATAGTTCCCACTCTACCAGGGCAGTGAGTGTAGGGCCTGGAAGACACCCCATTCATCACTCTACCAGGGCCGTGAAAAGAGGGGCCTGGAGGACACACCAGTTAGGATCTACCAGGGTCAAGAGAGGAGGGGCCTGGAGGACACAGCATTTACCACTCTACCAGGGGTGTGAGAGGAGGTGTTTGGAGGATCCACCAATTACCACTCCATCAGGCCAATGATAGGATTGGTCTAGAGGACACACCATCTACCACTCTACCAGGGCCATGACAGGAGGATCCTGGAGGACACACCAGTTAAGGTCTAACAGGGTCAAGAGAGGAGGGGCCTGGAGGACACAGCATTTACCACTCTACCATATTCGTGAGAGGAGGTGTCTGGAAGACACACCATTTACCACTCTACCAGGGGTGTGAGAGGAGGTCTCTGGAGGATCCACCAATTACCACTCCACCAGGCCAATGACAGGATTGGTCTAGAGGACACACCATCTACCACTCTACCAGGGTTGTGACAGGAGGGGCCTGGAGGACACAGCATTTACCTCTCTCCATTGGCCGTGAGCAGACGGTCCTGGAGGACACGCCAGTAACCATTCTATCTGGTCCTTGAGAGGAGGGCCCTGGAAGACACACCAGTTACTACTCCACCAGGGCCGTGAGAGTAGGAGCCTGGAGGACACACTATTTACCACTCTACCAAGGTTATGAGAGGAGAAGCTGGAGGACAAACCATTTACCATTGTACAAGGGCTGTGAGAGAAGGGGCCTGGGCGACACACCAGTTTACCACTCTACCAGGGGCGTGAGAGGAGAAAACTGGAGGACGCACCAGTTACCACTCTACCAGAGCCATGAGAGGAGGGTCCTGGAGGACACACCATATTTGACTCTACCAGGACTGTAACAGGAGGGGCCTAGAGGACAAAGTATTTACCACTGTACCACAGCTGAGAGAAGACAGGCCTGGAGGACATACCACTTACCAATCTACTGGGGCCATGAGAGGAGGTGACTGGAGGACACACCAGTTCCCACTCTACCAGGGGCATGAGAGGAAAGGCCTGTAGGACACACCATTTACCACTGTACCAGGACTGTGATAGGAGGGGCATGGTGGAAACACCATTTATGACTACCAGGACCATGAGAAGAGGGTCCTGGAGTACACACCAGTTACCACTCTACCAGGGCCATGAGCTGAGGGGCCTGAAGCATTCACCACTTACCAGGACTGTGAGAAGAGGGGACTTAGAGAACCCACCATTTAACACTCTACCAGGGACATGAGAGTAGAGGCCTGGAAGACATCCCAGTTACCACTCTACCAAGGGCCATGTAATGTGGGGCCTGGAGGACACACCATGTCCCACTCTACCAGGGAAGTGAGAGGAAGAGCTTGAAGGACACAGCAGTTACAACTCTACCAGGGCCATGAGAGGAGAGGGCTGGAGGACACACCATGTACCACTCCACCAGACCATGAGAGGAGGGGCCAGGAAGACACACCATTTACCACTGAACCAGAGACGTGAGAGGAGGAGCCTCAAGGACACACCATTTACCACTCCACCAAGGCCATGGGAGTAGAGGCATAGAACTTACCAGTTACCACTCTACCAGGGCCGTGAGAGGAGATTCCAAGAGGACACACTACTTGCCATTCTACCAGGGCCATGAGAGGAGTGGCCTGGTAGACACACCATTTACTACTCTTCCAGGGCCATGAGAGGAGGGGCCTGGAGGACACGCCATGTCCCACTCTACCAGGGCCGTGAGAGGAGGGGTCTGGAGGACACACCAGTTACCACTCTACCAGGGTCTTGAGAGAAGAGGAATGGAGTACCCACCATTTACCACTCTACCAGGTCTGTGAGAGGAGGGGCCTGGAGGACACACCTCTTACCACAATACCAGGGCCGTGAAGGTAGGGGCTTGGAGGACACACCAGTGAGGACTCTACCAGGGCCGTGAGAGGAGGGGCCTGGAGGACATACCAGTTCCTACTCACTAGGGGCATGAGAGGAAAGGCCTGGAAGACACACCAGGACCAAGATAGGAGGGGCCTGGTGGGCACACCGTTTACAACTACCAAGAAGGTGAGAGGAGGGGCCTCAAGAACACACCATTGACCAATCTACCATGGCCATGAGAGGAGGGCCCTGAGGGGCTCACCATTTCCCAATCTACCAGAACGGTGACATGTGGGGACTGGAGGACACACCATTTACCATTCTACCAGGTACGTTAGAGGCGGGGCCTGAAGGACACACCAGTTACCATGCTACCAGGGCCGTAATAGTAGGGGCCTGGAAGACATACCAGTTACCACTCTACCAGTCCAGTGAGAGGAAGGGTCTATGGACACACCATTTATGTCTCTACAAACACTGTGAGAGGAGGGGCCTAGAGGACAATGCATTTATCACACTACAAGGGCCACGAGAGAAGGGGCCTTAAAGACACACCATTTAGCACTCTACCAGAGCAGTGAGTGGAGGGGTCTGGAGGACAGACCAGTTACCACTCTACCAGGGGCATGAGAGGAAAGGCCTGGAGGACACACCATTTACCATACTACCAGGGCCATGAGAGGAGGTGGCTGGAGGACACACCATTTACCAATCTATAAGGGCCAGAAGAAGAGGGTCCTGAAGGACACACCATTTCCCAGTCTACCAGGGCCGTGAGATGTAGGGCATGGAAGACACCCCATTTACCAATCTACCAGGGCCATGAGAGAAGTTTCCTGAAGGACACACCATTTCCCAGTCTACCAGGGCCATGAGAGTAGAGGCATGGAGGAAACACCAGTTACCATTCTACCAGGGCCATGAGAGGAGAAGCCTGGAGGATACAGCATTTACCAATCTACCAAGCACATGAGAGGAGAACGTAAAGGACACACCATTTACCACTCTACCAGGGCAGTGAGAGTAGGGTCTTGGAGGACACACCAGTTACCACTCAACCAGGGCCATGAGTGGAGGTGTCTGGGGTACACACAATGTCCCACTCTACCAGGGCTGTAGATGAGAGGTTAGGAGAACACACCATTTACCTCTCTATGAGTGCCATGAGAGGAGGGGCCAGAAGGACACAACATTTCCCACTCTACCAGGGCCGTGAGAGGAGGGCCTGAAGAACACACTAGTTACCACTCTAGCAGGGCTGTGAGAAGAAGGGCCTAGAGGACCCACCATTTACCACTCTTCCAGTGCTGTGACAGTAGGGGCCTGGAAGACACACCACTTACCACTCTGTGAGGACTTTGAGAGGAGGAGCCTAGAGGACAAAGATTTATGACTCTATCAGGGCAGAGAGAGGAGGGGCCTAGAAGACACACCATTTACCACTCTACCAGGGCTGTGAGAGGAGGGGTCTGGAAGACAAACCAGTTCCCAGTCTACCAGGGGCATTAAAGGAAGGGCCTGAAGGACACACCATTTCCCGATTTACCAGGGCCATGAGATGTGGGGCTTGGAGGACACACCAGGGACGTGAGAAGAGGGGCCTGAAGGACACAGCATTTACCACTCTACCTGGGCCATGAGAGTAGGGGATTGGAAGACATACAAGTTACCACACTATAAGGGCTGTGAAAGGAGGGGCCTTGAAGACACACCATTTACCCCTCTACCATGGAAGTGAGAGGAGGGCCTGGAGGACACACCAGTTAGCACTCTACCAGGGGTGTGAGAGGAAAGGCCTGAAGGACACATCATTTACCACACTACCAGGGCTGTGAGAAGTAGTGGCTGGAGGACACACCATTTACCAATCTAGAAGGGCCAAGAGAGGAGGGTCTTGAACGACACCAGGCTACCAGGGCCGTGAGATGTGGGGCCTGGAAGGCACACCATTTACTAATCTACCAGGGCCGTGAGAGAAGGGATATGGAAGACACACCATTTATCACTCTACCAGGGCCGTGAGAAAAGGGGCCTAGAGGATACACCAGTTGCGACTCTACCAGGGCCATGAGAGGAGGGGCCTGGAGGACACACCATTTACCACTCTACCAGGGCCGTGAGATGTGGAGCCTGGAAGACACACCATTTACCATGCTATCAGGACCGTGAGAGGGGTGTCCTGAAGAACACACCATTTACCACTCTATCAGGGCTGTTAGAAGAAGGTCCAGGAGAACACACCAATTACCACTGTACCAGGGCCATGAGAAAAGTGTCATGGAGGACAAACCATTTACCACTATACCAGAGATATGAGAGGAGGAGCCTGAAGGACACACATTTTACCACTCTACCAGGGCCAGGAGATGAGAGGTCTGGAGGACACACCATTTACCAATCTACCAGGGCTGTGAGGTGGGGCCTGGAAGACACACCATTCACCACCCTGCCAGTGCCATGACAGTAGGGATCTGGAGGACACACCATTTACCACTCTACCAGGGCCTTGAGCAGAGGGTCGTGGAGGACATACCAGTTAACACTCTACCAGGGCTGTGAGAGGAGGGACCTGGAGGACACAGCAGTTACTACTCTACCAGTGGCCTGTGATGAGAGGCGTGGAGGACACATGAGTTACCTCTATACCAGGACCATGAGAGGAGGGTCCTTGAGGACATACCACTTACCACTCTAATGGGTGTGAGAGGAGAGGCTTGGAGGTCACATCCTTTACCACTCTACCAGGGCCATGAGAGAAGCATTGTGGAAGACAAACCATTTACCATTATACCAGGAACTTGTGAGGAGGAGCCTGAAGGACACACAAGTTACCACTCTACCAGGGCCGTTAGAGGTGGGGCCTGGAGGACACACCACTTACTGTTCTACTAGGGCCATGAGAGGAGGTCCCTGGAGGACACACTGATAACCACTCTACCAGGAGCA
The DNA here is from genome assembly GCF_020740685.1 of Jaculus jaculus. Taxonomy (NCBI): domain Eukaryota; kingdom Metazoa; phylum Chordata; class Mammalia; order Rodentia; family Dipodidae; genus Jaculus; species Jaculus jaculus. Next base: position 96,810,292 of record NC_059106.1, on the reverse strand, counting down.
TGAGAGTAGGGGCCTGGAGGACACACCAGTTACCACTCTTCCACGGCCATGAGAGGAGGGGTCTGGAGGAAACACCATGTCCCACTCTACCAGGGACATGAAACAAGAGGCCTTGAGGACCATCTACCACAGTCAGGAGAGTTGGGGCCAGAAGGACACACCATTTCCCACTCTACCAGGGCCATGAGAGGACAGGACTGGAAGACACACCCTTTACCACTCTACCAGGGCTGTGAGAGGAGGGGCCTGGAGGACACACCATTTACCAATCTACCAGAGATATGAGAGGAAGGACTGGAAAAACACACCATTACCCACTCTACCAGGGCCATTTGATATAGGGCCTGTAAGACACACCATTTACCACCCTACAAGGGCTGCGATTTGAGGGATCTGAAGGACACACCATTTAGCACTGTACCAGGGCCATGAGAGGAAGGTCCTGGTGGACACACCAGTTACCACACTGCCAAGGCCCTGAGAGTAGGGGCCGGGAAGACATACCAGTTACGATACTACCAGGCCAATGAGAGGAAGTGTGTAGAACACATACCATTTACGACTCTATGAGGACCGTGAGAGGAGGGTCATAGGGGACAAAGCATTTACTACTCTACCAGGACTTTCAGAGGAGGGGCCTGGAAGACACAAGATTTTCCAAAATACCAGGTCCATGTGAGGAGGGGTTTGGAGGACACACTAGTTACCACTCTACCAGGGGCGTGAGAGGAAAGGTCTGGAGGAAACACAATTTACCACTCTACCAGGGCCATTAGAGGAGGGGCCTGGAGGACACACCATTTATGACTACCAGGGCCAGGGGAGGAGTGGTCTTGAAGACACACCATTTACCAAGCTACCAGGGCCCTGAGAAGAGGGGCCTGAAGGACACACCATTTCCCAATCTACCAGGGCCGTGAGATGTGGGGCCTGGAGGACACATCATTTACCACTCTCCCAGGCCCATGGGAGGAGGGGCTTGGAGGACACACCATTTACCACGCTACTAGGGTCGTGAGAGTAGGGGCCTGGAAGACATACCAGTTACCACTCTACCAGACCAAAGAGAGGTGGTGAAGACACATCATTTATGACTCTCCCAGGATGAGGAGAGGAGGGCCTAGAGGACAATGCATTTACCACACTACAAGGGCCATGGAAGAAGGGGCCTGGAAGTCACACCATTTACTACTCTACCAGGGCCATGAGAGGAGGGTCCTGGAGGACACACTAGTTATCATTCTAACAGAGGCGTGAGAGGAGAGGCTTTTAGGACACACAAGTTACCACTCTACCAGGACCATGAGAGGAGGATCCTGAAGGACACACCAAGTACCACTATTCCAGGGCTGTGAGAGGAGGGGCCTAAAAGAAACATCATGTCCCACTCTACATGGGCCGTGAGAGGACAGGACTGGAGGACACACCCTTTACCTCTCTACCAGGGCCGTGAGATGAGGGGCCTGGATGACACACCATTTACCAGTCTACCAGGGATATGAAAGGAGGGGCCAGAAGGACACCCACTCTACCACTGCCATTTGATATGGGGCCTGGAAGACATACCATTAACCACCCTACTGGGGTTGTGAGAGGAGGAATCTGGAGGACACACCATTTACCACTCTACCAGGGCCGTGAAAGGAGGGTCCTGAAGGACACACCAGTTACCACTGTAACAGGATTGTGAGAAGAGGGGCCTAGAGGACCCACCATTTACCTCTCTACCAGGGCCGTGAGAGTAGGGGCTGGGAAGACATACCAGTTACGACTCTACCAGGCCAATGTGAGGAAGGGTCTAGAGGACACACCATTTACGGCTCTACCAGGGCCAGGAGAGGAAGGGGCCTAGGGAACAAAGCATTTACCACTCTACCAGGGCCGTGAGAGGAGGGGCCTTTAAGATACACCATGTACCAAAATACCAGGTCCTTGAGAGGAGGGATTTGGAGGACACACCAGTTACCACTCTACCAGAGGCATGAGAGGTAAGGCCTGGAGGAAACACGATTTACCACTGTACCAGGGACATGAGAGGGGTGGCTTGAAGGACACACCATTCACCACTCTCCCAGGCCCGTGAGAGGAGGGGCTTGGAAGACACACCATTTAGCACAGTTCCAGAGCTGGGAGAGTAGGAGCCTGGAAGATGTACCTGTTACCACTCTAACAGACCAGTGAAAGGAAGGGTGTTGAGGACACACCATTTATGACTCTACCAAGACCATGAGAGGATAGGACTGGAGGACACACCCTTTACCACTCTACCAGGGCCAAGCGATGAAGGGCCTGGAGGACACACCATTTACCAATTTACCATGGACGCAAGAGGAGGTGCCAGAAGGACATACCATTTCCCACTCCACCAGGGCCATTTGATATGGGGCCTGGAAGATACACCATTTACCACCCTACCCTGGCTGTGATAGGAGGGATGTGGAGGACACACCTTTCACCACTCTACCAGCTCGTGAGAGGTGGGTCCTGGAGGACACACCAGTTACCACTCTAGAAGGGTCGTCACAGGAGGGCCCTGAAGGACTTACCACTTAACACTGTATCAGGATTGTGAAAAGAGGGGCCTAGAGGACCCACCATTAACCACTCTACCAAGGCCCTGAGAGTAGGGCCCGGGAAGACATACCAGTTACGACTCTACCAGGCCAATTGGAGGAAGGGTCTAGAGGACACACCATTTACAATTCTACCAGGACTGTGAGAGGTGGGCCTAGGGGATAAGGCATTTACCATTCTATCAGGACCATCAGAGGGGGACCTGGAAGACACACCATTTACCAAAATACCAGTTCTGTTAGAGGAGGGGTTTGGAGGACACACCAGTTACCACTCTACTAGGGACATGAGAGGAAAGGCCTTGAGTAAACACAATTTACCACTCTACCAGGGCCGTGAGTGGAGGAGCCTCGAGGACACACCTTTTACCAAGCTACCAGGGCCGTGAGAAGAGAGGCCTGACACACTATTTACCACTATTCCAGGCCCATGAGAGGAGGGACTTGGAGGACACACCATTTACCACGCTATCAGGGCCATGCTAGTAGGGGTCTGGAAGACATACCAGTTAGCACTCTACCAAACCAGTGAGAAGAGGGGTGTTGAGGACACACCATTTAAGATTCTACCAGGATGGGGTGGAGGGGGGGGTGGAGGACAATGCATTTACCACATTACAAGAGCCGTGGAAGGAGGTTCCAGCAAGTCACACCATTTACCACTCCACCAGGGCAGTGAGAGGAAAGGCCTGGAGGACACACCACTTACCACACTACCAGGGCCATTATAAGATAGTCCAGGAGGACACACCAATTACCACTCTACGAGGGCCATGAGAGAAGGGGCCTGGAGGACAAACCACTTACCACTCTACCAGGGACATGAGAGGAGTAGCCTGAATGACACACCAGTTTCCACTCCACCAGGGCCGTGACAGGAAAGGCCTGGAGGACACACTATTTACCACAGTACCAAGGCCATAAGAGGAGGGTCTTGGAGAACACACCAGTTACCACTCTAACAGGGGCATGAGAGGAGAGGCTTGGAGGACACACCATTTACCACGCTACCAGGGCCGTGAAAGTAGGGGCCATGAAGACATACCAGTTACAACTCTATCAGGCCAATGAGAGAAAGGGTCTAGAGGACACAGCATTTACGACTCTACCTGGACCATGAGAAGCGGGGCCAAGGGGACAAAGCATTTACCACTCTAGCAGGGCTGTGAGAGGAGGGGCCTGGAAGACATACCATTTACCAAAATATCAGGTCTATGAGAGGAGAGGCCTGAAGGACACACCATTTACCACTCTACCAGGGCCGTGAGAGGAGTGATCTTGAGGACACACCATTTAACATTCTACCAGGGCTGTGACATGAGGGGCCTGAAGGACAAACCATTTACCACTCTTCCAGAACCATGAAATGAGGGGCCTTGAGGACACACCATTTACCACACTACAAGGGCTGTGAGAGTATGGGCCTGTAACCCATGCCAGTTACCAGTCTACCAGACCAATGAGAGGAGGGGCCTGGTGGACACACCATTTACAACTACCAGGACCATGAGAGGAGGGGCCTTGAGGACACACCACTTACCGAGCTACCAGGGCCGTGAGAGTAGGGGCCTGGAACGCATACTAATTACAATTCTACCAGACCATTGAGAGGAGGGGTGTTGAGGACACTTAATTTATGACTCTACCAGGATCGTGAGAGGAGGGGCCTAGAGGCCAATTCATTTAACACTCTAGAAGGGATGTGAGAGGAGTATGGAAATCACACCATTTACCACACTACCAGGGCTGTGAGAGGAAAGGCCTGGAGTACACCCCATTTACCATTCTACCAGGGCTGTGAGAGGAGGGTTCTGGAGGATACAGCAGTTACCACTCTACCAGAGCTGTAAGAGGAGGGGCCTGGAGGACATACCATTTACCAATCTACCAGGGCCGTGAAAGGAGGGGCCAGAAGGACACAATATTTCCCACTCTACAAGGGCCGTAATATATGGGTCCTGGAAGAAACACCATTTACCACTCTATCAGGGCCATGAGAGGAGCGTCCAGGAGGGCACAGCAGGTACCACTCAACCAGGGCAGTGAGTGGATGGCAAGAAGGACACAATAGTTACCACTGAAACAGGACTGAGAAGAGGGGCCTAAAGGACCCACCATTTACCACTCTTCCAGGGCTGTGACAGTAGGGGCATGGAAGACATACCAGTTACCACTCTACCAGGCCAATGAGAGGAAGGGTCTAGAGGACACACCATTTATAACTCTACCAGGACTGTGAGAGAAGGGGCCTAGAGGACAAAGCATTTACAACTCTACCATGGCTGAGAGAGGAGGGCCCTTGTAGACATACCATTTACCAATCTACCAGGGCTGTGAGAGGAGTGGCCTGGAGGACACACCAGTTACCACTCAACCAGGGCCATGAGAGGAGGAACCTAGAGGACACACCATTTCCCACTATACCAGGGGCATGAGAGAAGGGGCCTGGAAGACACACCAGGTACCACTCTTCCAGGGTTGAGAAGAGGGGCTAGGAGACACTCCATTTCCCACTCTACCATGGCTGTGTTTGGAGAGGCCAGGAGGATACAACATTTACCATTATACCAGGGCCATGAGAGGAGGGGTCATGAAGACACATCATTTACCACCCTACCAGGGCTGTGAGAGGAGGCGTCTGGAGGAAACATCATTTACCACTCTACCAGGGGGTTGAGAAGAGAGGCCTGGAGGTTACACCATTTACCACTCTACCAGGGACGTAAGGGGAGGGGCGTGGAAAACAGCAGTTACCAGTCTGCCAGGGCTGTGAGAGGAGAGGCCAAGAAGAGGGGCCTAAAGGACCCACCAGTTTGTCAGGGATGTAAGAGTAGGGGCCTGGAAGACACACCAGTTACCATTCTACAAGTCTCATGAGAGGCAGGATCTAGAGGACACATCATTTACAACTCTACCAGGACTGTGAGAGGAGGTGACTAGATGACCCAGCATTTACCACTCTACCAGGGCCATAAGAGGAGGTTTCTGAGGACCCACCATTTACCACTCCACCAGGCCCATGAGAGGAGAGGTCTAGAGGACACACCATTTACCTCTCTACCATGACCGTGAGAGGGGTGGCCTAGAGGACACATCCCTTACTAATCTACCAGGGCTGTGAGAGGAGGGTCCTGGAGGACACACCAGGAACGACTCTACCATGGGCATGAGAGGAGGGGCCTGGAGGACACACCAGTTACCACTCATTGGCCATGAGATGAGGAGCATGGAGGACACATCATGTCCCACTCTAACAGGGCCATGAGAGGAGAGGCCTGGAGGACATACCATTTACCAATCTACCAGGGTGTGAGAGGAAGAGCCTGAAGGACACATCATTTCTCACTGTAACTAGGGCCATGAGATGTGGGGCCTGGAGTACATAGCATTTACCACTCTACCAGGGCAGTTAGAGTAGGGGCCTTGAGGACACACCATTTACCACTATCCCAGGATGGTGAGAAGAGGGGTCTGGAAGACACACCATTTACCAATCTAGAAGGGCTGAGAGAGGAGGGTCCTGCAGAACACACCATTTCCCAGTCTACCAAGGCCTTGGGATGTGGGGCCTGAGGGACACACCATTTCCCAATTTATCAGGGCCATGCGAGGAGTGATCTTGAGGACACACCATTTAACATTCTACCAGGGCCGTGACATGAGGGGACTGAAGGACACACCATTTGCCACTCTTCTAGAACCATGAAATGAGGGGCCTTGAGGACACACCATTTACCATGCTACAAGGGCCGTGAGAATAGGGGCCTGTAACCCATGCCAGTTACCAGTCTACCAGACCAATGAGAGGAGGGCCCTGGAGGACACACCATTTACAAATCTACCAAGGACGTGACAGGAGGACCTATAGGACACACCATTTCCCACTCTATCAGGGCCATGAGATGAGGGGCCTGTAGGACACACCATTTACTACTCTTCCAGGGTCGTGAGAGTAGGGGCCTAGAGGACCCACCTTGTACCACTCTTCCAGGGCCGTGCAGTAGGGGCCTTAAAGACAGACCAGTTACCACTCTACCAGGCCAATGAGAGGAAGGGCCTAGAGGATACACAATTTACGACTCTACCAGGATCGTGAGAGTAGGGGCCTAGAGGATAGAGCATTTACCACGCTACCAGTGCTGAGAGAGGAGGGGCATGGAAGACACCCCAATTCCCACTCTACCAGGGTCATGAGAGAAAAAGCCTGGAGGACACACCATTTACCAATCTACCAGGGCCGTGATAGGAGTGGTCTGGTAGACACACCATTTATGACTAGCAGGACCGTGAGTGTTGGGGCCTTGAGGACACACAATTTACCAATCTACCAGGGCCGTTAGAGGAGTGGCCTGAAGGATACACCATTTCCCAATCTACCAGGGCTGTGCCATGTGGGACCTGGAGGATACACCATTTACCACTCTGCCAGGGCCATGCGAGGAGGGGTCTGGAGGACACAACATTTACCATCTAGATGATCCAAGAGAGGAGGGTCATGAAGGACACACCATTTCTCAGCCTACCAGGGCCATGAGAGAAGGGTCCTGAAGGACACACCATTTCTCAGTCTACCAGGGCCATGAGATGTGGGGCCTGGAGTACACCCCATTTATCACTCTACCAGGGCCGTGAGAAATGGGGCCTAGAGGACACACCAGTTATGACTCTACCAGGGCCGTGAGAGGAGAGGCCTGAAGGACAAACCAGTTGCCACTCTACCAGGGCTGTGAGATTAGGAGCCTGGATGACTCAACATGTCCCACCATACCTGGGCCATGAGAGGAGTGGATGGAGGACACACCAGTTACCACTCTAACAGGAATGTGAGAGGAGGGGCCTTGAGGACACACCATTTACCAATCTATCAAGGACATGAGGGGGTGACCTAAAGGACACACCATTTCCCACTCTATCAGGGCCGTGAGATGAGGGGCCTGGAGGACACACCATTTACCACTCTTTCAGGGCCGTGAGAGTAGGGTCTTGGAGTACACACCAGTTACCACTCTACCAGGGCCATGAGAAGAGGGGACTGGATGACAAACCAGGTACCACTCAACCAGGGTCATGAGAGGAGGTGTCTGGGGTACACACCATGTCCCACTCTCCCAGGCTGTGACATGAGAGGCTAGGAGGACAAAACATTTACTACTCTACCAGGGCCATGAGAAGAGGCCTGAAGGATTCATCATTTCCCACTCTACCAAAGGCAATGAGATGTGGGGCATGGAGGACACACCATGTCCCCCTCTACCAGGAATGTGGGAGGAGACACTTGAAGGAGACACACAATTTATCACTCTAGCAGGTCCGTGAGAGCAGTGAACTGGAGGACACACCATTTACTACTCTACCAGGGCCATGAGAGTAAAGGCCTGTGGGACACACCGTTTACCACTCTAGCAGGGCTGTGAGAGTAGGGGTCTGGAGGACACACCAGTTAACACTCTACCAGGGCCATGAGAGGAGGTGCCTGGAGCACACAGCAGTTACCACTCTTCCAGAGACCTGACATGAGAGGCCTGGAGGCCACACAAGTTACCTCTCTACCAGGACCGTGAGAGGAGGGTCCTGGAGGACACACCAGTTACCACTCTAACAGGGGCGTGAGAGAGAATCTTGGAGGACACACCAGTTACCACTCTAACAGGGTCATTAGAAGAGGGTCCAGGAGGACACACCAATTGCCATTCTACCAGGGCCATGAGAGAACAGTTGTGGAGGATAAACCATTTACCACTCTACCAGGACAGGAGAGGAGGAGCCTGAAGTACACACCAGTTACCACTCTACCAGGGCTGTGAGAGGAGGAAACTGGAGGACACACCAGTTACCGTTATACCAGGGCCATGAGAGGAGTTCCCTTGAGGACACACCAAAAACCACTCTACCAGGGGCATGAGTGTGGGGGCCAGGAGGACAAACCAGTTACCACTCTTTCCAGGGCCATGAGAGGAGGGGCCTGGAGGAAACAACATGTCCCACTCTACCAGAGCTGTGAGAGGACAGGACTGGAGGACACACCCATTACCACTCTACCAGGGTCATGAGACGAGGGGCCTAGTGACACACCATTTACCAGTCTACCAGGACTGTGAGAGTTGGGGCCGGAAGGACACACCATTTCCCACTCTACCAGTGCTGTGAGATGTGGGGCCTGGAAGACACACCATTTACCACCCTACGAGGGCTGTGACAGAAGGTATCCGGAGGACACACACCATTCACCATTGTACCAGGGCTGAGAATAGGGTTCTGGAGGACACACCAGTTACCACTCTAACATGGCCATGAGAGGAGGGCCCTGAAGGACACACCAGTTACCACATTAACAGCACTGTGAGAAGAGGGACCTGGAGGACCCACCATTTACCAGTCTACCAAGGCCATGAGAGTAGGGGCCAGGAAAACATACCAGTTACGATTCTACAAGGCCAATGAGAGGAAGGGTCTAGAGGACACACCATTTACAACTGTACTGAGACTGTGAGAGGAGGGGTCTAGGGGACAAAGCAGTTACCATTCTACTAGGGCTGTGAGAGGAGGGGCCTGGAAGACACACCATTTACCAAAATACCAGGTCTATGAGAGGAGGGATTTGGATGACACACCAGTTATGACTTTACCAGGGGCATGAGAGGAAAGGCCTGAAGGAAACACGATAAACCACTCTACCAGGCCTGTGAGAGAAGGGGCCTCGAGGACACACCATTTACCAAGCTACCAGGGCTGTGAGAGGAGGGGCCTGAAGGACATACCATTTCCCAATCTACCAGGGCCATGATATGTGGGGCATGGAGGACACACCATTTCCCACGCTCCCAGGCCCGTGAGAGGAGGGGCCTGGAGGACACACCATTAACCACACTAGCAGGACCGTGAGAGTAGGGGCCTGAAGGCATACCAGTTACCACTCTACCAGACCAGTGAGAGAAGTGGTATTGAGGACACACCATTTACGACTCTACCAGGACTGTGAACGGAAGGGCATAGAGGACAATTCATTTACCACACTACAAGGACCATAAGAGGATGGGCCTGGAAGTCACACCATTTACCAATCTACTGGCCTGGAGGACACACCATTTACCACTCTACCAGGGGCATGAGAGGAGAGGCCTGGAGAACACACCAGTTACCACCGTACCAGGGCCATTAGGGGAGGGTCCTGGAGAACACAACAGTTACCACTCTACCAGGGCCATGAATGGAGGGGCCTGAACGACACACAGTTACCACTATACCAGGACTGTGAGAAGAGGGCCTAGAGGACCCACCATTCACCAGTTTATCATGGATGTGAGAGTAGGGTTCTGGAGGACACACCAGTTACCACTCTACCAGGGCCATTAGAGGAGTGTCCTGGAAGATACACCACTTACCATTGTACCAGGGCCATGAGAGGAGGTCCCAGGGGGACACACCAATAACCACTTTACAAGGGGCATGAGAGTAGGGGCCTGGAGAACACCAGTTACCACTCTTCCAGGGCTGTGAGAGGAGGAGCCTGGAGGAAACACCATATCTCACTCTACCAAGGCCGTGAGGGGACAGGCATGGAGGTCACACCCTTTACCACTCAACCAGGGACTTGAGATGAGGAGCCTGGAAGACACACCATTTACCAATCTATTAGGGCTCTGAAAGGTGGGGCCATAAGGACACACCACTTCCCACTCTACCAAGGCCGTGAGATGTGGGGACTGGAAGACACACCATTTACTACCCTACCAGGGCTGTGAGAGGAGGGATCTGGAGGACACACCAGTTACCTCACTACCAAGGCCCTGAGAGTAGGGGCCCAAAAGACATACCAGTTCCGACTCTACTAGGCCAATGAGAGGAAGGGTCTAGAGGACACACCATTTATGACTCTACCAGGACCATGAGAGGAGGGGCCTAGGGGATAAAGGATTTACCACTCTGCCAGGGCTGAAAGAGGAGGGGAATGGAAGACAAATCATTTACCACTCTACCAGGGGTTTGAGAGGGAAGGCCTGGAGGACACACCATTTATGTCTACCAGGGCCATGAGAGGAGGGGCCACGAGGACATGCCTTTTACCAAGCTACCAGGGCCATGACAGGAAAGGCATGGAGGACACAGCATTTACCACTCTACCATGGGCGTGAGAGGAGGTGCCTGGAAGACACACCATTTAACACTCTATGAGTGCCCTAAGAGGAGGGGTCTAGAGGACACACCAGTTACCCCTCTTCGAGGGCCATGAGAGGTGGGGCCTGGAGGCACACCAGTTACCACTCTATCAGGGCCGTGAGAGGAGTGTCTGGGAGGACACACCAGTTACCACTCTACCAGGGCTGTGAGAGGAGGGTCCTGGAGGACACACCAGTTACCACTGTACCAGGGCCGTTAGAGGAGTGTCCTGGAGGACACACCACTTACCATTGTACCAGGGCCATGAGAGGAGGTCCCAGGAGGACACACCAATAACCACTCTACCAGGGGCATGAGAGTAGGGGCCTGGAGGACACACCAGTTAGAACTCTTTCTGGGCCATGAGAGGAGGGGCCTGGAGGAAACACCATGTCCCACTCTACCAGGGCTGTGAGAGGACAGGACTGGAGGATACACCATTTACCATGCTACCAGGGCAAAGAGAAGAGAGGCTCAGATGTTGCACCATTTGCCAATTTACCAGGGACATGAGAGGAAGGGCCTGGAGGACACAGCAGTTGCCAATCTACCAGGGTCATGAGAGGAGAGGCCTGGAAGACACACCATTTACCATTCCACCAAGACCGTGAGAGTAGGGGCCTGGAAGACACATCATTTACCACTCTACCAGGACTGTGAGAAAAGGGGCCTAGAGGACCCACCATTCACCAGTTTATCAGGGACGTGAGAGTAGGGAGCTGGAGGACACACCAGTTACCACTCTACTAGGGCTGTGAGAGGAGGGGCCTGGAGGAAAGACTATGTCCTGCTGTAACAGGGCTGTGAGAGGACAGGACTGGAGGACATACCCATTAGCACTCTACCAGGGCCGTGAGACGAGGGGCCTGGAGGACACACCATTTACCAATCTACCAGGGCCGTAAGGACTCACCACTTCCCACCAAGGCTGTGAGATATGGGGACTGGAAGACACACCATTTACCACCCTACCAGGGCCATGAGAGGAGGGATCTGGAGGACAGTTACCACACTACTAAGGCCCTGAGAGTAGTGGCCTGGAAGGCATACCAGTTACAACTCTACCAGGCCAATGAGAACAAGGGTCTAGAAGACACCGTTTACGAGTCTACCAGGACCGTGAAAGGAGGGGCATAGGGGACAAATCATTTACCACTCTACCAGGACTGTCAGAGGAGGGGCCTGGAAGACACAACATTTACCAAAATACCAGGTCCATGAGAGCAGGGGTTTGGAGGACACACCAGTTACCCCTCTACCAGGGGTGTGAGAAGAAAGGCTTGGAGGAAACACAATTTACCTCTCTATCTGGTACTTGAGAGGAGAGGCCTGAAAAACACACCATTTACCACTCTCCTGGGCCCATGAGAAGAGGGGCCTGGAGGTCACACCATTTGCAACTCTACCAGGTCTGTGAGAGGAGGGTCCTGGAGGCCACAGCAGTTACCAGTCTACCAGGCCTGTGAGAAGAGGTGCCTAGAGGATACACCATGTCCCACTCTACCAGGGTTGTGAGGACAGGTATGGAAGACACACCATTTACCATTCTACGAGGGCCCTGAGAGTAGGGGTCTGGAGGACATAACATTTACCACTCTACCAGGGCCAGGAGTAGGGGACCTGAGGAAACACCACTTACCACTCTACCAGGGCCATTGAAAGAGGGGCCTGAAGGACACACCAGCTACCACTATAACAGGACTGTGTGAAGAGGGGCCTAGAGGACCCACCATTCACCAGTTTATCAGGGACGTGAGAGTAGGGGCCTGGAAGACACACCAGTTACCACTCTATCAGGCCCATGGGAGTAGGGGTCTAGAGAACACACCGTTAATGACTCTACAGGAACATGATAGGAGGGGTCTAGAGGACCCAGCATGTACCATTCTACCAGGGCCATAAGGGGAGGGGTCTGGAGGTCCCACCAATTACCACTCAACCAAGCCCATGAACGGAGAGGTCTAGAAGACACACCATTTACCTCTCTACCAGGGCCGTGAGAGGAGGGGTCTGGAGGACACACTAGTTACAACTCTATCAGGGGTGTGAGAGGAAGAGCCTGGAAGACAATTTACCACTCTACCATGGGTGTCAGAGGAGGAGCCTGGAGGACACACTAGTTACCACTCTTCAAGGGCCATGTGAAGAGGGGCATGGAGGACACATCACATCCCACTCTACCAGGGCCATGAGAGGACAGGACTGGAGGACATATCATTTACCATGCTACCAAGAGGTTGAGAAGAGAGGCTTGGATGTCACACCATTTGCCAATCTACCAGGGACGTGAGAGCAGGGGCCTGGAGGACACAGAAGTTACCAGTCTACCAGGGCTGTGAGAGGAGGGGCCCAGACGACATACCATGTCCCACTGTAACAGGCCATGAGTGGAGAGGCCAGGGGGACACACCAGTTACCACTCTACCATGGCTGTGCGAGGAGAGGCCTGGAGGACACATCATTTCCCACTCTACCAAGGTCGTGAAATGTGGGACCTGGAGGACACACCATTAACCACTCTACCAGGGCCATGAGAGGAGGGGCCTGGAAGACACCATTTACCACTCTACCAGCACTGTGAGAGGAGTGGTCTAGAGGACACACCATTTACCACTCTACAGGGGTTGTGAAGATAGGCCTGGAGGTCACACCATTTTCCACTATACCAGGGCTGAGAGAAGAGGGTCCTGGAGGACACGGCAGTTACCAGTCTAAAAGGTCTGTGAGAGGAGCATCCTAGAGGACACACCATGTCCCACTCTACTAGGGTTGTGAGAGGAGAGACCTGGAGGACACACCAGTTACCACTCTACCGGTCTGTGAGAGGAGGGGTCTACAGGACCCACCATTCATCAGTCTATCAGGGCCGTGAGAGTAGGGGCTTGGAAGACACACCAGTTACCACTCTACCAGGCCCATGAGAGGAGGGGTCTAGAGGACACACCATTTATGACTCCACCAGGACCGTGTGTGGGGGGGGCTAGAGGACCCAGCATTTACCACTCTACCAGGGCCATAAGAGGAGGGAACTGGAGGACCCACCAATAACCACTCCACCAGGCCAATGAGAGGAGAGGTCTAGAGGACACACCATTTACCACTCTACCAGGGCCATGAGAGGAGGAGCCTGGAGGACACAACACTTACTACACTACCAGGGCCATGATGGGAGGGGCCTGCTAGGACACATCATGTGCCACTCTAACAGGGACATGAGAGGAGGAGCCTGGAGGACATACCAGTAACCACTCTACCAGGGCCATAACAGAAGCAGCATGGAGGATATACCATTTACCACTCTACCAGGGCTGTGAGAGTAGGGGCCTGAAGGACACACCAGTTACCACTATACCAGGACTGTGAGAAGAGGAACATAGAGTACCCACCATTCACCAGTCTTTCAGTGCCATGAGAGTAGTGTCCTGGAAGACACAGCAGTAACCACACTACCTTTCCCATGAGAGGAGGGGCCTAGAGGATACACGATTTATGACTCTACCAGGGCCAAGAGAGGAGGGGCGTGGAGAACACAGCATTTACCACTCTACCAGGGCTGTGAGAGGAAGGGCCTAGAGGACCCAGAAGTTACCACTCTACCAAGGCTGTAAGAGGAAGGGTCTGGAGGCCCCATAAATTACCACTCCAAAAGGCCCATGACAGGAGAGGTCTAGAGGACACACCATCTACCACTCAACCAGGGCCATGAGAAGAGGGGCCTGGAGGACACACCATTTACTGCTGTACTAGGGCCGTGAGGCGAGGGGCTTAGAGGACTTAGCAGTTAGCACTCTACCAGGGCCATGAGAGGAGGGGCCCAGAAGACACACAATTTACTACTCTAACAGGGGCGTGAGAGTAGGGGACTACAAGACACACCAGTTACTACTCTTCCAGGGTCATCACACACCATGTCCCACTCTACTAGGGCCATGAGAGGATAGGCCTGGAGGACACACCATTTACCACCCTCCCAGGGCCGTGAGAGGAGGGACCTGGAAGACACACCAGTTAGGACTCTGCAAGGGCTGAGAGAGGAGGGGCCTGGAGGATACAGCATTTACCACTTTACCATGGGCATGAGAGGCAGTGCCTGGAAGACCCACCATTTTCCACGCTACCAGGGTTGCAAGAGGAGGTGCCTGAAGGACACACTGTTTCCCATACTACCTGGAGGATACACCATTTACCAGTCTGCCAGGGCCATGAGAGGAGGGGCCGGGAAGACAAACCATTTACCACTCTACCAGAACTGTGAGAAGAGGAGCCTAGAGGACCCCCCGTTTACCACTCTACCAGGGCTGTGAGATTAGGGTCTGGAAGACATACCAGTTACCACTCTAGCAGACCAATGAGAGGAGGGTTCTAGAGGATACACCATTTATGATTCTACCAGGACCGTGAGGGGAGTGGGCTTGAGGACAATGCATTTACCACTCTACCAGGGCTGTGAGAGAAGGGGCCTGGAAGACACACCACTTAGCACTCTACCACAGCTGTGAGAGGAGGGGTCTGGAAGATACACCAGTTACCACACTACCAGGGGTGTGAGAGGAAGGCCTGGAGGAAGCACCATTTACAACTCTAAAAGGGTCATGAAAGAAGGGGCCTTGAGGACACACCATTTGCCACTCTACCATGGCAATGAGTGGAGGGGCCTAAAGGACACAATTTCCCAATCTACCATGGACGTGAGATGTGGGGCCTGCAGGACACACCAGTTAACACTCTACCAGAGCCATGAGAGAAGGGGCCAGGAAGACACACCATTTACCACTCTACCAGTGGTGTGAGAGAAGGGGCCTGGAAGACACACCAGGTACCACTCTTCCAGGACATGAGAGGAGGAGCCTAGGGGGCACACCATTTACTAATCTACCAAGACAATTAGTGGAGGGGCCTAAAAGGCACATCATTCCCCAATCTACCAAGTTTGTGAGATGTGGGGCCTGCAGGACACACCAGTTACCACTCTATCAGGGTCATGAGAGGAGGGGCCTGGAGGACACACCATTTCCCACACAACCTGGGATGTAAGATGTGGGGCATGGAGGACACACCACTTACCACTCTACCAGGGGCTTGAGAGGAGAGGCCTGGAGGTCACACCATTTACCACTCTGCCAGGGCCATGAGAGGATGAGCCTGGGGGACACAGCAGTTACCAGTCTACCAGGCCTGTGAGAGGAGGGGCCTAGAGGACATATCATGTACCATTGTACCAGGGTCATGAGAGGATACACCATTGTACACTCTACCAGGACTGTGAAGTAGGGGCCGGAAACACACACCATTTACCACTGTACCAGGGCTGTGAGAGTAGGGGCCTGGAAGACATACCAGTTACCATTCTACCAGGCCAAATGAGAGGAGAGGTCTGGAGGACACACCATTTATGACTCTACCAGGATCCTGAGAGGAGGGACCAGGACACACTACTTACCATTCTACCAGGGCAAACAAAGGACTGGCCTGGAAGACATACCATTTACCACTCTACCAGGGGCATGAGAGTAGTGGGCTGGATGACACACCAGTCACCATTCTTCCATAACCATGACAGGAGGGGTCCAGAGGACACACCATACCCCACTCTACCAGGGCCGTGACAGGACAGGCCTGGAGGATACATCATTTACCACTCTACCAGGGTGGTGAGAGGAGGTGCCTGGAGGACACATCATTTTACACTCTCCCAGGGCCGTGACAGGAGGCCCATGGAGGACACACCACTTACCAGTCTAGCAGGGCCTTGAGAGTAGGGGCCTGGAGACATATCAGTTAGGAGTCTACCAGGGCCATGAGAGGAGGGGCCTGAAGGACACACCAGTTACCACTATACCAAGACTGTGAGAAGAGGGGCCTTGAGGACCCACCATTTACCACACTACCAGGGACGTGAGAGTAGGGGCCTGGAAGACAAACCAGTTACCACTCTACCAGGCCAATGAGAGGAGGGGTCTAGAGGACACACCATTTATGACTCTACAAGGACCATGAGAGTAGGGGGCTAGGGTACAATGCATTTACCACTCTACCAGGGCCATGAGAGGAGGGTTCTGGAGGACATACCAGTTACGACACTACCAGAGGCGTGAGAGGAAAGGCCTGGAGGACACACAATTTACAACTCTAACTGGACAGTGAGAGGAGGGGCCTTGAGGACACACCATTTACCACTCTACCAGGGCCTTGAGAGGAGAGTCCTGGAGGATCCACCATTTACCACTCTACCACGGCAGTGAGAAGAGCAGCCTGGAGGACACACCATTTACCACTCTACCAACGGCATGAATGTAGGGGCCTGCAGGACACACCATTTATATTCTGCAGTGGTGTGAGAGAAGGGTCCTGGAGAACACACCATTTACCACCCTTCGAGGGCCATGAGAGGATGGTCCTGGGGTACACATCATGTCCCACTCAACCAAGGCCTTGAGAGGAGAGGCCTGGAGTAAACACCATTTATCACTCTACAAGGGCCATGAGAGGAGGGGTCTGGTAGACACACCACTTACCACTTTCCCAGTGCTGTGAGAGCAGGGGCCTTGAGGTCACACCTGTTACCACTCTACCAGAGCCATGACAGGAGGGTCCTGATGGACACAGAATTTCCTACTCTACCTGGGTCATGAGATGTGGGGTCTGGAGGACACACCACTTAACACTCTATGAGGACCATGAGTGGAGTGCTCTGGAGGACACACCAGTTACCACACTAAAAGGGGCATGAGAGGAGAAGTTTGGAGAACACACCATTTACCACTTTACCAGGGCTGTGAGAGGAAGGGTCTGGTGTTCACACCAGTTACTACTCTTCCAGGACTGTGAGAGGAGGGGCATGGAGGACACAACATTTCCCACTCTACCAGGTCCACAGAGGAGAGGCATGGAGGACACACCATTTACCACTCTACCATAGCAGTGAGAGGAGCGGCCTGGAGGACACACCAGTTGCCATTCTATCAGTGCCATGTGAGCATGGGCCTGAAGTACACACCATTTCTCACACTACCTGGGCCATGAGATGTGAGGCCTGGAGGACACACCAGTTGGCATTCTACCAGGACAGTGAAAGGTCGGGCCTGGAGGACATACTAGTTACCATTCTACTAGGGCCGTGAGAAGAGGGGTTTGGAAGACATACTATTTACTGCTCTACCAAGGCCTTGAGAGGAGAGACCTGGAGGACCCACCATTTACCACTCTATCAGGGCCACGAGAGGAGGGGCCTGGAGGATACACCATTTAGCACTCTCCCATGGCCTTGGGAGGAGGACAGTGGAGGACACACCGGTTACCAATCTACCAGGGCTGTGAGAGGAGGTTTCTGGAGAACACACCATTTACCACACAACCATGGCCGTGAGAGAAAGGGCCTCAAGGACACCCCATTTTCCACTCTACCTGGGCCGTAAATTGTGGGCCTGGAAGACACATCAGTTAGCATTGTACCAGGGCCATGAGAGAAGGGGCCTGGAGGACATCCCATTTACCACTCTCCCCGGGCCATGAGAGGAGGGGCTTAGAGGACATACCAGTTAACACTCTACCAAGGCCATAAGAGGACCGGCCTGAAGGACACACTGTCTCCCACTCTACCTGGGCCGTGAGATGTGTGGCAGGAAGGACATATCAGTTACCATTCTACCAGGGCCGTGAGAAGAGGGGTCTGGAGATCACACCTGATACCGCATTACCTGGGCCATGAGAGGAATGGCCTGAAGGACACACCATTTCCCACTCTACCTGGGCCATGATATGTGGGCAGTGAAGGAACCACAAGTTACCACTCTACCAGGGCTGTGATAAGAGGGGTCTGGAGGACACACCACTTACCATACTACCAGGGCCGTGAGAGGAGGGACATGGAGGAAACTCCAGTTACCACTCTACCAGGGGCGTCAGAGGAGAGGCCTGGATGACACACCAGTTACCACTCTACCAGGGCCATGAGAGCAGGGGCATGGAGGACACACCATTTACCACTCTACCAGGGGCATAAGAGAAGGGGCCAGGAGGACACACAAGTTACTGCTATACCAGCACTGTGAGAAAAGGGGCCTAGAGGACCCAGCATTTACCACTCTCCCAGGGCCGTGAGAGCAGGGACTTGATGGCAAACCAGTTACTACTCTACCAGGGCCTGAAGGGCACACAATTTCCCACTCTACCTGGGCCTTGAGATGTGGGGCCTGGAGGACACGCCATTTATCACTCTATGAGGGCCATGAGGGGAGGGTTCTGGCAGACACACCAGTTACCACTCTGAATAGGGCATGAGAGGAGAGGTTTGGATGGCACACCATTTACCACTTTACCAGGGCTGTGTGAGGAAGGACCTGGAGTTCACATTAGTTACCACTCTACCAGGACCATGAGACACAACATATGGAGGACATAATATATCCCACTGTACCAGGGCCGCAAGAGGAGAGTCATGGAGGACACACCATTTACCACTCTCCCAAGGCCCTGAGATGTGGGGCCTGGAGGACACACCATTTGCCACCCCACCACAGCCATGGGTGGAGGGTCCTAGAGACCCACCATTTACCATTCTCCCAGGGCCGTGATATGAGGGTCATGGAGGACCCACCATTTACCACTACCAGGGCTGTGTAAGAGTGCTCTGTTGGACACACCAGTTACCACTCAACCTGGGGCTTGAGAAGAGTGGCCTGGAGGACACATCATTTACCATTCTACCAGTGCTGTGAGAAGAGGGACCTGAGGGACACACCACTTACCACTCTATCAGCGCTGTGTGAGGAGGGGCCTGGAGGTCACATCAGTTACCATTCTACCAGGGCCATGAGAGGAGGGGCCTAAAGGACACACCATTTCCCACTCTATCTGGGCATTAAATGTGGGTCCTGGAGGTCACACCAGTTACCATACTACAAGGGCCATGAGGAGGGGATTGGAGGACACACCATTTACCACTGTACCAGTGCTGTGAAAGGAGGGCACTGGAGGATACAAAGTTACCAATATACCAGGGCCAAGAATGGAGAGGTCTGGAGAACACACCATTTACCAGTCTACCTGGGTCCTGAGAGGAGAGGCCTATAGGTCACACCATTTACCACTCTCCCAAGGCTGTGAGAGGAGGGGACTGAAGGATACATGATTTGCCCATCTACCAGGGCCGAGAATGGAGAGGCCTGGAGGACACACTATTTACCACTCTACCAGGGCCTTGAGAAGAAGGGCCTGGAGCACACCAGTTACCACTGTACCAGGGCTTTGAGAAGAGATGCCTGGGGGACACACCATTTACCACTCTCCCAGTGCAGTGAGAATAGTGGCCTGGAGGACACACCAGTTACCACTCTACCAGGGTTGTGAGAGGGGAGGCCTGAAAAACACACCATTTCCCACTCTAACTTAGCCGTGAGTTGTGGGCCCTGGAGGACATACCATTTACCAAAGTACCAGGACCGTGACAGAAGGGGCATGGAGGACACACCATTTACCACTCTACCAGGGATGTGAGAGGGGAGTTCTGGAGAACACACCAGTTGCTTCTGTACAATGCTTTGGAGGAGGGGTCTGGAGGATACAACATTTACCACTGTACCATGGCCATGAGAAGAGAGGCCTGAGGACACACCAGTTACCACTACACCAGGGCCGGGAAAGGAGGAGTCTGGAGGACACATCAGTTACCACTCTACCAAGGACGTGAGAGGAGAGTGGAGGACACACAATTTACCACTCAACAGAGCCAAGAGGGGAAGGGCCTGTAGGACACACCAGTTACCACTCTACTAGGGGTGTGAGAGGAGAGGCCTGGAGGACACACCATTTCCCATTCTATCAGGTCCATGAGACGTTGTGCCTGCAGGACACACCATTTACAACTCTACCAGAGTTGTGAGAGGAGGGGTCTGGAGGACACACCATTTACAACTCTACCAGGGATGAAAGTGGAGGGGCCTGAAGGACATAGCATTTACTACTCTACCAGGGCCGTGAGAAGTGGGGCCTGGAGGACACACCATTTACCACTGTACCAGGGCTGTGAGAGGTGGTGTCTGCAGGACATACCAGTTACACCTGGATCAGGGCCGTGACAGAAGGTGTCTGTAGGATACACCAGTTACCCCTCTACCAGGGCCGTGAGAGGTGAGGCCTGGAAGACACACCATTTACAACTCTCCCAGGGCCATCGAGGAGGGCTGGAGGATACACCAGTTTCCACTCTACCAGTCCAGGACAGGGGGTGCCTGGAGGACACACCAGTTACTACTCTACCAAGGGCTATGACAGGAGGGCCCTGTAGGACACAACATTTACCACTCTAACAGGGGTGTGAGAATAGGGGACTGGTGAACACACCTGTTGCCTCTCTTCCAGAGCCATGAGAGGAGAGGCTTTCAGGACACACCATGTCCCACTCTACTAGGGCTCTGGGAGGAGAGGCCTAAAGGACACACACTTTACCCCTCTACCAGGGTCATGAGAGGGGAGGCCTAGAGGACATATCATTTACCACTCTACCAGGGCCATGAGCTGAGGGGCTTGGAGGACACACTAGTTACCACTCTACCAGGGCAATGAGAGGAAGGTCATGAAGGACACACCATTTACCACTCTCCCATGGCTGTGAGAGTAGGGGCCTGCAGGACATGCTAGTTACCACTCTACCAGGGCCTTAAGAGGAAGGGCCTGAAGGACACCCCATTTCCCATTCTACCTTGGCCATGAGATGTGGCATCTGGAGGACACACCATTTACCACTCTCCCAGGGCCATGAGAAGAAAGGCCTGGAGGACACACCAGTTACCACTGTGCCAGGGCCATGAGAAGTGAGGCCTGTGGAACACACCATTTACCACCCTCCCAGTGCCATGTAAGAGGGGTCTGGAGTTCACACCAGTTACCACTCAACAGGGCCATGAGCAGGAGACCTGAAGAACACAAGACTTCCCACTCTACCTGGGTCATGAGACGTGGGGCCTGGAGGACACACCAGTTACCACTATACCAGGACTGTGAGAGAAAAGACATTTAGGACACACCAGTTACCACTCTACCAGGCCCGTGAGAGGAGGTGACTGGAGGACATACCATTTACCACTCTACCATGGTGGTGAGAGTAGTGGCCTGGGGGACACACCATTTTCCACTCCACAAGGGCCATGAAAGGAGGGGCTTGTAGGACACACCTGTTACCACTCTACCAGGGCAGTGAGAGGAGGGGCATGTAGAACACACTATTTACCACTGCCCCAGGGTGGTGAGAGTAGGGAACTGGTAGACACACCTGTTACCACTCTACCAGGGGTGTGAGAGGAGGGCCCTGAAGGACTTACCCTTTCCCACTCTACTAGGGCTGTGAGGTGTGGGGCCTGGAGGACACATAATTTTTCACTCTACCAGGGTCATCAGAGGAGTGGTCTGGAGGACACACCAGTTAGCACTCTACCAGGGGTGGGAGAGGAGATGCCTGAAGGACACAACATTTACCACTCTACCAGAGCCATGAGAGGAGGGGCCTGAAGGACACACCATTTCCCACACTACCTGGACCTTAAGATGTGCAACCTGGAGGACACACCATTTACCGCTGTACCAGGGCCATGAGAGGAGGGGTCTGGGGGACAGAACATTTACCACTCTACCAGGAGTGTGAGAGGAGGGGCTTGTAGGACACAATAGGTCACACTGTACCTTGGCCATGAGATGTGGGGCCTTGAGTACTCACCAGTTACCACTCTACCAGGTCGTGAGAGCAGGGGCCTGGAGGACACATAAGTTACCACTGTATCAGGCCCATGAGAGGAGGGGTCTGGAGCACACGTCATTTACCACTCTATCAGGGCTGTGAGAGGAGGGGCCTGAAGGACACATCATTTCCCACTCTACCTGAGCCGTGAGATGTGGGGCCTGCAGGATGCACCAGTTACCACACTACCAGGGCCCAGACAGGAGCGGCCTTTGGGACACACGAGTTCCCACTGTACCATGGCCGTGAGAGAAGGTTCCTGCTGGACACACCATTTGCCACTCTGCCAGGGCCATGAGAAGAGAGGCCTGGAGGACACACCATTTAACACTCTCCTAGGGCTGTGAGAGTAAGGGCCTGGAGCACACACTGTTTACCACTGTACCAGGGCTGACAGAGGAGGGGACTGGAGGATAAACCAGTTACCACTCTACCAGGGGTGTGATAGGAGAGGCCTGGAGGACATAAGTTTTACAACTCTCCCAGGGCCATGAGAGGAGGGGCCAGGAGGACACACCATGTACAACTCTACCAGGGCCAGGAGAAGTGTTTCCTGGAACACACAACATTTACATCTCGACCTGAGTTGTGAGAGGATGGGTCTGGAGGACACACCATTTACCAGTCTACCATGGCTGTGAGGCAAGGGGCCTGTAGCACACACAATTTAACACTCTAAAAGGACTGAAAGAGGAGTGGACAGATGGACACGCCATTTACCACTCTACGAGGTGTGTGAGAGGAGGGGCCTGAAGGATACAGCATTTACCACTCTACCAGGGCTGTGAGAGGAGGGTCCAGAGGATACACTAGTTACCACTCTACCAGGGCCTAGAGAGGAGCAGCATGGAGGACACAGCAGTTACCATTCTACCAGGGGCGTGAGAGGAGTGGCCTGGAGGACATACCATTTACCACTCTACCAGTGTTGGGCTCCTTCCCGCACAGGTAGTGCCGACTGGTTCTTCCCTAAGGGTTGAGGGAGGATAATGAGCGTCGGATGACCCAGAAACCTCTCCTGGCCACCGGAGAAAAACCACACTGAGTCGGGAGTCTTTTCGAAGCAGGAACTCCCTTTATTGTTACAGGCGGGTGTTTATATAATGTTGAGAACAAAGGTGGAGACTTTAGGGTGGGGTGAGATGTAAGGGCCAATAGCATACCGCAACCTTTGAGATGATTGGTTCTAAGCACACATGAACGGGGCACTCTAACTTCCTGTGCGGAAGTGGCAGGCCAGAGGCCATTTGGCCCCCTGCTGAGTTCTAAGTGCCCATGGGAAGGAATTCTAATTTCCTGTGTGGAAGTAGCAAGCCAGAGGCCATTTGGCCTCCTGCTGAGTCATAGCTGGGCGGAGGCAGTTTGCCAAATTTTAGCTAGGTTTAGGAAGTTCCACTAGGCCTCATGTCCGGGCCTCTCAAGGCCCAACAACCAGGGCTGGGAGAGGAGGGGCCTGGAGGACACACCAGTTACCACTCTATGAGGACCATTTGAAAGGGGCCTGGAGGACACAGCATTTACTACACTACCAGGGCTGTGAGAGGAGGGTCCTGGAGGACATACCAGTTTCTACTCTTCCATGGCTGTGAGAGGAGGGGCCTAGAGGACACACCATGTCACAACCTACCAAATCTGTGAGAGGAGAGGCTTGAAGGACACACCATTTACCACCATACCAGGGCTGTGAGAAGAGGATTCTAGAGGACACACCTGTTAACACTCTACCAGGGACTTGAGAGAAGAGGCTTGGAGTACACCCCATTTACCAGTCTACCAGGACCATGATAGGAGGGGCCTTGAGGACACACAATTTACCACTCTACCAGGACCATTAGAAATGGGCCTGGAGGACACAGCATTTACAACTCTACCAGGGTCGTGAGAGGAGAGGCCTGGAGGACACACCATTTACCACTCTACCAGGGCCACGAGTGGAAGGGCCTGAAGAAAACACCATTTCCCACACTACCTGGGACATGAGATACGGGGCCTGGAGGACACACCAGTTACCACTCTCCCAGGCCGTTAGAGGAGGGGCCTGGAGGACACAACATTTACCAGTGTACCAAGGCCATGAGATGTAGGGCCAGAGGACACACCCTTTACCATCTTCACAAAGCTATGAGAGTAGCGGCCTAGGGGACACACGATTTACAACTCTCCCAGTGCCATGAGAGGAGGGCACTGAGGGCACACCATTTCCCACTCTACCAGGGCCATGAGAGTAGTGGCCTGGAGGACACACTAGTTACCACTCTACCATTGCTGCGAGAGGAGGGTCCTGAAGGACACACCATTTCCCACACTACCTGACACATGAGATGTGGGGCATGGAAAAATACCACTTACCACTCTACTAGGGACTTTAGAGGAGAGCCTAGTAGGACACACCATTTACGCTCTGCCAGTGGTGTGAGAGGAGGGCCTGGGGGAAACACCAGTTACTGCTCCAACAGGGCAGTGAGAGGAGGCGCCTAGAGGACAGACCAGCTACCACTCTACCAGGGTGGTGTGAGTAGGGGCCTTGAGGACACAACATTCCCATAATTCCATGGCTGGGAGAGGAGGGCCTGGAGGATACAACATTTACCACTCTATCAGGGCTGTGAGAGGAGTGGCTAGGAGGACACATGAGGTACCACTCTATCAGGGCCCAGAGAGTAGGGGCCTGGAGGACATACCAATTACCACTCTACCAGGGCTGCTTGAGGAGGGGCCATAAGGACTCACCATTTCCCACACTACCTGGGACCTGAGATGTGGTGCCTGGATGACACACCACTTACCAGTCTACTGGGGCCATGTTTGGAAGTGCCTGTAAGACACACCAGTTACCACTGGACCAGGGGCATTAGAGGAGAGGTCTGGAGGACACACCATTTACCACTCTCCCAGTGCCATGAGAGGAGGGGCCTCGAGGACACACCAGTTACCACTCTACCAGGGCCGTGAGAGGAGAGACCTGGTGGACACACCATTTACCATTCTCCAAGGGCCATGAGAGGAGGGACGCAGACAACACACCATTTACCACTCTACCAAGGCTGTGAGACAAGGGGCCTCTAGGATATACCAGTTACCACCCTACAAGGGGCATAAGAGGAGAAGCAAGGAGGACACACCAGTAACCACTCATCCAGGGCCATGAGAAGAGGGGAGTGGAGGACACACCAGTTTCCACTCTACCAGGGCCATGAGAGGAGGGGCCTGGAGGACACACCAGTTACCACCATACCAGGAGCATAAGAGGACAGGCCTGGAGGTCCCACCATTTACCACTCTACCAGGACCATGAGATGAGGGTCTTGGTTGACACACCAGTAACCACTCTACCAGGGACATAAGAGGAGGGGCCTACAGGGCACACCATGTCCCACTCTACAAGAGCAATGAGAGGAGAGGCTTGAAGGAAACACCATTTCCCACTTTACCAGGGCCGTGAGAGGAGGGGTCTGGAGGACACACCAGTTACCATGCTAACAGGGACTTGAGAGGAGAGGCATGGAGTACACACCATTTACCACTCTACCAGGGCCATGATAGGAGAGACCTTGTGGATACACAATTTACCACTCTACCAGGACCATTAGAAATGGGCCTGGAGGACACAGCATTTACCACTCTACCAGGACCATGAGAGGAGTGGCCTGGAGGACATGTCATTTACCATTCTACCAGGGCCATTAAAAGGGCCTTGAGGTCACACAATTTAGTACTCTGCCAGGGCTGTGAGAGGAGGGTCCTTGAGGATATAGCAGTTACAACAATACCAAGGCCAAGAGAGTAGAGGCCTGGAGGACAAACCAGTTACCACTCTACCAGAGCCACAATGGAGGGACCTGAAGGAAACACCATTTCCCACACTACCTGGTATGTGAGATGTTGAGCCTGGAGGACACACCATTTACCACACTACCAGGGCCGTGGGAGGAAGTAACTGTAAGACACACCAGTTACCACTTGACCAGAGTGTTGGAAGAGGGCACTGGAAGACACATTTGCCACTGTTTCAGGGCTGTGTGATGTAGGGCCAGGAGCACACACCCTTTACCATCTTCCCAAGGCCATGAGAGGAGAGACCTGGAGGACACACCACTTAACACTCCACCAGGGCCGTGAGAGGAGGGGCCCAGAGAACACACCATTTACCACTCCCCATGGGCTGTGAGAGTTGGGGCCTGTAGTACACAAGAGTTACCGCTTTATCAGGTGCGTGAGAGGAGAGGCATGGAGCACACACCAGTTATAACTCAACCAGGGCCGTGTGAGGATGGGTCTAGAGAACACACCATTTACCACTCTACCATGGCCATGAGAGGTGATGTCTGGAGGACACACCATTTACCACTCTCCCAGGGCTGTGCACTGAGGAGCATGGAGGACACACCAGTTGCCTCTCTACCAGGGCCATGGGCAGAGGGGCTTGTAGGACACACAATTTTCCACTCTACTAGGGACGCAAAAGGAGGTGTCTGAAGGACACACCAGTTACCACTCTACTAGGGCTGTGAGAGGAGGGTCCTGGAGGACAGAACAGTTATGACTCTACCAGGGCCAGGAGAGGAGGGGCCATGAGGACAAAAAAGTTACCACTCTACTAGGGCCATGAGAGTAGAGGCCTTGAGGACACACCAGTTACCACTCCTCCAGGGATGCGAGAGGAGGGGTCTGATGGACACACTGATTCCCACACTACCTGGGACATGAGATGTGGGCCATGGAGGACACACCACTTACCACCCTACCAGGGTCTTTAGAGGAGAGACTTGGAGAACACACCATTTACTATTCTACCAGGGCTGTGAGAGGAGGGGCCTGGAGGACATATTAGTTACTACTCTTCCAGGGCTGTGAGAGGAAGGGCCTAGAGGACACACCATGTCCCACTCTACCAGAGTCGTGAGAGGAGAGGCTTGAAGGACACACCCTTTAACACTCTACCAGGGCCATGATAGGTGGGGTCTGTAAGACACACCAATTATTGGTGTAACAGGGACTTGAGAGGAGAGGCAAGAAGTACATATCATTTACCACACTATTAGGGCCGTGAGAAGAGGGGCCCGGAGAACACACCATTTACCACTCCACCAGGGCCATGAGAGGATGGGCCTGTAGACACACCAGTTACCACTCTACCACGAGAAGAGAAGAGAGGACTGGAGGACACACCAGTTACCACTGTATCATGGGTGTGAGAAGAGGGGCCTTGAGGACTCACCAGGTACCACTTTACCAGGTCCAGGAGAGGAGGGGCCAGGTGGACAAAGTAGTTACCACTCCACTAGGGCCGTGAGAGTAGAGGCCTTGAGGACACACCAGTTATCACTCTACAAGGGATGCTAGAGGAGGGGTCTGAAGGACACACCGATTCCCACACTACCTGGGACGTGACATGTGGGCCATGGAGGACACACCACTTACTACTCTACCAGGGGCTTGAGAGGAGAGACCTGGAGAACACACCATTTACCACTCTACCAGGGCTGTGAGAGAAGGGGCCTGGGGACACCCCCAGTGACCTCACTAACAGGGCCATGGTAGGAGGGGCATGCAGGACACACCAGTTACCACTCTACCAGGGCTGTGAGAGGAGGATCCTGGAGGACAGAACAGTTACCACTCTACCAGGGTTGTGAGAGGAGGGGCCTTGAGGACAAACCATGTCCCACACTTCCAGTACCATGAGAGGAGAGGCCTGGAGGACAGACATTTCACTACTCAACCAGGACCATTAGAAAGTTGCCTGGAGGACACAGCATTTAGCAGTCTACCAGGGCCGTGAGGAGTGGCTTGGATGTCACAGCAGTTACCACTCTACCACAGTCGTGAGAGGAGGGGCCTGGAGGACATACCAGTTACTACTCTTCCAGGGCTGCGAGAGGGGGCCTAGAGGACACACCATGTCCCACTATACCAGAGTGGTGAGAGGAGAGGCTTGAAGGACACACCCTTTACCACTCTACTAGGGCCATGATAGGCGGGGTCTGGAAGACACACCAGTTACTGCCCTGGCCAGTGGGGAGTTGAACAACGACCCGAGGAGAAGCTAACCTGAGTGAAAAAGGGCAAACAGACACAAGAAGGAGACCATGTTAGGTGTTTGTCAAGGCCTCGAGATTTTTTTTTTTCCACCTAGATTTTATAGTGTTGTAGGGGAAAGGGGTCGTGGTCAGTGCAAGGAGTTGTAGGGGGAAGGGGACGTGGTTAGGGCAAAGATCACAGAGTTACTGGTTAAACCGCAATGCCTTTGTTTCTTCATTAGCTACTGGCAGGATGGGGGAGTGTTCAGCCAGGTGTATGATCCCATTGTTTCTGGTAGTTGAATATTAGGTGAGGAAGTAGAAACTTAACTTGCTATATGGCGGTTTCTGTTAACATGGCTGAGGTTTGGTTCATAGCTCCCAACAAGTTACCACTCTACCAGAAACTTGAGAGGAGAGGCATGGAATACACACCATTTTCTACTTTACCAGGGCCAGGAGAGGAGAGGCCAGGAGGACACAGAATATACCACTCTACCAGGACCATTAGAAAGGGGCCTGGTGGACACAGCATTTACCACTCTACCAGGGCCATGAGAGGAGAGGACTGGAGGACACACCATTTATCACTACCAGGGCCGTGAAAGGCGGGGCCTTGATGGCACACAATTTACCACTCTACCAGGGGCTTGAGAAGAGGGGCCTTGAGGATACACCAGTTACCACTCTAACAGGGTCGTGAGAAGAGGGGCTTGGAGGACACACCATGTCCCACTCTATGAGGGCAGTGAAAGGAGAGTCCTGGAGGACACAACACTTACCAGTCTTCTGGGGCCATGAGATGAGGGGTGTGAAGGACACATCAGGTACCACTACAAAAGGAATGTGAGATGAGGGGACTGGAGGACACAACATTTACCACTCTCCCACGACCGTGAGAGGAGTGGCATGGAGGACACACATTAACCACTCTACTATGGCCATGTGAGGAAGGGCCTGGAAGACACACCATTTACCACTGTACCAGCACCGTCAGAGGAGGGCCCTGGAGGACACACCTGTTCCCACTCCACCTGGGCTGTATGAGGAGGGACTGGAGGACACACCAGATACCACTCTACCAGAGCCATGAGAGGAGAGTCCTGTAGGACTCACCAGTTACCACTCCACCAGGGGTGAGAGGGGAGAGGCCTGGAGGACACAACACTTACCACTCTCCCAGGGCCATGAGAAGAGGGGCCTAGAGGACACACCAGTTACCACTTTACCATGGCCATAAGATGAGAGGCCTGGAGGTTACTCCATTTACCACTTCACCAGGTTTGTGAGAGGAGGGGCCTGTAGGACACTGCAATTACCAAACTTTCAGGGGAGTGAGAGGAGAGCCCCGGAGGACACACCTGTTATCACTCTACCAGGGCCATGAGAGGAGGGGCCTGAAGGACACACCAGCTACCACTATAGCAGGCCCATGAGAGGAGGAGTCTGGAGGACACATCATTTACAGCTTTTTCAGGGCTGTGAGAGGAGAGGCTTGAAGTAAACACCATTTCCCACTCTATGTGAGCTGTGAGATGTGGGCCCTGCAGGACACACCACTTACCACTCTACCATGGCCAAGACGAGGTGGAACCTGGAAGACAAACCAGTTCCCACTGTACCAGGGCCGTAAGAGAAGGTTCCTGTTGGACACACCATTTACCACTCTACCACGGACGGGAGAGGAGGGGCCTGGAGGATACAACAGTTACCAGTGTACCAGGGCCATGAGAGGAGGATCTAGAGGATACACTACTTACCACTCTAACAGGACCTAGAGAGGAGGGGCATGGAGGACATACAATTTACCACTCTACCAGGGCCATGAGAGGAGGAGCCTGGAAGGCACATCATTTAGCACTCTACCAAGGCTGTGAGAGGAGGGCACTGAAGGACATTCTCTTTCCTACTCTACCAGATCTGTGATATGTGGGGACTGGAGGACACACCATTTTTCACTCTATAAGGAACGAGAGAGTAGGGGCCTGGAGGACACACCATGTCCCACTTAACCCAGGCCATGAGAGGAGAGCCCTGGAGGACACACCATTTACCACTCTCCCAGGGCCAGGAGAGGAGGGGCCTAAAAGATACACCATTTACCACTGTACCAGGGCCGTGAGAGTAGGGGCCTGGAGGACACACCAGTTACCACACTACCAGGGCCATGATAAGATTTGCCAGGAGGACACACCATTTACCACTCTAACTGGGCCATGAGATGTGGGGCCTGAAGGACTTACCAGTGACCACTCTACAAGGAGCGAGAGAGGAGGGGCCTGGAGGACACACCATTTACTCTAACTGGGCCATGAGAGGAGAGGCCTGTAGGACACAACCTCTCCCACTCTACCTTAGCTGTGAGATGTGTGTCCTCGAGGACATGCTAGTTACCCCTCTACCATGGCTGTGAGAGAAGGGGCCTGGAGGACACACCAGTTCCCACTATACCAGGGCCATGAAAGGAGGGGCCTGAAGGACACACCATTTCCCACTCTACCTGTGCTTTGAGATGTGGGGCCTGAAGGACACACCAGTGACTACTCTACAAGGAGCGAGATAGGAGGGGCCTGGAGGACACAAGATTTCCCAATCTACACGAGCCATGAGAGGAGGGGTCTAGAGGACACACCAGTTACCACTCTACCAGGGCCGTGAGAGGAGTAGCCTTGAGGATACATCATTTACCACTGTACCAGGACCGTGAGATGTAGGGCCAGGAGGACACACCATTTACTCACTTCTGAAGGCCGTGAGGGGGAGTCCTGGAAGACCCACCTGTTACCACTCTTCAATGGCCATGACAAGAGAAGACTGGATGACACAACATTTATCACTCCACCAGGGCTGTGGGAGGAGGGGCCTGTAGGACTCACCAGTTACCACTGTCCCAGGGGCGTGAGAGGAGAGGCCTTGAGGACATATCAGTTACCACTCTACCTGGGCCATGAGAGTACTGGCTGGGAGGACATACCAGTTACAAATCTACCAGGGCCGGGGGAAGAGTGGCCTGAAGAACACACCATTTCCTACACTAACAGGGACTTGAGATGTGGTGTCTGAAGGACACACCACTTACCCCACTACCAGGGGCTTGAGAGGAGAGGACTGGAGGACACACCATTTACCACTCTACCAGGGCCGTGAGAGGAAGTGTCTGTATGGCACACCAGTTACCAAGCTATTAGGGGCAGGAGAGAAGAGGCCTGGAGGACACACCATTTACCACTTGCCCAGGGCCATGATAGGAGGGGCCTATAGTACACAACAGTTACCACTCTGGCATGGGCATGAGAGGAGTGTCCTGGAGGACACACCACTTACCACTGTCCAAGGGCCGTGAGATGTAGGGCCAGGAGGACACACCATTTACCACTCTACTTTGGCCATGAGAGGAGGGGCCTGGAGGACACACCAGTTACTACTCTACCAGGGACTTGAGAGGAGAATCCTGGAGGACACACCATTTACCACTTTACCAGGACCGTGAGAGGAAGAACCTGTAGGACACACCAGTTACCACTCTAGGAGGGCCGTGAGAGGAGGGGACTGGAGTATACACCAGTTACCACTGTACCAGGTCTGTGAGAGTAGGGGCTTGAAATACACAAAATTTCCCACACTACCAGGGACATGAGATGTGGGCCTGGAGGCCACACCAATTACCACTCTACTAGTGGCATGAGAGGAGAGGCCTGGAGGACACACCAGTGACCTTTGTAACAGGGCCGTGAGAGGGGAGCCTGGAAGATACACCAGATACCACTCTACCAGGGCTGTGAGAGGAGGGGCCTGGAGGAAACAGCATGTCCTACTCCACCAGAGGTGTGAGAGGAGAGGCCTTGAAGACACACATTTACCACTTTACCAGGGGGGTGAGAGGAGGGGCCAGAGGACACACCAGTTACCACTATCCAAGGGCTGTGAGAGGAGGGGCCTGGAGGACACACAATTTACTACTCTACCAGGACCATTAGAAAGGGGCCTGGAGGACACATCATTTACCACTCTACCAGGGCCGTGAGAGTAGGGGCCTGAAGGACACACCATTTCCCACACTACATGGGACGTGAGATGTGGGTCCTGGAGGACACACCATTTACGACTGTGCCATGGTCGTGAGAGCAAGTGCCTGTAGGACACACCAGTTACCACTTGACCAGAGGCGTTAGAGGAGACACCTGTAGGACACAGCAGTTACCACTCTACCAGGGTCATGAGCAGAGGGGCCTGGAGGACACACCTGTTGCCAGTCCTCAAGGGCCGTGAGAGGAGGGGTCTGGAGGACATACCATTTACCACTCTCCTATGTCTGTGAGACGTAGGGACTGGAAGGACACACCATGTACCCCTCTACCAGAGCTGTGAGATGTGCATCTTGGAGGACACATGATTTACCACCTTCCCAGTGCCATGAGATGAAGGGACCAGAAGGACACACCATTTACCAATCTACCAGGGCTGTGAGAGTAGTGGCCTGGAGGACTCACCAGTGACCTCTTTTTTTTGCAGTGTTTCTAAAGATAAAATTATTTTTTCAAATGTCTTTTCTTAAGTATATGAAAAAATCATCAGCAAATTAGATGTAATATTCATATTTTTTGTTTAATTATTTCAATTAGAGGCCAACACTTAAATCATAAGAATGTTGTTACATTTTAGACCATGAGTTTCTAAAGAAAATTCCTTGTATATCAATAGCATTCAACTACTGAGGCATGATCACTGGTGACACATGTAGTCTGTACTTTCCCTCAACCATGGATATACTTGTGCAGAGTACCCATCAGCTTGCATTTCCCAGAAAATGTTTGTTTTCTTTTTCTTTTTAACATTTTATTTATTTATTTTTAAATTTTATTTTAGTTTTTATCTTTTTACAATTTTTATTAACATTTTCCATGATTATAAAAAATATCCCATGGTAATACCCTCCCTACCTCGCACTTTCCCCTCTACCAGAGACATGAGATGTGGGGCTTGGAGGACACATGATTTACACCTTTCCAGTGCCATGAGATGAAGGGACTAGAAGGACACGCCATTTACCACTCTACCAGGGCCGTGAGAGTAGGTGCCTGGAGGACTCACCAGTGACCTCTCTAACAGGGCCATGAAAGGAGGGGCATGGAGGACATACCAGTTATCATTCTACCAGGGCCATGAGAGGAGGGGCCCTTAGACACACCAGTTACCATTCTACCAGGTGCATGAGAAGAGAGACCTGGGGGACACACCAGTTAATACTCTACCAGAGCTGTGCGAAGAGAGGCCTGAAGGACACACCATTTACCACTTTACCAGGGCCATGAGAGAAGGGGTCTGGATGACACCATGTCCCACCAGGCCGTGAGAGGAGGGGCCTGGAGGACACACCACTTACCACTCTCCAAGGGCCATGAGAGGTAGGGCCTGGAAGACACATCAGTTGCCATCTACCAGGGCCATGAGAGGAGGGGACTGGAAGGACACACCATTTATCACTCTAACAGGGCTGTGAGAGGAGGGGCCTGGAAGACACAACATTTACCACCTTCCCAGGGCCGTGAGAGGAAAGGCCTGGAGGACACGCCATTTACCACTCTCCAAGAGGAGGGTCCTGGAGGAAACACCCGTTACCACTCTTCCAAGGCCAGGAGTGGAGTGGTCTGGAGGACACACCATTTACCAGTCTACCAGGGCCGTGAAAGGAGTGGAATGGACACACCAGTTACTACTCTACCATGGCTGTGAAAAGAGGGGCCTAGAGGACACACCAGTTACCATTCTACAGGGCCAAGAGAGGAGGGGTCACACAAGTTACTACTCTACTAGGGCCATGAAAGCAGGAGCCTTAAGGACACACATTTTGCCAAGTTACCTGGGACATGAGACGTGGGGCATGGAGGACACACCACTTACCACTCTACTCGGGGCTTGAGAGGAGAGGCCTGGAAGAAACATCATTTACTACTATACCACGGTTGTGAGAGGAGTTGCCTGGGGGACACAAGTGTTACCTCTCTAACAGGGCTGTGAGAGGAGGTGCCAGGAGGACACAGCACTTATCAATCTATCAGGGCTATGATAGGAGGTGCCTTGAGGACACACCATGTCCCACACTTCTAGGCTGTGAGAGAAGCCTGGAGGACACACAATTTACCACTCCAATAGGACCATTAGAAAGGGGCCTGGAGGGTGTATCATTTACCACTCTACCAGGGACCTGAGAGGAGGGGCCTGGAGGACACACCAGTTACCACACTTTCAGGGCCGTAAGAGGAGGGTCCTGGAGGACACACAATGTCCCACACTTCCAGGGCCATGAGAGGAAAGGTCTGGAGGACACACAATATACCACTCTACCAGGACCATTAGAAAGGGGCCTGGAGGGTGCAACATTTACCACTCTACCAGGGACCTGAGAGTTGGCACCTGGAAGACACACCAGTTATCAGTCTACCAGGGCTGCAATGAGGGAACTGAAGGCACACCATTTCCCACACTACCTGGGACATGAGATGTGGGGCTTGGAGGACACACCACTTACCACTCTACCAGGGGCTTGAGAGAAGAGGCCTGGAGGAAACACCATTTACCACTATACGAGGGGCGTGAGAGGAGGGGCCTGGGGACACACCTGTTACCTCTCTAACAGGGCCATGAGCAGAGGTCTGTGGAGGACACACAATTTACCACTATACCAGGACCACTAGAAGGGGGCCTTGTGGACACAGCATTTACCACCCTTCTAGGGCTGTGAGAGGAGAGGCCTTGAGGACACACCAGTTACCACTCTACGAAGGCTGTGAGAGGAGGGGCCTGGAGGACACACCATGTCCACTCTGCCAGTGCCATGAGTGGAGAGGCCTAGAGGACACACCATTTACCACTCAAACAGGGGCATGAGAGGAGGGGGCTGGAGTACACACCATTTAACACTATACCAGGTCTGTGAGATGTAGGGACTGGAGGACACACTATTTACCACCTTCCCAAGGCCATGAGATGCCTGTAGGTCACACCATTTACAATTCTCCCAGTACTATGACATAAGGACCCTGCAGGACACACCATTTACCACTCCACAGGTTAGTGAGAGGAGGGGCTGGTAGGACACACAAGTTACCACCCTACCAGGGGCATGTGAGGAGAGGCCTAGAGGACACAACAGTTACCACTCTACTGGGGCCATGAAATAGGGGCCTGGAAGACATACCCATTACCACTCTACCAGGGCCGGGAGAGGAAGGACCTAGAGGACACACCAGTTACCACTCTATCAGGGCCACAAGAGGAGTGGCCTGAAGGACAGACACACTGTTTCCTACACTACCTGGGACGTAAGATGTGGGGCATGGAGGACCCAATACTTACCACTCTACTAGGGACTTGAGAGGAGAGGTCTGAGGAAAAACCATTTACCACTATACCAGGGTCATGAGAGGAGGAGTCTGGGGGACACACCTGTTACCTCTCTAACAGGGCTGTGAGAGGGGGGCCAGGAGGACACACCAATTACCACTCTACTATGGCTGTGAAAGGAGGTACCTTGAGGATACACATGTCCCACTCTTCCAGGGCCGTGAGTGGAGAAGCCTGGAGGACACACAATTTACCACTCTAATAGGACCATTATAAAGGGGCCTGGAGGACACCTCATTTACCACTCTACCAGGGCTGTGAGAGGAAAGGCCTGCAGGACACACCAGTTACCACTCGACCAGGGCCATGAGAGGAGGGGCCTGGAGGACACATCATTTACCACTGTACCAGGGCCCTGAGATATAGGGAGGGGAAGACACACCCTTTATCACCTTGCCAAGGCTGTGAGAGGAGAGGCCTGGAGGTGACACCATTTACCACTCTCCCATTGCTGTGAGAACAGGGTCCTAGAGAACACACCAGTTACCACTTTACAAGGGATGTGAGAGGAGGGGCCTGAAGGACACACCATTTCCTACACTACCTGGGACATGAGATGTGGGCCCCGGAGGTCACACCACTTACTACTCTACCAGGGCATGAGAGGAGGGACCTGGAGGACACACCATTTCCCACTCTACCATGGTTGTGAAAGGAGTGGCCTTGAGGACACATTGTTTCCCATACTACCTGGGACATAAGATGTGGGGCATGGTGTACACACCACTTACCACTCTACCAGGAGCATGAGAGGAGAGGCCTGGAGGACACACCAGTTACTTCTCTAACATGGCCGAAAGAGGAGGGGCCTGGAGGACACAGCAGTTACCACTGTACCAGTGCTGTGAGAGAAGGGGCCTGGAGGAAACACCATGTCCCACTCAACCAGACCAGTGAGGGGAGAGGCCTGAAGGACACACCATTTACCACTTTACCAGGGCCATGAGAGGAGGGGCCTTTAGGACACACTACTTACCACTCTCCAAGGGCCGTGAGAGTAAGGGCCTGGAAGACATACCAGTTACCACTCTACCAGGGCAGTAAGAGGAGGGGACTGAAAGGACCCGCCATTTACCATTCTACCAGAGCCGTGAGGTGTGCAGCCTTATGGACACAACATTTACCACCATCCCAGGGTCGTGAGAGGAGAGGACTGGAGGATGTACCATTTACCACTCTCAAAGGTTCGTGAGACGAGGGGCCTGGAGGACACACCAGTTACCACTCTACCAGGGCTGTTTTAGGAGAGGCCTGGAGGAAACACCATGTCCTACTCTACCAGAGCCATGAGGGGAGAAGCCTGAAGGACACACCATTTACCAGTTTACCAGGACTGTGAGAGGAGGGACACACCAATTACCACTCTACAAGGGCCGTAAGTTGGGCCTGTAGACAAGCCATTTAGCACTCTACCCGGTGTGTGAAAAGAGAGGCCTGAAGGACACATCAGTTACCACTCTACCATGGCTGTGATAAGAGGGGCCTGGAGGACACACCAGTTAGGACTCTACCAGGGCCAAGACGGAGGTGCCTGGAAGACACACCATTTACCACTCTACCAGGGCCATGAGAGTAGGGGCCTAGAACGCATACCAGTTACCACTCTACCAGGCCAATGAGAGGAGGGGACTAGACGACACACCATTTATGAATCTACCAGGACTGTGGGAGGAGGGGGCTAGAGGACAATGCATTTAACACTCTACCAGTGCCCAGAGAGGAGGGGTCTGGAAGACACACCACTTACCACACTACCAGGGGTGTGAGAGGAAAGGCATGGAGGATACACCATTTACAACTCTATCAGGGCCATGAGAGGAGGGACCAGGAGGACATACCATTTACAAGTCTACCAGAGGCTTGAGAGGAGAGGCCTGGAGGATGCACCCTTTACCACTCTACCAGGGCCATCAGATGAAGTGCCTGTAGGACACATCAGTTACCACTCGACCAAGGGTGTTAGAGGAGAGGCCTGGAGGAGACATCATTTACCATTCTCCTAGGACCATGACAGGAAGGGCTTTGAAAACACACCATTTACCACAGTACCAGGGCACTGAGATATAGTGCCAGGAGGACACAGCCTTTACCACCTTCCCAAGGTCATGAAAGGAGAGGCCTGGAGGTCACACCATTTAATACTCTCCCAGGGCTGAGAGGAGGGGCCTAGAGGACACTCCAGTTACCACTGTAACAAGACCGGGAGAAGAGGGGGCAGAAGGCACACCATTTCACACACTACCTGGGACATGAGATATGGGCTTGGAGGACACACCATTTACCACTCTACCAGGGGGACTGAGGAGAGGCCTGAAGGACACACCATTTATCACTCTACCACAGTCATGAGAGGAGGTACCTGGAGGACACACCATTTACCAATCTAACAGGGCCGTGAAAGGAGGAGCCTGGAGGACACAGCATTTACCACTCTCCCAGGGTTGTGAGAGAAGGGGTCTGGAGGACACACCAGTTAGGACTCTACTAGGGCTGTGGGCGTGAGATTAGGTGCCTGGAATACACACCATTTTCCATGCTACCAGGGCCGTGAAAGGAGGTGCCTGAAAGACACATAGTTTCCCACACAACCTGGGACATGAGATGTGGGGCATGGAGGACACACTACTTACCACTCTACCAGGGGCTTGAGAAGAGAGGCCTGGAGGACACACCAGTTACCACTCTGCCAGGGCTGTGAGAGTAGGGGCCTGGGGGGAAACATCAGTTACATCTCTAACAGTGCCATGAGAGGAGGGGCCTGGAGGACACAGCATTTACCACTCTAACAGGGCCATGAGAGTAGGGGCCTGGAAGACATACCAGTTACAACTCTACCAGGCCAATGAGAGGAGGGGACTAGAGGACACACCATTTATGACTCTACCAGTGCCCAGAGAGGAGGGGTCTGGAGAACACACCACTTACCATCTACCAGGGGCATGAGAAGAAATGCCTGCAGGATACACCATTTACAATGCTAACAGGGCTATGAGAGGGGGGACCAGGAGGACACACCATTAACCACTCTACCAGGGGCATGTGTGAAGGGTCCTGGAGGACACAAGTCATAACCTCTTCAAGGGGCATGAGAGGAGGGTCCTGGGGCACACACCATGTCCCACTCTCTCATGGTCCTGAAAGGAAAGGCTAGGAGTACACAACATTTACCAGCCTACCAGGGCTGTGAGGCTAGGTCTCCTGGAGGACACATTTACAAATCTACAAGGGCCATGAGAGGAACGACCTGAAGGACACACCATTTCCTACTATACTAAGGTCCATGAGATGTAGGGCCTGGGGAGACACCATTTTCCACTCTACCAGGGCAGTGAGGGGAGGGGCCTGGAGGATACACCTTTTACTACTCTACCAGGACTGTAGAAGAGGGGCCTAGAGAGCCCCCCGTTTACCACTCTACCAGGGCTGTGAGAGTAGGGGCCTGGAAGTCATACCAGTTACCACTCTACCTGGCCAATGAAAGGAGGGTTCTAGAGGACAAACCATTCATGACTCAACCAGTACTGTGAGGGGAGGGGGCTAGAGGACAATGCATTTACCACTCTACCAGGGCTGTGAGAGAAGGGGCCTGGAAGACACACCACTTAGCACTCTACCATGGTCTTGAGAGGAGGGGTCTGGAGGAAACACCAATTACCACACTACCAGGGGTGTGAGAGGAAAGGCCTGGAGGACACACCATTTAGCATTCTTCCAGTGCCGTGCCAGGAGGTGCCTGGAGAACACACCAAGTTCCACTCTACCAGAGCCTTGAGAGCAGGTGCCTGGAGGACACACCATTTACCAATCTACCATGGCCATGAGATGTGGGGCCTGCAGGACACACCAGTTACCACTCTACCACGGCCATGAGAAGAGGGGTCTGGAAGACATAAAAGTTACCACTCTACCAGGGTTATGAGAGGAGGGCCCTGGAGGACACACCAGTTACCACTCTACCAGGGCCATGAGAGAAGGGGCCAGGAAGACACACCATTTACCACTCTATCAGTGGCATCAGAGAAGGGGCCTGGAAGACACACCAGGTACCACTTTTCCAGGACGTGAGAGAAGGAGCCTTGGGGACACACCATGTCCCACTGTACCAGAGCCGTGTGAAGAGTGGCCTGGAGGACACACCGTTTACCAATCTACCAAGGCCATTAGTGGAGGAGCATAAAGGGTACATCATTTCCCAATCTACTAAGTTCATGAGATATGGTTCCTGCAGGATACACTGGTTACCACTCTACCAGGGCGTAAGAGGAGGGGCCTGAAGGGCACATGAGAAAACAGTTTTTCAGTGTACTGAAAGGAGGGTCTTGAAGACACACAGTTTCACACTCTACCAGAGACATGAGAGGAGGGGCCTGGAATACACACCATTTACTACTCTACCAGGGTCATAAGAGGAGGGGCCTGGAGGACACATCATTTGCCACTCTACCAGGGCCGTGAGAAGAGTTGCCTGGTGGACACACCATTTGCCAATCTACCAAGGCCATTAATGGAGGGGCCTAAAGGGCACATCATTTCCCAATCTACCAAATTCGTGAGATGTGGGGCCTGCAGAACATACCAGTTTCCACTCTACAAGGACCATGAGAGGAAGGGGCTAGAGGACTCATCATTTACCACTCTACTAGGGCTTTGAGAGGAGGGTCTGGAGGACACACCAGTTATCACACTTCGAGGGCCATGAGAGGAGTGGACTTGAGGACACACCATGTTCGACTCTATCAGGGCCATGAGAGGAGAGGCCTGGAGGACACACCAGTTACCATTCTACCAGGTACCTGAGAGGAGGACATAAAGGACACACCATTCCCCACTCTACCAGGTCCATGAAATGTGGGTCCTCAAGGTCACATCATTTACCATTCTCCCAGGGCCATGAGAATAGGGGCCTCAAGGACAAACCATTTACCACTCTGTGAGGACCATGAGAGGAGGGTCCTGGGGGACAACCAGTTGCCACTCTACCCAAGCCATGAGAGGAGGGGCCTGGAGGACATACCATTTACCACTCTACCAGGGACAAGAGAAGAGGTGCCAGAAAGACACACCATTTGCCACTCTACCAGGCCATGAAATAGGGGCCTGGATGACATACCATTTAATACTCTACCAGGGCCATGACAGGAGGAATCTGGAGGACACACCATTTACCACTATACCAGGGCCATGAGTGGAGTGGCCTGGAGGACATACCATTTTTCACTCTACCAGGGCAGTGAGAGTAGGGTCTTGGAGGACACACC
The DNA here is from genome assembly GCF_020740685.1 of Jaculus jaculus. Classification (NCBI taxonomy): domain Eukaryota; kingdom Metazoa; phylum Chordata; class Mammalia; order Rodentia; family Dipodidae; genus Jaculus; species Jaculus jaculus. Next base: position 96,769,149 of record NC_059106.1, on the reverse strand, counting down.
AGTTACGGCACTACCAGGGCCATGAGAGGAGGGTCCTGAAGGACACACCATTTCCCACTTTACCAAGGGCCATGAGATTTGGGGCCTGTAGGACAAACCATGTCCCAGTCTACCAGGGACATGAGAGGAAGTGCTTGAAGGGCACACCACTTACCAGCATACCAGGGCCATGAGAGGAGGGGCCTGGAGGACACACAACTTACTCTTCTACGTGGGCCATGAGAGGAGGGGCCTGGAGGACACACCATATTCCACTCTACCAGGGGAGTGAGTGCAGGGGCTTGGAGGACACACTGGTTACCACTCTTCCAGGGTGGTAAAAGGAGTGGCAGGTAGGACGCATCATGTCCCACTCTAGCAGGGTCATTAGAGGAGGGGCCTAGAGGATACAGCAGTTACCACTCTTCCCGGGCTGTGAAAGGAGGGGCGTAGAGGACACACCATGTACCATTCTACCAGGGCTGTGAGAGGAGGAACCTGGAGAACACACCATTTACCACTCTACCATGGTCGTGAAAGAGGGGCCTGGAGGACACACCTGTTACCACTCTTCTAGGGCCATGAGAGGAGGGGGATGGAGGACACATCATGCTCCACTCTAAGAGGGTCATGAGAGGAGAAGCCTAGAGGACACACCAGTTATCATATTACCAGGGCCAAGAGAGAAGAGGCCTGGAGGACACAGCATTTACCACTCTACCAGGGACTTGAGAGGACAGGCCTGGAGGACACACCATTTACAACTCAACAGGGCTGTGAGAGTGGGGTCCTGGAGGATATACCATTTACCACTCTCCCAGGGTAGTGAGAGGAGGGGCCTGGAGGGCACACCACTTACCACTCTACCAGGGCCATGAGAGGAGGGGCTTGACACACACACCAGTTATCAGCTGCATGAGAGGAAAGGACTGGAGGACACACCATTTATCACTTTACAAGGGCCGTGAGAGGAAGGGCCTGGAAGACACGCCAGTACCTCTCTACTAGAGCCATGATAGGAGGGGCCTGAAGGACACATCAGTTACCACTCTACCAGTGGCATGAGAGAAGGGGCCTGGAGGACACACCAGGTACCGCTCTTCCAGGGGCCTGAGAGGAGTGGACTGTGGAACATACATATCCCACTCTACCAGGGCCATGAGAGTGGAGGCCAGGAGGTCACAACATTTACCACTCTACCAATGCTGTACAAGGAGGGGCCTGGAGGACACAACATTTATCATGCTACCAGGGCAATTAGAGGAGGGAATGGGAGGACACATCATTTATCACTCTCCCAGGGCCGTGAGAGGACGGGCTGGTGGACACACCAGTTACCACTCTACCAGAACCATGAGAGAAAGTACCTGATGGACAATCCAGTTCCCACTCTACCTGGGCTGTGAGATATGGGCCTGGAGGACACACCACTTACCACTCAAACATGGCCATGAGTGGAGGGGCCTGAGGAACCCCATTTATCACTCTCCTAAGGCCATAAGAAAAGGGGCCTGGAGGACACACCATTCCCACTCTACCTGGGCCATGAGATGTGGGGCCTGAAGGACACAGCAGTTACCATTCTACCAGGGCCGAGAGAGGAGAGTCCTGGAGGATGCACCAGTTACCACTCTACTTGGGCTGTGAGAAGAGGGGCATGTAGGACAAAAGTTACCACACTACCAGGGCCATGAGAAGAGTGGACGTGGGGACACACCATTTACCACTGAACCAGGAATGTGAGAGAAGGGGCCTGGAGGACACACCATTTTCCCCTCCATATGGGCCATGAGAGGAGATGCCTGGAGGACACACCATTTACCACTCTCCCAGGGCCATGAGAGGAAGGGTCTGGAGGATACACCTGTTACTCTTCTATCAGGACCATGAGAGAATGGGTCTGAAGGACACACCATTTACCACTCTACCATGGTGGTGAGAGGAGAGGCCTGGAGAACACACCATTTATTACTCTACAAGGGCCGTAAGAGGAGGGGTTGGAGGACACACCAGTTATCACTCTATCAGCTTCATGAGAGGAAAGCACTGGAGGACATGCCATTTATCACTCTACAAGGGCCATGAAAGGAAGGGCCTGGAAGACACACCAGTACCACTCTACCAGGGACATGACAGGAGGGGTCTGGTGGACACACTACCACTCAATGAGGTGCTTGAGAAAAGAGGCCTGGAGAACACACCATTTACCACTCTACAAGTGCTGTGAGAGGTGGGGTGTGGAGGACACATCAGTTACCATTCTACCAGGGCCATGAGAGGAGAGGCCTGGTGGAAAGACCATTTACCACTCCCCAGGGCCATAATAGGAGGGGCCTGGAAGATACACCAATTACCACTCTACCAGGGCTGTGAGAGGAGTGGACTGGAGGACACACTATTTACCACTCTAACAGGGCCATGAGAGGAGGGGTCCTGGGGACACACCATTTTGCACTCTACCAGAGCTGTGAGTGGAGGGCCCTGGAGGACACATCATTTACTACTCTGCCAGAGCAATGTGAGGAAAGGCCTGGAGAACAGACCATTTACCACTCTCCCAGGGTTGTGAGAGGAGGGGCCTAGAAGACACAACAATTACTCTACCAAGGCCATGAGAGGAGTGGACTGGAGGACACAATATTTACCACTCTACCAGGGTCTTAAGAGGAAGGGCCTGGAGGACACACCATTTTCCATTCTACCACAGCTGTAAGTGGAGGGGCCTAGAGGAAAGCAGTTACCACTCTACCAGGGACATGAGAGGAGGGCCCTGGAGGATGCACTACTTACCACTCTACCAAGGCAAAGAGAGGAAAGCCCAGGAGGACAGAAAATTTACCACTCTTCCAGGGCTGTGAGAGGAGGGGCCTGAAGGATACACCATTTACCACTCTACAAGGGCTGTGAGAGGTCGGCTCTGTAGGATACACCAGTTAACCACTCTACCAGTGGAGTGAGAGGAGAGGCCTGGTGGACACACCATTTACCACTATCCCAGGGCTGTGAGAGGAAGGGCATGGAGGACACACCAGTTACCATGGTACCAGGTCTGTGAGAGGAGGGTCCTGGATGACATACCAGTTACCACGGTACCAGGGCTGTGAGAAGAGGGGCCAGGAGGACACACCAGATACCACTCTACCAGGGCCATGATATAAAGGATCTTGAGAAACACCAGTTAGCACTCTCCCAGGGGTGGGAGAGGAGAGGCCATGAGGACACACCATTTACCACTGTACTAGGGCGGTAAGAGGAAAGGCCTGGAGGATACACCAGTTATGACTCTACCAGGGCTGTGAGAGGAAAGGCATGAAGGACACAACAGGTACTACTATACCAGGGCAGTGAGATGAGGGGCCTGTAGGACACACCAGTTAACACTCTACCAGGGCCATGAGAGGAGGGTCCTGAAGGACACACCATTTCCCACTCTACCTGGGCCATGAGATTTGGGGCCTGAAGTACATACCAGCGACCACTCTACAAAGGCTGAGAGCGGAAGGGCCTGGAGGACACACCAGTTACCACTCTACCAGGGACTTGAGATGAGAATCCTGGAGGACACATGATTTACCACTCTACCAGGACCGTGGAAGGAAGGGCCTGTAGGACACACCAGTTACCAATCTACCAGGGCCGTGAGAGGAGGGGCCTGAAGGACACACCATTTACCACTGTACCAGGGCCTTGAGTGGAGGGGTCTAGAGGACACACCATTTGCCAATCCACCAGGGCCGTGAGAGGAGGGTCCTAAATGTTAAACCAGTTACCAGTGTACCACAGCCGTGAGAGGAGGGGCCTAAGAGACATACCATTTCCTACACTCACTGGTCCTAGAGGACACACCATATACCACTCTACTTGGGCTGTGAGGAGTGGCCTGAAGGACACACCATTTCCTCAACTTTCTGGGGCCTAGAGGACACACCATTTACCATTCCACTATGGCCATAATAGGAGGGGTCTGGAGGACACACCAGTTACCACTCTATCATGGGCATGAGAGGAATGGCCTGGAGGACACACCATTTACCACTGTACCAGGTTGTGAGATGTAGGGCCAGGAGTACACACCATTTACCACTGTCCAAGGGATGTGAGAGAACAGGCCTGGAGGACACACCATTAACCACTGTACCTTGGCTGTGAGAGGATAAGCCTGGAGGACACATCAGTGACTACCAGGGACTTGAGAGGAGAATCCTGAAGGACACACCATTTACCACTCCACCCAGGTCATAAGAGGAGGGCCCTGGAAGACACACCACTTACCAATCTAGCAGGGGCTTGAGAAGAGAGGCCTGGAGGACACATCATTTACCACTCTCCCAGGGCCATGAGATGAGGAGCCTTGAGGACACACCATTTATGTCTCTACCATGTCCTGAGATATAGTGCCAGGAGGACACACCCTTTACCACCTTTCCAAGGCCATGAGAGGAGAGGCCACACCATTTACCACTCTCCCAGGGCCATGACAAAAGGGGCCTGGAGGGCACACCAGTTACCACTCTAACAAAGACATGAGAGGAGGGGCCTGGAGACACACCAGTTACCACTCTACCAGGACTGTGAGAGGAGCAGCCTGAAGCACACACCATTTCCCACACTACCTGGGACATGACTTGTGGGGCGGCCTGGAGGACACACCACTTACCACTCTACCAGGGGCATGATAGGAGAGGACTGGAGGACACACCATTTACCACTCTACCAGGGATGTGCAAGTAGAGGAGGGGTCTGGTGGAACCAGCATGTCCCACTCTAACAGAGCCCTGAGAGGAGAGGCCTGAAAGACACACCATTTACCACTTTACCAGCGCCATGAGAGAAGGGACCTGTAGGACACACTATTTACCACTCTCCAAGGGCCGTGAGAGGAAGGGCCTGGAGGACACACCAGTCACCACTCTACTAGGGCCGTGAGAGGAGGGGACTGGATGGACACACCATTTGCCATTCTACCAGTGCCTTGAGATGTGTGGCCTGGAAGACACAACATTTACCACCTTCCCAGGGCCATGAGAGGAGAGCACTGGAGGATGCACCATTTACCACTCCCCAAGGGACGTGACAGGAGGGGCCTCGAGGACACAGCAGTTACCACTCTACCAGGGCCATGAGAAGAGTGGTCTTGAAGACACACAATTTACCACTCTCCCAGGGCTGTGAGAGGGTTGGCATGGAAACACACCAGTTGCCACTGTACCTGGGCTGTGAGAGGAGGGTCCTGGAAGACATACCATTTACCACTCCACGATGGTTGTGAGAGGAGGGGCTTGTAGGCACACTACTTACCACTCTACCAGGGCCATAAGAGGAGGGGCCTGGAGGACATACCATTTTCTACTCTATGAGGGCTATGAGAGGAGTGCCTTAAAGGACATGCCCTTTCCCACAGTATCTGGGACGTGAGATATGGGGCCTGGAGGATGCACCACATACCACTCTACCAGGGGCATGAGAGGAGAGCCTGGAAGACACATCATTTACCACTCTACCAGGGCTTTGAGAGAAGGGGCCTGGAGAACACACCATTTCCCATAGTACATGGAACATGAGATGTAGGGCCTGGAGGACACATCATGTCCACTCTACCAGTGCTGTGAGAGGTGAGACCTATAGGAAATGTCATTTACCACTAAAAAAAAAAAAAAAAAAGCCATGAGAGGAGGGGCCTGGAGTACACACCATTTACCACAGTACCAGATTTGTGAGATGTAGGGCCTGGAAGACACACGACTACCAACTTACTGAGACTGTGACAGAAGATGCCTGGAGGTCATACCATGTACAACTCTCCCAGAATCATGACAGGAGGGTCTGGAGGACACACCATTTGCCACTCCACCAGGTTAGTGAGAGGAGGGGCCTGTAGGACACACCAGTTACCACTCTACCAGGACAATTATGTTGGGAGCCATAGAGCAAAAGCCTCTCCATTTTTCCTGGGCCTGTTCTTAAGTTGACTCATTTATTAGAAAGCTGGTCCATCCAGCTTGCAATTAGGAATGTTGGTCAGCAGACTGTTTGCAGAATCTTATTTTTTGCAAAAGGCCAGTTTATGGTCAGGCTGTCAAGCCTGATGCAGTCAGGCTGTTAAGCCATTGAGGCAAAGTTAGACAAACACTCGGTTACATCTCCTCTAGGCTCCCTAAGATTAGATAAACACCCAGTTACATCTCCTCTAGGTTCCCTAACAATCCCTTGGCCCTAAATCACGTCAGCCAGCTTAATTCCCCACTTTCTTCCCCTATATAACCATTGCGTAAAAAAATAAAAATCTGAAGACCTTGATCAGAACATAGACTTGGTCTCCTTATTTGTGTCTCTTGTCTCTCATCCAGGTTAATTTCCCCTTGGGTCCTTGTTTGACTACCGACTGGCCAGGGCACAATTAGAAAGGGGCCTGGAGGACACAGCATTTAACACTCTATCAGGGCCGTGAGAGGAGTGGCCTGGAGGAAACACCAATTACCACTGTACCAGGGCCGTGAGAGTAGGGACCTGGAGGACACACCAGTTACCTAACAGGTCCATGAGAGGAGGGGCTTGGAGAACACACCAGTTGCCACTCTACCAGGGTTGTGAGAGCAGGGGCCTGAAGGAAACACCATGTCCCACATTACCAGAACCATGAGAGGAAAAGCCTGAAGGACACACCATTTCTCACTTTGCCAGGGCCGTGAGAGCAGGGGCCCGGAGGACACACCAGTTACCACTCTACCAGGGCTGTGAGAGGAGGGGCCTTAAAGACACACCATTTCCCACAGTACCTGGGATGTGAGAGGTGGGGCATGAAGGACACACAATTTACCACTCTTCCAGGGCTGTGAGAGGAGGTGCCCACATGACACATCATTTACCACTCCACCAAGGCCATGAGAAGTGGGACCTGTAGACACACCAGTTACCACTCTATCAGGGACTTTAGAAGGGAGGCCTGGAGGACACATCAGTTACCACTCTACCATGGCTATGAGAAGAGGGGCCTGGAGGACACACTACCTGGGACATGAGATATGGGACTTGGAGGTCACACCACTTACCACTCTACCAGGTGCATGAGAGGAGAGGCCTGGAAGACACATCAGCTACCACTCTACCATGGCTGTGAGAAGAGGGGCCTGGAGGATACATCAGTTACTACTATACCAGGACCGTGAGAGGAGTGGCCTGAAGGACACACAAGTTACCACTCTACCCGAGACTACAGAGTAGTGGTCTGCAGGACAAACTAGTTACCACTCTACCAGGGCCACGAGAGGAGGGGCCTGAAGGACACACCATTTCCCAAACTACCTGGAATGTGAAATCTGGAGCATGGTGAATACACCACTTACCACTCTACCATGGACATGAGAGAGAGGCCGGGAGGAAACACCATTTACCACTATTCCAGGGCTGTAAGTGGAAGGGCCTGGGGGACACACCAGTTACCTCTCTAACAGGGCCATGAGAGGAGAGGCCTGGTGGACACACCACTTACCACTCTACCAGGGCTGTGAGAGGAGGGGCCTTGAGGACACACAATTTACCACTCTTATAGGAGCATTAAAGGCACCTGTAGGACACAGCATTTACCACTCCATCAGGGCCATGAGAGGAGAGGCCAGGAGGATACAGCATTTACCACTCAACCAGGACAGTGAGAGGAGGACCCTGGAGGACACACCAGTTACCACTCTACCAGTGTTGTGAGAAGAGGGGCCTGCAGGAAACACCATGTCCTACTCTATCAGAGCTGTGAGATGAGAGACCTGAAGGACACACCATTTACAACTTTACCAGGGTCGTGAGAGGAGGGGCCTGGAGGACTCACCATTTACCACTTTACCAGGGCCATAGAGCAGGGTCTTAGTGGACACACCATTGACCACTCTCCCAGGGTCATGAGATGAAGGGACTGGAAGTACACAACATTTACCACTTGACCAGATCCGTGAGATGTGGGGCTCAGAGGACACAAGATTTACCACCCTCCCAGGGTTGTGAGACAAAGGGAATGGAAGGACACACCACTTACCACTCTACCAGTGCCATGAGAGTAGGGGCCTGGAGGACACACAACTAACCTCTCTAACAGGGCCATGAGAGGTGGGCCCTGGAGGACACACCAGTTACAACTCTACTAGAACAGTGAGAGGTGGGGCCAGGAGTACATGCCATGTCCCACACTAACAGGGCTGGGCATGGAGAGTCCTGGAGGACACACCATTTACAACTGTACCAGGGTAGTGAGATGAAGGGCTGCTAAGTCCACGGCGACCTCGCCTGTGTAGCAAGCAGAGATGCTTCTGCACTGGAAGAGAGCTGAGGACAGAGGGCCAGCACTCCTCGGAGGGATGCCCCCGGTAACCCCTTGGCAGTCAGTTACTGTAATGGTTCCTGCTGCCCATGAAGTCACGACGACCTAATTGCTGGCGCCAATGAGCTGTTTTCTGCATTCTGTTTCTTTCCTGCTTCCTTCTAGTTGTTTGTCAAAGAACAGCTAGTTTCTACGCTACGCTTACTATTAATCATGCACGCAATCAGAGTACAAAAAACAATTTGAGTATTGAATGTGCCCCTCCTATGATTAGGGCAATGGAGGAAATGTATAACTCTACTAGGAATAAAAAATTAACTCTAAAACAGTTTTTAGATGGTGTAGAGTAGAAACAGCTTATGATGTTTTAGAACAATACTGATCCTGAGAAAGTGAAAGTAGAAATGTTAATCGGTAATGTTCATAAGAAGCATGACAATTCTGCAGAAAAGAAGTTACAAAAGTTGGGGTATTCCCACCAGAACGCTTCCTGGGGGGTATGTTCAGTACTTGATCAAGGGCAGATGGTGGACTCCTAGAGCTGGGAACTACCTAGATCCACTCCCCTATGAGGGAGGATATGATGAATTCGGTAATAGATGAATGAATTATGAAGGAAAAAGGAGGCTATGGCATTCTCTTCCATTTATGAAATGCTTAGCAAAGACACGTAAGCCTTGGTGCTTATACTCTAGACAAGTAAGAAAAGAATTCCTGGAAAACATTAAACCAGCCTTAAAATATTTGTGGTCTTTTGGATAGAAACACTTTTATAATGAATATGAGGATTATATAAATAATCTAATAAGTGGAAAGAGATGGCTCTCTGCTCGGTTTATAAAAAATAAATAACCTATTGTTCACCTTACATCCCTTACCCCAAGCTTCTATTCATGTAAAGCTGTGGTCAATGGGGCAAGACGTCCTTCTTAAAAAAAAGGGAACATTCCTGCCTGATAAATATTACATGTATGCTTACAATAGAACACTACTTAAGATTATTTAGATTAATGATTTCTGAGATCACTTGTTGGCTTGCTAAGTTTCCCTGTTCAATCTGTATAAAACCTTCATGAAACCTTCAGTAAATTGCAGCAGCATATTCAACTTAGAGTGTGTCTGTCTGTCATTTCCTCGCCGAATCCCGAGTTCTCCTTGAGCCTTTGCCCTTATTCTCCCTCGGTCCTGATCTCCCCAAGAGTCAGTCCGCGGCAAAGGGCCAGGAAGACACGCCCTTTACCACCTTCCCAAAGCCGTGAGAGGAGAGGCCTGGAGGAAACACCATTTACCACTCTCCTAGTGCCATGAGAAGAGGGACCTTGAGGACACACCAGGTACTACTCTACCAGGACCAGGAGAGAAGGGGCCTGGAGGACACACAAGTTACCACTCTACTAGGACTGCAAGACGAGGGGCCTGAAGGACACACCCTTTCCCAAGATACCTGGGACTTGAGATGTGGGGCATGGAGGACACACCACTTACCACTCTATCCAGGGCTTGAGAGCAGAGGCCTGGAGGACACATCATTTACCACTCTACCAGGGCTGTGAGAGGAGGGTCCTGGGGGAAATACCAGTTACCTCTCTAACAGGGCCATAAGAGGATGGGCTTGGAGGACACACCAGTTACCACTCTACCAAGGCTGTGAGAGGAGAGGCCTGGTGGACAGACCAGTTACCACTCTTCCAGGGCTGTGAGAGGAGGAGCCTTGGGGACACTCCATGTCCCACACTTCCAGTTCAGTGAGATTGGAGGACTGGAGGACACACAATTTACCACTATATCAGGACTATTAGAAAGGGGCCTGAAGGACAAAGCATTTACCACTCTACCAGGGCCATGAGAGAAGTGCCCTGGAGGACATACCAGTTACTACTCTTACAGGGCCATGGGAGGATGGGCCTCGAGTACACACCATGTACCACACTACCAGCGTTATGAGAGGAGAGGCTTGAAGGACACACCATTTCCCACTCTACAAGGACCATGAGAGGAGGGGGTCTTGAGGACACACCAGCTACCACTCTACCAGGCACCTGAGAGGAAAGGTGTGGTGTACACACCATTTTCCACTCTAGCAGGGCCATGATAGGAGGGGCCTTGAGGACACACAATTCACCACTCTACCAGGACCATTAGAAAGGGGCCTGGAGGACATAGCATTTACCATTCTACCAGGGCCATGAGAGGAGGGGCTTAGAGGACACATCTGGTCCCACTCTACCAGAGTCATGAGAGGAGATGCCTGAAGGACACACCATTTACCACTCTACCAGGGACATAAGTGGAGGGCCCTGAAGGATACAACACTTACCACTCTACCAGGGTCATGAGAGGAGCGGCCTGGATGACACAACATTTACCCCGCTACCAGTGCCAGGAGAGGAGGGGCCTGAAGGACACAAAATTTACCACTATCCCAGGGCTGTGAGAGGAGTGGCATGGAGGACACAACAGTTACTACACTACTAGGGCCATGAGAGGAGGGGCCTGGAGATAACACCATGTCCCACTCTACCAGAGTTGTGAGAGGAGGGGCCAGAAGGAGGCACAATTTACCACTTTACCAGGGCTTTGAGAGGAAGAGGCCTGGAGGACACACCATTTACCACTCTACCAGAGCTGAGAGAGGAGGGTCCTGGAGGACACACCAGTTACCACTCTACCAGGACTGTGAGAGGAGGGGACTGGAAGAAACGCCATGTCCCATTCTACCAGTTTTGTGAGAGGAGTAGCCTGGAGGACACACCATTTACCACTCTACCAGGGCTGTGAGAAGAGGGGCCTTGAGGATACAGCAGTTACCTCTCTAACCAGGCTGTGAGAGGAGGGACCTGGAGGACACATGAGATACTGCTGTAATAGGGATGTGAGAGAAGGGGTCTGGAGGACACACCAGTTATTACTCTAACAGGGGCATGAGAAGAGAGGCATAGAGTACACACCATTACCACTCTCCAAGTGCTGTGAGAGTAGGGTTCTAGAGGACACACCATTCACCACTCTCTCAGGACTGTGAGAGGAGGGTCCTGGAGGACACATCAATTACCACTCTAACAGGGCCATGAGAAGAGAGGCCTGGAGGACGTTCCATTTACCACACTCCGATGTCTGTGAGAGGAAGGCCCTGGAGGACACACCATTTACCACTCTACCAGGGACGTGACAGGAGGGGCCTGAAGGACACACTATTTCTCACTCTACCTGGGCCGTGGGATGTGTGGCCTGGAGGACACACCAATTACCACTCTACAAGGGCTGTGAGAGGAGGGGCCTGCAGGACACACCAGTTGCCACGCTACCAGAGCCATGAGAGAAAGGGCCTTGAGGACAAACCAGTTACCTAATAGGGCCGTGAGAGGAGGGGCATGGAGGCACATGAGTTACCAGTCTACCAAGGCTGTGAGAGGAGGGGCCTGGAGGAAACGCCATGTCCCACACTACCAGTTTTTTGAGAGGATAGGCCTGGAGGACACACTGTTTACCACTCTACCAGGGCTGTGAGAGCAGGGGCCTTGAGGACACACCAGTTACCTCTCTAACCAGGCCGTGAGAGGTGGGGCCTGGAGGACACATGAATTATCACTCTAACGGAGCTGTGAGAGGAGAGGCCTGGAGGACACACTAGTTACTACTCTACCAGGGGCGTGAGAGGAGAGGCATAGAGGACACACCAGTTACCACTCTCCAAGTGCCATAAGAGGAGGGTTCTGGAGGACCCACCATTCACCACTCTCCCAGGGCCATGAGATAAAGGGACTGGAAGAACACACCATTTACCACTGTACCAGAGCCGTGAAAGGAGAGGCTTGAAGGACACAGCACTTGCCACTCTACAAGGGTGGTGAGACAAAGCAACTGGAAGTACACACAATTTACTACTCTTCTAGGACCGTGAGATGAAGCGACCAGAAGGACACACCATTTACCACTCTACCAGAGCCATGAGTGGAGTGGCCTGGAGGACACAGCAGTTTCCACTCTAACAGTGCCGTGAAAGGCAGGGCCTGGAGTACATTCAAGTTACTAATCTTCCAGGGCTGTTAGAGGAGGGGCCTAAGGACACACCATTTCCCTCTCAGCCTAGGCTAAGAGATGTGGGGCATGGAGGACACAGCATTTACCACTCTACTAGGGCCATGAGAGGAGAGGCCTGGAGAACACACCATTTACCACTCTACCAGGGCCATGAGCGGAGTGGCCTAGAGGACACACCATGGAACACTCTCCTAGGGCTTGTGTGTAGTGGCCTAGGGGACACACCAGTTACCACTCTACATGGGACCTGAGAGGAGGGGACTGAGGGAAACACCATTTCCCACTCTACCTGGGCAATGAGATATGGGGCTTGCAGGACATACCATTAATCACTCTATAAGGGTCACGAGAGGAAGGGTCTGGAGTACACACCATTTACCAGTCTATCAGGAGCATGAGAGGAGATGCCTGTAGGATACAGCATTTACCACTCTACCAGGTCCATGAGACTACGGGCTTGGAAGACATGCCACTTACCACTCTACCAGTGCCATGAGAGGAGAGGAGATGCCTGGACAACACACCATTTTCCACTCTACCAGGGACATGAGAGGGGGGTATGTAAGAGGAGTGGCCTGGAGGATACACCATTTCCCACTCTACCTGGGCTTGAGAGTAGGGGCCTAGAGAACACACCAGTTAAAACTCTACCAGGGCTGTTACAGCAGGGGTATGGTGGACACACCAGTAACCACTCTACCAGGGGTTTGAGACGAGAGGAATGGAGGACACACCGTTTACCACTCTCCCAAGGCCATAGAGGAGGGTGCTCAAGGATACACCATTACCACTCAAACTGGGCCATGAGAGGAGGGTCCTGGAGGACACACCAGTTACCACACTACCAGAGCCGTGAGAGTAGGGGGTTGGAGGGCATACCATTTACCAGTCTACCAGGGCATCAGAGGAGAGATATGGAGGACACACCTGTTACCACTCTCCAAGTGCATTAGAGAAGAAATCTGGAGGTCTGTCAGATGAAGGCACTGGAAGGATACACCATTTACCACTCTACCACAGCCATGAGATGTGGGGCCTGGAGTACACCAATTTACCACCTTACCAGGGCAGTGAGAGAAGAGGCCTGGTGGACACATCAGTTCAACTCTACCAGTTCCGTGAGAGGAAGGGCCTGAAGGACACACCAGTTACCTTTCTAACAGGGCTGTGAGAGGAGGGGCCTGGAGGACACACCAGTTAGCACTCTACCATGGCTGTGAGAGGAGGTCCTGCAGGAAACACCATGTTCCACAGGACCAGAGCTGTGAGAGGAGAGGCCTGAAGGACACACCATTTACCACTTTACCAGTGCCATGAGAGGAGAATCCTGGAGGACACACCAGTTACCACCTTACCAGAGCAGTGAGAGGAGAGGCCTGGAGGACACACCATTTATCAATCCCCAAGGGCTGTGAGAAGAGGAACCTGGAGGACACACCAGTTACCACTCTACCAGGGCCGTGAATGGGAGTATGGTGGACACACCATTTACGACTCTCCCAGGGCTGTGAGAGGAGGGGCATGGAGAACACACCAGTTAGCATTCTACCAGGGCCATGAGAGGAGGGGCCCAGAGGATACAAAATTTACCACTCCACCAGGGCCGTGAGAGGAGAAGCCTGTATACATACCAGTTACCATTCTACCAGGGGTGTGAGAAGAGAGGCCTGGAGTACACACCAGTTACCACTCTCCCATGGCTGTGAGAAGAAGGGCCTGGAGGACACATCAGTTACCACTCTACCCAGGCTGGTAGAGGAGGGGCCTGTAGGACACTCAAGTTACCGCTCTAACAGGGCTGTGAGAGGAGGGGCCTTGAGGACACACCACTTATTACTCTAACAGGTTCTTGAGAAGAGAGGTATAGAGTATACAACATTACCACTCTCCAAATGCCATGAGAGGAGGGTTCTGGAGGACACAGCATTAACCACTCTCCCTGGGCTGGGAGAGGAGGGTACTGAAAGACACACCAATTACCACTCTACCAGGGCTGTGAGAGGAGGGGCCTGTAAGAAACACCATGTCCCACTCTATCAGAGACGTGAGATGAGATGCCTGAAGGACATACCATTTACCACATTACCCGGGCCATGAGGGGAGGCACCTGGAGGAAACACCAGGTCCCACTCTACCAGAGACTTGAGAGGAGAGGCCTAAAGGACACACCATTTACCACTTTACCAGGGCCGTGAGTGGAGAGGCCTGGAGGACACACCATTTACCACTCTACCAGGGCTGTCACAGGAGGGTCCTGGAAGACACACTGGTTACCACTTCAACAGGGCTGTGAGAGGAGGGGCCTCGAGGACACATGAGTTACCACTCTACCAGGGCTGTGAGAGGAGGTTCCTGGAGGAAACACCATGTCTCATTCTACCAGTTTTGTGAGAGAAGAGGCCTGGAGGACACACCATTTACCACTCTACCAGGACTGTGAGAGGAGGGGCCTGGAGGACACACTAGTTGCCTCTCTATCTCTCTATCTGGTCTGTGACAGGAGGTGTCTGGAGGACACACGAGTGTCCACTCTAAGAAGGCTGTGAGAGGAGGGGCCTGGAGGACACATCAGTTACTACTCTACCAGAGGCGTGAGATGAGAGGCATAGAGGACACACCAGTTACCACTGTCCATGTGCTGTGGTAGGAGGGTTCTGGAGGACACACCATTCACCACTCTCCTAGGGCTGTGAGAAGAAGGGACTGGAAGGACACACCATTTACCACTCTACCAGACTGTGAGAGGAGAGGCTTGAAGGACACAGCATTTACCACTCTACAAGGGTCATGAGAAGAAGCAAATGGAAGTACACACCACTTACCACTCTACCAGAGCAGTGAGAGTAGTGGCCTGGAGGACACAGCAGTTACCACTCTAACAGTGCCATGAAAGGCAGGGTCTGGAGTACATTCAAGTTACTAATCTTCCAGGGCCGTGAGAGGAGGGGCCTAAGGACACACCATTTCCCTCTCTCCCTGGGCTGTGAGATGTGGGGCATGGAGAACACACCATTTACTACTCTAGCAGGGCCATGACAGGACTGTCCTGGGGGACACACCAGTTACCACTCTACCAGGGCTGTGAGAGGAGGGGCCTAAAAGACACACCAGTTTCCACTTTACCAGGGTCTTTTAGGAGGTACCTGGGGGTCACTCCATTAACACTCTACCATGTCTGTGAGATGAGGGGTCTGGAGGACACACCAGTTACCACTCTACCAGGGCTGTGAGAGGAGGGGCCTAGAGGACACACCACGTACTACTCTCGTATGGCTGTGAGCGTAGGGACCTGGAGGATACAGCACTTACCACTTGACAAGGGACGTGAGAGGAGTGTCCTGAGAGAAACACCATTTCTCACTCTACCTGTGCAGTGAGATTTGGGGCCTGGAGGACACACCATTTACCATTCTACAAGGGCTGTGAGAGGTGCTGTCTGGAGAACACACCAATTACCACTCTACCAGGGGAATGAGAGGAAATGCTTGTAGAACACACCATTTACCACTCTACCAGGGTTGGAGATTTAAGGCCTGAAGAACACAGCAGTTACCACTCTACCAGAGCCGTGAGAGGAGACACCTGGAGGACACACCAGTAAACAGTCTAGCCGGGCCCTGACAGAAGGGTCCTTGAGGACACAACATGTTGCACTCCATCAGGGCTGTGAGAGGAGAGGCCTGGAGGAAACACCATTTACCTATCTCCCAGTGCTATGAGAGGAATGGGCTGGAGCACACACCAGTTATCACTCTACCAGGGCCATGATAGAAGGGGCCTGGAAGACACACCATTTACCACCCTACCAGGGACATGAGAGTAGATGCCTGGAGGACACACCATTTACCACTCTCCTTTGGCCATGAGAGGTGGGGACAAGAGGACACTCCAGTTATCACTCTACCAGGGCTGTGAGAGTAGAGGCCTGGAGGACACAACATTTACCACTCTACCAGGGCCGTGAGTGGAGTACCATGGAGGATACTCCATTTACCTCTCTACCAGGGTCATGAGAGATGAGTACTGGAACACACAATTTCCAACTCTACCAGGGCCGACAGAGGAGGGGCCTGGAGGACACACTATTTTCCACTCTACCATGGCCTTGAGAGGAGTGGCCAAGGGAAACAGCATTTACCACTCTACCATGGCCGAGAAAGGAGGGGCCTTGAGGACACACCAGTTACCATGCTACCAGAGCCATGGGAAGAGAGGCCAGGGAAAACTGCATTTACCACTCTACCAGAGCCATGAAAGAGGGGCCTGGAGGACATGTCATTTACTCTACCGGGGCTATGAGATCTGGGGCCTGGAGGCCACACCATTTACTGCTCTCCCAAGACTGAGAGAGGAGAAGCCTGGAGGACACACCATTTACCACTCTAACAGGGTCGTGAGAGGAGGGGCCTGGAGGAGACACCAGTTACCAATCTCCCAAGGCCGTGAGAGGTGGGGCCTGGAGGACAAACTAGTTACCACTCTACCAGGGCCGTGAGAGGAGGCCCTTGGAGGACACACGAGTTACCACTCTAGAAGGGATGTGAGAGGAGGGGCTTGGTGGAAATACCATTTCCCACTCTACCTGGGTTGTGAGATGTGGGGCCTGGAAGACACATCACTTATACTCTACCAGGGTTGTGAGAGGTGGGGTCTGGTGGACACACCAGTTACCACTCTACCAGGAGTGTGAGAGGAGAGGTCTGGCTGACACACCATTTACCACTCTACCAGACCACTTTACCATGCCTATGAGAAGTGGGACTTGGAGAACATACAATTGACAACTCTACAAGGGTTGTGAGAGGAGGGGTCTCAAGGACACACCAGTTACCACACCATAGGACAGTGAGAGGAGAGTTTGGGTGGACATACCAGTTACCGCTCTACCAGGGTCGTGAGATGTGGAGCCAGGAGGACACAGCATTTACCACTCTCCCAGGGCCATGAAAGGAGAGGCCTGGAGGACACACCATTTATCACTCTCCCAGGGCCATGAGAGGAGGGGCATGGAGGACACACCAGTTTCTGCTCTACCAGGGCCATTAGAAGAGGCCTGGAACAGACACCAGTTACCACTCTACCAGAGCCTTGATAGAAGGGGGCTGGTAGACACACCATTGACCACTCTACCAAGGTTGTGAGAGGAGAGACCTGGAAGACATGTTGTTTACCACTCTCCCAGAGCCGTGAGAGGAAGGGGCTGTAGTACACACCAGTTATCACTCTACCAGGGCCATGATAGAAGGGTCCTAGAAGATACACCATTTACCAATCTACCAGAGCCTTGAGAGTAGAGGCCTGGAGAATACACCATTTACCACTCTCCCAGGGCTGTGAGAGCAAGGGGCTGGAGGTCACACCATTAACCACTGTACCAGGGCCATGACAGGAGAGACCTGGAGGACACCACATTTACCACTCTCCCTGGGCCATGAGAGGTGTGGCCAAGAGGACACTCCAGTTATCACTGTACTAGTCCTTTGAGAGTTGAGGCCTGGAGGGCACACCATTTACCATGCTACCATGGCCATGAGATGAGGGTCCTGGAGGACACAACATTTATCACTCTTAAATGGCTGAGAGAGGAGAGGCCTTGAGGACACATCAGTTACCATGGTACCAGGGCCATGGGAAGAGAGGCCAGGGAAAACTGCATTTACCACTCTACTAGGGCCATGAGAGAGGGGCCTGTAGGACACAGCATTTACTTCTCTAACACGGCCATGAGATGTGGGGGCTGGAGGACACATCATTTACTATTCTCCCAGGGCCATGAGAGGAGTGGCCTGGAGGACACACCAGTTACCACTCTACCACTGCTGTGAGAGGAGGGGCCTGGAGGACATACTAGTTACTACTCTTTCAGGGCCATGAGAGGATTGGTCTAGAAGACACACCATGTCCCACTCTACCAGTGCTGCAAGAAGAGGGGCCTGAAGGACACACCATTAACCACTCTACCAGGGCCGTGAGAGGAGGGGTCTGGAGGACACACCAGTTACCACTCTACCAGGGTCTTGAGAGGAGAGGCATGGAGTACACACCATTTACTACTCTACCAGGGATGTAAGAGGATGGGCCTAGAGGACACACCGTTTACCACTGTAAAAGTGACATGTGATTTAGGGCAGGGAGAACACAGCCTTTACCATCTTCCCAAGGCCGTGAGAGTAGAGGCATGGAGGACACCCCATTAAACACTCTCCTAGTGCCGTGAGAGGAGGGGCCTGGAGGACACACTATTTCCCACACTGCCTGGGACATGAAATATGGGCCTGGAGGCCACACCATTTAGCACTCTTCCACAGACGTGAGAGAACACACTAGTGACCTCTCTAACAGGGCCGTGAGAGGAGAGGCTTGAAGTACATGCCATTTACCACTCTACCAGGGTTTTGAGAGGAGGGGTCTGGAGGACAACAACAATTACCATTCTACCAGGGTCTTGAGAGGAGAAGTGTGGAGTACACATTATTTACCACTCTACCAGAAATGTATGAGGAGGGGCATGAAGGACACACCATTTACCACTCTACCGGGGCTGGGAGAGAGGGCCCTGGAGTACACACCGTTTACCACTCTCCCAGGGCTGTGAGAGGAGGGGCCTGGAGGACACAACAGTTACCACTGTACCAGGGCCGTGAGTTGTTGGGCAGGGAGGACACACCCTTTACCACCTTCCCAAGGCCTTGAGAGGAGGGGCTTAAAGAACACACCATTTCCCACACTATGTGGAATGTGAGATGTGGGGCCTGGGGGACACACCACTTATCACTCTACCAGGGGCTTGAGAGGAGAATCTTGGAGGACACACCAGTTACCACTCTACCATGGCCATGAGAGGAAGTGCCTGTAGGACCCACCAGTTACTACTCAACCAGGGGAATTAGAGGAGAGGCCTGTAGGAAACACAAGTTACCACTCTACCACTGTCATGATAGGAGAGGCCTGAGGTACCAACCAGTTACCATTCTCCAAGTGTCGTGAGTGAGGTGCCTGAGGACATACCAGTTTGCACTCTACCAGGGGCATGAGAAGAGTGGCTTGGAGGATACACCATTTACCACTCTACCATGGCTGTGAGAAGAGGAGCCTGGAGGTCACACCAGTTACCACTCTACCAGGGCCATGAGAGGAGGGTCCAGAAGGACACACTGTTTCCCACACTACCTGGGATGCGAGATGTGGGCCATGGAGGAAACACCACTTACCACTTTACCAGGGGCTTGAGAGGAGAGGCCTGGAGGACACATCATTTACCACTCTCCCAGGCCCATGAGAGGACGGGCCTGGGGGACACATAGGTTACTACTCTACCATGGCTAGGAGAGGAGGGCCATGGAGGACAGACCAGTTACTCTACCAGGGCTGTGAGAGGAGGGGCCCTGATGGCCACACCATGTCCCATACTTCCAGGGCTGTGATAGGAGAAACTTTGAGGACATACAATTTACCACTCTACCAGGACCATTAGAAAGGGGCCTGGAGCACACAGCATTTCCCACTCTACCAGGGCCACGAAAGGAGTGGCCTGGAGGGCACACCAGTTACCACTCTAGCAGGCCCGTGAGAGGAGGGGCCTAGAGGACACACCATGTCCCACTCTACCAGAGCTGTGAGAGGAGAGGGTTGAAGGACACACCATTTCCCACTCTACCAGGGACATGAGAGGAAGGGTCTGGTGGACACACCAGTTACCACTCTACCAGGGCCTTGAGAGGCATAGCCTGGATGACACACCATGTTCCACACTACCAGGGTTGTGAGAGGAGAGGCCAGGTGGATGCGCCATTTACCACTCTACAGGGCCATCATGAAAGGAGGGGCCTTGAGGTCACACAATATACCACTCTACCAGGGCCATGAGAGAAGGGGCTTTGAGGATACACCAGTTACCACTCTACCAGGGAGAGAGTGTAGGGGCCTGGAGGACACACGAGTGACCTCTCTAACAGGCCTGTGAGAGGAGAGGCTTGAAGGGCATGCCATTTACCACTCTACCAGGGCCATGAGAGGAGGGGCATGGGGAACATACCAGTTAGTATGCTTCCAGGACCATTACAGGAAGAGGCCAAGAGGACACACCATGAACCACTCTACCAGAGCCTTGAGAGGGGAGGCTTGAAAGACACGCCATTTACCATGCTACCAGGGCTGTGAAAGGATGTGTCTGGAGGACACACCAGTTACCCATCTACCAGGAACTTGTGAGGAGAGGTGTGGAGTACACACCCTTTATCACTCTACCAGGGCCGTGAGAGGAGGTGCTGTAGGACACACCAGTTACCACCTGACCAAGGGTGTTAGAGCAGAGGCCTGGAGGACACACAATTTACCACTCTCCCAGGTCTGTGAGAGAAGGGGACTGGAGGAAACAACATTTACCACTGTACCAGGGCCATGAGATGTAGGGCCGGGAGGACACACCCTTTACATCCTTCCCAAGGCAGTGAGAGGAGAAGCCTAGAAGACACACCAGTTACCACTCTACCAGGGCCAGGAGATGTAGGGCCAGGAGGTCACACTCTTTACCACCTTCCCAAGGCCGGGAGAGGAGAGGCCTGGAGCACACACCATTTCCCACCATACCTGGGACATGCCATGTGGGCTTGGAGGAAACACCACTTACCACTCTACCAGTGTCATAAGAGGAGAGGCCTGGAGGACACACCATTTACCACTCAACCAGGTCTGTGAGAGGAAGGGCCTGTAGTACACACCAGTGACCTCCCTAACAGGGCTGTGAGAGGAGAGGCTTGAAGGATACACCATTTACATCTCTACTAGGGCTGTTAGAGGAGGGGTCTGGAGGACACACCAGTTACCAATCTTCTAGGGACTTGAGAGGTGAGGCATGTAGTACACATTTACCACTTTTCCAGGGACGTAAGAGGAGGGGCCTGGATGTCACACCATATACCACTCTCCCAGTGCTGTGAGAGGAGGGGTCTGGAGGTCATTCAATTTACCACTCTCCCAGGATATTAGAATAGGGGCCTGGAGGAAACACCATTTACCACCGTACCAGGGCCATGAGATGTAGGGCCAAGAGGACACACCCTTTACCACCTTCCCCTGGCCATGAGAAGAGAGGCCTGGAGGACACACCATTTACTACTCTCCCAGGGCCGAAATAGGAGGGGCCTGGAGGACACACCAGTAAAACTCTACCAGGGCCATGAGAGGAGGGGCCTGGAGGACACACCAGTTACCACTCTACCAGGGCTGTGAGAGGAGGGGCCTTGAGGACACACATTGTCCCATACTTCCATAGCCATTAGAAGAGGACGCTGGAGGACACACAATTTACTACTCTACCAGGACCATTAGAAAGGGGCCTGGAGGACACAGAATTTACCACTCTACCAGGGCCATGATAGATGTAGCCTGGAGGACACACCAGTTACTACTCTCCCAGAGCCGTGAAAGGAGGGGCTTGGAGGACACAACAGTTACCATCTACCACGGCTGTGACCGGAGGGGCCTGGAGGAAACACCATATCCTTCTCTACCAGAGCCATGAGAGGAGAGGCCTGAAGGACACATCGTTTACCACTTTACCAGTGCCGTGAGTGGAGTGGCCTGGATGACACACCAGTTACAACTCTACAAGGACCGTGAGAGGAGGGATCTGGATGACACACCATTTACCACTCTCCCAGGGCCATGAGACAAAAGGACTGGAAGGACACATTTACCACTCTACCAGAGCCATGATATGTGGGGCTTGGAGGACACACGACTTACTTCCTTCCCAGGGCTGTGGGATGAAGGGAATGGATGGACACACCATTTACCATTCTACCATGGCCGTGAGAGGAGGGGCCTGGAGGACACCCCAGTGACCTCTCTTAAGGCCATGAGAGGAGGGTCTGGAGGACACATAATTTAACACTCTCCCAGGACCATTAGAAAGGGGCCTGGAGCATAGAGCATCTACCACTCTACCAGGGCCATGAGAAGAGTGGCCTGGAGGACACACCATGTCTCACACTACCAGTGTCGTGAGAGGAGAGGCCTAGAGGACACACCACTTACCACTCTTCCAGGGCCATGAGAGGAAGGGCCTGGAGGACACACCATTTACCACTGTACCAGGGCCATGAGATGTAGGGCCAAGAGGACACACCCTTTACAACCTTCCTAAGGCCATGAGAGGAGAGGGCTGGAAAACACACCATTTACCAATCTCTCAGTGCCATGAGAGGAGGGCCCTGGAGGACACACAGTTACCACAATACAAGGGCCATGAGAGAAGAGGACCAGAGGACACTCCATTTACCACTCTACCGGGGCTGGGAGAGTAGGGGCCCAGAGGACATACAAGTTACCACTCTACCTGGGCCATGAGAGGAGGGGCCTGAAGGACACACTGTTTCCCTCACTCCCTGGGACATGAGATGTGGGCAATAGAAAATACACCACTTACCAGTCTACTAGGAGCTTGAGAGGAGAGACGTGTAGGACACACTATTTACCACTCTGCCAGGACCATTAGAAAGGGGCCTGAAGGACACAGCATTTACCACTCTACCAGGGTTGTGAGAAGAGTGGCCTGGAGGACACACTGTGTTCCAAAATACCAGGGTCGTGAAAGGAGGGCCCTTGAAGTCACACAACTTACCACTCTCCCAGGGTGTGAGAGTAGGGGCCGGGAGGACACACCATTTACCACTGTACCAGGGCCATGAGATGTAGGGCCAAGAGGACACACACTTTACCACCTTCCCAAGGCCATGAGAGGAGAGGGCTGGAAGACACACCATTTACCACTCTCTCAGTGCCGTGAGAGGAGGGGCCATGAAGACACACCAGTTCCCACTCTACCAGGGCTGGGAGAGTAGGGTCCTGGAGGACACACAAGTCACCACCCTATCAGGGTCGTGAGAGTAGTGGCCTGGAGAACACACAATTTACCACTCTCCCAGGACCATTAGAAAGGGGCTCGGAGGAAACATCATTTACCACTCTACCAATGTCGTGAGAGGATGGGCCGGGGGACATAACTGTTACTACTCTTCCAGGGCCATGATTGGAGGGGCCTAGAGGACACACCATTTCCCACTCTACCAGAGCCGTGATACGAGGCATCTGGAGGACACACCAGTTACCAGTCTATAAGGAACTTGACCAGACAGGTGTGGAGTACACACCATTTACCACAATACGAGGGCCATGATAGGAGAGGCCTTAAGGACACACAATTTACCACTCTACCAGGATCATTAGAAATGTGCATGGAGGACACAGCATTTACCTCTCTACCTGGGCCACAGAGGAGGGGCCTGAAGGACACACCATTTCCCTCACTACCTGGGACATGAGATATGGGCCATAGTAGACAGACCACTTACCAGTCTACGGGGAGCTTGAGAGAAGAGACATGTAGGACACACTATTTACCACTCTTCCAGGGATATAAGAGGAGGGGCTGGAAGATCACAGTATTTACCACTCTACAAGTGCTGTGAGAGTTGGGACCTGGATGACACAACATTTACCACCCTACTAGGGACAGGAGAGGAGGGGCCTGAAGGACACACCATTTACCACTCTCCCAGGGCCGTGAGAGGAGGGGCATGGAGGATACGCATTTATCACTCTACCAGGGCCATGAGAGGTTTGGCCTGGAAGACACACCATGTCCCACATTACCAGTGGTGCAAGAGGAGAAGCTTGGAGGACACACAATTTACCACTATCCAGGGCCATAAAAGGAGGGTCCTTAAGGTCACACAATTTAACACTCTACCAGGGCCATGAGAGGAGGGACCTAGAGGACACACCAGTTACCACTCTACCAGGGCTGGGAGAGGAGGGTTCTGGAGGACACACCATTTACCACTCTCCCAGGGCTGTGAGACGAAGGGTCTAGAAGGATACACTATTGACCAGTCTACCAGAGCCGTGAGATGTGGGGCCTTGATGTCACAGCATTTACCACCTTTCCAAGGCCATGAGAGGAGAAGACTGGGAGACACACCATTTACCACTCTCCCATTGCCATGAGAGGAGGGGCCTGGAGGACACACTAGTTACCACTACCCAGGTCCATGAAAGGAGGGAAATGGAGGATACACCAGTTACCACTCTACCAGCGCTGTGAGAGGAGTGGCCTGGAGGAAACACCATGTCCCACTCTATCAGAGCCATGAGAGGAGAGGCATGAAAGACACAACATTTACCACTTTACCAGGACCATTAGAAGGGGTCCTGGAGGATACACCAGTTACCACTCTACCAGGGCCATGAGAGGACGGGCCTGGAGAACATATCAGTTACTACTCTTCCAGGGCCATTAGAGGAGGGGCCTAGAGAAAAACCATGTCCCACTCTACCAGAGCTAAGAGGAGAGGCTTGAAGAACACGCCATTTACCACTCTACCAGGGCCATGAGAGGAGGGGCCCACATGAAACAACATTTACCACCTTACCAGGACTAGGAGAAGAGAGGTCTGAAGGACACACCATTTACCCCTCTCCTAGGGCCATGAGAGGAAGGGCATAGAGGACACAGCATTTCCACCCTACCAGGGCCATGAGAGGAGGGGTCTGGAGGACACACCAGTTACCACTCTACAAGGGACTTCAGAGGAGAGGCGTGGAGTACACAATATTTTCCACTCTACCAGGGCCATGAGAGTAAGGGCCTGGAAGACACACTATTTACCACTCTATCAGGGCCATCAGAGGACCAACCTGGAGGACACACTATTTCCCACTCCACCTGGGCCATGAGAGGAGAGGCTTGGAGGACACACCATTTACCACTCTTCCAGAGCTGTGAAAATTCAGGCCTGGAGGACAAACCACTTGCCACTCTACCAGGGCCATGAGAGGAGGTGCCTGAAACACACATTTCCCACTCTTCCAGGGCCATAATATGTTGGGCCAGGAGGACACACCATTTTCTCCTCTACCATGGCATGAGAGGAGGTGTCTGGAGGAGACACCATTTACCACTCTCCCATGGCCATGAAAGGAGGGGCACAAAAGACACACCAACTACCACTATAACAAGGCTGTGAGATGAGGGCACTGGAGGACATTTATCACTCTACCAGGCCCATGAGAGGAGAGGCCTCCAGGACACATCATTTACCACTCTACCATGGCTGTGAGAGGAGGGGCCTGGAGGACACACCATTTACCACTCTTCAAGGGCCATGAGATGTGGAGCTTGGAGGACACACAAGTTACCACTTTCCCAGGACCGTGAGAGGAAAGGTCTGGATGACAGAACACTTACCACTCTCCCAAGGTTGAGAGAGGAGGGGCTTGGAGGATACAACATTTACCACTCTACAAGGGCTGTGAGAGGTGGGGTCTGGAGGACACACCAGTTACCACTCTACCAGGGGCATGAGAGGAGAGGCCTGGTGGACACACCATTTACCACTATCACAGGGCCATGAGAGGAAGGGCTTGGAGGACACACCAGCTACCATGACCAGGGCCAAGAGATGAGGGTCCAGGAGGACACACCAGTTACCATGGTACCAGGGCCATGAGAGGAGGTGTCTGGAGGACACACCAGTTAGCACTCTACCAGTGGTGGGAGAGGGAGACTTGGAGCACACACCATTTACCACCATTCCAGGACCGTGAGAAGAGAGACTTGGAGGACACATCATCTACCACTGTATGAGGGCCGTGAGATGTAGGGCCAGGAGGACACACTCTTTACCACATTCTCCAGGCTGTGAGAGGAGTGCCCTGGAGGACACACCAGTTACAACTCTACTAGGGCAATGAGAGTAGGGGCAGGAGGACACACCATGTCCCACACTGCCAGGGCCATAAGAGTAGAGGCCTGGAGGACACTCTATTTTCCACTAACCAGTGCTGTGAAAGGAGGGGCTTTAAGGCCACACAATTTACCACTCTATTAGGGCCGTGAGAGGAGGGGCCAGGAGAATACACCTGTTACTAGTTTCCAATTGCTGTGAGAGGAGGGGCTTGGAGGACACACCAGTTACAACTCTACCAGGACTGTGAGAGGATGTTTCTGGAGGACACACCCTTTACCAGTCTCCCAGGGCCATGACATGAAGGGACTGGAAGGACACACCATTTACCACTCTCCAAAGACGGTGAAAGGAGGGTCCTGGAGGACACACAGTTACCACTGTACCATGGCTGTGAGAAGAGGGGCCTGGAAGGTACACCAGTTACCACTCTACCAGGTCTGTGATAGGAGGGGCCTTGAGGACACACCATGTCCCACACTTCCAGGGCTGTGAGAGTAGAGGCCTCAAGGTCACACCATTTCCCACACTACCTGGGACATGAGATGTGGGGCCTGGAGGACACACCACTTACTACTCAACCATGGGGCTTGAGAGGACATGCCTGGAGGACACAACAGTTACCACTCTACCAGGGTCATGAGATAAGAGGGCTGAAAGACACACCATTTACCACTCTACCATAAGAGGAAGTGCCTCTAGGACACACCAGTTACCATTCAACCTGGGGCATTAGAGGAGTGGCCTGGAGGACACACCAGTTAACACACTCCAATGGCTGTGAGAGGAGGGGCATGGAGGACACACCATTTACCACTGTACCAGGGCTGTGAGAGTAAAAGCCTCAAGGACACACCAATAACCAATCTACCAGGTCCATGAAGGAGGTCCTGGAGGACACACCATTTACCATTCTACCAAGGCCGTGAGAGGAGAGGCCTGGAAGACACACGATTTACCACTCTAGAAGGGCCTGAGATGTGGGGCCAGTAGGACACACCATTTACTGCTCTACCAGTGCCATGATAGGAGAATCATGGAGGACACACTAGATACCACTGTACTAGCGCCATGAGAGGAGGGGCCTGGTGGACCCACCAGTTACCAATCTACCAGGCCGTGAGAGCAGGGGTCTGGAGGACACACCAGTTACCACTCTATGATGGACTTGAGAGGAGAGGCGTGGAGTACATACCATTTACCAAACTACCAGGACTGTAATAGGAGAGGACTTGAGGACACACAATTTCCCATTCTACCAGGACCATTAGAAAGGTGCCTGGAGGACACAGCATTTACCACTTTACTAGGGCCATGAGAGGAGTGGCCTGGAGGACACACCATATCCCACACTCCCAGTGTCATGAGAAGAGAAGCCTGGAGGACACACCATTTACCACTCTACCAGGGCCATGAAGGAGGAGCCTTGAGGTCACACAATTTACCCCTCTACCAGGGCCGTGAGAGGAGGGGCCTTGAGGATACACCAGTTAAAACTCTACCAGCACTGAGAGAGTAGGGCCTAGAGGATAAACCAGTTACCACTCTACCAGGCCCGGAAGAGTAGGGGCCTGAAGGACACACCATTTCCCACACTACCTAGAATGTGAGATGTGGGGTGTGGAGGACACACCACTTACAACTCTACCAGGGTCTTGAGAGGAGAGGCCTGTAGGTCACACAATTTAAAATTATACCAGGGCTGTGAGATGTAGGCCCAAGAGGACATAACCTTTTCCACGTTCCCAAGGCCATGAGAGGAGAGGCCTGGAGTACACACCATTTACCAATGTCCCAGTGCTCTGAGAGGAGGGGACTGGAGGACACACCAGTTAAAACTCTACCATGGTCATGAAAGGAGGATCCTAAAGGACACACTGTTTCCCACACTAGCTGGGATATGAGATGTGGGGACTGGAGGACATACCAGTTACTCTGTACAGGGCCGTGAGAGGAGGGGCCTAGAGGACACATCAGTTACCACTCTACCAGGGCTGTGAGAGGAGGGATCTGAAGTACACACCATTTACCACTCTTCCAGAGCCATGAGACGAAGAGGCTGGAAGGACACACCATTTACCACTCTACCAGAATCGTGAGATGTGGTGCCTGGAAGACACATGATTTACCACCTTCACAGGGCCATGAGACAAAGGGACTAAACAGATACACCATTTACCACTCTACCATGGCCATGAGAGGAGGTACCTGGAGGACACACCAGTGACCTCACTAACAGGGCTGTGAAAGGAGGGGCCTAGAGGATACACCCATTACCAATTTACCAGGGCCGTGAGAGGATGGGCCTGAAGGACACACCAGTTAGCTCTCTAACAGGGCCATGAGAGGAGGGGCCTAGACAACACACCAGTTACTACGCTACCAGGGCTGTGACAGAAGGTGCCTGGAGGAAACACCACATCCCAATCTATCAGAGCCATGAGAGGAGAGGCCTGAAGGACACATTATTTACCACTGTACCATAGCAATGAGAGGAGAGGTCTGGAGGACACACCAGTTACCCCTCTACCAGGGCCGTGAGAGGAGGTTCCTTAAGGACACACCATGCCCCACACTTCCAGGGCCATGAGAGGAGAGGCATGGAGGACACACAATTTACCACTATACCAGGACCATTAGAAAGGGGCCTTGAGGACACAGAAATTACCACTCTACCAGGGCCATGAGAGGAGTGGCCTCGAGGACACACCAATTACCACACTACCAGGGACTTGAGAAGAGTGGTGTGGAGTATACAGTATTTCCCACCCTACTACGGCCATAATAGGAGGCCTTGAGGACACACTAGTTACCACTCTACCAGGACCATTAGAAAGGGGCCTGGATAACACAGCATTTATCACACGCTAGGGCCATGAGAGGAGTGGCCTTGAGGAAACACCAGTTACCACCTTACCAGGGTGGTGAGAGGAGCAGCCTGGAGGACATATCAGTTACTACTCTTCCAGGGCCATGAGAGGAGGGGTCTAGAGGAGACAGCATGTCCCACTCTACCAGAGCCATGAGAGGAGAGGCTTGAAGGGTACACCATTTCCCACTCTACCAGGGCCGTGAGAGGAGGGGTCTGGAGGACACACCAGTTACCACTCTTCCAGGGACTTGAGATGAGAGGTGTGGTGTACACACCATTTACCACACTACCAGGGCCATGATAAGAGAGGCCTTGAGGACACCCAATTTACCACTCTACCAGGACCATGAGAAAGGTGCATGGAGGACACAGCAATTACCACTCTACCAGGGCAGTGAGAGGAGTGGCCTGGAGGACACACCATGATGCACACTACAAGTGTCATGAGTGGAGAGGCCTGGTGGACACATCATTTACCACTCTACCAAACCCGTGAAAGGAGGGGCATTGAGGTCACACAGTTTACCACTCTACCAGGGCAGGTAGAGGAGGAGCCTTGAGAAAACACCTTAAAATACCAGGGCCGAGAGAGTAGGGGCCTGGAGAACAAACCAGTTAACACTCTACAAGGGCCATGAGAGGAGGGGCCTGAAGGACACACCATTTCCCACACTACTTGGGACGTGAGATGTGGGGCCTGGAGGACACACCATTTGCCACTCTACCAGGGGCTTGAGAGGAGAGGACTGGAGGACACACAATTTACCACTATCCCAGGGCCATGAGAGGAAGGGCCTGTAGAACACACCATTTACAACTGTACCAGGGCCGTGAGAGTAAGGCCAAGAGGACACACCCTTTTTACCACCTTCCCAAGGCCATGAGAGGAGAGGGCTGGAAGACACACAATTTACCACTTTTCTGTGCCATGAGAGGAAGGGCCTGGAGGACACACCAGTTACCACTCTACCAGGCCCATGAGAGGAGTGGCCTGAAGGACACACCATTTCCCACACTACCTGGGATGTGAGATGTTGGCCATGGAGGACACACCACTTACCACTCTACCAGGGGCTTAAGAGGAGAGGCCTGGAGGACACACTATTTACCACACTACAAGGGCCATGAGAGGAGTGCCCTGGAGAATACTACATTTACAACTCTACCAGGGTCGTGAGAGATGGGGCCTTGAAGTCACACCAGTTACCATACTTCAGATGCATGGGAAGAGAGGCCAGTGAAACCACATTTATCACTCTACATCATTTACCACTCTCCCAGGGCCATGAGAGGAGGGGCCTGGAGGACACATCACTTACCAGTCTCCCAAGGCCATGACAGGACTGGCCTGGGGGACACAACATTTACCACTCTACCACGTCTTGTGAGAAGTGGGACCTGGAGGACACACAATTGACAACTCTACCAGGGGTGTGATAGGATGGGTCTCGAGGACACACCAGTTACCACACTACCAGGACAGTGAGAAGAGAGTTCGGTTGGACACACCAGTTACCACTCTACCTGGGCCGTGTGTGGATGGGCCTCGAGGACACACCAATTACCACTCTACCAAGGACTTGACAGCAGGACACACCATTTCCCACTCCTCCTGGGCCATGAGATTGGGTGCCTGGAGGATATATCATTTACTAATCTACCAGGGCCGTGAGAGGAGGGGCTGGGGGACACACCATTTACCAGTCTCCCATGGCCCTGAGAAGAGGGCCCTGGAGCACACAACATATACCAGTCTTCCATGGCTGTGAGAGGAGTGGCCTGGAGGACAAACCAGTAACCACTTTACCAGAGCTGTGAGAGGAGGGTTCTGGAGAACACACCATTTACCACTCTCCCAGGTCATGGGAGGTGGGGCCAAAAGGAAACTCCAGTTATCAATCTACCAGGGCTGTGAGAGTAGAGGCCTGGAGGACACACCATTTATGACTCTACCAGGGCTGTTAGAGAAGGGACCTGGAGGACACACCAATTACCAGTCTCCCAGGGCCATTAGAGGAGGGGCCTGGAGAACACACCATTTACCACTGTACCAGGGCTGTGAGATATAGGCCCAGGAGGACATACCATTTACCACATTCCCAAGGCTGTGAGTGGAGAGGTCTGGAGGACACACAATTTACCACTCCCCCAGTGCCATGAGAGCAGTGGCCTGGAAGACACACCAGTTACAACTCTAAGAGTGCCATGAGAGGAGGGGCCTGGTGCACACACCCGTTACCACTGTACCAGGGCAGGGAGAGGAGGGCCCTGAAGGACACACCAGTTACAACTGTACAAGAGCCGTGAGAGGAGGGGCAGAAGGACAAACCATGTCCCACAATACCAGGGCTGTGATAGGAAAGTTCTGGAGGACACACAATTTACCACTATCCATGGCTGTGAAAGGAGGGTCCTTAAGGACACACAATTTACCACTGTACCAGGGCCGTGAGAGTAGGGGCCTGAATGACACACCATACCCCTCACTACCTGGGACATGAGATGTGGGGTTGGAGGACACACCACTTATGATTCTACCAGGGGCTTGAGAGGAGAGGCCGGAAGAACAAACCATTTACCACTGTACAAGGACTGTGAGAGGAACTGCCTGTAGGACAAACCAGTTACCACTTGACCAGGGGCATTAGAGGAGCAGCCTGTAGGACACACCAGTTACTAGCCAGTCTACCAGGGTTGTAAGAGGAGAGGCCTGGAGGACACACCAGTTACCATTCTACCAGGGTCATATGAAGAGTGTTCTAGAAGACACATCGTTTACCACTCTCCCAGGGCCATGAGACAAAGGGACTGGAAGGACACACCATTTCCCACTCTCCAAGGGCCATGAGAGGAGGGGCCAAGACGACAAACCAGTTGCTACACTACCAGGGCCATGAGAGGCAGTGCCTGTAGGACACACCATTTCCCACACTACTTGGGACATGAGATGTGGGCGTGGAGGACACAACTGTTTCCACTCTACCAGGGCCGTGAGATGTAGCGGTTGGTGGACACACCCTTACCACCTTCCCAAGTCCGTGATAGGAGAGGCCTGGAGGAAATACCATTTACCACTGTACCAGGACCATGAGCAGATGTGCGTGGAGGACACGCCAGTTACCACTAGGCCAGGGTCATAAGAGGAGAGGCCTGGAGGACATGCCAATTACCACTCTCCAACTGCTATGAGAGGAGGGGGACAGAGGACACACCAGTTACCACTGTACTAGGGCCGTGAGATGTAGGGCTGGGAAGACACACCCTTTACCATCTTTCCAAGGCTGTGAGAGGAAGTGCCTGTAGGACACACCAGTTACCACTCGACCAGGGACGTTAGAGGAGAGGTCTGTAGGACACACCAGTTACAACTCTACCAGGGGCATGAGAAGAGAGGCCTGGAGGACACACCAGTTAAAACTCTACCAGGGCCATGAGAGGAGGGGCCTGGAGGACACACCAGTTACTAGTCTACAGGAGCCTGAAGGACACACCATTTCCCACACAACCTGGGACATGAGATGTGGGGCCTGGAGGACATACCAGTTACCTCTCTAACAGGGCAGTGAGAGAAGGGCCCCAGAAGACACACCAGTTACCACTCTACCAGGGCTGTGAGAGGAGAGGCCTGGAGGACACACCATTTCCCACACTACCTGAGCTGAGAGATGTGGGGCCTGAAGGACACATCATTTACCACTTACCAGGGCCGTGAGAGGAGGGGTCTGAATGACACACCAGTTACCAAAAACCAGGAGCTTGCGAGGAGATGCCTGTAGGGCACACCAGTTACCACTCTACCAGGGACTTGAAAGGACAGGCCTGGAGGACACATCATTTACTATGGAACCAGGGACATGAGAGGAAGGGCCTGTAGGGCACACCAGTTACCACTACCACACCGAGAGAGGAAATGCGTGGAGGACACACCATTTATAACTCTCCCAGGACAGTGATAGGAGGGTCCTGGAGGACACACCAGTTCCCACTCTACCAGGGGTGTGAGAAGAGGGCCCTGGATGTCACACCATTTACCATTCTCGAAGTGCTGTGAGAGGAGGGGCCTGGAGGACACACCATGTCTCACACATCCAGTGCCGTGAGAGGAGAGGCCTGAAGGATACACACAATTTACCACTCTACCAGGACCATTAGAAAGGGGCCTGGAGGACACACAGCATTTACCACTCTACCAGGGCCGTGAGAGGAGTGGCCTGGAGGACACACCAGTTACCACTCTACCAGGGCCATGAGAGGAGAAGCTTGAAGGACACACCTTTTCCCACTCTACCAGGGGCATGAGAGGAGGGGTCTGGAGGAGACTCCAGTTACCACTCTACCAGGGACTTGAGAGAAGAGGTGTGGAGTACACCCCATTTACCACTCTACCAGGACCGTGTTAGGAGAAGCCTTGAGAACTCACAATTTACCATTCTATAAGGATCAATAAAAGTGGCCTGGAGGACACAGCATTTACCACACTACCAGGGTCGTGAGAGGAGAGGCCTGGAGGATGCATCATTTAACACCCTACCAGGGCTGTAAAAGGAGGGGCCTTGAGGTCACATAATTTACCACTCAACCAGGGCCCTGAGAAGAGTGGCCTTGAGGATACACCAGTTACCACTCTACCAGGGCCATGAGAGGAAGTGCCTGTAGGACACACCAGTTACTACTCGACCAGGTGCATTACAGGAGGGACCTGGAGGACATACCAATTAAAACTATACCAGGGCTGTGAAAGGGGGGCCCTGGAGGACACACAAGTTACCACTCAACCAGGGCTGTGCGAGGAGACACCTGGAGTAAACACCATGTCCCACTCTACCAGAGCCATGAGAGAGGCCTGAAGGACACACCTTCCCAGGGCTTTGTGAGGAGAGGACTGGAGGTGCACCTTTACCACTCTCCAAGTGCTGTGAGGTGAGGGGCATTGAGGACTCACCATTTCCCACTCTTCCAGGGCCATGTGAGGAGGGGCCTTGAGGACACAACATGTTCCACACTTCCAGGGCCATGAGAGAAGCCTGGAGGACACAATTTACCGCTCTACCAAGACCATGAGAAAGGGGCCTGGTGGACACAGCATTTACCACTCTACCAGGGCCATGAGAGTTTGGCCTGGAGGCCATACCAGTTACCACTCTACCAGGGCTGAGAGAGGAGGAACCTGGAGGATACACCAGTTACTACTCTTCCATGGCTGTGAAAGGTGGGGCATAGTGGACACACCATTTACCAGTCTACCAGGGCTGTGAGAGGAAGGGCCTGGAGGACATACCATTTCCCACACTACCTGAGCCGAGAGATGTTGGGCCTGAAGGACACATCATTTACTACTTACCAGGGCCATAAGAGGATGGGACTGAAGGACACACCAGTTACCAAAAAACAGGAGCTTGAGATGAGAGGCCTGGAGGACACACCATTTACAACTATACCAGGGCTGTGAGAGGAGGGGCCTGAAGGACACACCACTTCCCACACTACCTGGGTGGTAAGATGTGCAGCCTCAAGGACACATCATTTACCACTCTACAGTGCTGCTAGTGGAGCATTCTGGAGAACACACCAGTTATCACTCTACCAAGGGCTTGAGAGGAGAGACCTGGAGGACACATCATTGACCATGGAACCTCGGCCATGAGAGGCAGGGCCTGTAGGGCACACCAGTTACCACTCTACCATGGGCATGAAAGGAGGGGCCTGGAGGACACACCATTAACCACCTTTCCAGGGCCATGAGAGGACAGTTCTGGAGGACACACCCCTTACCACTCTCCAAGAGCCATGAAAGGAGGCGCCTGGAGGACACACCAGTTACCATTCTTCCAGGGCCATGAGTGGAAGGTCCTGGAGGACACACCAGTTAACACCTATCGGGGCCGTGAAAGGAGAGTTCTGGAGGACACACCATTTACCTCTCTCCAAGAGCCGTTAGAGGAAGCACCTGGAGGACATACCAGTTACCACTCTTCCACTCCTGTGAGCGTAGGGGTATGGAGGACACACACTTACCACTCTCATACAGCCGTGAGAGAAGTGGCCTGGAGGACACACCATTTAACCACTCTAACAGAGACATGAGAGGAGGGTCCTGGAGGACACACCACTTACCACTCTACTAGGGCTGTGAGCGGAGGGGCCCAAAGGACACACAATTTACCACTCTATCATGTCTGTAAGAAGAGAGGACTGTAGGACAGACCAGTTACCTCTCTACCAGGGCCGGGAGAAGAGGGGCCTGGAGGACACACAATTTACTACTCTACCAGGACTGTGAGAGTAGTGGCCTGGGGGACATACTAGTTACCACTCTACCAGGGCCATGAGAGGAGGGGCCTTGAAGACACACCATTTCCCACATTACCTGGGATGTGAGATGTGGACCATGGAGGACAGACCACTTACCACTCTACCAGGGGCATGAGAGGAGAGGCCTGGAGGACACACTGTTTACCACTCTACCAGGGTCATGAGAGGAGGGGTCTCGGGGACACACCAGTTACCTCTCTAACAGGGCTGTGAGAGGAGGTTCCTAGAGGACACACCAGTTACCACTCTACCAGGGCTGTGAGAGGAGCGGCCTGGAGGACACACCATGTCCCACACTTCCATGGCCATGAGACGAGAGGCCTGGAGGACACTCAGTTTACCACTCTACCAGGACCATTAGAAATGGGCCCTGAGGACACAGAATTTACCACTCTACCAGGGTCGTGAGAGTAGTGGCCTCTAGGACACAACAGTTACCACTCTACCAATGCCGCCTCAGGAGGAGCCAGAAGAACACACCATTTCCCACACTGCCTGGGATGTGTGATGTGAGGCCTAGATGACACACCACTTATGACCCTACCAGGAGCTTGAGAGGAGAGCCCTGAGGACATACCATTTACCACTCTCCCAGGGCTGTGAGATGTGCCAACTGGAGGACACCAGATTTATCACCTTCCCAGGGCCGTGAGAGCAGAGGCTTGGAGGTCACACCATTTACCACTCTCCAAGGGCCATGAGAGGAGGAGCCTGGAGGACATACCAGTTACAACTCTACCAGGGATGCGAGAGTAGGGTTCTTAACTACACACCATTTCCCACACTATCTGGGACATGGGATGTGTGTCCTGGAGTACACACCACTTACCACTCTACCAGGGCATGAGAACAGGGGCCTGGAGGGACTCCAGTCACCACTCTACCAGTGCTGTGAAAGGAGGGGCCTGGAGGACACACCAGTTACCACTCTACCATGTCCAGGAGAGGAGGGGCCTGAAGAACACACCATTTACCACACAACCAGGGACGGGAGATGAGGTGTCTGGAGGACTCACACTTACCACTCTACCAGCGGCTTAAGAGGAAAGGACTCGAGGACACACCATTTACCACTCTACCTTGGCCATGAGAGGAGGAGCCTGGAGGACACACAAGTTACTTTCCTACAAGGGGCATGAGAGTAGTGGCCTGGAGGACACACCATTTACCGCTCTAACAGGGCCATGATAGGAGGGACCTGGAGGACACACCATTTACCATTCCACCAGGGCCTTAAGTGGAGTGGCCTGTAGGATACACCAGTTACCAACCTACCAGGGGCGTGAGAGGAGAGGCCTGGCTGACACACCATTTGCCAACTACCTGGGACATGACATGTGGGGCCTAGAGGACACACCACTTCTCACTCTACCAGGGGCTTGAGAGGAGTGGCCTGGAGGACACACCATTTACCACTCTACCAGGGCTGTGAGATGTGGGGCCTGGAGGACACAACATTTACATCTCAACCAGGGTTTTGAGAGGATGGGTCTGGAGGACACACCATTTAATAGTCTAACATGGCTGTGAGAGGAGGGGCCTGTAGTACACATAATTTACCACTCTACAAGGGCCAAAAGAACAGTGGTCAGAAGGACACACCATTTACCACTCTACCAGGGCCGTGAGAGGAGGGACCTCTAGGACACACCAGTTACCACCCTACCAGGGGCATGAGAGGAGGGGCCTGAATTGAACACCATTTCCCATGGTACCTGGTACACGAGATGTGCAGCCTGGAGGACATATCAGTTACCACTCTACCAGGGCCGAGAGAGGAGAGGCCTGGAGGACACACCATTTACCACTCCACCAGTTCCATGAGAAGAGGGGCCTGTAGTCACACCAGTTTTTACTCTACCAGAGACTTGAAAGGAGAGGTGTGGAGTACACACCATTTAGCACACTACCAGGCCCGTGATAGGAGAGGCCTTGAGGACACACAATTTACTACTCTACCAGGACCATTAGAAAGGGGTCTGGAGGACACAGCATTTACCACTCCACCAGGGTGGTGACAGGTATGGCCTGGAGGACACACCATGTCCCACACTACCAGGGCCATTAGAGAAGGGGCCTTGAGGATACACCAGTTGCCACTCTACCAGTGCCGAGATAATAGGGGCATGCAGGACAAACCAGTTACCACTCTACTAGCATCGTGAGAGGAGGGGCCTGAGGGACACATTTCCCACACTACCTGTGATGTTAGATGTGGGGCTTGGAGGACACACCACTTACCACTCTACCGAGGGCTTGAGAGGAGAGGCCTGGAGGGCACACCATTTACCATCTACCCGGGCCGTGAGAGGAAGTGCCTGTAGGACACACCAGTTACCACTCTACCAGGGTTGTGAGAGGAGAGGCCTGGAGGACACACCAGTGACCATTTTTCAAATGCCATCAGAAGAGGGGCCTGGAAGAAACACCTGTTACCACTCTACCAGGGCCATGAGAGGATTCTGGAGGAGACACCATTTACCACTCTCCCAGGACTATGAGATGAAGGGACAGGAAGGTGACAACATTTACCACTCTACCAGATCCATGAGATGTGGAGTTTGGAGGACCTTCTCAGGGCCGTGAGACGAAGGGACTAGAAGGACACAGCATTTACCACTTTACCAGGGCTGTGAGAGAAGGGGCTTGAAGGACACACCAGTGATCTCTTTACCACAGCCATGACAGGAGGGGCCTGGAGGACACACCAGTTACCACTCTACCAGGGCCGCGAGAGGAGGGGCAAGGAGGAAACACCATTTACCACTCTTCCAGGGGTGAGAGAAGAGAGGCCTGAGGGACACACCAGTTATCACTCTACCAAGGCCGTGAGAGCAGGGGCCTGGAGGATACACCAGTTACCACTCTACCTGGGGCTTGAGAGGAGAGGTCTGGAGGACACACCATTTATCACTTTGCCAGGGCCTTGAGAGGAGGGGCCTGGAGGATACACCATTTACCACTCTACCAGGGAAGTGAGAGGAATGGCCTGGAGGACAAACCAGTTACCACTCTACCAGGGCCATGAGAAGAGGCTTCTGGAGGACACACCTGTTACCACTCTACCAGGGTCCAGAAGGACACACCATGTTTCACACTACCAGGGCCATGAGAGTAGAGGCCTCAATGACACACCATTTACCACTAACCAGGGACATGAGAGGAGTGGCCTGGAGGACACACCATTTAACACTGTCCCAGAGCAGTGAGAGGAGTAGTCTGCAGGACACACCATTGACCACTCTACCAGGTCTGTGAGATATGGAGCCTGGAGGACACACAATTTACCACTCTACAAGGGCGAAAGTGGAGAGGAGGGGCCTGGAGGACACAGGATTTACCACTCAATCAGGGCCATGAGAGGAGGGGCCTCTAAGACACACCAGTTACCACCCTACCAGGGCCATGAGAGGAAGGGCCTGGAGGACATACCAGTTACCACTCTACCAGGGCCGTGAGAGGAGAGGCCTTAATTAAACACCATTTCTCACTGTCCCTGGTACATGAGATATTCAGCCCAGAGGACATACCAGTTACTACTCTACCAGGGCTGAGAGAGGAGTGGCCTGGAGGACACACAATTTACCACTCCACTAGGCTGTGAGAGGTAGGGCCTGTAGGACACACCAGTTACCACTCTACCAGAAGCATGACAGGAGAGGCTTGGAGGACACACCAGTTACCACTGTACCAGGGCTGTGAGAAGCAGGGCCTGGAGGACACACCAGTTATCACTCTACCATGGTCATGAGAGGTGGGGAATGAAGGTCACACCAGTTACCACTCCATGAGGGGCGTAAGTGGAGTGGCCTGGAGGACACACCATTTACCACTGTAACAGTGCCCTGTTAGGAAGGGCCTGGAGGATACACCATTTACAATTGTACCAGGTCTGTGAGATGTAGGGCCAGGTGGACACACCATTTACCACCCTCCACAGGCCATGCGATGAGAGGCCTGGTGTGCACACCCTTCACAACTCTCCTAGGGCCATGCTATCAGGGCAGTGAGAGGAAGGGTCTGAAGGACACACCATTTACCACTCTACTATGACCATGAGAGTAGTGGCCTGGAGAACACACCATTTACCACTCCATCAGGGCCATGAGAGGAGGGGTCTATAGGACACATCAGTTACCACCATACCAGGGGTGTGAGATGAGAGGCCTTGAGGACACACCAGTTACCACTCTTTCAGGGCCATGAGAAGAGAGGCCTGGAAGACACACCAGTTACCACTCTACCGAAGCGTGAGAAGAAGGGCTTAAATTCCACACCATTTCCCACTCCACCTGGTCCGGGAGTTGTGGGGCCTGGAGGACAAAACAGTTACCACTCTACCAGGGGTGTGAGAGGAGAGGCCTGGAGGGCACACCATTTACCACTCCACATGGGCCGTGAAAGGAAGGGTCTTTGGGACACACCAGTTACCACTTTACCAGGGGTGTGAGAGGAGGTGCCTGGATGACACACCAGTTACCATTCTACCTGGACCATGAGAAGAGTGTCCTAGAGGACACTCTACCACTCCACCATTGTCATGAGAGGTGGGGTCTGGAGGACACAGAAGTTACCACTATACCAGAGCCGATAGAGGGGGGGCCAGGAGGACACACTATTTTTCACTCTACCAGGGCCATGACAGTAGGGGCTTGGGGGATGCACCATTTACCACTGTACCAGTGACGTAAAAGGAGGGGCCTGAAGGACATACCATTTACCACTCTACCAGGGCCAGGAGAGGAGGGGCCTTGATGACACAATATTTACCACTCTACCAGAGCCAGGAGAGGCAGGGCCTGAAAGATCCACCATTTCACACACTACCTGGGACATGAGATGTGGGACCAGGAGGACACACCACTTGCCACTTGACAAGGGGCTTGAGAGGAGAGGCCTGGAGGACACACCATGTAACACATACAGGCCCGTGAGAGGAGAGGCCTGGAGGACACATAAGTTACCACTCTAATAGGACCATTAGAAAGGAGCCTGGAGGACACAGCATTTACCACTCTACCAGGGCCGTGAGAGGAGGGGCCTGGAGGACACAGGATTTACCACTCTACCAGGGCCAAGAAAGGAGGGTCTTGAGGTCACACAATTTACCTCTCTACCAGGGCCGTGAGAGATGGGGCCTGTAGCATACACCATTTGCCACACTACCAGGTCCGTGAGAGTAGGGCCATGGAGGACACAACAGTTACCAGTCTACCAGGGCCGTGAGAGAAGGGGACTGAAGGCACACCATTTCCCACACAACCTGGGACGTGAGATGTGGGGCCTGGAGGGGACACCACTTACCACTCTACCAGGGGCTTGAGAGGAGAGGCCTGGAGGACACACCAGTTACCACTCTCCAAGGGCCATGAAAGGAGGGGCCTGGAGGATACATGAGTTATGACTACCAGGGCCGTGAGAGAGAAGGGTCTGGAGAACGCAACACTTACCACTCTACTAGGGCTGTGAGATGAAGGGCCTTGAGGACACTACATGTTCCACACTTCCAGGGCCATGAGAGAAGAGGCCTGGAGGTCACACAATTTACCACTCTAATAGGATCATTAGAAAGAGGCCTGGAGGACACAGCATTTACCACTCAACCAGGTCCATGAATGGAGTGACCTGGAGGACACACCATTTACCACTCTACCACAGGCGTGAGAGGAGTACCTGGAGGACATAACATGTCCCACACTTCCAGGGCCGTGAGACGTGAGGCAGGGAGGACACACTATTTACCACTCTACCAGAGTCGTGAGAGGAGGGGCCTGGAGGACACACCATATCCCACACTGCCAGGGCTGTGAGGGGAGAGGCCTGGAGAACACACAATTTACCACTCTACCTGGAGCTGTGAAAGGAGGGGCCTGGAGGATACGAGAGGTGGGGCCAGACGGACACACCATTTCCTACACTACCTTGGACGTAAGATGTGGGGCATGGAGGACACACCACTTGCCACTCTACCAGGGGCTTGAGAAGAGAGGCCTGGAGGAAACACAATTTACCACTCTACAAGGGCCACGAGAGGACGTGCGCACAGGACACACTATTTACTACTCCACCAGGGCTGTGAGAAGAGGGTCCTGTAGACATGCCAGTTACCACTTTACCAGGGGTGTGAGTAGAGAGGTTTGGAGGACACATCAGTTACCACTCTACCAGGGGCTTGAGAGGAGAGGCCTGGATGACACACCATTTACCACTCCACCAGGGCCGTGAGAAGGATGGCCTGTAGACATGCCAGTTACCACTCTACCAGGGGTATGAGAAGACAGGCTGGAGGACACCTCAGTTACCACTCTACAATGGCTGTAAGAAGAGGGGCCTGGAGGGAACACACCAGTTACCACTCTACCAGGGCCAGGAGCAGAGGGGCATGATGGACACATAAGTTACAACTCTACAAAGGCCATGAGAGTAGTGGCCTGGAGGACACACCAGTTATCACTCTATCAGTGCCGTGAGAGGAGTGGCCTGAAGGACACACCGTTTCCCACACTACCTGGGACGTGAGATGTGGGGCATGTGGGATACACTACTTACCACTCTACCAGGGGCTTGGGAGGAGAGGCCTGGAGGAAACACCATTTACCACTATTCAACGGAAGAAAGAGGAGGGCCCTGGAGGACACACCAGTTACTTCTCTAACAAGGCCACGAGTGGACTGGCCTGGAAGACACACCACTTACCACTCTACCAGGGCTGTGAGAGGAGGGGCCTTGAGGACACACCATGTCCCCACACTTCCATGGCTGAGAAGAGGGCCTGAAGGACACACCATTTCCCACACCACCAGAGACATGAGATGTGGGCCCTGGAGGACACACCACTTACCACTCTACCAGGGGCATGTGAGAGAGGCCTGGAGGACATACTGTTTACCACTCTAATAAGACCATTAGAAAGGGGTCTGGAGGACACAGCATTTTCCACTCTACCAGGGCTGTGAGAGGAGGGGCCTGGAGGACACACCAGTTACCACTCTACCAGGGTTGTGACAGGAGTGGCCTGGAGGACACACCATGTCAAACACTTCGGGGACTTGAGTGGAGAGGCCTGTAGGACACACAATTTACCACTCTTCCAGGACCATTAGAAAGGGGCCTGGAGTACTTCCGGTTAAGATGGCAGCGTAGGCACCATGACAAAGCAGCCTAGGGGGGAAAAAAGACCAAAAATACTCAGCAAAACACACTTTTACTAAAAAGTGAGGTTAATAGGAATTTGAAACAGCAATGGAGAAGTAGAAGAGATTCAGAGCATCCAGAGCCTGCACAGGCCGGCAAAAGCAGCCCCGGCAGGTCCACCAACAGCGGCAGCAGAAGTGCACCAGAAAGCCGCCAGGCTCAGCTCGAGCCGCAGGAAAAGCCAGGTGAGGGCCACTCACACCAGAGCTCTCTGCAAACTCTAGAAACATGAAGGGAGAGTGGCAGTGAACAACGGAGGAGCAGATCACAAGGTAGAAGAACACATGGAACAGCGAGAGAACTAGAGCAGCTGCAGTTCCCTCCCCTCCCCAACTCCTGTGCCCAGCTCCAGCAAACATAGCAGCAGTCCTGGGACCGGCCACACCAACCTGAGCCGACAGTGGGACCCAAGCAGGATCAGAGTCCAGCAGCAACATCAGTGGCTGCAGCACCAGCAACAGCGGCCCCAGCGGCAGCAGATCCAGCAGCGGCAGCAGTGCCAGATCCAGCAGCAGCAGCTTCAACTGTAGCAGTGGCGGTTCCAGCAGGAGCAGCTACAGCAGCAGCAGCAGCGGTGGATCCAGAAGTAGCAGCAGCTTCAGCAGCAGCAGTAGCAGCTCCAGCAGCGGGGGTGCTGATCTGCAAGGCCACAGTTGCCAGGCTCGGTTTGCCCCACAGGAAAAGCCACTGCCCAGCAACAGAAATCAGAACAGCAGCCCAATGACCCAGCCAGCAACTTGACTGAGACCAAAACCATCCAAAAAGGTAACTGAGATTGTACCAGGGAAGTGTCTCACTTGGTCACAAACTGACTTGGATCCCTCAACAGACCAGAAATTGTAACCTCTTTGTTGATAGAGGATCTGGTTGTTAAAATAACTACTCTTGCATTAATACTCGGTGCTATTTTTGATTGAATGTGTACAGTGTATAGTACAATTTTAGAATCTACCTGTATTTTATTCTACTCAGCCTGCTTGAATACTCCCATAGCAGGGAAACTCAACTCCTAGAAACACCTTTGTAGATACCCTGAGAGTCTTAAGAGCCACATCTAACACCTTAAGCTCCTACCATGAAGATATATAACATCAAATCAATTGATACAGCTAAAAATACCCAGCTAGCTAGAAAATCCAAGCATTAACTTAATCCAAAATGCAAAAATATATACATTATAACACAAGAAACAATAAAAATCAAGACAATATAAATCCATCTAAAAGTGTTAATGCATCAGAAATGACCTCCAGTGAGAACGAGTTAGAGGAAATGCCTGAGAAAGATTTCAAAAGAATGATTGTAAATATGTTCAAAGAAGTCAAAGAACAAATCAAAGGAATCAAAGAGGAAATCAAAGACGCAGGATGCCAATTTAATGAAATAAAGAAGGCAATACAAGACATAAATAAGGAAATAGAAATAATAAAGAAATACAAGTCAGAATTACTAGCAATGAAGAACACAGTTAATGAAATAAAAATCTCTGTAGAAAGTCTCACCAGTAGAATGGATGAAAGAGAGGATAGAATATCTAAGCTAGAAGACCAGGTGGCAGATCTAATACAGTCCAACAAAGAGAAAGACAAACATATAGAAAAGTATAAGTGGGAATTTCAAGATATTTGGGACACTATGAAAATATCAAATAGAATTCAGGGCATAGTAGAAGTTGAACAATTCCACTCCAAGGCCATAGTAGGCATCTTCAACAAAATCATAGAAAAAAGCTTCCCTCAAATTGGGAAAGAGGTGCCAATGCAGATACAGGAAGCCTTTAGAACACCAGCCAGACAAAACCTGGAAAGAACCTCTCCTCGCCTCTCCTCTCCATATTATAATCAAACTACCAAACACACAAACAAAAGAAAAAGTATTGAAAGCAGTTAGAGAGAAAAATCAAGTTACCTACAAAGGCAAGCCCATAAGGATTACAGCAGATTATTCAACACAAACTTTAAAAGCCAGAAGGGCTTGGAGTGATGTATTCCAAGTTCTGAAAGATAACAACTGTCAACCAAAGTTACTTTATTCTGCAAAGCTATCCATTCAAATAGACGTAGAAATACGGTCATTCCATGACAAAAGCAGGTTAAAGGAGTATTTGAAGACAAAACCAGCTCTACAGAAAATACTTGAAAGAATCCTCCACACTGAAGAAAAGGAAAAGCACACATATAAGGAACCTGGAAAAAGCAAGCAATACTCAAATATTAGTTAACACAAGAGAGCAAAGGTAGAAACGGAACCACACACAGAAAAAAAAAAGGCAAACATAAATAAACACCATTCAATAATATCTCAATATCAACGGCCTCAATGCCCCAACCAAAGGATATAGATTTGCAG
The DNA here is from genome assembly GCF_020740685.1 of Jaculus jaculus. Classification (NCBI taxonomy): domain Eukaryota; kingdom Metazoa; phylum Chordata; class Mammalia; order Rodentia; family Dipodidae; genus Jaculus; species Jaculus jaculus. Next base: position 96,724,346 of record NC_059106.1, on the reverse strand, counting down.
ACTGGGTTAAAAAGCAGGATCCTAAAATTTGTTGTCTCCAAGAAACTCACCTTTCTACAAAGGATAGACATTATCTTAGTGTGAAAGGTTGGAAAACGGTGTTTCGAGCAAATGGGCCTAGAAAACAAGCAGGGGTTGCTATCCTAATATCTGACAAGGTAGACTTCAGTCCAATGTTAGTCAAGAAAGATAAGGAAGGTCACTTTATATTGATTAAGGGCAGACTCAACAGGAGGACATTACAATCATAAACATATATACACCTAACATGGGGGCTTCAAATTCATCAAACAAACACTATTAGAACTAAGGTCACAGATAACACCAAACACAGTGGTGGTGGGTGACTTTAACACCCAACTCTCATCAATTGACAGGTCATTCCAGGAAAAAATAAACAGAGAGGCATCTGGACTAAATGAGATCATAGAAGGAATGGACCTAACAGCTATACACAGGACATTTCATCCTTATGCTACAGAATATACTTTCTTTTCAGCAGCACATGGAACATTCTCTAAAATAGACCATATATTAGGACACAAAGCAAATCTTAAGAAATTCAGGAAAATTGAAATAATTCCTTGCATTCTATCTGACCACAATGGAATTAAACTAAAAATCAGTAATAAGAAAGGCTATAGAGCATACACAAAATCATGGAAACTAAACAATACACTACTAAATGATGAATGGGTCAATGAAGAAATCAAGAAGGAGATCAAAAAGTTTATAGAGTCAAACGATAATTAGAGCACAACATTCCCAAATCTCTGGGACACAATGAAGGCAGTTCTAAGAGTTAAATTTATAGCCTTAAGTGCCCATATTAAGAAACTAGAAAGGTCGCAAGTAAACGACCTAATGCTTCACCTTAAAACCTTGGAAAAAGAAGAACAAGGCAAACCAAAAATCAGTAGACGGGAAGAAATAATAAAGATTAGGGCAGAAAATAATGAAATAGAAACAAACAAACAAACAAAAATCCAAAGAATTAATGAAACAAAGAGTTGGTTCTTTGAAAGGATAAACGAGATTGATAAACCATTACCAAATCTGACCAAAAGAAAGAGAGAATAGACACAAATTAATAAAATCAGAGATAAAAAAGGTAACATCACAACAGATTCCAGAGAAATTTAAAAAATCAGGGACATACTATAAAAGCATATACTCCAGAAAGTATGTAAACCTGAAAGAAATGGATAAGTTCCTTGATGTATATAACCTACCTAAATTAAATCAAGATGAGGTTAATAACTTAAATAGACCTATAACAAGCATAGAGATCCCATCAGTTATCAATAATCTCCCAACTAAAAAAAAGCCCAGGCCCAGATAGTTTCACTGTTGAATTTTACCAGACCTTCAAGGATGAGCTACCACCATTGCTTCTTAAGCTTTTCCATAAAATAGAAAAAGAAGAAATTCTACCAATCTCCTTCTATGAAGCCAGCATCACCCTGACACCAAAACTAGGCAAAGATAGAACAAAAAAAGAAAATTACAAACCAATCTCCCTCATGAACATAGATGCAAAAATTCTCAACAAAATATTGGCAAACAGAATATAAGAATATATCATACGGGCTGGAGAGATGGCTTAGCAGTTAAGTGCTTGCCTGTGACGTCTAAGAACTCCGGTTCGAGGTTCGATTCCCCAGGACCCACGTTAGCCAGAAGTACAAGGGGGTGCACGCATCTGGAATTCATCTGCAGTGGCTGGAAGCCCTGGCTCATCCATTCTCTCACTCTCTCTGCCTCTTTCTCTGTCTTTCACTCTCAAATAAATAAATAAAAATAAACCAAAAAAATTTTTTTAAAAAAAGAATGTATCATAAAGATCATTCACCCTGACCAAGTAGGCTTTATCCCAGAGATACAGGGATGGTTTAATATACGCAAATCTATAAATGTAATACATTATATAAATGGACTGAAGGACAAAAATCACATGATCATCTCATTAGACGCAGAGAAAGCGTTCTACAAAATCCAACATCCCTTCATGATAAAAGTCTTACAGAGACTGGGAATAGAAGGAACATATCTCCATATAATAAAAGCTATTTATGACAAGCCTACAGCCAACATATTACTAAATGGGGAAAAACTGGAAGCTTTTCCACTAAAATCAGGAACAAGACAAGGGTGTCCACTGTCCCCACTTTTATTTAATATAGTTCTGGAAGTCTTAGCCATAGCAATAAGGCAAGAGACACACATAAAAGCTATACAAATTGGAAAGGAAGAGATCAACTTATCATTATTTGCAGATGACATGATTCTATACATAAAGGACCCTAAAGACTCTACTAGCAAACTGTTAGAACTGATTAAAAACCTACATCCATGTAGCAGGATACAAAATAAATACACAGAATTCAGTAGCCTTCATATATGCTAACAAGAAACACACAGAGGATGAAATCAGAGACTCACTCCCATTCACCATTGCATCAAAAAAAAAAAAATGTACCTTGGAATAAACCTAACCAAGGAAGTAAAGAATCCTTAAAATGAGAACTTTAAAACACTCAAGCGAGAAATTGCAGAAGACACTAGAAAGTGGCAAACCATCCCTTGTTCCTGGATTGGAAGAATCAATATTGTGAAAATGGCAATCTTACCAAAAGCAATCTAAACATTTAATGCAATCCCCATCAAATTTCCAAAGGCATTCTTCATGGGAATAGAAAAAACAATCAAAAAATTCATTTGGAATCACAAAAAACCTCAAACATCTAAAATAATACTGAGCAACAAAAATACGGCTGGTGGTATCACCATAACTGATTTTAACCTATACTACAGAGCCATAGTAACAAAATCAGCGTGGTACTGGCACAAAAGCAGACATGTAGATCAATGGAACAGAGGACCCAGATATAAGTATAGGTAGCTATAGCCACCTAATATTTGACTAAAATGCCAATAATACTCATTGGAGAAAAGACAGCCTGTTCAACAAATGGTGTTGGGAAAACTGGATATGTATCTGTAGAAGGATGAAAATAGATTCTTCCCTCTCTCCATTCAGAAGAATTAAGTCCAAATGGATTAAAGACCTTAACATCAGACCTGAAATTCTGAAAGTGCTACAGAAAAAAGTAGGGGAAACCCTTCAACATACTGGTCTTGGCAAAGACTTTCTGAATACAACCCCAATTGCTCAGGCAATAAAACCACAGATTAATCACTGAGACCTCATGAAATTACAATGATTTGCACAGCAAAGGACACAGTGAAAAAAGCAAAGAGGCAACCTACAGAATGGGAAAAAAATCTTTGCCAGCTATATATCTGATAGAGGATTAATATCTAGGATATACAAAGAACTCAAACATTTACCACTCTACCAGGGCCAGGAGAGGAGGGGGATGGAGGACACACCAGTTATCACTTTACCAGGAATGTGAGAGGAGGGGCCTGGAAGACATACTAGTTACCACTCTACCAGAGCCATGATAGAAGGGGCCTGGAAGACACACCATTTGCCACTCTACCAGGGGCATGAGAGGAGAGGCCTGGAGGACAAACCGTTTACCTTTTTACCACGGCCGTGAGAGGAAGGGGCTGGAGGACACAGAAGTTACAACTCGACCAGGGCTGTGAGAGGAGGGGTCTGCAGTACACACCATTTACCAGTCTTCCATGGCCGTGTGAGGCAGGGCCTGGAGGACACACCAGGGTTGTGAGAGCAGGGGCTTGAAGGAAATACCATTTCTCAGCCTACCTGGGCTGTGAGATGTGGGGCCTGGAGAACACACCACTTACCATTCTCCCAGGGCCATGGGAGGAAGTGGCTGGATGACACACCAGTTACAACTCGAACAGGGCCATGAGAGTAAGGGCCTGGAGGACACACCATTTACGACTCTACCAGGTCCATGACAGGAGGGGTCTGGAGTACACTCCATTTACCAGTCTACCATGTCCGTGAAAGGTAGGGCCTGGAAGACACACCATTTCCCACTCTCCCAGAGCCATGACAGGAAGTGGCTGGAGGACACACCAGTTACCACTCAAGCAAGGCTGTAAGAGGAGGGGCCTGGGGGAAACATCAGTTACCACTCTACCAGGGCCATGAGAGGAGTGGCCTGGAGTACAAAACATTTCCACTCTCCCAGGGCCGTGAGAGGCGAGGCCTGGAGGACACACCATTTACCACTCTACCATGCCTGTGAGATGTGGGACCTAGACAACATATAATATAAAACTCTACCAGGGCTGTGAGAGGAGGGGTCTGGAGGACATACCATTTACCACTCTACTATGGATGTGAGGTGTGGGAACTATAGGACATACCCTTTACCACTCTAACAGGGCTGTGAGTGGAGTGCCTTGGAGGATACTCCATTTACCACTCTACCAGGGTTGTGAGAGATGGGTGCTGGAAGACACATGATTTCCCACTCTATCAGGGCTGAGAGAGGAGGGGCCTGGAGGACACACTATTTCCCACTCTACCAGGGCCGTGAGAAGAGTGGCCAGGGGAAATAGCATTACCACTCTTTGACTGCCTAGAGAGGTGGGGCCTTGAGGCCACACCAGTTACCATTCTACCAGGGGCAGGGGAAGAGAGGCCAGGGGAAACCGCATTTACCACTCTATCAGGGCCATGAGAGAGGGACCTGGAGGACACACCATTTACCACTTTACCAGGGCCATGAGATGTGGGGCCAGGAGGACACACCATTTATTAGACTCCCAGAGGAGAGGCCTGGAGGACAAACCATTTACCACTGTAATAGGGCCATGAGAAGAGTGTCCTGAAGGACACACCATTTACCACTCTACCATGGCCAAGAGAGGAAGGGTCTAGAGGCACAACAGTTACTACTCTACCAGGGCCATGAGAAGAGTGGCCTGGAGGATGCAAAATTTACCACTAACCAGGGCCATGTAGGTGGGGCCTGGTAGAAACACAATTAACACTCCATCAGGGCTGTGAGAGTGGAGTCCTGGAGGAAACACCAGTTATTACTCTACCAGGGATGTGATAGGAGGGGTGTGGTGGACAAACCATTAACCACTCTACCAGGGGCTTGAGAAGACAGGAATGGATGACACAACATTTACAACTCTAACAGGGCCGTGAGAGGATGGCCCTGGAGGACACACCAGTTACCATTCTACTAGGACCGTGATTGGAGGAGCATGGAGGACACACCAGTAAACAGTCTACCAGGGCCTTGAAAGGGGGGGTTCAGAGGACACACCAGGTTCCACTCTACCAGGGCCATGAGAAGAAGGGGCTAGAAGACACACCAGTTACCACTGTACCAGGGCTGTGAGTGGAGAAGCCTGGAGGACATACCAGATACCACTCTACCAGGGACGTGACAGGAGGTGCCTGAAGGTCACACCATTTACCACTTTACCAGGGTTGTGAGAAGAGAGGCCTGGAGGACACACCATTTACAATTCTCTCAGGGCTGTGAGAGGAACAGGCTGGAGGATACACCAGTTACCAGTCTACCAGAGGCATGATAGAAGGAGCCTGGAAGACACACCATTTACCACTCTACCAGGGGCGTGAGAGGAGAGGCCTGGAGAACACACCATTTCCCACTCTACCACTGCAGTGAGAGGAATTGCCTGGAGGACACACCAATTACAACACAACCAGGGCCATGAGAGTAAAGGCCTAGAGGACACACCAGTTACCACTCTACCAGGGATGTGACAGGAGGTGCCTGAAGGTTACACCATTTACCACTTTCCCAGGCTCATGAGAGGAGAGGCCTGGAGGACACACAAGTTACCAGTCTACCAGAGGCATGATAGAAGGGGCCTGGAAGACACACCATTTACCACTCTACCAGAGCCTTGTAAGGAAGGGGCTGGCGGACTAACCAGTTATCACTCTATCAGGGCCATGATAGAAGGGACTTGGAAGACACACCATTTACCTCTCTACAAGGGCCTTGAGAGTAGAGACCAGGAGGACATACCATTTACCACTCTCCCTGGGCCATGAGAGGTGGGGCCAAGAGGACACTCCAGTTATCACTCTACCATGGTTGTGAGAGTAGAGGCCTGGAGGACACACTATTTCCCACGCTACTACACCTGTGAGAGGAGAAGCATAGAGAACACACCAGTTACCATGCTACCAGGGCCATGGGAGGAGAGGCCTGGAGGATACACCATTTACTACTCTACCAGGGCCATGAGAGGAGTGCCATGGAGATACTCCATTTACCTCTCTACCAGGGACATGAAAGATGGGTACTGGAAGACACATGATTTCCCACTCTACCAGGGCCGACAGAGGAGGGGCCTGGAGGACACACTATTTCCCACCCTACCAGGGCTGTGAGAGGAGTGGCCAGGGGAAACAGAATTTACCATTCTATGATGGCTGAGAGAGGTGGGGCTTTGAGGCCACACCAGTTACCTTTCTTCAGGCCCATGGGAAGAGAGGCCAGGGGAAACTGCATTTACCACTCTTCCAAGGCTGTGAGAAAGGGGCCTGGAGGACACACCATTTACTACTCTCCCAGGGCTGTGAAAGGAGAGGCCTGGAGGACACACCAGTTACTACTCTACCAGGGCCTTTAGAGGAGGGGCCTTCAGGAGACACCAGTTACTCTCAACCAGAGCCATGATAGAAGGGGCCTGGGAGACACACCATGTACCACTCCACCAGGGTTGTGAGAGGGAGACTTGGAGAACACACTATTTACCACTCTCCAAGGTGCATGAGAGAAAGGGGCTGGAGGACACACCAGTTACCACTCTACCAGAGCTGTGATAGAAGGGGCTTGGAAGAAACATCATTTGCCACTCTACCAGGGGCATGAGAGGAGAGGCCTAGAGGACATACCATTAACCACTCTCCCATAGCCATGAGAGGAAGGGGCTGGAGGACACACCAGTTATCACTCTACCAGGGCCATGATAGAAGGGCCCTGGAAGACACACCATTTAACACTCTACCAGGGCCATGAGAGGTGGGGCCAAGAGGTCAGTCCAGTTATCACTCTACCACAGTTGTGAGAGTAGAGGCCTGGAGGACACACCATTTACCACGCTACCATGGCCATGAGAAGAGGGGCCTGGAGGACACACTATTTCCTACTCTCTCAGGGCCGTGAGAGGAGTGCCCTGGAGGTTACTCTATTTACCATTCTACCAGGGTCGTTTGAGATGTTCCTGGAAGACACATGATTTCCCACTCCATCAGGGCTGAGAGAGGAGGGGCCTGGAGGACACACTATTTCCCACTCTACCAGTGCCGAGAGAAGGAATGGCCAGGGGAAATAGTATTTACTACTCTACCACGGCCAAGATAGGTGGGGCCTTGAGGACACACCAGTTACCATTCTACTAGGGCCATGGGAAGAGAGGCCAGGGGAAACATCATTTACCACTCCTCAAGGGACGTGAGAAAGGGTCCTGGAGGACTCATCATTTACCACTCTATCAGGGCTGTGAGATGTGGGGCCTGGAGGACACACCATTTACTACTCTCCCAGTACCATGAGAGAAGAGGCCTTTAAGACACTCCATTTGCCGTTCTTCAAGGGGTGTGAGTGGAGTGGTCTGGAGGACACACCACTTACCACTCTACCAGGGCCCTTAGAGGAGGGGCCTAACAGAGACACCAGTTACCACTCTACCAAGGCCATGAGAGAAAGGGCCTGTGGGACAAACCAGATACCACTCTACCAGGGCCATAAGAGGAGAGGCCAGGAGGACACACCATTTACCATTCTCCTAGAACCGTGAGAGTAGGGGCCTGGAGGACACACCAGTTACCACTCTACAAGGGATGTGAGAGGAGGGACTTGAAGGAAATACCATTTCCCATGATACCTGAGCCTCAGATGTGGGGCCTGGTAGACACATAACTTACCACTCTACCAGGACCTTGAGAAGTGTGGTCTGGAGGACACACCAGTTACCAGTCTACCAGGGGCATGAGAGGAGAGGCCTGGAGAACACACCATTTCCCACTCTACCACTGCAGTGAGAGGAATTGCCTGGAGGATACACCAATTACAACACAACCAGGGCCATGAGAGTAAAGGCCTAGAGGACACACCAGTTACCACTCTACCAGGGCTGTGAGAGGAGTGGTATGGAGTACACACCATTTACCAGTCTACCATGGCCATGAGAGGTGGGGCCTGGAGGACCCACCATTTAACAGTCTCCCATGGTCGTGAGAGGAGGGGTCTGGAGGACACAAAATTTACCACTTTACTAGGGGGTGAGAGGAGTGACCTGGTGTACACATCAGTTACCATACTTCCAGGGCCATGAGAGAAAGGGCCTGTTGGAAACAAAATTTACCACTCTATCAGGGATGTGAGAGGAGAGGCCTGGAGGAAATGCCATTTACTACTTTCCCAAGGCTGTGAGAGGAGGGGCCTGTATAGCACACCAGTTACCACACTTCCAGGGCCATGAGAGGAGGGGCCTGGAGGATACACCAGTTACCTCTCTACCAGGGCCTTGAGAGAAATGGCCTTGAAGACACACCATTTACCACTCTACCAGGGCTGTGGAAAGGGCTGGAGGACACAGCAGTTATTACACTACCCAGGCCATGATAGAAAGGGCCTGGAAGACACACCATTTGCCACTCTACCAGGGCTGTGAGAGGAAGGGGCTGGAGGACACACCAGTTACCACTCTACCATTTCCATGAGAGGAGGGTCCTTCAGGACAAACCAGTTACCACTCTACTGGGGCTGTGAGAGGAGGGGCCTGGAGGACACACCAGTTACCACTGTACCAGGGCCATGAGAGGAGAGGCCTGAAGGACAAAACATTTACCATTCTCCCAGGGCTGTGAGAGGTGAGGCCTGGAAGATATTCCATTTACCATTCTACCAGGGTCATGAGAGAGGGGCCTGGGGGACACACTATTTTCCAGTCTCCCACGGACATGACAGTAGTGGCCTGGAGGACCCACCATTTACTACTCTCCCAGGGCCATGAGAGGAGAGGCCTGGAGGACACACCAGTTACCACTCTACCAGGGGCATGGGTGCAGAGGCCTGGAGAACACACCTTACCACTCTACAAGGGCCGTTAGAGGAGAGTCCTGGAGGATACACCATTTACCAGTCTCCCAGGGCCATGGGAGGAGAGGCCTGGAGGACATACCATTTACTACTCTACCAGGGTCATGAGAGATGGGTCCTGGAAGACAGACGATTTCCAACTCTACCAGGGCCAACAGTGGAGGGGACTGGAAGACACACTATTTCCTACTCTACCAGTGCCGTGAGAGGAGTGTCCAGGGGAAACAGCATTTACCACTCTACCATGGCCAAGAGAGGAGGGGCCTTGAGGACACACCACTTACCATGCTACCAGGGCCATGGGAAGAGAGGCCAGGGAAAACTGCATTTACCCCTCTACCAGGAACGTGAGAGAGGGTTCTGGAGGACACATCATTTATACTCCACCAGGGCCATGAGATGTGGGGCCTGGAGAACATATCATTTACTACTCTCCCAAGGCCAAGAGAGGAGAAGCCTGGAGGAAACACCATTTACCACTCTGCCAGGGTCATGAGAGGAGGGGCATGGAGGACACACCAGTTACTACTCTACCAGGGCCATTAGAGGAGGGGCTTGGAGCAGACACCAGTTACCACTCTACCAAGGCCGTGAGAGGTGGGGCCTGGAGGACAAACTAGTTACCACTCTGCCAGGGCCATGAGAGGAGGGGCTGGAGGACACACAATTTACCATTCTCTTAGGATCGTGATAGTAGGGCTGTGGAGGACACACAAGTTACCACTCTACAAGAGAGGTGAGAGGAGGGGCTTGGAGGAAATACCATTTCCCACTCTACCTGGGCTGTGAGATGTGATGCCTGGAAGACACACCACTTACACTCTACCAGGGCCATGAGAGGTGGGGTCTGGAGGACACACCAGTTACCACTCTACCAGAGCTGTGATAGAAGTGGCCTGGAAGACACAGCATTTACTACTCTACTAGGGGTGTGAGAGGAGAGGCCTGGAGGACACACCATTTACCACTCTTCCTGAGCCGTGAGAGGAAGGGCTGGAGGACACACCAGTTACCCCTCTCCCAGGGCCATGAGAGGAGGGGCCTAGGGGACACACCGTTTACCACTCTACCCGGGGTCATGAGAGGAAGGGGCTGGAGGACACAGCAGTTATTACTCTACCAGTGCCGTGAGTGGAGAGGCCTGGAGGACACACCATTTACCACTCTCCCAGGGCTGTGAGAGGAAGAGGCTGGAGGACACACCAGTTACCACTCTCCCAGGGCCATGAGAGGAGGGGCCTGGAGACACACCTGTTACCACTCTACCAGGGCAGTGAGAGAAGTGGCTGGAAAGACACACCATTTACCACTGTACTAGGGCCATGAGAAGAGAGGCCTGGAGGAAAGACCATTTATCACTCTCCCAGGGCCGTGATAGGAGTTCCCTGGAGGATATCCATTTACCACTCTACCAGGGTTGTGAGAAATGGGTCCTGGAAGACACACGATTTCCCACTGTACCAGGGCTGATAGAGGAGGGACCTGGAGGACACACTATTTCCCACTCTACCATGGCCGTGAGAGGAGTGGCCAGGGGAAACAGCATTTACCACTCTACATTGGCCTAGAGAGGCCACACCAGTTACCATTCTTGAGGGCCATGGGAAGAGAGTCCAGGGGAAACCACATTCACCACTCTACCAGGGACTTGAGAGAGGGGCCTTGAGGGCATACCATTTACCATTCCATCAGGGCCGTGAGGGAGGTGCCTGGAGGATGCACCACTTACCAGTCTCCCATGGTCATGACAGGACTGGTCTAGAGGAGAGAACAGTTATCACTCTACCAGGGCCATGAGAGGAGGGTCCCTGAGGACACACCATTTACCATTCTACCATGACTGTGAGAAGTGGGACCTGGAAGACATACACTTTACAACTCTACCAGGGCTGTGAGAGGAGCGGTCTCGAGGACACACCATTTCCCACTCTACCAGGGCTGTGAGAGGAGGCTACTGGTGGATACACCAGTTACCACACTACCAGGACAGTGAGAGGACAGTTTGGGTGGACACACCAGTTACCACTCTAACAGGGCCGTGAGTGGATGCTCCTAGAGGACACACCAGTTACCACTCTACCAGGGATGTAAGAGCAGGGGCCAGAAGGACAAACCATTTCCTACTCTACCTGGACCATGAGATGTGGGACCTGGAGGATATACTGTTTATCACTCTACCAGGGCTGTGAGAGGAGGACCCTGGAGGACACACCATTTCCCATTCTCCTATGGCCATGAAAGGAGTGGCCTGGAGGACACACCATTTACCACTCTACCTGGGCCAAGAGATGTGTGGCCAGGAGGACACACCATTTACTATTCTCCCATGGCCGTGAAAGGAGAGGCCTGGAGGACACACCATTTACCACTCTCCCTGGGCCATGAGAGGTGTGGCCAAGAGGATACTCCAGTTATCACTCTACCAGAGCTTTCAGAGTAGTGGCATGGAGGACACACCATTTACCATGCTACCACGGCCATTAGAGGAGTGCCCTGGAGGATACTCCATTTACTACTCTACCAGGGTCCTGAGAGATGGGTCCTGGAAGACACACAATTTCCAACTCTACCAGGGCTGACAGAAGAGGGGCCTGGAGGACACACTCTTTTCCACTCTACCACGGCCATGAGAGGAGTGGCCAGGGGAAACAGCATTTACCACTCTACCATGGCCGAGAGAGGAGGTGCCTTGAGGACACACCAATTACTATGCTACCAGAACTATGAGAAGAGAGGCCAGGGAAAACCGCATTTATCACTCTCCCAGGGCTGTGAGAGGAGAAGCCTGGAGGACACACCATTTACCACTCTAACAGGGCCGTGAGAGATGGGGTCTTGAGGAAACACCAGTTACCACTCTACCATGGCAGTGAGATGAAGGGCCTGGAGGACACACCAGTTACCTCTCTATCAGAGCTGTGAGAGGAGGGCCTGGAGGATACATCATTTCCCACACTAACCAGGGCCGTGAGGGGACAGGCCTGGAGGACACACCTGTTACCACTCTACCAGGGTAGTGAAAGGAGGGGCCTGGGGGAGACACCAGTTACCACTCTATCAGGGTGGTGAGAAGAGGGACTTGGAGGACACACCATTTACCACTCTCCCAGGGCCGTGAGAGGTGGGGCCAAGAGGACACTCCAGGTATCACTCTTCCAGGGCTGTGAGAGTAGAGGCCTGGAGGACACACCATTTACCACTCTACCACAGCTGTGAGAGGAGGGTCCTGGAGGACATACCAGTTACCACTCTACCAGGGGGGTGAGTGCAGTGGCCTGGCTGACACACCATTTACCACTCTACCAGGGCCATTAGAGGAGTGCCGTGGAGGATACTCCATATACCATTCTACCAGAGTCATGAGAGATGGACCCTGGAAGACACACGATTTCCCAATCTACCAGGGCCGAGAGAGGAGGAGCCTGGAGGACACACTATTTCCCACTCAACCAGGGCCATGAGAGGAGGGGTTTGACGGAAATACCATTTCCCACTCTACCTGGACCATGAGATGTGGAGTCTGGAGGACACACCAGTTACCAGTTTACTGTTGGCGTGAGAGGAGAGGCCTGGAGGACACACCATTTCCCATTCTACCATTGCAGTGACAGGAATTGCCTGGAGGACACACCATTTACAACACGACCAGGGCCATGAGAGGAAAGGCCTAGAGGACACACCAGTTACCACTCAGCCAGGGTCATGAGTGGAGGGGTCTGGAGGACACAACAATTACCACTCTATTAGGGCAGTGTGAGGAGTTACCTCTTATACACACCAGTTACCACCATACCAGGGCCATAAGAGAAGGGGCCTGAAGGAAACAAAATTTACCACTCTACCAGTGTCATAAGAGGAGAGGACTGGAGGAAATGCCATTTACCACTCTCCCAGGGCTGTGAGAGGAGAGGCCTGGAGGGCACACCAGTTACCACACTTCCTGGGCCATGAGAGGAAGGGCCTAGAGGACACACCAGTTACCATTCTACCAGGGCCGTGAGAGGAGGGGCATGAAGGATACACCACTTACCTCTCTACTAGGGCCGTGAGAGAAATGGTTTGGAAGACACACCATTGACCACTCTACCAGGGCCGTGAGATGAGAGGCCTGGAGGACACCCCATTTACCACTCTCACAGGGCCATGACAGGAAGGGGCTGGAGGACACACCAGTTACCACTCTACCACAGCCGTGGTTGAAGGGGCCTAGAAGACACAGCATTTACCACTCTACCAGGGTCATGAGAGATGGGTTCTGGAAAACACATGATGTCCCACTTTACCAGGGCTGACAGAGAAGGGCCATGAGGGACACACCATTTATGACTCCTCCAGGGCCGTGAGAGGAGGGGCATGGAGGACACAAGTTACTACTCTACCAGGGCCGTTAGAGGTGGGACCTGGAGGAGACACCAATTACCACTCTACCATGGTTGCGAGAGGAATGGCCTGGAGGACACACCAGTTACCACTCTACCAGAGCCATGATAGAAAGGGCCTGGTAAACACACCTTTTACCACTCTATCATGGGCGTGAGAGGAGAGGCCTGGAGGACACACCATTTACCACTCTCCCAGGGCTGTGAGAGGAAAGGGCCAGAGGACACACCAGTTATCACTCTACTAGGGCTGTGACAGGAAGGGGGTGATGGACACACAAGTTAGTATTCTCCCACAGCCCTGAGAGGAGGGGTCTGGAGGACACACCATTTGCCACTCTCCAGGGCCGTGAGAGGTGGTGCTGAGAGGACACCCCAGGTATCACTCTACTAGGGCTGTGAGAGCAGAGGCCTAGAAGACAGACCACTTACCACTCTACCAGTGCAGTGATAGGAGGGGCCTGGGTGACATACCAGTTACCACTCTACCAAGGCAATGTGTGGAGGGGCCTGGAGGACACATCATTTCCCACTCTACCAGCTCCATGAGATGTGGGGCCTAAAGGATAAACCAGTTAGCACTCTACCAGGGCCATGAGAGGAGGGGCCTGGAGGATATACAATTTCCCACTTTACCAGGGCCGTGAGACAAGAAGCCTGGAGGACACACCATTTCCCACTCTACCAATACTGTGAGAGGAGGGGCCTCAAGACCATAACAGTTACCACTCTTCCAGAGACGTGAGAGGAAGGTCCTGAAGTACACACCATTTCCTACTGTACCTGGGATATGAGATATGGGGCCTGGAGGACACACCTTGTTCAACTCTATCAGGGCCGTGAGAGGAGTGGCCTGGAGGACAAACCAGTTACCACACCATTTCTAACTCTAGCAGGGCCATGAGAGGACAGGCCTAGAGGACACACCATTTTCTACTCTACCAGGGCCATGCAGTAGGGGCCTCTAAGACACACCATTTCCCACTCTACCAGGGCCACGGAGAAGTAGTCTGCAGGACACACCAGTTACCACTCACCAGCTACATGAGAGCAGGTTTCTGGTGGACACACTGGTTACAACTCTACCAGGGCTGTAAGAGGAGGTCCTTAGAGGACACACCATTTACCACTTTACCAGAGCCATGAGAGGAGGGGCCTGGAGGACACATCAGTTACCACTCTATCAAGGCCATGAGCGGAGGGGCTTGGAGGACACTCCAGTTACCTGTCTACCCAGGACGTGAGAGGAGGGGCCTAGAGGACACACCACATCCCACTGTCCCAGGATTGTGAGAGGAGAGGCCTGAAGGACACACCATTTACCACTCTACTAGGGCCGTGCAAGGAGGGTCCTAGAGGACACAACATTTACCACTCTCCCAGAGACATGGGAGGAGAGGCCTGGAGGACACACCATTTACCATGCTCCCAGGACTGTGAAAGGAGTGGCCAGGAGATTACACCAATTACCACTCTACCAGGGCCAGGAGTAGAGGGGTCTGGAGAACACACCAGTTACCACTGTACCACAGCAGTGAGAGGAGGGGCCTGGATGAAGTAGCACTTACCACTCTATCAGGGCTGTGAGAGGAGGTGCCTGGAGGATGCACCTGTTACCACTGTACCAACGCCGTGAGAGATGTGGCCTGGAGGACACACCACATAACACTCTACCAGGGCCAGAAGAGGAGGTGTCTGGGGGACACACCAGTTAGGGTTCTTCCAGGGGCTGGAGAGGAAGGCCCTGGAGGATACATGAGTTAGCTGTGAAAGGAGGGATCTGGAGGACACACCATGTACCACTCTACCATGGGCTTTGGAAAAGAGTCCTGTAGGGCACACCATTTACCACTCTACCAGGGCCGTGAGTGGTGGCGTCTGGAGGACACACCAGTTACCATTCTACTAGAGCCGTGGGAGGAGGGTTCTGGTGGACACACCAGGTATCACTCTACCAGGGGCTTGAGAGTACAGGCCTGGAGGACACATCATTTCCCACTCTACCAAGGCCATGAGAGGAGGGGCCTGGAGGATACCCCAGTTACCACTCTACCTTGGCTGTGAGAGGAGGGGCCTGGAGGACACTCCAGTTACCACTGTACCATGCCCGTGAGAGGAGGGGCCTGGAGAACACATCATTTACCACTCCATCAGGGCTGTGAGAGGAGAGTATAATTTAAACACGAGTTACCACTCCACTATGGTCGTGAGAGGAGGGTCTGGTTGAAACACGAGTTACCACTCCACCAGGGCCTTGAGAGGAGGGGTCTAGAGGACGCACAATGTACCACTCCAATAGGGCTGTGACAAGAAGGGTCTAAAGGACACACCATTTACCACTCTACCAGGGCTGTGAGAGGAGTGGTGTGGAGGATACACCAGTTACCACTCTACCAGGTGAAGCGTTAATAGCCTTCCCTGAAAACTAAAGGGAGCTAAAGAGTTAATGTCTATCCCCAAAGTTTGAGGCATTAAAGAAGTTTGATACCCTTCTCTATCTGATGTTCGAGCCTTAGCCTACACGGCCTTTAAGGACCAGAAAACATCTGTGTATCTTCCCTTAGACATTTCTGTGTGAAGGAGCCTATTCTGAACAAGGACACAAACAGCTATAATTTTATCATCTCCACCTGGTATAGTCTGTTTTTCTTAGGATCCTCTTTAGAAACTTACATCCCAGCTTGGCTCAGTGCTTCAGCTTTCAGCCTGTGGGAAAGTGGAGGCCCCTTGCTGTTTTCTCTAATAATAAATGGTCTGTCTGTAGAGATCAAACCGGATGTTCACTTTTGCTTTTCTTTTACACTTTCCTTATACCAGGGCCATGAAAGGAGGAGACTAGAGGACACACCATTTAGCACCTTCCCAAGGCCATGAGACATGCACTAGTGCAAAGAGCATGAGCATTTCTAAAATGTTCTGGCATTGCTCTTGGTAAGCCACTACCATTGGTAACAGAGGTCTGCAGACCTTAACTCACTAAGAACAATGGGAATAGTAGGAGGCCAAGACAATCAAGGCCAGGTAGTAGTTATTAAATACTAGAAGCCACAGAGTCACCATTTTTATAATGACCTAAAATGGGGCCTGACCCACAGAGAGTTACTTAAATGGCTACTAGAACGTGATATTCTTAGAGACACAATGGACAACCAATAAAGTGCTATTAATTTGTGCCAATAGAAGAAAAATCAATGATAGCTAGACAGGATCACAAAGACTGTCATCCAGTAAGGTCATGATTCCTTAATTTTCAGTCCTGAGCCAGTTGTTAAACTTGGAACTCACTGTCTAAAAATGTCCCCAGGAGAAACATCGCTATTATACCTTAATGATTACAAATGGTAATGATTTTTTAATATTTTTTCTCAATTTTCATTAACATTTTCCATGATTATAAAAAATATCCCATGGGACTTCCGGTTAAGATGGCGGCGTAGGTACCACGCCAAAGCAGCCTAGGGGGGAAAAAGACCAAAAAAACTCAGCAAAATACACGCTTTTACTAAAAAGTGAGGTGTATAGGAAATTGAGGCAGCAGCGGAGAAGTAGAAGAGTTATAGAGCATCCAGAGCCCGCACAGGCGGGAAAAGCGGCTCCAGCGGCTCAGGCAGCTCGGCCAAACGCTGCAGCCGCGGCGCAGCAGAAAACCGCCAGACCAACTCGAGCCGCAGGAAAAGCCAGGTGCGGGATTTTCCCCTCACACCGCGCTCTCCGCAACTCGGGAAACGTGAGGGGACAGCGGCAGCGAGCAGCGGAGGAGAAGACCGCGAGGTAGAACACGTGGAGCAGCGAGACAACCAGAGCAGCCGCGGCTCCCTCCCCTCCCCCACCGCCTGAGCCCAGCTCCAGCGAACACAGCAGCGGCCTGGGACCCGGCCACGCCAACTTGGGCTGACAGCGGGACCCAAGCAGGAGCAGAGTTCGGCAGCAACTTCAGCGGCTCCAGCACCGATACCAGCGGCCCCAGCAGCAGCGGACCCAGGAGCGGCAGCGGCGGCAGATCCCGCAGCAGCGGCTTCGGGGGGAGCAGCGGTGGTGGTCACGGCAGTGGCAGCATCAGCAGTGGTGGTGGCTCTGGTGGTGGCAGCTATGGGAGCAGCAGAGGCAGCAGCAGCGGCTCGGTTTGCCCCGAAGGAAAAGCAAGTGCCCAGCTCCAGAAATCAGAACAGCAGCCCGACGACCCAGGCAGCAACTTGACTGAGACCAAAATCACCCAAGGTAACTGGGATTGCACCAGGGAAGGGTCTCACTTGGTCACAAGCTGACTTATATCCCTCAACAGACCAGAAATCTAAACCTCTTTCTTGATAGAGGATCTGGTCATTATAATAACTACTCTTGCATACATACTCAGAGCTGTTTTTGATTGAATGTGTACAGTGTTTAGTTAAATTTTAGAATCTACCTGTACTTTATTCCACTCAGCCTGCTTGAATACTCCTATAGCAGGGAATCTCAACCCCTAAGAACATCTTTGTAGATACTCTGAGAGTCTTAAGAGCCACACCTAATACCTTAAGGTCCTACCCTGAAAATATATTACATCAAATCAATTGATACAGCTAAGAATACACAGCTAGCTAGAAAATCCTAGCATTAACTTAATCCAAGATGCAAAAATATATACATTATAACACAAGAAACACTAAAAGGGAAGATGATATAAATCCACCTAAAAGTATTAATGCATCAGAAATGTCCTACAGAGAGAAAGAGTTAGAGGAAATGCCTGAGAAAGAGTTCAAAAGAATAATTATAAATATGTTCAAAGAGGTCAAAGACACATGAAAACAATCAAGGAAGAAATCAAAGAGGAAATCAAAGGAATCAAAGAAGAGGCAGGACACCAATTTAATGAAATAAAGAAGGCAATACAAGACATAAATAGGGAAATAGAAATAATAAAGAAAAACCAGTCAGAATTACTAGCAATGAAGAACACAGTTAATGAAATAAAAAAACTCTGTAGAAAATCTCACCAGTAGGATGGATGAGGGAGAGGACAGAATATCTAAGCTAGAAGACCAGGTGGCAGACCTAATGCAGTCCAACAAAGAGAAAGACAAACTTATAGAAAAGTATGAGTGGGAATTTCAAGATATTTGGGACACTATGAAAAGATCCAATATAAGAATTCAGGGCATAGTAGAAGGAGAACTCCACTCCAGAGGCATAGTAGGCATCTTCAACAAAATCATAGAGGAAAATTTTCCCCAAATTGGGAAAGAGGTGCCAATACAGATACAGGAAGCCTTTAGAAACCCAGCCAGACAAAACCCAGAAAGAACCTCCCCTCGCCATATTATAATCAAACTTCCAAACACACAAACCAAAGAAAAATTATTGAAAGCGTTAGAGAGAAAAATCAAGTTACCTACAAAAGCAAGCCCATCAGGATTACAGCAGATTATTCAACACAAACTTTTAAAGCCAGAAGGGCTTGGAGTGATATATTCCAAGTTCTGAAAGATAACAACTGTCAACCAAGGTTACTTTATCCTGCAAAGTTATCCATTCAAATAGATGGAGAAATAAAGACATTCCAGGACAAAAGCAGGTTAAAGGAGTATTTGAAGACAAAACCAGCTCTACAGAAAATACTTGATAGAATCCTCCATGCTGAACAAAAGGAAAAGCACACATATAAGGAACCTAGAAAAAACAAGCTATACTCAAATACCAGTTAACAGAAGAGAGCACAGATAGAACCAGTAACACACACACACACACAAAAATGGCAAACATAAATACACACCTTTCAATAATATCTCTTAATATCAACGGTCTCAATGCCCCAACGAAAAGACATAGATTTGCAGACTGGGTTAAAAAGCAGGATCCTACAATTTGTTGTCTCCAAGAAACTCACCTTTCTACAAAGGATAGACATTATCTTACGGTGAAAGGTTGGAAGACGGTGTTTCAAGCAAATGGGCCTAGAAAACAAGCAGGGGTTGCTATCCTAACATGGGGGCTCCCAAATTCGTCAAACAAACACTATTAGAACTAAGGTCACAGATAACACCAAACACAGTGGTGGTGGGTGACTTTAACACCCCACTCTCATCAATTGACAGGTCATCCAGAGAAAGAATAAACAGAGAGGCATCTGGACTAAATGAGGTCATAGAAGGAATGGACCTAACAGATATATACAGTACATTTCATCCAAAGGCTGCAGAATATACATTCTTTTCAGCAGCACAGGGAACATTCTCTAAAATAGACCATATATTAGGACACAAAGCAAATCTTAACAAATTCAGGAAAATTGAAATAAGTCCTTGCATTCTATCTGACCACAATGGAATTAAACTACAAATCAGTAGCAAGAAAGGCTATAGAGCATACACAAAATCATGGAAACTAAACAATACACTACTAAATGATGAGTGGGTCAATGAAGAAATCAAAAAGGAAATCAAAAAATTTATAGAGTCAAATGATAATGAGAACACAACATACCAAAATCTCTGGGACACAATGAAGGCAGTGCTAAGAGGTTAATTTATAGCCTTAAGTGCCTATATTAAGAAATTAGAAAGGTCGCAAGTAAACAACCTAATGCTTCACCTTAAAGCCTTGGAAAAAGAAGAACAAGGCAAACCAAAAGGCAGTAGACGGGAAGAAATAATAAAGATTAGGGCAGAAATTAATGAGAAAGAAACAAAAAGAACAATCTAAAGAATTAATGAAACAAAGAGTTGGTTCTTTGAAAGGATAAACAAGATTGATAAACCCTTAGCAAATCTGACCAAAAGAAAGAGAGAAGAGACACAAATTAATAAAATCAGAGATGAACGAGGTAACATCACAACAGATGCCAGAGAAATTCAAAAAATCATAGGGGCATACTATAAAAGCATATACTCCACAAAGTATGAAAATTTGAAAGAAATGGATGATTTCCTTGATCTATATGACCTACCTAAATTAAATCAAAATGAGATTAATCACTTAAATAGACCTATAACAAACATGGAGATCCGAACAGTTATCAATAATCTCCCAACCAAAAAAAGCCCAGGCCCGTATGGATTCACTGCTGAATTTTACCAGATTTTAAGGAAGAGCTAACACCATTGCTTCTTAAGCTTTTCCAGGAAATAGAAAAAGAAGGAATTCTACCAAACTCCTTCTATGAGGCCAGCATCACCCTGATACCAAAACCAGGCAAAGATAGAACAAAAAAAGAAAACTACAGACCAATCTCCCTCATGAACATAGATGCAAAAATTCTCAACAAAATATTGGCAAACAGAATACAAGAGTATATCAAAAAGATCATTCATTCACCCTGACCAAGTAGGCTTTATCCCAGAGATGCAGGGATGGTTCAACATACGCAAATCTATAAATGTAATACATTACATAAACGGGTTGAAGGACAAAAATCACATGATCATCTCATTAGATGCAGAGAAAGCATTTGACAAAATCCAACATCCCTTCATGATAAAAGTCCTACATAGACTGGGAATAGAAGGAACATATCTCAATATAATAAAGGCTATTTATGACAAGCCTACAGCCAACATATTACTAAACGGGGAAAAACTGGAAGCTTTTCCACTAAAATCAGGGCCAAGACAAGGGTGTCCACTGTCCCCACTTTTATTTAATATAGTTTTGGAAGTCTTAGCCATAGCAATAAGGCAAGAGACACACATAAAAGTGATACAAATTGGAAAGGAAGAAATCAAGTTATCATTATTTGCAGATGACATGATTCTATACATAAAGGACCCTAGAGACTCTACTAGCAAGCTGTTAGAGCTGATCAAAACCTACAGCAATGTAGCAGGATACAAAATAAATACACAGAAATCAGTAGCCTTCATATATGCTTACAACAAACACACAGAGGATGAAATCAGAGACTCACTCCCATTCACAATTGCATCAAAAAAAATAAAATACCTTGGAATAAACCTAACCAAGGAAGTAAAGAATCTCTACAATGAGAACTTTAAAACACTCAAGCGAGAAATTGCAGAAGACACTAGAAAGTGGAGAAACATCCCTTGTTCCTGGCTTGGAAGAATCAATATCGTGAAAATGGCAATCTTACCTAAAGCAATCTACACATTTAATGCAATCCCTATCAAAATTCCAAAGGCTTTCTTCATGGAAATAGCAAAAACAATCCAAAACTTCATTTGGAATCACAAAAAACCTCGAATATCTAAAATAATACTGAGCAACAAAAAAGAGGCTGGTGGTATCACCATACCTGATTTTACCCTATACTACATTGCCATAGTAACAAAAACAGCATGGTACTGGCACAAAAACAGACATGTAGATCAGTGGAACAGAATAGAGGACCCAGATGTAAGCCCAAGTAGCTATAGCCACCTGATATTCGAAAAAAATGCCAAAAATACTCATTGGAGAAGAGACAGCCTCTTCAGCAAATGGTGTTTTGAAAACTGGATAAATATCTGCAGAAGGATGAAAATAGATTCTTCTCTCTCGCCATGCACAAGAATTAAGTCCAAATGGATTAAAGACCTTAACATCAGACCGGAAACTTTGAAACTGCTAGAGGAAAAAGTAGGGGAAACCCTTCAACATATTGGTGTTGGCAAAGACTTTCTGAATACAACCCCAATTGCTCAGGCAATAAAACCACAGATTAACCACTGGGATCTAATGAAATTACAAAGATTTTGCACCGCAAAGGACACAGTGAAAAAAGCAAAGAGGCAACCTACAGAATGGGAAAAAATCTTCGCCAGCTATATATCTGATAGAGGATTAATATCTAGGATATACAAAGAACTCAAAAAGTTAAATAATAAGGAATCAAACAAGCCAATCAAAAAATGGGCTATGGAGCTAAATAGAGAGTTCTCAAAGGAAGAAATACGAATGGCATATAAGCATCTAAAAAAATGTTCTACGTCACTAGTCATCAGGGAAATGCAGATTAAAACTACATTGAGATTCCATCTCTCTCCTGTCAGATTGGCCACCATCATGAAAACAAATGATCATAAATGTTGGCGGGGATGTGGAAAAAAAGGAACCCTTCTTCACTGCTGGTGGGAATGCAATCTGGTCCAGCCATTGTGGAAAACAGTGTGGAGGTTCCTAAAACAGCTAGAGATTGATTTACCATATGACCCAGGTATAGCGCTCCTAGGCATATATCCAAAGGACTCATCTCATTTCCTTAGTAGTACATGCTCAACCATGTTTATTGCTGCTCAATTTATAATAGCTGGGAAATGGAACCAGCCTAGATGTCCCTCAACAGATGAGTGGATAATGAAGATGTGGTTCATTTATACAATGGAGTTCTACTCAGCGGTAAAGAAAAATGAAGTTATGAAATTTGCAGAAAAATGGATGGACCTGGAAAGTATTATACTAAGTCAGGTAACCCAGGCCCAGAAAGCCAAGCGCCACATGTTCTCTCTCATATGTGGATCCTAGCTACAGATGACTGGGCTTCTGTGTGAGAATGAAAATACTTAGTAGCAGAGGCCAGTAAGTTGAAAAGGACACATAAAGGGTGGAGAAAGGAAGGGAGGAGGATACTTAATAGTTTGATATTGTATATATGTAATTACAATGATTGTAATGGGGAGGTAATATGATGGATAATGGAATTTCAAATGGGAAAGTGTGGGGAGGGAGGGAATTACCATGGGATATATTTTATAATCATGAAAAATGTTAATAAAAATTAAAAAAAATATATCCCATGGTAATACCCTTCCCTGCCCACTTTCCCCTTTGAAATTCCATTCTCCATCATATTACCTCCCCATCTCAGTCATTCTGCTTACATATATACAATACCAACCTATTAAGTACCCTCCTCATTTCCTTTCTCTTCCCTTTATATATCCTTTTTAACTTACTGGCCTCTGCTACTAAGTTTTTTCCTTCTCATACAGAAGCCCAATCATCTGTAGCTAGGATCCACATATGAGGGAGAACATGTGGCGCTTGGCTTTCTGGGTCTGGGTTACCTCACTTAGTATAATCCTTTCCAGATCCATCCATTTTTCTGCAAATTTCATAACTTCGCTTTTCTTTACCGCTGAGTAGAACTCCATTGTATAAATGTGCCATATCTTCATTATCCACTCATCAGTTGAGGGACATCTAGACGGGTTCAATTTCCCAGCTATTATAAATTGAGCAGCAATAAACATGGTTCAGCATGTACTTCTAAGGAAATGAGATGAGTCCTTTGGATATATACCTAGGAGTGCTATAGCTGGGTCATATGGTAGATCAATCTTTAGCTGTTTTAAGAGCCTCCGCACTGTTTTCCACAATGGCTGGACCAGATTGCATTCCCACCAACAGTGTAGAAGGGTTCCTCTTTTTCCACATCCCCGCCAACATTTATGATCATTTGTTTTCATGATGGTGGCCAATCAGACAGGAGTGAGATGGAATCTCAATGTAGTTTTAATCTGCATTTCCTTGATGACTAGTGACACAGAATATTTTTTTTAGATGCTTATATGCCATTCGTATTTCTTCCTTTGAGAACTCTCTTTTTAGCTCCATAGCCCATTTTTTGATTGGCTTGTTTGATTTCTCATTATTTAACTTTTTGAGTTCTTTGTATATCCTAGATATTAATCCTCTATCAGATATATAGCTAGCCAAGATTTCTTCCCATTCTGTAGGTTGCCTCTTTGCTTTATTCACAGTGTCTTGGGAGTGCAAAAATCTTTGTAATTTCATGAGGTCCCAGTGGTTAATCTGTGGTTTTATTGCCTGAGCAATTGGGGGTGTATTCAGAAAGTCTTTGCCAAGACCAACATGTTGAAGGGTTTCCTCTACTTTTTCCTCTAGCAGTTTCAGAGATTAAGGTATGATGTTAAGGTTTTTAATCCATTTGGACCTAATTCTTCTGCATGGAGAGAGGGAAGAATCTATTTTCATCCTTCTATAGATACATATCCAGTTTTCCCAACACCAATTGCTGAAGAGGCTGTCTTTTCTCCAATGAGTATTTTTGGCATTTTTATCAAATATCAGGTGGCTATAGCTACATATACATACATCTGGGTCCTCTATTCTGGTCCATTGATCTACATGCCTGCTTTTGTGGCAGTACCATGCTGTTTTTGTTACTATGGCTTTGTAGTATAGGTTAAAATCAGTTATGGTGATACCATCAGCTGTATTTTTGTTGCTCAGTATTATTTTAGATATTCGAGGTTTTTATGATTCCAAATGAATTTTTGGATTGTTTTTCTATTTCCATGAAGAAAGCCTTTGGAATTTTGATGGGGATTGCATTAAATGTGTAGATTGTTTTTGGTAAGATTGCCATTTTCACAATATTGATTCTTCCAATCCAGGAACAGGGGTTGTTTTTCCACTTTCTTCTGCATTTTCTCACTTGAGTGTTTTAAAGGTCTCATTGTAGAGATTCTTTACTTCCTGTTAGGTTTATTCCAAGGTACTTTATTATTTTTTTTTAAATGCAATTGTGAATGGGAGTGATTCTCTGATTTCATCCTCTGTGTGTTTGTTGTTAGTGTATATGAAGGCTAATGATTTCTGTGTATTTATCTTGTATCCTGCTACATTGCTGTAGGTTTTTATCAGCTCTAACAGTTTGCTAGTAGAATCTTTAGGGTCCTTTATATATACAATCATGTCATCTGCAAATAATGATAACTTGATCTCTTCTTTTCCAATTTGTATCCCTTTTATGTATGTCTCTTGCCTTATTGCTATGGCTAAGACTTCCAGAATTATATTAAATAAAAGTGGGGACAGTGGGCACCCTTGTCTTGTTCTTGATTTTAGTGGAAAAGCTTCCAGTTTTTCCCCACTTAGTAATATGTTGGCTGTAGGCTTGTCATAAATAGCCTTTATTATACTGAGATATGATCCTTCTATTCCCAGTCTCTGTAGGACTTTTATTATGAAGGGATGTTGGATTTTGTCAAATGCTTTCTCTGCATCTAATAAGATGATCATGTGATTTTTGTCCTTCAGTCCATTTATATAATGTATTACATTTATAGATTTGTATATATTAAACCATTCCTGTATCTGTGGGGTAAAGCCTCCTTGGTCAGGGTGAATGATCTTTATGATATATTCTTATATTCTGTTTGCAATATTTTGTTGAGAATTTTTACATCTATGTTCATGAGGGAGATTGGACTGTAATTTTCCTTTTTTGTTCTATCTTTGCCTGGTTTCGGTATCAAGGTGATGCTGGCTTCATAGAAGGAGTTTGGTAGAATTCCTTCTTTTTCTATTTTATGGAAAAGCCTAAGAAGCAATGGTGTTAGCTCTTCCTTGAAGGTCTGATATAATTCAGCAATGAATCTATCTGGGCCTGTACATTTTTTAGTTGGGAGATTGTTGATAACTGTTTAGATCTCCATGCTTCTTATAGGTTTATTTAAGTGATTAATCTCATCTTGACTTAATTTAGGTAGGTCATATAAGTCAAGGAAATCGTCTGTTTCTTTCAGATTTTCATACTTTGTGAAGTATATGCTTTTATAGTATGTCCCTATGATATTTTGACTTTCTTTGGCAACTGTTGTGATGTTACCTTTTTCGTCTCTAATTTCATTAATTTGTGTCTCTTCTCTGTTTCTTTTGGTCAGATTTGCTAAGGGTTTATCAATCTTGTTTATCCTTTCAAAGAACCAACTCTTTGTTTCATTAATTCTTTGGATTTTTTGTTGTTGTTGTTTGTTTCTACTTCAAAATTTCTTCTGTAATCTTTATTATTTCTTTCCATCTACTGATTTTTGGTTTACCTTGTTCTTCTTTTTCCAAGGCTTTAAGGTGAAGTCTTAGGTTGTTTACTTGCGACCTTTCTTTTTTTTTTTATGGGAAACCAGCTCACATTTAATTGTGATATTTTAAAATTGTACAAGTTTTTGACATCAGACCTCCCACCTTCTATTTAGTCTTTTAAAATGACAGGGAAACATCATCAATCACAGGTTAATGGGTTTAATAAGTTTACCCCCCTTCAGTTCCTATTTGCAGTACCCAATATTCCTTTGAAATACCAATCAGACCTAGCAGTGGCCAACAGTAAATTTTCATCTTCCAGAGTTGAAAAGCTCAGATTCTCCAAGCATTCTGTATTCCAGTGGCACTTGTCCAGAATTGGTATCTCCCCTAGCTGGGGAATTTTAAATGTACCAGTGAAAAAAAGCTTTTTCCCCTTCAAGGGGAAGAAAGAAAATTATTCCTCAGCAGCCAGCCAATCTGGCTGTGAGGTCTGTCCTGTCCCATCTCTTCAGGTTCGCTCTCTCTTTTTTTTTTTTTTTTTTTTCTTTTTGCAATAGAGCAAGAGACCAAAACCTAACCTGAGTTACAAGAAACAAGACAGTGATGGCTAGTAAGGGAGTCAGCAGGAGTAACTGAGATACTCCTTCACCTCCCACATCCAATGTATGTGCTTCACAGAAAAACAATAACAACAAATTCACAAAATACAACAGTTAGGATTACAAAACACATTCATCCGAGGGTGCTGGAAGGCAGCAAAGAGAGGTGAAAGGGTAATGGCACAGGGAGAAAAACCAAGTATTCAAATTCATCCAGGCACAGGGGCTGGTAAATGCTAGAAAACAGCTGGAAAACCTGTGGTCTTTTCAGACTCACGGTGGTGGTAAAACTCCACATACTGGGTCAGGAGGATCCTGCCTTATGTGCACCAGAGACAAAGATTCCAATTCCTCAAAGAGAAGGGGATATGCAGAGGCCCTTGGCAGTGGGTCCCTCCTTCCCTGGTAGGGAAGGAGAACAGGGAAACGAGCTGCCACAGCCTCCATCCAATCCCACCATCTCCTTTGGACAACAGGAGACTCAGCGGCCTGCAGCAGCCTTCAGTTTGGCAGGAGATGGATGCGGTGAGGGGAGCTTCTCTGTGGAGGTTGAGCTGCTTAGGGCTGACTGTAGGTAGACTGTCTTGTGGAATAGTCTGCTGCTTAAGAAGACCACCAAGGAGAAGAGGCGCAGCTGGAAAAGGTATGCTTTCCCAGGAGTCTTTGCTTCATTGGCGCTGATGATGAATAAAGGAAACAGGACAGAGAAGAGGCAGCCACTGATGGTGTAGGAGTACTGCATTGCTGTGAGGAGCGCCAAGGGCAAGCCAAATCCAAAGTAATAAGGCCAATTCCTTTCTATGTTTGACAATCGCTGGTGCATTTCAATTCCTTTATTGAACCAATGATACTCAAAGCAGTACAGTGAGTAAAGAAGTGACATATGCAGCAGACTAACCAGCTGGCCAACGAGATGGATGGGGAAGAGACTCACAAACATCCCCTGGATAAGGAAAAGAGCCTGTAGCAGAAGGTTGAAGAGCATGTCAGCAATTATTTTGCTGACACTGGGGAATGGATGAGGCTTCCTCCCTGATACCTCAAATGCCAGGTCAGCTATATCCTGAAACCAAATGGCATTCACAACTTTGCTAAGCACAAACAGGGGGAGCACCCAAAGAGCACTGAAAATGGAGGTGAGAAAGAATTCCAGCCACGACCAGACATCTCCATGGAGCGATGGGTCACCAATGATCCGGGCTGTTACTGACTGAAGCGCAGGAATAAACACTCAGTAAAACAAGAGGAGACTGAACCAGAATACTCCACCATTCCAAGCACAACACTGGAAAATTCGACTAACAATGCGTGGCTCACTCTCTTGTTTTCGCTCTATGCTCTGGGCTCTCCTCTGTGCCAGGACACTACTTGCCCTTCTTCGACGCTGCTCTTCTCTCTTTTGCTGGATTCGGGCATCTAGCTTTGAGATGGTGCAAATGCCCCAGATGGAGTATTTGATTCCCCTGCCAAGGTCCTGGAGAAAGGTTTTAACACTGTCCGCCATCTCCTCACCGCCCAGACTATCAATTACTCAGAGAAGGAAGTACCCCTGAAGTTCTCATCATGAAAGACCCCGCGGCCCCGCTCGGCAGCTCCGCGCCGGCCGCCCATTCCACTCCGGCGCTCCCCGTGTCCTTTCTAATTTCTTTTTTTTTTTTTTTTAATTTTTATTAACATTTTCCATGATTATAAAATATATCCCATGGTAATTCCCTCCCGTCCCACCCCCACACTTTCCCATTTGAAATTCCATTCTCCATCATATTACCTCCCCATTACAATCATTGTAATTACATATATACAATATCAACCTATTAAGTATCCTCCTCCCTTCCTTTCTCTACCCTTTATGTCTCCTTTTTAACTTACTGGCCTCGCCTAGTAAGTATTTTCATTCTCACGCAGAAGCCCAGTCATCTGTAGCTAGGATCCACATATGAGAGAGAACATGTGGCACTTGGCTTTCTGGGTCTGGGTTACCTCACTTAGTATATATATATATATATATATATATATATATATATATATATATATATATATATGATATATATATATATATATATATATATATATATATATATATATATATATATATAATACTTTCCAGGTCAATCCATTTTTCTGCAAATTTCATAACTTCATTTTTCATTACCTCTGAGTAGAACTCCATTGTATAAATGTGCCACATCTTCATTATCCACTCATCAGTTGAGGGACATCTAGGCTGGTTCCATTTCCCAGCTATTATAAATTGAGCAGTGATAAACATGGTTGAGCATGTACTTCTAAGGAAATGAGATGAGTCCTTTGGATATATGCCTAGGAGTGCTATAGCTGGGTCATATGGTAGATCAATCTCTAGCTGTTTTAGGAACCTCCACACTGTTTTCCACAATGGCTGGACCAGACTGCATTCCCACCAGCAGTGCGGAAGGGTTCCTTTTTTTCCACATCCCCGCCAACATTTATGATCATTTGTTATCATGATGGTGTCCAATCTGACAGGAGTGAGATGGAATCTCAATGTAGTTTTAATCTGCATTTCCCTGATGCCTAGTGACGTAGAACATTTTTTTAGATGCTTATATGCCATTCGTATTTCTTCCTTTGAGAACTCTCTATTTAGCTCCATAGCCCATTTTTTGATTGGCTTGTTTGATTCCTTATTATTTAACTTTTTGAGTTCTTTGTATATCCTAGATATTAATCCTCTATCAGATATATAGCTGGCGAAGATTTTTTCCCATTCTGTAGGTTGCCTCTTTGCTTTTTTCACAGTGTCCTTTGCGGTGCAAAATCTTTGTGATTTCATTAGGTCCCAGTGGTTAATCTGTGGTTTTATTGCGTGAGCAATTGGGGTTGTATACAGAAAGTCTTTGCCAAGACCAATATGTTGAAGGGTTTCCCCTACTTTTTCCTCTAGCAGTTTCAGAGTTTCAGGTCTCATGTTAATGTCTTTAATCCTTTTGGACTTAATTCTTGTGCATGGCGAGAGAGAAGAATCTATTTTCATCCTTCTGCAGATATTTATCCAGTTTTCAAAACAACATTTGCTGAAGAGGCTGTCTCTTCTCCAATGAGTATTTTTGGCATTTTTATCGAATATCAGGTGGCTATAGCTACTTGGGCTTACATCTGGGTCCTCTATTCTGTTCCACTGATCTACATGTCTGTTTTTGTGCCAGTACCATGCTGTTTTTGTTACTATGGCTGTGTAGTATAGATTAAAATCAGGTATGGTGATACCACCAGCCTCTTTTTTGTTGCTCAGTATTATTTTAGATATTCGAGGTTTTTTTGTGATTCCAAATGAATTTTTGTATTGTTTTTCCTATTTCCATGAAGAAAGCCTTTGGAATTTTGATAGGGAGTGCATTAAATGTGTAGATTGCTTTAGGTAAGATTGCCATTTTCACAATATTGATTCTTCCAATCCAGGAACAAGGGATGTTTCTCCACTTTCTAGTGTCTTCTGCAATTTCTCGCTTGAGTGTTTTAAAGTTCTCATTGTAGAGATTCTTTACTTCCTTGGTTAGGTTTATTCCAAGGTACTTTATTTTTTTTTGATGCAATTGTGAATGGGAGTGATTCTCTGATTTCATCCTCTGTGTGTTTGTTGTTAGCATATATGAAGGCTACTGATTTCTGTGTATTTATTTTGTATCCTGCTACATTGCTGTAGGTTTTGATCAGCTCTAACAGCTTGCTAGTAGAGTCTTTAGGGTCCTTTATGTATAGAATCATGTCATCTGCAAATAATGATAACTTGATTTCTTCCTTTCCAAAATGTATCCCTTTTATGTATGTCTCTTGCCTTATTGCTATGGCTAAGACTTTCAAAACTACATTAAATAAAAGTGGGGACAGTGGACACCCTTGTCTTGTTCCTGATTTTAGTGGAAAAGATTCCAGTTTTTCCCTATTTAGTAATATGTTGGTTGTAGGCTTGTCATAAATAGCCTTTATTATATTGAGATATGTTCCTTCTATTCCCAGTCTGTGTAGGACTTTTATCATGAAGGGATGTTGGATTTTGTCAAATGCTTTCTCTGTGTCTAATGAGATGATCATGTGATTTTTGTCCTTCAACCCGTTTATGTAATGTATTACATTTATAGATTTGCGTATGTTGAACCATCCCTGCATCTCTGGGATAAAGCCTACTTGGTCAGGGTGAATGATCTTTTTGATATACTCTTGTATTCTGTTTGCCAATATTTTGGTGAGAATTTTTGCATCTATGTTCATGAGGGAGATTGGTCTGTAATTTTCTTTTTTGTTCTATCTTTGCCTGGTTTTGGTATCAGGGTGATGCTGGCCTCATAGAAGGAGTTTGGTAGAATTCCTTCTTTTTCTATTTCCTGGAAAAGCTTAAGAAGCAATGGTGTTAGCTCTTCCTTAAAAGTCTGGTAAAATTCAGCACTGAATCTGTCTGGGCCTGGGCTTTTTTTACTTGGGAGATTATTGATAACTGTTTGGATCTCCATGTTTGTTACAGGTCTATTTAAGTGATTAATCTCATTTTGATTTAATTTAGGTAGGTCATATAGATCAAGAAAATCATCCATTTATTTCAGATTTTCATACTTTGTGGAGTATATGCTTTTATAGTATGTCCCTATGATTTTTTGAATTTCTCTGGAATCTGTTGTGATGTTACCTTGTTCATCTTTGATTTTATTAATTTGTATCTCTTCTCTCTTTCTTTTGGTCAGATTTGCGAAGGGTTTATCAATCTTGTTTATCCTTTCAAAGAACTAACTCTTTGTTTCATTAATTCTTTGGATTGTTCTTTTTGTTTCTATTTCATTAATTTCTGTCCTAATCTGTATTATTTCTTCCCGTCTACTGAGTTTTGGTTTGCCTTGTTCTTCTTTTTCCAAGGCTTTAAGGCGAAGCATTAGGTCGTTTACTTGTGACCTTTCTAATTTCTTAATTTAGGCACTAAAGGCTATAAATTTACATCTTAGAACTGCCTTCATTGTGTCCCAGAGATTTTGGTATGTTGTGTTCTCATTATCATTTGACTCTATAAATTTTTTGATTTCCTTTTTGATTTCTTCATTGACCCATTCATCATTTAGTAGTGTATTGTTTAGTTTCCATGATTTTGTGTATGCTCTATAGCCTTTCTTGCTACTGATTTGTAGTTTAATTCCATTGTGGTCAGATAGAATGCAAGGACTTATTTCAATTTTCCTGAATTTGTTAAGATTTGCTTTGTGTCCTAATATATGGTCTATTTTAGAGAATGTTCCATGTGCTGCTGAAAAGAATGTATATTCTGCAGCCTTTGGATGAAATGTCCTGTATATATCTGTTAGGTCCATTCCTTCTATGACCTCATTTAGTCCAGATGCCTCTCTGTTTATTCTTTCCCGGGATGACCTGTCAATTGATGAGAGTGGGGTGTTAAAGACACCCACCACCACTGTGTTTGGTGTTATCTGTGACCTTAGTTTTAATAGTGTTTGCTTGACAAATTTGGGAGCCCCCATGTTAGGTGCATATATGTTTAGGATTGTAATGTCCTCCTGTTGGAGTGTGCCCTTAATCAATATAAAGTGACCTTCCTTATCTTTCTTGACTAACATTGGACTAAAGTCTACCCTGTCTGATATTAGGATAGCAACCCCTGCTTGTTTTCTAGGCCCATTTGCTTGAAACACCGTCTTCCAGCCTTTCGCCCTAAGATAATGTCTATCCTTTGTAGAAAGGGGAGTTTCTTGGAGACAACAAATTGTAGGATCCTGCTTTTTAACCCAGTCTGCAAATCTATGTCTTTTCGTTGGGGCATTGAGGACGTTGACATTAAGAGATATTATTGAAAGGTGTATGTATGTTTGCCATTTTGTGTGTGTGTGTGTGTGTGTGTGTGTGTGTGTGTGTGTTTCTGGTTCTACCTGCGCTCTCTTCTGTTAACTAATATTTGAGTATTGCTTGTTTTTTCTAGGTTCCTTATATGTGTGCTTTTCCTTTTCTTCAGCATGGAGGATTCTATCAAGTATTTTCTGTAGAGCTGGTTTTGTCTTCAAATACTCCTTTAACCTGCTTTTGTCCTGGAATGTCTTTATTTCTCCATCTATTTGAATGGATAACTTTGCAGGATAAAGTAACCTTGGTTGACAGTTGTTATCTTTCAGAACTTGGAATATATCACTCCAAGCCCTTCTGGCTTTAAAAGTTTGTGTTGAATAATCTGCTGTAATCTTGATGGGCTTGCTTTTGTAGGTAACTTGATTTTTCTCTCTAACTGCTTTCAATATTTTTTCTTTGGTGTGTGTGTTTGGAAGTTTGATTATAATATGGCGAGGAGAGATTCTTTCCAGGTTTTGTCTGGCTGGGGTTCTAAAGGCTTCCTGTATCTGCATTGGCACCTCTTTCCCAATTTGGGGAAAATTTTCTTCTATGATTTTGTTGAAGAGGCCTACTATGCCTCTGGAGTGGAGTTCTTCTCCTTCTACTATGCCCTGAATTCTTATATTGGATCTTTTAATAGTGTCCCGCCTATCTTGAAATTCCCACTCATACTTTTCTATAAGTTTGTCTTCCTCTTTGTTGGACTGTATTAGATATTCCACCTGGTCTTCTAGCTTAGATATTCTGTCCTTTCCCTCATCCATCCTACTGGTGAGATTTTCTACAGAGTTTTTTATTTCGTTAACTGTGTTCTTCATTGCTAGTAATTCTGACTGGTTTTTCTTTATTATTTCTATTTCCTTATTTATGTCTTGTATTGCCTTCTTTATTTCATTAAATTGGTGTCCTGCATCTTCTTTGATTCCTTTGATTTCCTCTTTGATTTCTTCTTTGATTGTTTTGATGTGTTCTTTGACCTCTTTGAACATATTTATAATCATTCTTTTGAACTCTTTCTCAGTCATTTCCTCTAACTCTTTCTCACTGGAGGACATTTCTGATGCATTAATACTTTTAGGTGGATTTATATCGTCTTGCTTTTTAGTGTTTCTTGTGTTATAATGTATATATTTTTGCATCTTGGATTAAGTTAATGCTAGGATTTTCTAGCTAGCTGTGTATTCTCAGCTGTATCAATTGATTTGATGTAATATGTTTTCTTGGTAGGACCTTAAGGTGTTAGGTGTGGCTCTTACGACTCTCAGAGTATCTACAAAGATGTTCTTAGGGGTTGAGTTTCCCTGCTATAGGAGTATTCAAGCAGGCTGAGTGGAATAAAATGCAGGTAGATTCTAAAATTTAACTAAACACTGTACACTTTCAATCAAAAACAGCCCCGAGTATGTATGCAAGAGTAGTTATTATAACGACCAGATCCTCTATCAACAAAGAGGTTAAGACTTCTGGTCTGTTGAGGGATCCAAGTCAGCTTGCGACCAAGTGAGACCCTTCCCTGTTGCAATCCCAGTTACCTTGGGATGATTTTGGTCTCAGTCAAGTTGCTGCCTGGGTCGTTGGGCTGCTGTTCTGATTTCTGGAGCTGGGCACTTGCTTTTCCTGTGGGGCAAACCAAGCCTGGCAAGTGTGGCCTTGCAGATCAGCACCCCTCTGCTGGAACTGCTGCTGCTCAAGCTGCTCCTGCTGGGACTGTAGCCACTGTTGCTGAAGGTGTTGCTGCTGGGCCCACCGCTGCTGCTGCCTCTGCTGCTGCTGTAGCTGCCACTGCTGGAGCCACCAGTGCTGCTGAACCTGCTGCTGCTGTGTCCACTGCCGCTGCTCCCCCTGAAGCTGCTGCTGCCGAGTCTGCCGCTGTTGCCACTCCTGGGTCTGCCTCTGCTGGCGCCACTGTTACTGGTGCTGGAGCCGTTGATGTTGCTGCCGAACTCTGGTCCTGCTTGGGTCCCGCTGTCAGCTCAAGTTGGCGTGGCTGGGTCCCGGGCTGCTGCTCTGTTCGCCGGAGCTGGGCTCAGGTGGTGGGGTAGGGTAGGGAGCCGCAGCTGCTCTGGTTCTCTCGCTGCTCCAAGCGTTCTTCTACCTCACGGTCTGCTCCCCCGCTGCTCGCCTCCACTCTCCCCTCACATTTCCTGAGTTGTGGAGAACGCAGTGTGAGGGGAAGCTCCTGCACCTGGCTTTTCTTTTGGCTGGAGCCGAGCCTGGCGGCTTTCTGGTGCACTGTGGCCGCGGTAGTTGGCCAAGCTTCCGGAGCCGCTTTTCCCGCCTGTGCAGGCTCTGGATGCTCTGGAACTCTTCTACGTCTCTGCTGTCACTTCAGTTTCCTATACACCTCACTTTTTAGTAAAAGTGTGTATTTTGCTGAGTTCTTTTGGTCTTTTCCCCCCTAGGCTGCTTTGGCGTGGTACCTACACCGCCATCTTAACCGATGTCCCTTTCTAATTTCTTAATATAGGCCCTTAAGGTTATAAATTTACCTCTTAGCACTGCCTTCATTGTGTCCCAGAGATTTTGGTATGTTGTGTTCTCATTATCATTTGACTCTATAAAGTTTTTGATTTCCTTCTTGATTTCTTCATAGACCCAGTCATCATTTAGTAGTGTATTGTTTAGTTTCCCTGATTTTGTGTATGCTCTATAGCCTTTCTTGCTATTGATTTGTAGTTTGATTCCATTGTGGTCAGATAGAATGCAAGGAATTATTTCAATTTTCCTGAGTTTGTTAAGATTTGCTTTGTGTCCTAATATATGGTCTATTTTAGAGAATGTTCCATGTGCTGCTGAAAAGAATGTATATTC
This sequence comes from Jaculus jaculus, assembly GCF_020740685.1. NCBI lineage: Eukaryota > Metazoa > Chordata > Mammalia > Rodentia > Dipodidae > Jaculus > Jaculus jaculus. The sequence continues at coordinate 96,688,910 of NC_059106.1, read as the reverse complement.
TGCAGCCTTTGGATGAAATGTCCTGTATATATCTGTTAAGTCCATTCCTTCTATGACCTCATTTAGTCCAGTTGCTTCTCTGTTTATTTTTTCCCAGGATGACCTGTCAATTGATGAGAGTGGGGTGTTAAAGTCACCTAACACCACTGTGTTTGGTGTTATCTGTGACCTTAGTTCTAATAGTGTTTGACGAATTTGGGAGCCCCCATGTTAGGTGCATGTATGTTTAGGATTGTAATGTCCTCCTGTTGGAGAGTGCCATTAATCAATATAAAGTAACCTTCCTTATTTTTATTTTTTATTTTTTTTGTTGTATTATTTATTTTTCTCAATTTTATTATACATTTTCCTTTATTATAAATAATATCCCATGGTAGGTTCCCCCCCCTTCTTTTCCTCTTTGAAATTCCCTTCTCCATCACATCCACTTGCCATCTCAATAAGTCTCTCCTCTACTTGTATGCCATGATCCTTCCCTCCTCTTATCATGGTCTTATGTACATAGTGTCAGGCATTATGAGATCATGGATATCTTGGCTAATTTTTTGTCTGGAGAGAGCAAGTAGTAAGGAGTCCAACCCTTCCTTTAACTCTTACATTCCTTCTGCCACCTCCTCTGCATTAGACCCTGAGCCTTGGAAGGTGTGATCAAGATGTTACTTGGTACTCTAGTTACTTCTTTCCAGCAACATGATACCTTCTGAGTGCTCCCAAGGTCACTGCCATCTGAAAAGAGAAGTTTCTCTATCCAAAGTGAGAGTAGCATTAATATAAGGGTATGAATATTAAGAGAAGTGCTTATCCTTATCTTTCTTAACTAATGTTGGACTGAAGTCTACCTTGTCAAATATTAGGATAGCAACCCCTGCTTGTTTTATAGGCCCATTTGCTTGAATTTTCCAACCTTTCACACTAAGATATTGTTCATCCTTTGTAGAAAGGTGAATTTCTTGGAGACAACAAATTGTAGGATCCTGCTTTTTTTTAAAATTATTTATTTATTTATTTGAAAGTGACAGACACAGGGAGAAAGTCAGATAGAGGGAGAGAGAGAGGATGGGTGCACCAGGGCTTCCAGCCACTGCAAACAAACTCCAGACACATGTGCCCCCTTGTGCATCTGGTTAACGTGGGACCTGGGGAACCGAGCCTCGAACCAGGGTCCTTAGGCTTCACAGGCAAGTCCTTAACTGCTAAGCCATCTCTCCAGCCCGGACCCTGCTTTTAAACCCAGTCAGCAAACCTATGTCTTTTGGTTGGGGCATTGAGTCTGTTTATATTAAGAGATATTATTGAAAGGTGTGTATTTATGTTTGCCTTTTTTTTTTTTTTAATTGTGGTTCTGGTCCTACTTTTGCTTTCTTCTGTTAAGTAGTATTTGAGTATTGCTTGTTTTTTCCAGATTCCTTATATATGTGCTTTTCCTTCTCTTCAGCATGGAGGATTCTTTCAAGTATTTTCTGTAGAGCTGGTTTTGTCTTCAAATACTCCTTTAGCCTCCTTTTGTTATGGAATGTCCTTATTTCTCCATCTGTTTGAATGAATAACTTTTCAGGATAAAGTAACGTTGGTTGACAGTTGTTATCTTTCAGAATTTGGAATACTGATGGGCTTGCCTTTGTAGGTAACTTGGTTTTTCTCTCTAACTGCTTTCAATATTTTTTCTTTGGATTGTGTGTTTGGTAGTTTGATTATAATATGGAGAGGAGAGGTTCTTTCCAGGTTTTGTCTGGCTGGTGTTCTAAAGGCTTCCTGTATCTGCATTGGCACCTCTTTCCCAATTTGGGGGAAGTTTTCTTCTTTGATTTTGTTGAGGATGCCTACTATACCTTTGGAATGAAATTCTTCTTCTTCTACTATGCCCTGAATTCTTTTTTTTTTTCAGTTATATGATAAATTAGTTTATTAATCTTAAGGTAATACATAAAATTATAATAACCCAACTTAAATAAAATAATCTATTTATTAGTAAAACATTGTATAATAAGCTCCAATGTTATGTTCATAAGCATTTCCCCTCATTAATATTTCACTAAAATATACATTACAATGTAACCTTACCAAAAATAGAAAATAGCTCCCCCGCCCCCCCTTTTTTTTTTTTAGGTAGGGTTTCACGCTAGCTCAAGCTAACCTGGAATTCACTAGTAGTCTCAGGGTGGCCTCGAACTCATGGCAATCATCCTACCTCTGTCACCCAAGTGCTGGGATTAAAGGCATGAGCCACCACGCCCAGCAAAAATACCCTTTCTTACTCAATGATTTAGCAGTGAGATAATGGTAGAACTGGGTTTCCTTGGTGAGTCAAACAGAAAAAAATCTCTCAAAACAATCAAAATCCCATTTTCCTGAAAGTTACATTTTATTTACCACATTCACCAGTTCAAAATTAAACTCCCATTTAAATCAAATGAAGAGGCTATAGGTTTCCCAATACCCAACAATAAATATTATCAGGAACAAACTGGTGGTAAGAGTTGGGTTTTAAACTGTTCTTTATTTGTCACTGTAATATTCTTTGTTTTATTTTAATCAAGCAAAAGCATGCAAATGTTCCTCTGTGAATGCAACTGCTCTTACAGCCCCTAGCATACCAACAGGTAAGTGATAAAAGTTGTCCAATTTGTTGGAGTTGTCTAACCAGTGTGTATAACACACACAACAGAGGTAGGAAAGACCATCTTCCATAAATGATCTTGAGTACAGAATTTCTGAAAATTAAGCTGAGAAAATGCTAAACCATGCCTCTGATGAGTCCAGGGAACCACAGATCCATTACTTTCTCTTTGAAGAACAAGCCCCTAGAGTCTTCTAGCATTGCGGGGCACTTGACGGCAACACTTAGGAGGGCCGAGATCCACCACACCAGGACCACCTTCTACTGCCTCTCATTTGCCAATGCTCTGGACCACCCAATCCTGCTGGCAGAGGAGACAGCGGTTGTTCTGTTTCACCCACAAGGACATGCAGCAGTTGTGGAAAGAATGATTACATTCTCCCCAGACCACAATGCAATCCTCTTGTTTGTTTTCAGCTTGACATCTAAGGCAGGCATCCATCAGCTGCACCCTGCAGATGGCGCAGGTATCGCGCTCCACGTCCCAGCTCCACATGGCCACCGCGTTCCACTTCTTGAGTGAGAACATTTTGTCGTCCCCTGACTTGGAGCCTGCGCTCCCAGAGTGCGAGGACAGGGTGCAGGGCTCCTCGCCGTCCTCCACATCTGCCATGGCCTGCCCTGAATTCTTATGTTTTATCTTTTCATAGTGTCCCGAATATCTTGAAATTCCCATTCATACTTTTCTATTACTTTGTCTTTCTCTTTGTTGGACCGAATTAGATCTGCCACCTGGTCTTCTAGCTTAGATATTCTATCCTCTCCTTCATCCATTCTGCTGGTGAGATTTTCTACAGAGTTTTTTATTTTATCAACTGTGTTCTTCATTGTTAGTAATTCTGACTGGTTTTTCTTTATTATTTCTATTTCCTTATTAATTTCATGTATTGATTTCTTTATTTCATTAAATTGGTGTCCTGTGTCTTCTTTGATTCCTTTGATTTCTTCTTTGACTTTTTTGAAATCTTTCTCAGGCATTTCCTCTAACTCACTCTCACTGAAAGTCATTTCTGATGCATTACTATTTTTTGGTGGATTTATATTGTCTTGATTTTTGGTGTTTCTTGTGTTTTTATGTATATATTTTTGTATGTTGGATTAAGTTAATGCTTGGATTTTCTAGTTAGTTGGGTGTTCTTAGCTGTATCAATTGATCTGATGTTATACATCTTCAGGGTAGGAGATTAAGATGTTAGGTGTGGCTCTTAACACTCTCAGAGTATCTGCAAAGGTGTTCCTAGGGGTTGAGTTTCCCTGCTATGGGAGTATTCAAGTAGGCTGAATGGAACAAAATACAGGTAGATTCTAAAATTTAACTAAACACTGTACACATTCAGACAAAAACAGCACTGAATATTTATGCAAGAGTAGGTATTATAACAACCAGATCCTTTATCAACAAAGAGGTTAAGATTTCTGGTCTGTTGAGGGTTCCAAGTCAGCTTGTGACCAAGTGAGACCCTTTCCTGGTGCAATCCTGGTTACTCTTTTGGATGATTTTGGTGTCAGTCAAGTAGGCTTGCTGGGTCGCTGGACTGCTGTTCTGTGTTCTGGAGCTGGACACTTGCTTTTCCTGTGGGGAAAACCGAGCCTGGCAAGTGTGGCCCTGCATAACAGCACCACTGCTGCTGAAACCACCATTGCTGCTGCTGAAGCTGCTGCTGCTGGATCCACCTCTGCTGCTGCTGCCAGTGCCGCTGCTGGATCTCCTGCCTCTGCTGCCTCTGCTGCTGCTGCTGATTCCACCACCGCTGCTGCTGCTGCTGCTGAAGCTGCCACTGCTGGTTCCTCTGCTGCCATAGCCACTGCCACCACAACTGTTGCTGGATCCACTGCTGCTGCTGCTGAAGCTGTTGCTGCTGGGTCCACAGCTGCTATCGCCACCACTGCTGCTGTTGCTGGAGCTGCTGTTGCCACTGCTGGATCTGCCACTGCCGGAGCCGCTGCTGTTGCAACCAGAGCTGGAGCCACAGCCTCCACCACTGCTTCTGCTACCAGAGCCAGAGCCGCTGCTTCAGGAGCTGCTTTCACCTGCCTGTGTGGGCTCTGGGTGCTCTGGATCTCTCCTACTTCTCTGCTGCCATTTTAATTTCTTATACACCTCACTTTTTAGTGAAAGTGTGTATTTTGCTGGGTTTTCTTTGGCTTTTTCTCCCCTAGGCTGCTTTGGCGTGGTTCCTATGCTACTATCTTTTTTTTTTTTAATTTATTAGTTTTCTTTTCAGCAAATACAAGCAGCTTGGTGCCATTGTTTAGGCTCATCCATGATCTACCCCCTCCCAATGGCCCCTCCTTGTTGATGTAAATAGGTCGTGCATTGTGGAGTTAGCCCACAGTTATTGGTATGATAAATGTCTCTGCATATCATGACCCAACATGTGACTCTGACATTATTTCCACCCCCTCTTCCGCAAAATTTCCCTGAGCCATGTTGGGTTCAGTTTTTTTTTTTTTTTTGTTTTGTTTTTTGAGGTAGGGTCTCACTCTGGTCCAGGCTGACCTGGAATTAACTCTGTCATCTCAGGGTGGCCTTGAACTCATGGTAGTCCTCCTACCTCTGCCTCCCAAGTGCTGGGATTAAAGGCATGAGCCACCACGCCCGGCCCGGGTTCAGTTTTGGTTTGCTTCATTGCTGAGGTGTTGGGGGCCTCTAAGGATCTGGCTCTGTGATTTGGTAGGAGTTGATTTTTCTCTGTGTTGGTCTCCTTCACCTTTGTGGTGGTATCTGGTTCATCAGGAAAACAGCACCCTTGCTTGTTTCACCAATTTTCCATAGTTTCAGTCGGGCCCTTTTTGAGGTATGATGGGGCAGCTCTCTCCTTAGGATCTGCGTCTATCTGAAAAAGGGAAGTAGATTCTCCAACGGAGTGTAAGTTAGCACCCGGAAAATTGAGATAACACTTACTTTAAAAAAATTTTTTTTGTTCTTTATTTATTGGAGAGTGACACAGACACACACACACACACACACACACACACACACACACACAGAGAGAGAGGGAGGGAGGGAGATAACAGGCACGCCAGGGCTTCCAGCCACTGCAAACGAACTCCAGATGCCTGCGCCCCCTTGTGCATCTGGCTAACGTGGGTCCTGGGGAATTGAGCCTCGAACAGGTGTCCTTAGGCTTCACAGGCAAGAGCTTAACTGCTAAGCCATCTCTCCAGCCCAACACTTACTTTTTTGATAGAGAGTTTAATATGTGTAGGCCCTCCTGTACCCCATGATTAATGGTAGCTTGATATTGGAGAGTGGGCTTATGTTTGGATATGGTTCTGACTTGTTTCCCAGCTCCAGTTATGGGTCCCGTACCACTGAGGAGATCAGTTAGCCAAATCAAGAGCAGTTGGTTCCCCACCATGGCTGTGTGCCACTATTGCATTTGTGTGGGCATCACAGCAGGTTATTTGTTGCTAAGTAGGTTAGACCATGAGTTGCTGGGACAGATATTGGTCATTTCCCCCAGTTGCCCATGTAGCACCTTCTGGCACTAGACACGCTGACTGGGGACTGTTCCATTTTATGTGTCAACTGCATATGGAGTCTTCAGCAATAGGGACTTACCACTGACCTTTGGTGGGTCATCAAGTACTCTGACAGGAGTCTGTTATTATTTTGCGAAACTTTGTAGGTTTTTCTGATCAAAAGCTCATTGTGGATGATAGCCCCATGCTGGTAGTGGGGGTTACAGGTCAGTGCCCACTAAGAAAATAGGAAGAAGATGGCAGTGTAGGTACCACGCCAAAGCACCCTAGGAGGGAAAAAAGACCAAAAAAACTCAGCAAAATACACACTTTTACTAAAAAGTGAGGTGTATAGGAAATTGAAGCAGCAGTGGAGAAGTAGAAGAGATCCAGAGCATCCAGAGCCTGCACAGGCTGGCAAAAGCGGCTCCGTCAGCTTGGCCAACCACGTCGGCGGCGGCACACCAGAAAGCCGCCAGGCTCAGCTTCAGCCACAGGAAAAGCCAGGTGGTGAGCTTCCACTCACACCGGCACTCTCCACAACTCAGGAAATGTGAAGGGAGAGCAGCAGTGAGCAACGAAGGAGCAGACCTCAAGGTGGAAGCACACGTGGAGCAGCGAGAGAACCAGAGCAGCTGCAACTCCCTCCCCTCCCCCACTGTCTGAGCCCAGCTCCGGCGAACAGAACAGCAGTCCTGGGACCAACAACGCCAACTTGACACAACAGCGGGACCCAAGCAGGAGTAGAGTTTGGCAGCAACATCAGTGGCTCTGGCACCGGTAACAGCGGCCCCAGAAGTAGCAGCCCCAGTCGCAGCAGCACTGGCAGACCCAGGAGCAGCTTCTGTGGGAGCAGTGGCAGTGGACACAGCAGTAGCAGCTTCAGCAGCAGTGGTGGCTCCAGCAGTGGCAGCTACAGCAGCAGCAGAGGCAGCAGCAGCGGTGGGTCCAGCAGCAGCAGCTTCAGCAGCAGCAGATACAGACCCAACAGCGGCAACTTGAGCAGCAGTTCCAGCAGCAGGGGTGCTGATCTGCAGGGCCACAATTGCCAGGCTCAGTTTGCCCCACAGGAAAAGCCAGTGCCCAGCTCCAGAAATCAGAACAGCAGCCCGACGACCCAGGCAGCAACTTGACTGAGACCAAAATCATCCAAGGTAACTGGGATTGCAACAGGGAAGGGTCTCACTTGGTTGCAAGCTGACTTGGATCCCTCAACAGACCAGAAGTCTTAACCTCTTTGTTGATAGAGGATCTGGTCATTATAATAACTACTCTTGCATACATACTCAGGGCTGTTTTTGATTGAATGTGTACAGTGTTTAGTTAAATTTTAGAATCTACCTGTATTTTATTCCACTCAGCCTGCTTGAATACTCCTATAGCAGGGAAACTCAACCCCTAAGAACATCTTTGTAGATACTCTGAGAGTCTTAAGAGCCACACCTAACACCTTAAGGTCCTACCCTGAAAATATATTACATCAAAAATTGATACAGTTAAGAATACCCAGCTAGCTAGAAAATCCAAGCATTAACTTAATCCAAGATGCAAAAATATATACATTATAACACAAGAAACACTAAAAAGCAAGACGATATAAATCCACCTAAAAGTATTAATGCATCAGAAATGTCCTCCAGCGAGAACGAGATAGAGGAAATGCCTAAGAGTTCAAAAGAATGATTATAAATATGTTCAAAGAGGTCAAAGAACACATCAAAACAATCAAAGAAGAAATCAAACAGGAAATCAAAGGAATCAAAGAAGATGCAGGACACCAATTTCATGAAATAAAGAAGGCAATACAAGACATAAATAAGGAAATAGAAATAATAAAGAAAAACCAATCAGAATTACTAGCAATGAAGAACACAGTTAACGAAATAAAAAACTCTGTAGAAAATCTCACCAGTAGGATGGATGAGGGAGAGGACAGAATATCTAAGCTAGAAGACCAGGTGGCATATCTAATACAGTCCAACAAAGAGGAAGACAAACTTATAGAAAAGTATGAGTGGGAAGTTCAAGATATTCGGGACACTATGAAAAGATCCAATATAAGATTTCAGGGCATAGTAGAAGGAGAAGAAATCCACTCCAAAGGCATAGTAGGCATCTTCAACAAAATCATAGAAGAAAATTTTCCCCAAATTGGGAAAGAGGTGCCAATACAGATACAGGAAGCCTTTAGAACCCCAGCCAGACAAAACCCGGAAAGAATCTCTCCTCACCATATTATAATCAAACTTCCAAACACACACACCAAAGAAAAAATAGTGAAAGCAGCTAGAGAGAAAAATCAAGTTACCTACAAAAGCAAGCCCATCAGGATTACAGCAGATTATTCAATACAAACTTTTAAAGCCAGAAGAGTTTGGAGTGATATATTCCAAGTTCTGAAAGATAACAATTGTCAACCAAGGTTACTTATCCTGCAAAGTTATCCATTCAAATAGACGGAAAAATGAGGACATTCCATGACAAAATCAGGTTAAAGGAGTATTTGAAGACAAAACCAGCTCTACAGAAAATACTTGATAGAATCCTCCATGCTGAAGAAAAGGAAAAGCACACATATAAGGAACCTAGAAAAAACAAGCAATACTCAAATACTAGAGAATTGAAGAGAGCACAGGTAGAACCGGAACCACAAAAAAAAAAAAAGGCAAACATAAATACACAACTTTCAATAATATCTCTTAATATCAACGACCTCAATGCCCCAATGAAAAGACAGGTTTGCAGACTGTGTTAAAAAGCAGTATCCTACAATTTGTTGTCTCCAAGAAACTCACCTTTCTATAAAGGATAGACATTATCTTAGGGTAAAAGGTTGGAAGACAGTGTTTCAAGCAAATGGGTCTAGAAAACAAGCAGGGGTTGCTACCCTAATATAAGACAAGGTAGACTTTAGTCCAACGTTAGACAAAAAAGATAAGGAAGGTCACTTTATATTGATTAAGGTCACACTCCAACAGGAGGACATTACAATCCTAAACATATATGCACCTAACATGGGGGCTCCCAAATTCGTCAAACAAACACTATTAGAACTAAGGTCACAGATAACACCAAACACAGTGGTGGTGGGTGTCTTTAACACCCCACTCTCATCAATTGACAGGTCATCCTGGGAAAAAGTAAACAGAGAAGCAACTGGACTAAATGAGGACATAGAAGGAATGGACCTAACAGATATATACAGGACATTTCATCCAAAGGCTGCAGAATATACATTCTTTTCAGCAGCACATGGAACATTCTCTAAAATAAACCATATATTAGGACACAAAGCAAATCTTAACAAACTCAGGAAAATTGAAATAATTCTTTGCATTCTGTCTGACCACAGTGGAATTAAACTACAATCAGTAGCAAGAAAGTCTATAGAGCATACACAAAATCAGGGAAACTAAACAATACACTACTAAATGATGAATGGGTCAATGAAGACATCAAGAAAGAAATCAAAAACTTTATAGAGTCAAATGATAAGGAGAACACAACATACCAAAATCTCTGGGACACAATGAAGGCAGTTCTAAGAGGTAAATTTGTAGCCTTTAGTGCCTATATTAAGAAATTAGAAAGGTCGCTAGCAAACCATCTAATGCGTCACCTTAAAGCCTTGGAAAAAGAAGAACAAGGCAAACCAAAAATCAGTAGACGGGAAGAAATAATAAAGATTAGGGCAGAAATTAATGAAATAGAAACAAAAAGAACAATCCAAAGAATTAATGAAACAAAGAGTTGGTTCTTTGAAAGGATAAACAAGATTCATAAACCCTTCGCAAATCTGACCAAAAGAAAGAGAGAAGAGACACAAATTAATAAAATCAGAGATGAACAAGGTAACATCACAACAGATTCCAGAGAAATTCAAAAAATCATAGGGACATACTATCAAAGCATATACTCCACAAAGTATGAAAACCTGAAAGAAATTATTTCCTTGATCTATGTGACCTACCTAAATTAAATCAAAATGAGATTAATCACTTAAATAGACCTATAACAAACATGGATATCTGAACATTTATCAATAATCTTCCAAGTAAAAAAAGCCCAGGCCCAGACAGATTCACTGCTGAGTTTTACCAGACTTTTAAGGAAGAGCTAACACCATTGCTTCTTAAGCTTTTCCAGGAAATAGAAAAAGAAGGAATTCTACCAAACTCCTTCTATGAGGCCAGCATCACCCTGATACCAAAACCAGGCAAAGATAGAACAAAAAAGAAAATTACAGACCAATCTCCCTAATGAACATAGATGCAAAAATTCTCACCAAAATATTGGCAAACAGAATACAAGAGTATATCAAAAAGATCATTCACCCTGACCAAGTAGGCTTTATCCCAGAGATGCAGGGATGGTTCAACATACGCAAATCTATAAATGTAATACATTACATAAACGGGTTGAAGGACAAAAATCACATGATCATCTCACTAGACGCAGAGAAAGCATTTGACAAAATCCAACATCCCTTCATGATAAAAGTCCTACACAGACTGGGAATAGAAGGAACATATCTCAATATAATAAAGGCTATTTATGACAAGCCCACAGCCAACATACTACTAAATGGGGAAAAACTGGAAGCTTTTCCACTAAAATCAGGAACAAGACAAGGGTGTCCACTGTCCCCACTTTATTTAATATAGTTTTGAAAGTCTTAGCCATTGCAATAAGGCAAGAGACACACATAAAAGGGATACAAATTGGAAAGGAAGAGATCAACTTATCATTATTTGCAGATGACATGATTCTATACATAAAGGACCCTAAAGACTCTACTAGCAAACTGTTAGAGCTGATCAAAACCTACAGCAATGTAGCAGTATACAAAATTAATACACAGAAATCAGTAGTCTTCATATATGCTAACAACAAACACACAGAGGATGAAATCAGAGAATCACTCCCATTCACAGTTGCATCAAAAAAAAATAAAGCACCTTGGAATAAACCTAACCAAGGAAGTAAAGAATTCCTAAAATGAAAACTTTAAAACACTCATGCGAGAAATTGCAGAAGACACTAAAAAGTGGAGAAACATCCTTTGTTCCTGGATTGGAAGAATCAATATTGTGAAAATGGCAATTTTACCTAAAGCAATTTACACGTTTAATGCTATCCCTATCAAAATTCCAAAGGCTTTCTTCATGGAAATAACAAAAACAATCCAAAAATTCATTTGGAATCACAAAAAACCTCGAATATCTAAAATAATACTGAGCAACAAAAATGAGGCTGGTGGTATCACCATACCTGATTTTAACCTATACTACAAAGCCATAGTAACAAAAACAGCATGGTACTGGCACAAAAACAGACATGTAGATCAGTGGAACAGAATAGAAGACCCAGATATAAGCCCAAGTAGCTATAGCCACCTGATATTCGATAAAAATGCCCAAAATACTCATTGGAGAAGAGACAGCCTCTTCAGCAAATGTTGTTTTGAAAACTGGATATATATCTGCAGAAGGATGAAAATAGATTCTTCTCTCTCGTCATGCACAAGAATTAAGTCCAAAAGGATTAAAGACGTTAACAACAGACCTGAATCTCTGAAACTGCTAGAGGAAAAAGTAGGGGAAACCCTTCAACATATTGGTCTTGGCAAAGACTTTCTGAATACAACCCCAATTGCTCAGGCAATAAAACCACAGATTGATCAGTGGGACCTCATGAAATTAGAAATATTTTTCACTGCAAAGGACACAGTGAATAAAGCAAAGAGGCAACCTACAGAATGGGAAAAAATCTTCGCCAGCTATATATCTGATAAAGGATTAATATCTAGGATATACAAAGAACTCAAAAAGTTAAATAATAAGGAATCAAACAAGCCAATCAAAAAATGGGCTATAGGGCATTCTCAAAGGAAGAAATACGAATGGCATATAAGCATCTAAAACAATGTTCTACATCACTAGGCATCAGGGAAATGCAGATTAAAACTACATTGAGATTCCATCTCACTCCTGTCAGATTGGCCACCATCATGAAAACAAATGATCATAAATGTTGGTGGGGATGTGGAAAAAAAGGAACCCTTCTACACTGTTGGTGGGAATGCAATCTGGTCCAGCCATTGTGGAAAACAGTGTGGAGGTTCCTAAAACAGCTAAATATTGATCTACCATATGACCCAGCCACAGCACTCCTAGGCATATATCCAAAGAACTCATCTCATTTCCTTAGAAGTACGTGCTCAACCATGTTTATTGCTGCTCAATTTATAATAGCTGGGAAATGGAACCAGCCTAGATGTCCCTGAACAGATGAGTGGATAATGAAGATGTGGCACACTTATACAATGGAGTTCTACTCAGCGGTAAAGAAAAATGAAGTTATGAAATTTGCAGAGAAATGGATGGACCTGGAATGGATTATACTAAGTGAGGTAACCCAGGCCCAGAAAGCCAAGCCCCACATGTTCTCCCTCATATGTGGATCCTCCTACAGATGATTGGGTTTCTGTGTGAGAGTGAAAATACTTAGTAGCAGAGGCCAGTAAGTTGAAAGGAGACATAAAGGGAAGAGAAAGGAAGGGAGGAGGATACTTAATATGTTGATATTGTATATATGTAATTACAATGATTGTAATGGGGAGGTAATATGATGGACAATGGAATTTCAAATGGGAAAGTGTGGGGGTGGGGAGGGAGGGAATTACCATGGGATATATTTTGTAATCATGGAAAATGTTAATACAAATTTAAAAAAATGAAAATGAGGAAAAAAATAACTAATGTATAAGAGGTAGAGAGGAGAAAGAGAGGGGGTAGGTGGGAGGGAGGGAGGGAAGTTGTAGGAGATTTAGGTTAGGCTTGAACCTACCCTATCCAGTGTCTCATGGTTCAGGTGTTTCCTGTAAGGGTCTAGTGAAGGTTCAGCCATTTGGTCTGCCTTTTAGGAAGTAGAATTTTATGGTACCATTGCCGTTTGGGTCCAGATTAACGTTTCCCACCCCTTCGATGCCCTCCCCTCCCTCCCCATCCATCCTAGTGTCTAGTCCATGAGGTGCTTGCTGGGTATGTAAGTTATCTTGTGTAGACTCAGGTTAGCTGTTGTAGATCAGTGAGACTATGTGTCGATTTTTTTTTTCTGTGATTGGGTAAGTTCACTGAGAATGATCTGTTCCAGGTTCAACCATTTTTTTCTCAAATTTCTTTGTGTCATTTTTTCTTCCTGCTGTGTAGATTTCCATTGTGTAGATATACCACATCTTAGTTATCCATTCTTCTAGTGATGGACATCTGGGTTGATTCCTGCTTTTAGCTATTACGAATTGAGCAGCTAAAAACATAGTTGAGCAAATCTCTCTGGCCTGTGGTTTGAAGGTTTTAGGGTAGATGCCCAGTGTGGGTATAACTGGGTCTGTTGGTATCTCTATAGTCAGCTTTTTCAGGAATCTCCATATTGCTTTCCAAAGTGGTTGTACCATCCTACATTCCCACCAACAATGAATGAGTGTTCCTGCTTCTCCACATCCTTGCCAACATTTATTTTCATTTGATGTTTGCTATCTTTATTGGAGTAAGGTGAAATCTCATAGTTGTTCTAATTTGCATTTCTCTGAATATTAGGGATGATGAACATTTTCTTAAGTGTGTGTTTGCCATTTGTATATCTTCCTCTGTGAACTGTTTTTTCATCTCTTTGCCCCATTTTGTGAGTAGTGTGTTTGTCTTATTATTTAGATTTTTGAGTTCTTTGTAGATTCTAGAGATTAGGCCTCTATCAGTTGGATAACCCACAAATATTTTCTCCCATTCTGTGGGTTATCTATTGGCTTTGCTTATTATATGCTTGTATGTAAAAAAAAACTCTTCAGCTTCATATGATCCCATTGGTTGAGTGACTGTTTAAGATTGTGAGCCACTGGGGTTTTGTTCAGGAAGTCTTTTTCCATTCCTATATCATGGAAAGTACTTCCTAAATTTTCTTCCAGTAGTATTCGAGTTTCTGGTCATATGTTGAGGTCTTTGATCCATTTGGATTTGAGTGTAGTGCATGGTGAAATGTGTGGATCAAGTTTCAGTTTCCTGCATGTGGTTATCTAGTTTGTCCAGCACCATTTGTTAAAGATGCTATCTTTTCTCCAGCCTATATTGTTCTGGCCTTTGTCGAAAATCAAGTAGCTATAGTTGCTTGACCCAAAATCTGGGTCCTCAAGTCCGTTCCATTGGTCTATACTCCTGTTTTTATGCCAGTACCATGCTGTTTTTATTACTATGGCTCTGTAGTATAGCTTTAGATCAGGTATGGTGATGCCTCCAGAGGTATTTCTTTTGCTGAGGATATGTTTTGATATGCAAGGCCTTCTGCTTTTCCATATAAAATTTGAGATCATTTTTTCTATCTCTGTGAAGAACACTGTAGGGATTTTAATTGGAATTGCATTAAATCTATATATTGCCTTTGGTAGGATTGTCATCTTCACAATGTTAATTCTGCCTATCCAGGAGCATGGGAGGTCTTTCCATCTTCTCAAGTCCTCCTCAATTTCTTTTTTGAGTGTTTTTATAATTTCATTGTATAGATCTTTTACTTCCTTGGTTAATGTTATTCCAAGGTATTTTTTGTTGTTGTTATTGAAAATGGGACTATGGCCGGGCGTGGTGGCGCACGCCTTTAATCCCGGCATTCGGGAGGCAGAGGTAGGAGGATTGCCGTGAGTTCGAGGCCACCCTGAAACTCCATAGTGAATTCTAGGTCAGCCTAGGCCAGAGTGAGACCCTACCTGGGGAAAAAAAAATGGACTATGTCCCTTATTTCTTTTTCTGTACCTTTGACATTTGTATACAGAAATGCTACCAATTTTTGTGCATTGATTTTGTGTCCTGCTACTTTGCTATAGGAGTTAATCACCTTCAGGAGTTTTGGGATGGAGTGTCTCGGGTCTCTTACATATACAATCATGTCATCAGCGAATAGAGCTAACTTAACTTCTTCCTTTCCAAATTGTATCCCTTTTATTTCCTTCTCCTGTATTATTGCTTGGGCTAGGACTTCCAGAACTATATTGAAAAGCAGAGGTGAGAGAGGACATCCCTGTCTTGTTCCTGATCTCAATGGGAATTCCTCCAGTCTCTCTCCATTAAGTATTATTTGGGCCTTTGGAGCTTTGTATATTGCTTTTATTATGTTAAGATGTGGACCGACCATGCCAATTCTCTCCAATGTTTTGATCATGAAGTGATGTTGTATCTTGTCAAAGGCCTTTTCTGCATCTATCGAAATGATCATGTGGTTTTTGTGTTTAAGCTTGTTTATATGGTGTATTACATTGAGAGATTTTCGTATGTTGAACCACTTTTGTGTTCCTGGGATAAATCCCACTTGGTCAAGGTGGATAATGCTTTTGATGTGTTGTTGGATTCAGTTTGCGAGTATTTTGTTCAGGATCTTTGCATCTGTGTTCATTAGAGAAATAGGCCGGTAGTTTTCTTTTCTTGTGGCATCTCTGCCTGGTTTTGGGATTAGGGTAATACTAGCTTCATAGAAGGAGTTGGGTAGCTTTCCCTGTTCTTCAATTGTGTGGCACAGTTTTAGGAAGATTGGTTTGAGTTCTTCCATGAAGGTTTCATAAAATTCAGCTGAGAATCCATCTTGTTCAGGACTCTTTTTTTGGGGGATGTTTTTTATTACTTTTTCAATCTCCATGAGTGTGATGGGTTCATTGAGGTGATTAATCTGCTCTGAGTTTAGTTTTGGTAGATGGTATGCATCCAGGAATTTATCCATCTCCTCCACATTTTCCAGTTTTGTGGAGTAGAGGTTTTTGAAATAAGTCCTGATGATTCTCCCAATTTCATTTATGTCTGTTGTGATCTCTCCTTTTTCATTTTGAATTTTGTTAATTTGGAGCCTCTCCTTTTTTTGCTTGATCAAATTGGCCAGAGGTTTGTCAATCTTGTTTATTTTTTCAAAGAACAGCTCTTTGTTTTGTCAATTGCCTTAATTGTTTCCTTGATTTCCAATTCATTAGCTTCTGCTCTGATTTTATTTCTTTCCTTCTGGAGCTCTTTGGGTTGGATTTTTCTTGTTTTTCCAGTGCCTTTAGGTGGATGGTTAGGTTATTGATTTGGTATCTTTTTGTCTTTTTTATGAAGGCATTGAGTGCTATGAATTTTCCCATGAGGACTGCCTTCATTGTGTCCCATACGTTTTGGTATGATGTGTTCTCATTGTTATTCAATTCCAGGAATTTTTCAATTTCATTTTTATTTCACCCACTATCCATTTATTGTTTAAGAGTGTGCTGTTGAGTTTCCAGGTGCCGTTAGGATTCTTGATGGGTCTTTTGTTGTTGACTTCTAGCAATATAACATTGTGATCTGATATCATGCAGGGAATTCCCTGTTTTTCCCCACTCTGTGTCCTCCCACTGGCAAGAAGACCCTGATAACCCTTAATTTCTTGCCTTTCTTTCCCTGGTATTTGCAGTGCAGCTAGGCGGTTGCCATCTTGGCTGGAAGTCCCTATGCTACTATCTTATCCAGAAATCTGGTAATGATTTCTTACTCAAAGGAATCTTTGGCCATTTACTTGAGCAATTTTATCCTGAGTAAATGGACCTGACCAGACATGTCAAGGAGTGGAGGTAAAAGGGTCTGAATTAACATCAATACCCTGAGACCAGAGCAGCATGCTGCCCTTTTTTAAGAAGGGGAACATTAAGAAGCTTGTTAGTAAATGGGTCTTTTCCTCTATAGATAGAGATCCTAAGAAGGTGAGGAGAAGCTGGAATTACCAGGCCCCTGAGTGCTGGGCATCTAGAAGCTGGGCTGCTAGGCCCAGAGACTTAGAGCTCCAACTCCTGAGAGAACTAGGGTCTTAATATCCCAGGCTTAAGAAGCCAAACATGATTCTTAGCACTCACATTGGAGACATTTTGATCTGGATTTTAACCTCCAGTGGCATCAGCACATTGGCAGCTATCATAATGGTCACCTTCCAGTAGCAGGAGGCACCTGCTCTTGAACAGACCTCAGGCATTGGGACCCTGGGTGCTCCAATTGCAAGTGTTGTAGCTCCCAGGCCTCACGGCTTGGCAGCTCTCTTGAGCTCTCCCAAGACTGGGACTTGCAGTTTCCCATCTTCAGCTCACTCTCTCTGCTGCCACCTTCACTGTTGCTCATGCTCTGCACTTGCTATCTCTGTGCCAGTTCAGATTGCTTTGCCAATGGTAGAGATCACTGGACAGAAGCTGCTCAATGGGCCTAGTGTCACCATGCTAGGAGCTTCACAGGAGAGTCTCTTGTATGACTCAAAAGTGAGCTGAGGGGCTGGAGAAGTGGTTAAGGTTCTTGCCTGCAAAGTCTATGGACCCAGTTTCGATTACCCAGGACCCATGCATGCCAGATACACAAGGGGGTGTATGTGTCTGGAGTTCATTTGCAGTGGCTGGAAGCCCTGGCACATCCATTCTCTCTATCTGCCTCTTTCTCATCCTCTCTCTTTCAAATAAATAAACAAATAATGTTTTTAAAGTGAGTTGAGAAGTCTGGTTATACTCAAAAGGGGGCTGTGGTCACTTTGTTCCAATCACAATGCCAATGTTCATGGAAATGAAGAGTTACATTTGTACCAGTGAAGACCTTGTATTAGACCACCAGGGGAAGTATTCCCCCTCTGACCTGAGAGATCTAGAATTCACTAGAGCTTGTCTTGCTTCAGGTCGGGCTGTCTCTGGAGTGGTCATGACTGAAGCATACCTTCAGCCATGGTTGTTACAGCTCTCTACAGGTGCCAACTTCTCCTAGTGAACATAATTCCTAAACAGTGATATAATTCCTAAACAGTGATGTTGCCATGAGAGCAGACCAAGTGGTGCCAATAAATGGACTGCTTGAGTTGATGGGTGTTTTTGTTTGTTTGTTTTCCCCCGAAGTAGGGTTTCACTCTGGCTCAGGCTGACCTGGAATTAAGTATGTAGTCTCAGGCTAGCCTCATCTCACAGCAATCCTCCTATCTCTGCCTCCCGAGTGCTAGGGTTACATGCCTGCACCACTACACCTGGTATTTTTTTGTAATTTTTTTATGAGAGACAGAGAGAGAGCACATGCAAGAGAGAGAGAGAGAGAGAGAAAGAGAAAGAATTGGCACACCAGGGCCTCCAGCCACTGCAATTGAACTCCAGATATGTTTGCCACCTTGTGCACATGTGCGACCTTGTGTGCTTACGTCACCTTGTGCATCTGGCTTACATGGGACCTGGAGAGTTGAATATGGGTCTTTAGGCTTCACAGGCAAGTGTCTTAACCACTAAGCAATCTCTCCATCCCTGTCATGTTTTTTTTTAGGTACTTTAAGGACATAAAGCAAAAACTTAAAATATTGTAATATGACAGGTAACCTAATGATTGTACCTATGTTAAAATGACAAACATGATGTTGTTGCTTGTCAAATTAAAACAAATAAAGATATAGACTGCAGGAAAAGGGGGGACTACTTGGCTGACAGTTCCCACTTAAGGTTACCAAACATAAGGGAAGGACCGCTTTGGTCTTGACAGTTAAGTATTCACATGAAACATTAAAAGAATATTTAAAATAAAGACTTAAAAAAAGTTCAATACAGAACGACTAATTATAATATCATTTAATAGTATTTTGTAACATTTAATAATGCTGAACAATGCTTAACTCCTACATCTATGCCCCAGAGAGAGGTGAGTCCCTCTGATCTATCTCAGAGACCTAGCAAGGTCCAACTCGGAGAAACTCTACTGGGTCTCTGGCCCCCAACCACCAGTTATTTCCTCACTCCGAATGTATAGTGGGGTTAACCTATTTGGCAATTGGTATAAACCAACAGGGCCTTTGCCTGGGAGGTTAATAAAAACTATCATGGTGGGGAAGGCCCAGTGGAAGCATTTAGACTGTCTCCCTACCTCAGCCAAATATAGCATCATGTTTTAGCTTAGGCTAGTATTACAGGCTACTATAGACTTACCTAACAAGAATTTATTTCTCAGTTCTAGAGGCAAGGGAGTCCAAGATCACGTCCTGGTGGATTCAGGTTCTGGTGCGGGTTCTTTCTAACTTACAGGTGGCTAACTTGTCACTGTGTCTTCATGTGGTCTTTCCTAAATGCATGTACACACAGAGAGAACTTTGATTATCTTCCGATTCTTATAAATATAGTAATCTTCTGGGCATGGTGGACCACACCTGTTGTCCCAGCACTCAGATGGAGGCAGGAGGGTCATTCCAAGGTATAGTGATATTCTGTCTCAAGAAGATTTGAATAATGCTGGTGTGGTGGCACACATCTTTAACTTGGGAGGCAGAGATAGGAGTATCCCCATGAATTCAAGGCCAGTCTGGAACTGCATAGTGATTTCCAGGTCAGCCTGAACTATAGTGAAATCCTACAGCAAATAAATAAATAACAAATACACACACACATTATATATATATATATATAAAATCTCCTTATCCTAACATGGGTACACATCCTTATAACATCATCTAATACAGACTGAATATGTAGCCCCCAAATGTATATGGTAGTATCTAATCCTCAATGTGTGGTATGTGGAGGAGGGATCTTTGGGCTTTGAAAGGATCCCTTATAAAAGAGATTCCAGAGGCCCCTTTGCCTTCCTGGAAGGCAGTCCTTCCTCAATGCAGAATATGTTGGTATCTTGATTTTGGATTTTGCAGCCTTAAGAACCATGAGAAATACAATTGTTTATAAGGCATGCAGTCCATAGCATCTTTTAGGCAGTCAAATGGACCAAGACACTATCTAAATGTATTTAGCTCTGAAATCTCCCACTTGCAAATACCATCACTCTAGGTATTAGGGGATTCAACATATGAATTGGGTGTGGAGGGTGGACACAAGCATTCAGAGCCTAACACACATGAAATAATATTTAAGGAGGGAACAGTAGGAATTAGTGCACTCTTATGCATCTACAGGACACAGACTTGCTGGTTCCCAGCATATCCCCATTTAACTCACCATCTGATGCTGAAAAATAAATAAATATGATAGACTCTAAAGGATGACAGATTACTGCAGGCTCACCCTTTTAGTAAGCCTGACTGCAGCTGCCAGGCCAGATGTGGTATATCTGCTAGAGCAGATTAATACCCTCAGGTATTTGGCATGCATCACTGATTTTAGTGAATGCATTCTTTTCTATTCTAAACATGAGGAAGGATGAGGAACAGATGGCATTCCCATGAAAAAGAAAAAGGAATACAGTTACAATTTGGGCCCAGGGCTATTTTAATAGCATTTCTACCTGGGCTGGAAGAGACGTGCAGAGTATCACATCAACCATGTAATGGTTTGAATCAGATGTCCCTTATAAACTCGTGTGTTCTGAATGCTTGAATCCCAGCTGATGGCAATGGGGGAGGTGGAGCCTTGCTGGATGAAGTGTGTTGTGGGTGGGTTTAGAAGTGTTTTAGCTATTTCCCCCTTGCCAGACTTCTCTTCTGCTGCTGTTTTTCCATTTGCTTTGACAGAGGTGGTGTCTAGCCTCTGCTCATACCATGCTATGCCCTGCCATCATGAAGCTTCCTCTTGAGACTGTAAGCCAAAACAAAAACCTTTCCTCTTATCAGCCGCTTGAAGGCAAGTGTTTTATCTCAGCAGTGAGAATTTAGCTGTGACGACATCTTACTGTAGTGTGATGAAGGCACACAGGAATGTGCAAAGGAAAGGGAAACTTCCATCTTTCATCCTGAGACATCAACAGATAATTACTAAATAAGAACCACCAGATATGCCAGGTGTGATAGTACATGCCTTTAATCCCAGCACTCTGGGGGCACAGACAGGAGATTTCTGTGAGTTCAAGGCCAGCCTGAGACTACATAGTGAATTTAAGGCCAGCCTGGGCTAGAGTAAGAAACTACCTCAAAATAAAAAAAGGAATCCACCAAATAGAAATGTAAATTATTTGTTGATAGTGATTGTCTTGGAGAATGGAGATTTTTGTTGAAGGCATTTAACTCTAAATCATGTACATGTATGACTTTAAAAAGAAAAACAAAACCTTATTAAAAGCTCTGTATAGGAAGTTTGCATATTCGTTGCCTGGAAATGATGTTCAGAGCAAACAGACTCAATAGGACTATTTTGGGTTGGGGTGAATTCTTCCAAACTTCATAGTGTATATTAGAGCATTTAATGAGTCTGGTTTTGAGCCCTTGACTATCCAGTATTGTTAGTAAAGGCAACCAACCTCACAATAGCTGATCGAATCACTATCCAGTAATTAAAATCTAAACAAAAGTCTGTTTGAAAGTTAAAATATTCTTGGCTAAAAATTTCGATTCTTTTTTAGTCTCAAGCCCCAGGTCAAGTGGAAGGACCTCTCAAACCTAGGGAAGGAATGCCTTGGCTCTTAATGTTTGGTAATGTAGTGAATGTCCAGTAAGTGGGTGAGAGCTGAGGGTGAAGCAGGAAGCCTCATGAGCCTATTTATACTTCATGGGAAAGAGCTTTGGCTTTCTAATGCCATTAATATTCTTGCAGTCTTTGTAGGTTAGCCTATCAAAAGAGTCCTACAATGAAACTTTGACAGCAATATTTTTTCTTAATAAAATTTATTTTCATAAGGTACTAGATATTTAAACAGAAATTAAAATTTTCTTTGCTTTTGACTCATGGCATTTTAATACTCTTGTTTCAATAAAGTATAACTCTTATTTTTTCATAAAGCAAAAATTGGTTACAGTTTAACTTGTGGAGCTCTGTTTAAAGTAGTTTCTGGGTTCTTTCAACACTCTGAAAGCATCCTTGCTGTCTAGCAAATTCCAAGTCCATCTTTAAAGTATCTTATCAACTTGAATATACTTTATAGTGTTTTAGTACATTATATTTTCTTTTTCTTTTCTTTTTTGAGGTAGGGTTGTTTTTCTCTAGCCCAAGCTGACCTGGAATTCACTATGTAGTCTCAGGGTGGCCTCGAACTCACAATGATCTTCCTACCTCTGCCTCCCAAGCGCTAGGATTAAAGGCATGTGCCACCACACTAGGCTGATAATTCTTTTTAAGCATATCTTACTATTCATGGTAGATATATATTTTTTCATTTGTGGCATTAAATACAGCCCATGTAATTTTCAATCAGACAGGTATGTAATTAGCTCTAACATCAGAGATTATTGATCATTATAGTGTAGTTTTCCTTCTTTTAGCCCAAATATCTTGAAACTAGATTTTGTGTAAGCCTTGCTATGAAGCCACCTTACAAAACTTAGAGATCTCAGGGAACATTACAAAAGAGTGAAAGGAAAGAATATAAGAGCCATAGAGTAAGGATGGGTGCTTTGGGACACTGTCATGTAGACATGACATGGCTGTGGCACTCACAAATGCAGTGGTCGTTGTTACCTGCACAAGACTGGGCTGGTCAACATTCCATCATGGATGGTGGAGGGGCTGAGGAGTTATTGGCAGTCACTGGTTGCTGAGGGAAGAGAAGACTTTGTTCAGTGTTGTAGCCACTGGTAAGCTGACAGTGCTTTGATAAATAACCCCTGCCCCATCTACTATGCTCATGCAAGCAACCCTAATTAAACTCAGTGTGTTACCAAAAAAAATCATCAAAATAGACATAGGGCTGTTGGGAAGAAATAGTTCAACAAGAAGAAGAGAGGCACAGAGAAGGCAAAGGGATGAATATGATCAAAATACATTATATACATGTATGAAGTTGTCAAAAAATTAAAAAACTTGGAGTCCTACTATCACAAATTATTATTCCTCACCATTCTAGTTTGGTAGTATGCTTCTGCTGGTTTCACTTGAGCCTCCCCAGGGGCTGCATCCAAGGGGTTGGCTACCTTGGGGTGGATTCAGCTGGAGGACTGGGCAGTTCTCACGATGGGCGCTCCCTCCTCCCTCCCTCTCTTCCTTCCTCCCTCTCTGTCCTTTCTTTCCTCCCTCCTCTCTCTCTTCCTCCTTTCTTTCTTCCCTCCCTCCCTCCCTTCCTTCCTCCCTCCCTCCTCTCTTCATTCCTCCCTCTCTCTCCCTTTCTTTCCTTCCTCCCTCCCTCTCTCTCCCTCCTTTCTTTCTTCTCTCTCTGTCTTCCTTCTTCCCTCTTTCCCTCCCTTCCTCCCTCCCTCTCTTTCTCCCTTCTCCTTCCTTCTCTTCCTTCCTCCCTCTCTCTTCCTCCTTTCTTTCTTCCCTCCCTCTCTTCCTTCCTCCCTCCCTCTCTCATTTCCTTCTTTCCTTCCTCCCTACACCTCTCTCTCACTCCCTCTCTTCCTTCCTCCCTCCCTCCCTTCCTCTTTTCCTTCCCTTCCTTCTTCCCTCCCTACTTCTCTTCCTCCCTTCCTCCAACCCTTCCTCTCTAACTTCCTACCTCCTTTTCTTCCTTCCTCCCTCCCTCCTTCCCATCCTCTCTCCCGTCTTTCCTTCCTTCAGTTACTATTGCCAGCAATTTTGTCACAGTGATAAAACATGTAGCTTACTACATGTTCCTATTTTACAATTTTATTTGCAATCCAGAGCTAATTTATAAGAGAGCAGGTATGGGAAATTTACATTTCAACTGTAACTTTATGTTTATTTTAAAATTTTCATTATAGTCACAGAACATTTTAACTGTTTTAACTTTAGGGAAAAATACGAATCTTGCTGGGTGTGGTGGCACACACCTTTAATCCCAGCACTCAGGAGGCAGAGGTAGGAGGATTGCTGTGAGTTTGAGGCCAGCCTGAGACTACATAGTGAATTCCAGGTCAGTCTGGGCTAGAGTGAGACTCTACTTTGACAAAAAAAAAAAAAAAAAAAGTATCTTTACAAAGAATAAAATAAACCTTGTTTGTATGCCCAATTTTATATTTTACAAGATAAATTTCCTTGAAGATGAAAACCTTTAAAACATTCATTTTTCTTTCTTCTTTAAATTTTATTATGAGAGAGAGAGCGGGGGGAGGGGGAAAGAGTGACCTCCAGCCTCTGCAAACAAACTCCAGATGCATCTGCCACCTTGTGCATCTGATTTATGTGGGTCCTGGGGAATCAAACTGAGGTCCTTTGGCTTTGCAGGCAAGCACGTTAACCGCTAAGCCATCTCCAGTCCTCATTTATCCTTTTTAAAAAATATCTATTTATTTATTTGAGTGATATAGATAGGGAGAGAGGGAATGGGCGCACCAGGGCCCTCTAGCTACTGCAAAGGAACTCCAGATACATGCGCCCTTTTGTGCATCTGGCTTTATGTGGGCATTGGGGAATTGAAAAATCACAGATGCCATGTGTCACTTTGCATCCAGCTTTACATGGGTGCTGGGGAATTGAGCCTGGACCAGTAGGCTTTGTAAACCAGTGCCTTTAACCAATTGAGCCATCTATCCAACCCCAAGATCATTTTTATTTCTTGCTTTTTGATTTTTTTTTTTTTTTTTTAGTACTGGAGATTAGACCCAAGGCCTTGCACATGCTATGTAAACACTGACCTATCTATCCCCTAAATCCGCAAGTTCACTTTTTTTTATGATAGGTTCTCATTCTAGCCCAGGCTGACCTGTTGTAATTCACTATGTAGTCTCAGGCTGGCCTTGAAGTCACTGTGATCCCCTACTTCTGCCTTCCTAGTGCTGGGATTAAAGGTGTGTGCCACCATGCCCAGAACATTGAGTTCATTTTTAACTGCTTAATTTTACCAATAGATTTTTTTTTTTTTTTCCTGTGGTAGGGTCTCACTGTAGCCCAGGCTGATCTGAAATTCACTATGTAGTTTCAGGGTGACCTCGAACTTATGGAGATCCTCTTACCTCTGCCTCCCCAGCGCTTGGATTTAAGGTGTGCATCACTATACCAGGCCCTAGATATTCTAAAAAATTTTTAAATTTCACTGCTTAGCATTATGTGAGGAAATTTCAATACTAAAAAATATTAGGGCTGGAGAGATGGCTTAGCGGTTAAGCGCTTGCCTGTGAAGCCTAAGGACCCCGGTTCGAGGCTCGGTTCCCCAGGTCCCACGTTAGCCAGATGCACAAGGGGGCGCACGCGTCTGGAGTTCGTTTGCAGAGGCTGGAAGCCCTGGTGCGCCCATTCTCTCTCTCTTCCTCTATCTGTCTTTCTCCCTGTGTCTGTCGCTCTCAAATAAATAAATAAAAATTAAAAAAAAATATTAGCTTTCCTAAGTTTGTTATATCATGTTTTTTAATAACTTTGAACATAAAAACTTAATATGAAATTTCTTTTGGGTTTATAATTTATATAAAAGACCTCTATAGAGAAAAAGGAAATACTATATTTAATTTAATACTATAGCTACCTGTTGTGTTTTGAACACTTGGTTTCCAACTAGGGCGCTGTTTGGGAAGTTCGCAGAACCTCTGGGAGGTGGAGCCTTGCTGGAGGAAGTGCATCTCTGGAGGTGGGCCTGGAGGCTGAGCTGGTCCACTTGCTGTTCAGTCTCTGCTTTCTGACTCCTGTGAGATGTGACCTCCTCTGCTTCTGCTCCGCCCTACCATGCCTTCAGTGCCATGATGGACTCTGGAACTGCAAGCTGAAATAAATCCTTCTCTTCCAGAAGTTGTCTCTGCTCATGTATTTGTGCGTTGAAAAGTAAGGGATATGTCAGCTTATCCTCATTTCAAAAGACATGGTCCCTAGCATTAAAGTGACGCCTTATTTTCTGACTTCGGCATAAAGGAACCATGTGTGTGCATGTGCATAAGGCATCTTATCATTAATATATATATATATTTATTTGTAAAAAGCCAAAGGGGTCCCTGGAGCAACAGGACAGTAGGTAGACAGGCTGGCTTCTTAGGGATCAGGGGTATTTGGGCAGATGCAATTGAGGTGGGGGAGGGGACTCCAAGTCCTCTGAGGCAGCCTGGGCTGCCTCGGACAGGTGGCACTGGCTCAAAGACAGAGTAAGTTGCTTCTGGCGCCTCAGCGCCCAGCAATTCTGGAGCACACTCTTCCATGGTCAGCCACCTACATGTGTGCCCTCCGGATCTGTCTCTTGGCCCATCCGTGGGGGCTGAGCCTCCTCGGTGACCCCTTCTGGGGATCCAGCAAGTGACATCGGCAGGCTGGGCGCCTCCCCTTTGGCAGGGACCCTTCCGAATGGCTGCTCTGGTTGCTGTTATCATCCTTGAGATCGGCAGGATGAGGTCCACGCCCACGGGGACTGATTCCACTGCCCCGTCGTTGCGGCCCTGGGATGTCTCTGCCCCCGCCCCTCCCCCGCCCGAAGGCGCTCCTCTTGGGGGTCCGTCATAGGTACCCCACTTGAAGATTTGAAGGGAAGTATTGCCCAGAGCTTCTGACATTTCTGGACCTTCTGGATGGTAGCCATCACCTTCCTGATGTCATCCTTGGCCCGGCTCCGGTCTCGGCCCCCCCATAAGACGGACCATGCTGGCGGGACCCCTGGACTGAGCCCGAAGCCGGACCACCTGGGGTCCGAAGGGCTCAGGCTCGGTACCAGGGTGCCAGGTCCGACTCCGGCCTTCCCTCTGGGCTGTGTGTGTGTGTGGGGGGGGTGTTTTGTTTTGTTTTTGAACCTTTTTTTTTCCTCCTGTTAAGAGTATGTGGAGTGCTGGAGCACTGACCCAGTGGGTTAAGAGTGCTTGGTGCTCCAGAATGAGGGCCTGAGTTCAAAAGTAAGTAGAATATTCCTTGTGCTGAGCAGGGCGGAGACGGGGAAATCACTGGGGCTCAGGTCAGCCGGTGTAACTGAGAAATGGCTGCTCCAGGTTCAGTGAGAAACTTTGTCTCAGGGAAACGAAGCAGAAGAGTGATAGAAGAGGACGCCCGACGGTCTTCTCTGGCCTACACGTGCATTCACCACACGCACACACACGCACACGCACACACACACGCACACACAGAAAAAGAAAAAGTATACTGAAAAACACTCGTTAAAATCAATCCATAATAATCACCTGAGATTTATTGATTTATCATAATTTGTTGAAATAGCAATAAAAGTTATAAATTTAGGTTTGCATAAAACATGTTTTTATATATTAATTAATTGAAACAAACAATTTGTTTTTGAACCTTTTTATCAATGGAAGGTTCATGTTTTCAATTAAGGGATTTACTGGTTGTTTGGAAAATTTTTTTTTCTAAATGATTATTCTTGAGATATTAAGACATCCAAATACATCTTAAACCCAATTAGCCAGGGGTGGTGGCACACGCCTTTAATCCCAGCACTCAGGAGGCAGAGAGGATCACTGAGTTTCAGGCCAGCCTGTGACTACAATGTGAATTCCAAAAAATAAGTAAAACCCAATTTGTATGTAAGACATTTTCATAAATTATATAGCTTCTAGGTCATGATATTTCAATTATTTGTTCTTAAAAACAGTTTATTAACATTGCTTATAATTATTCTCTTTAAACTT
The DNA here is from genome assembly GCF_020740685.1 of Jaculus jaculus. Lineage (NCBI taxonomy): Eukaryota > Metazoa > Chordata > Mammalia > Rodentia > Dipodidae > Jaculus > Jaculus jaculus. The sequence continues at coordinate 96,661,462 of NC_059106.1, read as the reverse complement.
TCCACATTTTATTTATTGATTTATGAGAGAAAGAGAGAATGGGCATATCAGGGCCTATAGCCACTGCAAACTAACTCCAAATGCATGTGCCACCTTTTGCATCTGGCTTATGTGGGTTCTGGGGAATCAAACCTGGATCCTTAGGCTTTGCAGGCAAGTGCCTTAACCACAAAGCCATCTCTCCAGCCCAACTTTCCACATGTTTTGAATTATAGAATCTACAAGAACTTCTGCTATCTTTTAAATTTTTTATTTATCTATTTGAGAGGGAAAGAGGCAGATAGAGAGAGAGTGGATACACCAAGGCCTCTAGTCCCTGCAAAAGAAATCCAGATGCCTGTGCCCCCTTATCCATCTGGCTTACATGTGTACTGGGGAATTGAACCTGGGTCCTTAGGCTTTGCAGTCAAGCACCTTAACCGCTAAACCATCTCTCCAGCCCTCTGCTATCTCTTGATTGCTCTTTTATCTGTTTCCATCAGTTGGGTAGGTTGACTTTCAAGGGATGTTGACCTGGCCTTTTAGATTCTTAAAGTCTCCCAAGCTGGCATTTCTACGAATATTCATTGTTCTGTAACATTAAAACATCTTGGGTATACATCACTGTTGCAGTTACCTCCTTGCAGCTTATGAGAGGAAGGGGTTTATTCCAGGCTCACAGATCCCAAGGGAAGTGTCATCGTGGTGGAGGAAGTTGGCTTACTTCATCATACATCCACAGTAGAGAAAACAATCAGCACCCCAAGCATGAGCTGGCTCTGAACATATACCTTAGGGTTGAAACACAGATCTGCTCCCCAAAGACATGCTTATTCCAGCAGGGTTCTGCCTGCCAGAGATTATACAGGAAGCTTAATCAAAAATACCTGAAGCTATGGGGCTATTTACATTCAAACCAGCACATCCTCCCAAGAGAGAAATACTTTGCCACAAATTATGCATGTGGCACACTCATTTCCAATATTCATGACTCTGTATGTATGTATATATTAATTTATATGTGTTTGAACTACCTTCTGTATCTTAATGCACACATACAAAATACCCTCAGACTACTCAACTTCTGTTTGCACAGGTATAATGATTAATCTTGATTGTTAACTATCTTGTAAAGTATGTATGTTGGTGTATCTGTGAGGACATTTCCATAGATGATTAGTATATGTGACAGCTGAGGGAAGAACGTACACCCTGAATGTAATTGGAACCATCCAATAAGCTAGGGACATAGATGAAACAAAAATGGATGGTGGAGGGCCGCTAAAACAGGCTAGCTTTCTGACTCACTGTTTCCTGGCCACTATCCTTTGCCATACACTCGCTTCATGATATTCAACTTTGCCTCAGGTCAAAAGCAATGAAGCCTGTTAACCATCCACCCAAAACAAACTGTCAGCCAAAATAAACCCTCGTCTGTTAAGCTGTTTCTCTCAGGTTATTTGTCATAGCAGTGGCTCACACAACAGGGTGTTTCCTCACTTCCTCAAAGAGGGCCTACTCTTAGCTCAACAAGATTTCAAGGGAAGCAGCAAGTCTCCCAGATGCTCATTCTCAAAGCCCCCTTGGAGAAGAACATCCAGAAGCAGCTCCAGAGACTTGAGGAAGAAGAGGGGGACCCATCTTGTTGCAGTCAGGTTCACATTGCTGGTAGAAATCACCCAACCAAGAGCAGCTTGTGGGGGAAAAATGTTTATTTTGGCTTATAGGCTTGAGGGTTAGCTCCATGCTGGCAAGGAAAATGATGGCATGAGCAGAGAGTGGTCATCACCCCCTGGCCAACCAAGAGCAGCTTGTGGTGAAAAAGAGGTTTATTTTGCTTAGGGACTCAAGAGGAAGCTCCATGATGGCAGGGGGAAAAGATGACATGAGCAGAGAGTGGACATCACCACCTGGACAACATAAGGTGGACAACAAGGAGAGTGTGCCAAACACTGGCAAGGGGATACTGGCTATAACACCCATTAGCCCACCCCCAACAATACACCACCCCCAGGAGGCATTAATTTTCAAATCTCCATCAGCTGGGAACCTTACATGCAGAACACCTAAGTTTATGGGGAACACCTGAATCAAACCACCACATAACTCTACCTGGAGCAATGGGAAGGTTGCCTAATCAGTGCTAAAATCTCTACAAAAAAATCAGTGTTTGTGAAAAATTCTTTAAAGTTTTATTGTAAGCACTCCTGATGTTCATATTCCAGTAATTTAGAAAGACCTTGAGGTATGGGGCAGTTTGACTCTTTCATTGGTAGCTACTGAACTCTGCCTTGCTGTTCTAGCTGCATTGAACAAAAGTACTGTCTGTCAAGCAGCCAGCTCTGGCCATTTTGAACACCCCACAGAAACCCTAAGGACACATGATATCTCAGCTACTTGCTCTGGCTCCTGTCCCAGCCAGGACTATTTCAATTCATAGCCTTAGTAGGCTCTAGAAAATACCGCACCCACCTCCACAGAGGCCAGAAGAGGAGCACTTCCCTAAGTAAAGAGGCATGGCTGTGATTGGTGTCAATAAAAACCTTCATTTACATGCGAGGTATGCTATTATTGGTTCAAACACCTCTTCTTGGACTATATAAGCAAGCTATGGTGGCTGTCTTAGGGTTGACTTCCCTTCTGTGCTGCCTCACCTGGTGTTGAAACATTTGGCTCAGTAAAAGGCTTCTCTTAAGTTCTCTCTCTCTCTCTCTCTCTCTCTCTCATTTAATAGAGCAGGATGGGCTGGAAAGAAAGAAAGCAACAGCAATAAAGAGCAGCTGACAGGCCAGACTACTAAAGTGGCAAGATAGTCAGCTGCTGGGTAGCTGAAGAAGACACAACTAGACGGCTCACAGATACTCAAGATGGGAAGAAAAAGGATGGCAGAGGAGAAGGAAGGGAAGAAAGGCAGAGAACTGAAGGCTGAAAAAGGATAGACAGGGCTGGGGAGATGGCTTAGTGGGTAAGGTCACACAAACATGAGGACCTGAGTTTGGCTCTCCAACACCCACACAAAATGCTAGGCATGGCAGCACACCCCTAGGGAGGCAGAAAGTCAGAGGATCCTCAGGGCTTGCTGGCTAACTTGTCTAGCCCCATTGGTGAGCTCCAGGTTCACTGAGAGAGCCTGCCTCAGAAAGCAAGATGGTAAGTAAGTAAAGGCAGTTTCTTGCAAAGCCTGCTGACCCAGGTTCAATTCCCCGGCACCCATGTAAAGCTGGATGCAAAATGACACATGTCATCTGTGATTTACATGTGTCTATGACAATGGGAGATGGAGCCAGGAGACTCCAAAGCTTAGTTTGTTTGCACTGGCAAGAAACCCTATCTCAAAGAAGGTGGAATACAAACACTTCAAAGTTGTCCTTTGACCTCTACATACACACCATGGTATGCACCACTCTAACCCCCCAAATAATTTTATTTTATTTTTAATATTTTATTTATTATTTGAGAGAGAGTGTGAGAGAGAGACAGAGGAAGAGGCAGAAAGAAAGAGAGAATGGGCACACCAGGGCCTCCAGCCACTGCAAATGAACTCCAGACACGTGCACCCCCTTGTGTCTTTTGTGTGTCCTGGGGAATCGACCCGGGGTCCTTAGGCTTTGCAGGCAAACACCTTAACCACTAAACCATTTACTCAACCCCCAAAATAATTTTTAAAAATATTTTATTTTTTTATTTATTTGAGAAAGATAAAGGGGGGGGGGAGAGAGAGAATGGGTGCACCAGGGCATCCAGCCACTGCAAACAAACCTCAGATGCATGTGCCACTTGTGCATCTGGCTTTTGTGGGTCCTGGGGAATTGATCCGGAGTCCTTAGGCTTCGCAGGCAAATACCTTAACCACTAAGCCATTTACTCAGCCCCCAAAATATTTTTAAAATATTTTATTTACTTATTTGAGAAAGAGAAAGAGGCAGAGAGAGAGAAAGAGGGAGAGAATGTGTGTGCCAGGGCATCCAGCCACTGCAAATGAACTCCAGATACATGTGCCCCTTGTGCATCTGGCTTATGCGGGTCCTGGAGAATCGAACCAAGACCCTTTTTTTTTTTTTTTTTTTGCAGGTTTTGCAGGCAAACACCTTAACCGTTAAACCATCTCTCCAGCCCCCCCAAAATAATTTTTTTTAAGTTAGGTGGAAAGCAGTTTTGGTAGACAGTTCCACAATGCTGGGATGAACATTCAAAATAGATGAAGTTTATGGGAGGAATGGGTTTATTTCAGGCTTACAGATCCAGAGGAAGATTCATCAATGGCAGAAGCTGGTTCTCTTTCACAGATCCAAGCAGAGAGTGAGGGGAAAAAAACAGCCAGCAAACACCCCAAGCAGCAACCAGGGGCACCACTTGAGCTCACACCTGGTTGCCACACTTTTGAGCTGGAATTCAGATCCATCCTCAGTGTGTCCTTAGGGCTGGACTCTAGCATTCATCCCTAGTGACACCTCCTCCAGCCAGGGGGCTGGAGATCCAAGTTACAAGTCTTAATAAAACATTTTAGTCTATGGGGAGCATATATTCTAACTACCACAGCAGTCAAGACAGTCAGTGTTAGCTTCTGGCCTTCAAACACATGTGTACATACATGCACGTGCACCTGCAAACATGTGCACCCACACACATACAAACTTGCTTACACACATACACCATGCACACAAACAAAAAGGATAGAAGATGCCAAAGAGCAATTTCAGGTCTTGATCACTAGAAGACTTCTAGAAAGGTGTCAAGTCTTTAGGACTGATGGCCTCTGAGACATTCCAGGTCAGGACCTATAGCAGTATTAGGAGTTGAGGAATCCAACACCCAGGTGCACCAGAAGCTGAAACACCAGCTGGAGCCAAGGGATGAGGAAACCCAACTTCCTAGACCTACACAGGAGCTGCCACCCTCATAGAACTAAGGTCTCTAGTTACCCTCGGCTCTGTAACTGAAACATTGGAACCCTTGTAACCGGCTGTAACACTAGAGGGCGCCACTTATTGAAGGAGATAAAGATCCTGATACCTGAAGCCTGGATGAGAGCTAGAACACTAGTGGGGCCACTTGCTGTTCCTGCCTGTGCCGTCTCCAGTCACTGCCATCAAATGATGCATAAAAAGCCACCAAAATCCAAGGCTTAAAGAGACTTCCTTGCCTACCTACTATTACTCTCTGGGTAAAGCAAAGGGATTCCAGCCAGCTCACTGATAATAGACAAACTCATTGATATTATGATATTTTTCTTTTATTTTGGAGGTATTGCATTTTCCTAAAAATGAAACACCATGTTTATCTTTTTCTAGCCTATAAATAAGTCTAGCAGATCTATTAGCAAAAGGCAGTCCTAGACCAGAGCTAGACTCTCAGGCTGCTCCCTATGGAGAACCTACAACAGTAACTTCAAAGAGTGCATGGAAGACTCACAATGGGTTAAAATGCTGAGAATAAGTGGCTATCCAGTGCTCAGTCCTAAACCAGGATGTCTATGTCAGCCTTTCCCAGGCTCAAGAAATATTGTGAAAGAGTTGGTGGAAAGAATTTTAAGAGCTGGGGGATAGGGAGAAGAGCTGGGGAACACTGTCTTCTGGACATGAAATGGCCACTCACAGCAGCTGTGGTCACCTGCATAAGACCTGCACAGTATTGGACCCATCAGCACTCCGTCATGGATGGGAGGGCTTGTGAAGCTCCACTCCCCCTTAAGGAACTATGGACAGTTAACAGTTGCTAGGGAAGGGAGAGTCACTGTCTTCAGTGGTGTAGCCACTGGTAAACCCCTACACTCTCGAGAAAATAATCCCCTAACATGCTCATGCAAGTGCCCTAGGTAAATTCAGTAGATCATACACAAGAAAAAAAAAAAAAACATGAAAGTAGGAGGGAGAGAAGTTGGGAAGAAGAGAAGTTTAGGAGCTGTAGGAGGGGTAAAGATGATAATGGAGGTAAATATGATCAAAACACATTATATGCACATAAACATATAAGAAGCATTTTATTAATATTTTTATTTGAGAGAGAGAGAGAGAAAGAGGGAGAGAGAGAGAGAGAGGGAGAAAGAGAGAGAGAGAATGGGTGCTCCTGGGCTTCCAGCCACTGCAAGTGAACTCCAGACACATGCACCACCTTGTGCATCTGACTTTACATGGGTATTTGGCTTTGCAGGCAAACACCTTAACTGCTAAGCCATCTCTCTAGCCCAAGAAACAAATTTTAAAAATGTCTGTAAGTTTTGTCAAAAACATTCATGTTCTACCCAACTTTCCTGCTAATAAAGTAACTTCAAGTTAAGGGACCTGTCCCAATGTCTCAAGGGTCACAGTGACTGTTAAAAATCTGCCTGATGACATTTTCTTCTGTCACCATTCTAACAATCACCAAGAAAGAATAGAAAAGATTATAATTAAAAACATATGCATAATAAAAATTATCTCATTCCTAGAGACAAAACAGACATGGTTTTATAATAAAAAGTCACATCTGGGCTGGAGAAATGGCTTAGTGGTTAAGGTGCTTGTCTGCGAGTGAGATTTGATGCCCCAGTATCCACATAAGCCAGATACACATGATGGTACATGTGTTTGGAGTTCTTTTGCAGTGGCTAGAGGCCCTGGTGCCCATTCTCTCTCTCTCAAATAAATAAATTTAAAAAAAATCACATCATAGGTTTAGGGTTGACATTTTTCTATCACAATTATCCATGTGCCTGAGATACTAGGATAGAAGCATCCAGTATTACCATCAGTTATCCTCATCAAAAAGTCCTGATGATGCTTTCACAGGTCCTTTAAACAAACGCACCAGAAGTTTAAGCAACACAACCATGCCAACAACTTACTCTTAACCCTATGAGACATATGTTGGAAGTCTGACCCATAGAACTGTAAGATAATAAACTTTTGATGTTTTACAAAAATATTCTTTAAAATTATTTTATATTTATTTGAAAGAGAGAGTGTGTGAGTATGGGTGCAATAGGCCTTTCTGCCACTACAAATGAACTTCAGCCACATGTGTCACTTTATACATCTGGCTTTATGTGGGTACTTGGCATGAATTCCCTCCATTAGAACAAGCTTCACGTCCTATCAGATAGCAGTTGGTTTCCCCCATAACAAACATGCTATCATTGCACCAGTTGGAGTATGGGAGGGAATTCATGCCTGACACCAAAAACCTAATTAAAAGCCTATGGCCTGGAGGTCTTAAGCTGTAGGGGTAAATGGATATATTGTGTCCACCAAAATGCCCTCTAAATATTTATGTCCATATATTAATGGTACTCTCACTTTTTGTTAGAGAAGATTCTCTTTTCAGATAGCAATTACTGCAGGGATGATTCAAAACTCACTGTAGTGCTAAGAAGTGACCATGGAGTGTTCAACACTAAGCAAGAAATCTGTTATACCCTCCAAGACTCAAGGGCCACTGTCAAAGAGGTGGTAGAAAGAGTGTAAGAACCAGAGAAAGGAAAGGAGTGCTTTGCAACACTGTCTTCCAACACAAAGAGGTCATGGTATTCATGATGTTACAGTGGCCGACACTACCTACACAAGACCTGCATAATAGGATGGAAAAATGATGACAACAATGAATGAATGAAGTACACACCCTTGTCTTATCCTGATTTTAGTGTAAATATTCTGAGTTTTCCCACATTTACTATAATGTTGGTTATAGGTTTGCTTAAATAGCCTGTCTTATGTACGTTCCTTCTATTTCTATTTCTATTTCTATTTCTATTTCTATTTCTATTTCTATTTCTATTTCTATTTCTATTTCTATTTCTATTTCTATTTCTAGTCTACCCAAGGCTTTTATCATGAAGGGAGGTTGTATTCTGTAAAATCCTTCTTCTGCATTCACTGAAATGATAATGTGATTTATGTCACCTTTAATGTGATATATTACATTTATTGATTCACATATTGTAAACTATCCCTATGTCTCTGGAATGAAGTCAACTTGATTATGACAATTGATCTTTTACTAATAAATTGGGCCTGGAAGTATTTTGTAGAGAATTTTTGCACCTATGCTCAAGGAAATTGATCTATAATTCCTTTTGTGTTTTTTGTTTTAACTCAGTCAGTAATCCTAGGCTGGCCTTGAACTCACAGCAATTCTGCTACCTCTGTCTCCTAAATGCTGGGATTAAGGGCATGTGCTGCCAGACCCTGCTTCCTAATTCCTTTTTTGTTGTGTTGTTATCTGATTTTATGTTCAGGGTAGTACTGACTTTGTAGGATGTTTAGTGGCACAAATTACTTTTCTAATAAAGAGTTTTGTGGCATTCCTTCTCTTTCTTGTTCATATGTATATGTATATAGGAAAGAGGCAGAGAGAGAAAGAGAGAAAGAAAATGGGCAGTCAGGGCCACCAGCCACTGCCAACGAACTCCAGATGCATGTGCCCCGTTGTACATCTGGCTTATGTGAGTCTTGGAGAGTCAAACTGGGATCCTTTGGCTTTGCAGGCAAACACCTTAACTGCTTAGCCATCTCTCCAGCCCTGGACTTTTTTTTTTTTTTTTTTTTTTTGAGGTAGGACCTCACTCTAGCCCAAGTCACTATGTAGTCTCAGGCTGGCTTTGGATTCACAGAGATCCTCCTACCTCAGTGTTGCAGTCAGAAATCACACAACAAAAAGTAGCTTTGGGGAAAAAGGTTTATTTTGGCTTATAGGTTTGAGGGGAAGCTCCTTGATGGCAGGGGAAAATAGTAGCATGAGGAGAGGGTGGACATCACTCCCTACCCAACATAAGGTGGACAATAGCAACAAGAGAGTGTGTCAAACTCTGGCATGGGGAAACTGGCTATAACACCCATAAGCCTTCCCCCAACAATACACTGCCTCCAAGAGGGTTTAATTTCCAAATTATCATAAGCTGGGGACATGGCATTCAGAACACCTAAGTTTATGGAAGACACCTGAATCAAACCACCACATTTCGCCCTGGCTCCCATAAACTGATAACCATCCATAATGCATTCAGTCCAACTTTATCCTAATGATGTTTAAACATCCCCATAATCCAAGGTCTTTTAACTGAGCCATAATGGCAAAAAATCCCTCCCACCAAAACCCATAATGGTACGGAACAAACACTCTGCAAAAGATGGCATTGGGCATAGCAAAGAAATATTCAACCAATACAAGAGTTAAACAGGGCAAACATCAAACTCTGTACCTTCAAGTCCAACAACTCTGGTCAGTGACAAGTCCCCAAGTCCAATAATTCTAACCAGCAACAAGTCTCTGGAGTTCCAATTCCACCCCTCCACCTAGGCTACGCACAGTCTTAGAAAACTTCATCTGGAGCCAGCAGCTCTCTTTGGCAGCCATCTCATGGCCCTGGCATCTTCACTGGGTCACCACTGCAACCCATGGTTCAGCCTCATGGCCCCATGGGTTCTCCTTGCAGGCATCCAAAAAACCTGCTTCACACTGCCCATAACCATTTCTAAAGCACAAGACTGCATTGCAAACTCAATGACCCTCTCTTTCCTGCATTTCTTATACTCCACAATACCAGGTGGGGAGCCAATTTGTTAATCTGGGGGGAATAAAGCAGACTTTGAAGAACAGGATACTCCTTGAGCACTCAGGCCCCTTCAAAAGAGTCTAACTTTTCTTGTTGCCCCAGTGCAGGTCAGCTAGCCCAGTCTCAAATGTTGTAATCATATAATTGCAGCTGGATGGGCAGAAGTTTCAGCCCAAAGATTTCACTTCTGTGCCATATCCCTCTGCACAAGCCACTCCATTTCTATGCAAAGTAACTCTGCATACCTTCTCAGAACATGGGCATAACAGCAAGCCTCTCACAGAAACTCTTTCTAGCCCAGTCCAGGCAAAACTTTTTTACCCTCACAATCCAGACCTCACAGTCCATAGTTATTATTGCATTCAGGTCTTTCAACTCTGACCATAATCGTCTGCAAAGCTGTATTTACAGCACTGCAAGGTGTCTCTTAGGCCAAGGTTTCAAATCCTTCCACATTCCTCTTGAAAATCAGCTCCAAAAGGCCAAAGCCACACAGTCAGGTGTCTAGCAGCCAGCCCACTCCTCGGTACCACTTTACTGTTGCAGTCAGGTTCACATTGCTGGCAGAAATCACCTGTCCAAGAGCAGCTTTTTGGGGGAAAGGGGGTTTATTTTGGCTTACAGACTTGAGATGATGTTCCACAATGGCCGGGAAAATGACGGCATGAGCAGAGGGTGGATATCAGCCCCTGGCCAACATAAAGTGGACAATAGCAACAGGAGAGTGTGCCAAACACTGGCAAGGAGAAACTGGCTATAACACCCAAAAGCCCACTCCCAACAATATAATTCCTCCAGGAGGTGTTAATTCTCAAATATCCATCAACCGGAAACCTAGCATTCAGAACACCTAAGTTTATGGGGGACACCTGAATCAAACCACCACTCAGCCTCCAAGTGCTGGGATTACAGGCATGTACCACCATGCCTGGCTAGTTTATGGACTTTTTTTTTTTGAAAGGTATTGGAGTTAGTTCTTTAAAGGTCTGCCAGGATTAAGCAGTTAATCCATCTGGACTTGAACTTTTATTAATGGGAAAATTATTTATTGCTGCTTCAATCTCATTGCTTGTTATATATGTTTAAATTGTTTATCTTACTGTGATTTAATTTTGGTTGTTCATTTGTGTCTAGAAATCTATCCTATTTCTTTTAGATTTTCTACTTTAGTGAAATGTAAGTTTTTCAGGTATGTCCTAATGATTTTCTGGATTTCAGAGCTATCTATCTGTTGTAATATCTTCCTTTCCTCTTTTTTAACTTTTTTTTTAAATTTTATTTATTTATTTGAGAGCGACAGACACAGAGAGAAAGACAGATAGAGGAAGAGAGAGAGAATGGGGGCGCCAGGGCTTCCAGCCTCTGCAAACGAACTCCAGATGCGTGCGCCCCCTTGTGCATCTGGCTAACATGGGACCTGGGGAACCGAGCCTCGAACCGGGGTCCTTAGACTTCACAGGCAAGCGCTTAACCGCTAAGCCATCTCTCCAGCCCTTTTTTAACTTTTTTATTGACAACTTCCATAAAAATAGACAATAAACAATGATAATTCCCTCCTCTCCCCCACTTTCCCCTTACAAATCCACTCTCCATTATATCTCCTTCCCCTCTCAATTAGTCTCTGTAATTTTTTTTAAAGGTTTTTCTGCTTTTATTTATTTCTAAATGTATTGTGACAATATAGCCATTATATTTAAAGCTATTTAACATATAAACTTTTGGAAAGACCTTAATTACTTCAAATCTTCTGAAGAGGGTATAACTGCCAAATACATTTTTCCCAATAAAATTCAACACAGCTTAGGGGTTATAAGTGGCTGATGGACTCACAAGTACCTTTTTCTTTTTTGTAATTTTTTTGTTTATTTTTATTTATTAATTTGAGAATGACAGACAGAGAGAGAAAGAGGCAGATAGAGAGAGAGGGAGAGAATGGGCACGCCAGGGCCTCTGGCCACTGCAAACGAACTCCAGATGCTTGCGCCCCCTTGTGCAACTGGCTAACGTGGGTTCTTGGAAATCGAGCCTCGAACCAGGGTCCTTAGGCTTCACAGGCCAAGTGCTTAACCACTAAGCCATCTCTCCAGCCAACAAGTACCTTTTTCAAAGTATTCTTGGTATAGGATGAAAATATCATCATACCTTTGGCCATTCTAGGTCCTGACTTATTCTTTTTTTTAAATTTTTATTAATATTTTCCATGATTATAAAATATATCCCATGGTAATTCCCTCCCTCGCCACCCCCACACTTTCCCATTTGAAATTCCATTCTCCATCATATTATCTCCCCATTACAATCATTATAATTACATATATACAATATCAACCTATTAAGTATCCTCCTCCCTTCCTTTCTCTACCATTTATGTCTCCTTTTTACCTTACTGGCCTCTGCTACTAAGTATTTTCATTCTCACGCAGAAGCCCAATCATCTGTAGCTTGGATACACATATGAGAGAGAACATGTGGCACTAGGCTTTCTGGGCCTGGGTTACCTCACTTAGTATAATACTTTCCAGGTCCATCCATTTTTCTGCAAATTTCATAACTTCAAGCCGGGCGTGGTGGCGCACGCCTTTAATCCCAGCACTCGGGAGGCAGAGGTAGGAGGATCACTGTGAGTTCGAGGCCACCCTGAGACTCCATAGGGAATTCCAGGTCAGCCTGGGCTAGAGTGAGACCTTACCTCGAAAACCAAAAACAAAAAAAAAAGGAAAAAATTTCATAACTTCATTTTTCTTTACCTCTGAGTAGAACTCCATTGTATAAATGTGCCACATCTTCATCATCAACTCATCTGTTGAGGTACATCTAGGCTGGTTCCATTTCCCAGCTATTATAAATTGAGCAGCAATAAACATGGTTGAGCATGTACTTCTAAGGAAATGAGATGAGTCCTTTGGATATATGCCTAGGAGTGCTATAGCTGGGTCATATGGCAGATCAATCTTTAGCTGTTTTAGGAACCTCCACACTGTTTTCCACAATGGCTGGACCAGATTGCATTCCCACCAGCAGTGTAGAAGGGTTCCCTTTTTTCCACATCCCCACCAACATTTATGATCATTTATTTTCATGATGGTAGACAATCAGACAGGAGTGAGGTGGAATCTCAATATAGTTTTAATCTGCATTTCCCTGATGACTAGTGACGTAGAACATTTTTTTAGATGCTTATATGCCATTCGTATTTCTTCCTTTGAGAACTCTCTATATAGCTCCATAGCCCTTTTTTTTTTTTAATTTTTATTAACATTTTCCATGATTATAAAATATATCCCATGGTAATTCCCTCCCTCCCCACCCCCACACTTTCCCATTTGAAATTCCATTCTCCATCATATTACCTCCCCATTACAATCATTGTAATTACATATATACAATATCAACCTATTAAGTATCCTCCCTTCCTTTCTCTACCCTTTATGTCTCCTTTTTTAACTTACTGGCCTCTGCTACTAAGTATTTTCATTCTCACGCAGAAGCCCAGTCATCTGTAGCTAGGATCCACATATGAGAGAGAACATGTGGCGCTTGGCTTTCTGGAAGCCCCATTCATTTTTTTTTTATTTTAATGTTTTTATTAGCATTTTCCATGATTATTAAAAAAAATCCCATGGTAATTCCCTCCCTCCCCACCCCCCACGCTTTCTGCTTTGAAATTCCATTCTCCATCATATTACCTCCCCATCACAATCATTGTACTTACATATATAAAATATCAACCTATTAAGTACCCTCCTCCCTTCCTTTCTCTTCCCTTTATGTCTCCTTTTTAACTTACTGGCCTCTGCTACTAAGTATTTTCCTTCTCACGCAGAAGCCCAATAATCTGTAGCTAGGATCCACATATGAGAGAGAACATGTGGTGCTTGGCTTTCTGTGCCTGGGTTACATCGCTTAGTATAATACTTTCCAGGTCCATCCATTTTTCTGCAAATTTCGTAACTTCATTTTTCTTTACCTCTGAGTAGAACTCCATTGTATAAATGTGCCACATCTTCATTATCCACTCATCTGTTGAGGGACATCTAGGCTGGTTCCATTTCCCAGCTATTATAAATTGAGCAGCAATAAACATGGTTGAGCATGTACTTCTAAGTAAATGGGATGAGTCCTTTGGATATATGCCTAGGAGTGCGATAGCTGGGTCATATGGTAGATCAATCTTTAGCTGTTTTAGGGACCTCTGCAATGTTTTCCACAATGGCTGGACCAGATTGCATTCCCACCAGCAGTGTAGAAGGGTTCCGTTTTTTCCACATCCCTGCCAACATTTATGATCATTTGTTTTCATGATGGTGGCCAATCTGACAGGAGTGAGATGGAATCTCAATGTAGTTTTAATCTGCATTTCCCTGATGACTAGTGACGTAGAACATTTTTTTAGATGCTTATATGCCATTCGTATTTCTTCCTTTGAGAACTCTCTATTTAGCTCCATAGTCCATTTTTTGATTGGCTTGTTTGATTCCTTATTATTTAACTTTTTGAGTTCTTTGTATCTCCTAGATATTAATCCTCTATCAGATATATAGCTGGCGAAGATTTTTTCCCATTCTGTAGGTTGCCTCTTTGCTTTTTTCACTGTCCTTTGCGGTGCAAAATCTTTGTAATTTCATTAGGTCCCAGTGGTTAATCTGTGGTTTTATTGCCTGAGCAATTGGGGTTGTATTCAGAAAGTTTTTGCCAAGACCAATATGTTGAAGGATTTCCCCTACTTTTTCCTCTAGCAGTTTCAGAGTTTCCAGTCTGATGTTAAGGTCTTTAATACATTTGGACTTAATTCTTGTGCATGATGAGAGAGAAGAATCTATTTTCATCCTTCTGCAGATATATATCCAGTTTTCAAACCACCATTTCCTGAAGAGGCTGTCTCTTCTCCAATGAGTATTTTTGGCATTTTTATCGAATATCAGGTGGCTATAGCTACTTGGGCTTACATCTGGGTCCTCTATTCTGTTCCACTGATCTACAGGTCTGTTGTTGTGCAAGTACCATGCTGTTTTTGTTACTATGGCTCTGTAGTACAGGTTAAAATCAGGTATGGTGATACCACCAGCCTCATTTTTGTTGCTCAGTATTATTTTAGATATTCGAGGTTTTTTGTGATTCCAAATGAATTTTTGGATTGTTTTTGCTATTTCCATGAAGAAAGCCTTTGGAATTTTGATAGGGATTGCATTAAATGTGTAGATTGCTTTAGGTAAGATTGCCATTTTCACAATATTGATTCTTCCAATCCAGGAACAAGGGATATTTCTCCACTTTCTAGTGTCTTCTGCAATTTCTCGCTTGAGTGTTTTAAAGTTCTCATTGTAGAGATTCTTTACTTCCTTGGTTAGGTTTATTCCAAGGTACTTTATTCTTTTTGATGCAATTGTGAATGGGAGTGATTCTCTGATTTCATCCTCTGTGTGTTTGTTGTTAGCATATATGAAGGCTACTGATTTCTGTGTATTTATCTTGTATCCTGCTACATTGCTGTAGGTTTGGATCAGCTCTAACAGCTTGCTAGTAGAGTCTTTAGGGTCCTTTATGTATAGAATCATGTCATCTGCAAATAATGATAACTTGAGCTCTTCCTTTCCAATTTGTATCCCTTTTATGTGTGTCTCTTGCCTTATTGCTATGGCTAAGACTTCCAAAACTATATTAAATAAAAGTGGGGACAGTGGACACCCTTGTCTTGTTCCTGATTTTAGTGGAAAAGCTTCCAGTTTTTCCCCATTTAGTAATATGTTGGCTGTAGGCTTGTCATAAATAGCCTTTATTATATTGAGATATGTTCCTTCTATTCCCAGTCTCTGTAGGACTTTTATCATGAAGGGATGTTGGATTTTGTCAAATGCTTTCTCTGCATCTAATGAGATGATCATGTGATTTTTGTCCTTCAACCCGTTTATGTAATGTATTACATTTATAGATTTGCGTACGTTATACCATCCCTGCATCTCTGAGATAAAGCCTACTTGGTCAGGGTGAATGATCTTTTTGATATACTCTTGTATTCTGTTTGCCAATATTTTGTTGAGAATTTTTGCATCTATGTTCATGAGGGAGATTGGTCTGTAATTTTCTTTTTTTGTTCTATCTTTGCCTGGTTTTGGTATCAGGGTGATGCTGGCCTCAGAGAAGGAGTTTGGTAGAATTCCTTCTTTTTCTATTTTATGGAAAAGCTTAAGAAGCAATGGTGTTAGCTCTTCCTTAAAAGTCTGGTAAAATTCAGCAGTGAATCCATCCGGGCCTGGGCTTTTTTTAGTTGGGAGATTATTGATAACTGTTCGGATCTCCAAGTTTGTTATAGGTCTATTTAAGTGATTAATCTCATTTTGATTTAATTTAGGTAGGTCATATAGATCAAGGAAATCATCCATTTCTTTCAGATTTTCATACTTTGTGGAGTATATGCTTTTATAGTATGTCCCTATGATTTTTTGAATTTCTCTGGAATCTGTTGTGATGTTACCTTGTTCATCTCTGATTTTATTAATTTGTGTCTCTTCTCTCTTTCTTTTGGTCAGATTTGCTAAGGGTTTATCAATCTTTTTTATCCTTTCAAAGAACCAACTCTTTGTTTCATTAATTCTTTAGATTGTTCTTTTTGTTTCTTTCTCATTAATTTCTGCCCTCATCTTTATTATTTCTTCCCATCTACTGACTTTTGGTTTGCCTTGTTCTTCTTTTTCCAAGGCTTTAAGGCGAAGCATTAGGTCGTTTACTTGCGACCTTTCTAATTTCTTAATATAGGCACTTAAGGCTATAAATTAGCACTGCCTTCATTGTGTCCCAGAGATTTTGGTATGTTGTGTTCTCATTATCATTTGACTCTATAAAGTTTTTGATTTCCTTCTTGATGTCTTCATTGACCCATTCATCATTTAGTAGTGTATTGTTTAGTTTCCATGATTTAGTGTATGCTCTATAGCCTTTCTTGCTACTGATTTGTAGTTTAATTCCATTGTGGTCAGATAGAATCCAAGGAATTTTTTCAATTTTCCTGAATTTGTTAAAATATGCTTTGTGTCCTAATATATGGTCTATTTTAGAGAATGTTCCAAGTGCTGCTAAAAAGAATGTATATTCTGCAGCCTTTGGATGAAATGTCCTGTATATATCTGTTAGGTCCATTCCTTCTATGACCTCATTTAGTCCAGATGCCTCTCTGTTTATTCTTTCCCGGGATGACCAGTCAGTTGATGAGAGTGGGGTATTAATGTCACCCACCACCACTGTGTTTGGTGTTATCTGTGACCTTAGTTCTACTAGTGTTTGTTTGACGAATTTGGGAGCCCCCATGTTAGGTGCATATATGTTTAGGATTGTAATGTCCTCATGTTGGAGTGTGCCCTTAATCAATATAAAGTGACCTTCCTTATCTTTCTTTTTTTTTTTTAATATATTTTATTTATTTACATATTTTTTTTTAAATTTTTATTAACATTTTCCATGATTATAAAATATATCCCATGGTAATTCCCTCCCTCCCCACCCCCACACTTTCCCGTTTGAAATTCCATTCTCAATCATATTACCTCCCCATTACAATCATTGTAATTACATATATACAATATCAACCTATTAAGTATCCTCCTCCCCTCCTTTCTCCACCCTTTATGTCTCCTTTTCAACTTACTGGCCTCTGCTACTAAGTATTTTCATTCTCACACAGAAGCCCAGTCATCTGTAGCTAGGATCCCCATATGAGGGAGAACATGTGGCGCTTGGCTTTCTGGGCCTGGGTTACCTGACTTAGTATAATACTTTCCAGGTCCATCCATTTTTCTGCAAATTTCATAACTTCATTTTTCTTTACCGCTGAGTAGAACTCCATTGTATAAATGTACCACATCTTCATTATCCACTCATCTGTTGAGGGACATCTAGGCTGGTTCCATTTCCCAGCTATTATAAATTGAGCAGCAATAAACATGGTTGAGCATGTACTTCTAAGGAAATGAGATGAGTCCTTTGGATATATGCCTAGGAGCGCTATAGCTGGGTCATATGGTAGATCAATCTCTAGCTGCTTTAGGAACCTCCACACTGTTTTCCACAATGGCTGGACCAGATTGCATTCCCACCAGCAGTGCAGAAGGGTTCCTTTTTTTCCACATCCCCGCCAACATTTATGATCATTTGTTTTCATGATGGTGGCCAATCTGACAGGAGTGAGATGGAATCTCAATGTAGTTTTAATCTGCATTTCCCTGATGACTAGTGACGTAGAACATTTTTTTAGGTGCTTATATGCCATTCGTATTTCTTCCTTTGAGAACTCTCTATTTAGCTCCTTAGCCCATTTTTTGATTGGCCTGTTTGATTCCTTATTAGTTAACTTTTTGAGTTCTTTGTATATCCTAGATATTAATCCTCTATCAGATATATAGCTGGCGAAGATTTTTTCCCATTCTGTAGGTTGCCTCTTTGCTTTTTTCACTGTGTCCTTTGCGGTGCAAAATCTTTGTAATTTCATTAGGTCCCAGTGGTTAATCTGTGGTTTTATTGCCTGAGCAATTGGGGTTGTATTTAGAAAGTCTTTGCCAAGACCAATATGTTGGAGGGTTTCCCCTACTTTTTCCTCTAGCATTTTCAAAGTTTCCGGTCTGATGTTAAGGTCTTTAATCCATTTGGACTTAATTCTTGTGCATGGCGAGAGAGAAGAATCTATTTTCATCCTTCTGCAGATATTTATCCAGTTTTCAAAACACCATTTGCTGAAGAGGCTGTCTCTTCTCCAATGAGTATTTTTGGCATTTTTATCGAATATCAGGTGGCTATAGCTACTTGGGCTTACATCTGGGTCCTCTATTCTGTTCCACTGATCTACATGTCTGTTTTTGTGCCAGTACCATGCTGTTTTTGTTACTATGGCTCTGTAGTATAGGTTAAAATCAGGTATGGTGATACCACCAGCCTCTTTTTTGTTGCTCAGTATTATTTTAGATATTCGAGGTTTTTTATGATTCCAAATGAATTTTTGGATTGTTTTTTCTATTTCCATGAAGAAAGCCTTTGGAATTTTGATAGGGATTGCATTAAATGTGTAGATTGCTTTAGGTAAGATTGCCATTTTCACGATATTGATTCTTCCAAGCCAGGAACAAGGGATGTTTCTCCACTTTCTAGTGTCTTCTGCAATTTCTCGCTTGAGTGTCTTAAAGTTCTCATTGTATAGATTCTTTACTTCCTTAGTTAGGTTCATTCCAAGGTATTTTATTTTTTTTGATGCAATTGTGAATGGGAGTGATTCTCTGATTTCATCCTCTGTGTGTTTGTTGTTAGCATATATGAAGGCTACTGATTTCTGTGTATTTATTTTGTATCCTGCTACATTGCTGTAGGTTTTGATTAGCTCTACCAGCTTGCTAGTAGAGTCTTTAGGGTCCTTTATGTATAGAATCATGTCATCTGCAAATAGTGATAACTTGATTTCTTCCTTTCCAATTTGTATCCCTTTTATGTGTGTCTCTTGCCTTATTGCTATGGCTAAGACTTCCAAAACTATATTAAATAGAAGTGGAGACAGTGGACACCCTTGTCTTGTTCCTGATTTTAGTGGAAAAGCTTCCAGTTTTTCCCCATTTAGTAATATGTTGGCTGTAGGCTTGTCATAAATAGCCTTTATTATATTGAGATATGTTCCTTCTATTCCCAGTCTCTGTAGGACTTTTATCATGAAGGGATGTTGGATTTTGTCAAATGCTTTCTCTGCATCTAATGAGATGATCATGTGATTTTTGTCCTTCAACCCATTTATGTAATGTATTACATTTATAGATTTGCGTATGTTGAACCATCCCTGCATCTCTGGGATAAAGCCTACTTGGTCAGGGTGAATGATCTTTTTGATATACTCTTGTATTCTGTTTGCCAATATTTTGTTGAGAATTTTTGCATCTATGTTCATGAGGGAGATTGGTCTGTAATTTTCTTTTTTTGTTCTATCTTTGCCTGGTTTTGGTATCAGGGTGATGCTGGCCTCATAGAAGGAGTTTGGTAGGATTCCTTCTTTATCTATTTCCTGGAAAAGCTTAAGAAGCAATGGTGTTAGCTCTTCCTTAAAAGTCTGGTAAAATTCAGCAGTGAATCCATTCGGGCCTGGGCTTTTTTTAGTTGGGAGATTATTGATAACTGCTCGGATCTCCATGTTTGTTATAGGTCTATTTAAGTGATTAATCTCATTTTGATTTAATTTAGGTAGGTCATATAGATCAAGGAAATCATCCATTTCTTTCAGATTTTCATACTTTGTGGAGTATATGCTTTTATAGTATGTCCCTATAATTTTTTGAATTTCTCTGGAATCTGTTGTGATGTTACCTTGTTCATCTCTGATTTTATTAATTTGTGTCTCTTCTCTCTTTCTTTTGGTCAGATTTGCTAAGGGTTTATCAATCTTGTTTATCCTTTCAAAGAACCAACTCTTTGTTTCATTAATTCTTTGGATTGTTCTTTTTGTTTCTATTTCATTAATTTCTGCCCTAATCTTAATTATTTCTTCCCGTCTACTACTTTTTGGTTTGCCTTGTTCTTCTTTTTCCAAGGCTTTAAGGCGAAGCATTAGGTCATTTACTTGCGACCTTTCTAATTTCTTAATATAGGCACTTAAGGCTATAAATTTACCTCTTAGAACTGCCTTCATTGTGTCCCAGAGATTTTGGTATGTTGTGTTCTCATTATCATTTGACTCTATAAATTTTTTGATTTCCTTTTTGATTTCTTCATTGACCCACTCATCATTTAGTAGTGTATTGTTTAGCTTCCATGATTTTCTGTATGCTCTATAGCCTTTCTTGCTACTGATTTGTAGTTTAATTCCATTGTGGTCAGATAGAATGCAAGGAATTATTTCAATTTTCCTGAATTTGTTAAGATTTGCTTTGTGTCCTAATATATGGTCTATTTTAGAGAATGTTCCATGTGCTGCTGAAAAGAATGTATATTCTGCAGCCTTTGGATGAAATGTCCTGTATATATCTGTTAGGTCCATATCTTCTATGACCTCATTTAGTACAGATGCCTCTCTGTTTATTCTTTCCCTGGATGACCTGTCAATTGATGAGAGTGGGGTGTTAAAGTCACCCACCACCACCGTGTTTGGTGTTATCTGTGACCTTAGTTCTAATAGTGTTTGTTTGACGAATTTGGGAGCCCCCATGTTAGGTGCATATATGTTTAGGATTGTAATGTCCTCCTGTTGGAGTGTGCCCTTAATCAATATAAAGTGACCTTCCTTATCTTTTTTGACTAACTTCGGACTAAAGTCTACCCTGTCTGATATTAGGATAGCAACCCCTGCTTGTTTTCTAGGCCCATTTGCTTGAAACACCGTCTTCCAACCTTTCACCCTAAGATAATGTCTATCCTTTGTAGAAAGGTGAGTTTCTTGAAGACAACAAATTGTAGGATCCTGCTTTTTAACCCAGTATGCAAAACTATGTCTTTTCGTTGGGGCATTGAGACCGTTGATATTAAGAGATATTATTGAAAGGTGTGTATTTATGTTTGCCATTTGTGTGTGTGTGTGTGTGTTACTTGTTCTACCTGTGCTCTCTTCTGTTAACTGGTATTTGAGTATGGCTGGTTTTTTCTAGGTTCCTTATATGTGTGCTTTTCCTTTTGTTCAGCATGGAGGATTCTATCAAGTATTTTCTGTAGAGCTGGTTTTGTCTTCAGATATTCCTTTAAACTGCTTTTGTCATGGAATGTCTTTATTTCTCCATCTATTTGTATGGATAACTTTGCAGGATAAAGTAACCTTGGTTGACAGTTGTTATCTTTCAGAACTTGGAATATATCACTCCAGGCCCTTCTGGCTTTAAAAGTTTGTGTTGAATAATCTGCTGTAATCCTGATGGGCTTGCTTTTGTAGGTAACTTGATTTTTCTCTCTAACTGCTTTCAATATTTTTTCTTTGGTTTGTGTGTTTGGAAGTTTGAGTATAATGTGGTGAGGAGAGTTTCTTTCTGGGTTTTGTCTGGCTGGGGTTCTAAAGGCTTCCTGTATCTGTATTGGCACCTCTTTCCCAATTTGGGGAAAATTTTCCTCTATGATTTTGTTGAAGATGCCTACTATGCCTCTGGAGTGGAATTCTTCTCCTTCTACTATGCCCTGAATTCTTATATTGGATCTTTTCATAGTGTCCCGAATATCTTGAAATTCCCACTCATACTTTTCTATAAGTTTGTCTTTCTCTTTGTTGGACTGCATTAGGTCTGCCACCTGATCTTCTAGCTTAGATATTCTGTCCTCTCCCTCATCCATCCTACTGGTGAGATTTTCTACAGAGTTTTTTATTTCATTAACTGTGTTCTTCATTGCTAGTAATTCTGACTGGTTTTTCTTTATTATTTCTATTTCTCTATTTATGCCTTTATTGCCTTCTTTATTTCATTAAATTGGTGTCCTGCCTCTTCTTTGATTCCTTTGATTTCCTCTTTGATTTCCTCTTTGATTTCTTCTTTGATTGTTTTCATGTGTTCTTTGACCTCTTTGAACATATTTATAATTATTCTTTTGAACTCTTTCTCAGGCATTTCCTCTAACTCTTTCTCACTGGAGGACATTTCTGATGCATTAATACTTTTAGGTGGATTTATATCGTCTTGCTTTTTAGTGTTTCTTGTGTTATAATGTATATATTTTTGCATCTTGGATTAAGTTAATGCTTGGATTTTCTAGCTAGCTGTGTATTCTTAGCTGTATCAATTGATTTGGTGTAATATATTTTCAGGGTAGGACCTTAAGGTATTAGGTGTGGCTCTTAAGACTCTCAGAGTATCTACAAAGATGTTCTTAGGGGTTGAGTTTCCCTGCTATAGGTGTATTCAAGCAGGCTGAGTGGAATAATATACTGGTAGATTCTAAAATTTAGCTAAACACTGTACCCATTCCATCAAAAACAGCCCCGAGTATGTATGCAAGAGTAGTTATTATAATGACCAGATCCTCTATCAACAAAGAGGTTTAGATTTCTGGTCTGTTGAGGTATCCAAGTCAGCTTGTGACCAGGTGAGACCCTTCCCTGGTGCAATCCCAGTTACCTTGGGTGATTGTGGTCTCAGTCAAGTTGCTGCCTGGGTCGTCAGGCTGCTGTTCTGATTTCTGGAGCTGGGCACTTGCTTTTCCTACGGGGCAAACTGAGCCGCTGCCGCTGCCTCTGCAGCTGTTGTAGATGCCACCCCCGGAGCACCCACCGCTGCTGAAGCTGCTGTTGCCGTGTCCACCGCTGCTGCTCATCCCGAAGCCGCTGCTGTGGGATCTGTCACCGCTGTCGCTCCTGGGTCCACTGCTGCTGGGGCCACTGGTACCGGTGCTGGAGCCGCTGAAGTTGCTGCCAAATTCTGCTCCTGCTTGGGTCCCGCCGTCAGCCCAAGTTGGCGTGGCCGGGTCCCGGGCCTCTGCTGTGTTCGCTGGAGCTGGGTTCAGGCGGCGGGGGAGGGGAGGGAGCCGCGGCTGTTCTGGTTGTATCGTTTCTCCACGTGTGCTTTTACCTCGCGGTCTGCTCCTCCCTCCGTTGCTCGCTGCCGCTCTCCCCTCACGTTTCCCGAGTTGCGGAGAGCGCGGTGTGAGGGGAAAATCCCGCACCTGGCTTGTCCTGCGGCTCGAGCCGAGAGTCCGGCGGTTTTCTGCCGCTCCGCGGTTGCGGCAGGTAGCTGAGCCGCCCCGGAGCCGCTGTTCCCGCCTGTGCAGGCTCTGGATGCTCTATAACTCTTCCACTTCTCCGCTGCCGCCTCAACTTCCTATACACCTCACTTTTTAGTAAAAGTGTGTATTTTGCTGAGTTTTTTTTGGTCTTTCCCCCCCCCAGGCTGTTTTGGCGTGGTACCTACGCCGCCATCTTAACCGGAAGAAGTTTCTTCCTTATCTTTCTTGACTAACGTTAGAGTAAAGTCTACCCTGTCTGATATTAGGATAGCAACCCCTGCTTGTTTTCTAGGTCTATTTGCTTTAAACACTGTCTTCAAACCTTTCACCCTAAGGTAATGTCTATCCTTTGTAGAAAGGTGAGTTTCTAGGAGACAACAAATTGTAGGATCCTGCTTTTTAACCCAGTGTGTGAATCTATGTCTTTTCATTGGGGCATTGAGGCCGTTGATATTAAGAGATATTATTGAAAGGTGTGTGTTTATGTTTGCCTTTTTTTTTTTTTTTGTGGTTCCAGTTCTACCTGTGCTCTCTTCTGTTAACTAATATTTGAGTATTGCTTGTTTTTTCTAGGTGAGTGCTTTTCCTTTTCTTCAGCATGGAGGATTCTATCAAGTATTTTCTGTAGAGCTGGTTTTGTCTTCAAATACTCCTTTAACCTGCTTTTGTCATGGAATATCCTTATTTCTCCATCTATTTGAATGGATAACTTTGCAGAATAAAGTAACCTTGGTTGACAGTTGTTATCTTTCAGAACTTGGAATATATTACTCCAAGCCCTTCTGGCTTTAAAAGTTTGTGTTGAATAATCTGCTGTAATCCTGATGGGCTTACATTTGTAGGTAACTTGATTTTTCTCTCTAACTGCTTTCAATATTTTTTCTTTGGTGTGTGTGTTTGGATGTTTGATTATAATATGTCGAGGAGAGGTTCTTTCCAGGTTTTTTCTGGCTGGGGTTCTAAAGGCTTCCTGTATCTGTATTGGCACCTCTTTCCCAATTCGGGGGAAATTTTCTTCTCTGATTTTGTTGAAGACACCTACTATGCCTTTGGAGTGAAATTCTTCTCCTTCTACTATGCCCTGAATTCTAATATTTGATCTTTTCATAGTGTCCCAAATATCTTGAAATTCCCACTCATACTTTTCTATAAGTTTGTCTTTCTCTTTGTTGGCCTGTATTAGATCTGCCACCTGGTCTTCTAGCTTAGATATTCCGTCCTCTCCTTCATCCATTCTACTGGTGAGATTTTCTATAGAGTTTTTTATTTCATTAACCTTGTTCTTCATTGCTAGTAATTCTGACTGGTTTTTCTTTATTATTTCTATTTCCTTATTTATGTCTTATATTGCCTTCTTTATTTCATGAAATGGTGTCCTGCATCTTCTTTGATTCCTTTGATTTCCTCTTTAAGTTCCTCTATGACTCCTTTGATTTGTTCTCTGACTCCTTTAACATATTTACAATCATTCTTTTTAAATCTTTTTCAGGCATTTCCTCTAACTCGTTCTCATTGGAGGTCATTTCTGATGCATTAATATTTTTAGGTGGATTTATATCGTCTTGCTTTTTAGTGTTTCTTATGTTATAATGTATATATTTTTGCATCTTGGATTAAGTTAATGCTTGGATTTTCTAGCTAGCTGCGTATTCTTAGCTGTATCAATTGATTTGATGTTATATATTTTCAGGGTAGGAGCTTAAGCTGTTAGATGTGGCTCTTAAGACTCTGAGAGTATCTACAAAGGTGCTCCTAGGGGTTGAGTTTTCCTGCTATGGGAGTATTCAAGTAGGCTGAGTGGAATAAAATACCGGTAGATTCTAAAAGTTCACTAAACACTGTACCCATTCAGTCAAAAACAGCCCCAAGTATGTATGCCAGAGTAGTTATTATAACAACTAGATCCTCTATCAACACGGAGGTTAAGATTTCTGATCTGTTGAGTGATCCCAGTCAGCTTGTGACCAAGTGAGACCCTTCCCTGGTGCAAACCCAGTTACGTTGGATGATTTTGGTCTCAGTCAAGTTGCTGCCTGGGTCGTCGGGCTGCTATTGTGGTTTCTGGAGCTGGGCACTGGCTTTTCCTGCGGGGCAAACCAAGCCTGGCAACTGTGTCCCTGCAGATCAGCACCCCCGCTTCTGGAACTGCTGATGCTTCTGGGTCTGCAGGTGTTGCCACTCCTGGGTCTGTCGCTGGTGACGCCCCTGTGTCTGCTGCTGCTGGGGCTGCTGGTACCGGTTCCAGAGTTGCCGATGTTGCTGCTGAATTCTGCTCCTGCTTGGGTCCTGCTGTCAGCTCAAGTTGGCGTGGCCGGTCCCGGGAAGCCGCTCTGTTCGCTGGAGCTGTGCTCAGGCGGTGGGGGAGGGGAGGGAGCCGCAGCTGCTCCAGTTCTCTCACTGCTCCACGTGTTCTTCTACCTCGCGGTCTGCTCCTCCCCTGCTCACTGCCGCTCTCCCTTCACGTTTCCTGAGTTGCGGAGAGCGCGGTGTGAGGGGAAGCTCCCGCACCTGGCTTTTCCTGCAGCTGGAGCCGAGTCTGGCGGCTTTCTGGTGTGCCGCGGCCGCGGTGGTTGGCAGAGCTGCCAGGGCCACTTTTGCTGGCCTGTGCGGGCTCTGGATGCTCTGATATCTCCTACTTCTCCGCTGCCGCTTCAGTTTCCTATACACCTCACTTTTTAGTAAAAGTGTGTATTTTGCTGAGGTTTTTTGGTCTTTTTTCCCCCCAGGCTGCTTTGGCATGAAACCTACACCGCCATCTTAACCGGAAGTGAGTCTCTGGAATTTTGATGTCATCATAGTTAGTACCAGGCACTACTACTGTTAAGGGTATCCATGCCATTTTGTGCCTGGAAGATTGCATCGTAAGCACTCCACCCTTCCTTTGGCTCTTACATTCTTTCTGTCACCTCTCCCACAATTCACCCTGAGCTTTGGAAGGTGTGATAGGGATGTCTCTGTGCTGAGCACTCCTCTGTCACTTCTCAACACTAAGGTGCCTTCTGAGTTATCCCAGAGAACAGTGCCATCTGAAAAGAGAAGCTTCTCTAACCAAAAGTGAGAGTAGCATTAATATGTGGGTAATGAATGTTAAGAAAAGTATTTACAAGGCAGTTTGGTGAACATAGTATATGTATTTAGCCAGACAACAGCAGGTACTACACTCCCTAGGGCTCATGACTTCCCCCACACAGGCTTTTGACTAGGTTTTCAGTAACAGGCATTTAGTCCCTCTGGTAGATCAATCTTCCAGCCAAATTACAGAGCAGTTGGTTTCCCCAAAACAGACATGCCACTAGTAAACCTGTTAGCTCCTTTGGCCTAGCTGTCCAACCTTAAGGCTTGCAATCTACTGTTGTTTACTACCTCTGATGTCTTCTCTTTCATATAGGGCTGCATGCAGCATAGTGTTTTCTAGATTTCTGTCAGCTGGTCTACAGGGAAGAAGTTTTCAGCTCAACTGCTACACTAGCATGAAGGCCAGAATTTGACCCCCAGAACCCATGTAAAAATACTTGCATGGATATGCATGCCTAAAAGCCCTGTCCTGTGGGGAATAAATGCTGGAGAATCACTGAGGCTTGCCAGTGTGACCAAAAATGGCAGTTCCAGGTTCAGTGAGAAACACCATCTCAAGCAATCATGGATTAGCAATGGAGGAGGACACCCACATGTCTCCTCTGGCCTCTGTACATGTGCACAGATGTGCACACACATGGCCACACATACTATACACATACACATGCAAAAACAGAAGAATGCCCAACTTGCCTAGTTCACAGCTATATGGTCCTGACATGAGGTGTGTAAGGATAAGTTTTGCTGTTTGGGATTATGAGTGAGGGCAGCAGGATCCAGGAGCTGAGTGGTTTGGGTGAGAAAAATCTTTTATGCATGGCGAGTTGCTCTGTCTGGAAATCACACTGTTTATATCTTGAACTTGATAATGGGGTATCTTTGCATGTATGAGCTCATTGAGGACAAGGGAGTGCTTCCTTCCTCCCTCTTTTGAGTGGCTGGCTGAATCCCATCACTTCAAGATCAGAAGACCATGTGGTAGGTACTTGTAGGAATGGAAATCACACAGCTACGCCATACTTGGGAATCGAGGGGACAGAGGAAGTAAAATGCAATGATGGTATGAGTAGGGAAGGAAGAAAACAATAAGGAAAGGAAAGTATCACCCCCATCATTCCTGCTCACAACCTCATCTTGGCCACGTCCTTCTGAAGTGGTTTGATTCAGGTGTCCCCATGTGTTCTGAGTGCTAGGTCCCCAGTTGGTGGCATTTGGGGAATTGGAACCTCCTGGAGGTTATGTACTATTGAGAGTGGGTTTATGGATGTTATAGCCAGCTTCCTTTTGCCAGTATTTGGCACACTCTCCTTCTGCTGTTGTCCACCCGATGCTGACTCGGAGGTGATGATCAACCTCTTCTCATGCCATTATTTTCCCTGCCATACTGGAGCTTCTGTCTGTAAGCCAAAACAAACCTCTTCCTCCCACAAGCTGCTCTTGGTCATGTGTCTGTCAGCAATTGGAAACTGACTGCAATACCTCCCAATAACCCTTTCTCTACTCTCACCTGGAGGATACTAAGGACTTTCTAGAATGATATGCTACCACCTACTACAGGGTATAAAGCAAAGTTTTTGAGCATGAAGACAATTTAAAACAATACCTGTTGGACGTGGTGGTGCACACCTTTGATCCCAACACTCAGGTGGCAGAGCTAGGCAGATCACCGTGAGTTCAAGGCCACCCTGAGACTACATAGTGAATTCCAGGTCAGCCTGGGCTAGAGTGAGACCCTATCTTGAAAAAATAAACAAACAAAAATACCTGCAGGAATGTTTCCACATTCCCATTCCATATAATTTTCTTTGAGGAAGGTGTTCTTAGTACACATCTTAAGGCCATACTACTTCTCATCTAGCGTAATTACTATTGGTGTGTTACAGGCACCTCAAAATTTAGTGATTTATCAACAACATACTTGGACTGAAGAGATGGCTTAGCAGTTAAGGCACTTGCCTGCAAAGCCTAGGGACCCAGAATCCATGAAAGCCAAATGCATATGGTGGCACATGCATCTGGAGTTCATTTGCAGTGGCTAGAAGCCCTGGGGTGCGCATTCTCTCTCTCCTTCCCTCTTTTTCTCTCTCTCTAATAAATAAATTTATATATATATATATGAAAGCACATTCTTCCCTAGGCCCCCATGAACTGATGACTGTCCATGATGCAAAATGCAATGCATTCAGCCCAACTTTAAAAGCCCCATAGTTTTTATCAATCCCAGTTCTGTTCAAACATCCCCATATTCCAAGATCTCTTTGCTAAGAACTGTAAAACCGTAATGGCCAGGCATGGTGGTACAAGACTTTAATCTCAGCATTTGGGAGGCTGAGGTAGAAGGATTGCTATGAACTCAAGGCCAGCCTGGAACTACAGAGTAAATTTCAAGTCATCCTGGGCTGAAGTGAGACCCTGCCTCAAAAAACAACAACAACAACAACAAAATACATGATGGCAAAGAGTAAACATTTACACTCCAAAAGATGGCACTGAGCATAGTGAGGAAATATTGAACCAATGCAAGGTCTAAAATGAATGGCAAACACAAAATCTTGTAGCTCCAAATCCAACATCCGTAACTAGTGGCAAAGTCTCTGGGGTTCCAATTTCACCTCTCCAGCTGAGCTACTCACAGCCCAGGAAAAACTTCATTCTGAGCCAGTAGCTCCCCTTGGCAGTTGTCCCACAGTCCTAGTATGTTCCAAAAGTCCTAGAGTCTTCATTGAAACCCACAGTTCATCCTCATGGCTACACCAGGTGGACTTCCACACAGAGAATCCAACAATCCTGCCTCACAATGGTTGTTTCCCAAAAAACAAACCTTGTTGCAAATCCAATGACCCTTCTTCCCTGCATTTGTTATACTCCCATAGTACCAGGTGGGCTACCTAATTTGTTAATATGGTGGGGAAATGAAGCTGACTTTGAAGAACAGGACAGTCTCTTCAGCATTCAGGGCCCCTACTTTCCAAAGAGTCAGCATCTTCTCTTCCAATGCACAACTGGCCCAGTCACAATGGTGATAAACTCTCAAATAATTGCAGCTGAAAGGACACTATCTCTAACCTGAAAATTTGCTTTCTTTTTACCATCTTCTTCTGCTCACAGCAATCCATTTATTCTAACATTATCTTATTTATTACAAGGACAGAGAGAGGCCAGGGACTCTTGCCACTATAAATGAACTCCAAATGCATGTGCCACTTTGTGCATCTGGTTTTATGTGGGCACTGGGGAATCAAACCTTGGCTGTCAGACTTTGTAAGCAAGGAACTTAACTGTTGAGCCATTTTGCCAGCCCCCAGTCCATTTCTTCTAAGCTCAATCCTGCACAAGTTCTTACATCACAGGAAGCATACAGCAAGCCTCTCATACAAACTGCTTCTAGCCAAGTCCAGAACATGCTATTTTTTCCCCTTGTAAGTCAAGTCCATACTTCTTTTTGAATTTAGGTTTTCAGCTCTGACCAGAATTGTCCACTAAATTCTCCTTACAACACTGCAAGTCATCTCTTAGGCCAAGGCTTCAAATCCTTCCACTTTTTCTTCTTTATTTTTACTTATTTGAGAGTGACAGACAGAGAGAGAAAGAGGGAGAGAGGGGGGGGGAGATGGGGACTGAAAATGAACTCCAGATGCATGTGCCCTCTTGTATATCTGGATTATGTAGGTCCTGGGGAATCCAGCCTTGAAATGGGGTCCTTAGGCTTCATAGGCAAGTACTTAACCACTAAGCCATCTCTCCAGCTCCCCCTCCTTGTTTTTTTTGGTTTGTTTGTTTCAGGTAGCCTAGGGTGACCTAGAATATACTCTGTAGCCTCAGGATAGCCTCAAACTCATGGCAGTCCTCCTACCTCAGCATCCCAAGTGCTGAGATTAAAGGTTTGTGCCACCACACCCAGCTTGATGAATCTTTAAAAAATATTTTATTTTAATTAATTTATTTAAGATAGAAAGAAAGAGAGAATGGGCATACTGGGGCCTTTAGCCACTGCAGAGGAACATGTGTCACTCCAGACACTTGTGCATCTGGTTTACATGGATCCTGGGGAGTTGAACCTGGGTACTTTGCCTTTGCAGGCAAGCACCTTAACCACTAAGGCATATTTCCAGCCCCAATTTATGCATCATGTTGATGCCTTGGGGTGATATCAATACATACATTTTTTTGCTACTTAATGAACTTAAGATATGTATTTAGCAACAAAAGTTTATTTATAATGTAGGCTATTGTTAACTACAGCAGAGCACAGATACTTTCTCATAAGATTAAGGGCAAAACAGAGCACAAGCTGGAATCTACAATTTCTCCCCACAACCCCAGTTGACTAAGTCAGCTGCTGGAGACGTTCCAAAATTCTGATTTCAAACAAATAATTGGTTGGCAGTGGTATTTTTCCCCATTTCTTTTTTTTTTTTAATTTTTTTTGTTTGTTTGTTTTGTTTTTTGAGGTAGGGTTTCACTCTACCCCAAGCTAACCTGTAATTCACTATGGAGTCTCAGGGTGGCCTTGAACTCATGGCGATCCTCCTACCTCTGCCTCCCGAGTGCTAGGATTAAAGGTGTGCGTCACCACGCCCAGCTATTTCCCCATTTGTTAAAATTTCATATAAAGGAGAAAATGTTAGAACTGGGTGTGGTGGCACATGCCTTTAATTCCAACACTCAGGAGGCAGGGGTAGGAGGATTGCTGTGAGTTCGAGGCCTCCCTGAACATGTTTAAAAAGGCAAGAAGGAATAAAAATAATTGTTTTGCAGGACAAGAAATTGGCAGGTACCCTCTACAAGTAACCAACTGTTCTTTAACTAGATATGAGGCCTGCTCAGTGGAAAAAAAAAACTCATATCTGGTACTTGAAACCAAGTCAGAATCCCATGGTCAAGAAAACCAGACTTCAGAGGGAAGCCCCCACTGCTCCCTGGAGAGAAAGAGTGGGCATACACACCAAACATCTCTCAAATAATGTTGCATACCCCCTTTAACCGAAGTTGCTCTGACTCTTGTTTGGAGAATCTGTTTTATTTTACAGATGGCAGGGCAAACAGAGGAGAGCCTAGATCCATCACTAAGACAAGAAGATACTGGACTTCCCACCATAAGACTTGCCACTTCTACCACATCTGTCAGGGGTCAGAAGAAATTGCTGAGGAAGTGATAAAATGAAGACTGCTCTTACTGTTAGCTTGACAACCAGCCCCAGAGTGATGGTGATGGACACGATTAATCAAAACCTATCAAAGCAGAAATCCAGAGTCTACAAAGAACTTAATACTAAATCAGACTGCCAACAGACCTGCCATGGCTCAGGGAATAGTGCAAAAGATCGGGTGGAAAGATTTCAAAAACCACAGTGTGTGTAGGGATACCCTGAGGCACTGTGCCCCCAGCCCCCTGTAGTGACTGACTTAGGCCTTCATGACCTCACAGTGAGTACCACAATCCCACTGAATGAAGCTGGGCATGCTAGCACACACCTTTAATCCCAGCACTCAGGAGGCAGAGGTAGGAGATCACTGTGAGTTCAAGGCCAGCCTGAGACTACATAGTGAATTCCAGGTTATCCTGGGCTAGACAGAGATCTTACCTCATAAACCAAAACATAAAAATAAAAATAAACAAGTGAAAATAAAAAGAATGAATATTAAAAAAATAAATAAATCAGATACTGAGAGGAAATAGATGACAGTCACATTCAGGACATCAGTGCAGACCAAGCAGCTCTGGGTGGGTTTCAGAGCCAAGAGTCAGGGAGAGATGATTGAAGCAAGGATTGCTTTTGAGACTTAAAGAAGTGTGAGTCTTCCTTAGGTAGAAAGCTTACAGATGCGGCAGTAAGTAATAAACACAAGTGTTCTCTGACCCACAGCCTGATGGTAAGATTTTTCACCTTGCCTACAGTAGCTTTCCTCTCCTCCCACCTATAAGGGCTGAAGCCTAAAGGAAAGTGGGAAAACCAGCAGCCAGGGATAGGTCCCCCACAGAGCGGGTGGCAGTTTTCTGGGTGCTGGGGTTGTGTACCTGGCTGTGTGAGGGATAGTCTGGCAAGTGTGTGGCTGAGTCAGGAGGCACCAAGACGCTGAAATTTGAGCACATGGAGATGGAGACTGCACAGGCCTCATGGGCTACTATTTCTTTCTGGACCATTCCTGGCTCTAATTTCACAAACAGCCATTGTGCGGAATGCAAGGCCTGTGCCTATATAACCCACAGGCTGGGTCTGACTTTTGTCCTTCTGGCTGGTTGGAGGAGACTGCAAGGACCCAGACTTATATTGCTGAGAGACTCTACCTGGTCATCTGTTGGAAAGAGTCAATGGAAGTCTGTTGGATTTCTTTCTGTTATTATGTTGGGTGCCAAAAATGATGCAAGATGTTGGTTCCAGGAGGGATTAGATTTCATGAACATGGTGGATCTCAGGGCCATGGACCCCCAACTTCACTGTCCTTGTCCAATTAGCAAGGAATTGAAAATGCAGACTGAGAAGATTAAATTATGAATTATGAGATTTATTTTGGGGAACGTTGGGGAGGCTAGCAGGGAAGCCCATGCTAACAGAAGTTCTCTCCCTTAGTAGGAGAGCCCAAGCCACGAGATACCCCTCACACAGCAGGTCAGAGAAGACTAAGAGACAGTAGATGTCTCAGAATTTAAAGAGAGATCACCCACGTAGCAAAACAGGGAAGTACCAAAAGCAAAACACATGTAGAAAGAAGGCAGGAAATTGCATAGGCAAAAATAAGTCCTCCTCCGTCCCATCTTGGCTAGGAAGGTGGAGAGCTTACCAAAAGGGAACAGGAAGCCAGGACCAGGAGAGTTAAGAACCAGAAACATGAGAGAGATGCACACTCATGTTTTACAAGATTTGTATGGGTCATCCATGCAGTCAGCATGAGCCTCATCATTAAATTTGGTGTTTAAGGGATAGGCCTCAATGGTTGGTGGATTCAAGAAGCTGCCTCGGGGGACCAGCCCACAGGTGTGCTAAGCCTAGGAACACTTGAAGAAGCAGGACACTGTTGCTGAGAAGTTGCTTACAACCATCTTGGGTGAGGGTGGATCAGACATGGGTTCTAGTCCTGCCAGTGCAGGAACAGTGGCATCTTCCTGGTTCTCTATCTTGGGAAAACACACAATTAAAAAAAGCTATCTTCTCGGGCGTGGTGACACACACCTTTAATCCCAGCAGAGTCTCATTCCCTTAGTGACTTCTACACTGCACAGGTGGAGAGACTCTGGTCAAGCACAGCAGGTCCCACCCATCCTTTGCCAGGGCCACCTGTGGGCCTCTTGTGGGCCTCCCTCACAGGAAGAGCCAGGATCCATCCTCACAGGTACTGCAGGCCTGGGCAATGCCACCTGCTCACCTTGATTTCCATTGTCATGTCCCATTTCTGTTGTCATCCTTCCCAGCCCACCTTCCTTCCTCTCCAGCATCAGGCCTTCCCTGGGGCCTGTGCTCCTCTGTCCCGGCCCTTGAAAAGCTTCCTCAGCCTCTCCACAGCTCTCCTTCTTACCAGAAATGTGGTGTAGTTTGTCTCTTTATCTGGCCTATTACCCCTAAGTTGGTTGACAAGGCAGAACTTGGCTTTTGCATCCACTGCCATGCCCTCCATCTCTAGACCAGTGTGTCAATGTGTGGTCACCCAGGCAAGGTTTGCTGAGTTTGTGGAAGGAGGGCAGGTCAGGTGGTGACTGGCATTCCTTCTACTTCCTTTTATTTGCCTCCCTCAGGTCTTAGCATCAATATTCACTTACAGCTGTTCTGCTGGACAATCCAACTGAGTTACTGATTCCCTAAAAGACAGGGGAGGCTGCACCCAAGGCTCACCCAGAGCCCATCACATCCATTAAATCCTTATGGACTGGCCTTTTGAAGAGTCACTGCTAAACCCAGGGCTTATTCATTCCAGATGGGTGAGAGGCTGACCCATGACCTGCCTGCCCTGAGGAGAACCTGAGCACCAATTCTTCTGTCTCTGCCTGAAGCCTCCATGGCCTTCCCATGGCTTCATGGGCCCATGATCACCTTAGCCTGCTTGAAGTTACAATTCAGCCACTGTAGTGAAGATGTCCTGCCCAGAGGCGGGGAAGCCCACAGCCTGCTGACAGTTGTCTCACCTGCTTGGAGATAACCCTCTAGGCTGGCTCCTGCTCGAGGACATTCCTGTGGTAGCACCACTTCCTGGAGGCACAGAGAGGAAGATTTCTAAGTGTTAGGAACAGCTTGGGAGACTGAGATCACCCAGAAGGTGATTCCAGTCAGGGCCATGTTTGCCCTGAAGTATTTCTGTGTGCCTCACGTGACTGGCGTTCACATGGAAGTGAGGATCCAGAAGCGTAGGCCCAGGGATGGTAGGGCAGCTTCAGCGGCACATCCTGTACCTGGTAGGATGTTGATCTCAGCCATGTCACAGGACGAGATGAGCCAGAGGCAGCTGTACAGATGAGAAAAGCGGCATGCATAGAATTCTGATCCAGCACAGTGCAAACCAGCCAACTGGTTCATTTTTATACTGTAGTAATATAACAAAATGTTTTTATGATTTTGTTTGTTTCATTTTTATTTACTTATTTGCATGTGGTATGGTGGGGGGCAGTACTAAGGCTTCTTGCCTCTGCAAATGAATACCAGACAACTAGATTTAGATTAGGGATGTGTTATGGGGTCCGGTGTTGCACAAGTAAGAGCATTGACTCACGGAAACTGAGGCCAAGTTTTATTGGATAAAACAGAAAGAAAACAGTCAGGAGTGGTGGCGCACACCTTTAATCCCAGCACTTGGGAGGCAGAGGTAGGAGGATCACTATGAGTTCGAGCCCAGCCTGAGACTACATAGTGAATTCCAGGTCAGCCTGAGCTAGAGTAAGACCCTACCTTGAAAAACCAAAAAAGTTTAAAAAAGAAGAAAAAAAAAAAAAAGGCACTTGTAAACAGATCTATTGGTCAGTTACAGGAGTGCCACTTGGGGGGTTGCAAGCTAGGCCTGTGACCAGTCCCGCTTACCTTAAGGAGTTTGCTCAACAGTGCAGGCCCCAGGAAATGCTATTCATCCCAGTAGAGCCTCTTGTTTGTCTACCACCAACAGAGCCTCCTGACTTCTATATTTCTCTAGGCTAAGTATAAAGAAATGTAGAGAAATATACATTTTGCTCTCTTTACAGGCTGCAGTCTTGCCTCAGGGTGGTGCCAGGCTTGACTCTCCTAGAGTTCTTCCCCAGGTTCTCAGATGCCTGTTGCACGCCTGGGCAGTCCTTTGCAAGGCAGATTGGGTCATTGATGCAGGGCTCATCGGCTGTCAGTCCTTCATGAAGCCAGTCACCAATTCTGGTCACAACTCTGGGTGGTCCTTCTTTAGGAGTCCAGTCATGAAAGCTGGTCCTGTCCTTGGGGAGTCCTTTGCAAGGTAGAGGTCAGGTAGCAGATACTGGCCCTCACTTCATGGGTTGGTTGCAAAGGTGGTCCTGCTCCTGGACAGTTCTTCCCAATGTCTGACAGACCTCTTGAAACCTGTCTGTATTCTCCTGCAGACTCTGGTTTCAGCTAGATTTTTCTCCTCACTGAATACTGCATGGTTCTGATTCAAAGCTTCTTCTCTATAATTTAGAGGTATTCTGTTGGCCAGGTTTTAATGTCTAGTCCTGTCACATTTGCTGTGAGCTTCCCAGGAGTGCAGTTCAAGAGGAAATGGGGCTACCATCAGGGGTCTTTTAAAACAGAGCATCCTGCCGGGCGTGGTGGTGCATACCTTTAATCCCAGCTCTTGGGAGGCAGAGGTAGGAGGATCACCATGAGTTCGAGGCCACCCTGAGACTCTATAGTGAATTCCAGATCAGCCTGAGCTAGAGTGAGACCCTATCTTGAAAAAACAAACAAACAAAAAAAAAACACAGAGCACCCTATGGGCTGGAGAGATTGCTTAATGGTTAAGGCACTTGCCTGCGAAGCCTAAGGACCAAGGTTCAACTCTCCAGTACCCACATAAGCCAGATGCACATGGTAGTACATGTGTCTGGAATTCATTTGCAGTGGCTAGAGACCCTGCTATGCCCATCTTATCCCCCCGCCCCCGCCTCTTTCTCTCAATCAAATAAGTTAAGTAAAATAGAGCATCACTTGGCAGCTTACTTCAAGTGCTGAGAGGGTTTTGCTGGTGTCTCCTCCCTCTGCCGGTGCTGCTCTTGCATACTTTATCTGGCTCAACCTTCTGTGCATTACAATGTCCTTTGCTGGGCTAGGGAATTTGCTCAGTTGGCAAAGCATGCCTGACTTCAATCTCCAGGACCCATGTGAATTCTGAGCATGGTGGTATGTGAGAGCCAGGTACCTCCCTGGGGCTTACTGGCTAGCCATTCTCACCTAATTAGTGAGCTCCACACCAGTAAGAAATCCTGTTTCAACAGGAAGTGGCCAATGTACCGGTAGCAGTTATCTTCTCATCACTGGGCCAAAACAACCAGAAGCTACTTATTTTGGCTTACATTCCCTAAGGAAAAGGTTCATTGTGACAGGGAAATCATGACATGGCAGACAGCTGGATATCATTTCTTGTCACACCAGCTGACAGGAAGCAGCAAGAATGAACTCACTAGGCCTGGCCGGAGGGAGGGCAGAACTAATAAATATTAAAGCTCACCGCCTTGAAGCTCACACCCCCTTCCAGCACTTTGAATGTAAGCTGTTCCCCTACAGCCTCATTGCTCGTAATTAAGCCTCATGGGTCTTTTAAAATCGAGTACAAGCACATGCGGCTCTAGGGGACAGCTTATATTCAAACCACCACAGTGCATGAGGAATAACACCCAAAGTTGCCCTCTGCCCTGCACACACACATGCAGTCATGGGAACATGTACCACCATACACATACAAACCCACACAATTACAAACATTTACACGTGCAAAAGAAACAAAAGTCCAGTATCCATTACTGAAGTCCAGTGAAGACTTTCCAAGTCTCTTTGTCTTAAG
This sequence comes from Jaculus jaculus, assembly GCF_020740685.1. Taxonomy (NCBI): domain Eukaryota; kingdom Metazoa; phylum Chordata; class Mammalia; order Rodentia; family Dipodidae; genus Jaculus; species Jaculus jaculus. The sequence continues at coordinate 96,624,258 of NC_059106.1, read as the reverse complement.
CTATGGCTCCCAGTGTCTAATGGGACACCACTCTGTCCCAAAGGGTGTCAGGAACTCCCAAAACAGACAATTTCCCCAGGATGGATTTTGAACTTTCTATCATGCTTTGTAATACTTTGTAAAGTCCCCCAATTTTAAAAAATATTTTATTTTTATTTATTTGAGAGAGGGAGGCCATATATAGAAAGAATGGATGGGCCAGGGCCTTAAGCCTTGCAAACCAACTACAGATGCATGGGCCACCTTATGTATCTGGTTTATGTGGGTCCTGGGGCATCAAACCCATCAAACCTGAGTCCTTTGGCTTTGCAGGCAAGTGCCTTAACTGCTAAGCCATCTCTCCAGCACCTACAATGGCATTTATTAAAATGGTGGGCTGGACAGATGGACAAGAGGGCCCACACATCTGGAGTTCATTTGCAGTGGCTGGAGGCCCTGGCATGCTCATTCTCTCTATCTCTGCCTCTTTCTCTCTGTCTGTTGCTCTAAAATAAATAAAATAACAACAAAAAAAGTTTAAAAAAATGGTGGGCTGGAGAGATGGCTTAGAGGTTAAGCACTTGCCTGTGAAGCCTAAGGACCCCGGTTCGAGGCTCGATTCCCCAGGACCCACGTTAGCCAGATGTACAAGGGGGCACATGCATCATCGTTTGCTAAGGCTGGAAGCCCTAGCGGGGCCATTCTCTCTCTTTCTGTCTGTCTGTCGCTCTCAAATAAAAAATAAACAAAAATTTTTTTAATAATTTATTAAAATTGCATGCTATAGTTCAAAAGTCACTTTAGCAATATTTCATACAAATCTATTTTTCCCATTTTCCCTCCATATAAGATATTTAATTTTTTATTTTTTTAAATACAAGTTTTTTTTAAAGACTTATTTATTTATTTATAAAAGACAGAAAGAGAGTGGGCATGCCAGGGTCTCTTGCCACTGCAAGCAAACTCCAGACACATGTGACACTTTGTGAGCATGTGTGACCTTGTGTGCATGCATGACCTTGTGTGTCTGGCTTATGTGGGTTCTGGAGAGTCAAACCTGAGTCCTTAGGCCTTGAAGGCATTCACCTGAACCACTAAGCAACTCTCTAGCCCCTTACTCTTTTTTATGAGAGAGAGAGAGAACTGGCATACCAGGGCCTCTCGCCACTGCAATCGAACTCCAGATGTGTGCACCACTTTGTGTGCATGTGTTATCATGTACATCTGGCTTCATGGGATCTGGAGAGTAGAATATGGGTCCCCTGGGCTGGAGAGATGACTTAGCAGTTAAAGTGCTTTCCTGTGAAGCCTAAGGACCCATGTTCTCCTCTCCAGGTCCCATGTAAGCCAGACACACAAGGTGACAAAAGCATGCAAGAGTGCACATGCACACAAATTGGCACATGCATTTGGAGTTTGATTGTTGTGGCTGAAGGCTGTGGTGTGCCAATTCTCTCTCTCTCTCTCTCTCTCTCTCTGTCTCTCTCCCTCTCATAAAAATGTTACCAAAAAACCATGGTTTCCCCAGTATCTAGTGCCTGGCACAAAGAAAGTGATCAATGAAGGTGAATTGAAGTTTTGTGTTCTAGGAATGCAAGCCCAACAAACAGGTATTAATTTCAACTATTTACATATAAAAACTTGCATATAAAATAACTTTAATGGTAATACAAAGTTTTGTAGATATTAGGGAGAGAATATACACACACATGACCAGTTAATCACCTACTTAAAAATGACATAGAAAAATTAAAGAATTTTAAGATGTTAGGCTTTTAAGTAGTAGCTGAAAATAAGTTTCACACTTTGAAAAGATTTCTGCAGCAGGAAATACTTTGAAGAGGACTGTATTAGGACCATGAACTATACACTTAAGTTTGTCAGCAGTAGATGGCATTCACATCATAGCATTGATTGTCCCTTAAACATGGAAATATGGTGACTTGAAAAGGGACATGGTGGATGATAACCATGTGCAGACTTCTAGTATCTCCTGGGTGTAAGCAAAGGTAGTTGGAATATAGCTATCCTAAGATGTGAGTAATGACAGAAAAACTAATTCAGTACAAAGTGACATAGAAAACTTTGCAAAGCATAACAGAAGGCAGTCCAGAGTCAGAGTGAGTTCCAGAGGGACAAGTCCCATGTAGAGAGTGCTTTCCTCCCGTGAGAGAGCTCGTCTGCAAAGGGCCGAACGACAGCTCAAGACAAAGAGAGCAGGGCTGGGAATGTGACTCAGTTGGCCCAATGCTTGCCGAACATACACAAAGTTCTGGGTTCAATCCCCAATACTGGGGAAGTGGGGGGATCAGAAGTTAAGTTCATCCTCAGCCACACAGCTAATTGGAAGACAGTTTGGGCTGAGAAGGCCCTGTCTCAGACGACAGACAGACAAAGAACACTTCCAAAAATCTGCACTGTAGTCTCAACATCAGACATTTATGTGTGTGTGTGTGTGTGTGTTGTGTGTATGCATATGTGTGTGTTGTGTGTATATGCGTATGTAATGTGCATGTGTGTATGTGTGTGTGGTGTGTGTACATGTGGTATGTGTAGTGTGTTGTTCGTGTACATGTGTGTGTGTGCATGTATGTATGTGGTGTGTGCATGTGTGGGGGATGCATGTGTGTTTTGGTGCTTGTATATGTGTGATGTGTGTATGTATGTGGTGTGTGTGTGTGGTGTGTGAATGTGCATATTTGTATGTGGGTGTGCAGGCCAGAGGTCAACACTGAGTGCCTTCCTCAGTTACTCTCTACCTTATTTTTTTTTTTTTTATTTTGACACAGAATATATTGTTCACTGATTAAGCTAGACTAGCTAGCCAGCAAGATCTAGGGATCTTCCTGTCCTTGCTTCTTCAGCCCTGGGAGGATAAGCAGGCACTGCTGCAGCTGCCTTTTTTGTAGGTGTCAGGGACCTGAAACTAGAGCCTCACGCTTGCACAGTTGGCACTTTTACCCATTGAACTAACTCCCCAGCCCCAGTAGCAGACATTTTTAAAGAAAGAGAAAGAGAGAGAACAAAATCACATACAGTAGCTGAATCTACACAGGAAAACCTGCATTTCTTTTTTGAAGTATATTTTTATTTAATTTTTTAAATTTATGTGTGAAGAGACAAGGGGGCGGGAAGAGAATGGATGAGAATGGGCATGCCAGGGCCTCCTGCCACTGCAAACAAACTCCATATGCATGGGCCATTTTATGCATCTCGCTTTATGTGGGAAATTGAACCTAGGCTGGCAGGTGTTGCAAGCTAGCACCTTTAACTGCTGAGCCATTTGCCTAGCTCCGTATATAACCTTTTTTATGTTGGAGTATTTCCTTCTATTTCTAGTTTATTGAATGTTTCTGTAGAGAAATGGTTTTGAAGTTTTTCTAATGTTCTTTCTGCCCAACAAGTTATTTTTCCTTCACTTTTCTACTTTCTATCTAATGTTAATTTGATGGACCAGCTATGTCCTGCTCTGTTCTCTCTCTCTCTCTCTCTCTCTCTCTCTCTCTCTCTCTCTCTCTCTCTTTTTGTTGTTGTTGTTTTTTGATTTTTTGGTTTTTTGTGGTAAGGTCTCACTCTAGCTCAGGCTGACCTGGATTTCACTCTGTATTCTCAGGGTGGCCTCAAACTCATGATGATCCTCCTACCTCTGCCTCCTGAGTGCTGGGATTAAAGGCATGTGCCACCTGGCTTGTTATCTTTTTTAAATATTTTCTTTATTTTTCTTTTTGATGGACCTTCCCAGAGCCCAAGCTATTCTGGAATTGGGGGTTCCCTATCTCAGATTCCCCAAAGCAGGAACTGTTTTTGGTTGTTGGCTTACATTTCTTAACTTCTTTCTCTCTCTCTTTTTTTTTTTTGTTTTTGTTTTTGTTTTTGTTTTCTTTTTTGAGGTAGGGTCTCTCTCTAGCTCAAGGTGGCTTGGTATTCACTATGTAGTTTCAAGCTGGCTTCGAACTCATGGTGATCCTCCTGCCTCTGCCTCATTAGTGCTGGGGTTGAAGGCGTGCACCACCACACCCGGCCTCTTTCTCTTGTCATTCTTCCTTAACTAGAGCTACATTACCTCTTCTCCCTGTCTTTGCTGTCCTTTCTATGTCTCCCTCCTCTACCCTTTCTGTCACATTAATACTAAGTACTAGTCTTACTCCACTTGTTTCCCTCACATTCATGCTCTCTGTAACTCGGTCCATACTGCATTATCAGAGCTCCTTTACTCCCTCCAAAACTGCTTGCATTTGGGCCTATCCACTGCTTATCGTTGCTTCTGCAGGTAGAATTCTACTCAGAATAGTACAGGTGACCTCACATGTGGGCTGAAACCTCAGCCCTACTACAGCCTAGTCCCACCTGAACATTGCAAATACTTTTCACCAACATCCTAATCTTAGAAGCACAAGACTTAATGCAGAAGCACAACATTCACAAGAACCCAAAACAACATCACTCCTCTGAAAATGACCAATTCCAGAAAATGACCTTGAATTACAGTGAATTAAATGAAATCCCAAAGAATGATTATACAAATGTTCAGCAAAATCAGAGAACATGAATAGTCTCCTAAATAAATTGAAAGAGACTACAAATAGCTAAATGAAATATGGAAGACAGTACAAGATATGAAACTAGAATTCAAGGCAGTTACAAGTAAGAAATTCAGCATCTCACAGCAATAATGTCACTTTTTTGGATAAGATCCATAAGAAATATTTTCAGTTCTTTACCATAATTCATTCCCATATTTCATTCCCACAGTTCAATACCACAGTTTGTTAATCTTCATAAAATACTGTGGGAACCCTCACCTCTGGATCAAGTTAAAAAAGACAGAACTTTGGGGACTGAAGACCAAGTAGATGAACTGAAACATTCAGACAATGACAAAGACAAGTTAGCAAGCAGATATGAGCAGAGCATGTGAATCTATAGAAGACAGCCCTCCACCATGGATCCACTAGCTATTGACTGGATATGGAGTTTAACCACAAACACATGGAGCTATGTAGAGGATATTTTACATTCAAGTCACCACAAATGCCAAGCCAATAAGACCAGGAAGTAATCTCTCATCTCATATAGTTAAAACACTATATAGAACTAAGTATATTGATAGCTACAAAAAAGGTGCACCAAGTCACATACAAAGGCAAATCCATCAGCATAACAACAGATTTTTCAGCAGAAACTCTAAAATCCAGTATTCATTAAATAATGTATTTCAAGCTCTGAAACACAATAACTGCCAACCCAGATTATATTATTTAGTAAAGCTATCCTTCATATTTGTAGAAAAAATATTCCATGACAGAAAAACAAGAAATTATCACATTCACTACATCAGCACTATAAGTAGCATTCAAAGGAATCCTCAACACTGAAGAGATAGTCTAAACAAATGGAACTAGAAAGCAAGCAAGTATAGTAATTCTGATATCTGATAAAATATGCTTAAGAACAAAACTAATCAGAAGAAATAAAGTCACTTCATATGGATGAAGAGAATAATCTATTAAGAGGATATTACACTTCTAAACATGTATGCACCAATGTTGTGGACTCAGTTTCATAATACAAACAGTAATGCCACAATATTGGGCCTTTCAACATTGCTTCGTGGGTGGTGGTGGGTGGAAGATCAAAGTAGAAAAGGGATCAGTTAGAAGGAAGAAGGGGTTTAGTGGAAAGGATTAGGGAAGAGTAAAAGAGAAGGTAATGGGAGGAGATTATGATCAAAATATTTTATATAAGCCAGCTGTGGTGAACACCTTTAGACCCAGCATTCAGGAGGCAGAGGTAGTAGGATCACTGTGAGTTTGAGGTTAGCCTGGGACTACAGGGTAAATTTCAGGTCATCCTGGGCTGTAGTGAGAAAATACTTCAGTACTCCGCTCCCCAAAAAAACATGATCTATCTATCTATCTATCTATCTATCTATCTATCTATCTATCTATCTATCTATCTATCTATCTATCTGTCTGTCTGTCTGTCTATTTACTTATCAAAAAGCTGTCCTGGCTGAAAAGGCATAGATAGAGATTAGCAACACATTAGTAGATGAACTCAATACCTCCCTCTCACAAATAGATGATCCAGACAAAAACCAACAAATTGACTTTCTAGAGTATTCCACCCAAATGCTGCAGAACACACATTCTTCCCAAAGCACTTATAACCTTCTTTAAAATAAACTACATTTTAGGACACAAAGTAAGCATTAACAAATAGAAGAAAACAGAAATATCTTATGTATCCTATCTGATTACAATGGAATACAACTAAAATCCACAGCAAGAAAAATGACAGCATAAACAAACTCAAGGAGATCGAGCAACACACTATTAAATGATGGGCCACTGAGAAACCAGAAAAGAAACCATAAAAACTCCTTTAATTAAATGTAAAAAAAAAAAAAATCCAACATATCAGAAGATGTGGAATACAATGAAAGGAGTTCTAGATTGGTAGTTTGTCACTCTAAATGGCAACACTGAAAAACTAATCTTGGAGCTGGAGGGATGGCTTAGCGCTTAAGGCATTTGCCTGTAGAGCCAAAGGACCTAGGTTCTGTTCCCCAGGACCCATGTTAGCCAGATGCACAAGGGGGCACACATGTCTGGAGTTCATTTGCAGTGGCTAGAAGCCCTGGTTTGTGCTCTTGCTCGCTCTCTCTCTCTCTCTCTCTCTCTCTCTCTCTCTGTCAAATAAATAAGTAATATTTTTTTTAAAAAAAAAGAGAAAAAGTAATCTTGGTGTACTAGAGCTTGTGATGTCAATGCACCTGCTGTGTCCATGAAGAGGAGTTGAGGGGTCAGAGCTGGGGCTGAGGCTGCAGGGCACTGGGACCACAAAGATGTGGGCTTCATTGGTGTGGGGCCACTGTCTGAGCTGTGAACAAGAGGAGACTGCAGCCCACCCAGTCTACTCTCACCTGGACACCTTCAGCAATAAACAAGATTTGTAGTCAGGTTTGCATTCCTGGCAGAAAGCCCTCGGCCAAGAACAGCTTATGGATAAACGGATTAATTTTGCCTTACAGACTTAAAGGGAAGCTCCATGATGACAGGGGAATACAATGGCATGAGCACAGGGTGGACATCACCTCCTGGCCAACATCAGATGAACAATAGCAACAGGAGAGCGTGCCAAACATTGGCAAAAGGAAGCTGGCTACAATACCCATAAGCCTGCCCCCAACAATATACTGCTTCCAGGAGGCTTTAGTTCCCACATTGCCATCAGCTGCGGACCTAGATTTCAGAACACATAAGTTATGGGGGACACCTGAATCAAACCACCACATTCTGTCCCTGGGCTCCATAGACTGATAACCATCCATGATGTAAAATGCAATGCATTCAGTCCAACTTTAAAAGTCCCCATAGTTTTGGTTTTTTTTTTTTTAATTAATCCCAGTGATATCCAAACATCCTCATAGTTCAAGACCTTCTGTTTTGGGAATTCTTTTTTAAGGTTGGGCCTTCACTCACTAACCTAGCTCACTAGCTGACCTAGAATTCACTTTGTAGTTTCAGGCTGGCCTGAAGCTCATTGCAATCCACCTACCTCTCTCTGTTTCCCGAATACTGGGATTGAAGGCATGTGCCAAAATATCTGGCAAGTCCAAGGTCTTTTTTTGTGTGTGTTTTTGCAGAGGCAGAAGGCCATGGTATGCCCATCCTCTAGCGCTCCCTCCCTCCCTCCCTCCCTCCCTCCCTCCCTCCCTCTCTCTCTCTCTCTCTCTCTCTCTTTCTCTCTCTCTCTCTCTCTCTCTGATTCCATTAAGTTAAAATGTTTTAAAGAGAAAAGAAATCCAAAACTAACAAAAGCCCAGGCATAGAAGAGTCACCACTGAATTTTACCAGATTGTTAAAAAAGAATGAACACCAGATCTCCTCAAACTAGTACATAAAATGCAAAAGGAAGGAAAGTCCTTGTATGAAACCAGTGTTATACAGATTTCAGCAATGGAAAAGGAAACAACAAAAAAGTATAGGCCAATCTCCATGATAAATTTTCAATAGAATACTTGAAAACCAAATTCAACTACACATCAAAAAGATCATTCAAGGACTGGGGAGATTGCTCAGTGGTTAAGGCACTTACTAGCAAAGCCTGGTGGCCCAGTTCAGCTACCAGTACCCATATAAAGCCAGATACACAAAGTGGCAAATGTGTGTGGAGTTTATTTGTAGTTGCAGGAGGTGCTGCTGGGGCCAACCTCTCACTCTCTCTCTCCTTGCAAATAAATACATATAAAAATAACTATCACTCAAATCTCAGCTCTTGTGAGATGGAGGCAGAAAATCAGTTCAAGGTAATCCTTGGTTATATATAAGACTACATGAGATCTTGTCTCAAAAAAAAAAAAAAAAGGAAGAGAAAAAGAAAATCATTTATCTTGATTGAGTGGACTTCATTCAAGGATGCAAGGATGGTGTATTAAATACTTTATCAGCACTGTGACTAAATACTTGACAAGAAGCAATTGAAGTAAGAAAGGGTTTATTTCAGCTTACAGGTTCCAGTCCATCATGGTGGGAAAGGCAAGGCAGGAGGACCTTGAGGCAGCTGGTCATATTCCCTCCACTGAGGAAGCAGAGAACAATGAAGGCTGTTGGCCAGCTAGCTTTCTCCTGATTACACAGTCCAGGAACCCCCACTCATGGAACCGTACCACCAACAGTTATGTAGGTCTTCCCACCCCAATGAACCTAACCTAGAAATCCCTCACAGACATGCCAAGAGGTTTGCTCTCTGGGTGATTCTATGTCCTATCAAATTGACAGAGATTAACTACCACAGACTATACTTTGCAACACAGATGTACTTTTTGTTGCTGGACAAACACCTGAACAGAATCAGCTTACAGGAGAAAAGAGTTTATTTATTTCAGGCTTCCAGAATCAGAGGAAGTTCCATCATGGTGGAAGAAGCTGGTTCACTCTGGAATGCATCCACAGCAGAGTGAGAAACACCAACACCAGCAAGCACCAACAGCCAGAGCTCAAAGCTACTTTCTATACACCTCATAGGGCTGGACTAAAGGTCTACCCCCATGACATCTCCTCCAGCAAGGCTGCTTGAGACTCAAGTTGCAAGCTCAATCATAATGAAAAGTACCCCAGTCTATGGAGGACACAGATTCACATGCAAACTGCCACAACAGGCAAGTCAATAAATATAACATAGCACATAAACAGATTCAGGGGCAGAAATCACATGATCATATGAATTGATTCAGAAAAGGCCTTTGGTAAAGTCTAACATCCCCTCATGCTGAAAGCCCTACATAGACTAGGAATTCCCTCTTCTTTATTTATTAAAAGAAGCCACTGTGCCTGTCTTAGGTTGTCAGAGGCAGAAGAACATCCTTACCGGTCATTGGACAAACGTATTACGCTTTAATATGTGCCCTGTCTTAGGTTGGATGCCTCCTCCCCTGATCTTACCCATCTCTGGCTGCCAGCCAGATAAAATTCAGGGAGAATTAGTATAAGGTCTGAGGGAGCCAAGGACGTGTTCTATAGTGCATACCTCAGACCTCTGTATGAACATTCACAATAGACTTCATTAGTCACTTGAAGAAAATAGGCAATAGGCACAAGAGAAGCAGAAGGCAAATTCCCACAGCTGCAAAGCTGCCTATCCAGGAACTTAGAGAGTCCCAACCAGGCAACACAGATTTAATTGCAGCAAGTAAGTCATTAGCAGCCTTAGTGGCGTCAAAATCAAGATGACTGTTCTGTATAGCTAGAATTTCTGAATGCAAATTAACCAAATGTAACGAAATATTATCATGGTGCCAAATTCCTTCTAAGTGCATTTTGACCTTTACCCAATCTTTATAACTACCATTGTAAGTTTTAGAAGTGATGCAGATCCACTGGTAATCTGCATGGCATTCCAATCGAGCTCTAATCTTTATCCCTTGAATTTGCTCTCCTAAATAGGTCACTATATCAAACAAGGCATCTATCTTTTCTTCTAAATTCTTATCTATGGCTACTTGAGTTCCCAAAGCAACAAAAACGTTTTTAGCTAGATTATTAACAAAGTGTGCTGTGTGAACTTGGGTAAGAGCAATAGCAGCAGTAGTAATAGAAGCTAATAATGTAAGAAATGCAGCAATTCCAGCAATAATTAAACCTATAATTCTCTTTTGTCTACTTAAGCTATTTTTAACGTCCTCTATAATTTGACAACCCTTGTCAGAATACCAAGGCTTTGAAAGATTAACAGGAATCATAACAAATGCAGGTTGTTTGACAATCATTACAGTTTCAGAATCATGAGAAACACAACTGGACAGACTACAATTATCACAGGTAACATTAAACATTCCTTCAGACCCGTGATACCAAGTAATATTTATATTTCCTAACATCAGGGCATAAGGTGGTGTAACACAGGCCGTAACAGTTCCTTTGGAAGACTATTTGAATTATTGCTGTCAGATGTAACCTTGATACCTCCCTTAGCAGCATCAATTTTCCACCCGTAAATTTGCTGATGTCCACTGTCTGACCACCACAATCCTGAGGACAGTCCAGTAACCCAATCATTAACCCATACAGTTTTACTTCCTATAGAACCAGGATCAGGAACATAGGTCCATTAAACTTCACTGTAAGCAAGATGTAGATGATATCATATCATCAGGATCAGCAGTGTCCTCTTGTTTGATCTCATGGCCTGCATACCAGACCAAATGTTCTGGCAACCATCTGGCTCCATTTTCTTTCTGTGAAAAAATACAAACAGATCCTCATCCCCATATTAATATAGGGTCAGGTCCACTCCATTTGTTAGTCAATGGATCTTTCCACATTACGTTAGCATAATTAGTCTTAGTTTGTGCATGCCAAAAATGGTCAGCAGCAGAAAACCCTTTTGCATCCAAAAGGAAAAAATTTAAAATAAATAAAATATGATTTAACCATTTTGTTACTGATCCCTGTGTCATTTCCCCCTTTTTAGTTTTTTGTAACCAGATTTTTAATGTTCCATTTGCTCATTCAATGATACCTTGCCCTTTGGGGGTTATAAGGAATTCCAGTAACATGCTCAATATTAAAAGAAGAACAAAAGTGCTTAAATCCTACACTTGTATATCCTGGACCATTATCTGTTTTCAGTTGTTTAGGTACTCCTAAAATATTAAAAGAATGAAGACAATGAGCAGTAACATGTTTAGTACCTTCTCCCGTTTGAGCAGAAGCACAGATGAAACCAGAATAAGTGTCGATAGAAACATGTACAAATTTCATTTTTCCAAACTCAGGAACATGAGTTATATCCATTTGCCATAAACGGCCAGGAGTCAAACCTCGAGGATTGACACCATGATGAGGTACAGGTAAAAATGTGAGACATTGTTGACACTTTTAAACTATCTGTCGTGCTTGTTCATGTGTGATTTTATATTTAAGACATAGAGTATTAGCATTAAGATGATGAAGCTTGTGAGCATTAATAGCTTCTTCCACAGAAAAAATTCTAGTAGCCTCATCTGTAATAGCATTTCCCAGACCTAAGGGTCTGGGGAGGCCAGAATGAGCACGAAGGTGTCCTACATAGAAAGGTGCTGAGCACTGGAGCATCAAAAGTTGAACCTGTGCAAACAAATTGTAAACGGTAGAAGAAGGACTTACTCTACTACAGTTTTCTAAATAAGGAACTGAGTGGACAATATATTGGCTATCAGTGTAAATATTAACAGATATAGTAGCAGTATGTTGCAATAAAGCTTTAAAGGCTGCCAGTTCTACAAATTGTGCAGATTTATAAGGAGTATTGAAAGTATATGTTTGTCCATTTAAAGAATCAGCAGCTAGGCCAGAAGAAGATCCATCTGTAAAGGCCAACATAGCATTCTTAATAGGAGAAAATTGTGTATTGCAAGGAAAAATGACTTGACATTGCATGAAGAACTGAATCAATTTGTGTTTAGGGAAATGATTATCAATGCTTCCTGCAAAATCTGCCATGGATGATGCCCAAGTATCTGAAAAAGCAAAAAGCCAAGAAACCTGTTTTGAATTATAAGGCTGACAACCTGTGGTTCTATACCAAAATATTTAATAGACTCAGATCTCCCTTCCATCACTACTTTAGCAACCTCGTCATAATAAGGAGTGACAGTTCTTGGAGAAGATGCAAGATGTACCCATAGTATAGGAGCTCCTCGCCCCAACAATCCTGTTGGAGTAAATGGGGTAGGAAATACAAGGTAACCACAACTCTTTACTATAGTCAATATAAGTGATAAATTGTTCTTCTATAGCCTTTTGTACTGTAATTAATGCTTTAGAAGCTTCAGGTGTAAAGGAACAAAAAGAAGGATTAGTCTCCCTGTAGTATATTAAATAAAGGTTTTAATTCATGAGTAGTAAGTTTTAAATAAGGCCTAATCCAATTAATGTCTCCTAACAATTTCTGAAAATCATTTAAAGTGGTAAGATTCTGTTTTAAGAGTAAGTTTCTGTGGTTTAATTTGTTTTGTATATAAATAAAACCCAAGGTAAGAAAAGGGGGAATCTTGTTGTACCTTTTCAGGTGCAATTTTTTTTTAAACTCTAGATCCCAGCTTCTTTTTTATTTATTTATTTATTTATTTATTTATTTATTTATTTATTTATTTATTTGAGAGTGACAGACACAGAGAGAAAGACAGATAGAGGGAGAGAGAGAGAATGGGCGTGCCAGGGCTTCCAGCTTCTGCAAACGAACTCCAGATGCGTGCGCCCCCTTGTGCATCTGGCTAACGTGGGGCCTGGGGAACCGAGCCTCGAACCGGGGTCCTTAGGCTTCACAGGCAAGCGCTTAACCACTAAGCCATCTCTCCAGCCCTCAGGTGCAATTTTTAATCCCCACATAGTGAGCTGTTGTTCCATGTAAGAAAAACAAGACATCTTTTCCTTTCCACCTAATAAAATATCATCCATATAATGAATAATATATATTTGAGGAAATTTGCTTCTTGTAGAAACTAAAGCTTTAGCCACAAATTTTTTTTTTTAAATTTTTATTAACATTTTCCATGATTATAAAATATATCCCATGGTAATTCCCTCCCTCCCCACCCCCACACTTTCCGGTTTGAATTTCCATTCTCAATCATATTACCACCCCATTACAATCATTGTAATTACATATATACAATATCAACCTATTAAGTATCCTCCTCCCTTCCTTTCTCCACCCTTTATGTCTCCTTTTCAACTTACTGGCCTCTGCTACTAAGTATTTTCATTCTCACACAGAAGCCCAGTCATCTGTAGCTAGGATCCCCATATGAGGGAGAACATGTGGCGCTTGGCTTTCTGGGCCTGGGTTACCTGACTTAGTATAATACTTTCCAGGTCCATCCATTTTTCTGCAAATTTCATAACTTCATTTTTCTTTACCGCTGAGTAGAACTCCATTGTATAAATGTGCAACATCTTCATTATCCACTCATCTGTTGAGGGACATCTAGGCTGGTTCCATTTCCCAGCTATTATAAATTGAGCAGCAATAAACATGGTTGAGCATGTACTTCTAAGGAAATGAGATGAGTTCTTTGGATATATGCCTAGGAGTGCTATAGCTGGGTCATATGGTAGATCAATCTCTAGCTGCTTTAGGAACCTCCACACTGTTTTCCACAATGGCTGGACCAGATTGCATTCCCACCAGCAGTGCAGAAGGGTTCCTTTTTTTCCACATCCCCGCCAACATTTATGATCATTTGTTTTCATGATGGTGGCCAATCTGACAGGAGTGAGATGGAATCTCAATGTAGTTTTAATCTGCATTTCCCTGATGACTAGTGACGTAGAACATTTTTTTAGGTGCTTATATGCCATTCGTATTTCTTCCTTTGAGAACTCTCTATTTAGCTCCTTAGCCCATTTTTTGATTGGCTTGTTTGATTCCTTATTAGTTAACTTTTTGAGTTCTTTGTATATCCTAGATATTATCCTCTATCAGATATATAGCTGGCGAAGATTTTTTCCCATTCTGTAGGTTGCCTCTTTGCTTTTTTCACTGTGTCCTTTGCGGTGCAAAATCTTTGTAATTTCATTAGGTCCCAGTGGTTAATCTGTGGTTTTATTGCCTGAGCAATTGGGGTTGTATTCAGAAAGTCTTTGCCAAGACCAATATGTTGAAGGGTTTCCCCTACTTTTTCCTCTAGCATTTTCAAAGTTTCCGGTCTGATGTTAAGGTCTTTAATCCATTTGGACTTAATTCTTGTGCATGGTGAGAGAGAAGAATCTATTTTCATCCTTCTGCAGATATTTATCCAGTTTTCAAAACACCATTTGCTGAAGAGGCTGTCTCTTCTCCAATTAGTATTTTTGGCATTTTTATCGAATATCAGGTGGCTATAGCTACTTGGGCTTACATCTGGGTCCTCTGTTCTGTTCCACTGATCTACATGTCTGTTTTTGTGCCAGTACCATGCTGTTTTTGTTACTATGGCTCTGTAGTATAGGTTAAAATCACGTATGGTGATACCACCAGCCTCTTTTTTGTTGCTCAGTATTATTTTAGATATTCGAGGTTTTTTATGATTCCAAATGAATTTTTGGATTGTTTTTTCTATTTCCATGAAGAAAGCCTTTGGAATTTTGATAGGGATTGCATTAAATGTGTAGATTGCTTTAGGTAAGATTGCCATTTTCACGATATTGATTCTTCCAAGCCAGGAACAAGGGATGTTTCTCCACTTTCTAGTGTCTTCTGCAATTTCTCGCTTGAGTGTTTTAAAGTTCTCATTGTATAGATTCTTTACTTCCTTAGTTAGGTTTATTCCAAGGTATTTTATTTTTTTTGATGCAATTGTGAATGGGAGTGATTCTCTGATTTCATCCTCTGTGTGTTTGTTGTTAGCATATACGAAGGCTACTGATTTCTGTGTATTTATTTTGTATCCTGCTACATTGCTGTAGGTTTTGATCAGCTCTAACAGCTTGCTAGTAGAGTCTTTAGGGTCCTTTATGTATAGAATCATGTCATCTGCAAATAATGATAACTTGATTTCTTCCTTTCCAATTTGTATCCCTTTTATGTGTGTCTCTTGCCTTATTGCTATGGCTAAGACTTCCAAAACTATATTAAATAGAAGTGGAGACAGTGGACACCCTTGTCTTGTTCCTGATTTTAGTGGAAAAGCTTCCAGTTTTTCCCCATTTAGTAATATGTTGGCTGTAGGCTTGTCATAAATAGCCTTTATTATATTGAGATATTTTCCTTCTATTCCCAGAGTCTGTAGGACTTTTATCATGAAGGGATGTTGGATTTTGTCAAATGCTTTCTCTGCATCTAATGAGATGATCATGTGATTTTTGTCCTTCAACCCATTTATGTAATGTATTACATTTATAGATTTGCGTATGTTGAACCATCCCTGCATCTCTGGGATAAAGCCTACTTGGTCAGGGTGAATGATCTTTTTGATATACTCTTGTACTCTGTTTGCCAATATTTTGTTGAGAATTTTTGCATCTATGTTCATGAGGGAGATTGGTCTGTCATTTTCTTTTTTTGTTCTATCTTTGCCTGGTTTGGGGATCAGGGTGATGCTGGCCTCATAGAAGGAGTTTGGTAGGATTCCTTCTTTTTCTATTTCCTGGAAAAGCTTAAGAAGCAATGGTGTTAGCTCTTCCTTAAAAGTCTGGTAAAATTCAGCAGTGAATCCATCCGGGCCTGGGCTTTTTTTAGTTGGGAGATTATTGATAACTGCTCGGATCTCCATGTTTGTTATAGGTCTATTTAAGTGATTAATCTCATTTTGATTTAATTTAGGTAGGTCATATAGATCAAGGAAATCATCCATTTCTTTCAGATTTTCATACTTTGTGGAGTATATGCTTTTATAGTATGTCCCTATAATTTTTTGAATTTCTCTGGAATCTGTTGTGATGTTACCTTGTTCATCTCTGATTTTATTAATTTGTGTCTCTTCTCTCTTTCTTTTGGTCAGATTTGCTAAGGGTTTATCAATCTTGTTTATCCTTTCAAAGAACCAACTCTTTGTTTCATTAATTCTTTGGATTGTTCTTTTTGTTTCTATTTCATTAATTTCTGCCCTAATCTTTATTATTTCTTCCCGTCTACTACTTTTTGGTTTGCCTTGTTCTTCTTTTTCTAAGGCTTTAAGGCGAAGCATTAGGTCGTTTATTTGCGACCTTTCTAATTTCTTAATATAGGCACTTAAGGCTATAAATTTACCTGTTAGAACTGCCTTCATTGTGTCCCAGAGATTTTGGTATGTTGTGTTCTCATTATCATTTGACTCTATAAATTTTTTGATTTCCTTTTTGATTTCTTCATTGACCCACTCATCATTTAGTAGTGTATTGTTTAGTTTCCATGATTTTGTGTATGCTCTATAGCCTTTCTTGCTACTGATTTGTAGTTTAATTCCATTGTGGTCAGATAGAATGCAAGGAATTATTTCAATTTTCCTGAATTTGTTAAGATTTGCTTTGTGTCCTAATATATGGTCTATTTTAGAGAATGTTCCATGTGCTGCTGAAAAGAATGTATATTCTGCAGCCTTTGGATGAAATGTCCTGTATATATCTGTTAGGTCCATTCCTTCTATGACCTCATTTAGTCCAGATGCCTCTCTGTTTATTCTTTCCCTGGATGACCTGTCAATTGATGAGAGTGGGGTGTTAAAGTCACCCACCACCACTGTGTTTGGTGTTATCTGTGACCTTAGTTCTAATAGTGTTTGTTTGACGAATTTGGGAGCCCCCATGTTAGGTGCATATATGTTTAGGATTGTAATGTCCTCCTGTTGTAGTGTAGCCACAAATTTTTGATATAAAGTTGGACTATTAGCCATACCTTGAGGAGAACTTTCCATTGATATCTTGTCATAGGCTCCTTAGAATTACTAGAAGGAACACTAAAAGCAAAATGGAGACAATCTCATGGATGTAAAGGTATAGTAAAAAAAGCAATCTTTCAAGTTAATAATCACTTTAGAAAAGTCAGCTGGAATAGCTACAGGACTAGGCAGACCAGGTTGCAATGCTCCCATTAAATGCATAGTAACATTCACAGCTCTCAGATCTTGTAGTAACCGACATTTTCCTGATTTCTTTTTAATGACAAAAATAGGAGTATTCCAGCGTGAAGATGATTCTTCTGTATGCCCTGCCTCTAATTGTTCTTGAACTAACGTTTGTGTAGCTATCAGTTTTTCCTGTGTCAAAGGTCACTGATCCACCCATACAAGATCATCAGATTTCCAACAAATAGGCTCTGCGTGGGGTGGCCATTTGAAAAGGAATTCCTTGTAACTCTGCAGCCATGGCTATCTCCTGCATATAGCTAGGGCCAATATCAGCACATAATCTAATATATCCTTGTAGATCAACTTTCTTTCTATAAGGCCGTATAGCTGCTTTGCAAGCACTATTTGCATTTTCATAAGCAAGCTGTTTTACAAAGTCCATACCAGTGCCAGCATCTCTAAATACTCTCCCTGCCATTTTTATCAATCTCTCTACAAAATCAGCATAATTCTCATCAGGACCCTCTTTAATCTTAGTTAAATTCTCCCCACAGCTTCTCCTTTTGAAGGAAGATTAAACCATGCTTTACGAGCTGCTGTGGTGATTTGTTGATAAACAGCATGGGGATATACAATTTGATTGTCATTCCCAGCATAATTTCCTTCCCCAGTGAGCTTGTCAACATTCAATGCAATGTAGGGCTTGAGAGATAGCTTAGCAGTTATGGTGCTTATCTGTGAAGCCTAAGTAACTAGGTTTGACTCCCAAGAATCCATATAAGCCAGATGCACATGGTGGCACATATATCTGGAGTTTGTTAGTGGTAGGTAGAGTCCCTGGCAAGCTAATTCTCTCTTTCTCTCTTTCTAATTAATAAACAAATAAAAATTTAAAAATCATGACGTAAAGGAGAGGCAAAAAAAAAAAAAAAAAAAGACGAAAGGCAACATAAACACAATACTCTTGTTCTGCAAGAGACAAGACCTGTAAGTGAGCTTACTCAGCCAGGTGAGATCTCTGTGGAGCAGCAGGAGGGAGCCACTTCTGAACAGTGTGGGTCAGTTTGCAAGCAGAGCAAGCTGGTTGGCCACTGGGAAGCTCTTCTCACACACAAATGGCCCTGCCAGTGAGAACAACAGCAACTGTAGGGAATGGCTTCTCCTCACAGATTTGCTTACAAGAGCAAAGGGACTTGAAGAGGAGGATGGAAAAGATGAGCCAAGCTCTTGGGGAACACCAGGCAACATTCCACAGCAGACCCTTCCCCATGCACCCGCTCCAGGAATACCGAAGACAGCAGGAAAGGAACGGTTCCCACTTGCTCCTTTCCCGTGCCGCATCACACCCAGCTTAGCCCAGCAAGCTCACCAACAAGTATACCAAAACTGAGTGCAGGTGGGCTACAAACCCACTCCAAAAAGTAACTGGTTCAGAGCTGAGGTGATTGCTGAGTGGTTAAAGGCACTTGCCTGCAAAGCTTGCAGCCCAGATTTGATTCTCTAGTACCCACATAAAGATGATGCAAAACGTCACACATGGATTTAAAGTTTGCAAAGGCAAGAGGACCTAGTATGCTCACCTCTCTCTCTTTCTCTCTCTCTCTCTCTCTCTCTCTCTCAAATAAGTAAGACAAAAAAATTTTTTAAGTAACTGGTCTGGGAGTGGAGAGGTTGCTCAGTGGTTAAGGTGCTTGCTTGCAAAGCCCAAGGACCGAAGTTCAATTCCCCAGTACCCACATAAAACCAGATGCACAAGGTAGCAAATAAATGCTTCTGGAGTTTGTTCGCAATGGCTAGAGGCCATGTTGCACCCATTCTCTCTGTGTGTGCCTCTTTCTTTCCCTCTCTCTCTCCTAAACAAATAAAATATATTTTAAAAAGTAAATGATCTGATTTGGGATAACATACCCAGAATCTGGTTCGATAGGTTTGATTCAGAAGTACAACTTGCACCTTACACATCAGGAAAGGTGCTAAAGCAAAACATTACAGGGAGGGAAAGAATTCCAAACCCATTCCACTCTGACCAATAAAGTAACTTAATTTTTTTTTGTTGTTCTTGTTATGAGGTAGGGTCTCACTCTAGCCCAGGCTGATGTGGAATTCACTATGTAGTCTCAGGGTGGCCTTAAACTCACAGGGATCCTCCTCCCAAGTGCTGGGATTAAAGACATGTGCCATCAAGCCCAGCTAATTTTAATTTTTGATTTAATATATTTAGTATATGTTTAGTACACTTTGCCATGTTGATTGTGTATTAGGATAATTTTGTAATTTTGATATATATATTTAATGCATCTATATCATGATGGTTTGATTTATATTGCTCAGTTGGAGTTTAGGATTATTCTGCATTTTTCTCTACTCAGTCTACTAATATGATCTCTCTAGTATTCTTCCCACATACAATTCATATTCTTTCCCTCTCATTCCAGCCTCTACTGCTCATTCTTTCGTCCTTAGTCTTTATACTCCATAAATACAGCCTTCTACAGCCTTAACAACCTCTATAATCTAACAGTATCCAAACTTTCTTCCAGATACTTTTGACACCTCCATCTTTTCTCAAAGTTAACATTACTCTGCATCCAAACACATCCTACTTCTCGCCTATTTCTTTTTAAAGTGTGTGTGTGTGTGTGTGTGTGTGTGTGTGTGTGTGTGTGTGTGTGTGTTTGGCACAGCACATATGTGGAGGCCAGAGGGACAACCTTAGAGGGTTTGTCCTCTCCTTTTGCCTTATCTTTGGGATAGGGTCTCTTATAGTGCCTCACTGTTTTTTGCCTGTATATGTGTCTGCAAGCTTCTGGATGCTCCTCCCACTACTGTAGGACTGTTGTAATCACAGAGCCTTGTGCCACTTTGTATCTGGCTTTATGTGGGTGCTGAGGAATTGAACTCAGGCCAGCAGGTTTTCAAGCTAGTACCTTTAATTGCTGAGTCATCTCCCCACCACTCCCACTTTAAAAATATATATGTTTATTTATTTATTTGCAATCAGTGAGAGATAGAAGAAAGAAAGAATGGATACACCAAGGCTTCTCAACACTGCCAACAGCCTTCACATGCATGCACCACCTTGTGCATCTTACTAGGGAATTGAACTCTAGCACTTATGCTTTTCAAGCAAGTGCTTTAAACACTAAACCATTTTTCCAGCCTCACTCCCACTTTTATATAAACAAAATCCTAGTATACTTCACACCATTCTTGCTCATTTATCCACAAACAGTTATAGAAGTAATGGTGACTATTGTTAATCAGCTACTGTGACACTTACATAGTGGGCATATCTACCAGCTTGGATTACTTTTGCCATTTCTCTAACCCAACCTGCCAAGTTTTTTTTTTTTTCTCAATTGTTATTAACATTTTCCATGATTATAAAAACTGTCCCATGGTAATACCCTCCCTTCCCCCATTTTCCCCATTGAAAGTCCATTCTCTATCATATCCCCTCCCCATCTCAATCAGTCTCTCTTTTACTTTGATGTCATGATCTTTTCCTCCTTTTATAATGGTCCTGTGTAGGTACTGTCAGGCACTATGAGGTCATGGATATCCAGGCCATTTATGTCTGGAGGGAGAACATTGTAAGGAGTCCTACCCTTCCTTTGGCTCTTACATTCATTCCACCACCTCTTCTGCATTAGACTCTGAGCCTTGAAAGGTGTGCTTGAGATGTTAGTCAGTACTCCAGTCACTTCTTTCCAGTACCATAATACCTGAGTCATCCCAAAGTCACTGCCATCTGAAAAGAGAAGATTCTCTACCAAAAGTGAGAGCATTAATATAAGGGTATGAACATTAAGAGAAGTGCTTAATGGGCAGTTTAATAAGCATAGTATATACATTTATCCAGACATCAGCAGATGTTACAACCCTAGGGCTCAGGATTACCCCTGTTTTAAGTTTTCAGTATCAGGGATGTATTCCCTCTCATGTAGTGGGCCTCCAGTCCAATTGGAGGGCAGTTGGTTTCCACAATGACAGACGTGCCACTATTGCACCCATTGGCTCATTTGTCCTGGCTGGCCAATTATAAAGCTTGCAGTGTCCACTGTTGAGTACCTCCACTGGTGGTATCTTTTTCTCCCATTGAACTACATGTAGAATGGCTTCTTCCAGCTTTGTCTCAGATGATCTACATGGAGGATGTTATCAGCTCAGTTCCAGCAGGATTTCTCAGTGACTTTGCAGCCTAAGTATGTGGAGTCTTCAGCAATAGGGTCTTACCATCTATTCCTAGTGGGAAACCAAGGGCCTCAGCAATGGCCTATAAGTTTTTAGGGGCATCAGGGACCTCCCTGCCCAAGAAGACACTGGAAGATATACCATCCCAGGCACTGAAAATTTTCTAACAAAGATCTATGGCTACTGAGTGTCCCATTGCCCAAAACAGGAGGATTCCATATGATTTATTTATATCCTCTTAGATTTTGATTAGCCCTCCCTCCACCTTTTCTTTACTCAATCTCTTCTCCTGACCTCACTTTGGGCCTTTTCACTGCTGTTAATCTATTCTTCTACTTACTTATATACAATATGAACCTATTAACTACCCTCCTCCCTTCCTTTCTCTTCTCTTCATATCTACTTTCTAACTTACTGGCCTCTTCTACTGAGTTTTTTGCTTCTCACACAGAAGTCCAATCAATCATCTGTAGCTAGGTTCCACATATGAGAGAGAATATGCAGCGCTTGGCTTTCTGGGCCAGGTTACCTCAATTAGTATAATCCTTTCCAGATCCATCTATTTTCCTGCAAATTTTATAACTTCATTTTTCTTTACCGCTGAATAGAACTCCATTGTATAAATGTGCCATATCTTCATTATCCATTCATCAGTTAAGGGACATCTAGGCTTGTTCCATTTCCCAGCTATTGTGAATTGAGCAGCAATAAACATGGTAGAGGATGTACTTCTAAGGAAATGAGATGAGTGCCTAGGATATATGCCTAGGAGTGCTATAGCTGGGTCATATGGTAGATCAATTTTTAGCTCTCTTAGGAACTGCCACACTGATTTCCACAATGGCTGGACCAGATTGCATTCCCACCAACAGTGTAGAAGGGTTCCTCTTTATCACATCCCCACCAGCATTTGTGATCATTTGTTTTAGTGATGGTAGCCAATCTTATAGGAGTGAGATGGAATCTCAATGTAGTTTTAATCTGCATTTCCGTGATGATGGGATGTAGAACATTTTTTTTAGATGCTTATATGCCATCCACATTTCTTCCTTTGAGAACTCACTATTTAGCCCCATAGCCCATTTTTAATTGGCTTGTTTGATTTCTTATTATTTAATCTTTTGAGTTCGTTGTATATCCTAGATATTAGTGCTCCATCAGATATATAGCTGGCAAAGATTTTTTCCCATTCTGTAGGTTGCCTCTTTGATTTATTCAGACTCCTTTGCTGTACAAAATCTTTGGAATTTCATGAGGTCCCAGTGGTTAATCTGTGGTTTTATTGCCTGAGCAATTGGGGTTATATTCAGAAAGTCTGTGCCAAGACCAAAATGTTGAAGGGTTTCCCCTAGTTTTTCCTTTAGCAATTTCAGAGGTTCGGTTCTGATGTTAAGGTCTTTAATCCATTTGGATTTAATTCTTGTGCATGGAGAGAAAGAGAAGAATCTATTTTCTTCCTTCTTACAGATACATATCCAGTTTTCCCAGCACCATTTGCTGAAGACACTGTGTTTCTCCAATGAGTATTTTTGGCATTTTTATCAAACATCAGGTGGCTAGTCCTCTATTCTTGGCCCTCTATTCTTTTTATTTTAATTAATTAATATTATTTATTTATTTGAGAGAGAGAGGCAGAGGGAGAAAGACGAGGCACGCCAGCCAAGCCTGTACCTAAGGCAGACCAACTGCAGATGCATGCACCACCCTGGGCATCTGGCTTATATAGGTCCTGGAGAATTGAACCTGGGTTCTTTGGCTTTGCAGGCAAGCACCTCAACTGCTAAGCCATCTCTCCTCTCTAGTTCCAGTATTTTTTTTTAATTTTAAAATTTTAATTGACATTTTCCAGGATTATAAAAAAATACCCAATGGTAATTTCCTCCCTCCCCAACCCCACACTTTCCCCTTTGAAATTCCACTCTCCATCTTATTACCTCCCCATTACAATCATTGTAATTACATATATACAATATCAACCTATTGTGTATCCTCCTCCCTTCCTTTCTCTTCCCTTTATGTCTCCTTTTTAACTTACTGGCCTCTGCTACCAAGTATTTTCCTTCTCACACAGAAGCCCAATCATCTGTAACTAGGATCCACATATGAGAGAGAACTTGTGGCACTTTGCTTTCTGGGCCTGGGTTACCTCACTTAGTATAATACTTTCCAGGTCCATCCATTTTTCTGCAAATTTCATAACTTCATTTTTCTTTACCTCTGAGTAGAACTTCATTGTATAAATGTGCCACATCTTCATTATCCACTCATCTGTTGAGGGACATCTAGGCTGGTTGCATTTCCCAGCTATTATAAATTGAGCAGCAATAAACATGGTTGAGCATGTACTTCTAAGGAAATGAGATGAGTGTAAGGAGCCGTGCAGATGCCATTACAAGATGGCACTGGTTTCTGGTTTCTTCTTGGTCACAGTTGAAGTAAATAAGCACAGTGCGCATGTTCACTTACGCAAGCGACCTGGTGTGGGCAGATGCTAATGAGGTATCCAGGGAGTAACCAATCACTGGCGGTCACATATCCTTTGGAAACCAATCATTAGTGGACATGCAGTCAAGAACCCTATATAACCCGTGGCCTTTCCTGGTTCGAGGTCTTCACATCTAGCAGCTTGGCAGTCCCCAATAAAGTATGTACAGAAGAATCCTGATTGTGGCGTCTTCCTTGCTGGTGAGGTGGGCGCGACAGATGAGTCCTTTGGACACATGCCTAGGAGTGCTATAGCTGGGTCATATGGTAGATCAATCTTTAGCTGTTTTAGGAACCTCCACACTGTTTTCCACAATGGCTGGACCAGATTGCATTCCCACCAGCAGTGTAGAAGGGTTCCTCTTTTTCCACATCCCCGCCAACATTTATGATCATTTGTTTTCATGATGGTGGCCATTCTGACAGGAGTGAGATGGAATCTCAATGTACTTTTAATCTGTATTTCCCTGATGACTAGTGATGTAGAACATTTTTTAGATGCTTATATGCCATTAGTATTTCTTCCCTTGAGAATGCTCTATTTGGCTCCATAGCCCATTTTTTGATTGGCTTGATTCCTTATTATTTAACTTTTTGAGTTCTTTGTATATCCTGGATATTAATCCTCTATCAGATATATAGCTGGCGAAGATTTTTTCCCAGTCTGTAGGTTGCCTCTTTGCTTTTTTCACTATGTCCTTTGCAGTGCAAAATCTTTGTAATTTCATGAGGTCCCAGAGATTAATCTGTGGTTTTATTGCCTGAGCAATTGGGGTTGTATTCAGAAAGTCTTTGCCAAGACCAATATGTTAAAGGGTTTCCCCTACTTTTTCCTCTAGCAGTTTCAGAGTTTCAGGTATGATGTTAAGGTCTTTAATCCATTGGGACTTAATTCTTGTGCATGGCGAGAGAGAAGAATCTATTTTCATCCTTCTGCAGATATATATCCAGTTTTCAAAACAACATTTGCTGAAGAGGCTGTCTCTTCTCCAATGAGTATTTTGGGCATTTTTATCAAATATCAGGTGGCTATAGCTACTTGGGCTTACATCTGGGTCCTCTATTCTGTTCCACTGATCTACATGTCTGTTTTTGTGCCAGTATCACGCTGTTTTTGTTACTATGGCTCTGTAGTATAGGTTGAAATCAGGTATGGTGATACCACCAGCCTTATTTTTTTTTCATTTTGATTAATGACTTTTCTTTTCATCAAATACAGGCAGTTTGGTACCATTGTTTAGGCTCATCTATGATCTACCCCCTCCCATTAGACCCTCCTAGTTGATGTAAATGGGTCATGCATTGTGGAGTTAGTCCCCAGATATTGGTATGCTAAATGTCTCTGCAAATCATGACCCAACATGTGACTCTGACATTCTTTCCGCCCCCTCTTCCGCAAAATTTCCCTGAGCCATGTTTTCATTTTTTTTAATTAAAAATTTTTATTAACATTTTCCATGATTATAAAATATATCCCATGGTAATTCCCTCCCTCCCCACCCCCACACTAACCCATTTGAAATTCCATTCTCCATCATATTACCTCCCCATTACAATCATTGTAATTACATATATACAATATCAACCTATTAAGTATCCTCCTCCCTTCCTTTCTCTACCCTTTATGTCTCCTTTTTACCTTACTGGCCTCTGCTACTAAGTATTTTCCTTCTCACGCAGAAGCCCAATCATCTGTAGCTAGGATCCACATATGAGAGAGAACATGTGGCGCTTGGCTTTCTGGGCCTGGGTTACCTCACTTAGTATAATACTTTCCAGGTCCATCCATTTTTTTGCAAATTTCATAACTTCATTTTTCTTTACCACTGAGTAGAACTCCATTGTATAAATGTGCAACATCTTCATTATCCACTCATCAGTTGAGGGACATCTAGGCTGGTTCCATTTCCCAGCTATTATAAATTGAGCAGCAATAAACATGGTTGAGCATGTACTTCTAAGGAAATGAGATGAGTCCTTTGGATACATGCCTAGGAGAGCTATAGCTGGGTCATATGGTAGATCAATCTTCAGCTGTTTTAGGAACCTCCACACTGTTTTCCACAATGGCTGGACCAGATTGCATTCCCACCAGCAGTGTAGAAGGGTTCCTTTTTTTCCACATCCCTGCCAACATTTATGATCATTTGTTTTCATGGTGGTGGCCAATCTGACAGGAGTGAGATGGAATCTCAATGTACTTTTAATCTGTATTTCCCTGATGACTAGTGACGTAGAACATTTTTTTAGATGCTTATATGCCATTTGTATTTCTTCCTTTGAGAACTCCCTATGTAGCTCCATAGCCCATTTTTTGATTGGCTTGTTTGATTCCTTAGTATTTAACTTTTTGAGTTCTTTGTATATCCTGGATATTAATCCTCTATCAGATATATAGCTGGCGAAGATTTTTTCCCATTCTGTAGGTTGCCTCTTTGCTTTTTTCACTGTGTCCTTTGAGGTACAAAATCTTTCTAATTTCATGAGGTCCCAGTGATCAATCTGTGGTTTTATTGCCTGAGCAATTGGGGTTGTATTCAGAAAGTCTTTGCCAAGACCAATATGTTGAAGGGTTTCCCCTACTTTTTCCTCTAGCAGTTTCAGAGTTTCAGGTATGATGTTAAGGTCTTTAATCCATTGGGACTTAATTCTTGTGCATGGCGAGAGAGAAGAATCTATTTTCATCCTTCTGCAGATATATATCCAGTTTTCAAAACAACATTTGCTGAAGAGGCTGTCTCTTCTCCAATGAGTATTTTGGGCATTTTTATCGAATATCAGGTGGCTATAGCTACTTGGGCTTACATCTGGGTCCTCTATTCTGTTCCACTGATCTACATGTCTGTTTTTGTGCCAGTACCATGCTGTTTTTGTTACTATGGCTCTGTAGTATAGGTTGAAATCAGGTATGGTGATACCACCAGCCTTATTTTTTTTTTATTTTGATTTATGAGTTTTCTTTTCATCAAATACAGGCAGTTTGGTACCATTGTTTAGGCTCATCTATGATCTACCCCCTCCCATTAGACCCTCCTAGTTGATGCAAATGGGTCATGCATTGTGGAGTTAGTCCCCAGATATTGGTATGCTAAATGTCTCTGCAAATCATGACCCAACATGTGACTCTGACATTCTTTCCGCCCCCTCTTCTGCAAAATTTCCCTGAGCCATGTTGGGTTCATTTTTGTTCTGCTTCAGTGCTGAGGTGTTGGGGGCCTCTGAGGCCCTGGCTCTCTGATTTGGTAGGAGTTGTTTTTCCTCTGCGTTGGTCTCCTTTCCCTTTGTGCTGGTATCCGGTTCACAGGAGAACATCATTCTTGCTTGTTTCACCAATTGTCCTTAGTTTCAGTTGAGCTCCATTTGAGATATGTTGGTGCAGCTCTCTCCGTAGGATCTGCATCTATCTGAAAAAGAGAAGCAGATTCTCCAACGGAGAGTAAGTTAGCACCCAGAAAATTAAATAACACTTACTTTTTTGATAGACAGTTTGATAAGTTTAGGCCCTCTTTACCCCATGATTGATGATAGCTTGATATTGCAGAGTGGGCTTGTGTGTGGGTATGGTTCTGACTTGTTTCCCAGCTCCAGCTATGGGTCTAGTACCATTGAGTGGATCAGTTAGCCAAATCAAGAGTAGTTGGTTCCTCACCATGGTTGTGTGCCACTATTTCACTTGTGTGGGCATCACGTCAGGTTATTTGTTGCTAATTAGATTAAACAATGAGTTGCTTGGACAGATCTTGGACATTTCCCCCAGTCGCCTATGTAGCGCCTTCTGGCACTAGACACACTGACTGTCTGGAGACTGACTCTCTCCTGGCTCCCAGCCATGCCGTTTGATTTTGCGTATCAGCTGCATATGGAGTCTTTAGCAATAGGGTCTTACCACTGGCCTTTGGTGGGTCATCAAGTACTCTGACAGAAGTCTGTCATTGTTTTGGGAAACCTTGTAGGTTTCTCTGATCAAAAGCTCATTGTGGATGGTAGCCCCAAGCTGGAAGTGGGGGTTACAGGTCAGTGCCCACTAGTAAATTGAGGAAAAACATAACTAATATATAAGAGTTAGAGGGGAGAGAGATAGAGGGGAGTGGGGGAGAGGAAGGGAGGGAAGATGTAGAAGATTTAGGTTAGTCTTGATCCTACCCTCTCCAGTGTCTTGTGGTTCAGGTGTTTCCTGTAAACTTCTAGTGAAGGTTCAGCCATTTGGTCTGACTTTTAGGAAGTAGAATTTTATGGTACCAATGCCATTTGGGTCCAGGTTACTGTTTTCCACCCTTCGATGTCCTCCCCACCCTCCCTTCCATCCTATTGTCTAGTCCATGAGGTACTTGCTGAGTATGTAAGGTATCTTGGGTAGATTCAGGTTAGGTGTTGTAGATGAGTGAGACTATGTGTCGATTTTTTTTCTGTGATTGGGTAAGTTCACTGAAAATGATCTGTTCCAGGTTCAACCATTTTCCCTCAAATTTCTTTGTGTCATTTTTTCTTACTGCTGTATAGAATTCCATTGTGTAGATATACCACATCTTTGTTATCCATTCTTCTAATGATGGACATTTGGATCGATTCCAGTTTTTAGCTATTACAAATTGAGCTGCTACAAACATGGTTGAGCAAATCTCTCTGGTATGTGGTTTGAAGGTTTTAGGGTAGATGCCAAGTAAGGGTATAACTGGGTCTGTTGGTATTTCTATAGTCAGCTTTTTTAGGAGTCTCCATATTGCTTTCCAGAGTGGTTTTGTACCATCCTGCATTCCCACCAACAGTGAATGAGTGTCCCTGATTCTCCACATCCTCACCAGCATCTATTTTCATTTGACTTTTTGATATTGGCTATCCTTATTGGGGTAAGGTGGAATCTCATAGTTGTTTTAATTTGCATTTCTCTGATGATTAGAGATGATGAATATTTTCTTAAGTGTGTGTTTGCCATTTGTATTTCTTCCTCTGTGAATTGCCTGTACAACTCTGCACCCCATTTTGTGAGTGGGGTATTTGTCTTCTTATTGTTTAGACTTTTGAGTTCTTTGTAAATTCTAGAAATAAGGCCTCTATCAGTTGGATAACCTGCAAATATTTTCTCCCACTCTGTGGGTATTCTATTGGCTTTGCTTACTATATGCTTGTCTGTAAAGAAACTCTTCAGTTTAATATGACCCCATTGGTTGAGTGACTGTTTAAGAACTTGAGCCACTGGGGTTTTGTTCAGGAAGTCTTTTTCCATTCCTATATCATGGAAAGTACTTCCTAAATTTTTCTTCCAGTAGTATTCGAGTTTCTGGTCATATGTTGAGGTCTTTGATCCATTTGGATTTGAGTGTAGTGCATGGTGAAATGTGTAGATCAAGTTTTAGTTTCCTCCATGTGGTTATCCAGTTTGTCCAGCACCATTTGTTGAAGATGCTATCTTTTTTCCAGCCTATATTGTTTGGGCCTTTGTCGAATATCAAGTAGCTATAGTTGCTTGACCCAAAATCCGGGTCCTCAAGTCTATTCCATTGGTCTATACTCTTGTTTTTATGCCAGTACCATGTTGTTTTTATTACTATGGCTTTGTAGTATAGCTTTAGATCAGGTATGGTGATGCCACCAGAGGTATTTCTTTTGCTGAGGATATGTTTGGATATGCGAGGCCTTCTGCCTTTCCATATGAAATTTGAGATCATTTTTTCTATCTCTGTGAAGAACACTGTAGGGATTTTAATTGGAATTGCGTTAAATCTATATATTGCCTTTGGTAGGATTGCCATCTTCACAATGTTAATTCTGCCTATCCAGGAGCATGGGAGGTCTTTCCATCTTCTCAAGTCCTCCTCAATTTCTTTTTTGAGAGTTTTTATATTTTCATTGTATAGATCTTTTACTTCCTTGGTTAACATTATTCCAAGGTATTTTATTTTTTTTGTTGCTATTGAAAATGGGACTATGTCCTTATTTCTTTTTCTGTGTCTTTGTCATTTGCATACAGAAATGCTACCAATTTTTGTGCATTGATTTTGTATCCTGATACTTTGCTATAGGAGTTAATCACCTTCAGGAGTTTTGGGATGGAGTGTCTCGGGTCTCTTACATATACAATCATGTCATCAGCGAATAGAGCTAACTTAACTTCTTCCTTTCCAAATTGTATCCCTTTTATTTCCTTCTCCTGTATTATTGCTTGGGCTAGGACTTCCAGAACTATATTGAAAAGCAGAGGTGAGAGAGGACATCCCTGTCTTGTTCCTGATCTCAATGGGAATTCCTCCAGTCTCTCTCCACTAAGTATTATTTGGGCCTTTGGAGCTTTGTATATTGCTTTTATTATGTTAAGATGTGGACCGACCATGCCAATTCTCTCCAATGTTTTGATCATGAAGTGATGTTGTATCTTGTCAAAGGCCTTTTCTGCATCTATCGAAATGATCATGTGGTTTTTGTGTTTAAGCTTGTTTATGTGGTGAATCACATTGACAGATTTTCGTATGTTGAACCACCCTTGTGTTCCTGGGATAAATCTCACTTGGTCAAGGTGGATAATGCTTTTGATGTGTTGTTGGATTCGGTTTGTGAGTATTTTGTTGAGGATCTTTGCATCTATGTTCATTAGGGAAATAGGCCGGTAGTTTTCTTTTCTTGTGGCATCTCTGCCTGGTTTTGGGATTAGGGTGATACTAGCTTCATAGAAGGAGTTGGGTAGCTTTCCCTGTTCTTCAATGGTGTGGCACAGTTTTAGAAAGATTGGTTTGAGTTCTTCCATGAAGGTTTGATAAAAAATTCGGCTGGGAATCCATCTGGTCCTGGACTCTTCTTTTTTGGGAGGTTTTTTATTACTTTTTCAATCTCTGAGAGTGTGATGCGTTCATTGAGGTGATTAATCTGCTCTTAGTTTAGCTTTGGTAGATGATATGCATCCAGGAATTTATCCATCTCCTCCACATTTTCCAGTTTTGTGGAATAGAGGTTTTTGAAATAAGTCCTGATGATTCTGCCGATTTCACTCATGTCTGTTGTGATCTCTCCTTTTTCATTTTGAATTTTGTTAATTTGGAGTCTCTCCTTTTTTTGCTTGATCTAATTGGCCAGAGGTTTGTCAATCTTGTTTATTTTTTCAAAGAACCAGCTCTTTGTTTTGTCAATTGTCTTAATTGTTTCCTTGGTTTCGAATTCATTAATTTCTGCTCTGATTTTAATTATTTCTTTCCTTCTGGTGCTCTTTGGGTTGGATTTTTCTTGTTTTTCCAATGCCTTTAGGTGGATGGTTAGGCTATTTATTTGTGATCTTTCTGTTTTTTTAATGAAGGCATTGAGTGCTATGAATTTTCCCGAGGACTGCCTTCATTGTGTCCCATAAGTTTTGGTATGATGTGTTCTCATTGTCATTCAATTCCAGGAATTTTGCAATTTCATTTTTTATTTCATCTACTATCCATTTATTGTTTAAGAGTGTTCTATTCAGTTTCCAGTTGCCATTGGGGTTCTTGTTGGTTTTTTTGTTGTTGATTTCTAGGAATATAGCATTATGATCTGATATCATGCTGGGAGCTCTGTCGATTTTCCTAAATATGTGGAGGCAGTCTTTGTGACCCAGTATATGGTCTATTTTAGAGAATGTTCCATGGGCCGCTGAGAAGAATGTGTAGTCTGTGGATTTGGGGTGGAAAGTTCTGTAGATGTCTGTTAGGTCTAAGTGCTCTATGGTTTTGTTGAGCTCTCTTACTTCCCTGTTGAGCTTCTGTTTGGATGATCTGTCTACTACTGATAATGGTGTGTTAAAGTCCCCAGCTATGATGGTGTTGGTGGTTATTTCTGTTTTATTGTCTAGTAGGTTTTGTTTTATGAACTGTGGTGCCCCTGTGTTTGGTACATACAGATTTATGATTGTAATATCCTCTTGATGGATTGTTCCCTTTATAAGTAGAAAGTAGCCTTCTTTGTCTTTTTTGATTGTTTTTGGTTTGAAGTCAATTTTATCTGATATTAATATAGCTACACCTGCTTGTTTCTTATTTCCATTTGCTTGGAATATTGTTTTCCACCCTTTCACCCTGAGGAGGTTTCTGTCTTTAGTGGTAAGGTGGGTTTCTTGAAGGCAGCAGATTGAGGGGTCTAATCTTTTGATCCACCCTGTTAGCTTGTGTCTCTTGATGGGTGAATTAAGGCCATTAATATTTAGGGTGAAGACTGTGAGATTTGATTTGATCCCTGTCATGTTGTAGTGGTAGAGGTGTGTTGGCATTTCCATGGAATTTGAAATTTTTTTCTGTCTATTCTGGGTTTGGTTGCTGTGATCTGCTTCTTGTAGGCATTTGTGTTTGGTTATTTGTTTCTTCTCTGTGGATAATTTCCTGGAATACTTTCTGTAGGTTTGGTTTTGTGTTCATATAATTGTAAAGCTGAGTTGTGTCATAGAAAGTTTTCCTTTCACCCTCTATTATAAGGAAGACTTTTGCCGGGTAGAGGAGTTTGGGTTGGAAGCCATAGTTTCTTAAAGTTTGGAGAGTTTCATTCCAGGCCCTTCTAGCTTTCAGGGTTTCCATTGAGAAGTCTGAAGTAATTCTGATGGGGTTCCCTTTGAAAGTGTGTGCTATTTTTCCCTAGCTGCTTTTAGGATTTTTTCTTTGGTGTCAATGTTTAGAGTCTTAATGATAACATGTTTTGGGGAGTTTCTCCTTTGGTCTAGTCGGTTAGGAGTTCTGTTTGCTTCTTGTATCTTGATGGGCCTTTCTTTTAAGAGACTGGGGAATTTTTCTTTAATTATTTTGTTAAACGAGTTCTCCATGCCTTTGGTCTGAAATTCTTCTCCTTCTGGTATTCCAATGATTCTGATATTAGGACATTTAATTGTATCCCACAATTCTCTCATGTTCTGTTCACAGGAACTTTTGAACTTACTAAAATTTCTGGACTCTCGAACTGTTTCTTCCATCCTGTCTTCCAGATCAGAGTTTCTATCTTCCACTTCACTGACTCTATTCTTGAGAGCCTCTAGCAAGTTTTGGACTTGTTCAATTAAGTTTGCATTTTCTACTACTTTCCTATGTATCACTTCCATCACTTTGTCCAGCTCCCTTTTCATCTCATTTTCTGATTTTCTTGATGATTCTTGGAAATCATCCTTGCATTTCTTTATGTTTTCATTTAGTGTGGCCAGCTGATTTTTAAGGTCCTCTTTTTTTTCACTCTCCCTCAACTCTCTTAGCTCTCTTTGAATTCCTTCCAGTGTCTTATCGTATTGCTCTAGCTTAGTGATGGTAGCACCCACACGATTATCTCTCCTTTGTAGCTTTCCTGCCAGTTCTAGCAGAAGGTTGGTCAGGGTTGCATTTTTCATTGCTTCCACTTGATGTTCTGATCCTAAACACTCTTCTATGTTTTGGTTAGATGTAATCCTTGTTGGACTGGGTGATCTGTCTGGATTTTCTTGCATTTTATTTTTCATGTTATTTCTTTTGCGCTGTGGTCTACCCATGTCAGTGTATGGGCAGGTAGGTGGGTGGAGCAGCCTGGGATATAGCTTAATGAGAATCCAAGGCAGCCTGGGGCAGTTGCAAGCAGCCTGGGTTTTGCTCTCTATTGCCAAAGCCACCTATCTATAGCCTGACAGGGGCACCAAAGTTGCCTGAATTCTCACCCAGTAATGCACCTAAACTGCCTGCCTTCAAGCTTAAAAGGGGACTGAGGTAGCAAGCCCTGAAGCTACCCAAACTCTGGCTGGGAACACTGGGACCTGCAAACAGTCTGCGCTCTCCCACCTCAGGGGAGTGGGGTATGGGTGGCGATGTACAGGTAGGGGATGGCACCTGCGCTGGCGCTAGTGACTCAGTGTGGACTTGTGTGGCCCTTGCTATGGGACTGGGCCTGCTGCATGTGCAATTGTGGTGCAGGGGCAGCTGATGCGGGTGCGGGATCAGGACACAGCAGAGGCTGGACGGCTGGCAAGTGATGGGAGCACAGCAGCAGGGGACCTGGCAGCCACCTAATCACAGCAGAGGTGGCCCCTGCAGGTCTGTGAACTGAGCACCATGTGGCTGGCCAACTCGCAGGATCAGAGAACAAGGGCGGAGGTCGCAGCTTCAGTGCAGCAGGCTGGCAGGCGTGGCTGGTGGGTGCCCGATCAGAGCACAGCCACGTGGGGCGTGGGGTGTGCAGGGTCGAGTGGGGGGCACAAGGGGTGCACAGGGGGGAGCAGGGTGCACGGGGTGTGTGGGGCATGCTGGGGCACGGAGCACTCCAGGGAGTGGGGTGCGGGGGGGCGCTTGGGGGGGCGCGGGCACGAGGGGCTCGGCGTGCGGGGCCACCAGGGTGTGGGGCAGGCTGGGGCCCGCAGGGGGCACAGGGAACGCTGGGGGCACCGGGTGCATGGGGGGCACGGGGCACGAGGGGGGGGGGCACGGGACTGCCGGGACGCGGTGGGTCGCAGCGGCGTGCAGGGGTTGCGGGGCACGGGGGTGTGTGCTTCCCTGTTTTTCCCCAGTCTGTGCCCTCCCACTGGCAAAAAGTTCCTAATAGCTGTTGAATACTTGCCTTTTTTTTTCCCTGGTATCTGGAGTGCAGCTAGGTGGTCGCCATCTTGGCCGGAAGTCTACAGACATTCTTTATGAGAGGGTCCTGAGATTACTTTCAGGAAGGATTAACTGAAGGAGGAAGTCCTTCCTCCAGAGTGAGCCCTTCCCCAGAGGGACTTTAGCTAAGGAAGCTCTGGGTAAAAAAGAACCCATTCTCCCACCTGGCTGCCTGTGTTGCTTGCTTCTTTCCAGAGTGGACTGGAGACCAGTGTGGACTGAAGACCAGGGTGGACTGAAGAACAGCAGCTCCCTAGGACACCTCCAGACCTTTACACCTTCAGTGATGGATTGCGACTGCTGAGGCATCCAGCCTCGTGGACTGAGCAGCTATGGGTTCCTTGACTCTCAGACCCACAGACTGTTACTGTTGGACTGCCATAACCTGATCCAATAAATTCCCTTTTAATACAATTCAATCTATGGGCTCTGTTCCACTAGAGAACCCTGACTACTACAGAGGCTGAGCTGGTCAGTCCAGTTCTCAATTCTACCAGGTGCTTGCACTGCCAGGTTTCCAGGAAAGGCCAAAAACTCATTTACATTCCTAGGGAAGGGAACTGTCCTTCTTCAAGGGGGTGATGATCCAGGACAGAATGAGATAAGGTAAAACCAGACCCCCTTGTGGTTCTGGCCTCTAACAAGATGGTGGTTGCTAGGGCTCCTTTATGAGAAAAGAGTTAAAGAGCGGGCTTTCCCATTACATGCTGAGGCCATTTCTTCTCCAGCAAGGGCATGTCTCATCTTCAGCCACTTTTACTTTACTTTTAGGGCCCGTTATTCCTAAGCTGCTGAGTAGTTTCATAGGCTCAGGTTTTAGACTTAAGAATTCATTTTGGGTTAATTTTCAACATTGGTTGAATTTATCCTACACACAGTCCACCAACAATGCCCAACAGAACATATAGTAGATGATAAACATTGAGAATCCAGTTCTGGGTGCTATACATGTTTCAGAGCCTCTGTGTAACGCAAATAATGCCCTGTGAATGTAGAACCATGGATTCTTATGTTGTTTTGTTTTGTTTTGAGACAGGTTTTCACTGTAGCCTAGGCTGACCTGCATGTCATTCACTCTGTTGCTCAGGAAGGTCTTGACTCATGGCCATTCTCTTGTCTTAGCCTCCCAAGTGCTTAGATTATACATGTGAGCCACCATTCCCAGCTTGCTTATGTTGTCTTTAAAAATAAATGTTTTGTTATAGTGTGTGTGTGTGTGTGTGTGTGTGTGTGTGTGTGTGTGTGTTTTCATGCCAGGGTCTCTTGCTGCCATAAATAATTGTCCATGTGGCTTTATGTGAGTATCTGGGGAATTGAATTCAGGCTGGCAAGCTTTGCAAGCAAGTGTCTTTAACTACTGAGCTATCACCCTGGCCCCTTAATAAGTGTTTTAAAGTTAGCATACATAGTAATGGTGGGGGAATGCTGGGGAGATGACTCAGTGATTAAAAGAACTAACTTGTTTGTGAAATTCTCTGCCCCAGGTTCAAGTCCCCAGTGACCTATATAAAGCCAGACAGGCACTCCTTTGCAAATAAATAAACATCTTAAAAAGTTTTCAAAGTGATGGGTTTCATTACGAATATGTATCATTACACTTTGTTCTGATTTATTGTTCTCCCCTACTGCCCTCGCACTCTCATCGTCCACTTGCTGGGCCCTGAGCAGCTAGAGCTGCATCTAGCTTGGCTTCTTTCCAGTGAATTGCCCACCTTTTTATCTGCATTTTCAGATATCTTGTCACTATCATTGTGAGTTTCTGGAGCACTTCCTCTTGTCCTCTTTGGAATAAGTCTACATTTTTCATTCTCCCCTCGCCTTTACTAGGTTATATGGTGGTAGCTTCTAATCTGTCACCTTATCATCTTACCCAGAAGTCTTGCTCATGTGATTTTTGGAATTGGGAAGGGATGTGGTCCAATTGGTAGGGTACTTGTCTAGCACATAAGAGTGTCTGAATTCAATCTCCCATAGGCTGCATGGTTTCCTACATCAACATTCTTGGGCTCTTTAAATCAAATCCAAAATGTCCCCCATAAGTTCATGTTTTAAGTCTTGTTCTTCAGTATATGATACTATTTTGGTAGTGTAGCAGTGACCTTCATGTTGGTGGGACAAAAGACCCAACTAGAAGCAGCTTATGGAAGGAAAGGGTTTATTTTGGCTTACAGGCTTTTTTTTTTTTTTTCTGAAGCAAGCCCAACAGACTAGCCTTTTTTATTTTTATGTTTTTGTTTATTTTTTTATTTATTTGAGAGTGACAGAGAGAGAGGGAGAAAGAGAGGCAGAGAGAGAGACAAAGAGAGAGAATGGATGTGCCAGGGCTTCCAGTCACTGCAAACGAACTCCAGATGCATGCGCCCCCTTGTGCATCTGGCTAACATGGGTTCTGGGGAATTGTGCCTCAAACAGGGGTTCTTAGGCTTCACAGGCAAGCACTTAACCACTAAGCAATCTCTCCAGCCCCAGACTGGCCTTTTTTAATGAAAGAGAGAGAGAATTGGTGTGCCAGGGCCTCCAGCCACTGTAATCAAATTCCAGATGCATGTGCCACCTTGTGTACATGTGCAACCTTGTGCATGCATCACCTTGTGCATCTGGTTTACATGGGATCTGGGGAGTCAAACATGGGTCCTTAGGCTTTGCAGACAAGTGCCTTAATTGTCAAGCCTTCTCTAGCCCTGGCTTTCAGTTTCAGGGGAAGCTTCATCATGGTGGAGAAAGCATGACAGGCAGCTGGGTGTCACATCTTGTCACATCAGCAGGGAGGAAGCAGCAAGACTGAGCTATTGGCTGGACTATAAAACTGAAGGCCCACCCCCAGTGGCACATCTATTTCATCAAGACTCCCATCTTTCAAAGGTGCCCCTAGCTGGGTATCAAGTATGAGGCTTAATCACAAATACATGAGGCTATGGGGAACACTTTATATTCAAATCGCCACAGGAGATTATAGAGCCTCAGATAGTGCATCCTAGCTAGAAGTCAATGAGGATAGGTCCTTGGGAGTTTTTTTGTTTTTTTGTTTTTAACTCAGGTTCATTACTGTTACCTCTATATTGATCATAGTGTGAACAGCCATGACAGGATGTGATGAACTTCTCTTGGAACCATGAACTATAAGTTCTTCCTCCTTTTGTTTCCTCTGTTGGATATTTGTTATAGCAATGAAGAAAGTAATTAACATAGACAATTGATGCTACAAAGTGGAATTGTTGCTGTGACCATGTGCTTTACAGGCTTTTAGAACTGGCTTACTTGTGCAATAGTGGCATGATTGTTATCAGGTAACCAACTGATCTTTGATTGGATTTGAGGCTCACTAAACAAGAGGGAATTCATGCTTGGCACTAAAAGCCTAGTCAAAATCCTATGACTAGGAAGGTAATAGACCCTAAGGAGCAAGCTACTACTGCTGCTTGGCGAAATGGATGTTTTTTTTTTTTTTTTCTTTTTTTTTTCTTTTCAAGGTAGGGTCTCACTCTAGCCCAGGCTAACCTGGAATTCACTATGGAGTCTCAGGGTGGCCTCGAACTCTCAGCGATCCTCCTACCTCTGCCTCCCGAGGGCTGGGATTAAAGGCGTGCGCCACCACGCCCGGCAAAATGGATGTTTTTTATCCGTCAAATTTTCCTCTAAATATTTATGCTTATGCCCAAACCTTCTTTTTATAGATGGTGGTGATAAGTGGGGAGACTCAAAACTCATCAAAGTTCTGAGAATAAGTGGCTGTTGAGTGCTCACTGCTAAATGAGACATCTTTATCATGTTCTCCAAGGCTCAGAAGTCATTGCCAAAGAAGGAATACAAAGAATATAAGAGCCAAGGGATGGGGAGGAGTGCTTTGGAACACTGTCTTCCCAACATGATTGTCTGTTGCAGTCATAACCTCACAGCATCTGTCATTTTCTGTATAATAACTGAACAATATTGGGCCCATTAATACTCTGTTATGTCTGATGAAGGAGGGAAGACAAAAAAAT
The DNA here is from genome assembly GCF_020740685.1 of Jaculus jaculus. Taxonomy (NCBI): domain Eukaryota; kingdom Metazoa; phylum Chordata; class Mammalia; order Rodentia; family Dipodidae; genus Jaculus; species Jaculus jaculus. Next base: position 96,586,066 of record NC_059106.1, on the reverse strand, counting down.
CAAAATAAAAGAGGAAGAAGTCAGAAAGAAGAAGTTCAGTGAAAGAGGATGTGGGAGGGGAGACAAAAGAAGGTAGTAAAATATTATGATCAATATGCAGATGTATGGAAATTGTCAACACAAAATTTTGGATTTTTTTTCTTTTTCTTTTCTTTTCTTTTTTATTTCATTTTTTTTTTAAGGTAGGGTCTCTAGCTCAAGCTGACCTGGAATTCACTACATAGCAGGCTGGCCTCAAACTCATGGCAATCCTCCTATGTCTGCCTCCCCAGTGCTGGGATTAAAGATGTGCGCCACTACATCCAGCTTTGGATTTTTTTTTTTTTTTCTTTTGAAGTAGGGTCTCACTCTAGGCTGACCTAGAAGTCACTCTGTAGTCCCAGCTGGTCTGGAATTCAAGCGATCCTCCTATCTCTGCCTCCCAAGTGCTGGGCTTAAAGGCATGTGCCACCACACCCTGCCAAAGTTTTGTTTTTAAAGAACTTGTTTGTAGAAGAATGTGGAATGCTTGTAGCTCAATTAAAGAAGCTCTAGAGTGCTGTGAACAGAGAGATTAACGGTGATTCTGGTGGAAGTTTGGAAGACCAAAGCATCAATCAAGAAACAGTCAAAGTTAGAAAGAAAAAGGAATTTAGTGGAGGGGGGACTTCAGAGGGGGAAGGGTGTAGGTGGTGGAAGGGAATTATGGTCCTGGTATATTGTCTATATGTACAGAAGTTGTCAAAAAAAAAAAAGCTTAAAAATGAGGGCTAGAGGGATGGCTTGGTAGTTGAAGGAGTTTGCTTACAGGGCCTGACAACCTGGGTTTGATTTCTCAGAACTCAAGTAAAGCCAGATGTGCGAAGTAGTATGTGCATCTGGAGTTTGTAGTGGCAGGAGTGCCTGGCAGGCCATGCTTTCTCTCTTATTCTCTCTCTCAAATATTTTTTCAAAGATTCTGTAGTTTAAAAAAATATAGTTTGTTTATTTGAGAGGTGGAGAGAGAGAAAGAGGCAGATAGAGAGAAAGAGAGAGAATGGGCACAGCAGGGCCTCTATTCACTGTAAATGAACTCTAGACACATGTGTCACCTTGTGCATCTGGCTTATGTGGGTACTGGGGAATTGAACCTGGGTCCTTAGGCTTTGCAGACAAGCACCTTAACCACTAAGCCATCTCCCCAGCCCAAATAAATATTTTTAAAATTAAAAGTGAAGCTATTAATAAGGACTGTGTCTATTATGTTTCAGATAGGAAAAATAATTTTATCTGAAATTGGGCTAGAGGCTATTTCTGTTACATTTTAGCAAAGAGTCTAACTACATTCTGCGTGTGTCCCAAAATTCTGAATAAGGTTGAATTCAAAAGCAATGAACCAATTTGCCTGATAGAAGTTTAAAGACAGTATAGGATTCAGGCTGTGGCATGGTTGTTACTGAATGTTCTTAGCCCAATTTATCATGAGAATTCAGAGCACAATGTAGAACAGAAAGATGGAAACCCAGCTTGTCAAAGAAAGGAATGTTTGTGTCTTTAAAGATGTGGACAGGTGTAAATAAACTGTCTATAACTGTTAAATTGTGAGGAGGATTGCTATGAGTTCAAGGCCAGACTGCACCAGAATGAGTCTTCAGGCACCTTGTACCAGGACAATAGGAAATGTGTCTCAAGAGCAAACCCCTCCCATCAAAGGCCGCAGGGTATAAAAATGGAAACTTGTCTTTCCTTTTAAAAACCCTGCTAAATGGGCTGGAGATTTGGCTTAGCAGTTAAGCGCATGCCTGTGAAGCCTAAGGCTCAATTCCCCAGGACCCACGTTAGCCAGACACACAAGAAGGCACAAGCATCTAGAGTTCCTTTTCAATGGCTGGAAGCCATGACACACCCTTTCCTTCTTTCTTTCCTTCTTTCCTTCCTTCCTTCCTTCCTTCCTTCCTTCCTTCCTTCCTTCCTTCCTTTCTGTCTGTCTGTCATTCGTTCTTTCTCTCTCTCTCTCTTTCTCTCTCGCTCACTCACTCTCTCTCCTTCTGCCTCCTTCTCTGTCTGTTGCTCTCAAATAAATAAATAAAAACAAACAAAAAATGGAAAAAAAAAAACCTCTGGGCTGGAGAGATGGCGTAGCTTGCCTGTGAAGCCTAAGGACCCGGGTTCGAGGCTCAGTTCCCCAGGTCCCACGTTAGCCAGATGCACAAGGGGGCGCACACATCTGGAGTTCGTTTGCAGAGGCTGGAAGCCCTGGAGCGCCCATTCTGTCCCTCTGCCTCTATCTGTCTTTCTCTCTGTGTCTGTCGCTTTCAAATAAATTTAAAAAAAAAATTTTTTAAAACTCTGCTAGAGTCCTAAAGGGGTACGCTTTCCTCCGCTCAGCCTCGCAGCACTTGGTGTGTGCTATAGCCATGGCCCAAGGGGGCCTGCTTACGTCTTGAGCTGGTATCAGAATTCGGAATTGTCCACATGCTGCAAGTGTATAAATAATTAATTTAGTTAGTTAGTTAGGTAGGTAGGTAGGTAGGTATGAGAGAGAGAGAGAAAGAGGCAGAGAGAGGGAGAAGGGGCAGAACAGAGCCTCTAGCCACTGCAAATGAACTCCAGACACATGTGCCACCTTGTGCCTCTGGCTTACATGGGTTCTGGGGAAGCAAACCTGAGTCCTTAGGCTTTGCAGGCAAGCACCTTACTAGCTAAGCCATCTTTCCAGCCTGTGTGCAGGTGTTTAGAATGCAAGAATTGTTGGGTCATGGGGACTTGTACCAAGAGAAAAGTCTTGTGATGTCAGACATTGTATAGCCAAAGCAGATTTCTTATACAGAACTCCTGAGTGAACAGTGCCTGACATTTTCTTGGTGAAGCCTAAGTTCCGGTGGGGATATTTGACATTTCCAGGAACATGAAGTATTTGCTCAGGAAAGCTTCAGACACTGAATGGAGCCAGGCTAAGAAAGGCTATGTGTGGGGACAATGGCAGGGGTAGAACCACCCATGCCTATTGGAGCCCATCTCACACCACCAAGCTTTCTTCAGTACTCTTTCGTTTCTCCTGTTCCTCCATTTTAGCATGGGAATGTGGGCTCTGCACCACTGCACATTAGAAGTATACATTTTGTTTTTCAATTTCACAGGGGCTCACAGTTAGGGTCCACCCTGAGTCTCAGAAGAGAGTTTGGACCTGTGAACAATTTCAGGACTATTAGAAACATGAGACTCCTTGCTGGCAAGGATGTGAGGAAAGAAACATTTATCACTGCTAGAGGGAATACAAATGTGCAAACACTATGGAAATAATCATGGAGGTTTCTAAAAAGAGAAAACTAAAAATAGAATTATTGTATGGCCTGGCTACAGCACTCTTGGGAATAAACATGAAGGCCTCTAAGTCAACATACCTCACGGACAATTACGCATTATGTTTATTATTAAACTATCCACAATAGTTAGAAAATGAAACTATGAAGCCAATCAACAGATGCATGGCTAAAAATGTAGTAAATAGACACAATAGAATTTTATGCAGCTGCAAACAAAACTGAAACCTTGACATTTGCAGGTAAATGAGTGATACCAGATATTCCTATAATGAAATGAACCAGACCTAAAAAGATAAAAGCTGCATATTTTCTCTTATTTCAAAACCTACATTTTAAGTTATGTGTGTGTAAAAATTCACTTGGGGAAGAGTAACATGAGACTCACACTAGGCACGGTGGCGTATGCCTGTAATCTATTTTTTGTCTAATGCCAGAGGGGCATCCAGAGAGGTAGAGACACGAAGAGAAGAATTTCAAGGTCAGCCTTCGCTACATAGCAAAATTAGACCAGCCTGGGCAACATAAAACCTTGGCCCCAAAAGAAAGAATATGGGACTCTTGAATATTGGTCTGAGTACATTTTTTAGTATGAAGTGGCCATGTGCCTTAAGAATATTATGGTCTGAATATGAAAATTTCCCCATAAGTTCACGTCTTGAACAATGTTTCCCAGGTTATAGGCAATGTTAGGAGGCTATAGATCCTTTAGGAGGTAGAGCCTACCTGGAAGGAGTAGGTCCCTGGGCCAGGTCCATAGGGGGATATTATCCTTGGTTGGTTCCTGCTATGTCTCCTCTACTGTCTGGTTAGCAGTGATGTGAACAAGTCATGGTAACATGTTCCCACCACACAGCTCTGTCACTCTGCCATGCTTTCCCTGCCATGATTAGCTGGACTCCTGCATGATTACAAAGAGTAAGCCCATGGGCAAGATGACAAAGGATGGTGGAGCAAGGTTTTGACTATGACACACAAGTTAAACATACCTTAAAGGCAGATATATAGAATGGATGCTCCAGGGCCTCTAGCCACTGCAAATGAACTACAGGTGCATGCACCACCTAGTGCATCTGGCTTTACATGGGTATTGGGGAATAGAACTCAGGTCCTTAGATTTTTCAGGCAAGTGCCTTAGCTGATGAGCCATTTCTCCAGCCTCTAGTGTCCAGTTTTTATAACTTGAACTATTATTATTAGGCCTATGTGGGCTCTGGAGAATTGAACCTGGGTCCTTTGGCTTTGCAGGCAAGTGCCTTAACCATTAAGCTTTCTCTCCAGTCCCTTGGACTGACTTTTTAATAAATATTTTATATATTTATTTTCAAGGGGAGGTGAGGAGAGAAGAAAGAGAGAGAGAGAGAGAATGGGCATGCCAGGGCCTCTTGCTACTGTGAATAAACTCCAGATGTATGTGCCACCCTGTGCATCTGGTTTTACATGGATACTGGGGAATTGAACTCATGCCATACAGCTTTGCAAGCAAGCACCTTTAACTGTTGAGCCATCTCTTCAGCCCTCAGACTGACTTTTATGAATAAAATTTTATTGGCACACACCCATGCTCACTTGCTCATCTGTGAATTGTCTACTGTTCTTTTTTGCCCTGTAATGGCAGTTGCACAGTTTTGATAAGACAAATGGTTTGTGAAATTGAAAATATTTTCTATGTGTTTCTTGGCAGAGAGTTTTCAAAGCCCTGGGGTTGGAGCATATCTTGACCTTGTTCTAAAAATTAATAGACTTACACCAAGTGTTTCACTCCAAGGCTCCCAAGTTAATCTCTGCCAGCTGACAGGTACATTCCTAGTCAATTTTTATGCCAATATTTGCAAAGGCAGCAGATCAGTTGATTCTTAGGGTCTGTAGGTTACACCCACAAGTGCAAAGTCTTACTTATGTCTTAAGATTTTATTTGAGGCAATTGCTGAGCATACAAGCAGCCTATCAAAATGGTCCTGGAAATAAGTACAATTCAACTCTCACTTTATGACTGGATGATTTTCATTTCTTTTGTGTGTGTGTGTATGCATGCATGCTAGGCAAGTGCTCTGTCACTGAACTATAGCCCCAGCTCCCTCTCTCTCTCTCTCTCTCTCTCTCTCTCTCTCTCTCTCTCTCTCTCTCTTTCTCTCTCTCTCCATTTTGAGGCAGGGTTTCACTCTATATTCCAGGCAGGCCTTGAATTTACTTCCTGAATAGCTGAGATTACAAGTCTGTGCCACTGGGCCTGGCTCTACTCTCCAGTGTTGTTGATTTTTTAAATATTTTATTTATTTAAGAGAGAGAGAGAAAGAAAAAGGCAGATAGAGAATGGGTTGTCAGGGCCTTTAGCCACTGCAAATGAACTCCAGATGCATGCACCGCCTAGTGCATCTGGCTTTATGTAGGTACTGGGGACTTAAACTCAAGTCCTTAGGCTGTGCAGCAAGTTCCTTAACTGTTGAGTCATTTCTCCAGCCCCTAGTCTCCAGTTTTTAATAACTTGAACAATTATTAGTAGGTAACAACAGCAGGATTTGTTGTTTCTATCTCATCTTCCTGGAACATGATTGTCAAAGTTTCTCATATGCACTAGGTTTCACAAAAATTATCTCTCTAATTATGAACACAATGGAAACAGTCCCTTCTCATTTAACTCAAACTTAAATATTAGATGAGAAGATACACTATAAAGAGACCAATAATCAGGCCAGTATTTCTCAAACTTTTTTGTTATAATTGCTCCCTGTAGTTTTTTCAGACAAATTTCCCAAAATAGCTCTTCTCCCCATGAAAATTTAATATTTGAGACATGCTATATAGCTCTGTGGACAGATATTTTAGCCACTGGAGTACTTATTGAGAACGTATGCTCTAGAGCAACTGACTAAGTAATTAGAGAAAAGTGGGGAAAATCTTTCAGTATGGCATCATTTTAAAACCAGAGCACTCATTTCTTTATCTTAAGTCACAGTCAATACTACAACTTCCCTTTCTGAGTGATAGCTCCGACTTTTCTTGCCTCCTTTGGGACTATTGGTCAGGGATTAGCATGGGCTTGAGCTCCATGTAGAGTAAGGGTATGAGTATTCTATGGGCATCAATAACAGCTTCTTTTCAGGTCGATGTGTACTTACCTCCAACTATCTTGAGATCTCATTGACCATCTTTGTTTGGATGGGTGTAGTTGGCTAATTAGCATTAAAATGTTCAAAGGCCAATCAGATATTGAGAATGTCTCACCTGTGGTGTCAGATGTGGAGCCCAGGGCTGGTGCATGCCAGACAAACACTCTACACTGAGCTAAATCCCCAGCCCACAGCCGTGTATTGAAGGGTTGGTTTCCAGCCTGAAGCGCTATTAGGAGGGAGTGTAATCTTTGAGACTGAGGCCTGGTAGGAGGGTGAGGTCATTGTGCATGTGCCCTTGAAGGGAACTGTCAGACCCTGGCCCTTCTTTCTCTCCATCTTTCCTGGCTATTATAAAGTGAGCAGCTTGCTATACCACACCTTGCCTGCCATGAGGTCCAAAAGCAATACAGTGAGCTGAAAGCATTAGCCCCAACAAACATTGCTTCCTTATAAATTGATTTCCTTGGTACTTTGTCAGTGTTAGAAATGCAATTTACAGCTCCTGAAGAGTCATCTTACTGTTTTCTTAGAATGGGCATTAATTTCCTAGAACAACTGCTGCTGAAAATTGTTAAAATCTTAATGGTTTAAATGACACAAATTTACTATCTTACAGTTCTTGAAGTCAAAAGGGAGACATAAATTCTACTTGGACAGAGTGAAGACATTATCAGGACTGCTCCCCCACTGGAGTTCCCAGGGAAGAGACACTTCCCAGCTTTTCGTGATTCTAGAGGCTACCCGCCTCTCCTGTGGACCTCTCGTCTTGAGAGTCAAGGAGCACACCTCTCTGGCTCGCTTTCCATTACCACATCTCTGTGACAATTAATTTTGATTTTCACCTTGTCTGCATTAAGAAATACCTGGGACACTAATGAGCTCCTGCAGAGCTTCCTGGGCAACAGACATTTAAATTGACTAGTTCTAAACCTCCTTCTTCCTAATGGCCAGCTTTACTCTGGGTTACAGAAAATGAAGCCCCATGTGGACTGCTGGAAAACAAAGCATCACAGGCTCCACAGGCCCTAGGATTGCCTCAGGATCTTTGGGATCTTTGGGATGTCAGTCTCACCTGGGAAGGTGAGAGCTAGGGCAGTGGACTATGAAACTGTCCAGACTCACCTTCCAGGAAGAGTTTCACTCTCTTTTCTCTGTCTTTATTGTGATACTTAAGCCATTTCTCCTAGTCATATTGGGAGATCAATTCAGAGCATACCTAATGCCAGAAAAAAACACTGTGTTTTAAATATCTAAGGCCTCAGGGTGTGAAGCTGGTACCACTACCTTTCTATGAATCCTAGTTTGGGGGATCATAATTTTTAAAAAACCTTATAAATAAGCTTTGGTTGGCTGAAGACTGTCCTTTGGTGAAATTTGATCAATATGTCTCCAAATTAGATTGTGCCTATATTAGTTACTTTCTCATCACTATGAACAAATTCCTAACCAGAAGCAACCTAAGGAATGAAAGAGTTTATTTCATTTACAGTTTTGAAGGGATATGATTTACAGTGTGAGGTTGTCTCATCTCATTTCAGCCAGAATCCAGAGGCAGAGGGTGAACAGGAATTGGGGCCAGCCTATAAAACCTTAATGACCTACTTCCTCCACAAGGCTGTACCTCCTAAAGTTTCTAAAACCCTTCCAAACACACCACCAGCTAGGAACAAACTATTCAAGCACACCAGTCTGTGGGGACATTTGCATTCAAACCAAAGCAGTAGAGATTGGCTTTAAATGTGACCAGAGGTGGGGTTGGTGGAATGTGCTTATTATTCAGCACTCAGGATGGAATCATGAGCTCAAGGTCAGCATGGGATATAAAGCAAGATGCTGGCTGTTTTGTTGTTGTTGTCAGGGTCCACTCTAGCCCACACTGGCCTCACACTCATGGGGAACCTCCTATCTGAGCCTCCTGAGTGCTGGCATAGGCTACCATGTCCAGCTTGCTCACTTTTTAAGGTGATCAGAAAAACACTCTGATTCCATCTCACTCCTGTCAGATTGGCCCTCATCATGAAAACAAATGATCATAAATGTTGGCAGGATGTGGAAAAAGAGGAACCTTTCTGCACTGCTGGTGGGAATGCAATCTGGTCCAGCCATCGTAGAAATCAGTGTGGAGGTTCCTAAAACAGCTAAAGATTGATCTAACATATGACCCAGCTATAGCACTCCTAGGAATATATCCGAAGGACTCATCTCATTTCCTTAGAAGTACGTGCTCAACCATGTTTATCGCTGCTCAATTTATAATAGCTGGGAAATGGAACCAGCTTAGATGTCCCTCAACTGATGAGTGGATAATGAAGATGTGGCACATTTATACAATGGAGTTCTACTCAGAGGTAAAGAAAAATGAAGTTATAAAATTTGCAGAAAAATGGATGGACCTGGAAAGGATTATACTAAGTGAGGTAACCCAGGCCCAGAAAGCCAAGCACCACATGTTCTCTCTCATATGTGGATCCTAGCTACAGATGATTGGGCTTCTGCGTGAGAAGGAAAATACTTAGTAGCAGAGGCCAGTAAGTCAAAAAGGAGACATAAAGGGAAGAGAAAGGAAGGGAGGAGGGTACTTAATAGGTTGATATTGTATATATGTAAGTACAGTGATTGAGATGGGGAGGTAATATGATGGAGAATGGAATTTCAAAGGGGAAAGTGTCGGGGGGGAGGGAGGGAATTACCATGGGATTTTTTTTATAATCATGGAAAATGTTAATAAAAATTAAAAAAAAAGAAAGAAAGAAAAACACTCTTACTTTCAAAAGGTATGGGAGGTGGAGCAGTTGCCTTCTCATTGTTGAGACAAATCACCCAACCAGAAGAAGCTTATGGGAGGGATGGGTTTATTTCTGCTTACAGTTTTAGGGGCAGTTTTTAAAAATAATGTTTTATTTATTTATTTGCAGGCAGAGAGGAGGAGGGAAGAGGGGGAGAGAGAGAGAGAGAGGGAGAGAGGGAGGGAGGGAGGGAGGGAGGGAGAGAGGGAGAGAGGGAGAGAGGGAGAGAGGGAGAGAGAATGGGTGTTCCAGGGCCTCCAGCTGCTGCAAATAAACTCTAGATGCATGTGCTACTTTATGTATCTGGCTTTGCATGGGTACTGGGGTATCAAACCCAGGTCACTAGGCTTTTCAGGCAAGTGCCTCAATGACTGAGCCATCTCTCCAACTCTAGGAGAAGTTTTAAAGAATAGGAGATAGAAAATGGCAGCTTAGGGTAACAGGACTCCCAAAGAGAATAGCTTTCTTCTTGGCTAAATGCAGGACATCTTTCCTTATCGCTTTCTTTTCTGGATAACTTAATTTGTACCAGAATTATACTCTTTCAAAGAGATTACATCATTTTCTGGAAAATTCAGATTACTGGGAAGACTGCCCCCTTTCCCAGGAAACTACCCCTTACCTGAAAGCCTGGTGAACCTGGTTTTGCCTTCCCAAAAAGAAGTTCCCTCCTATAAGAACCCCAATCAGTGCTGGAGAGATGACTCAGCAATTAAAGACACTTGCTTACAAAGCCTGAGGCTGGGGTGTGGTTTCCCAGTATCTATGTAAAACTAGAAGCACAAAGTGGCACATGCATCTAGAGTTCCTTTGCAGAGGCAAGAGGCCCTGGCATACCCATACTCTGTTTTTCTTTCTCATTCACTCTTTCTTTCTCTCTACTTAGAAATAGATAAAAATATTTTTTGGAGATATATGAAAAATGAACTCAGAGTCACCAGGTAGGCTCTCCTCCTCGTCTCTGGAGACTCCTGTCTCAACAGGAGATTTTCCCCTCTTGTAAGCTCTATAAAAATATTTTCATACAATTTACCTCCTATGGTCTGTGAAATTCATAAGACAAGAACTCCACTAATTCAATGGAAGTTTGTCAAAGTTTTGTGTGACCGTGAGTGTCTGGCACTCTAGCTCCTGAGTTATTGCCCACCCAAGAGCTGAGAAATGCCCCAACACTCGAAATTCTCCTATCAGTTTCATCATGGCAAGGAAAGTGTGGCAAAGCCAACAGACGGGGCATCGCATCTTGTCACATTTCCTAAGAATAAGCAGCAAGAGAGAGCTGAGCTATAATTAGGCAGTAGAAGTGGATTAATAAGCCTTGGAGGTAAACCCCAGTGACACCCCTCCTCCCACAAGACTCCACCTCCTAAAGGCTCCACAACATTCCCAAATTACCACCAGCTGGGGATCAAGTATTCAAAACACATGAATGAATGGGGCACATTTCATTCAAACCACCACAGGAGACTTTCTCCCACTGGACACTTAAAGGGATAATAGAAAAAAAAAAAAAAGTTGCATCCTGCTTGCATGCCACAATCTGTGCTTATCTATTTAACATGCTAATGCAAGATGCCAGTGTGAGTAAAGTTCAAATGATGATCAGTAAGTAATTCACCCAACTGCATACTCACTAAATATTCTTTAACATTTCTATTACTACCCTTCAAAATTTCCCCCAATTTATTATGCCTTTTGAAAAATGAACTGAAAACCTAATTCAAATGACCTCTTTTTCCAACCACCACCACCATCTCAGGACACTGGTGCTAATGTCACCAAGGAGCACATTTGGAACTGAGATGATTTCCTCCTTGGGAAACAATCAGACAGTGTGGGGTGAAGAGCAGCTGGACCCAGCATAGAGGCAGCTTTCTTCCAGAGGAATGCTGGGGACATGGGTGTCCTGCCCTTGCCTGCTCCAACCCCTGTTAGGGTTCTCTGTTCTGGGGCCTTGGAATGGGACCTGCAGGTCAGCTCTATTCTGTAGCTGCTGACTGAAGTTTGCATCCTTTGTGTCTTTCACTGGGGCTTGGTGTTATTTCCATCTGCCCATGTCACTGGCAAAGGAGCACCGCAAGGGCAGTGTCTGCCATTCTGTAGGTTTGCTGGGGGCCAGGTACTGTGCCAGTGACAGAGAACAGGAGCAAGGCAGTCAGTCAGGGACAGAGGCCCAAGGAGAACATGGATGCCAACCTACCAGGCCAACTCCAGCTCTTGATCTTGAGAAGCTTTTATGGACTTTCCTCAAGCCTGCATCTCTATCCCTTTGCAGGTTAAAGGGCCTCTTGTAAGCCTGTGCACCTTTGAGACACATCCCAAGGAAGTTCCTCCAAATTTACACTTCCAAGGTTATAAATAAGCTCAAATCAGGCTACCATCAGGCAGCCTGCTCAGAGCCCCTCCCAGCTACTCAGCTTGAGAGCTTCACTTCCTTACCTATATTCTTTCTTAAAATAAGTCCTAATAATTTTGCCAATGAAACTGACAGGGCTTGTAAATTTGGCATTCAGTAAATTCTGACATTGTGAGAACACTGTGTCAGAAACATAGACACAATGTCAGAATTTACTGAATGCCAAATTTGCAAGCCCTATCAGTTTCATTGGCCCAACTTACCAAATATCCTTATTTCCCTTGATAGCTGTCTGAGGCAAACATAGGTATTTTTTTCATTTTCAAGGTAGGGTCTCGCACTAGTCCAGGCTGACCTGGAACTCACTATGTAGTCTCAGGTTGGCCTCAAACTCATGGCAATCCTCCTACCTCTGTCTTCTGAGTGCTGGGATTAAAGGCGTGTGCCACCATACCCGGTTTAGGTTCTTCCAATCTTAACCATTAATAGTAACTCCAGATGACATACCACACCATAAATATATACATGGCTATATTTATCTATATGTGTATGTATATATGCAGGATATAAAATGGCAAAAAGGGTTAAAGAGGCTGCAGCAGAGTTCAAGGCATACCAAAGAGGCTTTATTGAAAGGCAGAAGCATGAGGTTGATTCACATGCAAAAGATTCACTACAGAGCCTGATGAGATGGCTCAGTGGTTTAGGCACTTGTTTGCAAAGCCTAAAGACCCAGGTTCAATTCCCTAGTACCCATGTAAAGCCATAAGCTCAGTGCTGCATGCATCTGGAGCTCATTTACAGTGACAAGAGTTCATGGCATGCCCCCTTTCCCTCTCTCCCTGCAAATAAATAAATAAAAACAGTTATAAAATTTTTTTGTTTTTTTCAGGTAGGGTCTCATTTTAGCCCAGGCTGACTTGGAATTCACTATGTAGTCTCAAGTGGCCTTAAACTCATGGAGATCCTCCTACTTCTGCCTCCCAAGTGCTTGAATTAAAGGTGTATACCACCAAGGCCAGCCTTAAAAAATATTTTTAAAAAAAGATTCATTGTAAACCCAGAATGGTGATGCATATCTTTAATTCTAGCATTCTAGAAGTTGAGGTAGGAGGATTGATGTGAGTTCAGGGCCAGCCTGAGCTACAGAGTAAGTTATAGATTACCCTTAGCTAGAATGAGACCCTGCCTCAAAAACAAATGAGGGTTACTGTAGGTGGTTAGATGATATATTAACAACCCAGTTAGAGGTACTGGTCATAAAGTCAAGCCAAGCTTTCTGGTCAGAGTTGAGCTGGGAAGCTGTAGAAGCAAAGCAAAACTGGATTGAGGTGGGCAAATGGACAGACAGGATTTTCATAGACTGTCAGCAAGCTGAGCTGAAGCCTCGGGGACAGCTGGGAAATTCTCTGCCTGTCAGTCCTTTGACATACATATCAGGTAGTCAGAAGACAGGTCTATGAGATGCATTGCCATCACAGTGTCATGTTCCTATTTCATGGGGTCCAGGCAAGGGAGTTGCATACTTTCCTCTGTCTTGTGTCTTATGTTTGATAAGTTCTCAAAGAGTCCCAAGAATTAAAATTAAAATTCCCCAGTTAATGGATGTCATAACTGACTGTTGGTCACCGGAAGACTTTGTGTCTTCACGCTGCTTTTATGGAAACCAATCTGGCATGCTCAGAGATGCAATGGTAGACTAGCCAAGCTTGCCTCAAAAACCAGACAACATGCTAGAGGAAAAAGTAGGGGAAACCCTTCAACATATTGGTCTTGGCAAAAACTTTCTGAATACAACCCCAATTGCTCAGGCAATAAAACCACAGATTAATCACTGGGACCTTATGAAATTACAAAGATTTTGCACTGCAAAGGACACAGTGAAAAAAGCAAAGAGGCAACCTACAGAATGGGAAAAAATCTTCGCCAGCTATATATCTGATAGAGGATTAATATCTAGGATATACAAAGAACTTAGAAAGTTAAATAATAAGGAATCAAGCCAATCAAAAAATGGGCTATGGAGCTAAATAGAGCATTCTCAAAGGAGGAAATATTAATGGCATATAAGCATCTAAAAAATGTTCTACATCACTAGTCATCAGGGAAATGCAGATTAAAACTACATTGAGATTCCATCTCACTCCTGTCTGATTGGCTACCATCATGAAAACAAATGATCATAAATGTTGGTGGGGATGTGGAAAAAAGGGAACCCTTCTACACTGCTGGTGGGAATGCAATCTGGTCCAGCCATTGTGGAAATCAGTGTGGAGGTTCCTAAAACAGCTAGAGATTGATCTACCATATGACCCAGCTATGGCACTCCTAGGCATATATCCAAAGGACTCATCTCATTTCCTTAGAAGTACATGCTCAACCATGTTTATTGCTGCTCAATTTATAATAGCTGGGAAATGGAACCAGCTTAGATGTCCCTCAACTGATGAGTGGATAATGAAGATGTGGCACATTTATACAATGGAGTTCTACTCAGCAGTAAAGAAAAATGAAGTTATGAAATTTGCAGAAAAATGAATGGATCTGGAAAGGATTATACTAAGTGAGGTAACCTAGGCCCAGAAAGCCAAGCGCCACATGTTCTCTCTCATATGTGGATCCTAGCTACAGATGATTGGGCTTCTGCGTGAGAAGGAAAATACTTAGTAGCAGAGGCCAGTAAGTTAAAAAGGAGATATAAAGGGAAGAGAAAGGAAGGGAGGAGGGTCCTTAATAGGTTGGTATTGTATATATGTAAATACAGTGATTGAGATGGGGAGGTAATATGATGGAGAGTGGAATTTCAAAGGGGAAAGTGCGGGGGAGGAAGGGTATTACCATGGTTTTATTTATTTATTTATTTATTTATTTATTTATTTATTTATTTATTTATTTATTTGAGAGCGGCAGACACAAAGAGAAAGACAGATAGAGGGAGAGAGAGAGAATGGGCGCACCAGGGCTTCCAGCCTCTGCAAACGAACTCCAGACGCATGCGCCCCCTTGTGCATCTGGCTAACGTGGGACCTGGGGAACCGAGCCTCGAACCGGGGTCCTTAGGCTTCACAGGCAAGCGCTTAACCGCTAAGCCATCACTCCAGCCCAACCATGGGGTTTTTTTATAATCATGGAAAATGTTAATAAAAATTGTGAAAAGAAAATAAAAATAAAAGAAAAAAAATTAAAAATCAGACAACAGGGCTGGAGAGATGGCTTAGCAGTTAGGTGCTTGCCTGTGGAGTCTAAGGACTTATGTTCCACTATCCAGGTCCCATGCAAGCCAGATGCACAAAGTGATGCAAGCATGCAAGTTTGCACATGTGCACATTATTGTGGAGTTTAGTTGCAGTGGCTGGAGGTCCTAGCAGTCCAATTCTCCATCCCCCCCCCCACTCTCTCCCATAAAAAAATAGAGTTTGCCTCAAAAATAAAGTCAGACAACATATATCAGAAGCATGTGAAAGATGATTCAAAACTCCTGACTCACCTGACACAGGTTATAAACCCCCCTTTAATGACTATCTTAATCCTTATATCCATAGGCTCTACTCTAATCTATCTGTTGTGCCAGTCCATCCAGAAAACCATTCAACATGTAGATGACATCCTCCTGATGAGAGATTCAGATGCCAGCCTCTCACACAAATGTCACTGTGACTTACATAGGAAAGAGGGAGGGGCCTCAACACACTGCACACTTCACCCCACTTCAGCATGAAGTAGTCAGAATGGAGCTTATGACCAAAGTCCCTTGGGCCCCATCTCCTTCTAACTTTTGTCTTATAAAGTCATTTGTTTTGTCTATTTTATATGTGCAAAAAGATTGGAATATTAGGACATAGACACAGTCACTTTAAGAGACAGATATCATGCCTATGGAGATAAAAACAACCACACCCCCATGCATTTCCTTCTAACCCTAGGTACTTATAGCAGAGAGAAAAAGCTGACAGCCTGGGCAGAAAGTGGGACCAGATAATGTTTGAATTGATGACTGTATAACCTATCCCATGCCTTCCTCAGGATTCTAGGGAGCAGAGGCACATCCATCCCGTAGTGAAGCATTACCTCTAGATGGAGATAAGTCATATCAGCACTCGACGCCTCTGTCCTAAGAGATTTTGACCATCTCAAGAATTGCTGGCAGCAGGGTGGCCATGTCAACAAGCGAATGCCACCTAAAATCCATTTCAGTGCCTCTCCATTTGAACTAGGTCAGAATCTTTAGCAAAGATATGTTTTGTTGTAGAGTAGAGAAAGGACTGGAAGAGACTAGGAGCCCAACCACAGGCTCCTACAGCAATCCAGCTGTGAATCTGGAATTTTCTAGGAACCTCACCACAAAGCCCATTTACAGAGAAAAGACATATGCAATCCTAGTAGCTTCTGGCTTTACCTTATTAGACTAGAATCCTATCCAAGGCATCTCAGAGCCACTCTATGATCTTGCTTCTCAAAAAGAGAGGAATAAAGGAAGATAAAAGGTTTCTTTGCACCTTTTTGGATGTAACTTGACAATCACAAAAATTGTATATATGGCTAAGGCTAAGATACTTCATTGCAACTTTCTCTTGGGAGGTTGCAAACCCATGCTCTCAGGTATGCCTCATTCTTTTTCTGAGCACCTCTTGGTTCTCCCAACCTTCATGTTTAAGCCTGTATTTAAATATCAACGATTAAAATCTTCAATTCTGCCTCATACTGGCTCTTCCTGAAATTCTCTCCAATGTTGAAGCCACGAATCTTCTATTTAACCTGAGTGAGATCCTTGAAAGTCTGGGAGAGCTCTTTAGACTGTTGACAATGACACTGTGGAGCTGTGTCTCTGTCCCCTCCCCAATGACACAAGCATTTTCCAAAATCCTAATATGGCACACCCAATTCCAATGAAAATTTTCTCCTTGTTCCAGAGCACTTTATGTTCAGTGAGTCAGATACCAGCCCAAACATCTCACATGTCCTGTCCACCCCTCAGCCGAGTTAGCTCATCTTGTACATTAACCACTAAGCCATCTTTCCAGCCTACTCTTTTTTGTTCTTCCAGAGAAAAAGGTCCCACAGATTTGATGTCTTTTCAAAGGTATCTTTGAAATTAAAATGGAGCATTTAGGATCCACTGGTGAAGAATGAAAAGAAAGGAAGATTAAGGATATCATGAAATAACCTTTCAGCCAAAGCAGGGTAATGCAATGGCTTCAGCGCCCACAGTGTAAGGAGTAACTGCAAGTTCTCCATGAGCACAGAGCTATCACATGGTTCTTTGTAGAGATAATTCTCTGAACTTGGCAAGTAGGTGGTCACTGCCTTATCAGGAACAGTATGTGAAGGGTGCTGGTGGGTAAGATCACAGAAGGTGGGATAGTGAGTAGCTTTAGAAGTTGATGATGTGAGAAGAGACCAAGTCTTTCAGGATACAGTTAGTCAAGGCAGAACAGGAGTCTTCATACAGCTTGAAATCACAAGCTCCATACCCACCTGGGAAGACACTGTTTTAAAAGGAAAAGATGAATCCACACACCCAAAGACAAAGCTTCTCTCATGTTTTTATCCAACTTGGATTCCAGATCAAACTACCAGCGACTGGTGCTATGTGACAGACATCTGTCTCTTGTAGTTCAGGCAACCGGAAAGCCCAGACCAAAAGGATGGGAAATGTATCTGCTGAGGCTTCTTTCCTGGCTCATCACTGACCATCTTCTCTCTGAGACCCCATGCATGCTGTAAGGAGGGCAAAGGACTTCCTGCAGCTTCTTTTGGAAGAGTCCCATTCTCACCAACCAATCACCTCCCTATTCCATTGCCTTTGCGAGGGGTGGTGGTGGTGGCGTTCAACCTGTGAACCTTGGGGAAACATAAATATTGGGTTTATAGTACTGGGAAATAAACAGTATAACTCATAAAATACACACACGTGCACATGTGCAGCAAAAACAATAAGTGAGTGTGATGAGATAAGGTCACAATAGAGTTAATATCACTTGCATTTAAATTGCACCTGAAAGAAAGAATTAAGTATCACTTGTAGACTTAGGGATGGAGCCATCTTGGGGAATAGTAGTGTGTGATTTCTGGGACTAGAGAAGGGTAGGGGAGAGCAGGTAAGGGGTGGGAACTACGAGTTCCTTTCTGAGTATCTTCATATTGTTTCCTGTGTGGAGAGGGCACCATGGGTACAGTCTGGAGCTGGAGGAGAGAACAGGGCTGAGGCACAATTTTGGGATCTTACATTTGGATGGTGTGTGCCATGAGCCTTGGCCAGATTCCACTGAGGGTGACTATAGGTAGAGTTGCCCAAAGAGTGAGTTCTAGAGCATCCTTGCAGAGAGCCTAAGATGAAGAAAGACGCTCGTATTTGGTTAAGCAAGTTTATAGTGATCTACCCTAAGGAAGAACACTCTGGAAGGGTTCCTTTCTTGGTGAAGTACTCATCAATCTGTATTCATAATCACTGCACTAGCCACGGGGGGGTTGGGGGGGGAAGGCAGCCATCTCAGCAGGAGTGCCTTTCTGTGTTCCTTACTTACCCCAGGCTGCTTATCCAAAGTCAAAGATCTCTGGGAGCTTATTGAAACACCAAAGCCTGTGTTCATCCAGGGTACAGCCATGCAGAAAGCACCCAGCACAACTTTTAAGATGCATAGCATCTTCAAAGTGCATAGCAAGCCTGGCTGTGCTGCAGCAGCCTATGCTGGTTCTCACCATGTCTGCTGACCTTCACATATGGCCTATAAAGTTCTGCCAGTTTGGGGCTGGAGAGATGGCTTATTGGTTAAGGCGTTTGCCTGCAAAGCCAAAGGATCCTGGTTCAACTCTCCAGGACCCACGTAAGCCAGATGCACAAGGGGGTGCATGCATCTGAAGTTTGTTTGCAGTGGCTGGCTGGAGGCCCTGGTGCGTTCTCTCTCTCTCTCTCTCTCTCTCTCTCTCTCTCTCTCTCTCTGCCTCTTTCTCTCTCTTAAATAAATAATTAAATAAAATATATTCAAAGTTCTGCCAATCTTAAAGTAAATAAATTCATCCAAAGCCTCCTGATTTAAAAAAAAAGGAATCCAGACATGGTGGCACATGCCTTTAATCCCAGCACGTGGGAGGCAGAGGTAGGAGGATCATTGTGAGTTTGAGGCCACCCTGAGACTATATAGGGAATTCCAGGTCAGCAGCCTGAGCTAGAGTGAGACCCTACCTCGAAAAACCAAAAAAAAAGTTTAGAGCTGGATGTGGTAGCTTGTCTAAATCCCAGCCCTCAGGAGGCTGAGGTAGGAGGATTTCCATTAATTCAAGGCCAGCCTGGGCTACAGAGTGAGTTCCAGGTAAGCCTAGGCTTGTGTGAAACCCTGCTTCAAAAAATATATATATAAAAGGTTTAAGGTTGAAGAGATATCTCAGTGGTCAAAGGTGCTTGCTTGCAAAGCCACATATAGTCAGATGTGCAAAGTGGCACAGGGATCTGGAGTTCGCCAGCAAGGCTAGAGGCTCTGATGTGCCCGTACACACACTCTCTCCCTCTCTTCTCAAAAATTAGTAAATAAATTTAAAAAATAAAGGTTTATCTCAGTGATTAAAGTTATAAGCTTGGGAGTCAACAGACATCCATTCAAGCCTCAGCTAGGCCTCTTACTGGCTGTTACTCCTTCGGCTTCAAGCTCTTAATTTATTAAAAAAGGAGATTATAGCCACCACTTTCAACACATGCATAAGCATTAAGTTAAAGGAAGCCTGGAGATTAGTAGTATGTTTTCCTCAAACCTTTTGCTTCATGTTATTTTTATTTCCAACTGAGACTTCCTCACTCTGGGCTGGCTCACAGGTGAGACTGAAAGTTTGCAGAAAGGATGAAAATCCATTTCTTTTCAAATTCACTGGCACATTAATGAGGAGGGCAGCATGGCTCAGGAATCAGAAGGCAGAACAGACATACATGGCTCAGTAAGCAAGGAAACGAATTAGATGGCTTTGTTTGGGTCTGTTTTTCTTCCTGTTCAGAAAAAAATGCCTGTTTTTTTGTTTTTTTTTTGCAAATCTTTTTTTGTTTCTTTTAAATCTTCAAGAAGAAAGAAAGAAAGAAAAACAATCATTTGTCCTGATTTTCTTTTCCTATTAAGCCTAAGGAATTTCAGGGTGTGTGAGGAAGGAACAGACAACCTTCTGAGATCTAGGTGGGTAGTTCCACTGTGGGGCAGGGAATAGATATTCAAGGCAAGAAGACCCAAGGGATAGAGTTCTACTTATAGCTTACTTGCAGTAGATCCTGTTTTCTCCCAGTTGTGGGGGGGGGTGGGGCACGCTGCGTGTCTAACCAAACATTTTATTTATTTTTAAATTTTTTTGTTTATTTATTTGAGACCTACAGACAGAAAGAGAACGAGGGGGAAAGAGAGAGAAAGAAAGAGAATGGGCACGCCAGGGCTTCCAGCCACTGTAAACAAACTCCAGATTGTGCATCTGGCTAACGTGGGTCCTGGGGAATCGAGCCTTGAACCGGGGTCCTTAGGCTTCACAGGCAAGTGCTTAACTGCTAAGCCATCTCTCCAGACCCCCACATTTTTAAAATAAAATGAGCATCTGGCTACAATGTCTATGGGAAATTGACACAGTATGTTTGTATTTTATTTGTGTTAAAGGTATATAATGTTTTCCAGGTTTTTCTGAATTATAAACAGAAATAGGAAGTCAGAGGCCAGTCCTGTAAAAAAGGAGGTGCTGGCCAAGAGCCCAGGATCTTCCTTCTGGTTTCAGATGGTTTATAATGAAGACAGAGAAGAAAGTTTAGGGATGGTCCTCTGTTCCCTGCCCCCATCCTGCCAAAGAAAACAGTATAGTCACTTGACAGTTGCAAAGTAGTTATTGAATAAATTATTTTGCTCACTAATTTTCAAGAATCCAGTACGATGTCAGCAGCAGAGCAGGCTACCTCTGCGGAGGCCACAGCCATGCGCACCTCGCACCACCAAAATGGGAGCAGAGGGGCTTCCCTGCCCACCTCCCACCAATGTGCAAAGTGAATCCTGCCAAAACAAGGGATGATTGATCCTACTTTCAAAACGTTTTATAACTGAGCATGGTGGCATACACCTTTAATCCCAGCACTTGGGAGGCAGAGGTAGGAGGACTGCTGTGAGTTCGAGGCCACCTTAGATGCATAGTGAATTACAGGTCAGCCTGGGCTAGAACAAGATCCTACCTAGAGAAACAAAAAAACAAACTAAGAAAAAAAGAGAGAAAAAAGGAAGGAAGGAAGGATAGAGAGAAAATAAATAATGAATGTCCATGTAATCATGCCCCTCTCTTTCCTCTAGATCATCCTTTCCTCTACCTTTAGATTATATTGAAGCAAATCTCAGGCATTATATCATTTTCCCCATAAATATGTGTAAGTATTTAAAATGTAAGAACTATTTTCAACATGATGATAACCACTTTCAAACTTCAAAAAATTAATAGTTCTGAGCTGAGCATGGTGACTCACATCTGTAATCCTAACACTTGGGAGGCTGAGGCAGGAGGATCATATGTTTAAAGCCAATCTAGGCTAGCAAGTTCGAGGACAGTCTGCCTCCTTAGCAAGGCCCTGTCTCAACCTGTGTCTCACCCCACAAATTAGTAGTCTTCAATATCATTATATGTCCGTTTTGTGTTCAAACTTCCTGATTATGTCATAATCATTTTGCTTTTTTAGTTAGAATCAGGATCCAGATAAAATTCATGTATGCTAGAGTCTGTTTTGATCTCAAGAGCACTCTTACTTCCTTCTCTATGTTTGTCTTGTAGTTGACTCATTGGAGAAACTGAATCAGTGTCCTATGGAATTTTCTACATCCTCATTTTGATGATTTAATCTTCCTCTGATCCCTGTATATCCTAAATTTGTAGTCATATCTAGGGACAAATTTCATTAAGTACTTATTTATTTATTAGAGAGAATGAGTACGCCAGTGCCTCTTACTACTGCTAATGAACTCCAGATACATGGGTCACTTTGTGCATCTGGGAGGCAGAGGTAGGAGGATTGCCATGAGTACAAGGCCACCCTGAGACTACATAGTGAATTCCAGGTCAGCTTGAGCTAGAGTGAAACTCTACCTCAAACAACAACAACCAAAAAAAGTGCCTTGAACTGCTGAGCCATCTCCCCTGCCCTAGGGACAAACAAATTTCAATTTGGTGAGATTATTTTTTATTTTAACTTTTTTGTGTATTTGTTTATTTATTTATTTGAGAGCGACAGAGAGAAGGAGGAAAAGAGAGAGAGGGAGAGAGAATGGACTTCTCCAGGGCTTCCAGCCACTGCAAATGAACTCCAGACACATGCGCTCCTTTGTGCATCTGGCTAAAGTGGGTCCTGGGGAATTCAGCCTCGAACTGGGGTCCTTAGGCTTCACAGGCAAGCACTTCACCGTTAAGCCATCTCTCCAGCCCCAATTTGGTGAGATTGTTTATTTTTATTTTTTTGGCAAGAATACTTCAGAAATGGCGTACATTTCCACCAGGAAATGCACCACAAAATGGAATGGTATTTGTATATGACCTGCTCCATCCTCCCATATGTGATAATTACTTCTAATACTTAATACAATGTCAATGCTATGTAAATAATTATTACACTGTATTTATGGAATTAGGGCAGAAAAAATGTTTAGTACAAGTGTGATTTTTTTCCAAATATTTTCTCTGAGTTTGGTTTTTCTGTACATATGACAACTATGTCAGTTCTGCTCATTCTACTGGGTTAGTTATTTATTTCTAGGCCTTTTAAGTGCACATAGCTATGAAATACTTTCTTTTATTTTTTATTTCGAGGTAGGGTCTCACTCTAGCTCAGGCTGGCCTGGAATTCACTGTGTAGTCTCAGGGTGGCCTCAAACTCATGGCGATCTACCTATCTCTGCCTCCCGAGTGCTAGGATTAAAGGTGCACACCACCATGCCCAGCTTCGATATACTTTCTTAAATGATTAAATGTATTATGGGTTAATAGTGATGCTTCTACCTCTACTTCAGGACTTTTAGGGTTTTACCTAACCTCATCAGTCTTAATCTGCATTTGCTTTCTCTGTGGTCAACTTTTTTACATTTAGCAAACATTTTTTTAAATATGATCAGAGATGCCATGACACATCCCAGAATTTGGAAAGTCGAGACAAGGAAATTTCAAGTGTGAGGCCTGCCTGGGCAATAAGTAAGATCAAGTCATGAGACCTTGTCTCAAAATAAAAACTAAGGGGGCTGGAGAGATGGCTTAGCGGTTAAGCACTTGCCTGTGAAGCCTAAGGACCCCGGTTCGAGGCTCGGTTCCCCAGGTCCCACGTTAGCCAGATGCACAAGGGGGCGCACGCGTCTGGAGTTCGTTTGCAGAGGCTGGAAGCCCTGGCGCGCCCATTCTCTCTCTCTCCCTCTATCTGTCTTTCTCTCTGTGTCTGTTGCTCTCAAATAAATAAATAAAAAATTTTTTAAAAAATAAAAACTAAAAAAGGGAAAGGCTGGGGATGTAGATCAGTGGTATAGTGCTTGCCTAATATACATAAGGCCCTGGGTTTAATTTAACTCTGGGCACTGCAAAAGAAAAACAAAAAGAGCCAGAGAGCTAGCTTAGCAAGTAATGACCACTTGTCACACAAGCTAGAGGGGTTGAGATCACCTGAGCTTGATCTCCAGGACCCACATAAACAGCTGGGTGTGGCCACACATGCCTGTAACTCCAGTCCTGTGGGGAGCAGATACCCGGGTTGTGAAAACTGTAGCTCTACATCCAGAGAGAGGGTCCATCTTTAGGAATATATACATGAGTGATAAAGGAAGAGCATTTATGGGCCTCTCATGACTAACTCCATGGTAAAGGAAAGCTTTCAAATGTCCTGTCTTTTGGTGAGTTTTCTATTCTCAAAACTGTGCTTAATCATAGAAAAATGTGTTTCCAAAACTTGGCTTTACTTGTAAATGTAAGACTTTGAAAAGCAAACACACCTTCTTGCACAAAGATCTCCTTTGAAACAAAGAGCCATATTTAAAGGAAAACCAATGTATAAAATAAAAAGTACAGGGCTGGAGAGATGGCTTAGTGGTTAAGCGCTTGCCTATGAAGCCTAAGTACCCCGGTTCAAGGCTCGGTTCCCCAGGTCCCACGTTAGCCAGATGCACAAGGGGCCGCACGCATCTGGAGTTCGTTTGCAGTGGCTGGAAGCCCTGGCGTGCCCATTCTATCTGTCTCCCTCTATCTGTCTTTCTCTCTGTGTCTGTCGCTCTCAAATAAATAAATAAATAAATAATTTTTTTAAAAAAAGTTTAAAAATAAAATAAAATAAAAAGTGCAATAAAAGGCTTATGTTTCCCTTACATTGGACATTAGCCAGTTTATTCACCTATATGTGATCATTATATTAGACCAGTGTGGCCCAAGGAAGACTGTTCTAGAGATATTAATAGATATGTTGCCAATAGACATTTCTCTGTCCAATGTTTGGACCAAATTTTCATTAAGCTACTCTGTCTTAGAAAGTCGCTATTTCTCTGGGGTTGGATCCCATGGCAGAGCAGGAAAGAGAAGTCTTAAACTACTGAAACACCAAAGAATCCTTTGTATGGAAGGAGCTGACATTTAAATGTTGATGCGCCTCCCTCTTCTGGTGAGATGGTGGATTGTTCTTCCAGGTTCTTGTCTCACCACCATGAAGAATTCAGTAGACAGTGAAGGAAGAACAAGTAAAAGGGACTGTATTTAAACAGGAATACAATTCTATCAAAAATTAGACTCCCCTCCCTAGGAAAGAGTTTTTTCCTACAATTAAGATTCCTAGAAGGGGCCAGGCGTGATGGCACACGCCTTTAATCCCGGCACTTGGGAGGCAGAGGTAGGAGGATCACCAGGGTCACCATGAGTTTGAAGCCACCCTGAGACTACATAATGAATTCCAGGTCAGCCTTGGCAAGAGCAAAACCCTACCTCAAAAAAAAAAAAAAAAAAGATTCCTGGAAGGATTAAACCTGAGTCTGGGTCTTTGGTTGGTTAACTCAGCCTCCATTTTGACATAGAAAACAGGGGGCATGGTTAGCTCAGCTCCCATTCTTTTTTGTTCATTTTTATTTATTTGAGAGTGACAGAGAGAGAGAGAGAGAGAGAGAGAGAGAGAGAGAGGGAGAAAGAGGCAGAGATAGACAGAGAGAATGGGCGCATCAGGGCTTCCAGCCACTGCAAACAGACTCAAGATGCATGCACCCCCTTGTGCATCTGGCTAACATGGGTCCTGGGAAATCGAGCCTCGAACTAGGGTCTTTGGGCTTCACAGGCAAGCACTTAACTGCTTAGCCATCTATCCAGCCCTCAGCTCCCATTCTTT
Source organism: Jaculus jaculus (assembly GCF_020740685.1). Classification (NCBI taxonomy): domain Eukaryota; kingdom Metazoa; phylum Chordata; class Mammalia; order Rodentia; family Dipodidae; genus Jaculus; species Jaculus jaculus. The sequence continues at coordinate 96,561,200 of NC_059106.1, read as the reverse complement.
TTAAAAAATATTTTATTTATTTATGAAAGAGAGAGAAAGAGAATGGGCACTCGAGGGCTTCCAGTCACTGCAAATGAACTCCAGCACTCAGGAGGATTGCCATGAGTTAGTTCAAGGACACCCTGAAACTACAGAGTGAATTCCAGGTCAGCCTGGACTAGAACAAAACCATACCTTGAAAAAAAAAGTGGATGTAACACTAATCTATGGGTATAAACATAAGTACTTAGAAAACAGTTTGGTGGGCATAGTATTTGCATTTAGCCAGACAGCAGCAGTTGTTTATCGATTGGTAGTGTTCTATTGTTCATGTATTTTCATTAGCAGAAGTTTCAGACTGTTGGAAGAGGTGGAATGGAGCCATGTAAGAATGCTGGAGTCAAATCCATGTGACTCAAGTTGGCTGATCCTTTAGCAAGTTGCTTATCTGCTGGGTCTTGTTAAGTAGGGCATGCTGCAATACTTAGAAAATACTTTTTCAGGGCTGGAGAAGATGGCTTAGCAGTTAAGGTATTTGCTTGCAAAGCCAAAGGACCCTAGTTGGAATCCCCAGGATCCACGTAAGCCAGATGTACAAGGAGGCGCATGCATCTGGAGTTCGTTTGCGGGGGCTGGAAGCCCTGGCATGCCCATTCCCTCTCTCTCTCTCTCTTTCTCTCTATCTCTTTCTCTCTCAAATAAAAAAATAAAAAATATTTTTAAAAAAGAAAATACTTCTGCAGAGTACCTATGACAGTAGGCATCTGGTAAGTATCAGATAACAATAAAAACAAGGTGGTACAATACAAATCTTAGCTAATTTTTCATAGCTTTATTTTTATATCTACTACTGATAGAAGCACTCAAGCCAAGGAACGGCCTGACCATCCTAAAGTTGCTGACTTAGAAGGAAAATGCCAACCCCTGGCCATAATATAAAAATCAAGTAAGAACCATCTGTAAGTGGAAACATTGATGAAGACTTACTCATTCATCTCTCTCCAGCCATATAGGCACATCCCATGTAGTCATGGTTCAAGAAGAAAAGACCTTGTGTGAAAAGGGACAAAAATAATGAATGAAGTCATCAAAGCCTTTCTACATATTCATTTTGACATTATCACCTACATCCTCTGCTTTGTAATATCTTTCTAAGATCCTAAAATTAAGAATCTATTTATGAATCTCTCTACCCTGTTGGCTACATTAGTAGAAAAATTAAATGACATATATATATTAAGAACATTTCTTTTTTTATAAAATTTTTGTTTACTTTTATTTATTTCTTTGAGAGCAACAGACAGACAGACAGACAGAAAGAGGCAGGTATATATAGAGAGAGAATGGGCACGCCAGGGCCTCCAGTCACTGTAAACGAACTCCAGATGCATGCACAACATTGTGCATCTGGCTTACGTGGGTCCTGAGGAATCGAGCCTCTAGCTGGGGTCCTTAGACTTCACAGGCAAGCGCTTAACCACTAAGCCATCTCTACAGCCCAACATATGTTCTTCATTTAAAACTATTTTTATTTATTTATTTTCAAGGAGAGAGAGATATAGACAGGCAGAGATAGAGAATGGGCATGCAGATGCATATGCCACTTTGTGCATCTTGCTTTACCTGGAAACTGGGGAATCAAACACAGGTCATTAGTCTTTGCAGGCAGGTACTTTAACCACTGAGCCATCTCTCCATTCTAAGAAACAGGTGATATTTTAACTAGAATGAAGGTAATAAATTACATTCATTGAAAGGAAAAGGAGAGAGAAGTTGTTACATTGTGGGAAAAAATGATTTGAATATATTATGTAATATGATTGATAAATTTTGCTTTTCTTTTTTTCTTTTTCTTTCCCTTTTCCTTTCTTTCGTCCTTTCTTTTCTTCCTTCTTCCTTTCTCTCTCTCTCTTCTTCTTTCCTTTTTCGTCTCTCTCTCTCTTCCCCCCCCCTTTTTTTTTAAGGTTTTGAGGTAGGGTCTTACTCTAAGCCAAGCTTAAATGGAATTGTCTATGTAGCCTCAGGGTGGCCTTGAACTCACAGTGATCCTCCTGCCTCTGCCTCCCAAGTGCTGGGATTAAAGGCATCACACCCAGCTAAATTTTGCTTTTCAAAACTGGAAGGAAATTAAATAACCTAGGATGATATAAATATAGGTGGTAAGATAAGCCTAATGAAAACAAGACCTTAGATTCTTTTCTAAGTCTTAAAAAATGATTTCATTGGGCTGGAAAGATGGCTTAGCAGCTAAGGTGCTTGCCTGAGAAGCCTAAGGACTCATGTTTAACTCTCCAGGCCTCACATAAGCCAGACACACAAAGTGACACAAGCGCGCAAGGTTACACATGCACACAAGGGGGCACATACGTCTGGAGTTTGACTGCAGAGGCTGGAAGCCCTGGAGCACCAGTTCTCTCTCTCTCTCTCCCTCTCTCTCCCCCCCTCCCTCTCTCTCTCTCTCTCTCTCTCTCTCTCTCTCTCTCTCTCTGTCCATCTCTCTATCTCTTCCTCTCTGTATCAATTAGATAAAGAAAAATATTTTTTTAAACCATAGTATAATTAGCTCCTACATTCCATCCTTATCTCAAAAATTACTGAGATAAGGCTAATTGTTTTTTAACTGCATTCCCAGCCATCTCTACTCCACTGAATTATTCTGGAGAAAATCCCAGACATCATTTTTCATCTATAAGTACTTTAGTATATGTATCCAAAACATAAAGAATTGAAATTCCACAATAACATCAACCCATGAAAAAACTGAACAATTTTTTAAATTTTTGTCAAATAGTTTGCTAGTTGCCATGGGTTCTCCTACAGTCCTGAAGTATTTACAAGTGTTTGGTTAGAATCAGATCCCAAAAGTGAGCCATACATTAAAAGTGACCATGTACCTTACATTTCCTTTAACTTATGGGTTCTCCTTTCCACCTCCCTTTTTATTTCTTAAAATTGCTTTGTCAAAGAAACCGGATCTGGAGTTAGCCGACTGGTTTCCCACCATGTTTAACATATTTTTTCCCCTTGTAGTTTCTGTAATGGGTAGATAGAGATACTTGATGTGAATCAGATCTAATTTGAAAAAATTGTTTGTTTTTTACTTTTAGCAATAGGTGATAGCGTTTGCACCATTGTGAGGTCGGTAATGCCTCATTTTGTGTGTGTGTGATTTTAGTGCCTATTGATCATTGTCTACACAGAGCATTTCATAGAGGCTGCAAAGTGGTGCTTTTCCAGTTCTCATTCTTGTCATGGTGACTAAAATTCCTCTATTAAGTGCTTTCATTCCCATCAACTTTTGGTCTTCATTTTTTGAGATGAGACCTCACTGAATGACTGGTCTCAAGCAATCCTGCTGCCTCAACCTTCCCAAGTGAGGGCAGTACAGATACAGACCACCACATTTGCTTTAGAGCATAATGCCTAAAGAATACGCTCATGACTTCAGAATCGGGAGGCACTTGGTTACAAAACCCAAATAAGCTGTGACTGGTTTGTCTCCAAAATGAAATTAATTATAGTTCTTCCCTCTTTTGGCTAGCATGAAGATTAAATAATGCACACTAGATATACTTAACACAGGGTCTGGCATGGGGTATGGGCCCAACATACATTATTAGTTATAAGCCTAGACCTGGGAACAGAATAATTTGGAAGCAAATATCCATTTTGTGGAATGATTCTCAAAATCCTTCTAAATATTAGTATCTTTCAAAATATCAACTATTAAATATTTGTTTTAAAAACAGTTAATTTCAACAAAATGACTCTTTGGGGAAAAAAAGTAGCAGATTCCACCTTTGTCATGTGAAGGGGAGACAAAATGGCTCCAGGCCTCCTTAAGGAATAAAACCTCAAGACCGCCACACAGCAGGTACGGGCTGCTTTCCATGGAGGGAAAAGTGAGACTTGCCTGTAAGAAACCTTCCGCTCACCAAGGCCATGGCCCAGCCAAGTCTCCTTTGCCTCACAAAGAGAAGCCAGTCTTTCTTGTAACATGTTTTTCGTCCATTACTCACGTACTTACGTGTTGTGTCTTCCTGTCATGAGCTTAAAGAGTTCAGTATGTGGCTGGCAGCGATATTCCAAAGAGCCTTTTCTGCACCAGGATGTCTAGCAAAGATAAACTATCCAATGAAGTAAATCTGAGCCACATAAAAATGCCCCATTAAATCTAAAAAAAGACTCAGACCCAACTCATGTACCCTTTACCTGAATCTTAAATGTTCCCGGAACCAGGGGGACCCGTGTCGCTAAGGCTAAGGAACGCTAAGGCTTCTGGATGTATCCTCGGTCCACAGAGCGAGGCTGGGGAAGTAGCAAGGAGATGCTGTGTCAGCTACTGCAGCCTTAAAACAAACTTGGGATCTCTTTGGATTATTGCATTTTTGTTTAATCAAGTAAAGAGGGTTTTCCCATGGGGAAAAAAAAATGTTCCCAGAGACCCTCAAGCCACAGGCACAGGAGAAGATAGTCTAAGGGGAAAAAAGAAAGATACAGTAGCCATACCCAGCTGCAATTCAAATATTGGACTTCTGGAAATCCGTAAAAAAAGAAAAAAAAAAAACCCTTGGACCATGTAGCCAGGTTATTAGGGACAATTCTACCTCTTCAAAAGGGCTTCTGTGAGCAAGGGAGGGGCTTTTCAGATGAGCTTCATTGGCTTGTGGTAAGCCTGCCTCTGCTTGTCAGCGAAGCTCAGTTTGTAGGATTGTCTAGACTGGAGTCTCACTTCTCAATTCGTTAGCCTGTGGGTTGAAGTATGTCCATGTCTTCTAAAAATGGAGTCACCTGGATTGAACAGCTGACAATTATGATGGCTACTGAGGCAGAGTGTGGCTGCACTGGCTGCTTTCAGAATTTTTTGAGTGTAAATGAGCCACAACAGAGCCCAGCAAGGAGGCAGCACCCTCAGAGCAGCAGCACCTCAGGTAGAGGGGAGGGGCCACTAGTGGTATATGCACAAGTTAGAAGGTCACAGGTGACAGGAAGGAAGGTTCTTGAATAACCTCCCCTTACCAACTCCCACCTAGAAAATCCTCACGCCCCTCTCCTCTGACATACACAGAATTATGTTTACAATGGACAATCTTGGCTAAAGAATTCTGGACTTGTTCCCATCATGGGCTACGGATATCCCTTGTGTTATCAGGCCAGGGGCCTCCAGCCACCTATTACTAGATCCTTAATATTTCCTGAGAACATCAGGCTTGCTTGTTCCAAAGGCTGCAAGCATAATATAAAATAAAATAAAAAAAAAAACAGTATTGTAAATTTCTCATCTCAGACCTGAGCTCTGGGCTTTTGTTTCACATTTTCATAAATTTCTAGAAATTTAGCTAGATTGGCTCAGTCACAGCATTGTTAATTTCACCTAATGTTAAAGGTAGTTGCTTTGAAAACAGATTTCAGAAAATCAGGAAATGACTGATGAATTAATTGGAAATTATTATTTAAATTAATGGAGCTTTCAGAACTGCCTTTGTGAGCTCTGTGACAAACTCCTTTTGTTCATATGTCAAGAGTTGCCCCAGAACATGACCCAAATTCCCTTAGATGCTTATCTTTGTAAGGAACAGGAAGTTTGAAAGGTACTTGGCTTCTGAAGCATTTTATTGCCTTTCAAGATGGAGAATGTTTTATCTATCAAAAAAAATTATTAAAAAGAAAACACTCCATTTGCCTCTTTCATTCCCATTTCCCCAACAGAAACACACCAAAAGAGCAAATCAGTTGGGTGTATTCTAAGGGGGGAGGGTATGCTGTGAGACAGAAGTCACATGCAAAAAGAAGTAGGAAGAGTGGCTTTCACAGGGAAGGACAGCGATCTGCCCATGAGTGACACTTTGTGAAGCGCTCACATTAGGTCTACATGACCACCTGTTACCTGTTTGTTTTCTTAATGGCAAACTTTATATAGGCAAGACTAAGTCTTTTCCTAGTTCAATTCCATGTCCCTTGACACTACCACTTAACAGAAACCAAAGATATATGTTAAATACACACTAGTGAGGTCTCAAAGAGTGATTTAAAAAACATAACTAAAGCTTACATTAAAAAAATTGAGGGCTGGAGAGATGACTTAGTGGTTAAGCGCTTGCCTATGAAGCGCTTAAGGACCCAGGTTCGAGGCTTGATTCTCCAGGACCCACATTAGCCAGATGCACAAGGGGGCGCATGCGTCTGGAGTTCAGTTGCAGTGGCTGGAAGCCCTGGCGCGCCCATTCTCACTCACTGTCTCTCTCTAGCTGCCTCTTTCTCTCTCTGTCACTCTCAAATAAATAAATAAAAATGAACCAAAAAAAATTTTTTTTAAAAAATTGAGGCTAGCCGGGCATGGTGGCGCACACCTTTAATCCCAGCACTGGGGAGGCAGAGGTAGGAGGATTGCTGTGAGTTCAAGGCCACCATGAGACTACATAGTGAGTTCTAGGTCAGCCTGGACTAGAGTGAAACCCTACCTTGAAAAAACAAAATAAATTAATTAATTAATTAATTTTAAAAAATAAGTTAAGCATAGTACTTTGGTAACTTTATTTATTTTATTTATTTATTTATTTAATTTTTTTTGGTTTCTTTTTTTTTTCTTTCCAGGAAGTCTTTCCCCACTCCTATATACTGGACAGCCTCCTATTTATTTATTTATTTATTTGAGAGTGACAGAGGGAGAAAGAGGCAGAGAGAGAGACAGAGAGAATGGGGGTGCCAGGGCCTCCAGCCACTGCAAATGAACTCCAGACGCGTGCGCCCCCTTGTGCATCTGGCTAATGTGGGTCCTGGGGAGTCAAGCCTTGAACTGGGGTCCTTAGGCTTCACAGGCAAGTGCTTAACCACCAAGCCATCTCTCCAGCCCTTTTTTTGGTTGCTTGAGGTAGGGTCTCACTCTAGCTCAGACTGACCTGGAATTCACTCTGTAGTCTCAGGGTGGCCTTGAACTCACAGCAATCCTCCTACCTCTGCCTCCTGAGTGCTGGGATTACAGATGTGTACCACCATGCCCGGCTCTTGGTAACTTTATTTGTTAAATCATTTTAGACTTATTTGCCTGCAAAGCCACAGGACCTAGGTTATGTCCCTCATGACCCATGTAAGCCAGATGCACAAGGTGGTGAATGTGTCTGGAGTTTGTTTGCAGTGATTGGAGGCCTGGAGAGCCCATTCTCTCTATCTGCGCCTCTCTTTCTCTCTCTCTCTCTCTCTCTCTCTCTCTCTTTACTTCTTTCAAATAAATAAATAAAAATAAAATATAAAAAAGGATTATATCAGGAATTCCTAGATGTCCTTCACCCAAATTCCTCAAATGCTATCATTTGCCACAATTGCTTTTACAAACAAGCACCTTTAACCACTGAGCCATCTCTCCAGCTGAACTCTTGCTCTTACATGTGGAAGTTAGTTTCAGACAAGATGTCCTTCCCCCCCACCAAACACTTCAGTATATAATTTTTAAGAAAAAGGAAAGTCTATTAAGTAACTACCACACAATTGTCCAAATTGGGAGATTAATAGTAAAATTATATCACCTAACCCATAGACATTATTCAACATTTGCTAGTTATCTTAATTACATCATATGGTACAACAGAAAAACATGAATTTTAGGACCCAAACCAAAATCACACATTGTATTTAGTTTTTGATATCTCTTTAATTTCATTCAGTCTGGAATAGTTTCTCAATCTTATTCCTTCTTGATCTTGATGCTTTAAGGAGTGTTGGTCAATTATTTTGTAGTGTCCTTAAATGCAAGTTCTTCTGGTGTTTTCTCATCATTAAATCTAAATTTTGAGTCTTCAGCCGAGTTGCCAGAGAAGTGATTCTGTGCACCTACCTGGTGGTACTTATCCGACTCTTCCAGTACTGGAGATGCTAATCTCCATCGCTGGCATAAGCTGGCATCTCTGCTGTATGAGTACCACCTTTCCCTTTGTGATTAATAACTATCTTGTCAGCTGATACATTGAAACCAAATATATTAGTTATTTTACTCATTGTTGGGACAAAGTACCTGACCAGAAGCAACTTAAGGAAGTAAAGGGCTTATTTTGGCTTATTGTTCTAGAGGTACAGTCCATCATGGAGAGGAAAGCATGGTGGCAGGAATTTGAGAGAGCTGGTCACCTTCACTCCACAGTGAGGAAGCAGAGAATGATGAATGCTGCTACTCAGCTCACCTTCTCCTTTGTGCCCAGTCAAGAACATCCAGACTGTGGAATGGTGCCACCCACACAAGGTCAGACTGGACCAATGCAAAATCAATAACCAGTAGGCAGACACCAAACACCTGAGTTCTAGGTCTGACATCTATAACCAGAGAGGAAGTATCTGGGTTTTCAATTCTGCCCCTCCAACTAGACTGCTTTGAACCTAGGTAAAATTTCATCCCAAGCTAGCAGATTTCCATAGCAGCTGTTCCAAAGTCCTGATATATCCAAAGCATCTTCTGGTCTACATGCAAACCACAGTTCATCTTCACAGCTCCATAAAATGGTTTTACTGAGTCCTTACTCAGGGATTCCAACCCTGCTTCATGTTGCTGTATCTCAGTAGCTCCTGGAACCATATGTACTTCCTGGCCCTCTTCCCTGTATTTTTCATGCTTCCAAAATCTATACCAGGTGGACAGCATAGCCAAATTTGTAAATCCTGGGAGGAATAAAGTTTGATATTGAATAATATGATACTTTTCACCAGTCTTCCTTCAAGCCACTTGTGATGGTTTGATTCAGGTGTCCCCCATAAACTTAGGTATCTGAATGCTAGGTTCCCAGCTTATGGAGATTTGGGAATTGGTGCCTCCTGGAGGCAGTGTATTGTTGGGAGTGGGATTATAGGTGTTATAGCTAGCTTTCTCTTGCCAGTGTTTGGCACGCTCTCCTGTTGCTGTTGTCCAGGAGGTGATGTCCACCCTCTGCTCATGCAATGATTTTCCCCTGCCATCATGGAGCTTCCCCTTGAGTCTGTAAGCCAAAATAAACCTTTTTTTCCCCCATAAGCTGCTCTTGGTCATGTGTTTTCTGCCAGCAGTGCAAACCTGACTGCAACAGTAAAGATGGTATCAAGACATGGGATCATTGCTGCTAGCAACCTGACTGTGTGGCTTTTGGTCTTTTGGAGCTGATTTTAAAGAGGAATGTGGAAGGAGTTGAATCCTTGGCCTAAGAGATGCCTTTCAGTGCTGTAAGTACAGCTTGATGGACTATTCTGTTCAGAGTTGAAAGACCTGAATGCAGTAAGAACTAAGGACTGTGAGTTTTGGCTTATGAGGATGAGAAAAAGCTTTGCTTGGACTGGGCTAGAAACAGTTTGTGTGAGAGGCTTGCTGTTATGCCTGTGTCCTGAGAACTTGTGAGGGTTGCAATTTATAGAAATGGACTGGTGTGAACAGAGGGATATGGCACAGAAAAAATGAAATCTTTGAGCCTAAACTGCTGCTCATTCAGCTGCAATTGTTTGAGAGATTACAACCACTGAGACTGGGCCAGCTAACCTGCATTGGGACAACAGGAAGAATGCAGACTCTTTTGGAAGTTGCTGTAATGCTGAAAGAGTGTCTCAATCTTCGCTTTATTCCCACCTCAATTAACAAGTTGGCACCCCACCTGGTATTATGGAGCATAACAAATGCAGGAAAGAGAGAGTTATTGAAATTGCAACATGGTTTTGCATTTTGGAAATGGCCATGGGCAGTGTGAAAGCAGGCTTGTTGGGTTACCTGCGTGGAGACCCAATGGAGCCATGAGGATGAACTATGGGTTGCAGTGGAGACCCAGTAGAGATTCCAGGACTATGAGATGGCTGCCAGGGGAGGTGCTGGCACCAAACAAAGTTTTGGAGGACTGTGAGTAACCTAACTGGAGGGGGTAGAATTGGAACTCTAGAGACTTGTTGCTGGTTAGAATTATCAGACTCGGAGAGTTGACACTGGTTAATTATTGGACTTGGAGCTACAGAGTTTGATGTTTGCCCTGTTTAAATCTTGTATTGGCTGAATATTTCTTTGCTATGCCTGGCTGGGGGCGGGGGGGAGGGGGTTAGCAATGAAGCTCAGTTAAAAGACCTTGGACTATGGGGATGTTTGAACAACACTGGGGTTGATAAAAACTATGGGGACTTTGGGGGACTGGAGGGATTGCTTAATGGTTAAGGTGTTTTCCTGAAAAGCCAAAGGACCCAGGTTTGATTCCCTAGAACCCATGTAAGCCAGGTGCACAAGGTGGTGCATGCATCTGGAGTTCGTTTGTAGTGGCTGGAGGCCCTGGCATGCCCATTCTCTCTCTCTCTAATAAATAAAAATTTTTAAAAATATTAAAAATAAGCTATGGGGACTTTTAAAGTTGGATAAATGCATTTTAAATATATTTATTTATATTTATTAGAGAGAGAGAGAAAGAGACAGAGACAGAGGCAGAAACAGTGAGAATGGGTGCACCAGGGCCTCTAGCCACTGCAAATGAACTCCAGACACATGCAACACCATGTGCATCTGGCTTACCTGGGGCCTGGCGAATTAAACCTGGGTCTTTAGGCTTTGCAGGCATGGACCTTAACCACTAAGCCAACTTTCTAGCCCTGCATTACACTTTAAATCATGTATGGTTATCAGTTTATGGGAGCCAGGGGTGAACGTGGTGGTTTGATTCAGGGGTCCTCCATAAACTTAGGTGTTCTGAATGGTAGGTCCCCAGCTGATAGCAATTTGGGAATTAAATCATTGTGGAGGCAGTGTATTGTTGGGGGAGGGCTTACGGGTATTATAGCCAGTCCTCTTGCCAGTGTTTCACACTCTTCTGTTGCTCTTGTCCATCTGATATTGGCCAGAAGGTAATGTCCACCCTCTCCTCATGTCATCATTTCCCCTGCCATCATGGAGCTTAATCTGTAAGCCAAAGTAAACCTTTTTTTTCTACAAGCTGCTCTTGGCCAGATGTTTTCTGCCAGTAATGGGAACCTGAGTGCCACACCACTTGTGGTGGTTTGAATGTGAATGTATGTCCTCCATAGCCTCAGGTATTTAAGCTTCCTGCTTAAATACCAGCTCCAGCAGCGAGCGTGAGGGGGTATGTTACTGGAAGTAGATCTGCTTTTTAGCCCAAATGTGTGGAGAAAGCAGGTCTGAGCTCAGGCGGGTTTTGTGTTTGCTTCTTTTGGCATTTGCTTATGGAAGTTTTTCTTTGTGCTTGGAAGTATGGAAGTAAACAACTTCTTCCAACATTGATGGAATTTACCCTGGATCTACAGGATTGATTTAAATCCTTTCCAAAATCCAAAAACTGTCTGAAAGTTCATTCCAGAAACATGGAGCTGACTGCAACATCACCACCTTTCTAAAGAATTTACTTTCTTAGTAGTTTTAGCCTTTTCTGTCTCATACTCAAAGCATCATTACAATTTTTCCAGTGCAAACAGTTGGCTTACCTTTAGTAGTGGTGATCTTCTTAACAACTGCAGCTTCAGTATCCTAAAACCAGTCTCTATGCCTACAACTTCAAACTTGCTTGACTTTTTTTTGTGATAAACTATGCATCTTTCATATCTTCCTGTTCTATACTTTCTGCCATGCATACTAGTCCACTACTTTCAAATTCAACTTTGCTCAAATTCTAAGGGCAGTCTTTCCACCAGTATCCCAGTTCCAACAAGGTTCTTTGCTTTCCCTTGGAAACTTCATAAGCCAAGCCTACACAGTCCACAATTCTCTGCATTTAACATTTCCAAACTCTCACCAGATTTGCCCATCCAGCTCTGCTTACAACACTGCTAGGCTTCCCCAGTCAAAGAATCAAATCCTTCCACATTCCTCCACAAATACATTCCAAAAGACCCAAACCCATATGGTCAGATTCACCACAGTAATGGCCCTGCTTCTTGGTACTAATTTTCTGTTACAGCTACCTTCTCATTGCTGGGACAAATGCCTGACCAGAAGCAGCTTATGGGAGGAAAGGGTTTATTTCAGGCTTACGAATTCCAGGGGAAGCTTCATCATAGTGGAAGAAGCTGGCTCACTCTATTATACATCCATAGCAGAAGTCTCTCTACTTCCAGCACCAGAAAGAATGAACAGCCAGAGCTCAAACTGCCCTCAACACACTTAGTAGTGCTGGACTCATGTCAGACCCCAGTGACATACCTATTCCCAGAATGGCTCTGCCTTCTGGAGACTTAAGTAACATGCTCAATCTTAATCAAAAATACCTCAGGCTATGGAGAAGCACATTTACATTCAAGCCACCACAGCCTCTGAGTTTATATAACCTGTAACTATCATTTTCTTTTTCTTTTTTATTAATTGAGAACTTTACTGTATGAACATATTGCATATTGGTCATTTTCCCATGGGGTACACTCTTATGTTTCCTCTTCCTGCTTCCATTCCACTGATGGCCTTTCTTAGTGGGGTTATTTGTATTCACTGTGGGGTCAGCAATGCACCAGTCTCTGGGGGTGGGGGGACAATGCCACAGGATACTTCTTCCCACCCTGGGGCTCTTACATTCTGTTTGCCTCCTCTCCTGCAATGTTCTTTGAGCCATGGGGGCCATGTTATAAGTCTCCTTGAGTGTTGAGCTCTCAGCAGCCTCTGATTTTCTGATGAGTTTTGAGTCTCCTCAGCAGCACCTACAGCCATCTCCCTGAAGGAGACTCTCAGGCCAACAGTGAGAGCAGTGCTCATATTTAATCCTCCACTTCCTTTGTAATGTCTCCTGAGCATGGTGGATGTGATGGAGATGACTTGTCCCCTGCTCGGAAGTTGGTTTTCTTTTCTTGTCCTGCTCCATCTTAGATCTTCCCAGTGTATTTGCTGCAATCTGTAAAAAGTAGATTTTCTAATGAGAACAGCATGGATCAAAGGGAATAAATATAGACATTAAGTCTTCTTTTGTTTGTTTTTGGTGCTGTTGCTTTTTAAAATTTTTGTTTAATTGAAAGAGAGAGAGGTAGGGAGAGAATGGACATGCCAGGGCCTTCAGCCACTATAAACAAACTCCAGATGCATGTACCACCTTGTGCAGCTGGCTTACATGGGTCCTGGGGAACCAAGCTTAGGTCCTTTGGCTTTGCAGGCAATGTCTTAACCCATCTCCCCAGCCCTTGTTTTTAAAGTAGAGTGTCACTTCTTGGCAAGAAGACTTTTGGTGGGCATACCCTTTCCTTTTGACCAAAGAATAATGGGAGCTTCTCTCCAGGGTCCATACTTTCCAAATCATAGGCTTCTAACTTGGTTTCCAGTACAAGGTATGAATTTCTTCCCATTGAGCTGACCGCATATCCAATCAGAGTCAGTTGATTACCCCCATGGCCTGTGTGTCACACTACCCAGATGTGTACAGCTTGCTGAGGTGATTGATTTTGTAGCTTGCAGGATTCCCTGCTTGTTCAGGCTTTTGGTAACCATTGTCCCCAAGCAGCTTGTATGGTACTTTCCAGCACTGTGAGGGCGAGCCAGCAGGGAGCTGGTGGTTTCTGTTCCAGATCTGGATGTCCTGCAACCACAGCCTGTGGTATCTTCAGAAACAGGGTCTTACCATTTAGATTTCTTGGAGAACCAAATGCTTTAGCAATGGCCTGAATTGTTTTGAGTCTCGGGGGCCTTCTTAACCAACAGCTCACTGTGGTGACTGACCCAGTTCTGGCACCAGGACTTACCGGCAAGAGCCTTTAGGTTTTAGAGTACAGCCTTCTCTACCTCATACAGGGTACTTCTACACAAAGTATCCTTTCTCTTATTAAGGGTTATATATTTTTGTTATTGTTATTGTTATTTTTTGAGGTAGGGTCTCACTCTATCCAAGGCTGACTGGGAATTCTCAATGTAATCTCAGGCTGCCTCAAATTAACAGTGAAGAGTTTGGCATGGTGGCTCACACCTTTAATCCCAGCACTTGGGAGGCAGAGGTAGGAAGATAGCCATGAGTTTGAGGTCACCCTGAGACTAATAGTGAATTCCAGGTCAGCCTGGGCTAGAGAGAGACACTACCTCAAAACCAAAACAAAAAAAAATCACAGCAATTCTCTTACCTGAGCTGGTTTCTCAAATGCTGAAATTAAAGGCATGCAATATATATATTGAGTTTTTAAGGTAAGGTCTTGCTCAAGCCCAGGCTGACCTGGATTCACTAAGTAGTCTCATGGTGGCTTCAAACTTGTGGCAATCCTCCTACGTTTGCCTATTGAGTGCTGGGGTTAAAGGTGTGCACCTGCATGCCTGGCTCTGCATTATATCATTTAATTAGCCAAACAAGAGGAAGATTTCTATGATACTCATTCATGCTATCATTATTTTGTTTCTTTTCCTTCCCCCAACGCCCCCAGACCGTTCTACTCCCTGTATTTATTTATTTATTTACTGACAACTTCCATAGTTGTAAATAATATCCCATGGTAATTCCCTCCCTGACCCCACTTCCCCTTTGTTTGTTTTTGTTTTGTTTTTTGGTTTTTTGAGGTAGGATCTCACTCTAGCCCAGGCTGACCTGGAATTCACTAAGGAGTCTCAGGGTGGCATCGAACTCACGGCAATCCTCCTACCTCTGCCTCCTGAGTGCTGGGATTAAAGGCATGCACCACCACACCCAGCTTCCACTTCCCCTTTGAAACTCCACTCTTCACCATATCTCCTCCCTCTCTCAATCAGACTCTCTTTTATTTTGATGTCATGATCTTTTCTTTTTATTATGATGGTCTTGTGTAGGTAGTGTCAGGCACTGTGAGGTCATGGATATCCAGGCTATTTTGTGCCTGGAGGAGCACATTGTAAGGAGTTCTACCCTTCCTTTGGCTCTTACATTCTTTCTGCCACCTCTTCCACAATGGACCCTGAGCCATGGAAGGTGTGATTGAGATATTTCAGGGCTGAGCACTCCTCTGTCACTTCTCAGTACTATGGTGCCTTCTGAGTCATCCCAAGGTCACTGCCATCTGAAAAGAGAAGCTTCTGTAACCAAAAGTGAGAGTAGCATTAATATATCAGTATGAACATTAAGATAAGTACTTACTGGGCAATTTGGTGAGCATAGTATATACTTTTAGTCAGACACCAGCAGATGTTACACCCCTAGGGCTCATGACTACCACTGTTGTAGGTTTTCAGTATCAGGGATGTATTTCCTCCCATGGAGCAGGCCTCCAGTTAAAGTAGAAAGTGGTTGGTTTCCTCCATAACAGACATGCCACTATTGCACTAGTTGGCTCATTTGGTCAAATATAAGGCTTGCAGTGTCCACTGTTGTGTATCTTCACTGGTGATTTCTCTCCAATTGAACTGCATGCAGTGTGGCTTTTTCCAGCTTTCTGTCAGCTGGTCTACATGAAGGGGGTTTTCAGCTCAGCTCCAGCAGTGTTTATCAGTGACCTTGCAGCCCAAGTATATGGAGCCTTCAGCAATAGGGTCTTACCATCTATTCCTGGTGGGAAACCAAGGGACTCGGCAATGGCCTGTAATGTTTTAGAGCCATCAGGGACCTCCCTGGCCAACAACTCACTGTAAGGTAACTCATCCCTGGCACTGAAAATTTTCTAGCAACAATCTATGGCTTCTGAGTGTTCCATTGTCCAAAAAAGTAGGTTTCCATATGAATTATTTATATCCTCTTAGATTTTGATTACCCCTCCCTCCATCTTTCCTTACTCAATCTCTTCCCCTGACATCACCTAGGCCTTTTCACCTGCATTAATTTGTATTTCTTCTTACATATATACAATACCATCCTATTAGGTCCTCCTCCTTCCCTTTCTATTCCCTTTATATCTCCTTTCTAGTGTACTGGCCAATGCTACTGAGTTTTCTTCCTACTTACACAGAAGTTGTCATTTGTAGTTAGGATCCACATATGAGAGAAAACATGCAATGTTTGGCTTTCTGGGCCTGGGTTACCTCACTTAGTATAATCCTTTCCAGATCCATCCATTTTCCTACAAATTTCATAACTTCATTTTTCTTTACTGCTTAGTAGAACTCCATTGTATAAATGTGCCACATTTTCATTGTCCACTCATCAGCTGAGGGATATCTAGGCTGGTTCCATTTCCTAGCTATTGTGAATAGAGTGGCAGTAAACATGGTTGAGCAAGTATCTTAAGGTAGTGAGACAAGCCCTTAGGATATATGCCTAGGAGTGCTATAGCTGGGTCATATGGTAGATCTATTTTTAGCTGTCTTAGGAACCTCCACACTGATTTCCACAATGGCTGGATCAGATTGCATTCCTACCAACAATGTAGAAGGGTTCCTCTTTTTCCACATGCTTACCAGCATTTATGTTCATTTGTTTCCATGACGGTACCTAATCTGACAGGAGTGTTATGGAATCTCAACATAATTTTAATCTGAATTTTCCTGATGACTGGGGATATAGAACATTTTTTAGATGCTTATATGCCATCTATGCTTCTTCTTTTGAGAACTCTTTATTTAGTTCAGTAGCCCATTAAAAATTTTTTGCTTATTTATTTATTTAAGAGCAACAGACACAGGGTGTGGTGGTTTGATGCAGGTGTCCCCCATAAATTTAGGTGTTCTGAATGCTAGGTTCCCAGCTGATGGAGATTTGGGAATTAATGCCTCCTAGAGGGAGTGTATTGTTGGGGGCGGGCTTATGGGCTTTATAGCCAGTTTCCCCAAGCCAGTGTTTGGCACACCCTCCTGTTGCTGTAGTCCACCTTATGTTGGCCAGGGAGTGATGTCCACCCTCTGCTCATGCCATCGTTTTCCCCTGCCATCATGAAGCTTCCCCTCGAGCCTGTAAGCCAAAATAAATCTCTTTTTCCCAGAAGTAGCTCTTGGTTGAGTGATTTCTAACAGCAATGCAAACCGGACTGAAACAGTAAAGTGGTACCGAGGAGTGGGATTGTTGCTAGACACCTGACTGTGTGGCTTCGGCCTTTTGGAGCTGATTTTCAAGAGGAATGTGGAAGGATTTGAAACCTTGGCCTAAGAGATGTCTTGCAGTGCTGTAAGTACAGCTTAATGGACTATTCTGGTCTGAACTCCAAGACCTGAATGCAGTAAGAACTATGGACTGTGAGGTTTGGCTTATGAGGGTGAGAAAGAGCTTTTGCCTGGACTGGGCTAGCAGTTTGTGTGAGAAGCTTGCTCTTGTGCCCATGTCCTGAGAAGTTGTGCAGGGTTGTTTTGCGTAGAAATGAACTTGTGTGTGCAGAGGAATATGGCACAGAAAGAAAAATCTTTGGGTGAACTATTGCCCGTTCAGCTGCAACTGAGAGATTACAACCTTTGAGACTAGGCTAGCTGACCTGCGCTGGGGCAACAAGAAGAATGTAGACTCTTTTGAAAGGGCCTGAGTGCTCAAGGAGTGTCCTGTTCTTCAAAGTCTGCTTTATTCCCCCCTGGATTAACAAATTGGCACCCTACCTGGTATCGTGGAGTATAAGAAATGCTGGAAAGAGGGTCATTGAGTTTGCAACACGGTCTTGTGTTTTGGAAATGGCCATGGGCAGTGTGAAGCAGGCTTGCTGGTTGCCTGCATAGAGACCCCATGGGGCCATGAGGATGAACCGTGGCTTGCAGTGGAGACCCAGTGGAGATGCCGGGACCATGAGATGGCTGCCAAGGAGCTGCCGGCCCCGATGAAGTTTTCCAGGACTGTGAGTAGCCTAGCTGGAGGGGCGGAATTGGAATGCCAGAGACTTGTTGCTGGTTAGAATTATCAGACTTGAAGATTTGTCACTGGCTAGAGGTGCTGGACTTGAAGCTACAGAGTTTGATGTTTGCCCTGGTTGTTTTAAATCTGGTATTAGTTGAATGTTTCTTTGCTATGCCCAATGCCATCTATTGCAGTATGAATATTTATTCTGTGCCTTTATGGGTTTTTTGAGGTTATTTTTTTGGTATTATGGCTCAGTTAAAAGATCTTAAACTATGGGGATGTATGAACATCATTGGGATTGATTAAAAACTATGGGGACTTTTAAAGTCAGACTGAATGCATTGTATTTTACATCATGTATGGATATCAGTTTATGGGGGCCAGGGGCAGAATGTGGTGTTTTGATTCAGGTGTCCCCCATAAACTTAGGTGTTCTGAATGCTAGGTTCCCAGCTGATGGAGATTTGGGAATTAATGCCTCCTGGAGGGAGTGTATTGTTGGGGGCGGGCTTATGGGCTTTATAGCCTGTTTCCCCAAGCCAGTGTTTGGCACACCCTCCTGTTGCTGTTGTCCACCTTATGTTGGCCAGGGGGTGATGTCCACCCGTCTGCTCATGCCATCGTTTTCCCCTGCCATCATGAAGCTTCCCCTCGAGCCTGTAAGCCAAAATAAATCTCTTTTTCCCAGAAGCAGCTCTTGGTTGGGTGATTTCTAAAGGCAATGCAAACCGGACTGCAACACAGGGAGAAAGGCAGATACAGAAAGAGAAAATGGGCATGCCAGGGCCTCCAGCTGCTGCAAATGAACTCCAGATATATGCACCCCCTTGTGCATCTGGCTGAAGTGGGTCCTGGGGAATCAAGTCTCAAACCTGGGTCCTTAGGCTTCACAGGTAAGCGCTTAACTGCTAAGCCATCTCTCCAGCCCATTTTTTAATTGGGTTGTTTGATTTCTTATTATTCAATTTTTTGAGTTCTTTGCATATCCTAGATATTAATCCTCTATTAGATGTATAGCTGGCAAAGATTTTCTCCCATTCTGTAGGTTTCCTCTTTGCTCTACTTACAGTGTCTTTTGCTGTACAAAAGGTTTGTAATTTCATTAGGTCCCAGTGGTTAATCTGTGGTTTTATTGCCTGAGCAAATGGGGTTATATTCAGAAAGTCTTGGCCAAGACCAATATGTTGAAAGGCTTCCCCTACTTTTTCCTCTAGCAGTTTCAGAGTTTCAGTTATGATATTAAGGTCTTTGATCCATTTGGACTTAATTTTTGTACACGGAAAGAGATAAGGATCTATTTTCATCCTTCTACAGATACATATCCAGTTTTCCCAGCACCATTTGCTGAAGAGGCTGTCTTTTCTCCAATGAGTATTTTTGGCATTTTTGTCGAAGATCAGGTGACTATGGCTACCCAGACTTATATCTGGGTCCTCTATTGTGTTCCATTGATCTACATGTCTGCTTTTGTGCCAGTACTATGCTGTTTTTGTTACTAAGGCTCTGTAGTATAGGTTAAAGACAGGTATGGTGATACCACCAGCCTTATTTTTGTTGCTCAAAATTGTTTTAGATATTCAAGGTTTTTTTACTTCCAAATAAATTTTTGGATTGTTTTTCCTATTTGCATGAAGAATGCCTTTGTTTTTCCTATTTGCATGAAGAATGAAGAATTTTAATGGGGATTGCATTAAATGTATAGATTGCTTTGGGTAAGATTGCCATTTTCACAATATTGATTCTTCCGACCCAAGAACAAGGGATGTCTTTCCATTTCCTAGTGTCTTCTGCAATTTATTGCTTGAGTATTTTAAATTTTTCCTTGTTGAGATCCTTTACTTCCTTGGTTGGGTTTATTCCAAGGCACTTTATTTTTTTTTATGCAATTGTGAATGGGCTACCCCCTGTATTCTATCCCTCTACTTGCCTGTCTAGTATTCCCTCCTCTCTCATCCCTCCCTGCTTCCCCTCTCTCCAAGGCTTATTCCAGCTTCCTTGCCAATACTTCTTCTGCCTAATATAATTTATAAATAAATCAGACTGTTTCAAATTAGAAACCACATATGAAAGAGAACATGTGGCATTTGTCTTTCTGAGCCTGAATAACCTTACTACTTAGTTTGAATTTTTCCAAGTCTACCCATTTTCCTGAAATTTCTTTCCTTCTTTCTTCTTTCTTTCTCTCTCTTTCTCTTTCTTTATTTCTTTCTTTCTTTCTTTCCCTTTTGACCACTAATAAGAATTCCATTGTGCATCTTGTGCACATCTTCATTACCCATTCATCATTTGATGGGCATCTGGGCTGATTCTAGTTCCTAGCTATGGTAGTTTGAGTGGATGGTCCCCAGTATATTCAAGATTTTATTAAAGTTTATAATTTAGGTCTGTAGCCACCTGGCTGGAGGAGGTCTCCCTGGGCAGATCTTAGTGTCCAGCCTAAGGTCTGGGGGTGGATTTGGAATTCCAGTCTAAATATGTGCAAAGTGCTAGAGTTCAGCCTGAAGTTCTTATAGTGTGCTTGCTTGCTTTTTGGTGGTAGCTTGTGGCTTTTTGTCTCTGTTTGGACCTGTGAAAGTGGGCCAGCTTCTTCTACCTTTATTGAATTTCCCCTCTATCATAAATAAATCCATTCCTCCATAACTGTGCCTGGTCTGAAAGTCCATCTCAGCAATGTGAGGTTGTGTGACACACTAGCTACTGTGAATAAGGCAGCAACAAATTTGGTTGAGCAAGTATCACTGTAAAGATTAGAGTCTTTAGGATTATATGCTCATGAGTGGTATAGCTAGATCAAATAGTAGATCAATTTATAGGTGTTTGAGACACTCCATACTGATTCCCATAGTGGCTATACAAGTTTGCATTCCTCTTTCCTCATATCACCACCAGAATTTGTTGTCATTTGATTTTTGTTCATAGCCATTTTGACTTAAGTGAGATGTAATCTCAAATAGTTTTTTAATTTCCACTTCATTTCTCTGATGCCTAAAGATGCTGAACACGTTTTTAGGTGTTCATTGGTCATTTGTATTTCTTCCTTTGAGAACTCTCTGTTCAGTTCCCTGCTCCATTTTTTTTTAAGTGGACTGATTGATTTTTTTATTGTTTAGTGTGTTTTGAGTTCTTTATATATTCTACATATTAAACCTCTGTCAGATTTTCTCCCATTCTGTAGATTTTGTATCAACTCTATTGATGGTTTGTTTAGCTATACAATAGCTTTTCAGTTTCATGAGCTCCCAGTGATTGAGTGTTTATCTAATTGACTGGGCTACTGGGGATCTTATTCAGAAATATTTTGCATATGCCTATATCTTGGAGTATTCTCCCAACTTTTTCTTCTAGAAGTTTTAGAGCTTTAGGCCTTAAATTGAGGTCCTTGATCAATTTGGAGTTGGTTTTTGTGCAGGTTAAGAGAAGAGGGTCTAGATTCATTTTTCCACATGTGATTATCCAACTTCTCCAGCACCATTTGTTAAAATGATTCTCCAGTGTGCATTTTTGGTCTTTGTCAAAGATCAGGTGGCTATAGTTATTAGAACTTAGACCTAGATCATCATCTCCTCCTCCTCCTCCTCCTCCTTTTCCTCTTCCTTCTTTTTCTTCTTCTTCTTCTTTTTTGAGGTAGGGTCTCACTCTAGCTCAGGCTGACCTGGAATTCACTATGTAGTCTCAGGGTGGCCTCAAACTCATCGCAATCCTCCTACCACAATCCTCCCAAGTGCTGGGATTAAAGGTCTGCACCATCACACCTGGCTTAGACCTAGATCTTCTATGATAAAGTGTCTATTTTTGTGCCAGCACCATGCTGTTTTCATTATGGCCTTGAAATTAGATATGGTGATACCTCCAATAATATTCTTTTTGCTAAGGATATTTTTAGCTATCTGAGGCCTTTTGTGCTTCCATATAAATTTTAAGAGCATTTGCTTTTATTTTTGTGAAAAATTGTGTTGAAATTTGGTTTAGAATTGCATTGAATCTGTATATTGCCTTTGGTAGGATGGCCATTTTCACAATATTACTTCTTGTGATACATGAGCATGGGAGGTCTTGCCATCTTCTCGTATCTCCTCAATGTTTGTCTTCAGTGTTTTAAAGTTTTCATTGTAGAGGTATTTTGCTGTCTTGGTTAGGGATATTCCCAGATCTTTAATTTTACTTTTTTATGGCTATTGTAAATGGGTCTGCTTCCCTGATTTCTTTTTCCATATCATTAATATATATATTCATTATCATTGCTTTATATGTAGGATACTGTTTTTGTATGTTAATTTTATAACCTGCCACTTTGCTTAAAGAATTTATCGGCTCTGCAGTCCTCTACCCCTGTGTGGTGTACAACTGTGGGCCCCAGTGCACTTGGAATAAAAATCCTCTTGCTGTTTGCATCAAGACCGTTTCTTGTGAGTGATTTGGGGTGTCACCATACCTGAGTAGAGCGTGGGGTCCTCACCTCGAGGGTCTTACACTTGGGGACTCGCCCGGGATCTGAGACTACCCCTCATGCCCGAGAACCGACTTGGAGGTAAAGGGATCCCCTCTGGAGTGAGTGTGTACCGGCCGGTGTCTCTGTTCTGAGTTTCTGTTTTCTGAAATGCGCACTTTCGGTTTGCAGCCATCCTCTTGGGCCATAAGGACCGGAGGACTGTGATTGGCAGATGTGCTAGGAGGATCACAGGCTGCCGCTCTGGGGGACTCCCCGGGAGGTGAGGAGAGCCAGGGACACCTGGTGATCTCCTACTGTCAGTCAGAGGACCGAGTTCTGTTGTTGAAGCAGAGGCTTCCCCCTCCGTGGCCGTCTGATTCTTTTGCCTGCTTGTGGAGGACGTGGACGGGCCGCTGGTGTCTGGATCTGTTAGTCTCAGTTGTGTGCGTCTTTGTCCTTTGTGTCTTAGTCTACAGTTTTGTCATGTGACAGACAGTGATGACTCCCCTTAGCTTGACTCTTGACCATTGGACTGAAGTTAAATCTAGGGCTCATAATTTGTCAGTTGAGATTAAGAAGAGACCCTGGCAGACCTTTTGTGCCTTTGAGTGGCTGACTTACGAGGTCGGGTGGCCATCAGAAGGAACCTTTAATTCTGAGACTATTCTGACTGTTAAAGACATTATTTTTCAGAATGGACCAGGCTCTCATCCCGATCAAGAGCCTTATATCCTCACATGGAAAGATTTGGTGAACAACCCCCCACCATGGATTAAGCCATGGTTGAACAGATCAAGGAAGCCAAGCTCCTGAGTCCTGGCCCTTGAAAATGAAAGAAAACCCTCACCTGAGAAAGTCAGACCTCCTCCTCGTATCTATCCTGAGATCGAGGAGCCCCCAGCTTGGCCAGAACCTCAGCCGGCCCCTCCTCCTCCTTACCCAGCCCCAGATGCCGACGAGGGAGGGCCCTCCGCCCCTCCCAAGCCTCCGGAGCCCTTCCCCCCCCCCCAACCACCAGCAATGGGAGGAACAGCTGCAACAATGTGGAGCTAGAGAGACGCCACCCCGGAAGGAGCAGAAGAAGGGATTATAACGTTGCCACTACGCACGTCAAGTCCTCCCGTGTTAGGCGGGGGGCAACTACAGCCCCTCCAGTATTGGCCTTTTGCCTCTGCAGATCTTTATAACTGGAAAGCTAACCACCCCGTTTTTCAGAAGACTCCCCCCCCCCAACGCCTTACAGGGTTGTTGGAGTCTCTTATGTTTTCTCATCAGCCTACTTGGGACGATTGCCAACAGCTGTTGCAGAAGCGCCACAACCAAGGAGCAGGAGAGAATTCTGATAGAGGCCAGAAAGAATAGTCTGGGGCCAACGGGTGACCCACACAGTTGCAGCATGAGATAAATATGGGATTCCCTCTGACTCGCCCTGCCTGGGACTACAACATGGCTGAAGGTGCTGGCAGATACACCCAGAAGAGACACCAAGCCCACTGCTGAAGCCTCAGCCCCAATTCTTGCAGGGGGCACTGATGAGATGGACAGGGTGGGTGAGTGCCCTCCTAGAGGGACTGGGAGACATCAGCCCATGTGGCCTTGCCTCCATGTTTTTGAGGGCTGACAGGTTTCTCTTTCTCCTCCTCTGTCTCAGGTTCATGAATTAAGAGCTCTTTTAAACGTTAAGGAAATTAGCTCTCCCAGAGGGAGGCAAGCTCCTTTTGGGAAGAAGTCATCCAGGTCATTTCTGGATTTTTGGGCATCCATGTGGACCCGCATAGCTTATTCTGGCTAGGAAATGAAAAGTTCAGGAAGTAAATTTCCCCTCACTCCCTTTAAGCAGCAAAACTACAAGGCAGTTTTGTAAGTGCTCCAAAGTGGCTTAAGTCAGAGTCAGATGGCAGACAGACAATGGCCTCTCTGCCCATGCAGGTGCCATGTCTCCGCCTCCTCTCCCAGTGGCCCCCAGCGGGCCCACTCCTTCAGCAGCCTTCCAGTGGGCTTTCTTCTTCAGAGGCCTCCTGGCAGTCCTGGAGGCCCTCCTTTCCCCCTCAGGTAGTCAGAGTCCTTGGCCCCCAGCAGTCGTCTTGGCCATTACCTCCACCTGCACGTGTACTAGACTGGACCCCTGGCGAGTGCCGGGAGTAAGGCAGGGCTGATCTATAGTGATACAAGCCCCACCCAGCTGCAACAGCGCACCAAAAAGTGGCAAGAGAAAAAAATTACTAAATTATTTTCTAGGTCAACTTCAACTTTCATAGTGGAATATTAAAAACAATAGAATTCTTTCTAAAGTGGTAATTTAATAGGTATTTTAAAAAATTGTAATGTACTTAAAAGGAGGAGGCAACAGACCTGACTTCTAAGCCAGCCTGCCTCAAGATAACAACAATATTTGCCTTAGTTTAATGTCTTATTGGTATTAATAACATAACAATTGTCTTTAGACTACTCACTTGTTAGTGAATAATGAGATTAATTAATTTGGTGTAGTTTTTCATAATAGCTTTATAAGAAAGGTGGTTAATAATGGGATAAGAAAAATTGATTAAAGGAACTGGGAAAAATTTTTTTTCAATGTTGGGACATAAAATGTTCATGAAAAATGCCTTTTGAGTGGTACTTAGACAAAAATGTTAAAGTAGGTAAATAAAGATGTGTGTATATAGGAAAGAATTTTCAGGATAAACCTAAACACCATGCCTAAAGTTAGAGATTTTTCAACTGTTTACAGACTCAAGGATACTCTAAAAGTTTTATATAGGGATATAGTCTTAATCTAAATTCATCTTATATTAGACACAGGTGATGCCTATACTAGGTGGGTCACAAAGTCATAAGTACAGATGTAATTGGAGGTTTAACCAGGTTAAACATAGACAAGAGTCTATCACCTTGTGTTTTGCAAATGGGTGAATTTGCTATGTAAAAACAACTTCAGAATAGGATAAGGAATGTCAGGATGTTTATCTCTTGGCTCTGTAACTTCATTTTATCTTGCTTTCCAACATATGCTACTTAAATTCATGGAAAGCTGGACTCTGAAAAAAAACAGATGAAACCCCCTTTTATCTCAGACCCCATGAAGTTTAAGCCGTGTGTCCCCCAGACTCTGACTAAATACAAAATGGCCAATTGTCTCTGACAAAGTAAAAGGAGTACAACATAAAAAAAAAAAAAAAAAGAATTTATCATCTCTATAGCCAGGCATGGTGGTGCACACCTTTAATCCCAGCATTCGGGAGGCAGGATATCTGTGAGTTTGAGGCCATCCTGAGACTACATAGTGATTTCCAGGTCAGCCTGGGCTCAAGACCCTACCTAGAAGAACAAAATCAAACATATTCCTTTCTTCTTGTGTCATTTCTTGAGCTAAGACATCACAGGGTATGTTTAATAGCAGTGGTGAGAGTAGAAACCCCTGGTATATATATAGCTCTTGTTGTATTGAGATATAGTCTCTCCATCCTTGAACTATCCAGTGTTTTTTGTTCTGTTTTGTTTTTAATTTATTTATTTATCAGAGAGAGAGAGAGAGAATGGGCATGCCAAGATCTTCAGCCATTGCAAATGATGTCCAGAGGCATGCACCACTTGCGCATCTGGCTTATGTGGTTACTGGGGAATCAAACCTGGCTCCTTAGGCTTCACAGGCAAGCACCTTAACCACTAAGCCATATCACCAGACCTTTTTTTTTTTTTAAGGTTTTGTTTTGATTTTGGTTTTGGTTTTTCAAGGTAGGGTCTCACTGTAGTCCAGACTGAACTGGAATTCACTATGTAGTCTCAGAGTGGCCTTGAACTCATGGCAATCCTCCTACCTCTCCCTCACTAGAGCTGGGATTAAAGACATGGGCCACCATGCCTGGCTTAAAGTTAGTTGCTTTTTTTTTTTTTTTTTTTGGTTTTTCAAGGTAGGGTCTCACTCTGGTCCAGGCTGACCTGGAATTAACTCTGTCATCTCAGGGTGACCTTGAACTCATGGCAATCCTCCTACCTCTGCCTCCCAAGTGCTGGGATTAAAGGCGTGCGCCACCACACCCGGCTCTTTTTTAAAATTTTTAATCATGAAGGTTGTGCTTTCTCAAAGGGATTCTGCATCTATTGAAATGATTATGTGATTTTTGTCTTAAGTCTATGTGATGTGTTATGTTTATCAGTTTCAGTTTGTTGAACTATCCCCACATCCCTGGGATGAAACCTCCTTAATCAAGGTAGATGATACTTTTGATATGTTTTTGGATTTATTTTGCAAGAGTTTTATTGAGACTTTTTGTGTCTAAGTTCATCAGGGCTATTGGTCTATAATTTTATTTTCCTGTAACTCTGTCTAGTTTTGGTATTAGTGGATTGCTGACTTCATAGAAGGAGTCAAGGAGCATTCTTTCCTTCTCAATTGTGTAAAATAAAATAATAAATGGTTTTGGTCCTTCTATAATGGTTTGTTAGCATTTAGCAGCGACTCCATCTGGACCTGGACTTTTTTTTATTAAGAGGCTTTAAAACTTATTTATTTATTTGAGACAGAGAGAAAGAAACAGATAGAATGAGAGAGAGAATGGGTGTACCAGGGCCTCCAGCTACTGCAAATGAACTCCAGACCATGTGCCACCTTGTGTATCTGGCTTACATGGGTACTGGGGAATTGAACCTGGGTCCTTGGGCTTCACAGACAAGCACCTTAACCACTATGCCATCTCTTCAGCCCTATGAAGGGCTTTTGCTTGTATTTTTAAGTTTGTTAGAGGTTATGTTTTATTCACATAGTTTATCTCTTCTAGGTTTATCTTTGGTAGGTTATGTGAGTCAAGAAATTCTTCCATTTCTTCCAGATTTTCTAATTTTGTGGAATATAGGTTTTTAACTATATCCTAATCATTCTCCCAATTTTCACTAGTTTCTGTTGTAACATTTTCTTTTTCATCTCTTATATTTTAATTGATGAGTCTTCATTCTTTTTCTTTAAATCAATTTGGCCAGGAGTTTATCAATCGTGTTTGTTTTTACTTTTTAAAAATTCAGCTCTTTTTATTTCATCAATTTTATTTTTTATATTTTGTTCTTATTTATTTATTTGAGAGAATGAGTCATGGGGGGACAGCCAGTCATATCAGCAGTCCTGTGAACTCCAAAAGCATACACCACCTTATGCATCTGGCTTATGTGGGTCCTGGGTAATCAAAACAGGATATTTTGGTGTTGCAGGCAAACAACCACTAAGCCATCTCTCTAGCCCTATTTCATCAATTTAAAAAATTCCTTTATTTATTTCCAATTCACTGATATCTGCCCAGATCTTGATTATTTCTTTCCATCTAGTATATTTGGATTTTGTTTTTCCAAAGCCTTAAAATGGATCATTAAATTATTTATTTGATATCTCTCTTTTTACAATATAGGCATTTAGAGCTATAAACTTCCCAGTAAGACTGTCTTTATTGTGTCCCATAAGTTTTGTTATGTATGTTTTCATTGCCATTCAGTTCTATGAATTTTGGGGGGAAGGGGCTGTGAGAGTGGGAGAGAATATGGCCACATTAAGCTTATCCACCAGAAATGATATCTGTACAAAACAAATATTTGTTACTATAAATTCTACATCACAATTAAAATCCAATTTTTATATTCATTTATTTGCAAGCAGAGAGAGAGAGAGATACCGAGAAGATAGACAGAGAGAATGAGCATGCCAAGGCCTCCAGCCAATGCAAATGAACTCTAGAAGCATGCACCACTTTGGGCATCTGGCTTATGTGGGTACTAGTGAACTGAGTCTGGGCCCTTAGGCTTTCACAGGTGAGTGCCTTAACTGCTAAGCCATTAAAACCCACTACTTCAGAATCAATAGCTTCTTTGAAGATACAATAACATCTTAATATAGTTAGGACTTGAAGACAGAAATTTGTTTGGTTGGAAAGCTAATTAAACTTCAAACTTGCTCAAATAGTATTTCAAAAAGGGCAAAATTGTATTTTTCACAGAATGTGGTCCCCTGGGGTCACCAATAATAGTCAGCTGCCAATAGTATTTAGAATCCTAAGATCATGAGGAATCCAAGCATCCTTTAGTCTTCTATTGTCCTTTCTTCCCAATGAGAGATTTGTGGCTCTGTGGAAGGACACCACCACCAGCATTGTCACCTTGATGAGAGTCCAATTCTTCATCTCTCTAAATAGCAAGTTGCAAGTGACATGGGGTATACACTTTCCCTTCAGTATTTTGAGGCATTTTATGCCAATTCAACTATCTCTGCAGTGAGGGTTGCCAGGATGGCTGCTGGGAACATGGGAGTCAAAGGGCTGACAAGTGCATGGCTGGTTAGCTTAGATTTCAGGTATCAGTGAATATGGCACACAGACCACATTCACAAACCAGCTCACTGTGAGTAGGAAACTGCCTGTCTTGGCCTTTCCTGACCCCTTTCCAGCCTTACCTTCAGCAATTTCAAAGCCTGATAAAGCAAGACACAGAAGAGGCTAGTTGGACACACAGGAGGTCTTAGCATCTACTCCTTCACACTATAGTTCAAACTGCACAGTTCTAAGAATTTTATTTCCTTTTTGGTTTCTTCAATGACCCACTCATTGTTTTATAGTGTGTTTTCCAATCTCAATGAGTTGGTGTATTTTCTGTTGTTTCTCTTGTTGATTTCTAGCTTTATTGCTCTATGTTCAGATATAATACAGATAGTAATGTATATTTTCTTGAATTTATGGAAACTTGATTTATTTCCTAATATATGATCAATATATTTTAGAGAAGGTACCATGGACTGCTGAGAAGAATAATGTATATTCTTTAGGGTTTAGGTAGAATGTTCTGTAGATGTCTGTTATATCCATTTGATTTATGGTGTTGTTTAAGTACACTGTTTATTTATGTTCTGCTTAAATGATCTACTGATGATACTGGGGTATTAAAGTTTCATACTATTATTGTGTGGTGATTTATTTCTAGTTTAATGTCTAGTAAATTTTGCTTTATAAAATTTGGTGTACCTGTGTTTGGTGCATATATGTTTATGATTATAATATCCTCTTGCTGGTGAGCATAAAGTATCCTTCTTTGTCTCTTTTTCTTACTTTTGTTTAAAGTCTATTTTGTCAGATATTAATGTAGCCACCCCTAGTTGTTTACTGCTTCCATTTGCTTGGGATATCTTTTTCCAACCCTTTCACCCTAAGGAAGTGTCTGTCTTTAATAGTAAGATAGGTCTCTTGTAGACAGCAAATGGCTATCTTTTTTAAAATATTTTATTTTTGTTTGTTTATGTATTTGAGAGAGAGAAAGAGGAGAAAGAGAGACAGAATGGGCATGCTAGGGCCTTCAGCCACTGCAAAACAACTCCAAATGTATGTGTCCCCTTGTGCATCTGGATTTCATGGGTCCTGAGGAACCAAACCTGGGTACTTTGGCTTTGCACAGTGCCTTAGCCTCTAAGCCATTTCTCTGGCCCAGCAAATGGTTTTCTAATCAAGCCTGTTAACCCATGTCTTTTTTTAAATTTTTATTTATTTACTTACTTAAGAGAGAGTCAGACAAAAAGAGAGACAGAAATAATGACCACTCCAGGGCCTCCAGCCACTGCAAAAACCTCCAGATGCATGTGCCTTCTTGCCATCTTGCACATTTGGCTTATGTGGATCCTGGGGAATCAAACCTTTGGCTTTGCAGGCGAGTACCTTAACCACTAAGCCATCCCTCCAGCCTATCCTGTCCCTTTTAACTGAGGAGCTGAGTTGATTGATGTTCAGAATTATAATTGAGAGTTAATTAGTTATAATTGAGAATTAATTAGTTAACCTCTGTCAAGTTGAAGACTTTGTGGAGTTTAGTATTTTCTTGATCTATGTTTGCTTTTATGTCTGTTCTTGTTTTCATTGGTTTTTCCTCCTATTGACTCTTGGGTATGTTTGTTCTTTGATTCAGTGCAAAGTATTCATCCAGTATTCTCTGTAAGGTGGCCTAGTTATTATATATCTATAAAGCCAAATTTTATTATTGAAAGGTTTTTTCCACTTTCTATTAGGTAAGTTAATTTTCCGGGGTATAGTCATTTGGGTTGGCAGCCATGGTCTTTCAAAGTTTGAATTACTGCATTCCAAGCCCTTCTGGCTTTTAGAATTTCCATTGAAAAATTCGATGTAATTCTGATGGTCTTACCTTTGTAAGTGTTGAGCTATTTTTTTTTCTTGTAGCTTTTAGTACTTTTTCTTTATTTTCTGTGTTTAGTGTTTTAACTCTAATAAGAAATGGGGAATCTCTCCTCTAGTCTTGTCTATCTGGTGTTTTGTGTGCCTCTTGTACATTGATGGGCCTCTCTTTTGTAAGATTCAGAAAATTTTCTTATATAATTTTATTGAAGATATTTTCCATGCCCTAGGCCTATAATTCTTCTACTTCTGTGTGCCCATAATTTAAAATGTTTGGTCTTTGTAATGTGTCCCACATTTTCCTCATGTTCTTTTCATGCTTGTATTAAACTTATCACTGATTTTATTTATTTATTTTTATTTTTTCAAGGATCTCACTCTAGC
The DNA here is from genome assembly GCF_020740685.1 of Jaculus jaculus. Taxonomy (NCBI): domain Eukaryota; kingdom Metazoa; phylum Chordata; class Mammalia; order Rodentia; family Dipodidae; genus Jaculus; species Jaculus jaculus. Next base: position 96,530,649 of record NC_059106.1, on the reverse strand, counting down.
CCAGGCTGACCTAGAACTCAGTCTTTAGCCACATGCTGGCCTCAAACTCATGATGATCTTCCTACCTCTGCCTCCAGAGTGCAGGGATTAAAAGTGTGTGCCACCATGCCCAGCTTTTATTATCTTGGAATTTATTACTGAATTGTGTCATGTTCTCATTGAGTTCATTCCATTGGCCATTGAGTTCTTTTTTGTTGTTGAGTCTCTTCCACTTCATTTAGTATTACAAGCTGTCTATTGAGAATCTTTTTTATTCTCTTCTATTTTATTCAGCCATCTAATGAGTTCTCTTCTTTTCTCTTGTTTTGTTGTTTGTCTTCTATTTCATCCAACTGTCTGTTCATGGCCTCATTAAGTTTGTTGAATATACTTACCATAATTGCATCTTGGAATTCTATATCTGGAGTTTCCTTTATAGTTTTATTGGAGGCTTTCACTATAGGACTAGGCATTCTTTGTGGAAATATCTTCCTTGGTTTCTTGCATTATTTGTTTTGTACTGGGGTTTGACCATCTTGAGATACTCTTTTTGTCTTGCTGAGGATGTAGCAATAGCAGCTCTTGTGGAGCCTTGTTGAGAAGCCTGGTCATCCTCAATCCAGGTGGGTGTGGGATGGCAGTCTATTCACGGGTTTAGGCTGGACACACTGGAATCCAGGCATGCTCCTTCTTGTGTGTGCAGTCTTCAGGCAGATCTACACTGGACCTTGAGAGGCCTACTCAGTCCTTGAGCTGTGGAATATGATCAGTTTTGGAGTTCCTACTCAGGGTGATACAGGAAGCAAATTCAGTGCCAAATGTGGCTGATCCCCAGTCCCAGCAAATGGGTACTGGGGTTGTGTGGGGGCTGGAGTGGGGGCGGTGCTCACTAGGCCCTGGTCAACCTTCCCTACTCAGTGTTTGGGGCTTTAGAGTGCAATCAGCTCTGGAAGCCTACTCTGGTAGCAGTGGCAGTGGAGGCTTAGAGGAGCAGTCCCTATTATTTTTTTCTCTGCTCACTTTCTCCTGGTTTTTTTGTTTTGTTTTATTTTGATTTTGATTTTTTTGAGGTAGGGTCTCACACTAGTCCAGACGGACCCAGACCTCACTCTGTAGTTCTAGTCTGGCCTCAAAGTAACAGCAATTTTCCTACTTCTGCCTCCCAGTGCTGGGATTAAAGGCATGTGCCATGATGGCCAGCTCTCCTGTATTTTAAAACATATTTTAAAAATATTTTTATTTATTTAGCAAGGAGAGAGAGAGAAAAAAAATAAGACAGAGAGAATTGGCATGCCAGTGCCTCCAACCACTGCAAACAAACTCCAGATACATGCACCTTATTGACAACCTCCATACATACAGACAATATACTATGTTCATAATCCTCTCCACTACCCTCCTTCCCCCCACTTCAAACCTCTTCTAATGAATACCTTCTTTTTTCCAACTAGTCTCCCTTCCATTTTGACATCAACATTTTTTCCCTTCTACTTTGCAAGTCTTGTATAGGTTATCAGCTTCTGTGAAGTCATGAATAACATAGCCACTTTGTGTTTGGGAGACATCATTGCAAAGGACCTCTGCCTTCTTTTGGCTCTTACATTCTTGCTACCACCTCTTCTGCCCTATCATTTTTATATGCATCTTTTCACATTCAGCTGGCTTCCATGTTCTTTTCAGGTCTTCATTATTTTTCAGTAGGATCATATACAATAAACCCTTTTACTATGAGAGACAAGATCTGCAGGTGAATTTATTAAACCATGTGGAATCTCTGCAGGGTAGTGTGTGGGAGCGCTGAGCATTGGAAGATCTACACAACCAGCATCAAGTTCAGTAGAAACTTCTGGAAAATGCTTTACCTCACACACATCAGCAGTGCTAGTGCAGAGCAGTGGTGGCAGCAGGAAAGTGCTTCTCTTTCACACAGACACAGGCCTTACGTAATCATTAGAAGCTAAAGCAGGGGCTGGGAACTGGCAAGGGAATCTCTTCAGAACCTTGTATTCCCCACAAGCCAGCACCTGGAGAGGAAACTGACTCCTCAACCTAGCTCAGGCCCAGGCTGCCCTGAAACTCCTCCGTGGGTCTGCACTCCACTGGGGCAACACATCCCCAAGTCTGGTTCTACAGATTTAAACTGAAAGTGCAAATTGTACCTTCCTTGTTAGTGCAAGTTGCTAATGAACTATCACAGGGAAAGAAAGAATTCAAAGGCCATCCCACCAAGGTAGAAATACTGATATAATATTTGCCTTCTAAATTTAGTGTACTTTTACTACACTTTGCCTGTTTTGTTTGTATTTTATGATTGACTTCTGTTGCGTTTTTTTAAATCATTTTTGTCTTATTGCCTATTGTTTTGTTCTCCACTACTGCATGCATGTCTCTTCATGGTTTGGTTTTGTTTGTCTACGGGTCAGTTAGGTTCTAGGGTTGTTGTGTATGTTCGCTCACCTAGTTTATGGTTGGGCTCTGTCTGCTACTCATCCCATATACTCATACTTCCCTCTCATTCCAGCCTTTTCCCCTCCTCCTCTTTCTTAACTCTTCTTCTTCATACCGCATAACTACAGTTTTTCATAACTTTAATGACCTCTACCATCTGTGGACCCTATCAGCATATTTTTCCCTTTTCTCTCCCAGATTCTCACCTTGATTTATTTCAAAGTTTAGCTAAAGCTAGTTAGTCCCTATCCCCACTCACCTTACTTCCCTCCCATGTTTACTCTCGGTAACAAGGATCCTGGAATACTCCATACTATCCTGGTTTGTTATCCTCCAGCAATTATTGAAGTCAAAAGGACCCCTGTTGTTAATTAGCCAGCATGCCATTTGCATAGCAGGCATGTCTAGCAGCTGTGATTGCTCCTGTAATTAATATTCTACTCTAGGAGTAATATACAGTCTGTACAAGGCACTTTGAGATCCTGAGCTGAGGATATAAATAATCCAAGCAATGAAATAACCCCAGATGTGTAAACACCAATACAGTAATATAAGAAACATGGAAAAATCAAAGCAATGTAATTACTTAAAAAATTACTAATTCCACAGTTATGACCTCCAGTGAGAGTAAATGCAATGAAATCTCAGACACAGAAGTTAAAAGAATGATTACAAGTATGTTCAGAGAAATTGAAGAAGAAAACAAATTTCTTAATAAATCTTCAGAAAAACACACACACAAACACACATGCTCACAATAGCTAATTGAAAGGGGGTGAGTCTATGACCACACCACACTGAATGCACTTGATCTTATCTGAAGTACAGAAGTTAAAACAAGATATGAAGAATTCATTAAAGAAATACCAAAAGAGCCAGGCGTGGTGGTGCACACCTTTCATCCCAGCACCCGGGAGGCTCAGGTAGGAGGATTGCCATGAATTCGAGGCCACCCTGAGACTCCATAGTGAATTCCAGGTCAGTCTGGGCTAGAGTGAGATCCTACCTTGTAAAAAAAAAAGAAATGCTAAAAAAGAATCAAACCAAAAAATTATAAATGAAAAACACAATAAGACAACAGAGACACCTTGAGTGGAGAGTCAGAGTCATCCCCGAAACAGAGCAGGGACTGAGTACTACCCAACTTTCCTCTTTCCTTGTTTATATCTCCACTTACCCCCACCCCAGATACTTTTTCCACTTTGATCTTCTTCGAAGTTTATGTAAAACAAATTAGTCCCTCTTCACTCTACTTCTCTCCTACCTTTTTTTCTCTTCAAATATTTTATTAACAATTTCCATGATTATAAAAAATATCCCATGGTAATACACTCTCTCTCCCCACTTTCCCCTTTGAAACTCCATTCTCCATCGTATCCCTTCCACCTTTCAATCAATCTCTCTCCAGGCCATTTTGTGTCTGGGGAGACCACATTATAAAGAGTCCAACCCTTCCTTTGGCTCTTACATTCTTTCCACCACCTCTTCCACAATGGACCCTGAGCCTTGGAAGGTATGATAGCAATATTGCAGTACTAAGCATTCCTTCACTTCTTTCCAGCACCATGATGCCTTCTGAGTCATCCCAAGGACACGGCCATCTGAAAAGAGAAGATTTTCTACCAAAGTAAGAGTAGCATTAATACAAGGGTATGAACATTAAGAGAAGTGCTTACAAGGCAGTTTGATAAGCATAGTATATACATTTAGCCAGACAGCAACAGATGTTACACCCTTAGGGCTCATGACTACCCATTTGTTAAGTTTACAGTAATAGGGATGTATTCCCTCCCATGGAGCGGGCCTCCAGTCCAATTAGAGGGCAGTTGGTTTCCACCAAGACAGATGTGTGACTATTGCACCCGTTGGCTCATTTGGCCTGGTTGGACAAATATAAGGCTCGCAGTGTCCACTGTTGTGTATCTTCACTGGTGATTTCTCTTTCTCCCATTGAACTGCATGCAGAAAGCTTCTTCCAGCTTTCTGTCAACTGGTCTACATGGAAGAGCTTATCAGCTCAGTTGTTCCATCAGGATTTCTCAATGGCCTTGCAGCCCAAGTATGTGGAGTCTTCAGCAATAGGGTCTTACCTTATTCCTGGTGGGAAACCAAGGGACTCAGCAATGGCCTATAATGTTTTGGGGGAACCAGGGACCTCCCTGGCCAACAACTCACTGGGAGGTACCCCATCCCTGGCACTGAAAACTTTCTAGCAATAATCTATGGCTTCTGAATGTTCCATTGTTCAAAAAAGTAGGTTTCCATATGTTATATTTATATCCTCTTAGATTTTGATTAGCCCTACCTCCATCTTTCCTTTACTCAATATCTTCTCCTGACCTCACTTTGGGCCTTTTCACCCCCATTAATCTATTCTTCCACTTACATATATACAATACCATCCTATTATGTACCCCCTTCCCTTCTTTTCTTTTCCCTTTATATCTCTTTTCTAGCTTACTGGCCTTTGCTACTGAGTTTTCTTCCTACTCTTACAGAATCCAATAATCTGTAGCTAGGATTCACATATGAGAGAGAACATGTGACACTTGGCTTTCTGGGCCTGGGTTACCTCACTTAGTATAATCCTTTCCAGATCCATCCATTTTCTTGCAAATTTCCTAACTTCATTTTTCTCTACTGCTGAGTAGCACTCCATTGTGCCATATCTTCATTATAAACTCTTGAGTTGAGGCACATCTAGGCTGGTTCCATTTCCCAGCTATTGTAAATAGAGTGGCAATAAACATGCTTGAGCAAGTGTCTCTAAAGTAATAAGATGAGTCCTTAGGATATATGCCTAGGAGTGCTATAGCTGGGTCATACAGTAGATCAATTTTTAGCTAGCTTAGGAACCTTCACACTGATTTCCACAATGGCTGGACCAGACTGCATTCCCACCAGTAGTGTAGAAGGGTTCTTCTTTTTCCACATCCTCACCAGCATTGATGGTCATCTGTTTTCATGATGGTAGCCAACCTGACAGGAGTGAGATGGAATCTCAATGTAGTTTTAATCTGCATTTCCCTGATGACTAGGGATGTAGAATGTTTTTTTCAGATGATTATATACCACCAGTATTTCTTCTTTTGAGAACTCTCTATTTAGTTCCATAGCCTTTTTTTTTTTTTTGAGGTAGGGTTTCACTCTAGCCCAGGCTGACCTGGAATTCACTATGGAGTCTCAGGGTGGCCCCGAACTCATGGCGATCCTCCTACCTCTGCCTCCCAAGTGCTGGGATTAAAGGCGTGCGCCACCACACCCGGCTCCATAGCCCATTTTTAATTGGCTTGTTTGATTTCTTATTATTTCATTTTCTGAGTTCTTGACATGTCCTAGATATTAATCCTCTATCAGATGTATAGCTGGCAAAGATTTTTTCCCATTATATAGGTTGCCTCTTTGCTTTACTTAGTGTCCTTTGCTGTACAAAATCTTTGTAATTTCATGAGGTCCTAGCAGTTAATCTGTGGTTTTATTGCCTGAGCAATTGGGGTTATATTCAGGAAATCTTTGCCAAGACCAATATGTTGAAGGATTTCCCCTACTTTTTCCTTTAGCAGTTACAGAGTTTCAGGTCTGATGTTAAGGTCTTTAATCCATTTGGACTTAATTCTTCTAAATGGAGAGAGAGAAGAATCTATTTTCATCCTTCTACAGATACATATCCAGTTTTTCCAGCACCATTTGCTGAAGAGGCTGTCTTTTCTCCAATAAGTATTTTTTGGGCTTTTTTTTATCGAATAACAGGTGTCTATAGCTACCCGCATTTACATCTGGGTCCTCTGCTCTCTTCCACTGATCTACATGTCTGCTTTTGTGCCAGTACCATGCTGTTTTTGTTACTATGGCTCTGTAGTATTGGTGAAAATCTGGTATGGTGATACCACCAGCCTTATTTTTGTTGCTCAGTATTGTTTTAGATATTTGAGATTTTTTTGTGATTCCAAATGAATTTTTGGATTGTTTTTTCTATTTCCATGAAGAATGTCTTTGGAATTTTAATGGGGAATGCATTAAATGTGTAGATTGTTTTGGTAAGATTGCCATTTTGTGTTGAGTAGCCTGCTGTGATTCTGGTGGGCTTGCCTTTGTAGGTAACTTGATTTTTCTCTCTAACTGCTTTCAATATTTTTTCTTTGGTTTGTATGCTTGGAGAGGTCCTTTCCAGGTTTTGTTTGCTTGGTGTTCTAAATGATTCCTGTATCTGCACTGGCACCTCTTTCCCAATTTGGGGGAAGTCTTCTTCTGTGTTTTTGTTGAAAGTGCCCACTATGCCTTTGGGGTGAAATTCATCTCTTTCTACTATACTCTGAATTCTTATGTTTGATCTTTGCATAGTGTTCTGAATATCTTGAGATTCCCATTCATACTTTTCTATTAGTTTGTCTTTCTCTTTGTTGGACTGTATTAGATCTGCCCCCTGGGCTTCTAGTTTAGATATTCTGTCCTCTCATTCATCCATTCTACTGGTGAGGTTTTCTACAGTTTTTTATTTCATTAACTGTGTTCTTCATTGCTAGTGATCTGACTGGCTTTTCTTTATAATTTCTATTTCCTTATTTATGTCTTGTGTTGACATCCTTATTTCATTAAATTGGTATCCTGTGTCTTCTTTGATTCCTTTGATTTCCTCTTTGAGCATATTTATAATCATTCTTTGGAAATCTTTCTCAGACATTTCCTCTAACTCATTCTCACTGGAGGTCATTTCTGATGTATTAATACTTTTTGATGGGTTTATATTGTCTTGATTTTTGGTGTTTCTTGTATTCTAATGTATATATTTTTGCATCTTGGATTAACTTAATGCTTGGATTTTCTAGTTAGCTACAGTATTATTAGATGTATCAATCTGATGTTATATATCTTCAGAGTAGGAACTTAATGCTAGGTGTGGCTCTCAAGACTCTCAGAGTATCTACAAAAGTGACCCTAGGTGTTGGGTTTGCCTGCTATGAGAGTATTCAAGTAGGCTGAGTGGAATAAAATACAGGTAGATTCTAAAATCTAACTAAACAATGTACACTTTCAATGAAAAACAGCAGAGAACATTTATGCAAGAGTAGGTATTATGACAACCAGATCCTCTAACAAAATCACTGTCCCTTAGGGTGTGTGGTGCCCTATACCCTTAATCCTATCAACTAAGAGGTTAAGATTTCTGGTCTACTGAGGGTTCCAAGTCAGCTTGTGACCAAGTGAGACCCTTTCTTAATGTATAACCAAAGAGGACACAAGAAGCAACAAATAGGGCTGGAGAGATGGCTTAGCGGTTAAGCGCTTGCCCGTGAAGCCTAAGGACCCCGGTTTGAGGCTCAGTTCCCCAGATCCCACGTTAGCCAGATGCACAAGGGGGCGCACGCGTCTGGAGTTTGTTTGCAGAGGCTGGAAGCCCTGGCATGCCCGTTCTCTCTCTCTCTCTCCCTCTCTCCCTCTATCTGTCTTTCTCTCTGTGTCTGTCGCTCTCAAATAAATAAATAAATAAATAAATAAATTTTTAAAAAAGAAACAACAAATAACAACCCAAAATAGAGCTTACTTAAGAATGGCAAATCCGACCTTGCTGTGCCCTTGCAACTCGAGCACATCCTCCTTGTACAGCATCCAGAGCCGTGCAGCTTCCCCGATGGAGCAGACATGGACAGAACGATGGTGGCCAGGCTGGGGCTGGGCTTGCTGCTTCTGGCTCTGCTCCTACCCACGCAGTAGTTGATGGTGTTGGAGAAGAACCTGAGATCTTCAGAATGAAGCACTAGGATTTTTTTAAAGTCTCCTGCTGTAGTAAGCTCTTTGTATGCATCTCATTCAAGGACTCCCAAACAAGTTTCCTGTCATTTATTCCAACCAAACAGCTGTTGTACCAGTTTCAAGTAACTCCTCCCAGCATACCTCTGCTGCCCCAAGTCCAACTAATGCCACTAGCAGAGGAAATTACAATGCCCTGCAATCAGCAGCTGGTCTCCTTGCCATCTCGCTCTCTCTTCTACAACTCTACTGTTAGAGAGACTCAGGCCAAGAAACGTCTCTACTTCCCCATCTTCTAACCCCAACCCGAATGGCAACTGCAAGTCCAACGTGGCAAGGAAGAAACAGGTCTGCATCACACCGACTGATTCCACACCGTAGAGCATTCTGCAGAGAACATGGAGATTCCAAATTTGATTGGTTTGAAGGACATGTAGAAGGGTTAGACAGAGGCTGAATGCCAACGTGAAATCTACTAGAGTTCTATGTAGATGAAGAGAGATACCATTCAAAATTAAGACAAGATTTGCTTGGGTGTGGCTTAAGAAATATGGACCCTTTAAAACTCTACTTTGAAATCAAGAATATGTTTTTATCTAGAGAGAAGGATGGGGCGTGGAACAGAGATTCAGTTTTCATTTGGTTCATTCAAATCTCTAAGGCCATGAAACGGTTAGGCAATATTAAAAGCTTCCATGATTCTATTTATATGTGCACGTTTGAAGGAATGACCAGGTGTTAGCTGTGAGTCCTCAGTGGACCATTGCAGCATTGTTAATTTAATATGATAACACTAGATGAAGTTTCATTGTTAAACTATTTCTGTTCTCCTTGGAAATGAACTGTGTCCCCACCTCCCTCTTCTTTGAGATTTGACACTTCTGTAGCAATTGACATGTGTCAGGCAATGGTGGATTGGAATCCACACAAATGGTAGGTGGGCCTCCCCATCACTTGTAATCACTCCACATGAAGCCCAGGTTCATTTAGTCAATGGATTTCAGAGAGCAGAACTGAATTGATCTCAACTAATTTCAAAATGCTGCTTTTATTTCTGCATATGTTGAGTACTTTTCACAACTTAAAGTATGGTCTATAGTGTAAGTAAAAATCACAGATCTTGAAATTTGAAAGGCAAATATGTGAAGGAACCAAAACTTTAAAAAAAAAAAAAGATTGGTTAAGTGAAGGCTGGAAGCTAATTTGCATTAAATTCACAGAATTTTTATATTCTTTCTGTAAATACTTTTTTTAATGAAAAAAAAAAACAACAAAATGATGGATCAGAATAGCCACATTTGGAATACTTAATATTTTTAGGTAGTTTGAAGTTGGTCCTAAGCATAAAAATGGGCTTGATTTCCCCAATCGATTTTTTTTTCCTCCCAACTTTCTTGATACACAGAAATCTTTTAAAATAGTCATTCCCGGAAACAGCTCTTTTGTTCGCATGGTCACACACTGATGCTTACATGTTCCAGAATCTAATATGGCCACAGTAGGAAATGAGAATGATCTGAAGTACTGTGTGTGTGAATGAATGCTCCCTCTTGCCTCACACCTGACTGTTGCACATCTATTTGGACTGTATATTGTGTTTGTGTATTTATGCTTCGATTCATAGTAACTTCTCGTGTTGTGGAATTGATTTGTATTGACCACAAACTGTAAATAAAAGAAATAAATGGCCAAAAAAAAAAAAAGAATGGCAAATCCTACCATGCATCAGATTTAACATATAATTTATCTTGATACGGAAGGTACAATTAGCACTTCCGGTTCAGGCCTATATACCAAGTGTATTTGGTGGGTACTGACCTGGTGTAATCCCAGTTATCTTTTGGGATGATTTTGGTATCAGTTATTCTGCGCTCCTGCTTGGGTCCTTCTTTGGTGCACTGTGGGTTCAAGTAATCTGGCTGGGCTTTTGGATCGCTGCTCTGGTTGCTGTTGCTAGGTGCTGTGATCTCCCTTCCCCTGGTCTCTGGTGCTTGCACTGGCTGTGGGGGAGGGGAGGATGTAGATGGTGGCTCTAGCTCTCCTGCTGGTCCATGTGATCCTCTACCTGGTGATCTCCTTCTCCGTGGTTTGCTGCAGTTCTCCACGTTTCTTGAGTTTGCGAAGAGCTCCAGTATGAGTGGAAAATCCCCTCACCAGGCTTTTCCTGTGGCTCAAGCTGAGTCTTGCAGCTTTGGCCCCACAGACATGGTGCCACTGCTGCTGGAGCCACTTCTACCTGCCTATGTGGGTTCTGGATGCTCTGGGTCTCTCTTACTTCTCTATTGCCTTTAGTAATTTCTTATGCACCTCATGTTTTACTATAAGAGTGTATTTTGCTGGGGCTTTTTGTTTTTTGGGTTTTTTGGTTTTTTGGCTTTTTCTCTCTTAGGTTGCTTGGGCATGGTTCCTACACCACCATCTTAACTGCAAGTCCATTTCCTACTTTTTTTTAAACATAAGAAAGTGAGAGTGAGAGTTGAGAGTGAGAGCTAGAGAGAGGGAGAGAATTGGCACACCAGGGCCTCCAGCCACTGTAATCAAGCTCCAGGCATGTGCACCATCTTATGGGCATGTGCAACCTTGTATGCTTGCATCACCATGTGCTTCTGCCTTACATGGGACCTGGAAAGTTGATCATGGGTCCTTAGGCTTTGCAGGCAGATGCCTTAATTGCTAATCCATCTCTCTGGCCCCTCCCTCCTACTTTTAATCTTAGTAACTAAAATCCTAATATACTCAATATCTGTTACTAATTAGCCAGTATCAGCAACCAAGGAATAAAGCTAAGAACCAGTTAACCTCAGTAATAAGGACAGTGATTATACTACCTTATGTTAATGAAGTACAAAGTACTTTTGTTCAGTGTCTCACACAAATACTTTTAGGGCTGGACAGATGGCTCAGCAGTTAAGGCACTTGCATTCAAAGCCTAATGACCAGATTTTGATTCCCCAGTGCCCACATAAAGCCACATGCACAGAGTGGCACATGGATCTGGAGTTCATTTGCAGTGGTTAGTAATCCTGACATGCCCATTCTCTCTGCCAGGTTTGGTGGCACACACCTTTAATCCCAGCATTTAGGAGGTAGAGGTAAGAGGATTGCTGTGAGTTTGAGATCAGCCTGAGACTACATAATGAATTCCAGGTCAGGCTGGGCTAGAGCGAGATCCTACCTCAAAAGCACATCCCACAGCAAAATACATTTACAAATTTTGCCTCGTTTTTTACTTTTATTTATTTGTGTGTGTGATAGAAAGAGAATAAGAATGAGTGAGTGAGTATGGATGTGCCAGGGCCTCAAAGCACCTCCCCACTGATGCATTTCATCCAGTAAGGTTCCACCTCTTAAAGGTTCCACAACCTTCCCAAATAGTGCCACCAGCTGGGGGGTCAATTGTTCAAACAGTTGAGCCTATGGGACATATTTCATATTCGAACTGTAGCACCAGCAAACTATCTGCTATAATAACAGGAGAAAGAAAAAATTCACATGATATGAACAAGCTAATGAAATTCATACGAAGCTGGCTCAGTGATTAAAGGCACTTGCTTGCAAAGGCTGTTGGTCCAGGTTCAATTATCTAGTGCCCAATAAAGCCAGATACCCAAAATTATAGTCGCAAGAGGCCCTGATGTGTCCATTCCCTCTCCCTGAAAATAAGGAAAGTATATTTAAAAAGGAATTCATGAGCACTGTAGCTCTACACAAAATACTTGAAGGAATTCTTCAGATTTTAGATAAAGACAAACATACATGAGGCCACAGAAAATAATACATTATGCTTGAATAATAGTTAAGCAAAAGTGGAATAGAAAAACACCAAGCACTATAAAATTATAAAAGTCAGGAATTAATATGCACTTTTCCATAACAACTCTGAACAAAATTGAAATTCTCCAAACAAAAGACACAGCTATCAGAATGGATTAAAAGGCAAGATCCTTCTACCTGTTGCCTACAAGAAATGTGCCTCACTGTAAAAGATGCCACCTCGGATTGAAAGGTATTTCAATCAAATGTAGGTAAGAAACAAGCAAGTGCCACTAATACCTGACAATGTAGGTTGCAAATCAAAACTAGCCAAAAGAAATAAAGAAGGTCATTTATACTGATTCAAAATCCATCAAGAGAACATTACAACATCATGTACCAAACATAGGTGTACCTATTTTCATAAAGCAAACACTAATAAATATAAAGTCACAGATTAATCCTAATACAATAGTAGTGGGTGACTTCAATACTCCACTTTCATCAATTGACAGGGCATCCAAGTAAAAGATAACAAATAATTTGGATTAAATGACATCATAGATCAAAATGGCTTAACAGTTATCTATAGAACATTCCATCTAAACACTGTACAATATACATTTTTCTCAACAACTCATGGGACTTTACTTGATAATCACATATTAGAACACAAAGCAAATATTGACAGACGCAGGAAAATTACAGTATTCCTGGTATTCTGTCTGATCACAGTAAAATGAAACTAAAAATCAGAATCAAGAGAAACTATAGAACATATGCAAACTCGTGGAAATAAAAGTCATTATTGAATGATGAATAAGTCATTAAAGAAATCAAGAAGGAAGGCTGGAAGGATGGATTAGCAGTTAAGGCATTTGCCTGAAAAGCCAAAAGACCCAGGTTCGATCCCTCAGGACCCACATTAGCCAGATGCACAAGGTGGTGCATGTGTCTGGAGTTCATCTGCAGTGGTTGGAGGCCCTAGTGCCCCCATTCTCTCTCTCCCCCTCCATCTTTCTCTCTGTCAAATAAATAAAAATAAAATATTAAGATGGACATGGTGGTACACGCCTTTAATCCCAGCACTCAGGAGGCAGAGGTAGGAGGATCACTGTGAGTTCAAGGCCACCTTGAGACTACATAGTGAATTCCAGGTCAGCCTGAGCTAGAGTGAGACTCTACCCCCAAAAACAAACAAAAACAAATAATTAAAATAAAATAAAGTATTTTAAAAAGAAATCAAGAAGGAATTAAATGATGAAAATACAACATACCAAAACTAATGAGCTTCAATAAATGCAGCCCGAAAAGGGAAGCTTATAGTACCATGTGCCTACAACAGATGGCTTGAAAGATGGTTTAAAGTGCTTGCCTACAAAGCCTAAGAACCTAGGTTCAGTTCCTCAGTATCCACATAAAGCCAGATGCACAAAGTGGTACACGAATCTGGAGTTTGTTTATAGTAGCTTGAAGCTCTGGCTCTCTCTCTTACCTTTCTCTCTTTCTGTACTTGCAAATAAATAAATAATTTAAAAAAAAAAAAAAAGAAGCTGGGCATGGTGGGGAGGAAGAAGTGGGAGTATCAACATATGTTGGAGGTCACCCTGAGACTATGTAGTGAATTGTGGATAGCAAGAGCTATCCTACCTTGAGACCCTACCTTGAAAAACCAAAAAATAAAAAAAGTTTTAGAAAAGAAACCAGAAAGATCTCAAATAAATAATTTAATGGTTTACCTTAAGGCTTTGGAAAAACAAGAACAAGCCAAACCTCAAATCAGTAGATGGGAAGAAATAATTACAACCAGGGAAGAAATTAATGAAATAGAAACAAATAAACAACAAAACACTACAAAGAATCAATGAAACAAAGAGTTGGTGTATTAGGGCCTCTAGAGGAACATACCAATAGAATGAATATATCATAAAAATATTCATGAGATTGGCTTACACAAATATAGGCTGGGCAATCCAACAACAGCTCTCTGCAGATGGGAGAGTCTGAGATCCAAGGGGCTGCTCAATCCATGAGGCTAAATGCTTCTGCAGCCCCAATCTGGTGCTGAGGCTGGAGAATTCCTGAAGAGCCTCTGGTCTTCAGTCTGAATGGGAAGGCTGGAGAATCTGGGTTCCAGCTACCCAAGGACAGAAGCAAAGAGCATGGGTAGCCAGGCAAAAAGCACTGCCTTTTCCTGTGACCTCCTGATACACAGGCTGCCACAGAAGAGTCATCCATGCTGGAGGAAGGTCGTCCTCCCTCAGTTAATCCTTCCGGGAACACCCTCATAGACCCACCCAAGAGGCTTGGCTCTTACTTGATTCCTGATCTGATTACACTGACAACAGAAATTGTCAACATAACATCCAACTACAACTCCTTATGTCATGCTTCTTTTCCAAAAGGAGACAATATTACAAGGTCATAATTTTACCTAACAGGATAAAACTATCCCCTACACAACCAGAAATATATTGTTCTTTCCCCCTCCTCCCAAAAGACAACGCCTTGTGAGGAATGATTAATTGCTAGTATACAATAATTTAAATATGATAATAGAGCCAGGTATGGTGGCGCATGCCTTTAATCCCAGCCCTGGGAGGCAGAGGCTGGAGGATTGCTATGAGTTTGAGGCCACTCTGAGAATACACAGTGAATTTCAGATCAGCCTGGGCCGCATAATACTTCAATCATCTGAAGAAACAATTAAAATATGTATTTGTTTGAGAATAGGAATCTCAAGACATACTGACACTCTACCCCGCAGTACATACTGCAACAATTTCTATGCAGAGGCAAGTAGAATCTAGTTGTTCTCCCTTAAGCCAACCACAGAAAAGATTTTACAAAAAATAATACAAGGGCTGGAGAGATGGCTTAGCAGTTAAGGCGGCAAAGCCAAAGGACCTTGGTGTGATTTGCCAGAACCCACATAAGCCAGATGCACAAGGGGGCACGTGCATCTGGAGTTCATTTGCAGTGGCTGGAGGGCCTGGTGTGCCCATTCTCTCTCATTCCCTCTCTCTCTCTCTGCCTCTTTCTCTCACACATAAATAAATAAATAAAATTTTAAAAATAATATAATGCTTCTCTTTTTAAAAAATATCTTATTTTATTTATTTATTTGTAAGCATAGAGATATAGACACACAGAGAAAGACATAGAGATAGAGAGAGAATGGGCAAACCAGGGCCTCTTGCCACTGCAAACAAACTACAGATGCATGCACCACCATGTGCATCTGGCTTTACATGGGTACCAGGGACTTCAACTTGGGCCATCAGGCTTTGCGACCAAGCATCTTAACTGCTGAGCCATCTCTCCAAGCCCACAATGCTTCTCTCTTCACTATATTTTATTTTTGTTAATCCTTCTTCATAAATATGCTATTTATAGTCAAATATGATGGGGTTAAATTGTCATTTTTAATATTGTCATTTTAAACAAACATTTATTTTTGTTTTTTGAGGTAGGATCTCACATTAGTCCAGGCTGACCTGGAACTCACTACATAGTCTCAGGGTGGCCTCGAACCCACAGCGATCCACCTACCTCTGCTTCCCAAGTGCTGGGATTAAAGGTGTGTGCCACTACACCTGGCTAAATAAGTATTTTGATATTTATTTTAATATGGATATAGCAAATTTGAGTATAATAAATAATTTGGTTGTAATAAATACCAATAGATTTAATCCATATAACAGTAGCTTCATTGGGCCTCAAATTTCAGGAGTTTGAAGTAGTTCTGAGTCTAAACGTTTTGAGAACCACTAGAGTTGAGTAACGACAGCTGATGAGTCTTGGTAGGAGATGACTGTGACTGTTCGGCAGAGTGAGACAGTGACAGGCAGAAGCTATAGTAGGATCTGAGAGCATGTGGTAAGTGTTTGGGGGGGGGGGGGAAACATGGGAAATTCTTGTAGCCCTAAGCAGCTGGTTCCCTTGGTGTGTCCTGACAACTCATTCTTCTCCCAACCCCTATACGTGGCTTGGCTGTGCTCTACTGACTGGAGGGTCTGTTATTGCTTAATTTAAACCAAGGGTCACCAGGTGTCTGGAATCTGATTCTATCAGGAAGCACCTGTTCTATGTTTGCTAGCAGAAAAAATGGGATCAAGTTAAACCAGAAAGTGAAAACTATGAGATGTCTACCACCCATCTCCATCCATCCTGTCCTCCACTCACCATGTGCAGGTCAGAGGCAACAGATGGCCTACTAGGAAAGCTGTAGGGCCCACATGGTTATACATCAACCACTTTTTAAAGAAACAAAGACAGCTCTGGGGAGAAACGGTGCTTTGGAACTAGGCAAGACATAAGAAAAACTTTCCTGCCCTATTTACCTTCAGGGGTCCAGTAACCCTAACTCTACCCCCTTTAACCAGGGCATCCAACCATTGCAAGTGAACTCCAGATGCATGATCCCCCTTGTGCATCTGGCTTACATGGATGGTGGGGAATTGAACCTGGGTCCTCTGGCTTTGCAGGCAAGCACCTTAACCACTAAGCCATCCCTCTGGCCCTGCCTTCATCTTGCTGACCTCTGAGAACAAGATGCCTTGTTCAGGTAGGTTGGCCAACAGACAACTTTTAACTTCATCATAACCCCACCTGCATGCTAAAGGCCTCTCCACAGCGCACTGACGACTGCAGGTCAAAGCAGCAGCAGGAAAGAGCAAAAAAGTGAAGCTCCAGTTCCTGCCAGTGCTGACTCATTCCAGAAGAGACCTGAGTACCTCTCCCCTTCAGTGGCATATCCCCCCTGCATTTCTCTTACCCATGTCCCTAAGCTCCTGATTCCCCATGCCTGGAGAGGCTCATTCACAAGGCTGTTTCTCAATCCTCCTATTCCTGGCCAAGAAGAAATGTCCTGCATTGTTCAACAGGATATGGTCCTGAGGGGAAGAGCCTGGTAACAGAACCTAGCGACTGGAAAGAGCGCTTTCTTCTCTTACAGAGCAAGGGAAGTAACCAGATGAATGAAGACAGCCTGACAAGCACGTTGAGCTCTTTGGAAGGCGCTCCCAGTACAAAGCCAGCTGCGGTTAAATAACACCTTTCATCTACGGATCTTAAGTGTCTTACAAAGCCCAGCTCATTGACTCTTCAGAACTGTGCTGAAGGGAACCAGAGCTGAGCATTATTATTCCCTCTTAAAAGATAAGAAACAGAGACAGGCTAAGACCACTGCAAGATCAACTGGAGAGCTCATCGGGCCAGGCCTAGTTCATTAGCCCACAGATGGCATGACCACGATGAGGTGAGCACACATGTACCTCTTGGCTGCAATAACAGACCTAAACCCAAGAACGCCAAGTGGGGAAGGACTGTGTGTATGCAGTCAGAGCAGAGTGTCCACTTGGTTGGGAGGCTGTTAAGAAGATGGTAATATGGAATGTCCCTAGAGCCTCGTGGGCTAAATGCTTCATCCGGAAATAATGGTGCCATTTTGGGAGGTTCTGGAAACATTAGGAGGCAAGACCCAAGTTGCATTGCCAGTCCCAAGCTCTACTCTGCTTCCTGTCATGAGGGGAACAGCCTCCACCACACACTTCTGCTGCTGTGATGTTCTGCCTTGCAATGGATCCACAATCAACAAAGGGAGTGGGGACTGAAATCTTGGAAACTGTAAGATAAAGTAATAAGTCCTTAAAAAAAAAAAAAAAAAAAAAAAAAAAAAGACAGCTCTGTTTGAGTCTGAGTCCCTGGAGGACATGAGCAAGGTCTCTAAGCTAAATCTCAGTAAAACCAGGTTAAAGAGTCTCAGCTCCCACATCCCATATCTGTGCTGCCCTGAGCATGAACAGTCACAAGCTGATTCCCAGTGAACAAAGGAAAGGGTCCTGCTGGCCTGGAAGCCAAGGACAATGACTTCTAGGAGTCCCACTGGGTGTTCAGACAAAGTCCTCCTGAAACAGATCACCCTAGTGGCACTTTAGTCATCTGGGGACAATCATTTCTGCCACTGGTGAGACAGTGCTGACAACCAGGTTGCAGACTGTGGCAAGTAGCACATCTCCACCACCCAGAGCCCAGCACTGCCCAGCAGTGCAGGTAAAAGCTGGGGAAGCAGGATGCAGTGCCCTGGTGTTGAAGTGGCATGAGTGTCATGGGAAGCTATGGCTGCAGATTCATGAGCTCTTCCTTTGCCAGACTGCTGTTTTTTATTTATTTATTTTTGAGGTAGGTTTTCACTCTAGCCCAGGCTGACCTGGAATTCACTATGTAGTGTCAGGGTGACCTCAAATTCCTATTGATCCTCCTACCTCTGCCTCCTCAGTGCTGTTTTTAAAGGCATATGCCTGCACAGGCTGCTTTGTTTGTTTGTTTTTAATATGTCTAATTTATTTGAGAGCAAGAGGCAGAGAGAGAGAGAATGGATATGCCAGGGCTTGCTTCTAGCCACTGCAAATGAACTCCAGATGCATGTGCTCCCTTGTGCATCTGGCTTATGTGGGTCCTGGAGAGTAGAACCAGGATCCTTTGGTTTTGCAGGCAAATGCCTTAACCACTAAGCAATCTCTCCAGCCCTCAGGCTGCTTTTTGAGTTGGCATCAGTGCCTAGGAGTTTGTAGACATGCTGGGGCATGGCATATGATGGTCTCAGCACATAAACTTTTTAGAGCCCCTAGAAATTGCCCAAATATGAATGTCCATGAAGCTCTTGTGAAACGAGATCCTTTTTCCTTTAAAGATACATGGATAAGCTACATAGAAACTTACTTCTTTGCTAGCTAAGAAAAAGAATATGATTACAAAAGAGTTTGAAGTGGAGCTACCTGCATGAATGAATAATGCTGCTCC
The DNA here is from genome assembly GCF_020740685.1 of Jaculus jaculus. Lineage (NCBI taxonomy): Eukaryota > Metazoa > Chordata > Mammalia > Rodentia > Dipodidae > Jaculus > Jaculus jaculus. The sequence continues at coordinate 96,511,917 of NC_059106.1, read as the reverse complement.
CAGAAGTCATATGTAAGGGAAATTCAACAGCTAAGGATGTCATACCTCCATATGAGTTGCTGGTCGGGGAAGTTGAGAGGGTTCCCAAAGGTAAATAAAGCCTATTACCACTGTTCTTTGTTGCCTAACAGAACTAGCTGGTAAGACACTGTTTCTGAAGACACCATTTGTTATGGTTGCGGGGCACTGAGGACTCGAGCTAGAAGCTTCTTCCCTGCTGGCTAGCTTTCATAGCCAGAAGGTTCATGCAGGCTGCTGGGGAGAAAAGTCAAGAATCTTACCCAGCAGGGGACTCTGCATACTACACAAGACATAGATGCCAGATGGGCCCAGTAGTGCAATAGTGGCATGACTGTTATGGGGTCAACAACTGCTCTCTGGTTAGATTTGAGGCCTACTCCACAGGAAGGAATTCATATCTTATATTGAAAATCCAGTCAAATGTCTATGGCTAGGGAGGCCATAGACCCTAGGAGGGAAGCTATTACTGTTGTTTGGCTAAATGGGTATGTTGTGCCCATCAATTATCCCTATAGTGCTATTCTCAACCTTGGTCAGCAAAACTTATCTTTGCAGTGGGTAGCAATTATACTGGAGAGACTCAAAAAAGTACCACCGAGTGCTCACTGCTAAATGAAAGATTCTTATCATCCCTTCAAGGCTCAAAGAACATTGTGGAAGAGAGGGTGGCAAGAATGTAAGAGCTATAGGATGGTGCAGAATGCTGTCTTCCAGATATGGCATGTCCAATGCCTTCATGACAGTACAGGGACTGTTGCTCCTTGCACATCATTGGACTCATCGGGACACACCATAAAAAATCCCTAAACACAGGTGGATTACTTGACAGGGATGGTTGCAGTAATGGCCTCCAGCAAATTCCTCTTTGCTGTCGTCACCTTTGGGTGACTTGCTTAGACCACTGGGATATTAGCATATGCAACAGAGATTTGGAAAACACAGTACTGGGATGTTGTTGTTTTTCTGGATCAAGGTCTCACTGTGTAAACCAACTAAGTCTTGGACTTGCTTTGTAGCCTCAGCTGACCTTAATCCTCCTCACAAATGCAGCAATTACAGATGTTCACATCACATCTGCTGCTATGAGGAATTATCGCTTAGTGGTTATGTGATGTTTATCTGGAGTTATGAACGCTTTTGGGACATAGATATTTGTAATAATTAAATACCTCATGAGTATAACATGTGTGACACTGAAATGTGCACTTAAAAATGATTTGATTTTTTTTCTACTGTACAAGTTTGCCATATTTCTGTGTGTGTCTCCCATGAGTTTATGGAAGAAGTAAACACAAAAACCCATGAGAAAGGTAAAAGTAAAATGCCATCATCATAAAGGGCAGCCTGGGAAAGGGCGAGTGGAAGAGACTGCTGCTGGAAAGCAGTAATTACATTTTGCAGAAATACTTTGAGTCTTGTAACCAGACCCTTTGTGGTCTCTTGGCAGCAGCAGACCTCACAGAGAAATGCCTGCCACACAAAATTAGTGATGGGAAGATTCTCTGATGGCCTTCATGGCAGAACTGACAGGGCTTATGTTTGCAAACTCTCAGAAAGCTGCTAGATTGGGCTGGGAGAGAGCATCACTCAGTCTGGACAGACGGGTCATTCAACTTCAACTCAGCATCTGTGTGCAGTCATTCAGACTCTTTGTGAATATTGTGATAAGCACCTCCAAGGACCTATGGTCAAGTTTCACTTCTCTACTGCTTTAGTTTTGGCAGATGAAAGAAGTAATGTACATCAGGTTGGATGGAAGACTCTTCCCCACCCCAGGGATCTCAGAAGCACAGGGCTGGGGGAAGCTCTCTTACATGTATCCATGAACCACCGCCAAGGCCAGATGCGCCACCTGCACTGGGTATGTAGCATGGATCAGGAATACGCCGTGTGCGGCACCTCTGGTGTTTGCTATCGCAGGCTGCTGCCTATCCCTTAGAATGCCCAGACTGACCCGGCTGTGTCACCTGCGCTTAGGACTTTAGTACAAGATTAACTAAACTACAGGTAGAGCGCTGGGGTTTACATGCCGGGTAACTATTTTCTTACCACGTGATCTAAGTTTCTCCTCAGCCTTCTCTGTGCATTACTGCTCACATTTATGAAATGTGAGTGATAGTGGAACTTAGCTCATTCTATGAGAATTAAACTATGTGAGAATCTTACCTCAATGGTAGACTAGGCTTATGGGGTTTTTTTTTGCAGGGGGATTCAAACTAAGGTCTCATTGTAGCCCAGGTTGTCTTGGAACTCTCTCTGTAGTCAGTCCTAGGCTGGTCTTGAACCCACAGAAATCCTCTTACCTCTGCCTCCCATGTGCTAGGATTAAAGGCATGTGTTGGGCTGGAGATATAGCTTAGTGTTTAAGGTACTTGCCTGTAAAACCAAAGGTCTCAGGTTCAATTCCCCAGCACCCATGTAAGCCAGATGCACAAGGTGGCACATGAATCTGGACTTCATTTTCAGTGGCTAGAGGACCTGGTATGTCAATTCTCTCTCTCTCTCTCTCTCTCTCAAATAAATAACAATAAAATATTTAAAGGCATGTGTCACCACACCGGTGTGGTGGTTTGAATAGAATAGGTGGCCCCCAATATATTCAGTTGTTTGTTTGTAGTTTGCATCTGTAGCCACCTGCCAAAGGCAATGTCACTGGGTGATATTAAGGTGTGGTGGTGGGTTTCAGGTTTCAATCTAAAGATATGCAAAGTGTGCCTAGCTGGAGTTCCTGAAGTGTGCTATGCTGTGTGACCTTTAGGCTTGTACTTCTCTCTCTCCCCGCTTGGACCTGTGAAGGCAGGCCAGCTTCTTCTGCCATTATGCAACTTCCCCTGGACCTGTAAGCTTCAATAAATATCCCTTCCTCCATAACTGTGCCTGGTCTGGAAGTTCATCTCAGTGAACCTGAATCTGTCTGCTACACTTGGCTAGGCTCATATTTGATGATAGTGGTAATAATGATCTCATTTATTTCTCATTGTAACTTCAAGCAAGCTAATTCAGTGGCGAGTTTGACACTGTTGCTTCAGACAACCTCCCTGAGGCACACAATCCATGGTTTGCTATGGAATCCAGCTCCATACCACAAATCTACCACAGAGGCACACTTTTCTGTCTTGCTTCAGTGCCCAACCTTTTCTTTCCTTACCTACACTCTACATGTCTCATTCTCTTCCTCAACTTCTCCAGAGACCAACTCCATTAGGTAGTATTGCCTGCCCTCGCCTGTCATCTGGAGGCTGGTCCTGGTTTTAAACCATAAAGGCAGGCCAGGAGTTAAACCTTCGGCTTCAGATTCATCCAATTCTCTGTGGCCCCAGGCATACCTCTCAGTCTGCCAAAACCAAATAATTTATTTAAAGCCTTTTTTTAAGTGATGGGTGTGCAAGGTAAAAATATCCAGAAGTGGCGGAAAGGAGGCAAAGGATGCCTCCCTCCGGTGTTCTCTGGACTCCTCCCCACAGGGAAATGCAGCCAGTTCCAAGCAGTTCATCTTACCTCCATGGGGACTGTCCTCTGGATGAGTGTCCTCACAGTGCCATTGGAGCCCTCACTGACCTCCCAGCAGCGCCCCATCCTTCCTCCCTGCTGCCTCCTCACATTCCACAGCACCCCCCCTTCCTTCCGCTGCTTCTCCAGGAAGACTGGCATTGTTTCTTTAGCATCTCCAGCTTTCTCCTTCCTGACAACAGCCCTATTTCTGGCATATGCCACTTTGTCATCCAGTTCATCACCTGCTAGTTTCTGGTGGCTTGGTATGAGCTCTGCTCTCATTCCTGGTTTGCTGAGGGTAGATTGTCTACCCCATATGGCTTCCACACTTTTTGCTCCCTGAAGATTCCCAGTTCACTTGGCTAGACTTCAGGCCTCTATGTCTAGTTGCAACAGCATCTCTTCACAACTGTCCTTTGTGAATGTGTGAACCAAACTAACCTGGCCATGCTCCTGATGAGTGTTATCCACATCTAGTTGGTCATCTGAAACTTGAAACTTCAGATACATGAACTTTGAAGACCTCTGTCCACCCCCATTCACGAGTCTGTGTGGGAAGGTGGGCACCGTGCCTCACAGGAAATTCAGCATGAGGAATGATTCCCAAACCCCCTTCCTCTGCGCTACCACTCCCCCATTACTCTTCTATGTTTATCTTCATTTTATGTATCATGTCCATGATATTGTGAATCTACCAGCAACTCTCATTATTTATGCACTGTGAATTCACCTCCTCTCCAAAGTTCACAATCGAACAACAAATCCTTGCAGTGCTCTGAGGTCATCTGTAGACAGTCATACAGTGGCTAAGAAGTTTAGTCCCCTTACCTTCTGTAAGGTCAAACAAGGGAGGGACTCTTTTTCTTTTGTTATTAGTTATGTATACAGTATGTATACAGCCATGTTGGTATCATCGTTAGTCTCCTTCTTGTCCTCCCCCCCTCCGCAGGGACCCTCCTCGTTGGGGAATATGGGTAATGCATTGTGGAGTTAGCCATTAGGTATGGGTAAGAGGCAATGTCTCTGTGCATAATGTCCCAACATGTGGCTCTAACAATCTTTCCCCCACATCTTCTGTAAATTTTCCTGAGCCATGTTGGGTTTGTTTTAGTTCTACTTCAGTGGTCTTGGTAGTCTGTGTTTCTGGATATCTGGTTCAGTAGGAGTTGAATGTTCTCTGTGTCTATCTTCTTCACCAAAACAAGGGATTCTTGGTTTTCATATTTTAATAATTTTTAAATTTTTGTCATCTTATTTTAGCAATTTTTTGTCTTCTTATTTTAATAATTTTATTTTAATTCTCAAACTATGGAAATGGGCCTTTTCCATGGACTACTTAGAGCCATGATTTTTGCAATTTTGTGTTGCTTGTTGTTAATTTCACTACTTCCAACAGTCCCAAGGGCTATGCCAAAGCACTGTTCCTAGGTGCCAGGAGACTATGTTGCACCTAGCAGAGAAAAATCCATGTGTTGAACAAGATTTGTTCAGACACAAAGTTCAGCACTGCTGGGTTAACATACCAACATGACATATCTAAAAAGAAACACGTAAAACAATGGGATGTGTTTGTTAGTTGATAAAAATATTTTGACACAGGAAAGTAATCTTGTCTTTCCCTAGGAGTAACTGTTCAGTATTTGCTGTCTCTGCTCTGTGGGGACCTTATAGAACTGACTGTGGCAGGCAACGAGGATCAACTGACCATCTGGCTCAAAGCAAGAATGAAACTTGCTGATGCTGGCACAGCACCAAGCATATGGCAGATCACCATGAATACTTGAGTAATGAATGAGTAAGTCAGAAGGCATTTTGGACTTTAGGTGATAGATATAAAGCTTGGGCTGGAGAGATGGCTTTAGCAGTTAAAGTGCTTGGCTGCAAAGCCTGACTACCTGGGTTCTATTCCCCAGTGCCCACATAACAACCAGATGCACGAAGTGGCCCATGCATCTGGAATTTGTTTGCAGCAGCTGGAAGTCCTGGTAAACCCATTGTATCTCTCTATCTGTCTCTTTTCTTTTTCTCTCCTGTTTGCAGATAAATAAATAAATAAGTTTTAAAAATTTAAATAGTAAATCTTTATTTTCTAACCAAAACTGATCAGCTCTTTCAATCATGAGCATAGGCACTAACAAGTGCCAATAGTATTCAGCAATATCCATGACTGCTACTTGTAGAAATCACTGTTATCTTCAGGGAACATTACATTTATATAGATAACTTGAAATCCAAGTGCACTTATGAATTATTCAAATTTATGGTATTTTGCCCACTACCAGATATTATCTGATTAATATGTTAATAAAGAAATATTTCTAGCTGTGTATGGCTCACACCTATAACCTCAGCACTCAGGAGGCTGAGGTGGGAAGATTGTGAGTTCAAGTCCAGCCTGGCCTACAGAGTGAGTACCAAGAGAGCATGGGCTAGAGTGAGATCCTGCCTCAAAAAAAAAAAAAAGAAGAGGAAGAAGGAGGAGGAAAAAAAGAAACATTTCTGAACCACACATTTGGATCACTGTGTTGGAGTATAATAGGCTACTTTTGAAATCTCATGGTTTCTGTTTTCTTCATTTAAAATAGTAAATATTAAAATATTCTGAGAAGAGGTTCATAGGCTTTCCAACACTATTAAAGAGGTGCCTGGTACAAAGGAATTTTAAGACCTTAAGCTGGGCATGGAGGCTTACACCTATAACTTTAGCACTTGGGAGGCTGAGGTAGGAGAATTACTGTGAGTTAAAGGCTGACCTAAGCTACATGGTGAATTCCAGGACAGAACTGGGCCACAGTGAGACTTTCTCTCAAAACAACAACCAAAACACAAACATACACACAGTAAGAAACTTCATCTAGTTTCAAATGTCAAAGCCACATTTATGTTCCACACCTAGGATCATGAAGTTATGTGAGCAGAAGTTGGATCCACATCCAGACCTGCTTGTCAGTGTCACCACAGAGAGGGCCCCCTCATTCTGAGGGCTCCAGGGAGACCGCTCCTCTGTGCAGCTGAAGAGCCCCGGGCAGGCAGATTCCAGGGGCTCCACAAAGGGTGTCAAGTGTTGACCACCGGCAGTCTTCTCAGGACTGGGGGATGGCATTGTTCCAAGCTTGGCCAACAGACCCACATGGTCTACAAGCTGTCACTGTCCAAGATAAGGGCAGAAATTGAGGATTCAAAAGTTCTTACAGCAATTTGAATATAATGATGAGCCAAGTAGTTCGCATGTTGCTCTAGTTTGTATGTGGCTTTTCCCCAAAGGTTCATGTGTTGGGAGACTTGGTCCCCAAGGTGATGGTGTTGAGACGGTCCCTTAAGGAATGGAGGATGTGCCTGTTTTTTCAATGGGAAGTTGTTGGGTACCTGTATGTGCTGACCTTGGGAAAGATGAAGAGAATTAGGCCTCATGGAGCCCTGAGTTAGTTTTCATGAGAGAGTTGCAGCAAAGGCACAAGATGTCCCCTCCCCAACTTCTTTGACTTGTTGCCCCTTCCCTATTGCTATTCATATCCCTATGAATCTTTACCAGAGCCAACTTGACACTGGGGGCCCTGCCTTCAAACCTGAGATGAATAAACTAGACTGCCTCAAGTATTTCCTTATAAGAATGGACTAGTACAAATAAATGTCTTTTTAAAATATATTTTGGGGCTGGAGAGATGGATCAGTGGTTAAGACACTTATCTGAAAGGCCTAGCAACCCACATTCGATTCTCCAATACCCACATAAAGCCAGATGCGCAAAGTGGCACATTCATCTAGGGTTCATTTTCAGTGGCTGGAGGCCCTGGAACACCCATCCTCTCTGTCTCTCTTCTCCCTATCTCTCTGTTCTTGCAAATAAATAAATAAGTCATATATTTCAAACACACTTTGGTCACGTGCACTTTCCTATTACTCTCCCTTCCCACTTCTGCAGAACCCTTTCTTCTTCCCAACTAGTCCCCTCCTACTTTCATGTGGGTGTCCCCCTGAGTTGAATTAGGGTTGCTTGTATACACACAGGTGGGCTTTTATTTACTGGAGAATGGGTAACTTACCAGTGACTAGACCACTGAAGAAAGTGACTCCACCTCCCCAGGCAACAATTAATTGCCAATAGCTACCTCTTCAAGGAGAAGTGGGGTCTCATAAGCCCTTCCCCCATCCATGAGGGGTTGTTGACAGGCCCAATATTATACAGGTCTTGTGCAGCTAACCATAGTTGTTTCTGAGTGCAATGGCCACAGCACGTCTGGAAGACAGTGTACCATAGCACTTCTTCTGTTCTCTGGCTCTCACTTTCTTTCTTTTTCCTCTTCTGTGGCACTCCCTATGCCTTGTGGGGAGTGAAGATGTCCCATTTAGGAATAACCTCATTTAGGGATGCCCACCCAACAGCTATTCTGGGCACTTAAAAAATTATTTATTTTATTTGTAAGGACAGAGATGAGAGAGACACAGAAAGAAGGGGAGAGAGAAAGAAAGAAAGAGAATGAGAATTGGCGTACCAGGGCTGCCAGCTGTTGTAAGCAAACTCTAGACACATGTGCCACTTTGTGTGTATGGTTATGTGGGTACTAGGGAATCGAGCCCAGGTCGTTAGGCTTTGCAGACAAGCACCTGAGCTGCTGAGCGGTTCTCCAGCCCATGCTTAGCATTTTGACCAGCTATGCTTCTATGCAGTTATGACTTCCCATTGCAAAAATCAGTTTCTCTGACCAAAGCTGAGAGCAGCACTATCTTTTAAATTTTATTTAATTTTACAAAATCATCAGTCTACAATGGGTTGGAAATTTATAAAAATAAAGAGTAAACAATATAATGTATATTCCACAGATAGTGTGGAAATAATATTGCAGGATGAGGTGGGGGAATGAGCAGAGTAGGGAAAACTGATAGTGTATGACTGGGTAAAACTATGGAAAATAAATGAATAAAATTGTGAGCTGGACATGGTGGTGCACACCTTTAATCCCAGCACTCAGGAGGCCACCCTGAGAATACATGGTGAATTCCAGGTCAGCCGGAGCTAGAGTGAGACCCTACCTCGAAAAACCAAAAAAAAAATTATTAAATTAAATAAAAAATTAAAACTGTGGATACAGAAGAAAACATCAGCCTAGCAAAGCTAGAGAAGATGCAGGGAGAAAGGAAAGTTGGACCCAAAGAACAACTCCTTAGGTGGAGATGGTGCCTCTCAGGATATTTCAGACAGTAGGTTCAGCAGGGGCTAAGGCAGGCAGCAGGTTGGACAGAGAAGGTGGCCACCAGGCCCTGTAGTATGTGTGGGGTGGGGAGTAGGGGCAAGTCTATAGGGGAGGCAACTGGAAACACTCATGTAGGCTTGGCATGAATGCTTAGGGAATGTGTTGAAGGTTTGGAACTTTCTTGTGGGTTGCACAGTACCCTGCATATATTATGAGTTTTAAGTAATAATATTTGTTGTGAAAAACTGAATTTTAAAAGTACTTCATGCGGACTCTTTTGGAGGAGAGAATTTTCAGGTTGCTGTCCATGCCTGTATGAAAATGTGCAAGGTTGTGCATGAATGAGGAATGCTCTGGAAGGCTGAGTTGCTTCTTTTAGCACCTTGCCCCCCACTTCCTCTTCTGCTTACCTGGAGTGGGATGAATAAAGGCCCCACAAAGACATCCACATTCCAATCCTTAGATCTTCTGAGCATCACCATACATGACAGAAGGCATTTGGTAGATGCGATTAAATTAAGGATTTAAAAAAATATTCATTTGTATGTGTGAGTATGTGTATGCCAGAGCCTTGCCACTACAAATGAATGCCTGTCCGGCTTTATGTGAGTAGCTAGAGAATTGAACCTCCGACAGGCAGACAGCAAGCCAACACCTTTAACAGCTGAGTCATCTCCCTAGGCCCAAAATTAAGAATCTTGAGTCAATGAGATAAACCTTGATTGTCTGAGTGCACTCAACATCATGTGTCCTGTGGGTCTCCAAATGGAGTCAGCCCTGCCAACACCTTGATTTTGGTCGTAGAACTGATTTTAGACGTTCCAACATCCAGAACTGTAAGAGAATAAATTTGTGATGTTTTCAGCCACAAAGGGTATCCTAATTTCTTATAGCAGCCATAGGAAATTCACATGCCATGTCTCCCTCCTCTTCGCTTTCTTACTCACTCACTCTGCCCTGCCCAATAGCATTCTGTGATAAAGGGACTATCCTATATTTGCATCATAGTCATTAGCTACATGTTGCCACAGAGCACTGTAGCTAAGGAGCTAATTTTAAATTTTATTCCATTTTTTGCTGGGCATGGTGGCACATGCCTTTAATCTCAGCACTCAGGAGGCAAAGGTAGGAGAGTCTCCATGAGTTCCAGGTCACCCTGAGACTACATAGTGAATTCCAGATCAGCTTGGGCTAGAGTAAAACCCTACCTCAAAAAACCAAAAGAAAAACAAAACAAAAAAATAATCCATTTTTAATTAATTGACTAATTTGCAAGGTGAGAGAGAGGGAATGGGTGCACCAGGGCCTATTGCCACAGCAAACAAACTCCAGATGCATGCACCACTTTGTACATCTGCTTTTCCTTATGGACTGGAGAATCAAACCAGGGCTGTCAGGCTTTGCAAGCAAGTAACTTCAACCTCTAAAGGTTAACCTGTTTAACCTTTAACCTCTCCAGCCCTGTTTCATTGTTTAAAAGATATTTTCATTTATTTATTTGCAAAGAAGAAGAGGCAGAAAAAAGTATGGGCAGACTAGGGCTTCTTGCCCCTGTATGTGAACTCCAGACACATGTGCCACTTGTGTCTCCAGCTTCACATGGGTACTGGGTTATTGAACCCAGGCTGGCAAGCTTTACAAGCAAGCACTTTAACCACTGAGCCATGTTCCCAGTCTCAAATTTTATTCCATTTTAATTAATTTCTATTTAAATAACTATGTGTGTCTGTTGGCCACCATATTGGACAGTGGTGACTTTACTACAATAAAAACAAAAACAAAAAATGAAGGGAATATAGCTCAGTAGTAGAGCATTGATCTAAAACATAGAAGGCCCTGAACACTAGGGGAAAATCTAGAGAAGTGACATATAAATGACAAGAGTATGCAGACAGGTTATTATGGCATATTTTGTTTATGATAACCAGGATAAAGTGAATATGAACATGAAGCCTGGTTTTAAGCCAACTATAGGGGCAAACAGTATAGCTCCATGGGAAAATGTGTGTATAGCATGTTCAAGGCCCTGAATTCAATCATCAGTACCAAGCATGCACACAAGCTCTGTCCACTGGATCCCATAGAAAGAGATCTGGCCCAGGAGTCCATGGCTGCCACCAAGGGAAGGACAACTGCATCAGCAAAGAGCATGGATAGACTGTTAGACAAGCACATTGGATGTCACATCAAACCTGTGAAGTAGGTATCCTTAACCTTGTGTTTCACGGGAGGAAAAGGAGAGCTAGTCCCCAAGTCCCCAGGTGGGGAGGTGCAGAGCCAGGCATTTGGAGCAGCTCTGAAGCCTCGGGCCTGGCGCCCACCTGAGCCTCTCTCTCCAACTCTCCTGAGCTTCAGTTTCCTCTCCCAGGACACAGGACTGGTGCTTCTCACACTGTCTCCTCTTTAAGAAAGCTAAGAGGACTAGTGAGGGAGTGACTCAGAAATGACTCAAAGCTCCAGAAGGCCTGATGCCCTAGGTTGATCCTGTGCTCTCCCTGATGTTGAAAATACTTAAAATTTTCCACTTAAATATGGCCTGTGGCAGGCCTAGTCCAATCATGCAAAAACCAATATCGGTTTGGAAAGGTTACTGCTTTTCCGATTCCAGTCAACATTAAAAATGCAAATGCTTGCTATTTAAGTGCAGCCTTTGGCCACCAGCTCCGAGTGTTTAGGACAACGTAAACCTCAGAGGTGGCATCTCCCACTGTGGCTCAGCAGGAAGGAGTGAAGGACATCCAGAAAAGTCTGCATCACTCCAGGATGATGGCCTTGCTTCAGGTCCTCAGAGGGTGCCCAGCTTGTCAAGGATTCAGATGCCAGTCATTGGGGGTGAGGGCTGCCAGTCCCCGTCGTTGTGTCCAACTGCACAGACCTGCTGCAGTCTGAGGTCAAAGAATGATCGCTGACTAGATGGGTTAATTCACTCACTGCCCTTTCTGGTACTTCTCATACCCCAGGCACGGTGATGATAAGCCTTTACATTATATGAAGTGAACCATATGGAGAAATCAGTGCTGAGTCACTTATCACCTAAGAGGTATGGTAAGAAATACAACCGGGCTGGAGAGATGGCTTAGCGGTTAAGTGCTTGCCTGTGAAGCCTAAGAACACCGGTTGGAGGCTCAGTTCCCCAGGTCCCACGTTAGCCAGATGCACAAGGGGGCGCACGCATCTGGAGTTCGTTTGCAGTGGCGGAAGCCCTGGCGCGCCCATTCTCTCTCTCCCTCTATCTGTCTTTCTCTCTATGTCTGTCGCTCTCAAGTAAATAAATAAATAATGAACAACAACAACAAAAAAAAGAAATACAACCAACCAATGATAACAAGAAGTAGTGTGACGTTAACTTCACTATAGCAATGGCTTCCAGGGGCCTGTCAGCATAAGCATGTGAAAATGTGTCAGTTAGAGAATGCTTGTGAGGTCAGCACTGAAAGTGCTTAGAGGAGGCGCCAAGTGCCATGCCCAGAGGGAGCCCCTATCCCTGGACATCTTCCCGTCACAGCTCCATGAGGGCTGGGCTGACCCTACTGAGGGTTTAGTGTGGGCTGGGGCTGGAGCTCAGTGGTAGAGCACTTGCATGAAGCCCTGGGTTCAATGCCCAACACTTCAAAACAAGGTCTAGAGAGATGGCTTGGAAGTTAAGGCACTTGCCTGCCAAGCCTAAGGACCCATGTTCAACTCTCCAGATTCCACTTAAGCCAGACTCACAAAGGTGAAGCAAGCGCAAGGTCGCACATGACCACTAGGTGGCGAAAGCGTCTGGAGTTCAATTGCAGTGGCTGAGGCCCTGGCACACCAATTCTGTGTGTGTGGTTGTGTGTGTGTGGTTGTGTCTATATGTCTGTGTGTGTGTCTATGTGTCTATGTGTCTGTGTGTGTGTCGGTGTGTCTGTGTCTGTGTGTCTGTCTGTCTCTTTTTCTCACTCTCACCATCTCTCAAAATAAAGTAAAATAAAACAAGTTTTGGCAGATTCAGTATATAGGGAGTAAGGGCCTGCTCTGGCTTACAGATGTGTCTTTACAGTGAACTCACACAGCAAGTAGCTGCCTGATGCCTACTTTATAAGGGCATTAATCCCATTCATGAAGCTCTGCTTTCATTTCTTAGTCACCTCCCCAAAACACCACCCCTTAATATCATGACTTTGGGTATTGGGGTTTCAACAAATGCATTTTGGGAGGACACAAACCTTCAGACCAAAATAACAACAGAGTGGGTGGGTATGGCTCAGTGTTAGAGCATTTGACTGAAAAGTAAGAACAGCTAGCAACTGCAGGGAGCAGCTGTAACTCTAGGGATGGGGAGCCAATAGAGAGAGAGTGTTTAAACCGGATATGGTGGCACATGCCTTTCATCCCAGCACTCAAGAGACAGAAATAGAGGATCACTGTGAGTCTGAAGCCAGCCTGAGACTACATAATGAATTCCAAGTTAGTCTGGGCTAGTATGAGACCCAACCTCACAAAACAAAACAAACAAACAAACAAAAAAACCAACAACAAGTGGGTCAAAGTTAGAGGCTAGTCTGGGCAGATGGCTCAGCAGTTATAAGCACTTGGTTGCTAAGCCTGCTGGCCCAGGTCTAATTCCCTAGCACCCACACAAAGCCAGGCACAAAATGTGGCCTCAGTGGTGTTCCTTTGCAGAGGCAAGAGGCCTTGGAACACCAATACACACACACAAATATTTGTAAATAAATAAGTAAAAATATGTTTTTAAAAGAGAGGCTTGGGGATGGAGAGGTGGCTCATGGTTAAGGTGCTTGCCTGAAAAGCCTAAGAACCCAAGTTCCCCAGTACCCATGTAAAACCAGATGCACAAAGTGGCACATGCACCTGGGATTCATTTGCAGGGGTTGGAAGCCCTGGTGTGCCCATTCTCTGTCACTGCTGGGCGACACTCAGGCAGTAGGAGGATCAATGTGAGTTTGAGGCTAGCCTGAGACTATATAGTGAATACAAGGTCAGCCTGGGCTAGAGCGAGACTCTACCTCAAAAGACCAAGAAAATAAAAGGATTAGAGGCTTACAGAGGACTCTTGTGAGTCTTGGAGTTGGAACCAGCTTTCACTACTTCCATGGGGAAACCTTGCATGGATGATGTTATAGAAAGAAAACAAACTGGAAGTCCACAGACAGCGGACAGGAGGGAGCATCCTTCAGATGAAGTGCAGAGTGCACAGCCCAGGCAGCCCGAGGTCCCAGAGCAGTCTCCCCATCAGTACTGTAATACAGGGACTCCTGTTACCTCTTTAAACAGAGGAGAAACTGAGGGCCTAGGAAGTTAGGGTGATGCAACAGAACCCTCTTTTGGTTTAAGTTATTTGAGAGCAACGGAGAGAGAGAGGGAGAGAGAGAGAGAATGGACACGCCAGGGCTTCCAGCCACTGCACACAAACTCCAGACGTGTGCGCCCCCGTGTATCTGGCTAACATGGATCCTGGGGAATCGAGCCTCGAGCCAGGGTCCTTAGGCTTCACAGGTAAGCGCTTAACCACTAAGCCATCTCTCCAGCCCAGAACCCTCTCTTGAAGCCAAGTTCATTTCCTTTTTTAAAAAACTTCTTTTGACAATTTCCACACATATACACAATATGCCTTTGTCTTCTGTACCCTACTTTCAGCCTTTCTAACTAGTCTTGTTCTATTTTGATGTTATCGTTTCCTACTCCTATTATGCAGTCTTCCATGTGCTCTGTTTTTTTTTAATATTTTATTTATTTGACAGGAAGAGAGAGAAAGAAGCAGACAGACAGAGAGAGAGAAAATGGGCATATCAGGGCCTGTAGCCACTGCAAATGAACTCCAGAAACATGCATCACCTTGTGCATCTGGCTTTATGTGGATGCTAGGGAATTGAACTTGGGTCCTTTGGCTTTTGCAGGCACTGAGCCATCTCTCCAGTCCCCCATGCGCTCTTAATAACATTGCGAGTCCAGATTTTCTTCAGGTGTTAAATTACCAAGTTGTCAAGACAGCAGGCTGAGGTAGAGAAGAGCAAGGGAGCAGTCCTGGAGACTTCCACCACGCGTGATACCAGGTGTGACCACCTTGCTGTGGTTGGCAGCCCTGCCACCTGTTCACTCCCCAAAGAGATTCTTAAGAACAAAGGGGAAATAGTCTTTCTTTACTCTCTTTTGAGAAAGTGAGATCTTTGTTGACTACCAAAAATTAGCCTCCAACAAGCTCCTGTCCATCCTCTACTGGCAGTTCGGTTCTCACTTTCCTGGAGAAGGCTTTTTGATCTCTATGAACCAGTCACATCCCTAGGGGTACTCAAACAGGAAGTGGCACAGGCTTCCTTGTCAATGCAGTACATGACATGGTAAGCTCCTTAAGGCAGGCAGGCCTGGGTCCACAGACTCTGCCTGGCACCCAATGTCTACTGATCATGATAGAGCTCTTTGTTCCAGAACATGCTGCTGCCAGAGCACTGGGCATGCCAGGACCATAACTTTATACTCATTCCCTGACTTCCAGGTGTTCTTGGAGATGTTGAAAACCTGCCATAAAAACAAAACTCACTGGCTTAGCCTTTCCCTTCTCGCCTCATCCAACCCATTCTTCACACTCCAGGCAGAAACAAAAACATGAAGTCCTCCTAAACTTCTCATAAGATTCCCATTGCTCTTCAAGCAGGGACTCAAAGGTCCTTGTCAGTTCCCTGCAGCCTCAGGACTCACGATCTGTGCCTGCTTCTTCCCTCCTTCAATGGCCTGTCCCCCAACTCAACTGTTCTTTGCATTATGATGTATGCAAGGCATGGGTTCCTCTATCCAAGACCCTCCACCATGTCAGCCTGGCTCTCTTATCTTGTTAGGTCTCTGCTGACTCACTGCCTGCTGCTGCTCCGACAGGGTATCCTGGCACCGATGCTCCCAGGAGGTCAGTTTCCAATAACCGCCCTACCCACTGAATTTTAATGCCCTCTTCCACTAGGTGTCGAGATTCAAGCACATGCCAGGTAGTCTAGAAAATCAATTTGAATTAATTAATTTCACACAATAACAAAAACAACAAAGAGAAGTCTCTCTAAGCAGTTTTGGAAGTCATAGTTTCCCTAAACTGTGGTGAAACAACTTTGTCCCAGGATCTGGGGGCCATAGGAAAAAGGAGAGTTCTGGACATGGTCAGGGGCTGGAGCCCGGGTGATCTTACAGGCAGCCAGTTTGTGGCTGTATTAGGGTCTCTTAATCTAAACTGGATATATAAAAGCACACCTGTTTTTCCCTAAACACAGGACAGCGATGGGAGGACATGTGCGCAGAACCTGTACAAACTGTGTGGTGCTCTTCAAGCACACAGTCATTTCATTACAATGGTCTGTCGTCCTCCAGCCAGACCACATTGCCAGCTTTCCTCATAATCCTAGACTCTCAATGTTTTCCTCCTTTACCCTGAATTCAGGCCACTGCTTTCTATAAGAAAGACATGGGGCTGAGAGATGGCTCAGCAGTTAAGTGCACTTCCTGAGCAAACAAGTCCTGACAGGGCCTGAGTTCAAATCTGAAAATCCCATGTAAAACAGCTGTGCGTGGCCACCCATGCCTGTAGCTCAAGTCCCTCAGGAGAGCAGAGACCTGAGAGTTCTTGGAGCTCCAAAAGTTCTGGAATCTGTTAAAAGAGACGCTGGTTCAGAAATAAGACCAGGGAAACCAGGTGTGGTGATGCACGCCGTTAATCCCAGCACTTGGGAGGCAGAGGTAGGAGGATCACCATGAGTTCGAGGCCATCCTGAGACTAAGTAGTGATTTCCAGGTCAGCCCGAGGTAGAGTGAAACCCTACCTCAGAAAACTGAAAGAAAAAAAAAAAAAAAAGACCCAGGTTTGACCTTCCATTCAGGCAGTGACAGGCAAGCCTATAGGTTTTATATATAGGCCCATATATAGGGTGCCACAAGGGTACATTACATGCCTATTGCCACACACCCCCACCACATTACATACACAAAAGAAAGACACATCAAGACTTCAGCTAAGGATGTGTGTAGTAACATTGGATGAGCATCTCTGTTTTGTTTGTTTGTTTTGAGGTAGGGTCTCACTACCCTGGGCTGGCCTGGAATTCACTATGTAGCCTCAGGATGGCCTTGAACTCACAGCAATCCTCCTATTTCTCCCTCCTAAATTCTGGGATTAAAGGTATGTGCTACCACACCCCGCTACATCTCCTTTATTTAAAAAAAAAAAAACTTTTTATTTATTCATATATTTGAGAGAGAGAGAGAGAGAGAGAGAATGAGCACACCCGGCCTCCAGCCTCTACAAATTCCAGATGCATGCACCACTTTGTGCATCGGGTTTATGTGGGTGCTGGGGAATTGAACCAGGTTCCATAGGCTTCGCAGGCAAGCGCCTTATCCGCTAAGCCATTGCTGCAGCCTGAGCATGTCCGTTTTGAGAGATGGACTGGAAGGAGAGAGAGGAAGCAGATCTCCGTTCCCGCTGTGGCCCAGTGCCCCATGCCTGGCTTCCCTGCGGTGAGGTCTGCAGCTGCTCTGCTGCACGCCCGTCACTCACCGTGCCCTGCTGCACGCCCATCACTCACCGTGCCCTGCTGCACACCCATCGCTCACCGTGCCCTGCTGCACGCCCGTCGCTCACCGTGCCCTGCTGCACGCCCGTCGCTCACCGTGCCCTGCTGCACGCCCGTCGCTCACCGTGCCCTGCTGCACGCCCGTCGCTCACCGTGCCCTGCTGCCTTTCTTCTTGGAATTTTCTCGCTGCAACGTGTGGAAGCCGAGGAGGAGGGACCCAGCGTGCCCCTGAAGCCCCAGGTGTGCTGATGACACCAACCTTAGAAGCCAGGAGACTGGTGACAGTACACAGAGAAAGTGCCAGAATGGCAGAAACAGAGAGGCCACCTGGCACCTGGCAGTGGTTGGACAAAGCCACTATGTGGGAACCCCCATAAAAAAGAGACAGACTTGGATGGTAGGGAGGAGGCTGAGAGGAAACCAGGTAATAAAACAGTGAGCGACGACACACAATAATTTCTAACAGTTACAATCTTTATTTATAAAGGCTGTGTTCCTGCCTCAGGGCAGATGGGAGGTTGAGAAGTAAAGTACAAATGTTGGCATTGTCTCTTCTCAAAGAAACGGTTCAACAAACAGCCTCAATTAAAGACTGCTCCCATCCACTCCAGCACTCTACTCCTGGCTCTTCAGTGTAGCAGGCAAGGGAGCCAGCCATGGTCAACTCAGCTGGCTGGTGACTTGTGACCCAGCACAGCAGGTGTGCCAGGTCAGTTAGGTTCCTACCTCAGGAATCTGAACTGAGAAATGCTGAGAGATGGAGGCAATTAGCAGTGGGCCTGGAGGCCACAGAACTGCATTAAAAGTTCTGAGAGGTGGAATTCAAACAAGGAGAGTGTTGTGAGGAGAGACCCAGAATCAGCAAGAACTGCTTGGCAGAGGATGAACAGTGAGAAGGAGGTAATGGGAAAGGAGGCAGCAGCAGAGGCAGAGACAAGACCAAGTGGGCCTCCAGCCTCGGGGCATACGCCACTCTGCCTCACTTCCTCTCTCCTGAGGTAGCTGTGTCTAATGGAACAGGAGGGACACGGGTCAGGGTGGTTCTGACTTAAAGGGAATCTGACCCTCAGTTCTTGGTCACCTTGTAGTGAACTAAAGGACACTGTGCTGTATTGCATTGTGCTGTGTTAAAAAAAATAAATAAAACTTTTGTCATTTATTTATCTGAGAGAGAATGGGTGCCGCAGGGCCTCTTGCCACTACAAATGAACTCTATGGATGCATGCACCACTGTGTGCATCTGCCTCTACATGAGTACTAGAGAACTGAACCCAGGCATGCAGGCTTTGCAAGCAAGTGCCTTAATCGTCTAAACCATCTCCCAGCTCACATTGTTGTGCTGTATTTTGAGACATCTCAATATGTAATCCAGGCATCCTCCTGCCTCCGCCTCCCAAGTGCTGGCATTACAGGCATATACCACCAAGCCTGGCCACAACAAGGCCCAAGAGCAATGTGAACAAGGCCGAGCTGATGGCTCGCCTCCCATCATGTCCAAGGCAGACCAAGACCAAGTTGAACTCGAAGGCTCACAGTGACCCAAATGGTGGCTCAGAAACTCTAGTGGTTACTTACTAAGCGTGGAGGCTGAAGTCTCTCACACCCTAGCTCTCACTCTAATTGTGAGAATGTGGGGAAAGATGTTCTCTTTTAAGTTATGGCTTTCACATCTACGAAAATAAGGGTGATTATAGACTATCCTGCTGCAGGCAGATGGAGGTTGTAGCAACCTGGAAGCCCTGATGCCTGGCTGAGGTAAATCTGCTGCTCTAGGCCCTGTGGGAATGTGTGAACTGCATCCTAAAAGGCAAAGTTCTGTCCACGGACAGAAGCACAACCCAGTCTCTGTCACCGGGGGCTCAGTGAAGAGGTGGCTCTAGTCACCCTGCTGCAGATGACTATTACTTATCAAGCCTGTTTGTAGGAGCATGTCTGATCCTATCTTAAAATAGCTGAAGAAAGTTATTGAAAATGGACTTCCCACTGGTCTTTTCCTTGCCTTCCTCTCATGAGAGTTCAAGACTCATATTTTCTTGTTTCATTTATGGCATGACCGTCATAACAGGAGGCTCCACTACTCTGTAACTTCAGGCAGGCTATCTAACAAGTCGAGAGTGAAGCGGTGCCTCTTCCCTCTCTCAGCATGTCCTTGTCAGATCGCCAGCCAGCCTTGTACCACAGTGACAGACATAGGCATCTCCAAGTCTCCAATTAAGAAAAAAAAAAAAAAAAACTAGGAAAAGGGGCTGGAAAGATGGCTCAGCAGTTAAAGATGTTCAATTCCTCAGTGCTCACTTGCAGCCAGATGCACAGTGTCTGGGATTCCTTTGCAGTGGCAGGAGGCCCTGGTGCTCCCATTCTCCCCACTCCCCTTACATAAATAAATATATATTTCGAAGACCTGAGAGAGCTGAACTACAGCAAAACAACTGGGCAGAAGGGCTGGAACCTTGACCCAGAACAGGCCCTCATGGTCCTCCAACACTGGATTTGCCCTATATCTCCCTGGCCTATGCCCTCTACCTTCCTGGCCTGTGCCATACACTTCCCTTCCTGCCCTATTTGTCAATTGCCCAATGTCGACTCTGATATTTACTACAAATCTTTCCTAAATTCTCTCTGTCACCTTCCACTGTGATCTCCCTGTCTCACCTCTGTTTATGAGATTACCCTCTTCCTCAACTACTGCACATCCACCATAGAAGCTGCTTTCTCTAAAGCCACACTGTCAGGTGCTGTTGCTGTGTAATAAATGTCAGATGACTCAAAACTTATTACAGCCATTCTATCATACTCCTAGATTCTAAGAATCAAGAAGCCAGCTGGGTTACACAATTCATGACCCCTAGAAGCTCACATGGGAAGACTTGAAGTGACTGAGCACTTGAGGACTAATTTATCTGAAGGCTCATTCAACTTCCACATTCAGCATCTGTATCAGGATAATGCAAAGACCAGGTGTGCTAACACTAGACTTATATGTGGCCTCTTTTGGTAGCTTGGCTTGTCACTTAAGAGTGACCTCAGGGTAGTTTGGCTTCCTATATGAGATGCTCTGATTTGCCAACAAACAAGTTGGAAATGCTATCACATTTTATGTTATTGGAGTTATCACAATCTTTATAAGGTCACTTCTACTGTACATCATTAGGCAGGGTCACAAGACATATAGAATCAAGGGCAAATGGTGTAGAGGTATAGACCCCATCTCACAGTGGGATGGCAAAGTCATATTGCAGAAGAGCATTAGGATGGGAAATACTGTTGCAGTCATCTTTGAAGAATATGACCCATCACAGACTTCAGTGATCTTCCAATCACTGAATCCACTCAATACTGTGTGTTCTGCTGCATTTGTTAATGACCATCATTCCCTGCCTTGTGGAATTATCTACATATGTCCATCTGGGTACCATGCTTTTCCAGTTCTAGACAGTCCCCTGCCCACCATTTTTTATTTTTTGAGGTAAGTCCAATAGATGTTTTTTTATTATTTATTTATTTATTTGAGAGTGACAGACACAGAGAGAAAGACAGATAGAGGGAGAGAGAGAGAATGGGCGCACCAGGGCTTCCAGCCTCTGCAAACAAACTCCAGATGTGTGCGCCCCCTTGTGCATCTGGCTAACGTGGGACCTGGGGAACCGAGCCTCAAACCGGGGTCCTTAGGCTTCACAGGCAAGCGCTTAACCGCTAAACCATCTCTCCAGCCCTCAATAGATGTTTTTTAATGCAGGAGAGCAAGAATGACAGAGAGAGAGAGAACTGATGCACCAGGGCCTCCAGCTACTGCTATCAAACTCCAGACACATGTGTCACCTTGTGCACATAAACAACCTTGCATGTTTGTGTCATTTTGTGCATCTGGCTTACATGGGACCTGGAGAGTCAAACATGAGTCCTTAGGCTTCATAGGCAAGCGCCTTAACCACTAAGCCATCTCTCCAGACCCTCCCCCTTTTAGATAGGGTCTCACTCTCTGTATCCCCAGTCTAACCTGAACTCACTCTCTAGCCCAGTCTCATCTCAAAGTCATGGTGGTCCTCCCATCTCAGCCTCCTGAGAGTACTGAAACTGAAGGTGTGCACCACCATACCTCACCTCTGTCCACTTCTTTGTGTGCACATCTGTCCTTCTCTTAATGAGAAAGAATGGCCCCAAGAATCTCTATTCTGTTCACAGTTTATCATACTTTTGGCTCTTCTGTGATTGTGACAACTGTCTATATACCATTAGCTCCTAAATCTTTCCTACCACAAACTTCTTCCAAGATATCAGACTTACACACCCATGAGCTTGATGGAGAGTTCCTGAATATACCCAGTGTGGTAAGTATATGGCCCAATAGACTCAGGCTTGAATTTTAAGTGTCCAGTGGTAGAACCCTAGTGGGGAAGAGGTCACCAGGGACAGATCTTGGAAATTAGCCCTAAGGTGTGTTTGGGGTGGATCTTGAGTCTAGCCCTACAAGGTGTGTTCAGAGCAGTTTGAGCTCTAGCTATCCATGTTTGCTGGTTGTTGGTTTTTCTCTCTGCTGTGCTGACATATGAAGGAGTGAGCCAACTTCTTACACGATTAGTGGAACTTCTCCTGAATGCCGTAAGTCTGAAATGAACCCTTTTCCTCCATGTCTGGTTGGATGTTTGTCTCAGCAGCGTGAAGCTGACTACAACAACAAACCACAAACTTCTTCCAAAACATCAAAGTTGCATCCATGAGTGTGATGGAGATGCTTGAAGATACCTCAGCTGCCCAGAGTTAAAGGTGCTGTGTTCCACTTATGAATGGTTCCTGCTCTGGTGTTCTTTCTCTCTCTTAGGGGCATCTAGTTGCTCAAGCTTTGCCCCCACTCTTTTCTGAATAACACCCTTTGGATTCAATTGGAAGGTCACTGAGAAATTCTCTCTCACTGAAATGAATTACCTTAATTTTTAAATAAAATCTTATATTGAATATAACAGAGAAAAAATGCACAGAAAATAAAGATAAACTCAGTGAATTTTCACAAAGTACCATTATCTTGTAAATATCATCCAGATTACAAAAATAGAACACCACTACTCCCAAGCCTGCCTTGTTGCCATCTCCCACTTCACTTTCCCAAAGGTAACTACTATCATTATTTCTGTCATTGCCAAGTAGTTTTGCCTATTTGAACACTACATAAAAGATTCACATAGGCCATGCTCTGTAATTTGTGGTTATCATATATTTTTTGTGAAAATCCTCTATGCCATTTACAGTATTAGTCATGTTCACTACTATATAGTATTTCATCAACTGTACACATTTTTTTTAATTTAATTTATTAGTTTTCTTTTCAGTAAATACAGGCAGTTTGGTACCATTATTTAGGCTCATCTGTGATCTACCCCCTCCCATTAGACCCTCCTTGTTATTAAAAATGGGTCGTGCATTGTGGAGTTAGCCCCCAGTTATTAGTATGATAAATGTCTCTGAAAATCATGACCCAACATGTAACTCTGACATTCTTTCCGCCCCCTCTTCCTCAAGATTTCCCTGAGCCATGTTGGGTTCATTTTTGGTCTGCTTCAGTGCTGAGGTGTTGGGGGCCTCTGAGGCTCTGGCTCTCTGATTTGGTAGGAGTTGATTTTTCTCTGCATTGATCTCCTTCCCCTTTGTGCTGGTATCCAGTTCACAGGAAAACATCATCCTTGCTTATATCGCCAGTTGTCCTTAGTTTCAGTTGGGCCCCTTCTGAGGTATGTTGGGGCAGCTCTCTTCTTAGGATCTGCATCTATCTGGAAAAGAGAAGCAGATTCTCCAACGGAGAGTAAGTTAGCACCCAGAAAATTGAGATAACACTTACTTTTTTGATAGACAGTTTGATAGGTGTAGGCCCTCTTATACCCCGTGATTGATGGTAGCTTGATATTGTAGAGTGGGCTTGTGTTTGGGTATGGTTCTGACTTGTTTCCCAGCTCCAGCTAAGGGTCTAGTACCACTGAGTGGATCAGTTAGCCAAATCAAGAGCAATTGATTCCTCACCATGGCTGTGTACCACTATTGCACTTGTGTGGGTATCACATCCGGTTAATTGTTGCTACTTAGGTTAAACAATGTGTTGCTTGGACAGATCTTGGTCACTTCCCCCAGTCGCCTATGTAGCGCCTTCTGGCACTAGACACGCTGACTGTCTGGGGACTGACTCTCTCCTGGCTTCCAGCCATGTCATTCCATTTTACGTGTCAGCTGCGTATGGAGTCTTCAGCAATAGGGTCTTAC
This sequence comes from Jaculus jaculus, assembly GCF_020740685.1. Lineage (NCBI taxonomy): Eukaryota > Metazoa > Chordata > Mammalia > Rodentia > Dipodidae > Jaculus > Jaculus jaculus. The sequence goes on along the minus strand of NC_059106.1, from coordinate 96,488,428 downwards.
CACTGGCCTTTGGTGGATCATCAATTACTCTGACAGAAGTCTGTCATTTTAATTGACTAGATGAGGTAGTTTGAATGTGAAATGTCCCCAGTAGCCTCATGTGTTTGTGATTAAGCCTCATACTCAATCCCCAGCTGGTAACAATTTGGGAAGTGGAGCCTTGCTGAAGGAGGCGTGTTACTTAGCCGACCTTAAGGTTTGTTAAGCCAGCTTGCTGGTCCTCGTAAACTCCCTTAGATAACTTTCACCCATGTGGTGTGAAGCCCAGCCTCTGCTCTGCCATGCTTTTCTGCCAAGATGAAGCTTTACACAAGACCCTGAGATTGAAATAAACCTCTGTCCTTCCATAAACTGCTTCTTGTTGGGTGTTTTGTCCTAACAATGATAAGTTAGCTACAGCACTAGATGAATAAGAATTAAAATAAACATATCCACACCCCCCGCCCGCCACACACACTTACTTCCCTAAGGCTTCTTCAAGCTACTTTTTTTTTTTTTTTGGAGGTAGGGTCTCATTCTAGTCCAGACTGACCTGGAATTCACTCTGTAGTCTCAAGGTAGCTTCAAACTCACAGCGATCCTCCTACCTCTGCCTCCTGAGTGCTGGGATTAAAGGTGTGTGCCACCATGCCTGACCTCCAGCTACTTTTTTAAAAACAGTTTCATGCCATCCCAGCCTGGCCTCAAACCTACTTAGTAGCAGAGGATGACCTTGAACTTCTGATCCTCCTGCTTTTCCATGTTCTGGGGTTATAGGCATTACCAAACCAGGTTTATATAGTGCTGGGGATTGAACTCAAAGTTTCATGCATGCTAGGCAAGCACTCCACCTTCCCAGTGCCATCTTTTACAGTGTGAATGTTTATTCTGTGCCATTATGTGTTTTGTTTGTTTTTATTTTTGGTATTATGATTCAGTTAAAAGACTTTGGACTATGGGGTTGTTTGGCCACCATTGGGAGTGATAAAAACTATGGGCACTTTTAAAGTTGGATGAATGCATTACATTTAATATCATGTATAGCTATCAGTTTATGGGGACCAGGGGTGGAATGTAGTGGTTTGATTCAGGTGTCCCCCATAAACTTAGGTGTTCTGAATGCTAGGTTCCCAGCTGATGGAGATTTGGGGATTAAAGTCTCCTGTAGGCAGTATATTGTTGGAGGTGGGTTTATGGGTTATTTTAGCCAGTTTCCCCATGCCAATGTTTGGCATACTCTCCTGTTCCTATTGTCCACCTGATGTCACCAGGGGGTGATGTCCACCCTCTGCTCATGCCATTGTTTCCCCTGCCATCATGGAGCTTCCTCTCGAGTCTGTAAGCCAAAATAAACCCTCGTTTTCCCCCAAAAGATGCTCTTGGTCAGGTGATTTCTGCCAGCAATATTTAAAATCAGAAATGCTAGGATAAAGAAAAAAGGAAGGAAGGAGGGAAAGAAGAAAAGGAAGAATGAACGAACAAACTAGAGGAAAATGTAGACAATGCGATTGAAGTTTTAAGTATACATAAAAGCTGTGAAAAGGACTGAAATAGCACAGGACATAAGTCCCAAGAATCAACAGCAGGACTACATGAAATTACATGAAATTAAAATGTTTCTTTGGCTGGAGATATAGCTTAGCAGTCCAGGCAGTTGCCTGCAAAGTCAAAGGACCCACATAAAGCTAGCTGCACAAGGTGATGCATGTATCTGGAGTTCATCTGCAGTGCCTGGTGGCCCTGACTTGCCCAATCTATTTCTATTTCTCTCTCTCATAAATAAATAAAATAAACTATTTTTAAAATGTTTCTTCACAGTAAAGGAAAAGACCAGCATAGCAAATAGAAAGCTTATAGAATGTGAGATATTTGCCAGCTATTCTTTGGACAGGAAATCTAGAATAAAGGACAAAATTGCCAGCCAATAAATGAAGGGCACACTTGGATAAGTGTTAATTAGCAATTGTAACATTCTCTCCTGGGGGAAGGAATGACACTCAGGAGACTCAGTAAGCCAGCAAGTGTGAGAAAAGGTTTTAAGAGCCTTCTCTAAGGATACATAAGGGAAAAGGAAGTGTTTGGGAAGGAGACTTTCTGACTGAGCTGCTTGCAAGTTGTGCAGTCATCACTTCTGTGGGGTGGGCTTTTCCATGATGCAACTGAGTCTTCCATTGCTCCTGTAAGCAGCTCTCACTCTGTTCTGTAAGTAACACTAATAAACTAACTGGTTTACAAAAAAAAAAAAAAAAATTGAAAACACCATAATGAAACCTATTTTTTGTATTCTTTTTTTTTGTTTTTTTTTTGTTTTTTTTGTTTTTCAAGGTAGGGTCTCACTCTGGTCCAAGCTGACCTGGAATTCATTATGTATTCTCAGGGTGGCTTCGAACTCATGGTGATCCTCCTACCTTTGCCTCCCGAGTGCTGGGATTAAAGGCCTGTGCCACCATGCCCAGCTTATTTTTTGTATTCTAATAAAGAATAGTTTTGTAAAAACTTGGGCAAAGAGTAATAAAGGTTTTCTAGTAGACTCAAGTGGTTGTATAGAACGTGTTGTGTATTTGATTATCATTTGTAAATTGTACACTACACATCTTATGGCAATAAAATTTACAATAAAGTGATATATGTGTGCACATATACAGAATCCATCCTCATTATTTGCAGAGTTTTTATTTGCAAGACTTTTTAAGTTAACAGGGACGGACTTGTTAAAATTTACTTGCATCTGAGACAGTAGTGGTGGTGCATGCACTCGGGAGGCAGAGGTAGGAGGATAGCGGTGAGTTTGAGGCCATGCTGATAATACACAGTGAATTCCAGGTCAGCCTGAGCGAGGGTTGAGACCCTGCCTCAGAAAAAAGAAAAAAAAAAGAAGAAAGAAAGAAAAAGAGAGAGAGAGAGAGGGAAGGAAGGAAGGAAGGAAGGAAGGAAGGAGGGAGGGAGGGAGGGAGGGAGGGAGAGAGGGAGGGAAGGAAGAAAAGAAAGAAACAAAGAAAGAAAGAAAGAAAGAAAGAAGGAAGGAAGGAAGGAAGGAAGGAAGGAAGGAAGGAAGGAAAGAAGGAAGGAAAGAAAATTAATTCCTTGCATCAGTGTCAGTAACTTGTGGACAGGAGGCGTGGCGAGTTTGAGGCGCTGGGCCCGCGGGCTCCGGCTGAGTCGAAGCAGGCCCATGCTCGGCTTCTTGCCCCAGTTTTCGCACCGACCGTGTACTCCTCACAGCTCATGGTGAGCCTTGTTTTTCACACTTTTGTGCTGTTTGTTGATAATTTTGCTGTTTAAAATAGCTTCCAAGCTTAGAGTTCAAATGTTGTCTAATGCTCTGAAGCACAAAAAGGCTTATGAAGAAAGCATGTGTCAGAGAACCTTTGCCTGGGCGTGAATTCTAGGGCTATTTGGCCATGAGTTCAATGTTAATGAGTCCACCACACACTTCAAAAAGGCGTCTTTAGGCAGAAACACACACGAAATAAGTTTACAGTTTTCCTCCTCGGGTTTTGTTTTCTGAAGTTTCCGTCACCCCGATCAACCACACTCCAAATATTTTACATGGAAATTCCCATCCATAACAATTTATCAGTCTGAACAGCATGAGGACTTGTGCTGTCTGCTCCATCCACTCTGCATGGTCCAGGACCTGTGTTGTGCACACTGCCCAGCCATTAGTCACTTAGCATTGTCATGATCAGATCAACTCCCAGTAGTACAGTGTGTGAAGCCGCAAACGTCACAATGCCGGTACCATTTGCTTCACTCCCTCTCCTGGGTCACCTCATCAAAGTGGGGTGAGAACAGTATGACATGCTTTGAGACAGAGACTGCTGCCCCACAACTTTTATTATATTATTATAAGTATGTTGCTATTTGTGCTGTTGATCTCTTACTGTGCTTAATTTATATAATGTGTTTAATTTATAAATTAAATTTTGTTGTAGATATGAATACATAGCAAAAACTGTAGTCTGCATATATATAATATAATAAAATTGTATACATTGTATATAAATGATATACAAATTATAATTTATAAATTTATAAAATATATATTATATGTAATATAATAAAAATTATATATATTGAGCTGCAGAGGGCGCGAGGTGTGCGAGCCAGGGCTCGAGCGGCCGCCATGCCCGCGGAGCTCTTGCACCGGCCTCGGCCTCGGTCCTTCGGGGACTCGGCTTCCTCCTGCAGGAGGCGCGGCCCTCGCTCGCCTTCGCCCCTCGGTGACTGCGGGGCTCAGGAGGACACAGCCTTCTGTGGCGGGAAGGAAAGGCCGCGGCTCTGCTCTCTGCCTGCGCCTTGGATCCCTTTTGTGCCCCTGCTCACGCTGTGCGCCTCGGTACAACATCCCCATGTTTTGAAGATGTGTGATCATTGGAAGAAGTGTTTTCCAAAAAGTTGTCTTAAGGTGACTGAAAAAGCGACTTAGGACCACAATTGCAAGTAACAAGGATGTAGGTAGCTGACGATGAATGTCCAAGTTCATTAACCATGCTGTTAAAACGTACTTCATTATATCATGTGCAGTACGTTTTAGAAGTAAAAAAATCAAGAATTGGGCCAAGAAAACATGAAAAGCAAGTGAAAGTAATTTTTATTTGTTGATAAACAATAAATTATATAAAAACATTTAAAAACATATATATTATATGTAATTATATATAGCATATGATATATATTATATAATATATATAATTATAATTTATAAATTGTGTATAAAAATGTATATATATAATATAATATAGTTAAAGTTTCAGGCATCCATGAGGGGATCTTGGAAGACATCTCCTGTGGATGAGTTGGTGAAAATGTGAGCAGAAGCTCACAGGAACCTAGCTCTATTTCCTCTAGGACTAGTAATTGATTATTCACTATTTCAGTTTGTAAAGCTATGTATACAGCTTGCAAACCTTTTGAGAAGAACAAGAATTCTGTATGTGTGAATTTCCCTATAGGAGCCGGTTCTGAAATATTTGCCAACACTGAGGCCCACTCTGCCAAAGTCACCACATGTGAGGGGTGTCTTCTAACCACACTATGTTTAGCCTTGCAATCTCCCAGGGACACATCTTTCCAGCCTTCAGTTTGATAAGGTTGGTCTTCCAGTCACAAAGACCCATATCTGAAACCCACCTCCTTCCTTTCCTAAATCAGTGCCCCTGTGTGAGCCTCATGAGCTACATGATGTGTGTGAAATGCTCAGCACAATGCCTGAGACATGACGCATGCTAACCCTACGCTGCGCCCCAGACAACAACAAGGTGGGGGCCGGTAGTTTTCCATTCTACCTTCTGTGTGGAAATACCCAAGTCAGAGATCCCAGAAGCTCTGCTGCCTGATTGAGGACATATCCTTCCCCTGCTTTCTTGTCATGATGTCTAGCTGGAGTTTCTGCACCCGCGTTGGGTGGGTGGGTGGGGGATTTGGGTGGATGGGTTTGCATAGTATATTTTTTTCTTCTTTCCTGATCCGACCTCAGGAGCCCCAGACGCTCCAGTTCAGATGGGCCCTCCTCTGACTCAGCTCAGTTCACTGTCTGAGTCATCGGGGTGAACTGCTTTGCTTTCGAGGATAGCAGCCTGGCACACCATTTCACCCTCCCGGTAAAGCTGAAAGCTGCTGTGCCTTCACCCTGTCCCCCTCACCCATCCCAGCTCATGCCTAATCACACTCACAATGCCTAGAAATTCTTCACAGGAGAGGGTGCCAAGCGCAAAGGCTCAAGACCAGGACTTGGCATGCCTGCACTGCACTTCCATCTCTACCAATCAGCTTTGGGCTAGTCTTGGACCCACGTGAACGGGGTTTCCTCCCCCCCCCTTTTTTAATTCAAAATAATTTTGTTTATTATTTATTTATTTATTTATTTGAGAGCAACAGAGAGAGAGAGAAAGAGGCAGAGAGAGAGAGACAGAGAATGGGCGCGCAAGGGCCTCCAGCCACTGCAAACGAACTCCAGACGCGTGCGCCCCCTTGTGCATCTGGCTAACGTGGGTCCTGGGGAATCGAGCCTCGAACCCCTGTCCTTAGGCTTCACAGGCAAGCCCTTAAAGTCATCTCTCCAGCCCTTCCTCCCCTTCTTAAACGGAAGTAGTGCTCCACCTTGGCCTATCCCACAAGGACGCTGGGAAGCCCAAATAAACTGTATGAAGCAACCCAAATGCAAGTGCTTAAATCCCAGGTCTATGGGCTGCATTAGGTCCAAAACCATATTTTTGTTTAGCTTGAACATTATGATCTTATATATAACGTGTTTAGTATTTTTTTAAATGAGTTGCCAACAAATTGGGAGACGACTTAACTATCTGGATTTATGGCTTCTCTTGAAAAAATGAGAGGCTCTAGCCATATTAACGCTTCACTGGATGGCAAAAGTCAACCCCCACAGCTCGGTAGTGTCAGCCCCATGCAGCATTTGGACAAAAGCCTGAAGCTACTCTAGCCGACCACTCCTTTTTGCGGTCATAACACTGAGGCCAAGCGTACACTCTATTCCTTCGGCTTTTGTACAGCCCCATGGAAATGAACTCATTCTAATAGCCACATTTCTGTCAAACTGAAAGTAAACATCTCGGAACAGTCTCCTGCAAGTTCTCTCCCACCTGGGTCACAACCTCAAAACTAAAACTGTGGGTAGAGTCGCTGGGGCTTGAGAGAGAGGCACAGAGGGCCAGCGCTGGGGTCCGGCTGTCTTTCCTCCTAGGCCCATTGGCCCCTCTGTGAAGGGTACAAAAGCCCCCCCTTCCTCTGGACTTCCGGTGGTGCTCAAAGTGGCGCTGAGCGAGTTGGTCACTCAAGGTTAGCGACTGAAACGCAAATATTTTTAAAGTGATGAAAAGCTGTTGGAGATGGGCGAATGGAATAAAGATGGAGGATTCTGAATGGGGCTACAGCAATGCCTTGGAAGGAAAGTGAAAAATAAATTTAAAAAAAAAAACCACCTGAAGAGAGGTGTAAGTTCTTTCCCTGGCCAGGATCTCGCACAGAAGTCAGTTGCCAGACACAGGTTCGAGTCCTGCCTGGGCCAGTTACCCCTCCCATGCTGTGTCTCCAGGTATATGAGTTCAGAGATGTCTAGACAGAAGAAATGGACGTGGGAGTACACGGGTTAACTGTGGTTTCTTTTCGTAAAGTTTCCCTCCTCGACTCTGCCCAGGGCTTTTGGAGTTCACCAAGCTAAGACCCTCCCCTCGGTTTCGCAACTCTGTCCCTTCCCCCCCACGGCTCCGGCGCCGCGTCAGGAAGGCGGGGACTCGGGGTGCCCGCCGCCCGCCCGCCACTCGGCGCCCAGTCCCGCACCCGCGCGGTGGGTGTGCCAAGCGTGCGCGCCCGCCCAGGACCCGCGGCCACGGGAGCGGTGCGGCCGCGACCCCCGTGCGAGCGCCCCCCGAGGGCCCAGGCTTCGCGCGCTGCGTCCCAGGTAAGGGGCTTCGCGCCCGCAGCCCCGGGCAGGACGTCTGCCTGCCGGGGCGCCGGCACCGCGTCCTCCGCGACCTCGGCCCGTCCTGTGGCCTCCGCCGCCCTCCTCGCCCCCGGCAGAGCCTGCCGCGGCCTGGGCCGAGCGGGCGCCGGGGTCCGCGGCGGGCGGGAGGGGCTGCGGGCTCGCCCCTCGTCCGGGTCTGGGCGGGGAGGACGCGGTGGGGAGGACCGCGGCGTCCTTGCGGCTGGCTCCCGCGGTGCACGCCCTCCCCGCGTTTCCCGGGGGGACGCTGCGCTGCGGTCCGGGATGCAGCCGCCGAGCCCGCCGCTCGCTGGGACTCCCTGGCAATCGCTCCGTCTTTCTCCTTTCACACGGCCCCCGGTTCCCAGCCCCGCGCGTCTCTGGGCTGGTCGCTGAAGTTTGCAGCTCTCGGGTTGCGCTGCGACCTTGGGCGAAGACTGGGAGGGGGCGCTGGGGCTGGGTATGCTGGGCACAGGCAGGACGCTGCCAAGCCCGAACGCCTCTCCCATCTTCCTTAAGGTCAAAGCCTTGACCCAGTACTTTGTCCATGCAGACTGGCCGATTAGTATAGGAGTTGAAAAGTCATGGCTGCTACACCTGGTTGGAACCTACTCTTGCCCCAAGCATTTGCCAGAACTACAAAATCTGGCAGCCTTACTTCCCAAGCACTGTGGGGTGCAGCCCTGCAGGAACAGACGTTTTCCAGGAAAGGGACTCAATTCCCCTTCTTAAAGCATGACCCCTGTGGCCTGGTCAAAGTCCTATGAGCCAGTCAGGGCCACGGGAGGGTCACTTGAGGCCAGTGATGGGGTTGAGGCTTGGGGAGAAAGCATCAAGCGCCAAGTTCCCCACCTACCTGAGAAATCAAACAGGGCTCCTTGGCCCCCCAAGACATGACACAAGAAAGCATCCTTGGAAACAAGAACAGAGCACTCTGCCTTTTCAGTCCAGCCTCACTGGTCACAATGTGTCCCTGAGACAGTGAATCGTGTGGGGACGGCTCTGGGTCCAGACCAGACTTTCATTCAGTGAACAAAAGCTCAGAAGTAGGCAAGAGGCTCATCCCGGCCCTATGCAGCTAGAAAGAATGCATCATGTACCACGTGTGACTCCTCAGGGTGGCACACATGGCACTGCCTACCCTGGCCCCTGGCATACCTTTCTGTCCTCGTGTGTCTGCTTTCTACCACCCTCCGGGCCTCCTGCAGTGCACACTGTTCTGTGTTCCACTCCCAGCTGCGCTTGCAGCTCCTAGACCACATGTTGCCCTTGAACTCCCTGCTGTGCCTAGGGCTCTCTCCACCCAGTAAACACACACCCATACCCACACACATATCCTTCAACTTCAACATTAAGCATACGGCTCTCCCCCAGTGGGCCTTTCCTGACCAGAGGAGTCAAATGTTGCCTTTTCTTTGTTTCCCTGAGGGACACACTTCTGTCATGGCATCAAGTACCCTAAAAGCAGGACTCTCCTGGCATATTTGTACCTCCAGTGCCTGTAACAGAGCAGAGGAGACACAGTAAACATGCTCAGTACATACTTCTGGGAGGGAAACCATCTAGTCCAGCATTCCTTAACATTTTAATGAAATGGGGGTTGCACATTTCTTTGAGAATCTGATGAAAATTGTGGACACTTTCCCGTAAGTTCATGAAACTTAACTATCTTGATACAGTATCAACATGGTTCACAGCCCTGCCTCCGCAGACCCCATTTCCAGAACACTAGACTGCAAGTGTTCCGAAAACAAAGTTCATGGAGATCCAGTGGCATCCACAGCTGCTTAAGAGGAGGACTCCAAGCTCCTGTCTCCCAGGCCTCAGCTCCTCCTGGCAATCCCAGCTTCCCTGCACCAAGCAGCCTTGTCTCCTCCTTGGTTCTGTGAGAACGCAACTGCTCATGGGGCTGCAAGATGGATGTCTTGATTTTGCTCCAGTTCAGCAGCAGCCCAAGGTGTGACAGGGAGAAAAATCTTATTACAGGCAGAGTTGACAATTAAGAAGATAGATGGGCCATCTCCCTGGCCTGTGTGCCTCCTCTGGCCCACAGTGTTATTACATCTGTTTTAGCTGGAAGAGAGTCACAAGGGCTGCCCAGACATCTGAGGACGGGTTTGGGTCTAGCAGGCCAGCCACTGGGTTTTGTGAAAGGTTTTTTCCTCACAGAGCAGGCTGAGGAGAGGATGGACTTGCTTGATGTCACTAGAGTCTTGCCTGTGCCTCCTACTTTTTGCAACAAAACACATGTTTCATCCAGGCTTTATCATTTCCATGTACTGAGCAACACCTTCACTCATTAAGTAATTCTTTAACCAAGACCACATTAAGCCTCCACTTTGTACCAAGCACTGTTCTGATTTCAGTTCATGAAAAGGTCTCAGGGTGTATGTCAGTGCAACCGGTTCTGCTCTGTAGTGGGGAGGAAAGAAGCAACTTTTCTTCTTCATGCCTAGGAAGGTGGGAGAGAGACATTTAGGACTTCTGGATTGAAAACCAGGTCAGTTGTAAGACTCTGATCTGAGGGCTGGGCGTAGGGAGGGTGGCTCAGTGGTTTGTCCCCAGCTCTACAAGAAAACAGGACACCCCCCTCCCTCCGCCTAAACTGATCTCATACATGTTATGTCATCTGGAAGGGAGCTCAGTTTTCTTCACTGTGAATAGATTTGGTAACAGTCCTTTCTTGCCTTCCTTCAGGTGGTTGGCCAGACACAAATACTACTTGGTTCTGTGCATGAAACGGGTTGTATACGAATAGTGCACACGCAAGTCCAACCCTGGAGTGGTTACAATGCACAGGAGGAGGAAGGCAAACGCAGAGAGGTTGGCTGCTGTGCCCAGGGTCATGGAGCAAATAAACCACAACACTGGCATTAGCCAGAGCTCTGTGGAGCTCAGGTGGTAAACTGATTTGTGCTCTGGTGGGACAATATGTGGCTGGAGGATCAAAGGCCTGGTAATCTAGGATTGGAGTCTAGGTTTACTACTCACTGCTGTGTGATTTTTTTCTTTTTTTCAGCTAAAGCTTAACCTCTCTGTGCCTCAGAATGCTTATCTCTCAGGTGGAGGTTGGACTAAAGCCTTCTTGTCTTTCTGTAAACGAAGTCCTGCCTCTAGAGATAGCATTTCAAAGTAGGGAGAAAGGAAAGGAAAGGGGGCTTCTTTCTAAATATAGACCTGTTGCAGCTTCCAGGATAAAATAAATATTGTCCAAGATTTAAGTAGATGGATGATGCTTAGACAGCTATAGACTGTAGGTTCTAAAGAGACAGGCTTTCTTTTAAGAAAGGGCCTATAGTGTTTCCCAAGGGGCACCTCACTCTCATACCTGGCCCTGACCCACATATAGCTTGCTGGGGACACAGGCATTGTGGGAAAAGAAAATACAAATCCCAACTCCCAGCCCACTCCCCATTTTTCCCCTAGAGTAAAAGTAAATAAAATTTGCTTGCTAAAGAAATATATCCATATATATGTATGTCTATACAGAGATGGGTGAGGCTCCGCGTGGAAGGACCTTTTGTGTGTGCTGAGTTTCCTCTGATATGCATTTCTGGTTTGGCACTCTGACATGGGGAGGGGGTGTAGAGAAATCTGGCAAACGGAGAGTTTGCTCCACGCAAAGATAAAAGAGTAGTGTTGTGTGCTGCTTCCCTTCCACAGCCTGGAGCCCCTGCCAGGCGGCTCCAAGGAAAAGCCACTAAGATTTTGGTTTCCTTGAGGGTACCAGCTCAGGACTCCCAAGGGTTTCCAGATGCTGTGTTCATCAGCTATTCCTTGTCCTAACTCCCTTCCACCTTGGAAAATGTCAAGAAGACACAGTGTCAGGCTGGGTGGCAACTGAATATGTAGTATTGGCAATATGTAGTATGGGCAGGGCTACATTTACCAGGTATGCTGAGCTTGTATGGAGGGGGACATTTTATTAGTAATGTCTGAATTTTTTTAAGAGATTGCTTTTGTGCATCATTTGTTTAAGTTTAAATAAATATAAATAAAAATAAAGGTATTATCCACCTGCCTCTCAATGAAAGGGGGAGATGGAAAGGAAGAAAGGACAAATGGCCTCATCACTTACCAGCCCCTGTGAACCTGCACAGATGATTCAAGATTCCTGAGCTTCTGGTTCCTCATCTGCCAGAGTGCTGATACTCTTCTGGCACAGAAAGCAGAGTCTGCTGGAAGGAAGGGAGGGAGGGAGGGAGGGAGTGATGGAAGAAAGAAAGGAGGGAGGGAGGAAGTTATCCAAAGCATACTGACATCTAAGTCCAGGTCTGCAAGGAGACCAACAGCCTAGGACAGGTGATGCTGTGGAGGGGTGTCCACCACTGGCTCAGCAAGGCACTGCACATCCTAACCCTTGCCTCACCTTCCCTGAGTTGCAGACAGGATCCCAGAAGCTGGGCTCTCTCCTTGGTTGCTGAAGCTTTCTCTTCAGGCCAGATCCTGGCAGGACACAGGCAGCCTAGGCATTGGGCAGGCAGATAAAGGTGGTATTTGTAGAACTAGGCCTCTTGTGGCAGGAAAAGTGTGGGTGAAGGTTCTTTAAGAAGCCGGAACTTGGAGTGGTGCTTGGTACATGTGTCTAGGAGTTGTAAGAGGCTTAAAAAGATAACTTGAGGTCACCAACTCCAAGGGTCTCATTCATAGAATTAAGAGGAATCTGTGAATGTGAGTGGGGGGCGAGGGGGAAATGGGAACATCTTTATTTGTCTTTCATTTTCAATTGTCAATGTAGGAAATGTACCACAGTGTATTTGCAGTACTGGTAACATTGTCTCCAGCTAAAAAATAATAGGAGGGGGAGGGAATTACCATGGTTTATTGTCTATAATTATAGAAGTTGTCAATAAAAAATAGATATTTTCATATTATATTTGAATTGCTATAGATATCTTGAAATATTGTTCATGCCAGTTGTGACTTTGAAATCACAGTAGTTATTATACCACCTTGTAGAACCTGTTATTTAGTGTGCTAATAAAGTTAAGTGTATATTGCTATGTTATACACTTGGTTCTTCAAATTTTAATGATTATATATTTCAGTGTTACTATATTTTCTTTGTAGTCAAACTATGCATTTTCTTTTAGGCATTTCAAAACATACTGAGAAAGGGTTCATAGCTTCAGGAGTCTACCAAAAGAGTGAAGGCCCCAAAAAAGTTAAGACCCCTGACAGGAAGTCAGTAAACTTTATTCTCAGTTTCCTGCTCTAACCTTTCATATAACCATCTGCTCTTTCTAATTAGTGGAAGACATTCCTGAATGGTAGTAAATTCCATTTAATAGCTGGCTAATTTGCAAAGGCTCAGAAATTGTGGTTTGGGTAGAAGATTTTGATGCAAATCCAGAAGTTAATTTATAAAACACAGGCATTCATGGGAGTGTTAGATAATTTCCAACAGCCCGCAGATGCACCTGGCCCTGCCATGATTGCTCAGCCAATCTCAGGCAAACTGTCCCATGGAGAGAACTGTCAGGGGAGAGTTCTTTATTTTAAATACTTTTATTTATTTATTAGAGAGAGAGAGAGAGTATGGATGCATCAGGGCCTCCTGCCACTACAGACTCCAGAGGCATGTGCCACTTGGTGTATCTGTCTAGCTTTACATGGGTACTGGGGAATCAAACCCCTGGACATCAGATCTTACAAGCACTCCTTCTAATTGCCAAGCCTTGCAGCAGGGGTTTTCACTGAACCTAGAGCTCCTGATTCAGCTAGACTAGCTAGCCAGCGGCCTCCCGAGAGCTGTGATTACAGGCACGTGCTACCACACCCAACCTCTGTGTGGGTGCCAGTCCTCATGCTTGCATGCCAAGCACTTTACCAACTGAACCATCCCCCTGGCACCTACCTTGTCCCTCATAAACTCCTATTCTGGGTTCTCCATCATCTAGAGCTTGTCTCTTTCCCTCTTTTTGGCTTCTGCTTCTTCCTTCCTGTCTCCAGTCCTGCCTCCCTTGTCCAGTCCTGCTGCCGCCCATGAGTGTTATGAAGATCCATTGTTGAAGGTGGAGGAAGCCTTCCCGGCCACCTAGGTCACCCTTCGTCTCAGTGTGCATGCTGAGGACCAGCAAGGGTGGGTGTGGGTGTGGGGCACAAAGCAGGTTGAGAACCCTGGGCTTCTTGTCCCAGTTCATTGCCCTGCCTGGCCTAGCCGTGCCACCATGGCACTGTGTTTTCCATGTTGTTAAGTGAGCTATGTTGGGCAGAGATGCATGCAAGGCACACATTTTCTGTAGGTGCCAGGCTTCCCTTCCTCTTGACCTTGCTAGGAGCTAGCCTTCCCTGACCTAATCTCTCTCATCGGCTCCCTGCTGCTCAGCTTGGCCAGCTGCTGAATGGAGCCTTGTGTTAGCTGGTCCATGAGTGATGCCTAGTGGTAGCAAGAAGGCTGCTGCCCTGAGACCTCTGCCCACAAGCAGAGCTGAGCCCTGACATTCCCTGCATTGAAGCCATTCCTTTGGACTACTTTTCTTCAGAACCATTGTTCAAATACAATTTGCCAACCCAGTACAGTGGGGCTCCATGGAGGATCTTCACTTTCTTGCCTTTAAAGTAAGTTTACGGGTCAGAGAGATGTCTCAGCGGTTCAAGGTACTTGTCTGCAAAACCTGACAATTTCCCAGTATGCATGTAAAGCCAGATACAGAGTAGCACATGCATCTAAGGTTCATTTGTATGGGCAAAGGGCCCTGGTTCACCTATTTGGCCCCTCCTTCATTCTCTCTCTTTCTGCTTGCAAATAAGTAAATGAATTAAAACAAGTTTAAAATCATATTTCACTGTTTTACTGAAGATTTACTACACTAAAGTTCTCTGGGTGTATGGCCTGCCTGAAGCTTTCATAGAAGGTATGGTACTGTGGTCTGAAAGTTTGAGCTCCCCAGTTCATGTTGAAATTTTGCCCCCAGTATGATGGTACTAAGAGTTTGGGCCTGGAGTCGGCCTGGGAAAATGGCTGAGGTAGGACCCATGTCGGTGCTGTTCGTGTGTCTGGGTAACATTTGCCGGTCACCTATAGCAGAAGCAGTTTTCAGAAAACTAGTAACTGATGCAAATGTTTCAGATAACTGGGCCATTGACAGCGGCGCTGTTTCTGACTGGAACGTGGGCCGGGCCCGAGGCCCAAGTGCAATGAGCTGCCTAAGAAATCATGGCATTAGCACAGCCCATAAGGCAAGACAGGTTACCAAAGAAGAGTTTGCCACATTATATACTGTGATTATATACTGTGTATGGATCAAAGCAATCTGAGAGATTTGAATAGAAAAAGTAATGAAGTTAAAAACTGCAAAGCTAAAATTGAGCTACTTGGGAGCTTGATCCACAGAAACAAATCACTATTGAAGATCCCTATTATGGCAGCGACTCAGACTTTGAGCTGGGGTACCAGCAGTGCCTCAGGTGCTGCCGGGCCTCCTGGAGAAGACCTCCTAGCTGAATCTTTCCTCAGCAGCTGGCAACTCTCCCACTAGTCTTGTGCCCTAAGGATGGTGGTGTTCCTAAGCCCTGGACCCCATATGTCTCTTCAGCTGATTTATTGTTTATCTTAGAAATAATTGTAAGTGGGAATTAGTTGTATTTACAAAAGAATAAAAATGTTTGAGTCAGTCTGAGGTACAGCAAAAAAAAAAAGAGTTTGGGCCTGGGGCTGGAGAGATTTCTCAGTGGTTAAAGACACTTGTTTATAAGGCCTGGTAGCACAGGTTTGACTCCCAATACCCACATAAAGCCAGATACAGAAAGTGGCACACGTGTCTAGGGTTCATTTGCAGTGGCAAAAGGCTATGGTGCACCCACTCTCTCCTTCATCTTCTCTCTCTCTCCCCCTTATAAGTAAATAAAAGTTTTTAAAAAAAAAGAGTTGGGGCCTTTGCGGGGTGGTTTGGCTGTGAGGGTGGCACCCTCATGAACGGGATTAGTCTTTATCAAAGGGGTTTGAAAGGCAGCAGAGTTTTGGCAAACACAGGCAGAACCAGGTTCTCTGTGACTTCTCTGGGACCAGCATAGCTGTCTCCCGCCTGGGCCAGTGAGAAGGCCCAGGAGTGAAGCCTGATCCACGGCCAGCCTGTGAAGGGGAAGCAGGAGTGCCATTGTAGTGAGCTGCAAAGCCTCGCTTCCAGAGGTTTTGGAAAGGACCCTCCATCTTGTCCTGACTGGACTAGACCCACTTTCTGGCTAGGCAGCTGGCTGGACATAAGGACTCTGCTCACTCTTCTCCATGCGTGCAGCCTGCTCTGAGCCTGCCTGGTTTACCCCTCACCCATCATTGAGGAGCCTGTGCTCATCCTCAACCCTCGTAACTGCAGCCAGCCAACCAAGGCAGAGCCTAGCTGAGATGGAAGGTCTTTTTCCCAAGAGCTGGAGACAAGGAACAGAGAGTGGATGGAGGGGAATGCTGATTCCTAGAGGCCAGGGAGCCACTGCCACCTGCCTGCCCTGGGATAGATGGTGCCTCAGGTCTTCACAATGGCCTGCTCTCAGGCTATAGCACATCACAGCCACTTTAATCCCAGTCCAGAAGTAGGACTCGTAACCATATCATTATATCTCACATTTCTTGATTGTCTATGGTCCTGTCCTTTCTTTCTTCTTTCCTCCTCACTCATCATTGTCCCCTCCCTCTTCTCTCTTTCCCTTTTTCCCTCTCTCTCTTCCTGCCAGATAGTAACTATTCAAGGTATGATCAAGGTAAAGCTGTCTTGAGGATCGGGTAAGAATCACACACTAAGAGTGGAGCAGAATTCCAGCGAGGGAGCAGAAGGAAGTCTAGAAGACATGGAAAGGTGTGGTACATACAGAAAGCTCGATAGATGTAAGGTCTCTGAGTTACCCAAAGTCATAGCTGACAACAACATAAACTAACTTTCTTCCTTCTATCCTGTCTTCCTTCCTTTCCATGCCTGTTATGTCTTCCAAAAAGATTTAACCACGTAAAAGCCACTGCACTTAGAGAAGAATGTAAAAAATGCTAGTGATAAGTGTCTAGGCAGACATTAGACTTGAAGGTCACTAAAGGACAAACCCAACCTCCTGCTTCGTTAGTAACATTATAAAGACAAACATCACAATTGTTTCTCCATCGAATCTTCAATACCATACGAAAGGAAGGAGGATGGCACTGTCTGGCTCCAGGTGAGGGGAAGCTAGTATGAGTTCTGCCTCGTCTGGGTTCGGGTCTGGGTGGGGACATGATATTCTAAGCTGCCCAGAATGTAAGATTATGGTCAACTCCCTTAAGAGTTAATCCAATTGAGCCTGTATGTTGCCTGGTCAAGAGACCACCCTCACCTATAGACCCGATAAGAAGGTGGAATATTTGTCCCCGTAGTGAGATAATGTGCTTAAACATCCAGAAGTCTTCCCCTCCCTCGATGCACTTGCTCACAGACTCAAGGCTGAGCTTGCCTGCTTTTTGAAGTTCCAACTCAAAAAGCACAACTTTTCCCTTTTATCCTCCCCCCTTTTCCCTTCTTTGGATGCTAGCCGAAATCCTAAGCATGCTTGCTGTGACACTTTGGGGCTTTTCCCCTCATCTTTTTTTTTCTTCCAGTTTTTTTATTTTTTTAATTTTTTCTTTGTTTGTTTTTTTTTTGTTTTTTTGGTTTTTTTTTAATTTTTATTAACATTTTCCATGATTATAAAGTATATCCCATGGTAATTCCCTCCCTCCCCACCCCCACACTTTCCCATTTGAAATTCCATTCTCCATCATATTACCTCCCCATTACAATCATTGTACTTACATATATACAATATCAACCTATTAAGTACCTTCCTCCCTTCCTTTCTCTTCCCTTTATGTCTCCTTTTTAACTTACTGGCCTCTTCTACTAAGTATTTTCATTCTCACACAGAATTCTTCTGGTTTTTTAAAGGTAGGGTCTCACTCTAGCCCAAGCTGACCTGGAATTCACTATGTAGTCTCAGGGTGACCTTGAACTCATGGCAACCAAAAATAAGTCTCCTTTGCCTTATTCACACCTCATCATTTAAAGGGTCATTTTTCCTGGTTTCCCAAACAGAAGGGGTCTCCAGAAATGAAAGCCCATCTCTAAAAGCTGAGTAGGGTCGTTTATGCGAGTTCATTGGATGGGGGCTAAGACAGTCAGTCCAGTAGACACATCAGGTGTCCAGGTGCTGCTAGGTTTCCAGGAAAATAAATAAACCCATTTACATTCATAAGAAAGGAATTGTCCTTCTAGGGTGACCATCTCTTCTAGGAAAGGGGTACTCATTAGAGAAGAGGCAATAAGGAAAGACCAGACCCTTCTGACATTTCTGACCTCCAGCAAGGTGGAGGCTGTGAGGATTCTTTTAAGGGAAAAAGAGAACAGGAAGAAGCAGATTCACCCCCTTCCCCCACACACTGATGGCACTGCTGCCCCACACAGGGCATTTGCCTGCATTGACTTTTGTTTGACCTGTATAGTATTTCTAAAAGTAATTTAGTCAACACTAAAATTCAAATTTGACATAAGCCTACATTCCTGGCTTCTTTTAAAAAAAAGATAAGAAAGAGAGAGAGAGAGAGGAAGGAAGCGATAGATAGATAGATAGATAGATAGATAGATAGATAGATAGATAGATAGATCGATCTAATCTGGCAACACCAGCCTTGAATTCATCCCAAGATTGCCACACCTGGCCAGAAGGTGAGTCAATGTGGGCCACAGCCAACTAGCTTGCCCAAAATCTTCACCTCACTCTGGAGTTAATGTCATGTGCTAAGAAAACGCTAAATAATTCATCACAGGGAGGAGAAAGGAAGTGGCAAACTATGGGCATTGTAGCCCTTTATCAGATTAGGGAGTGACTGTTGCTACTGTTTGGAAAAACTTTGCCACTAGAAAAGTCCGTAGGTGGGGTGAGTGGGGTGCCTGGTGGCTTGGGTGGAAAGTCTAGGAAGTGAAAGGGTTGGATGTGTCACCAAGAAGAAAACAAATGTTGGGATCCTGGATGGACCTTTGGATCCTACCAAGTGAGATCAAGCATTTAAAATAAGGTAGATGCAAGTAAAGGAGAAAACTGAGCACTTAAGAACTGGTGGGGAGGACATAGGGGACAGCTTAGCATGTGCTGTTCGCAATTTGATGCTACAGCTATAGGATATTTAGCCATAGTCCTTGCGAACATGCAGTGCCTCCTCCACATAGTCAGTATGTGACAAGGAGACAGTTTATAAATAAAAACAGTTTTATTGGTCTGCTACACATTTCCCCCAATGTTCTGTCATGAACAAATTTCAGGCCAGTCATTACGTCCAGGTGGCTGGCAAGAGCAGGACTTTCCCACTGTGCTCTTACTAACATGTGTTCTCTTCACTATGAGATGGGGATGACAGTTCCTTCCTTGGGTGGGTCTTGGGAGGTTGCTAAGTAACATGTGAATGCACCCTCACAGCCTTGGAGACTTGGTGATCAGAGCCTAGTGCTACATTGAAATGAGCAAATCTGCCTACATCTTTCATTCTTTGGATTCCATTCTTTGTGTGTTGGGGAAGAGTTTGGAGGTAGAGGGAGTCTGGAATGAATTATAACTTTTTACAATGGAGTTTTAAAATTCTCTTTTTGGTGCTGAGTAACTTTAAAATCTTAAGTAATTTATTAACAGCTGTATTAGGGCTTTGTTCAAGTTATTTTTCTTGGAATACCTTTTTTTAGAAAAACTTGGCTGAAGGAAAAGTTCGCAAACCAGGTATGTCTTTCTTACAGGAAGGCAGTGACTGCTGGCAGTGGCCCCTGGGGATGAGGGAGGTGCTCTTCTGTAGAGGGGAAGGTCAGCCTTCTAGCATAAAAAGAGAGGGCATACTTTGTCTCCGATGACATCCCTGCCTTTTCCCTGCTTTTCCTTTTCAGTTTCTCCCCTCCTTTCCCCAGCTAGATTACATTCCCTTTCTTGTGTATAACCCACCTTTAACTAAGCACTCTTGCTCCCATTACATCGTTGAACTTCCCCATTCCCTCTAAGATGATAGATTTACCTCAAGATTGTTAGGTAATAAATGAAAAGGCCAAAGCTCAGAGACATTGTGGTGTGCCTTGAACAGAACAAAGTCATACAGATCTGGGTCTCCTGCCCAACCAGCCAGCCACTGAGGACATGCCGTGTCATATTTTCTCCTCTCTTCTGCTGGCTGACAGTTCCTCAAGGGAGCTGAGTGGTGGAGGATAGGACGGTGTTTGTATTCTAGGAAAGACTGGTGGGAACAAGGGAAGGGGTGAGTTTACTTGTCAGTCTGTGACCAGTGGAGGAAGCAGAGGGGACATAGGGGAAGTTGATGGTGGCTGGGTACACAGCTACAACACCAAAGGAATCTTGGATCAGAGTGGACACAGGGACAGTCTTTGTCATCCATGGAGAGCCCATGGATTTCCTAGACATTTGGATTCCTTTTGGGTGTTTGGCCCTTTTGTCTCCCCAATCAGTGACACGACACGTTATAAAAATGTTCTAGTACCCCAGAGAGGACCCCTTTCCTAACTCAGGTCACATCTTTTCATTCCCAGGTCCTGTAAGTCAAAGCTTACCAGTTCCACTGCCCAGTCTCAAGGGAGTTGAGAGGTCTGTTCAGATCAACTCCTTTGCTTAAATGGTCATTTTGGCTAAATTAATTTATGTAGCCCAAATGTAATGCCATTCTTACCTGATAGACCAGCTCTTACCAATAGAAATATAATTTAGGGCTCATTTTAAGTATTCTGGTAGAACATAAAAACAGGTGAAATTAATTGTAATAGGTTTTATTTAGCTTAATATATCTGAAATGTTGTTATATTATCATGTGATCAATACAAAAGAGCATTTTAAAATATTTTATTTATTTGAGAAAAAGAGAAATAGACAGATTAAAAAGGGCCTCTAGCCACTCAGTCTTTCTACTTACAGCACATTTTAAATCAAGCTAGCCACATTCCAAGTACCTGAAGTCAGTGGAGAGAAATGTGCCTTCACTATTAAACAAAGAAAACCTGGGTATGTGGGAGAGCATTGAGGCCTCTTTGCAACCAGGATACCCTGGGGTCAGGGCTTGTCAGCTTGTCCTTGCCTGTATACTTGTTGGCCTTGCTGGTATGACATTAAAAGCCTCCTTCCCCCTTGCTTCCTTGATTCTTTGTGTCCTCCTTTGTACTCTAGGACCTTCCTGGGCTGACCTGGAACTCACCCTTTAGCCCCAGAATGGCCTAGAATGCAGAGCAATCCTCCTACCTCAACCTCCTGAGTGATGAAACTAAGGATGTGTGCCACCATGCCCAGCTTACCTTTAAATTTTATAAAGCTCTACCATCCCATTTCTCTAGCCCTGCCTTGGAACAACTGGATCTAGGTGAAATCCATGCCCATAACTCCCCTCATGTTTGTCCCAATGGTCTCTCTCCCCTGTCTCCTTGCTGACCAAGGTAAGCCTCAGCTGCTCTCTTTGAGTTCCCAAATCCCTCCATGCCCCTCCCTCTCCTAGTCTTACCAAGAAGGAGGAGACCATGTGGCTAAAGTCCCTCATTACCTCATCGTATCTCTTCTGCTTTGCACCACTCTTCCTTGCCAGAGACAAGCTCAGAAAGCCTCTCTTTCCCACCTCTGGAAACCCTTCCCATCAAGTTGTCCATGTGCATAAAAACCATGGACTTTGTAGCTAGAGCTTCCGGCTTCAATTCCCTGCTCCTCTAACTGCTGATCAGTGAATGGCTGAATCTGTGGCTTAGTCCCTTCTGGCTGCTGTAACAGAGTGCTGTACATGGGGTAGCTTATGAATGAAGGGAATATGGCTGAAGCAATGGCCTCAGTGAGTAAATTGCTGGTCAGACAAGCATGAAGGCCCAAGACTGGATCTCCAGCACCTATAGAAAAGCTGAGTGTGGTGGAGTGTTCCTGTAATATCCCAGCATGGGGAGGCAGAGACAGGGAATTCTTGGGGACCACTGGCCAGCCAGTACAGCTGAATCAGTGAGCTCCAGGTACAGCAAGAGACCCCATCTCAAAAAATAAGGTAGAAGCCAGGTGTGGTAGTACATGCTTTTCAATCTCAACACTCAGAAGGCAGAAGTAGGAAGATCGCCATGAGTTCGAGGCCACCCTGAAACTACATAGTCTACATAGTGAATTCCAGGTCAGCGTGGACTAGGAGACCCTACCTTGAAAACCCAAAATAAATACATAAATAAGATAAGGCAGAGAATGACACAGGAAGACATTTGACCTCTGTCCTCCACATGCACATACGGCACACACACACACCCACTATTGCGCATATATAAACAGCATACCCATACAGAGAAATGAACTAAATAAAAACAAAGGAAACTTGGGTGTCTGAGGTGGAAGGACTGGCAGGTTGATGTATGATAAAGACTGCTTCCTGGCTCCTCGAAGGTGTCTTCTCCATGTGTACTTACATGGGGAAGAGGTGAGGCACCTCTCTGAGGACTTTTGTAAGAGCCTTGGTCCCATTTAGGAGGAATCTCCCCTGCCCAGCAAAGCCCCACTCCTGATATCACATCCATGGGGTAGGATTTTACATATGAAGTACGGGGTGGGAGCACATTCACTCTATATAGCAGTTTTTCTGTGCCTAGCTTCCTCAGTAAAACATGAAACAGAATAATTAATGCACCCAGCCCCTGTGGATGTGGTTAAAATTAACTTCAGTGATTGTTGTATATTTTAGCACAGTGCCTAGAGTAACCATCAGCTCTGCATTTCCAGCAGTCTTTTCCCTTGCCCCCTTGCCTCCTTGCCCTTGGCTGTGGATATGCACACCTTCTCCTAGCCCCCAGCCTCCACCACGATTTGAATCTAAGAGAGGGCAGCTAAGGAGGAGCCTGGCCTGCTGCTCAGGTCACTTCTGTTCCTGCTGTCCCAGAAAACCTCAGGCTTCATTTTATTGAATCCTGCAGCACTTCCCACAGGAACAGCCCTGGGGTTTGGCTTCCTCCGCTGCCGTCATAGAATATTCTCCAAGTCAGACCCGTATTTGCCCTGTTCTCTTCACACCACTATAGAAGAATCTAGAATGGACATTCTGAATTGTCATGTTCTTCCTTTGCCAGCTGACTGCTGGATCACTCTCGGAATGAGCCCTTCTTTGTCTGAACCCCTAGTCAGGCATTCTCAAAATGCCCCAGGCAGGACCACCATTCCTCCTATCCCAAAATCTCTTTGCTTCCACACACTACCAAGTTTTTTGTTTTTTGTTGTTTTTTAAATCTCTACCTATCTAGTCACCCAAGTTTGAACTGCTGTCAGTATCAATATTCCTTCTTCCTCACCCAGTACCTAATCTAATGATACTGGCCACAGGTTGGATGAACAGTGACTCCCATCAGGTGCCAAGTCCTCTGGTCTTTCTTACTTTCTCTTCAGTGATCACTCCCACTCCCACTACAGGCACTGTGGGCAGATGTTTTTTGTACCTCAGACCAGTCAACCTGCTCAACTCTGTCAGGAAGAAGTGGGTCTTTCCCTGTTTTACATATTTGGACACTGGGTCTTGGAGAGCTTAGGGAATTTGACAAATAACATTGATAAGTGGTAGAGCTACCCCTCACCCAACTCCTATGTCTTTAATCCTATGTCTTTCCTTTGGCAGGTCTGATTCCAGGATGTAGAATTTGGTAAACCTTGGGTGGGGAGCACCCTATATGAGAAGCAAAGCATAATTCTGAATCTACACTGCGCACACATGTTCTGTTACCCTGCCATTATCTACACTCATCACTGGTTTATGTCAGAGTCTCTACCTGGATTCCCAGTGCTAACACTTCCACATCTTGACTGAGCTCAGCTCCCTGCTGTGAGATCCAAGAGCCTGATAGTAATAATGCACACACATCTCTGGATAGGGCTAGTGTTTCCCTTCCTCTGTGTTGTAGTGAAATGAAGGGGTTGGGCCATTTCTAGTGGTTCAGGCATCTGTTTCATGTGTCTTCTCACTGGGAACCTACTATGTGTCAACTTTGGGGTTTGCAATAGAGGACCAAAACAGACAGTTTCTTGGGCCCAAGGTTTTACTTAACACCAGGAGAGACTGGGATCCCGAGCAAAGGGGAAGGGCACTTGGGAACATCCAGAGAGACTAGCGGGATCTGAACCAAAAGAGAGATAGGCCTCGAAATACTGAGTAAAGAGAAGAAAGAGATTTTAAGGCTTTCAGAAAGCACAGGGAAGAGAACTTCACTGTGAGGGAAGGGGGTTGAGCACCTGAGACTCAGAGTTAGTTAAACCTATGTAGTGGGGTGCGAGTTTCTTTTCTAGGTCTGTATTTTATGACCACTTATTAGGGTTCTCTGGGGTACCTGCAGAAACTCCTCAGGGAAGTGGGATTTAGATTGCCACATCCCCATCTAGGATCACAAGCACTAATTAGGAGGTGGTCGTATTTATCATCTAAGCTCTGGGGTAATTAGACTTGGTCAACTTCCTGGACAGTAAATAGGGATTAACTGGACCTTTTGGGAGAGAGTGGAGGAGAGAGGCAGCTGTCTTAAAAATCTAACATTTTTAGCCTTTATTTTTTTTCGAGGTAGGGTCTCACGCTAGTCCAGGCTGACCTGGAACTCACTATGTAGTCTCAGGGTGGCCTCGAACTCTCAGTGATCCTCCTACCTCCGCCTCCCAAGTGCTGGGATTAGAGGCATGCGCCACCATGCCCAGCAGCCTTTTTGTTTATGTAAAAAGAACAAAGGAATAGCTTTATAGAAAAAGGAGATGGGCCAGAAAAAGGCACATGCCTTTAATCCCAGCACTCATGAGCCAGAGGTAGGAGGATCACTGTGAGTTCAAGGCCACCCTGAAACTACATAGTGAATTCCAGGTCAGCCTGGGCTAGAGTGAGATCCTACCTTGAAAAAATAAATAAATAAATAAGGAGATGGGGGGTGTTTGTGAGGGTGATAGGCAATGTGATCATATCTTTAACTGCTTCCTGATGACTGGGGGCATTGTTAGATTAAGAATTCTCCCTGTCTTGGGGCTTCTGTTCTAAGGCTAGTTAGTACCTGTACTTTCACATCAGGAGGATGTTACCCATGTGAGTCTGTGTGACATGCTGATTGGTGGTCTGGATAAATCAGTTTGACAACTGGGTTAGAGATGGTCCTATGGATATATGAATCAATAGTCATTAAAAGGGTGACAAGAGATATTAGCTAGGAGACTCAGGTTGAATTTGAAACCATTTGGAATTGGATCTGCTAAAATGAATTTTATTAAGTTTGTAAGTTAAGGTTAGAACTAGCATCATCAGAAAAATCCATACTCATGATGTTGAAAATCAGAAAAATCTCGGTAAATGTGAGAGAGCTCTAGCAGACAAGAGAATGAGTTTTACCTCAAATGAAATAAGCAAAGTCTTACATGTAGGTTTAGCTTGATAGGAATATATCTAGAACTATAACCTAGAACGGAAGATGTCTCAGCTGGTACAGAGATGTCAAGTCAGACACAGGAAAAGATAATAAGCTGGCTATTTTTAAAGGCTAATGTAGCCCAAAATAACTTTGGCTCTGGACCTGTAGCCTTTAAGTCTCCACAACTGCTGGAGTTAGTCATTGAAGTTCTAGTAACACAGGCATGCCTTCTGAGAGCTTTCGCATTTGCATGTTGTGCACATTGAAAACTGTTATGCTCCATGTTGCTATGATGCTTTGTAGTTAAGGTCTAGGGTCTGTTATAGATAACGTTGAATAGGCAGGAAGAGACAAATAATTAACATAGCCATTAGGAAAGAAACTTCTGGATCACACTAATCCACTAGCCATTATTATCTGCATCTTAATGACATTAACATTTAACACATAACAGTATTATATCTAAGGATGAGAAAAGTAACTAATGTAGGTGGTAGGTGAGGAAAAGGGTATTATTAAAGGTACTCTTGAAGAGAAGCAGACATTCTTAATCTGGACAAGAAGAGTTCATTGAAATTGTTGTACAGGTGAAGGCTTGGCTTAGGTAAGGTAGGAAGTATTAGAAACTTATTTTCATTTGCAATTTAATTAAAATTGAAGTTAGCACCCACTTTTATATATCAAGCAGCATTTGAAATATCTTGGACAATTGTTTAAACATGAAAGAATTTAAGAAAGCAATCAATTTTGAAATTTGTTAAAGACTTAAGTCATAATAAACACTTAGAAACCATCCAGAATTTTGATTTTTTTTTTTTTTTTTTTAGAAGTAGGTTTTCACTCTAGCCCAGGCTGATCTGGTACTCATTCTGTAGTCCTAGGCTGGCCTTGAATTCATGGGGATCCTCCTGCCTCTGCCTCCAGATTGCTGAGATTAAAGGCATGCACCACTATGCCTGGCCTTTTTCTTTCTTTCTTTTTTGGCTTTAATCTTGTAATTGAATCTGTGAATTGAATTTAAAAATAAGATTGAAGTTTAGCATTTTTGATCACCCTTAAAATATCTGTCTACTATTGCAGTAAGTATGAACAAGCATTTTTCATTTTAACCAAAGCACAAAGATGAATTATTTTAAATATCTTATAACATGTTTCTAGTAATTTAGCATCATTTAAAAGTATATCCAATTGGGGGGTGCTGGAGAGATGGCTTAGTGGTTAAGGCATTTGCCTGCAAAGCCAAAGGATCCCAGTTTGATATTCCAGGACCCATGTAAGCCAGATGCACAAGGGGGCACATGCATCTGGAGTTTGTTTGCAGTGGCTGGAGGCCCTGGAATGCCCATTCTCTCCCCCCCCACACACACACACTTTCTCTCTCTCTCTCTCAAGTAAATCAATAAAATATATTTAATAATAATAAGTAAAATATATCCAACTTGTCCAGTTAGCTCAGTTGGTTAAAGTGTAGAGCTAGGGCTGGAGAGATGGCTTAGCGGTCAAACACTTGCCTGTGAAGCCTAAGGACCCCGGTTCGAGGCTCAGTTCCCCAGGTCCCACGTTAGCCAGATGCACAAGGGGGCGCACGCGTCTGGAGTTCGTTTGCAGAGGCTGGAAGCCCTGGCGCGCCCATTCTCTCTCTCTCCCTCTATCTGTCCTTCTCTCTGTGTCTGTCACTCTCAAATAAATAAATAAATAAAAATTTTTTAAAAAAAGTGTAGAGCTAATAAAATATATCCATGTGCATGTGCACATTCTAAAATCAGAGCACCCAATGGCCAAGGATTTAGTTATATAGTTTTTGGACATAAAAACACACAAAAAAAACATGAACACAGGGAAGTGGCTGGCCAGTCTTAGCCATATGATAAAGAAGAGGTAATATGATTAAAGGGAAGAGAGACACCTGTCTTGTTCTTTATAATTTTAGTTGCACTATAAACAGAGTTGAGGTAATTTGATTTTTTTAATTTATGAGTACTTGCTTATAAGCTAATGTTACCATATCAACAATATAGACAATAAACCAATACCTTTAGCTATAAAGACCCATTGATTTTGTGGTAGAGGCTGCTGGACAAGGCACAAAAGACATTGTCCTGACTGACATGGAGCAGAAAATAATTCAGGGAAACAAAGTCAACATCCAAGACTGCCAACTGTATAAGACCTTATGTAGTGACGCCTGCATTGTAGAATAAGTATATGCTTTTATGGTGGTTCAATTAAAGGAAAGAAAAGCTACGATTCTCTTGAAATTTAAAAATATATATATTGAAAAGTATTCAGTTTGGTCACACTTCTCAGTAAACTTGCTACTTTCTTCCCCCTCTAAATCAGCTGTTCAATCTAAATATTTATTGAGCAGAAGGTTAGGAAGGAACCTGCACTGTACTGCTGTCTCCATGATGCATATGCACAATATTTATTGAGTGGCCAGTTCTACGGATGTGCCTCTCTCATGCATGCAGAGTTGTATCCAAACACAGCTTTTCTCTTGTTCTTCTGCTTGCAAACCTTTAAATCAAATGAGCAGCTTCCAGCCTCTGCCTTCCCCATCATCCACTGGTGCGCTGCACCCTGGCCAAGTATGCCAATCGCGCCTCAAGCCACCATGTTTTCATCTCTGCCCCATCTGCTCAGTGAAATAATACTTCTCCCTTCAAAAGGCAGTTCCAGTTTGTGACACTTGTGATGCCCCCTGATCCTCACTAAGCCTCTAACACTTGACATCCTTATTTAGGAGTCTTCCTTCCCCTGTGGACTGTGAGTTCTGTAAAGTACCCATCCAGGAACTCACAGATCCTAGACAATCATTTCAGGTGTATGGTGAGTGCACACATTTGGAAAGACTGGTCTTTGAACAGACATGGCTCTGTTGTCCTCCCTCACACTGCTGGGCCATTTAACCCCACTCATTGTGGGCTGTGGAAGCCTTACCATTGCTGTCATGCAACGGGAATGGGGAACCCAGGTGGGGAATCTGGAGGGGCCGTGCAGAAGCAACAGTAGCAGCTGAAGCCATGTATGCCAGAGGGCTGTGGTGAAGGAAGCAGTCATGTTGGTCGTGGCAGGCAGAGGTCCCAGTGCACCAGAACACAAGTGGCTAAGTATGTAGGGCAGGCTCTGGGCTGTGCACACATGCCAAGGAGCTGGGGCCCAACCGCTGCTGACCTGTGAAGAAAAGGAGCATTGTGTGTGCTGGCAGTGCTCCAAGGGAAATATTCCACTTGTTTGTCTTTGTTGAAGGGCTTCCTCTTTTAAAGAAAAGCCCCCAAACAAAAATTCTCCCTGGCTTCAATACATCCTGCCCACCAATATCAATTCAATTGTTTTCTTTACAGTGTCAATTTGTTACGTAAGTAATACTTTAACTGCTGCATCCGTGTGGAGCATAGCGATGGGTCAGCACCGTCGTAGGCAGCAGGAAGGCAGAAACAGAAGATGCTGTCCTTGCCATTATATGCTCCTTCTCTTGAGCTTAATTTCCACTCGTGCTCTTGGGCCTCTGCCCCTGCCTGTTCTCCTCCTCTGCACTGGAAGTTTCCTGCTCTCAGCCCCGAGCTAGCCCTTTTGAGCAGATGTGCACAGAACTATGCCTCAGTATAGCTACTAAAAGCTTCAACAGGAATACCCGAATTCAATACCAACTCTGCCCTGTACTATCTTTGTGACTGTGACCAACTTACTAAACCCGTCTGAGCTTTGGCTTTTAAAATCTGCCAAGTAGAAAATAAAAACACAATACCAGTGCTGGCAAGAGTAATGATAACAGTGCAGTACGTGGCACGGTGCCTAGCGGGCCACCCCACCCTGCACACACAAGAACAGAGCAACTAGCACTACTGAGCACCGTTCTACCTTCCCTCAGTAACTACAGCAAGGGCGCGTCAGAGTGCTTTCTGCATGAGAGGAGATGTGTTACAGTGGTCTGTACCCTCCAATGGGGAACATTGCAGAAGAGGGGACACAAAGAATATAAGAGGACGGGCAGGAGTATTTTGGAACACTGTCTTCTGGACATTCAGTGACTATTGCATTCACGACCTCACAGTGACTGTTGTCACCAGCACCAGATCTGAGCCATATTGGGACTACCAACATCTTGTCATGGCTGATGGAGACAAGCAATGAAAGAAGGAAGAAAAGAAGAAAGGGAAGGGAAGGACATCAAAATAGAAGAGAGACTAGTTAGAAAGATGAAGGGGTTTAGTGGAAAGGAAATGGGAGAGAGGGCACAAAAGAAGGTAATGGAAGGGGATTATGATCATGTACAAAATTTGTCAATAAAGTTAAAAAAAGAACGGTCATGTAGCTGTGTGCGGTGGCTTACACTACAACCACAGTAGTTGGGAGGTAAAGGCAAGGAGATTACTTCTAGTTTGAGGTCAGCCTGAGGCTACAGGGTGAGTTCCAGGCCAGCCTGGGCTACATAGTGAAAACCTATCTCAAGACAACAAAATAATAACTGCAGCTAACAAGCATGTAGCAGTGTGGGCCTTGGGAAGTGTGCAGTTAATTTATATCTTCTTATAGCCAAGGGGGCTGTATCAGGAGTAGAGTGACTCACCCAGGGGCACATTATTTGTAAGCTTGAGCTAGCAGTGGCACTAGCAAATGGCTTCGTAGACAGCTACAGAAGTAGGAGCCAGAAGGAGGGCCACACTGTGTATCTTATCACCCTGTGTGGAGTGAGATGGACTCTGACATGTACTAGATGTCCATCAACAGATGAAGAAATAAAGAAAAGATGGAATGTATACACAGTGGAATTTTATGCACCAGAGAAACAAAATTACGACATTTGCAAGAAAATAGATGCAACTGAGAATTATTACGTAACATGAAATGAGCCAGACTCAGACAGGCAAATATAAGTTTTCTCTCATACTTGGAAACTAGATTTATTTTTTTTAATATTTTGTTTTTATTTATTCATTTATGAGAGAGAATGGGCACATCAGGGCCTACAGCCACTGCAAACAAGCTCCAGATCTGCCAGTTTGTGCATCTTGCTTACATAGGTACTGGGGAATGAAACCTGGGTCCTTAGGCTTCAGAGGCAAGTACCTTAACTACTAAGCCATCTCTCCAGCCTTAGATTTAAAATTTTACACACACACACAAAGTAAATAAAAGTAGGTGAAAGCCAGGCATGGTGAAACATACCTGTAATCGCTCAGGAGTCTGAGGTAGGAAGATCAAAAGTTCAAGGCTAGCCTGGGGTATGAAGCAAGCCCTGTCACTAACAAAAGAGAAGGGCTAAGTGTGCATATGCATCATGGAGACAGCAGTACAGTGCAGGTTCCTTCCTAACCTTCTGCTCTTGTATCTTTTGCTCTTTCCCCATGTCCATGGCATTCATTTCCTGCATTCTCAGAGAAGATGTAGGGGTGTGAGTGGAATCCATGCAAACTTCCAGTTGTGGTCTTGGCCCAGGGTGGCTCATAACTCGTGTCTGCCGTTAGGGGGCCACTAGACTGGGTGTAGGCCCTGCATCCCTCAGACTTGAGAGAAGGCTCAGTTGGCAATGAGGTTCATTCTCCTGAGTTATGCAAGGCAGGATGCCATTCCAGTCCCCTAACTTGGTGGACAGAGAAACAAATGTGTAACCTAAACCTTTGTGTCAGGCCTGAAAAAAAAATGGGTCTTGGCAATGGAAATTTTGACAGTACTAGATCTGCAAAGAACATTTTACATAAAATTGGATCCTGTGTGATTCAATTGCTGCTACCTGGTTATATAGGAATTAAACAACCTAGAACTCCTTGAGACTTTCAAAGATTATTTGAAAAGTAATTGAGTTTTATTGATTAAATAATTTCAACTTAATTAGGAAATGACTGCATTTTCAGTCTATTCCTTGGCAACTTTATTGATAGACCTATCTTATCCCTTGAAAATGTTTATATTGCAATAATAATCTGATATCTGTGGTGGAATTTAAGACTAGGCTCCTTCCTTTGCTAATCTAGATGTCTGGTTCCTTGTCTTTCTATTCAGACTCCACTAGCAAATTGCTTCATAAACAGCCACAGAAGTAAGAGCCAGTAGGAAGGCCACACTGTGCTTATCAGTCTGCTCTCTGGGGTGAGATGAACTGACTCTTGCTGGATTTGTGCCTCTGAACCTGTCATCTATGAAACGACCAAATAACATAATAGTCCTACCTAACATGATCATTATGAAATTAAATAAGGTACCATTTGTGCAATTTCTTACTGTTGTTATTACAACATAAGTAGTTATATTATTATTATTTTTTGTTTGTTTGTTTTTCGAGGTAGGGTCTCACTCTGGACAAGGCTGACCTGGAATTAACTATGTAGTCTCAGGGTGGCCTTGAACTCATGGCAATCCTCCTACCTCTGCCTCCCGAGTGCTGGGATTAAAGGCATGCGCCACCACACCCAGCAAGTTACATTATTTTTAAGCCTCGTTTTTCTTACTGTAAAATGGCTGTGATGGGGAATAAAGCCACTAATGTGTGAGTATTCAAAACTTTACTTGCAGACCCTCCTAAATAAATCCCTTCTAAGGAAATTCCTGGCGTAGCCTGCTTCACTGCTGCTCTTCCCTTACGATGTAGACTGGGATTATCCACTGAGGAAAAGGGCCCAGGCAGTGGAAACAACGTTTGGATTCCTGGGGAAGAGAGGCCAGAGAGAACCCGGCAGAGGACGGGGAATCAGGACCAGATGAGACGGTGGGTGAGCGAGGAGGAGTGGGAGCCGAGTCTGCCCAGAAAGTGCTGGGAAACAAAGGTCTCTGCTTCCGGAGGAGTTGCTCTGCTGGACCAAGATATGAGAGCAGCAGAGAGGAAAACAAAAATCGAAGTTTCTTTCTCTTTGTCTTTTTGCTTTGTGCTAAGAATGCATTTCCCTCTCCTTCGGTATGTCTCTGGAGACTGCAGTGAAGGTTTGGATTGCTTCCAGTTTTTTCCTGCATAACTGTTGTTTCTTTGAACACAATGCCGGGCTCAGACTGGACCACTAAGCAGCCATCTCCACCTCACTAACAGAAGGGCCACAGCAAAATGGTCTCAAGTGCAAGGAAGGATGAGGGAAGGACTTAACGCAGAGAAGGTGCTTAAGTGATGTTGGCAACTGTTTTTATGGTTGTGTATGGAACTTTCTCTCCAGCCTGAGGCTGCGAACAAAGGTCACCAGTGGGAGTGTGGGCAGTGCTCTGGCAGAGGCATCATCAAAGTAAAACCTCCATTATTCTCCATCTGAACTGGGAACCCACGCCATGTTGTTTTTAAAGAAATCAACCATTCAATGCCCTCCAAAACACAATGCAGACAAACTCTGTAATGTGAAACTTGTCACAGAAAGCACTGGAGAGGGAGAGTCTAGAAAGCAAATATGACCTTGGCTGTGATGTGTGGTAGAAGCAAGTCACAGAGCCTCAATATGCCAATTAGCACATGAGGATGATGTCCAAGAACCTGCTAGATATTTTTCTCCTTCCAGTAGAACTGATTGGACACCCAATACTTGCAAAGGCCTGGGCAGGTGCCATGAGATGTTTGGAGAAGCAGGAAAAGTGGTCTTGACTTGAAAGAGGCCATAGTCTGGTTTGAAGAGAAGACATGGGCTGGAGGGATGGCTTAGCAGCTAAGGCGTTTGCTGCAAAGCCTAAGGACCCAGGTTCAATTCCCCAGGACCCATGTTAGTCAGATGCACAAGGGAGTGCACACGTCTGCAGTTTGTTTGCAGTGGCTGGAGGCCCTGGCATGCCTATTCTCTCTCCCTGTCACTCTCTTTCCCTCTTTCTCTGTCAGATAAATAAACAATAAAATAAGAGAGAAAAGGCATGAGGAGTTGCTTAAGAAATCTGCCCATCCTGTGTTCTGGGTGTCCCATCACTGTGTGATACCTCTGAGTTGCTATGGAATGATTTAAATGCTGGGGAGGGGCTGGAGAGATGGCTTAGCGGTTAAGCACTTGCCTGTGAAGCCTAAGGACCCCAGTTCGAAGCTCAATTCCCCAGGACCCACATTAGCCAGATGCACAAGGGGGCGCACGCGTCTGGAGTTCGTTTGGAGTGGCTGGAAGCCCTGGCTCGCCCATTCTCCCTCTCTTTCTCCCTATCTGCCTCTTTCTCTCTCTGCCTGTCACTCTCAATAAATAAAATAAGCAAAAAAAAAAAAAGAATGCTGGGGAGCCTAGAGCGTGGTTCTGGGGGAATATTAGAGCACAGTGCTGGGGAGCCTCGCGCATGTTGCTGGCCTCTAGTGAGGGTATTTGCACTGCATATCCATGACAGCCAGTGGAAGGGGACAAGGGGGCCAAGCTCACTTTTGTAAGCACTCACTTTTGTAAGTGCTCACCCTCAGTGACTAGCCCACTCCCAAAGTC
The DNA here is from genome assembly GCF_020740685.1 of Jaculus jaculus. Classification (NCBI taxonomy): domain Eukaryota; kingdom Metazoa; phylum Chordata; class Mammalia; order Rodentia; family Dipodidae; genus Jaculus; species Jaculus jaculus. The sequence continues at coordinate 96,455,294 of NC_059106.1, read as the reverse complement.
ACCTGATCACCTTCCATCAGACCCTACCTCTCTGTTGAAGTGGGGGTTAAGTTTCCAGCACACACTTCGATAAATGAATTCAGCCCAGCACCCACATAGAAGCACAAGACAAACCAGACCCCAGCTGTGTGCCTCCTTCCTTTGTTGCCAGGTGGCACACTGCCTTGCAGAAAACATTGAAGTTGGTGGAAGCTTCTAGAGCTCTTCCTCCCACTCTTCCTTCAGCTGGCATGCTGCTCAGGCTTAGACTGCATCATCCTTGTTTGACACATATCACATGTGTCTACACCTGTGCAAACTGATCTTGAAGATGGCTAGATGGAGTCTTGTGAAATAATAAGAAAAGCCTTTCTCCTTGCCTGGAAAATCTGGAAGCATCCCAGCTCCACCCAGAAACCTAGGGCTCACTTTTCATGCTCAGTTTGGTATGAACTGACTTTCCTAACTGTGCAGGCTGTGTGCACTTAAGCCAAGAAAAACCTTCCGCCCCAGAAGGCAGAAGCCACAGGCCACGAAATCACTAACATTCTGCACCTGCGACTCGTGCTAGGTCTCCACACTAATACTTGAGAAGGTTCTGGTTGGATTCTGTCCAGGGACAATAATGCTGGGAATAGTCTTCTGCATTAATAACGAAACACCCTTCCTGAGAATTGTAGGAATTCCAGATCTTGGCCTGTATGCATACCAAGGAGTCTTGTAGTATTGCCTAATGATGATGGAGATCACTCTTCTTTGCAAAACAGAGAATTAATGCTCTAAATACTTTGGAACAGACTGATTTTTGCTTATTAACACCAAAGTCTGATTAACCCACATATTTTTTTTTTAATTTGAGAGTGACAGACACAGAGAGAAAGACAGATAGAGGGAGAAAGAGAGAATGGGCGCGCCAGGGCTTCTAGCCACTGCAAACGAACTCCAGACGCGTGCGCCCCCTTGTGCATCTGGCTAACGTGGGACCTGGGGAACCAAGCCTCGAACCGGGGTCCTTAGGCTTCACAGGCAAGCGCTTAACCGCTAAGCCATCTCTCCAGCCCAGACCCACATATTTTGTTGTTAGTTTTTATAAAATTGAAATCCCATGTAAGTCACTTACGATTAGGAAGAGAGAAGTTTGGAATCCATTTATGCCTTTGGAAACTTACCCTCTTTCACTGGTCCAGGGACTCTGCTGTGAGAATTGTATATTTAAGGAGCCCAGACATTTCTAGGGCTCTGTTAAGACCCTGGAAGGTGGGAGTGGTGATATATGCCTACAATTCCAGCATTTGAGAGGTGGAGGAAGTAAAGTTAGGTGTTCAAGCTCATCCATGGCTGCATAGTGAGCCCAAGGCCAGCCTGGACCATGCAAAACATAGGCCCAAAAAGTAAAAAGTCCCCTGGATACTATGGGGGGAGTCACAGGAGGAAGTCTTGGTTCTTTCCATTAAGGAGTTCTGGTTCAGCAGGAGGCATTTAATAATTGTACAATGACAAAAGGAGATGGCAGAACAAGATGATCCTATATCTTAGGCCCATGTGTTAAAGTCGTGGTCCCTGAGTGATGTAACTGGGAGATGGTGAAACAAGAGGTGGGGCGTATTGACAGGAAGTTAGGTCATTTTAGGGCATACTTGTGGGATATTGGTTCTGGACATGAGCTAAGTGATATTTCTCAGTCCTGTGCTCATTGCAGGTGCCCCTTGAGCAGATTTCTGAAAGCCATGTATCCATCATGAGCCAGAGCAGATTTCTGAAAGCCATGTATCCATCATGAGCCAAAATAAATATTTTTATTTTTTTTATATTTTATTTATTTATTTGAGAGAGAAAGAGAAAAAACAGCTGTGTCGGGGCCTCCAGCCACTGCAAACCAACTCCAGACACGTGTGCCACCTTGTGCATCTGGCTTATATGGGTCCTGGGGAATTGAACCAAGAACCTTAACCACTAAGCCTTCTCTTCATACCCCCCAAATAAGTATTTTATCTTTAAATTTTAATTACCTGGGCTGGAGAGATGGCTTAAAGTAGTTAAGGAACTTGCCTGCAAAGCCAAAGAATCCATGGTTGATTCCCCAGGACCCATGTAAGGCCAGATACACAAGATGGTACATATGTCTGGAGTTTGTTTGCAATGGATAGAGGCTGTTTCTTGCTCAAAGAAATAACTAAAAATATTTAAATTTTAATTGCTTTAGTGACAGAAGGTTTACACATATTGGTACCACGAGGCAGATTTTTAAAATATTTTTATTTATTTATTTATTTGACATAGTAAGAGGGGGAGAGAGAGAGAATGGGCATGCCAGGGCCTCCAGCCACTGCAAACGAACTCCAGATATGTGTGCCCCCTTATGCGTCTGGCTAACGTGGGTCCTGGAGAATCAAACTTGGGTCCTTTGGCCTTGCAGGCAAACATCTTAAACACTAAGCCATCCCTCCAGCCCACCATGAGGTAGTTTTAAGTGATGTTACTTATTCTTTTTTTTCTGTTTTTATGATTTTTTTATGAGAGAGAGAATCGGTGCCTTCAGCCACTGAAATTGAATTCCAGACATGTGGTGTACACCTTGTGTGCATGTGTAATCTTGCATGCTTATGTCACCTTGTGTGTCTGGCTTAGGTGGGACCTGAAGAGTCAAACATGGGTCCTTTGGCTTCACAGACAAGCACCTTAACTGCTAAGCCATCTCTCCAGCCCAAGTAATGTTAACCATTCTTAATTAGTAAAAGGCTCTTCTGTCTGGAAATTGGATTCTTAATCCTTTGTGTCCCCATGTAGATTCTCTACCCTGGGATTTGAGAGTTACATTGGAATGGCTCACAAGATGGCTTCCTGAGGGAGATGAGACCCAGTGGGCCGACAGGGACACGTAGGGTTTGGGCAAAAGACAATGTGGGGAGTGGCTAGCTGAGTGGTACTATGTAAGTGCAGATTTCAATTGAAAATCCTCCTAGAGAGGGTTAGAGTGTGGCTATCATCAAGAATGCTCTACATCTCCTGGGCATGCAGATGTTTTCTAGGGTAAGGGTCATTAGGGAAGAAAATATTTAATTAGTCATTTGTATGGAGTGTTAGTAATATGCTGTGGGCCATGGATGTCCCTTTCCTCACTTGAAAATACATTAGATGAACTGTAAAAAATCCTTTCTAGTTCTAATGAACTGTGAAAACATTATACTAATTGAAAGAAGCCAGTCACAAAAGAGCACCTGTTATATAATTCTATTGATACAAAATGTCTAGAATAAACAAATAATAAGAAAATATGTTAGATTCATTACTGTCTAGGGCTCGGGTACAAGGTGGAGGAAATAGGAAATGACTGTTAATGAGTATGGGGTTTATTTTTAGGGTGATGTAGTATTCTAGCCAGGCACAATGGCATGTGTCTGTAATCCCAGCACTTGAGAGATGGACGCAAGAGGATCTTGAGGTTAGCCGGTGATATACAGAAACACCCTGTCTCAAAAGGGAAAAAAGGCCAAGTTTGATTCTCCAGGTCCCACATAAGCCAGATGCACATGGTGGCGCAGGCGTCTACAGTTCATTTGCAGTGGCTAGAGGCCCTGGTGCACCCATTCTCACTCACTCTCTTTCCTTCTCTGTCTCTAATAAATAAAAATATTTTTTTAGGAAGGGAAAAGGGAGGCTGGAGAGATGGTTCAGCAGTTAAGGCGCTTGTCTGCAAAGCATAATGACATGAGTTCAGTTCTCTAGTACCCACATAAAGCAGATGCACAAAGTGGCACATGTATCTAGAATTCACTTGCAACAAAGGAGATCCAGGCACACCCATTCTCTCTGCCTGTCTCTCTTCACTCTATCTTTATCTGCTTGCAAATAAATAAATAAAATTAGTTTTTAATTTTTTATTGACAACTTCTATACTTACAGACAATAAACCATGATAATTCCCTCCCCTCCCCCGCTTCCCCCTTCATAGCTCCACTCTCCGTCATATCCCCTCCCTCTCTACATTGGTCTGTCTTTTATTTTGGTGTCATTGTCTTTTTTTCCTATTATGAGGGTCTTCTGAATTTATTGCTAGGTACTGTGAGGTTATGGATATTGAGGCCAATTTCTGTCTGGACAGTTGCATTGTAAGTAGTGGTGCCCTTCCTTTGGCCCTTACATTCTTTCTGCCACCTCTTCTGCAATGGACCCTGAGCCTTGGAAGGTGTGATAGAGATGTTTCAGGGCTGGACACTCCTCTGTCACTTCTTCTCTGCACTATGTTATCTTTTGGGTCATCCCAGTGGTCACCACCATCTGAAAAAAGAAGCTTCTCTAACCAAAAGTGAGAGTAGCATTAATATATGAATATGAACATTAAGTGTAGTGCTAATAGGGCAATTTGGTGAGCATAATATATGCAGTTAGCCAAACAAGAGCAGGCTTTATACCCCTAAGTCTCATGACTTCCCCTGCCATAGGCTTTTGATTAGGTTTTCAGTACTAGGCATGTATTCCCTCCCATTGGCCTCCAATCCAATTAGAGAGCAGTTGGTCTCCCCCAGAGCAGATATGCCTTTATTGCACCCATTCAGTCATTGGCCTGTCTGGCCAAACTTGAGGCTTCCAGTGTCCACTGTTCTCACTGCTGATGACTTCTGTCTCTCATCGGCCTGCATACAGTGCAGCTTTTTCCAACTTTCAGTTGGCTGGGCTACAGAAAGGTTTTCAGCTCAGCACCTTGCCGCCCAAGCATGTGAAGTCTTCAGCAATAGGGTCTTACCCTCTGTTACTCATGGGAAACCAACGGTTGTGGCAATAGCCTGTAATGTTTTGGGGTATCAGTGACCTCCCTGGCCAACAACTCACTGGAAGGTATTCCATCCCTGGCACTGAAAACTTCCTAGTAACAATCTATGGCTTCTGGATGTGCCATTATCCAAAAAAAGTAAGGTTTCATATGTATTATTCAGAATATCAAATGGATAATAAAGATGTGGCATATTTACACAATGGATTTCTATTCAGTGGTAAAGAAAAATTAAATTATGAACTTTGCAGGGAAATGGATGGATCTGGAAAGGATTATACTAACTGAGGTAACCCAGACCCAAAAAGCCAAATGTCTCATGTTTTCTCCCATATGTGGATCCTAGCTACAAATGTTTACACTTGTGTATGAGCTGGAACCAAAATTCGGTAGCAGAGGCCAGTTAGCTAGAAAAAGGCTATAAGGGAGGGAGGAGAAGGAAGGAATTTAGGGGATGGTATTGTATATAGTAATGTAAGTAAAAAAACAAATTATAGGGAGTGGAATGGGGAAGAGACTAAGAGAAGGATGGGGGAGGATCAATAAAATTATTTTTTAAAAAGCAATACAAAAAGTCAAAAAAGAAAGTGTTAAAATGTTCTAAAATACATTGTGGTCTTTTCAACACATGGTGCTATGAAAACTGAGCATTCACATGCAAAGGGATGAAGCTGAACCTTAATCTTACACCATATACAAAATTAACTCAAAATGGGTCTAAAACTGACACACAAAAGAAAATGGTGGGGTTTCTTCCTATACTGGATTTAGTAACAATTTCCTAGCCATGATACTAATGCACAAGCAGCCAAAGTAAGTACAGATTATTAGTATTTCAGTTTAATAACTGATGTACAACAAAGGCTGATATCAAAGGAAAACAAAATGAGATGGCTCAGCAGTTAAAGGCACTTGATTACAAAGCCTGAAAGCCTGACATCCCAGCTTCAATCCCCAGTAACCACATAATAGCCAGATGCACAAAGTGGCACATGTGTTTGGAATTTGTTTGCAATGTGCACCCATATTCACTCTCTCTCTCTAGTAAATAAATATTTCATGGGTTCTTTGGTTTGTTTTGGTGCTGAGGACTGAACCCAAGCCCTGTGCTTGCTAGGCAAGTGCTCATCCACTGAGCTAAATCCCTAACCCCTAAATAAAATATTTTCCAAGAAGAAAAGGAAATGAGAGCCAGGCTTGATGATGCAGGCCCATAATCTCAGCTACATGGATGGTGAAGGCAGAGGGTCATGAGTTCAAGACCTGCCTGGACTAGAGCAAGTTCCCAGCCAGCCAGAGTAACTAAGTGAAATCCTGTCTCTGAAAATGGACGGATGATGTAGGTTAGTACTAGGTCACTGGCTTAGCTTGCTCAGGACCCTGGGTTCAGTTCCAGCACTGCAAAAAAAGAAAAATGGAAAAGATTTATTTGTAACAAGAATTTTTCAGATAGTAACCATTTGTATTTTTTTTCTTTTATGCGTTTTCTGCTCCTGCTTCTTCATGTGCTTGTTGGCCTCTTGGTTTTACAAGACGTAGAGCGTTTTGGGAAGAGTCTCATTGTAGTAGAGATGCTGTTTTGGTTGGTGTGTGCCTGATACACACACCTCTCCTCTGCCCTGTGTTATCACTGGGACTGTCAAAGAGTCGGCATTCCTGGTGAAAGTGCAAAAACCTAAGGGGGCTGCTTAAGCACACACAGCAGAGAGGGAGGTTAAGTCTTGCCTATCCCCCACCCTGTTGGGGACTATACAGTTCATCTTTTCCCATCATGAGACAGAGGGTACATGTACCACAAAAGTCAGTAATTTTTTTAAAATATCTTATTTATTTGTATTTACTTCTTTTGAAAGACAGGAAGAAAGAGAGAGGCAGATAGAGAGAGAGAAAATGAGTATGGCAGGGCCTCCAGCCCCTGCAAATAACTCCATAGACATGTACCACCTTGTGCATCTGGCTTTATGTGGGTACTGGGGAATGGAATCTTGGTCCTTAGACTTCACAGGCAAGTCCCTTAACCACTAAGCCATCTCTCAAGCCCCCATTTTTAAGAAATATTTTATTCATTTGAGAGAGTGTGAAATAGAAAAAGGCAGAGAGAGAGCAAGAATGTGCACACCAGGATCTCTAGCCATTGCAAATGAACTCCAGCCACATGTGCCATCCTGTGCATCTGGCTTTATGTAGGTACTGGGGAATCAAACCTGGGTCCTTAGGCTTTGCAGGCAAATGCCTAAACTGCTCAGCCATCTCTCCAGCCCACCATTTCTTAATGGTATATGAAATGTGTTACTGCTGTTTCTATTCACCAGCTGTACCACAGAACACCAGAATATATTCATCTTATCTAACCCTAACATTGTGCCATTGATGGACTCTCCACATTTTTCTTACCACTCCTCTCCCCAGCTTCTGATAACCGTATTCCACCCCAAACTTTTCTTTACCCTGCTGAGAGGCCTGGAGCAGAAGTGTTCCCCTGGCAAGGGGCTTCCCCTGGGGAATCTGTCACATTTATCATAGGAATGGTGGGTAAGTTCAGTTTCACATGCTTTCTGGAACAGCTAGCCTGTGGTGGGCATCAGGAACACAGACCCAGGGGCAGCCATTAGAATATAAATGGAGGGCTGGGCATGATGGCACACTCCTTTAATCCCAGCACTTGAGAGGAAGAGGTAGGAATATCGCCGTGAGTTCGAGGTCACCCTGAGACTACTAGTGAATTCCAGGTGTGAGTGAGACCCGACCTTGAAACAACAATACAAATGGTACACTGTGTTGTAGAGGGCCAAGTGGCAGGAGATGGCCACTGTACTTGGAGAGGGGATGCATGAGCAAGGCTCAGAGGGCAGCAGGACTGGTGAGGCTGACCCCAGAGCATAGCACTCCAAGTAGACTGTTGAAAGTGCAGCCTGGGGTAGCCTCCTACGGCTTTATTTGAACGAGAAAGAATGTATCCTGGGAGAGGGAAAAACCATGCCCATCTTAGTCAAAGAAATGAGGGGAGGGTCATGAGCTGTTATGGCCTGAAACAAATGAAAGGCCTTTCTTCATCCTCTTTCTAGGGAAGTTTTTTATGTCTCTCACTGTTCTCTCACCCATTTAGGAGGAGGTAGTCTTTCAAATGAGCCTTTCAAATGTATTCAAGGTGCAGTTTGCTTTTGGATATATTTTCATACAACCCTAGCATTCAAGCCATATTCTTTTCTTATCCTTTTTTACTCTGATAGGTTAGTCTCTGTATTTAGTTAACATAAACAAATAATTTTAACAGTTGAGACACATTAAAGCCAACTTCATAGTCTTACCAGCTATCACATATCTTGTGCCCTTCAGAAAATGCCCTTATCTCTTGGTGAAGCAAAAATGTTCTGGAATCTTCAGAGGAAATAATGAGAACCCAGAGTCCAACCTTAATACATCTTACTCCTAGGAGACCCAAGGGAAGTCACTTAGACTAGCGATCTCACTTTCTTTACCTGAACATGAAACACTAGTCCTGGATCTGGGTGCAGGAAGTGCTTTCCAAGTGTGTCAGAGAGACGCAGGTAGCGTTTCAGGGTTACAGTGCCAGCACCAACTTTAGCCTAGCTTAGACAGGAGCCTTCCAGGGCTTGGAAACACCCCAGCAATGTCTGTGAATGTCAGAGGTGTCTCTGGCATGCCACACCAGTGGGCCTTCATTCCTAGAGCAGCCTCTTGCAAGAACTCTGGGAAGTTCTAACTCTGTTGTTGCGCCTGTATGAAAGGAGCCTAGGGCTCTCAGGACTTCACTGGACCAGGCTTCAAGAGCCAAGGTTCCCACCTTCCACCTGATCAAAGGGCTACAGCCACTCTGGGCCAGACCTTTCCCCTGCCTGCCCCCTCATCTGGCCACTTCTGCTTGGCTCCTCCACCCACCCCTCCCAAACTGTTGGTCCTTGCCGCGGTGAAACCCTGCAAGGAGCTGGAGCCACCGGACAGTAACCTGATCACCTCAGCATGTATTCGTTTCTCCTCTTAACGCAAAGGGATGGTTTGGTATTCAAGGGCATCAGATTGGTGGAACAGCAGGAAGCAGGAGCTGCCAGTCTGGCCCTGGGAAGTCACAGGGCATCGCTGTCTCCAGGCCACCCTGCCATCAGACTTCTAGTCACTTAATGATCAGAGGCTTGCTGGTGCCAGACTCTGAGAAGGCAGCAGGAAAGACTGCATTTAAAGATGAGCCAGAAAGACAGTGGTGCTGCCCTGAAGAGAGCCGCGTCCTAATGTGGCTGCATCCTCAGCGGGGATAATTCTGTTAATGAGCTGGCTCAGCTGCAGGGGAAGGAGGAATGCATGCTGAGGAATGACTGCTCAGAGGAGTTTCCAGAGTTGGAGGCATCAGGAAGTGTGTATGGTTTTGGAGTCTCTCTGAAAAGACGGGCAGCTCCAGAAGCTAACTTTGCCAGTGAAGGATGTGAGCCTTCTCCCTCTTTCTACAAGACCCAGTGTGAGCTTTTTGAGCAGTGAGTTTCTTTCTGACCCTGCTTGCCAGTTCTGGAGAGCAAAAAGGAAGTCAGTGTTTGCTTTTCCAGCAAGGTTTTTTCAAGCATGGATCACCTGACTGAGTCCTTTAGCAGCTGGGAAGCAGACCATGGCTGTGCTGAGCTTGTCCAAATTAGTTTTGTTGCTGCAGCCCCCAAGCTGGCTGTGGTGGGAGGGAGTCCTTCCTGCTGTGCAGGGTGGAGAAGTGGGGGTGCATGGGGAAGGTGCTGGGAGCATGGCTTGCCTCCCAACTGTTTTCTATTCTTCCTGAAGCTCCGGCCCCAGCTGCTGCAGTGCAGGCAGAAATGACAGACACTTGCAGCGAGATGCAGTCAATGAGACTGTGCTAACTGAGCATGAGTTCTCTCTTTCCTGTCGGCAGATGAGCCTGGCAAAGAACCTGGGTAGGCAGAATCTTCTAGGAGTGTGTCTCCCTCCTCTGTTGGCCTGGCTTCAGCCCCTCATGATAGGCAGCACTGCTGGATGCTGCTGATTCTTTGCACAGAGAACATTGCACTCTGAGGCTTGGGGTCAGAGTCCCTCGTCATCTTGGCAGGACCCATGTCAGGCACGAGGGGCTTTCTTTTCTCTTTGGGAAAGAGTGCTGTGTCTTTGCAAGTGGTCCTGCGCAGACAGGAAGGTTTGTGGCACGGTGTGCCACTTTGCTAAATATTTGACTTTGTAAGTTTGAATTCTCCAAGAATTCTGTGGCACTGAGGCTACATAGAAAGCCAAGCTCTCTTTTCAAGGAAATCCCAGGTGCTATTTATTTTGGCATGCAGCCTGCTATAGGATGAAAAGCAGCATTTTTATTGTCGCCGAGTAAAGAGGGGTTTAAAGGGAACAAATATGCAAAACTAGGTTTTGGTTTCTGGATGAAGGGAAGCTTTCTTTACATTTGGATTTGAGGTTAAATGAGATTGAAAATTGCATCATAAAAGGAGTAAATGTAGAGAAGAGAAGGTGTGGGGTAAAAATGTTGCAGGAGTATGGCTGACCTGGAGAAATTCATGCAGCTGGGCATGGAATGTGGGCCCTCTGAAGCCCTTACTAACATGGCCTGCTGGAGCATGGACCCTCACTGCTGTCTGACACTGACTGCCTTGGTGGGTTTGAAAGGTAGCCTCAGGCCCTGCCTCTTTGCTGCCACATGGGATTTGAAGGATACTGTGGGGGCTGGAGAGATGGCTCAATGGTTAAAGGTACTTGCTTGCAAAGTGCGATGGCTTGGGTTCAGTCTCTCAGTACACACATAAAACCAGATGCACAAAGTGGCACATGTATCTGGAGTTCATTTGTGGTGGCAGGAGGCCATGGAGCACCTATTGTCTCTCTCTCCTTTCACTTTCGCTATATTTGCAGATAATTAATTTTTAAAAAATACAGAGGACTGGAGAGATGGCTTAGTGGTTAAGGTGCTTAACTGCAAAGCCAAAGGACCCAGGTTCAATTCCCCTGGACTCACGTAAACCAGATGCACAAGGGGCTCACACATCTGGAGTTCATTTACAGTGGCTGGAGGCCCTGGCACACCCATTCTGTCTCTCTCTCTTTTTCTTGCTGTCTCTCTCCCTGCCCATTTTTCTCTCTCAAATAAATAAATTAAAATTAAATATTTTTTAAAAAATTGAAAAAGAAAGATTGTGGAATGATGGTATTATACAAGCCATTTTACTCCGACTAGCTGGGGAACTTTGGCTGCAGAGCATCTGGGTGCCTTCATGTCCCCAGTCATAAATTAGACTTGTTTCCCAGGATTGTGTGATCAGGGAGGATATGAGAAATGACACTTGGAGCCAGTGTCTAGCATGGGTTCAATCTGAAGATGGATGTTAACTCCCTTCTTATAAAACCATGTGCTGTGTGCCTAACATGCTTTAGATGGGGAAGTTGGGGCTGATACAGGAATGTCTTATAACAATTCCAACCTTCACAAGCTTGCAGATAAGGACAAGAGTAGAGCTAGAAAAAGAGAAAGTTATATATACTAGAACACTGAGAATGCCAAAGAGCTAGTGAGAAAGACCAGGTCCTAACTGGGGCTTCCCGAGACTAGGACAGGCCTCAGACAAACGAGAAGCTTTATAAAGCAGACACTGAAAAATGCACCGCACCAAGCATGCAGCTTGAACTGAAGATGAACGGCTGCTCCACCTGCAAGCTTTGAACGCCCCCTGCCCTCACCCCAGGGTTGTAAAGTCCATTGTAAAGGGGAAATTCTGTCCGGCAAAGCTCTTTTCCTATTGTCTAGTCCAGCCAACCAAGTAGCATGTGATGCTACATCCTTACTCTTTTGTTCACTCACCGAACCTCAAGTATCCACCCAGCTCCAAGGAATCTGCCTTACTAACCTCCCAGGTGTCTGCTGCAAGGCTCGTGGAGGAAAGAGAAGACTGGAATGAGGGTGGCAGCACCGGGAGGCAGTGAATTCCTTCCTTTCCTTCCTGTGTTTACAGTCCTTCAGAGTGAAAAGTTATAGAGCCCCTCCTCAGAGAATGGGGCTGTCAATTCCATTGATTATCTATAACCTTGAGGTGATTCATTTGAGTAAAATTCAAGTGGAAAAGAAATCTTAGAAGTCTCTGTAGAGTTCTTTTTACTGAAATTTGACCTAATGTGTGCATGAGTAATAATTACTTGAAGTCATTTGATCCCCTCTGGGCTGAGTTCCTAATTCTAGCTAAAGGCAGGAAGTCTGACTAGCGTCCTCAGACATTGTTGAGAGTTTTGCAGTCACAGGTCCAGCTGCACACAGAGGCCTCTGGCGGCTTCTCTTCCAAAAGTACAACCTTGGCCCTTGGTGTCCAGCCTTGAAGGACAGGGCTTTCCTTTTAGGCCCAGAGGTTTTTCACACGTGGGTAGTGAAGCAGAACCGTGTCCCTTCATAAGCAAGGGTCTGAAGGGCAGCCATAGCACTAGGTACACGGGGCTGGCCTTCAGGGGAGACAAATGTTCGTAACCCATCTGACTCAGCTTGAGAGCATGCTCTGTTCCAACACTCACTCGCTAGGTGACCTTGAGCAGGCTCAGCAACTATCACACCTCAGTTTCCCTGTCTGAACAAAAGTAAAAGTAAGGCAGACATTGTGGCTCATGCTTTTGATCCTAGTACTCAGGAGGCAGAAGTAGGAGGATCCCTGTGAGTTCAAGGCTACCCTGAAACTAGATAGTGAATTCCAGATCAGCCTGGGCCAGAGTGAGATACTAGCTAGAAACAAAAACAAAACAAAACAAAAAAGTAAAATTGATCCTACCTGGATTATAGTGAGGAGTGCTGCTGGCATTCCTCCCGCAAAGCATGTCTGCCCTTTGGAGAGTCGTCATACTGGGGAGGGAGTGGCTCCTAACAGGCTGGTACAGAATGGTGGAGGGCCAAGGCAGGAATTACAGCACGCGCATTGGAGGCTCAAGCAGTGCTCACATAGTTTATGCCAGACTTCCTGATGGACAGACCTTGGGATTTCTCTCTAACTGGGCAGCTAATATTTCTCCTTCAGTTATCCATGGACTCTCCCTTTTCCTATCCTCAGACACCCGTATCAGGGATCCCTCTTCATTCTCTTCACTCTGTTTCCCAGCCACTCCCTCTGGTCTGCAATTCGTTGTCAATCACATTGGAATTCCTAAAACAATGTTGCTTCCACTGCTGTGGAATTCGTTTTTCTGATGTGTGTGGAGTGACGTGAACAGCCAGTTTCCTGGGTGATTTGATGTAATAGGACAAGAGCTAGAGAAACTCCCAGGAATTGGTGGTCCAACCACAAGGTTCACTAGTCAGAGTTGGGGTAGCATTTCTGTTCAGAGGGTTGAGATTCCCCCTGTTTACCCATGGCTGGAAATCATCCCTGGGTATCAACTCTTGTCAGTCTGGAAGTTGTCTCATCTTGACCTTCTGTTCGATCAGAATGTCACAGATCATCTTTTTTCTTAAGATGGATTGTAATTATCTTGCCAGGTTGGGGGTAGGTATTATAGAAAGAGCATGGTGCTGGTTGTCAGAAAGCCCTGAGACTGATTCCAGCACCATCACTAATAGGCTGAGAGACCTTGGACAGAGAACTTACTTAGCCTGTTTCTTCCACTGCTAGGTGATGGGTTGGGCCAAGAACCTCCTTTAATATCTAGCTACTGCTACTGTTGCATGAATACACATCCTCATCCCCAGGAGAAAAGCAGAGGTGGTCTTTGGTGCTGATTTTTCTCAGCTAATACTTATCCTAATTATAATGAGACTCCATTTCTCTCTCCTTTCTTTCAGAACTCACCAGAACTGCATAGACTCAGTGGATGAAGAGTGCCTGAGAAGGCTGAGGGCTGCATGTCTACAATGGAGAAGACTGGTGGTAGGCAGGATGCTCTCTAGTCCTTAGTTTAAGGGGTACTTGATTTAGAAAGGGATGCTTACCATAAACCCGGAACAGCTTTGGAGATGCCTATGGGAGACATGGCCCAAACAGCAGTGCTGGGTGAGAGATCCAAACATGTGCTTCAAGTGTAAACTACAGAAGATAGAGAATGAAAAATGAAGTCTCACAAAATATAAAACATGGGACATGTATATTTTCAAGAACAGTTGCTCATCCAATCACAGAAAAAGAAACAGAGTTTTCCTCCTTATCCTATAATGAGGAAGGTGACAAAGGTCCCATAGATGCAAAAGTCAAAATTTATGTTTTTAAATAATTTCAGTTTATTTTGTGTTTTTTTATTAATTAATTAATTAATTAATTTTACAAAGGTTATAGTCTTATATTTCCCTTCCCCCAGACCCACTTTCCCTGAGGGTTCTCCTCACTGGGGTTATTGGTATTCAGTATGAGGTTATGAAAGCCAAAATTTTTGTGCCTTAAATGGCATTTATTATTGCTGAAAAGATTATACAAGTTATCAGCATTCAAGCTGGCTTGGCTGGTCTTTCCTGCACTCATTCATGTGATCTTCAGGGTGGCTTGGCTTGGACTGGGTGGTTTAGAATGAGCTTTGTCTGGTGGGCCACCAGTAATGACACGGCCATGTGTATAGGTGGGGCATGTCCTCATATCATAGCAGAACAGCAAGAACAGGCAAATCCCAATGAGCAACTGGTACATACATTTCTGTCTGTGCCATGCTTGCTGCTGCCCGTGAGGCCAGTCCATGGTAGTGGTAGGAGATTATAAGGGGTGGTGTAATACTGAGTCTGTTGTTCCAAGCTGCCTTTCATATCTTATCTATTAATGGACATTAATATGATCTCTGAGGACTGGTAGAAAATTAAGATAGTACAAGTAAAATTGTTGAGTGATAGCTGTAACACAGAGAATGCCTCCCATGAGAAGTGTGCTGCATGTCATGATCTAGACCTCAGTCTCCTGACTTCCAATGAAATGCTTTTCCAGATCACTCAGCGTCAGGAAGCAGGAGAGCCTTAGTTCTCTTGGCATCACATGGCCATTCCTGGTGCTGGACCTAAGGACCTTCCTGTCTCTTGATTTTTTTTTCAGATGCATTTCCATATATTTCAAGAGCCTGCTATTCTTAGAAAGCTACTTTTATGTGCCTCCCTGAACGAGGCCCTGCAGAGTCCCAGCTAATCCCCCACTGCTGGGGGCCTGTCATCCTGCCAGCTCTCCTCACTGGCCCCTGCTCAGCATCTTCAATATCTCTGCTTTCCTCATGGCTGATCACCCACAATAGCTCAAGACAGGCAAAGCATCTCATAGAGTGAAGGCAGAGCAGGGAAAAGCTTACCTTGCTATCTTAGTCTCTTTTGAAGAAATTCATTCAATACCCATTCTTCCCAGCTTTGTTTTTAGTCACTTTCTTTTTAATTCATATTTCCCCCTTTTTTTTCTGAAACCAACTGTAGACAGTTGTTCTGATGACCTCTGATGGACTAATTTACCTGCCGTGCTTCACTGTGCCTTTGAGGTGACAGTTGGTATGTGTGTTAGGCTAATGGCTGTGTTTGTAGATCAGTTTCAAAAGCTGTTGTTGTCAGCCCCACACTGCTGGGGTGAACATCCAAACCAGACACAGTTTATGGGAGGAAAGGATTGATTTCAAGCTTACAGATCCAGGGAAGCTCCATCAAATGGCAGAAACAGCTGGCTCCCATTCATAAATCCAAGCAGAGAGACACCACCAGCAGCCAGCACCACAAACAAGCACAGCCAGAGCTCGAAACCTCCCTGCACACCATTAGTCTGGATTCAGATCCACACCAGTGATGTGCCCCCAGCCAGGTGGCTGGAGACCCTAGTTACAAGCTTTAATAAAATATGTGAGTCTGTGGGGAACATACATTTAAAGAACCACAAAAGCCTACCAATCAACTATGCTTTCAGAGCAAGGGAATTCCCAGTAGCTCTGGATCTCCTGTAACTTGTGTTTTGCTTCTGCCCTGTTGTAGTTACCTTCTAATTGCTAGGACAAAACACCAGACCAGGGCTGGAGAGATGGCGTAGCGGTTAAGCGCTTGCCTGAGCAGCCTAAGGACCCCGGTTCGAGGCTCGGTTCCCCAGGTCCCATGTTAGCCAGATATACAAGGGGGCGCACGCGTCTGGAGTTCGTTTGCAGAGGCTGGAAGCCCTGGCGCACCCATTCTCTCTCTCTCCCTCTATCTGCCTTTCTCTCTGTGTCTGTCGCTCTCAAATAAATAAATAAAAAAAAATTATAAAAAAAAAATTAGGTATAAAACACCAGACCAAAATCAGCTGGTGGAAGGAATGGGTTGATTTGGGCTTACAGTCTAAGGGGAAGCTTTGGGGTGGTAGGAAAAAGGACAGTAGAATAGCAGGGCATGGTGGCACATACCTTGAATCCCAGCCCTCAAGAGGCAGAGGTATCACTGTGAGTTTGAGGCCACCCTAAGACTCCATAGTGAATTCCAGGTCAGCCTGAGCTAGAGTGAGACCCTACCTCGGGGATGGGGGGCAGGAAAGTCAGTAGAACAAAGACTGGACATCACCATCTGCCACAGCCTATGGAAAATAGCAGCAAGAGAGTGAGCTGAGCTCTGGCAAGGGGGGAGCTGGTCAATAACACCCCAAAGCCCACCCCTAGGGACACACCTTTACCAGCCAGGCTTCACCTCCCAAATGTCCATAAACTGGGGATCAAACATTTAAAACACATGAGTTTATGAGGGGCGTCTAATTTAAGTCACCACATGCCCCGACTCATTTTTCTGTATTTTTGTTATTGTTTGTTTGTTTTGACACTACTACCCCTTCAAGACTGTGTTCCTTACAGAATTCGATATTTCAGGGAGAGAGTCCATGGTCAATCCATTCCTGTCCCATCAGAAGTTACCCTTCTCTGTCTGGAGCATCCTCACTGAGTAGTCACTCTGTGCATGTTCTCTAATAATCACAATCACTCCAAAAGGTAGGTGTCATTATCTCCACCTTACAGATGGAGAGACTGAGGCATACTTTGCCCAGAGACACTCAGGTAGGAGTTTGGTTTACCTGATCTGAATTTTATTTTGAACAGAGACCATTCTAATTATTATCTTGGCCCAACACCTGGAATTCTGAGCTCCTGCATACCTGTCACCAAGTAGAACTCACAAGAGGAGAGATCTCCCCACAGAAAGGCCAAAGCTCCAGCAAGGTCCAACATTCCTTTTGTCCTGGGAGAAAAATAGGAGTGTAGAGGGTGGCAGGCTGGCCACATGATAGATTATTCTCCCCCCCCACCTCTGTGTGTCTGTGTGTGTGCGCGTGTGTGTTTCATCCTTGAGAACTTCTCAGTCTCAGGCATATTTAGTTTCCATTGGCTCCCAGGTAAAAGATTTTACTTTTCTAAAATTTTTTCTTAGAATATAATTTGGGACTTGAGAGATGACTATTTTTGCCTATTTGCATTTGCCTGCAAAGCCAAAGGACCCCAGTTTGACTCACCAGGACCCACGTAGGCCAGATGCACAAGGGGGCACAAGCCTCTGGAGTTTGTTTGCAGGGCTGGAGACCCTGGCATGCCCTCTCTCTCTCTCTCTCTCTCTCTCTCTCTCTCAAATAAATAAACAAAATAAAATATACATATATTAAATATATATATACTGGGCTGGAGAGATGGCTTAGCTGTTAAGCGCTTGCCTGTGAAGCCTAAGGACCCCAGTTCGAGGCTCGGTTCCCCAGGTCCCACGTTAGCCAGATGCACAAGGGGGCGCACGCATCTGGAGTTCGTTTGCAGAGGCTGGAAGCCCTGGCGCGCCCATTCTCTCTCTCCCCCACTATCTGTCTTTCTCTCTGTGTCTGTCACTCTCAAATAAATAAATAAAAATTTTAAATATATATATACTTTGTCTGGACACATCATGTGTTGGTACCATCATTTACCTCCTCTCTGCCTCAGTGAGGTTGCTGATATTCCTCATGGGGTTGTGGGTTATGCATTATAAGCACAGTGGTTAGTGGGGTGTGGGAAATGCCTCTAGATATGTGCTCCTATGACTCTTACAATCTTTCCACCCTCTTTTGTAAAATTCCTTGAGCCATGGTGGGTGTATTTTATGTCTACTTCAGTGTTAAGCTCTCACGTGCTTCTGGATCCCTGCTTTGGTAAGTGTTGAGTATCCTCAGCATCTGACTCCTTCAGCGTGGTGCTGATTGTCAGGCTCACCATGGAAGCAGCGCTCTTGCTCATCTCCCCAATTCCTCTGTGGTTTCACCTGGGCCCTGGCTGAAGTGTGAGGGATGGTTTTCTCCTTGGATCTTGCTGCCTTTTGATATCACCCCAGGAGCTGAAGCATGGTAAGAAGGCCACCATCTTGACTGGAAATCAAGATCTTACTTTTGGATCCACTGCTCCTTACTTGATGCTGTCAGGAACTTGTGCTCTGGTCCCACTCCCAGAATCCACTGGGGAAATCAGCACATTGCTACTGAGTAGAGGCAGTGCGTGGATAAACGATGCAGCCTCTCTCCAAGAGATGGATGTGCTTCTGGGCCATAGATCTCTGTACTTAACTTTAGACAAATACCTCCTCTTTGTTCTATACTCTAATTCAAGAGGTTTCTCAGTGGGTCCGTGGGCTTAAGAGTATAGCTGAGTGGAACTTAGACAACTAATAGAGAACAGCAACAGAGACTGCTCTCATTTACTGGAATTGCCTCCTTGGGACCAGGGAGCAGAGCAAGAAAATAATCTGTGTAGACAGATAAGGTCTGATGTGGAGATCTCGGGGTACCAACACACATTTAATCCTGGTCCCCCTGAAGCCTAGGGAGCTTCAGTAGAAGCACTGGGAGCTGACAGGAACCATCATGTGAATGAGCACAGCTCATCCTAACCTGCTGGGGTGGGACCATTGTCCTAGGCCCACAGCTCTACTTGGCATCCACTTCCCAGTGATGGCTGATGGCACACAGGCTCCAGTGTGTCCATGTTCAGGTTCAGTCTCCTTGTGTCTAGCTGGCTTTGTCCTGCTCTCTGGAGATTACTGCACATCCCTAGGCACAGAGAGTCATTGGGCAGGCATGTGATTTACTGAAAGAAGGGTAGCCGGGCACATAGCTTCAGGTTGTCATCGCCCCCCAGTGCCCCAGCTACCACATTATTTGTACCATTAAGACCATCCCTTTCCCTCTCCTTAACCATATCAGATGTTCTTTTTGAGCTGGACAAGGTTTTGCACACCTATAATCCAAATACTCCAGAGACTGAGGTAGGAGGATTGAGAGTTCAGGGTCAGCCTGGGCTACATAGTGAAACCCTCTCAAAACAAACAAAAATATTTGACCAAGTCACTCCCTTGTCAGTGACCAATTTTTTCTTGCAGTTACCTTCTTGCTGCTAGGACAGAATACCTAACCAGAGGCAGCTGATGGGAGGAAAGGATTTACTTTGGCTTGTAGTGTCAAGAGAAAGAATCATGATGGCAGGGGAAAGCATGGTATGAGCAAAGGCTGGACATCACCTCTGTCACAGCAGGTGGAAAACAATAGCAGTAAAATGAACCAAGCTCTGGCAAAAGGGAGCTGGCTATAACACCCTTAAGCCCACCCCCCAAAAACACACTTTCTCCAGCAAGGCTCCATCTTCCAAAATTGCCACTAAGCATTCAAAGCACATGAGTTTATTGGGGGGAGGTGTCTGATTCAAACTACCACATTCCACCTCTGGTCCCCATAGACTCATGATCTCTTATAAAGAAAAAGACATACAGTGCAACTTTAAAAGTTCCCATAGTTTTTATCAATCCAAACACTATTCAGACATCCTCATAGTCCAAGGTCTGTCTTTTTAACTCTAAGCCTGTAAAACCAAAACACAAGTACACATAAAGACATGGGATAAAGATTCACACTGCAAAATATGGCATTGGATGTCACAAGAAAAGACTGAACCCATGTAAGATCTAAAAACAAGCAAGGCAAATATCAAATCCTGCAGTTCTGTGTCCATCTGGGACACATAAAGAAGTCTTTGGGGTTACAATTCTGCTCCTTCAACTAAGCTGCTTAAAGCTAGGGAATAGTCCATCCCAAGCCAGCAGCTCTCCTTGGAAGCCATCCCATAGTCCTGACATCTCCAAAATCGTGGAGTCACCACTGTAACCCATGATTCCTTCTCATGGCTCCATCATGTGTTCATGTAGGAACTCCAACAATTCTGCCTCGCCCAGTAGCTATTTCCAAAAAACACATTGCAAATCCAATGACCCCCCTCTTTCCTGTATTTGTTATACTTCCATAATACCAGATAGGCTATCAAATTTATTAATCCAGGAGGGAATAAAGCTGACTTTGAAAAGCAGGAAAAGTCCTTCAGCTTTCTTCCTATAGTCACAATGCAAAACCTCTGGCTCAGTCTCAATGGTGGTAGTAATCTCTCAAGCAATTACAACTAAAATTGGTTGCTATTTCCTGCCAGAAACTTACATTTCTGTCTGTGGCATATCCTTCTGCTCTATATTCTGCCAAGTGCATCAGTCCATTACTTTAAAAAATATTTTTTCTTTTATTTATTTGAGAAAGAGAGAGATAGAGGCAGAGAGAGAGAATAGACACAACAGGGCCTTCAGCCACTGCAAATGACCTCCAGATTCATGTACCCCTTTGTGCACATGTGTAACATTGTACACTTGCATCATTGTGTACCTGGCTTACATGGGACCTGGAGATTCAAGCATGAGCTTTCAGGCTTCACAGGCAAGCACCTTAACTGCTAAGCCATATCTCCAGCCCAGTCCATCACTTTTAAATTCAACTTTGCTTAAATTCTCAGGACATGGAAAGAGCACAACTAGCCTCTCACGCAAACTGCCTTTAACCTAGTTCTTGCAAAGTTCTCTTTCCCCTCAAATGCCAAGCCTCACAGTCCATAGTTCTTTTTGCATTTAGGTCTCTTAACTCTCATCAGAATGATCCATCAGAACTCTGCTTCAAGGAATCTCTTAGGCCAAGGTTTCAAATCCTTCTATATTCCTTCCACAAAGCAGTTCCAAAAGATCAAAAGCTACACTTCCAGGTTTCTAGAAGTAACACCTCCATTCCTCTGGTACCAATTTTCTGTTGCAGCTGCCTTCACATTGCTGGGATAAAGCACCAAACCAAAAGAAGGTGATGGGAGGAAAGGCTTTACTTTGGCTTACAGTCTCAAGGGGAAGCTTTATGATGTCAGGGAAAAGTGTGGTAGAGCAGAGGCTGGACAGCACTCCTTGGGACAGCAGGTAGAAAACAGCAGCAGGAGAGTGATTTCCACTACCTCGAGTAATCTCAGCACTTGCTGATGTGCATAAAAGTTGCTCTATGACCCAGGTCTTGCTTACCTTTCCCACTTTTTCTCTCTGTACTTCTCATTCTTCTATACCACACTTTCAGTTGTG
Organism: Jaculus jaculus; assembly: GCF_020740685.1. NCBI lineage: Eukaryota > Metazoa > Chordata > Mammalia > Rodentia > Dipodidae > Jaculus > Jaculus jaculus. The sequence goes on along the minus strand of NC_059106.1, from coordinate 96,434,223 downwards.
GCCATATCAGCCATATTTACAGACCCCCTCACACACAGTGTAATGTTACATCTTCATGTTTTTGGCCCATTCTCTAACATCTACCTAGGGAACATCTGTCCTGGCTACCTGCTGCTGCATAGTGAACCACTCCGAACCTTGGTGGTTTGCTACAGTAACTGATTATTGATGTGGCTTCAGCTGACTGGTACTCATGTGTGGTTCTTCTAATAGTTGAAGTCAGAAACTTTCTGGTCACCTTTATACTCATGCCTAACATCTGGGCCAAGAAGGCTAGAAGAGCTAAAGACTGTCCAGATGCCTCTCTCTCTCTCTCTCCCTCTTCCTGTCTTCCATCCTTATTCCCCTCCTCTCCTTCTTTCTCCACATGGCATTTTTCTAGGGCAATTTAGGCTTCCTCACATCATGACAGTCTCAGAGAAACTGGATTTCTTACTTAGTAGCTAGGTTTCCCACCACAAATGTATTCTAAGATACCCGAGTAGAAATGCCAGTGTTCTTATTACCTCATTTTAGAATTGTTTCAGCATCATTTCTGCCATGTTATTTTGGTCCAAGCAGGTCACAGACCAGCTCAGATTCAAAGATGTGCAGAAATAGACCCTACCTCTCCATGTAGGATTAATATGGTATCTAATGAGGGCAGGAGTTGATAGAAACAAACTTCTGCAATGTCTTTTATCCTCTTGCCCTGGCAAATTTCTGTGTTCATTTAGCACTAGTCCTATGTCACATTTGTGAAGTCTTCCCTCGCTTAGCAGGCAAAATTGCCCTCCATGTCCAAGAAAAAAAATTTCTCTGGAGAAACTGGAACAATAAGAAAGAAAACTGTACCTTGAGCATTTATCTAGCTACCTCTATCATATTGCATTGTGTTTCATGGTCCCTCTCTACTTGATCTTAAATCATTTAACAGCAGGAGCTGTCCCTAACTTACCTCTGATTCCTTGGGATGTAGCTTAGCAGCTGACACATAGATGCTCAATAAGAGCAGCTGAGGTAAGTGAATTGAACTGCTGCCACTTTATACAGTGCTCAGTCTCGGTTCTCTATCTGGGGCTTCTACAAAGACAGTGACTGTTACATTGAACATGTGTAGAATGGCCATCATGCTTTAGGCATTGCACTCAGCCCATTGTATCCACTACTGGTTAATTCAGCCTCACAAAAATCTTTTCTTACCTGTTCTTAGTCCCACTGTGTACATGATGAGACTAAGTTAGTTCCCCAAGGCCACAGAACCTAAGTATGGCCGAGTTCCAGAGCCTATATTCATTCTGTTCTCCTGGTTTTCTCCACCATGTCACTCACACATTACACACTCTGGCTTTCCTGAAATGCCATGGAGCCACACCTCTAGGAACATGTATGTCTGTGTCCTTTTTGACCTTCATTGACTCTCCTCCCTCGGTCTCCTTCAGGCCCTGGGAGTGTGCTATTTCCTTACTTGGTGGGCTCTTTTGAAGGAGGAATTCATGTTTGTTAAGCCCTAAGCAGTTTCAGGGGAGGAAGAATATTGACTGTGCATGATCACTCATTCCAGTTCTCTCTGATCTTCACGTGCCCAGAGCTCGGGCCTCTGAGGAGCTTAAATGATGTAGAAGGTATAACTCATCAATGCCTCCAGCTTTTGGAAGATCTACTAGTACCTGGTTTAGGCATGCTAGTTTTTTTTCTACTACTTGGACAATTGTGTACCTCATCTTTCAGACTCTCCCATATCCACAATTGCCAACTAACACCCTGCTTTGGCAAATTGTTGGACTTCAGTTTGGCAGTTATATAATCTTCAAGCTAGAAAAATAGGATGAGACAGTTTTGTTTTCCTGGGCAGTAGGTAGATTTCATGTCCTAGCACAACCACAGAGTATGTGGACACCTCGACATCACTTATTTCGAGCTCAGGGCATCGTTTTAACTTAATGCTTCTTTCTGTGTGGTTTATGTCTCCCAGCCAAGGACCAGCCTGCTCAAGGGGATGAAGAGAAAGACTCTCCAAAGAGCCACCCTTACTCTGTGGAGACCCCCTATGGCTTTCACTTGGACCTGGACTTCCTAAAGTATGTGGATGACATTGAGAAGGGAAATACCATCAAAAGGATTCCTATCCACAGAAGGGCCAAGCAAGCCAAGTTTAGCACTTTGCCTCGAAATTTCAGCCTTCCCGACAGTGGGGCTCGCCTTCGTGCCACTCTTCCCCAGCAAAACTGGTCTCCCATGCTGCTGAGGAAGATGTCCTTGGGGACACAGGATCAAACCCAGTCACTGCCACTAACTGATGATTCTCTACAGGCCTCTGTGGGGGGCAGTGAGTTGAACTGCCACAGGAGGGCCCTGTTGGCGGAGGCCACCAGGCAGCTGGAGGCTGGTGCCTCTGAGGATGCTGAGCTGACAGGTGGGAGAGGGCGGCCCCAGCTTCTGAGAGCGTCCAGCATGCCAGCCACACTGCTGCAAAACCGGGCCTCCGAGGAGGCCAACCTGAGCACTGGCTTTGGTCAACCTTTTACCCTCCCTCCACTCCAGGGCGAAGGCACTATTAGCGATGGCACTTTTGGTCCTGCAGAAGGATTCGCAAGTTTCCACAGCTCCAGCCCACAAGCATCCTCCCATCCAACAGGCAGGGAGCTGGGAGACCTGGGGCTGGTCTGGGAGGGGGCTGAGCCTGCAGAGGGTGAGGTAAAGGCTCTAAACCATCAGTCTCAGCCAGGCCCTCCCTCCTTATCCCAGAATGCACCTGGGGTTCTAAAGGATGTGGAGGACCAACATCACCCCAGAGAGGCAGAAGTGGTGTTCACACCAGGCTCCTCGACACCCAGCCCACCTCCTCTGCCATCACCCATCCCTGAAAATGAGCTCCTCCTGGAAGAAATTGAGCTCAACATCAGCGAGATCCCACCCCCACCACCCATAGAGGTGGATGTGAGAAGCATTGGCATTTGTGTAACAGAAGAAAGCCTGGGCTTGTCTGGGACAGAAGCTGATGGGATTTCCAGCCTAAAGCAGCAGGTCTCTGCCCTTGAGAGCAAGTTGTCAGAAAGAACAGCAGAACTGGCTCAGGTCAGAGCTGCCTTCCAGCAACAGGAAAAGGAGATGAAGGTTAGGGAACAGATGATTCAAGAGTTGGAGTGCACTGTAGCCCAGTTAGAAGAAAAGCTTGACCAGGAGCATGCCAGAGAGGCCCAGGGCCAGGCTGACGCCATGGTGAACACCGACCCTCTTCATGAACTCTTAACCCGGGAATCATATGACAAGAGTGTTGAGGTCAACCTCCTAAGCATCACAGATTCTGAATGCTGGGGGTCTAGGGCAGAAGAGAATGGCTTCCCATGGACAAAAGATAGTCATACCAAAGGGAATCAGAGAGCAACACAGCATGTGCTGCCACCTCAGCTGTCACTGCCAAAGGGACCCGAGCAGGTCCTCACCTCGTCCTTATGCAGCTGCCTCTCCATGGAACTCAGGATTGAAGAAGAGGGCCCTGAGCAAGAGAGTGGCTGTCCTTGGAGCAGTGACAGGGAGACTGCCCCAGCTGTCAGGGAAGAGGGCAGTTCAGAACTCCCAGGAGAGGACCACCCAGGAAGGCCCCTAAGATCCTCCACAGATGCCACAATTGGGCAGTATGTGAAGACGATCCAGGAACTTCTACAGGAGCAATGGGGCTGCCTGGAGCATGGGTACCCAGAGCTGGCCAGTGCCATCAAGCAGCCTGCCTCCAAGCTCAGCAGCATCCAGAGCCAGCTGCTCAGCTCCCTCAACCTGCTGATGTCTGCATACTCTGCCCAGGCCCCAGGCCCAAAAGAGCCTACCCCCCAGCCCTCCGCCCCACCGGGTAAATACTGATGCCCACAACAGGGAAACTGCTCCTGTATACAACCTGGAGAGACAGGCCATATAGTTGCATGAGTGCTTTGTTTTGAAGAGTTTAGCACCTCAAGGGACCCATGGGAATAAAAACCGATCTATGGAGGCCAGTACCACTACTCTTGTCCTTATCGTAGGGTTGGGTTGTATCGCTAGCAAGTGCCAGGGAGGGAAAGCTATTTGTCAGGCCATGAGCCTTAAGCATTTCACCACTGAGTCTGTCCAGAGGTAACCTAACCTCGTTTGCATTATGTAAAGATTATGTCTCTGCCAAGGGTGGCACTGCCTATGTGCTGCTCTTCCTGGGCCTCCCTTTGGGCTTTGAAATTCCTGCCTTCGTCTCTGGCTTTCTCACATTGGATGTTTCTCTAGCCTGAATCTAAATGAACATTATATCGAGATCGGGAATATTTTGGAGGTGTGGGAGGAAGGAAGGGAGGAAGGAGAGATGCTCACATCCAGAAGCCAATCCTTGGCTGAGGAGTGATGACTAACAAGTCATACACTCTTCACTCCTGAGCAGCATGGACCCACATGGTGCTCCCGCATATAAATTGGCTTCCTACTACAGGTCTTAAGTTGGCCACTTTCTCATTTTGGTACTAGCTCTACTCATGCCTTTTGGGAAATGTCTCCTCTGCCATTGAGCACAGCACAAGATTTGTGACCTTGTTCAGATTTCTGTCATGAGCCCAGTTCCATTAATAGACCCATATCACAAGTGGTAACTTGCACATTAGTTAGGAAGGATTCCTGAAGTGTTCTTGAGCAGAGACAAGTGCTAGACCAAAGTCCAAACACCCGAATTCTCCTGTCCTGTCATTCCCTGAGCAAGTCTGAGTCTCAAATTTCCCAGCTGTAAGGTAGAAATAACAAGGGCACACGATTCTCTGTGAGAGTGCTCCAGTACCTCTGCTCTGTCCTCCACACACAGAAGGACATCACTAACTGGTACAGTTCTACCAACACTGACCAAAAGTGCCCCTAGCTAGAGCCCTAAAAAGTTTAGTCTGTATTCTCTGGCCCCATATTCCTTTCTCCATCTTCCTATGCCTGCAACCTGCACACCTTAAAGCAAGAGTCCTGGTTTGGCTGCTTAGATCATTCTAACCTGTGATGTTGTGTCTGCCTAGAGCTCTCCCCGTCGACCAGCCTTAAATCCATAATGAAAAAGAAAGAATATGGCTTCCGTGCAGGAGGTAATGGGACCAAAAAGAACCTTCAGTTTGTTGGGGTTAACGGTGGGTAAGCATCGCTTGTGAAGCCCAGACTGCCTTTCCTGCTGCCTCTCCCACTCTGGTCCTTAAGGATCTTTTCCTGGTTTTCATTTCTCTGCAAGCAATCAAACTCCATGGCCCTTTAAAACTCTGTGTTGGGTTTACACAGGTTTCCTTGCCAACTGTGTTGGTGGGCTACTGAAACCTTAGCTTTTAATATGGCTTTGGTCTCCCCCATGGCCAAGAATCCAGGTGGCTTCTGGGAGTTTGGGTAGGGGAGGGATGCCTGGGCCATTTGAGGAAGACCGCTCAAACCACAACACTGAACCTAGTACAAGCTAAGTTGATTTGTAGACTTTATGCTAGCAAGACCTCTACCACTGAGCTATATCCCAGCCCAATCCATTTAATTTTTTCTTCCTTTAGCTTAACTACAAATCAAACTAAACAAGTCTGTTGATATAGAATATGAACCAAACCTTCTCTGGTGTAAAGAACTAAGCCTTGGGTTTAGAATACAGTCATGAATGACCCAGCAGAAGAAATGTATTCTGAGCAATGCACAGTTGGGGATTTTGTCAGTGTGTGACTATCACAGTACCACACAAACTAAGACATATATGATATCCATAAACATTTAATCTCCACTGGAGTATACACAGTCCATCAGTCGATGCATTGCTCAGTCACACATGCCTGTTTCTTAAGTCAATTATTTGATAAGCATTTATTAAATGTCAGCAGTGTACTAGGCAGTAGGGATAAAGTTTAGTAAATCCTGGTCCCTACCATTAGCTCCCATATGAATCAAGGACAAAGAGAAGGTGCTGCTTGGATGAGGTAAGCTCCCTTGGGCAAGGAAGTGCACCATGCTGCTCAGCCTGGGTTGGGGCCTGGCACAGCCAGAGGCAAGTCCAGCAGGCTACATAAAAGTAGGAGGCCCTACTAAGGTGAGTCACCCAAAGGAGAAGCCACGAGAGTCATACAAGGTGATGTTGCTACATGTTCTGTAAACATACATAATGTGAGAAATGATGAATGGGGTGTCATGAGAAACATGCTGTATGTCCCCCATATTCTATGGAGAAACCATTTTGTTTGTCTTTCACCAACTCACATACAGAGGAGTTTAATTAGCCTAACCTCAAAGCCTATTATAGTTCACCTACTCTCAGGTATAAATGATCCCACAGCCCCTCTGTTCTAGGAGTCGGATATAGTTCACATTCCCCCCATCTGAAATACCCTCCTCACAGTCCCTTAGGACCTGGAAGGACCCTGATGTGTTGGCTGCCTGGTCACTCCATCTCCTACCTTCCCTGGTCTCCAAAGTGCTGCCCACTGGCCATTCTCAAGGCTGTGGCATTTGCCTGCTCCACCAAGAGTAGCCTCTCTAGAAGGTCCTCAGTATTTGGAGCACTAGCATGTTGCAGCACCAGAAACACAGAACTTGTAAAAATCCTCATCTTCACCCTGAAGCTTCTGGTGCAGCGAACTTGGGGCCCAAGCAACATACTGGAAATGCTAACCACCCCATGGGCTCTAACATGTAGCCAAAGCTAAAAGAATACATATGTAGTAGTATATGTATTAAAAATTTTTTATTTACTTATTTTGAGATAGTGTTTTACGTAGCACAGGCTGGTCACAAACTCTGCCCTCTGGCCTCAGCCCATTAAGTGCTGGGATGACACATGTCTAGCTAGAACCTGTGTTCTAATTGAAATAACTATTCCTTCCATCACTCCTACCCATGGCTTCTTTATTTTGCTCATTGCTATCATCACTGTCTAAATACAACGTCTGCTTACATGTTTATTTTCCGCCTCTACAAGTATATAAGCACCCTTAAGGCAGGGACTTTGTTATATAACATTTAAAATGCTGTCTAGCATTTGTCAGGTGCTCAGTAAATTTCTGCTGGTGGATGCATGAACTTCCAGGGAGTTTCTAAGATGAGCACTGGTTGCTAAATGTACTGTGTCTACTGATCTCTTAATCACAAAGAAAAAAGGTTGTTCCTAGCACTGTAGAGGAAGAAACGTCTGGGTTTAAGCAAAACAGAAGGTTAGTGTATCAGGGAGCACAATAGCCGCTGGTCACCTGTGTCTACGTCTAGTGTCTTCTAAATCCAAACCTTCAGACTGGCATCTTCTCTCAGGGTCTCCTGTGGAACATCATCAGAGGAATGAGGAGATCTCCCAAGGACTTGACCCATGGTCTCCGATGTGACTCTTCAATAGAGTCCCTTATAGATTAACATAAGAATTGCTACCAGGAGGTGGGGCCATGTGTCAAGTGGCCTGTGCCCTTACTTACTTTTCCAAGCAGTAGTTCAAACAGTATACAGCTGAGACAGCAGATGCTATGTTTGGGGAGCAGGTGTGGAGGAGTAAACCACACCTGCCGTTTGCAAACCAGGCTACAGCAGGGACTGAAGGAATCTCCTAGCCACCCAGGAGCTGAAGATCTAGTAGACAGTGCAGGAGCTCAGGTGGAGGATGTTAGGCCCCCTCTGGACCTAACGTTAGGATTCCAGAAACAAGTGCTTCAGTGATACCTTGCCTGAATCAGTTCAACACGCCACCCAGTTAGAGGAAGGTCACCCGTGCATTCTCCCCAAGCGCCCTCCGCCACTCCTACTCCCGCCACTGGTATCAGAACCAGGCCTGCTTCCCTGACCCCAGGATCCGTGGGAGTCCCTCGAGCTATGTTGCTCTGAGGGCAAGCTCAGCCTACACAAGTACAGATGGGAGGATGTGACCTGAGGGCCACTTCATTCTCACTGGTATTGCTGTGGGGCCTGGTCAGGAAAGATGGACCAAGTGACCTTTGTCTCTCTCCCTAGCTATGAGACCACCTCTAGTGAGGAGACCAGTGGGGAGGACAGCTCCCCGGAGGACTTGTCTGACAGTGAAGTTGAGAAGAAATGTGACGGCCCAAAATCCAGGCAGGACCAGGAAATTGACCCCAGCTGTAAGGCTGGGCATGGAGTCCCCAAAGACACCCAGAACAAAGGCCAGGAAATGGAGCCTGTGGAAGAAGTTTCCCATCCCAAGGCTGAGAGGTGAGTCAGATGGGTATAAATAGGGCACCTCTTCCTGCTAAGAGTAGCAAGGGCACATGGTCCTCCTGCCACCCTGTCACTGGCTCATGTGCACTTACTTACCCATCCATTCAGCAATGCTTGTTGAGTTTCTGTGCTATGCCAGCCCCTGTGTGCTGGGTAAACAAAACAAATGTGACTTTTCCTTCATGGAATAGACTATCGTAGCCAGCACTTGGCAAAACCAACCTCTTACTGGAATTGGGACTATGATAAGCTTTACAAGTATTATTTTCTAGGATCCTTTGAACAGTCTGCAAGGGAGAAGTCCCTGTAACCTGCACTTCCCAGTGTGGCAACAACGGTGTGGGGTGGGTAAGGCCGCAGCAGAGCAGGGACTTGGGCCCGGGGACTCTGTCAGCACAGATGGGGTAACACAGCATGACAAGAACAGCACTGCCCTCGCAACCAGACGTGCCTTCATTGGCAAGGTCTTTAAGATAGGACCACCTCATTTTTCCTCATCTGCAAAATAAGGATAATAGCAGCTACATAGGTTTGAGCTGAGGATTGTAAGAGAAATTGGAATGAAATGTCCAACCAAGGCCTGCTGCAGAGTTGGCGTTCACTACAGTAAAAAGTGGGCCAGTCAGGACCATTGTCATGACCTTTGCCATGCCAGCCTGCGTCGGGTGGGGGGTGAGGGAACAAAGGAGAGAGGTGGTTGTCAAGGAGGCCACAGGCTGCTCCCTCACAGCAACCCAGGAAGATTGATGTTGAGTGAAGCCTCTGTGTGACCACACTGTGAAGCATCCTACTGAGACATCGGTGCTGAGAGTCCACTCTTACAGTAATGCGGACGAGGGTTGTCACTGTGACATCCCACCCTCGTTGCTTCAGTATTTGTGGTGTTCTTCATGGAGGGATGGCCTGAAGAACTTTTCTGGTATGGGCTGGGTTCTTTGTATTTTTCTTTCAATCTATCCAGAAGATGTTTGGTCCACTCAGCAAGACAGCTCTCTCCTTCCCAGCTGCCCAGCACATGCCTGCTTAACATGTTCCTGCCCCTGTCAAAAGGAGCATGAAAGGAAAGCATGGCCTTCCAGAGAGTTCAGATGCCAATCTGTCAGGACTATGGCCACTCATACTTCTGAGGAATGCCCCTTATTCTGGGGTTGTTGCCGCCTAGTTTGGATATTTTTTGAGCTGCTAAGAAGTCTTTTCTGTCAACATGAAGAAAGGTTATATAAGTATCTTATGTGTCTTCTTTAGATACAAACCCTCAGAAGAATTTCTGGATGCATGCCAGGCATTGAGCCAACATCTGCCAGAAACTGAGACCACCACCGACCAGCTCCTGGTACTCTGATTTTTCATTATCACATAGAGATTTCCAGTGGTGTGACTTTGGTCCCTTTCTTGAGGTAGCAGCATGGGTGTGCACACAGGTGTCCCTGTCATTCTGGGCATCCTGTGATTTATCGATCCAATGATACCAACCAAGGAGACAGGTTGCTCTTGGTTGTGGAAGGATTAATACACACCAGAAAGCAGGCAGGGGCTCAAAGGCATTTACCTAGGGTCATCAGGAGCCATACCCTAAGTGTCTGCCATCAAACTCACTTGTGGCTTAGGCTTAAAAGTGTCCTGAAACTGGATAGAACTGTGGGTGAAGTGAGAAGAGCATGTGGAATGGGGTCATGAGTTTGATTCCCAGGACCTCTTCTATAAGGCCAGTTAGTTCAATAATCAGGGCCTGGTGTCTTCATCAAAAGATGACAGTGGTGAATAGTATGTCCCTCTCACCCCAAGCCCTGACATTTAATTCGACAAGACTGCTGCTTTTTCCCCCTTAAAGTGTATTGATGAGTCAAGAGATCAAAAATAAGGAAATACATCCATTTGCTCCTTCCCACCTCCGTGTTCCCTGGAGATTTGAACCTGTAATGGTTCGGTTCTATTTTTGATCAAGAGCTGCTGGCCTGAGCCAGAAGACAGCTGTCAGCCCCAGCGTGGAACAGCCTGTAAGCACTTTTAAACTCATCTTGCTTCCTCTGCAGAAGAGCCCTCAGAGTATAAATGATCGATTCAGCAGTGTTTATTACTCACCCAAACCATTTGTGTTATTTTATCTTAGCTGATTTGGCAAATAAATGTTTCCAAACTGTTAAAGAACCAATATGTGAGGTAAATTTTGATGAAAACTCCTTTTACTTAAATAAATTATAGAATTAAATTTTGTCTTAGCTATTTGTTTGTTTAATTTCATTTTGAGACAGGATCTCATGTAGCCCAGATTAATCACAAACTCTTTTTTTAATATTTTATTTTTATTTATTTATTTATTGGACAGAGAGAAAGAGGGAGAAAGAGAGGGAGAGAGACAGAGAGAGAGAGAGAGAATGGGTGCATCAGTGCTCCAGCTACTGCAAAGGAACTCCAGATGTGTGTGGCCCCTTGTGCATCTGCTTACGTGGGCCCTGGGGAACCAAACCTGGGTCCTTTGGCTTTGCAGACAAACACCTTAACTGCTAAGCCATCCCTCCAGCCCAAAAATTCTTTATGTAGCTGAAGATGACCTTTGAACTTCCTGATCCTCCTCCCTCTACCTCCCAAGCCCTGGGATTACAAGTGTGTACCACTCGGCCTGGTTTATGCAATGCTAAGGAGCGAACCCAGTGCTTCCTGTATGCTAGGCAGGCATTCTGTCAACTGCATCCCTTCATTTAAAGTCAACCTCTATGTTCTTTAAGATCAGGATTTTCCTTCAGATTTTCCTAATAATTCCACAGATATAGAAAGGAATTCTTTTTAAAAATATTTTATTTATTCATCCATCCATTTATTTGAGAGAGAGAAGCAGATAGAAAGAGAGGGAATGGATACCCCAGGGCCTATAGCCACTTCAAATGAACTCCAGATGCATGTGCCGCCTTGTGCATCTGGCTTACATGGAGACTGGGGAATCGAACCTGGGTCCTTGGACTTCACAGGCAAGTGCCTTAACCACTAAACCATCTCTCCAGCTTTAAAGAAGGTATTTCTAAAAAGAAGGTATTATGATATATTATTATGATAAAGAAAAGTGTTTCAGGGACTGGAGGGATGGCTTAGTTGTTAAAAGTGCTTGCTTGCAAAGCCTGTCAGCTTGGGTTCAATTTTTCAACTACCCACATAAAATTAGATGCAAAAAGTGGTGCAAGCATCTGGCATTTGTTTGATATATACACAAAACATGATAAATTTTTTACATGACATGTGTTTCAGACACAAACAATTCTGCTGTTTCTGCCCTGGAAAAGTGGTGAAGGGCTTTATGTATGCAAGCCTAACACACCCCACACTAGCTCAAAGCATGGGATGCCAGTCCCTCCATCCCTCAGCCTTGTTCTGCCTGAGAGACAAAGCAAGTTGCAGGTGGCTTCACCCTGGACAGCCACAGAAACAAGGGAACCAGCTGTATTTTGTAGTAGGACAAATAGGACTCGAAAAGGATATATGACTTCTGAGGTTGCACAGCTGATCCAGGGCTTGCACATGGTTAAGACATTTAGTGACTAAATCTAGTGTTTCTTCCAAAATGAGTATGAGATCACTTAACCCCATTCTAACGGCATCTTCTCCCCGTCAGGTAAATAATCTAAATGTGTGGCCTTAAACACTTGGGTCATGTTACACATGGAGTTCTGTACCTGGTTACAAAGGAACTAAATCCTTCCACCTGCTATGGACTGTTAGATCTAACAAATCCGAAAGCCAAACACATTGTGGGTGTCATATCTAGTGATCATGCTGTTTGTCTTAGCATTTTTCCCATCATTGCAGTGCTGTGCTTGGTTAAATCAAGGAAGAGTCCTGGTAGAGTCTGGGGCAGGTCAGTATAGGCTCTCTGTGTGAGCATGAGAGGGTCTTTGAAACTGGGTGCAATCTACACTTATAATAGGTTTACACTGTCACCTGGTAAAGTTCTCTGCTCCTGGTAATGTGCTATCTTTGCAGTCCTCTTTTTTATTATTATTATTTATTTATTAAAGAGAGAGAGAATGGATATGCCAGGGCCTCTAAGCGCTGCAAATGAACTCTAGACACATGTGCCATCTTATACATCTGGTTTATGTGGTTTGTGGGGAGTTGAACCTAGATCTCTACGCTTTGCAGGCAAGCATCTTAACTGCTAAGGCATCTCTCTAGCCCCTCAGTCCTCTTCTGTACCTTACGTATAGGGGCCAAGCACACAAGCACCAAGTACATTCTGCATTTCAGACCCTACCTTGTGATCCCCCAGGTAAATACATGGGGAGCTTCAGGGGAGAGGAGAGGGAAAGGCAAAAGCACTTAAAGCCAGGTGTTCCAGTGTCAGGGGGAGCCCTGCCCTGGCCATCACAGTCCAAGAAAGCTCTCAGAATTGAAATATTCTGGCATTTCAGAGGCAGAGTGTGAACACCATCAGTCAAGAGTGGTTCCGGGTGTCTAGCCGGAAACTGTCTAGCCCCGCTGTGGTGGCCGCCTACCTCCTCGAGGCCCGGCGCCACCCCCCTCGTCTCCTGAAGCTGCTTGTCAACTTGGCTGATCGCAGTGGGAACACAGCTCTGCACTACAGTGTGTCCCACTCCAACTTCGCCATTGTGAAACTGCTGCTGGGCACAGGTCAGAAACAGCTCCAGTATAACTGTGTGTGTCCTCTCTGAAGGGTCTCTCTTCTTTTCATTTTTTAAACTTTTTATTGACAACTCCCATAAATATAAACAATATACCATGATCATAAACCCCTCCCACCATCCTTTCTTTTCTCTCCAAAATCCCCCCTCCACTGAATCCCTTCTTTCTAACTCTTCTATGTTGATGTCCCCATGCATCTGGAGTTCCTTTGCAGTGTTGGGAGGCCCTGGCTCCTGCCCGCGTTCTCTCACACACACAAATTGTTTTAAAACTTTAGACAAAGAAGTCTGAGCCCAAGATCTAAGTGCAACCTTGCTTTGTTCATTGGGCCTAAGTCCATCCTGCAGCTCTGCAGTCAGCCCTTCCTCCTGCCTGCTTGTGCCGCCTCTGCTGCTACCTGTCCTGCCTCCCTCCATACAGCCACTTCTGAACCAGGTCGGAGCTGTGAGGGATGCTCAGTTATTACTCAGCTTTCGTTCTCGCCACCATGCTGGTGATGTGCCTTGTGGAAAACTTCTGGCAACTGAGCCAGATCAGTTCTTCTGGATGGTATCTGGGTAGTCCCATGGCACAGTCCTGAAAAATTCTTTAGGGTGGGAAATAAATGTGAGTGTTTTTTTTCCTGTAGCTCATAACTTATACATAGTCTTAATTGACTTTTTTTTTTCCCATAAATCAGATTTGTGGTAAGGAATACCTACATCTAAAAGAATGTGCCATTCTAGATGGTGATTACAATGGCAGTTAGCACTCATTGAGTGTTGGCCAAGGGCCTGGCATTGTTCTCAGTGATTTATGTATATTAGCCACAATTTCAAAATAATCCTACAAAATAGGTCCTGTTGTTATCCCCTTTATACAGGGAAAGGTATGCTCAGATTGCTGTTTTGATTACTTAAATAGCTTTATTATTGCCCAAAAAAAGCTACTGTTAAATAAATAAATAAAACTTTGTTTTAAAAAGCCACTGTTTTCTTCAATAAGCAACAGCACAGGATGTTTTGAATTTCTACCCAAAAGTGTCCTGGGTTCAGTTAGATTACAGACTTCAGTCTATGTGTGACAATCCCTACCTCTCCTTTGAAGCAAGGTTTGAACATCAAAGGAATTTCTTTGAACTTCTCAATTCACTGTTTCATCTTAAGTGTGTGCCAATGTTTCACACATCCTAAGCTACAGTCATGCCTCTAGACCAGGTAGCCACTCCTAATTTTTCATTCCATTGTGATTTTTAAAAATTTTTTAAATCATTTTAAATTTATTTGAGAAAGAAAGAGGAAAAGAGAGAGAGAATGGGCATGCCAGGACCTTCAGCCACTGCAAACAAACTTCAGATGCATGTGACCCTGTGCGCATGTGCAACCTTATGCATCTGTGTCACTGTGTGTCTGGCTTACGTGGGACCTAGAGATTTGAACATGAGTTCTTAGGCTTCTCAGGCAAGAGCCTTAACCACTAAACCATCTCTCCAGCCCAAAAGATATGTTTGTAATTGTTCTAACAGAAGAATTATGAAGTTTTATTCCTCCCTCTGTTTCTCAGGTATGGGGATCATTCCTGGAAGATTTCCCTGTTTATCCTGGGGCACTTTTTGTGGCCCTGGTACACTGCACAGTAGCACAGAAATATGCCCTTGGAAAAGACCTACATACCTAGCGAGAATCTTGTGTTCCACACAAATATTAGCTGGTGAGAGTGAGGCCTACATGAAGAAGAGGGTGGGCTCTGGAGCTGGACAGTCCTCCCCTTCATGTGAATAGTTTATGTAACTTCTCAACCTTCAGCATCATGTGGGGACAATGTCTTATGCACAGCTTTACAAAATAAAAGTCATAATCCCTGATCCCTTGGCTTGTCTCTGTCCTTATTGTGGATCTCCCTTACGGGTATCCTCAGAAAACTTGTAGGCAGAAGTTGCCAGTTCTACAAGCCTCTAAAAATGTAAGCCACCTATTCCCTGCTGTAGCAGAACCCAGCAGGCCTACTGAACTGCTGAAGTGCATCCTGGTTTCTGGCCTCAGGAGCTGTTCCCACACCCATTGCTCCCCTTGCAGGTGTCTGCAATGTGGATCATCAGAACAAAGCTGGCTACACTCCCGTGATGATCACTCCCTTGGCTTCTGCAGAGACGAAGGAAGACATGGCCGTTGTCTGGAAGCTCTTACGAGAAGGAAATGTGAACATCCAAGCCACGCAGGTAGGTGGAGTGAACAAGATCTCTCTTCTCTTTGATAAATGTGGTGTGCCTCCTACTTTTATTCTGCCAGTGGAGTAACAAATATCATATCAACCCATGGAGAGATTTTCACCTTGGCCTCAAAAAGGTGGGTTCTCTGAGTGGTGTTCATCCAAAGCCTAAACTATTTGGTCTTTATTAAAGGATCTCAAGCCCCAAACAGGCTGCAATAGGGGTCATGGAGCCCTGATTGATGTTTCAGACTAAAACTGGGCATGATCCACTTGGACTTGACTTCCTCCTGTTGGCCTCATGCAAAGGCCTTTGCTAGTTGGCCAGTCCAGGGGTCCCTCACCTGACCCTGACTCTGCAGAATGCTATTTGGAGGTCCTACCCTTTAAGTTAAGATCTCACCTGTCTTTCCTCTCTCCAAAGCCTTTTAGTAGCCATGAGTCTCTTGTCAGATTGATGGAGGAAAAGTGTGGGTAGCAGGCCAGGAGCTGTCACTGTAAGCCTTGGGACCTATGAGCATCTCACTTCACAGGCTCTGCTTAGCCCAGACCTACCTGCCTGCCATCTTTGGTCCTCACAATAACCAGAGTGGCATTGTTCTGGACATGTAAATCACATGCTGGTCCTCAGGAGCAGTGATGTAGACCAGGCTAAGATAAGCAATTGCCATAAGAGCCAGTGAGACCCTACACAAAGGTAGCACCAGGGAATCAGGACGTGTGGGGGCTTACTACTGGACTACCTTGTGCCTCAGACCAGAAGGGCCCTTAAAGGGAACCAACATTTACCCCTTTTATTTTCTAAAATACAAGATTGTCTCCTGCCTTTCTTGTAATGATATCCAGCCCCATGACCTCCAAAATCAGGAAACTCATGTTCTTCCAAAGTCTCCCACTTACTATTCTGGAAAGCTCTGATAACTTTTTATTTTTATTTTTTGCATTTTTATCGACAGCTTCCACAATTATAGACAAACTATAGTAATTCCCTTCCCATCCCCACTACTTTCCCTTTGCAACTCCACTCTCCATCATATCCCTCTCACTGCAATGGGAGGAGGGCAGAGACCTGAGCATGGATGGCACTGCTGGGTCCTTCCCTGTTACTGTAGAGGCCTGAGATAAGCCAACTTACAAAGGGGGAGGAGTGCATAGTGAGTGGTAGAGATGTTTGCCTGGTGTGCCTGGGTCATTCTTTGGGACTTAGAAGGAGGAGGGGTTTGCTTGGCTCATGGTTTTAGAGGATACAGTTCATGTCTGCTTGGTACCAGGGCCTCTTTGCCAATGCTAAGGCAAAGAGTCATGGTGGGAGCACAGTGGAGAAAGCTCACTTCACGGGAGCCAGGACATGAGATGGATAGAAGGGTGCTGGAGGGATGGCTCAGCAGTTAAAGGCACTTGCTGACAAGCCCGACCCAGAAAGCCAAGCGCCACATGTTTTCTCTCATATGTGGATCCTAGCTACAGATGACTGGGCTTCTGCGTGAGAAGGAAAATACTTAGTAGCAGAGGCCAGTAAGTTGAAAAGGAGACATAAAGGGTGGAGAAAGGAAGGGAGGAGGATACTTAATAGGTTGATATTGTATATATGTAATTACAATGATTGTAATGGGGAGGTAATATGATGGAGAATGGAATTTCAAATGGGAAAGTGTGGGGGTGGGGAGGGAGGGAATTACCATGGGATATATTTTATAATTATGGAAAATGTTAATAAAAATTTAAAAAAAAAACAAAACCTAACTGCCCAATTTTGATTGCCCAGCATGCACATAAAGCCAGAGGCACCAAGTGGCATGTGTGTCTGGAGATTGCTTGCAGTGGTAAGAGGCCCTGGTGTGCCCATTCCCCCTCTCTCTCCCTCAAATAAATAAAAATATTTATTTAAAAAAACAGAAAGCACGGCGTGGTGGCACATACCTTTAATCCAGCAAAGGTAGGAGGATCACCATGAGTTCGAGGCCACCCGGAGACTACATAATGAATTCCAGGTCAGCCTAGGCTAGAGTGAGACCCCACCTTGAAAAACAAAATAAAATTGGGGCTGGAGAGATGGCTTAGTGGTTAAGCGCTTGCCTATAATACCTAAGGACCCCGGTTCAAGGCTCGATTCCCCAGGACCCACATTTTCCAGATGCACAAGGTGACACACGCATCTGGAGTTTGTTTGCAGTGGCTGGAGGCCCTGGCACACCCATTCTCTCTCTGTGTCTGTCTCTTTCTCTCTCTGTCACTTTCAAATAAATAAAAAATTTTTTAAAAAAGAAAAACAAAACAAACAAATAACAAAAAAAAAAAAAGAGAGAGAGAGAGCGAGAAGAATTTGTGGTCACAATATCCCCTCCAAGCCCCATTTCACTAACTTCCTTCCTCTAAGGCTCCATTTTTAAGGTTCCACCACCTCCCAATAGCACCCCAGTCTAGTGACTAGCCTTTAAATGTGGGCTTTGGAGAGCTACTTACTAAACCATAGCAGTTGCATTATAGGAGAAAAACCCTGAACTTAGGGAACTTGAAGCTTTTATAATAGACAGTGAGCAATCTTGACTATCTCAGAACACACTTTTTATATCTTCCAAGGTAGATTGTTTGCTGTCACCAACACCAAGGAATTTTTCTTTTTTTTTTTTGGTTTTTCAAGGTAAGGTTTCACTCTAGCCCAGGCCAACCTGGAATTCACTATGTAATCTCAGGGTGGCCTTGAACTCAGGATGATCCTCCTACCTCTGCCTCCCAGAGTACTGGGAATCAGGCATGCACCACCATGCCCAGCCAAGGAAATTTTTTTAATTTAATTTTTTTATTGGCAGTTACCATAATTGTAAACAATATCCCATGGTAATTCCCTCCCTCCCCCCACTTTCCCCTTTGAAACTCCACTCTCCATCATATCCCCTCTCCCTCTCAATCAATCTCTCTTTTATTTTGATGTCATGATCTTTTCCTCCTATTATGATGGTCTTGTGTAGGTAGTGTCAGGCACTGTGAGAATACGGATATCCAGGCCATTGTGTGTCTGGAAGAGCATGTTGTAAGGAGTCCTACCCTTCTTTAGGCTCTTACATTCTTTCTACCACCTCTTCCACAATGGATCCTGAGCCATGGAAAGTATGATTGAGATATTTCAGTGCTGAGCACTACTCTGTCACTTCTCAGCACCACGGTGCCTTCTGAGTCATCCCAAGATCACTGCCATCTGAAAAAAGAAGCTCCTCTAACCAAAAGTGAGAGTAGCATTAACATATGGGTATGAACATTAAGAGATGTGCTTACTGCCGGGCGTGGTGGTACACGCCTTGAATCCCAGCCCTTGAGAGGCAGAGGTAGGAGGATTGCCATGAGTTCGAGGCCACCCTGAGACTCCATAGTGATTTCTAGGTCAGCCTGGACTAGAGTGAGACCCTACCTCGAACTCGAAGAAAAAAAAAAAGAAAAAAAAAAGAGATGTGCTTACTGGGCAGTTGGATGAGCAGAGTATATACATTTAGCCAGACACCAGCAGGCATTACACCCTTAGGGCCCATGAATACCCCTGTTGTAGGTTTTCAGTATCAGGGATGTGTTGCCTCCCATGGAGCAGGCTTCAAGTCAAATTAGAGAGCAGTTGGTTTCCCTCATAACAAACATGCCACTATTGCACCCATTACTCACTTGGCCTGGCTGGCCAAATTTAAGGCTTGCAGTGTCCACTGTTGAGTATCTTCACTGGTGATTTCTCTCTCTCCCATTGTTCATGCCACATACTTTTTTCCAGCTTTCTGTTAGCTGGTCTACACAAAGGAGGTTTTCAGCTCACCTCCAGTAAGATTTCTCAATGACCTTGCAGCTCAAGTATGTGGAGTCTTCAATAATAGGGTCTTACCATCTATTCCTCATGGGAAACCAAGTGCCCCAGCAATGGCCTGTAATATTTTGGGGGCATCAAGGACCTCCCTGGCCAACAACTCACTGGAAGGTATCTGATCCCTGGCACTGAAAATTTTCTAGTAACAATCTATGGCTCTTGAGTGTTCCATTGTCTGAAAAAGTAAGTTTCCATATGATTTATTTATATCCTCTTAGATTTTCATTAGCCCTCCCTCTACCTTTCCTTTACTCAATCTCTTCCCTTGGCCTCATTTAGGTCTTTTTATCCCCATTAATCTTTTCCTCTACTTAAATATATGCAAACATCCTATTAAGTTTCCCCCTCCCTCCCTTTCTATTTCCTTTATATCTACTTTCTAGCTTACTGGCCTCTGCTACTGATTTTTATTCCTACTCTAATAGAAGTCCAATCATTTGTCACTAGGATCCACATATGAGAGAGAACATGTGACATTTAGCTTTCTGGGCCTGGGTTACCTCACTTAGTGTAAAACTTTCCAGATCCATCCATTTTTCTGCAATTTTCATGACTTCATTTTTCTTTACTGCTATTGTGAATAGAGCAGCAATAAACATGATTGAGCAGTTATCTCTAAGGTAGTGAGACAAGTCCTTAGGATATATGCCTAGTAGTGGTATAGTTGGGTCATATGGTAGATCTATATTTAGCTATCCCAGGAACCCCTTCACTTATTTCCACAATGGCTGGACCAGATTGCATTCCTACCAACAGTGTAGAAGGGTTCCTCTTTTTCTGCATCTTCGCCAGCATTTATGGTCATTTGTTTTCATAATGGTAGCCAATCTGACAAGAGTGAGCTGGAATCTCAACGTACTTTTAATCTGCATTTACCTGATGAATAGGGATGTAGAACATTTATTTAGATGTTTATATCCATCTGTATTTCTTCTTTTGAGAATTTTGTATTTAATTCCATAGCCCGTTTTTAATTGGGCTGTTTGATTTCTCATTATTTAATTTTTTGAGTTCTTTGTATATCCTAGATATTAATCCTCTATCAGATATATAGCTAGCAAAGATTTTCTCCCATTCTATAGGTTGCCTCTTTGCTCTATTCACAGTGTTCTTTGCTATACAAAAGCCTTGTAATTTCATGAGGTCCCAGTGGTTGATCTGTGGTTTTATTTTCTGAGTAATTGGGGTTATATTCAGGAAGTCTTTGCCAATACTAATATGTTGAAAGGTTTCCCCTACTTTTTCCTCTTGCAGTTTCAGAGTTTCAGATCTGATAATATGCTGTTTGCCCGATTTGCACTTAATTCTTGTGCATAGGGAGAGAAAAGGTTCTATTTTCATCCTTCTACTGACACATATCTGGTTTTCCCAGTACCATTTGCTGAAGAGACTGTCCTTTCTCCAATGAGTATTTTGGGCGTTTTTGTTGATTAGGTGACTGTAACTACCCATACTTACATCTGGGTCCTCTATTCTGTTCCATTGATCTACATATCTGCTTTTGTGCCAGTACCATGCTGTTTTTGTTACTATGGCTCTGTAATGTAGGTTAAAATCAGGTATGGTGATACCACCAGCCTTATTTTTGTTGCTCAAAATCATTTTAGTTGTTCAAGGATTTTTATGCTTCCAAATGAATATTTAGATTTTTTTTTATTTCCATAAAGAATGCCATTGGAATTTTGATGGGGATTGCATTGAATGTGTATATTGCTTTCAGTAAGGTTGCCATTTTCACAATATTGATTCTTCCAATCCAAGAACAAGGGATATCTTTCCATTTCCTAGTGTCCTCTGCAATTTCTTGCTTGAGTGTTTTAAAGTTTTCATTGTAGAGATCTTTTACTTCCTTGGTTAGGTTAACTCCAAGGTACTTTATTTATTTATTTTTTGATGCAATTGTGAATGGGAGTGATTCTCTGATTTCATCCTCTGTGTGTTTTTTGTTAGCACATAGAAGGCTACTGATTTCTGTGTGTTTATTTTGTGTCCTGCTACATGGCTTTGGTGTTTATCAGCTCTAATAGTTTGCTGGTAGAGTCTTTAGGGACCTTTATGTATGGAATCATATTATCTGCAAATAATGATAATTTGATCTCTTCCTTTACAATTTGTATCCCTTTTATGAGTATTTCTTGCCTTATTACTATAGCTAAGACTTCCAGTACTATATCAAATAAAAGTGGGGACAGTGGACACCCTTGTTTTATTCCTGATTTTAGTGGAAAAGCTTCAAGATTTTCTCCATTTAGTATTATATTGGCTGTAAGCTTGTCATAAGTAGTCTTTATTATGTTGAGATATGTTCCTTCTATTCCCAGTCTCTGTAGTCTCTTTTTTTTTATTTGAGAGTGACAGAGAGAAAGAGGCAGATAGAGAGAGAGAGAATGGGTGTGCCAGGACCTGCAGCCACTGCAGACAAACTCCAGACTCATATAGCCCCTTGTGCATCTGGCTAATGTGGGTCCTGGGGAACTGAGCCTCGAACCAGGGTCCTTAGGCTTCACAGGCAAGTGTTTAACTGCTAACCCATCTCTCCAGACCTTTGTAGGACTTTTATCATTAATGGATGTTGGAGTTTGTCAAATGCTTTTTCTGCATCTAATGAGTTGATCATGTGATTTTTGTCCTTCAGTCCATTTCTATAATGTATTATATTTATCGATTTATCAATCTTATGTTGCACCATCCCTGCATCTCTGGGATAAAGCCTACTTGGTCGGGGTGAATGATATTTCTGATAAATTCTTATATTCTGTTTGCCAATATTTTGCTGAAAATTTTTACATTTGTATTCATGAGGGGAACTGGTCTGTAATTGTCTTCTTTTGTTCTACTTTACCTGGTTCTGATATCACCATGATGCTGGCTTCATAGAAGGAGTTTGGTAGGATTTCTTCCTTTTCTATTTTATGGAAAAGTTTGAGATGCATCTGGATTAGTGTTAGTTCTTCCATGAAGGTCTGGTAAAATTCACCAGTGAACCCATCTGGGCCTGGACTTTTTTCAGTTGGGAGATTTTTGATAACTGCTTGGATCTCCATGCTTGTTATAGGTCTATTTAAGTGGTTAATCTCATCTTGGTTTAATTTAGGTAGGTCATATAAACCAAGGAAATTATCCATTTCTTTCAGATTTTCAAAATTAGTGGAATATATGTTCTTATAATGTCACTATGATTTTTTGAATTTCTCTAATATCTGTTGTGATGTTACCTCTTTCATATCTAATTTTATTAATTTGTGTCTCTTCTCTCTTTCATTTGGTCAGATTTGCTAAGGGTTTGTCAATCTTGTTTATCCTTTCAAAGAGCCAACTCTTTGTTTCATTGATTCTTGGGATTTTTTTTGTTTGTTTGTTTCTGTTTCATTAATTTCTGCCCTAATCTTTATTATTTCTTCCCATCTACTGATTTTTGGTTTGCCTTGTTCTTCTTTTTCCAAGGCTTTAAGGTGAAACATTAAGTTGTTTATTTGTGACCTTTCTAATTTCTTAATATAAGCACTTAAAGCTATAAATTTCCATCTTAGGACTGTCTTCACTGTGTCCCAAAGGTTTGTGTATGTTGTATTCTCATTATCATTTGACTCTGTGAATTTTTTGATTTCCTTCTTGATTTCTTCATTGACCCATCCATCATTAAGTACTGTATTGTTTAGTTTCCATGATTTTTGTGTATGCTCTGTAGCTTTTCTTGCTGTTGATTTATAGTTTGATTCCATTGTGATCAGATAGAGTGCAAGGAATTATTTCAGTTTTTCTGTATTTGTTAAGATTTGCTTTGTGTCGTAATATATGGCCTATTTTAGAGAATGTTCCATGTGCTACTAAAAATAATGTGTAGGGCAAGAGAGATGGCTTAGCAGTTAAGCGCTTGCCTATGAAGCCTAAGGACCCCGGTTTGAGGCTCAATTCCCCAGGACCCACGTTAGCCAGATGCACAAGGGGACACATGCATCTGGAGTTCGTCTGCAGTGGCTGGAGGCCCTGGCGCACCCATTCTCTCTCTCTCTCTCTCTCTCTCTCTCTCTCTCTCTCTCTCTCTCTCTCTCTCTCTCCCTTCCTCTTTCTCTGTCTGTCACTCTTAAGTAAAAATAATAAACAAAAATTTTTTTAAAAAGAATGTGTATTATGCAGCATTTGGATGAAATGTCCTATATATATCTGTTAGGTCCATTTGTTCTATGACCTCATTTAATCCAGATGCATCTCTGTTTATTTTTGCTGGGATAGTCTGTCAATTGATGAGAGTGGGGTATTGAAGTCACCTACTAACTGTGTTTGGTGTTATCTGTAACCTTAGTTCTAATAGTGTTTGTTTGATGAAGTTGAAAGCCCCCATGTTAGGTGCATATATGTTTAGGATTATAATGTCCTTCTGTTGGAGTGTTCCTTTAATCAATATAAAGTGACCTTCCTTATCTTTCCTAACTAATGTTGGTCTGAAGTCTACCCTGTCAGAAATTAGGCTACTGATCCCTGCTTGTTTTCTAGGCCCATTTGCTTAAAACACTGTTTTCCAGCCTTTCACCCTAAAATAGTGCCCATCCTTTGTTGAAAAGTGAGTTTCGGGCTTAGTGGCTAAATGCTTGCCTGGGAAGCCTAAGGACCCCAGTTCAAGGCTCAATTCCCCAGAACCCATGTTAGCCAGATGCACAAGGGGGCACATGCATCTGGAGTTCGTTTACAATAGCTGGAGGCCCTGGCGTGCCCATTCTCTCTCTCTCTCTCTCTCTCTCTCTCTCTCTCTCTCTCTCTCTCTCTCTCTTTCTCTTTCTCTGTGTCTCTTTCTCTCTCTGTCTCTCTCAAATGAATAAATTAAAAAAATGAATAAAAAAATAAAAAAGAAAAAAAAGAGAAAAGTGAGTTTCTTGGAGGCAACAAGTTGAAGGATCCTGCTTTTTTGTTGTTGTTATTATCTTTGTTTCTTGAGGTAGGGTCTCACTCTGGCCCAAGCTGACCTGGAATTCTCTTTGTAGTCTCAGGGTAGAACTCATGGTGATCCTCCTACCTCTGCCTCCCAGGTGCTGGGATAAAAGGCATGCACCACCATGACCAGCTAGGATCCTGCTTTTTAACACAGTCTGCAAACCTGTATCTTTTGGTTGGGACATTGAGGCCAGTGATATTAACAGTTATTATTGAAAGGTGTGTGTTTATTTTTGCCATTTTTCTGGTTTTGTAGTTCTTCAGTTTTACCTTTGCTCTCATGTATTTTAGTATTGTTTGTTTTTTCCAGGCTCCTTATATGTGTTCTTTTATTTCTCTTCAACATGAAGGATCCTATCAAGTATTTTTTTGTAGAGCTGGTTTTGTCTTCAAATATTCCTTTAGCCTGCTTTTGTCATGGAATGTCCTTATTTCTCCATCTATTTGAATGGATAGCTTTGCAGGATAAAGTAACCTTGGTTGACAGTTGTTATCTTTCAGAACTTGGAATACATCACTCCAAGCCCTTCTGGCTTTTAAACTTTGCGTTAAATAATCTGCTGTGATCCTGATGGGCTTGCCTTTGTATGTAACTTGATTTTTCTCTCTAACTGCTTTCAATATATTTTGTTTGGTTTGTATGTTTGGTAGTTTAATTATAATATGGCGAGGATAGGTTCTTTCTAAGTTTTGTCTGTTTAGTGTTCTAAAGGCTTCCTATATCTTTATTAGCATCTCTTTCCCAATTTGGGGGAAGTTTTCTTCTATGATTTTGTTGAAAATGCCTACTATGCCTTTGGAGTGAAATTCTTCTCCTTCTACTATACCCTGGATTATTATGTTTGATCTTTTCATAGTATACTGAGGTATCTTGAAATTGCCATTCATACCTTCCTATTAGTTTGTCATTCCCTTTGTTGGACTGTTTTAGATATGCCACCTGGTCTTCTACTTTAGATTTTCTGTTCTCTCCTTCATTCTACTGGTGAGATTTTCTACAGAGTTTTTAATTTCACTGACTACTCTGTTCTTTATTGCTTGTATTTCTGACTGGTTTGCCTTTATTATTTCTATTTCCTTATAAATTGACCTCCTTATTTCATTAAATTGGTTTTCTATGTCTTCTTTGATTCCTTTGATTTCCTCTTTGATTTCTTTGACTGTACTTATAATCATTCTTTTGAAATCTTTCTCAGGCATTTCCTCTAAATCAGTCTCATTGGAGGTTATTTCTGATACATTAATACTTTTTGGTAGATTTATATTGTCTTGATTTTTTGTGTTTCTTCTATTATAATGTAGAGATTTTTACATCTCGCATTAATTTAATGCTTGGATTTTCTAATTATCTGCAGTATTAGATGTATCAATCAATCTGATGTTATATATCTTCAGGGTAGGAGCTTAAGGTGCTAGTTGTGGCTTTCAAGACTCTCAGAGTAACCACAAAAGTGACCCTAGGTGTTGGGTTTGCCTGCTATGACAGTATTCAAGTAGGCTGGGTGGAACAAAATACAGGCAGATTCTAAAATTTAACTAAACAATGTACACATTCCATGAAATACAGCATAGAGTATTTATGCAAGCATAGGTATTATGACAAGATCCTCTAACAAAGTCACAGTCCCTAAAGATGCGTGTTGCCCCACATCCTTAATCCTGTCAACTGTGAGACTAATATTTCTGGTCTGTAGAGGATTCCAAGTCAGCTTGTGACTAAGTGAAACCCTTCCCCAATGAAGGACAGAAGAGGAAACAAAGGCACTATAAATCATGAAGCAACAAATGATAAGCCCAAAGTATAGCTTATTTAAGAATGGCCAATCCAACCATACATCTGATTTAACATATAATTTGCCCTGACATGGAAGGTGCAATTAGCACTTCCAATTTGAGGCTATCTACCAGGCTTATTTGGCGGGTACTGACCTAGTGTAATCCCAGTTACCTTTTGGGATGGCTTTGGCCTTAATTATGCTGTGTGCCCACTTGGGTCCCTCTTTGTTGCACTGTGGGCTCAGGTAGGCTGGCTGGGTTGCTGCTCTGATCACCTGTGCCAGGTGCTGTGTAGGCGAATTCCCTTCCCCAGGTCTCTGGTGCTTGCTGGCAATTGCACTGGTGGTGGGGGAGGGAAGGCTGTGCATGGTGGCTTAAGTTTCCCCACTGGTCCTCCTGATCCCCTTCCTCACTAGCCTCTCCATTGGTCTCTGCCATCCTCCCTTCACATTTCTTGAGTTTACAAGGAGGCCAGTGTGAGTGGAGAATCCCTCACCTGGCTCTTCCTGCAGCTCAGGCTGAGCCTTGTAGCTTGTGGCCCTGTGGACCTGGTGCCGCTGCTGCTGGAGCCGTTTCTGCCTGCCTATGTGGGCCCTGGGTACTCTGGATCTCTCCTACTTCTCTGCTGCCATTGATAATTTCTTATACACCTCACTTTTTAGTAAAAGAGTATATTTTGCTGAATTTTGTTGTTTTTTGGTTTTTTTTTTTTTTTTTTTTTTTTTTTGCTTTTTGCTTTTTGCTTTTTCTCTCCTAGGCTGCTTTGGCCTATGGCTCATATGTTACCATCTTAGCCAGAAGTCTATTACTAATTGGTTTTCAAAGGATTTTAATTGACCTGTAACTCCTATTCCAGAAGACTCCATATAGTATTTTCATTTTAAATGCTCCTCTTCCAATAGGATTTGACTTTTTTTTTTTTTTCCTAAATTGTCCTCTTGCAAGAGAGGACACTCACCAGTGATCAAAGTCAGCCCCTCCTTTTTCCAAGGGAAAAACTGGTGCTCTAGAAGGGCCAGAGATTTGTCCCAGGTCACCAAAGGAGGCTGTGAATCCAGCCTCAGCTATTTCATTCAGCTTTTCAGGGGCCTCTAAGAGTGAGGAGAGGTGGAGGTACCTGGAAAAATCGAATGAATTGGGAGTCTCCTCGGGACAAGCTAGTCTGTTTGTTTGTTTGTTTGTTTGTTTGTTTGTTTTAATCTCTGTGATTAGTGCAGAGTTGTTTCAGGAGGAAGGTGAGGGAGGAAAACCCTGGAGTCAGGCAGAGGGCTGACAGGAGGTGGAAACCTCAGAGTTGGTCAGTTAAATGAGCAACCATGACCTAGGCTGAGTAATAGTGCCCCACAAAAGTAAACAGACTTCACTGGAAGTCTGCCTGAGTTCCAGAGAAATGGGGACCCAAGATATCTAAAATTACATATTCATGTACTGTGCACCTGCCGTACGCTGGCCCTAGCCTTATAGAAATAATGACAGCTGATACGTAATTAGGTACCTAGGTTTCATCCCCATCCTGCCAAATCAGGACAGCACAGAGAGGTTGCTTGCACACAGCCATGAGAGCCCTGAGTGGCAGAGCCAGGATTTTCTGATTCCAAATCCTCTTTCTTTTATCTGAGCCCCAGGACTCTAGGCAGGGAGGCATGGTTAACATGACTCAGATTGCAGTTCCAGGTGCCTCAGCAAACAAGTCCAAAGTGCTTTTTGCATGTATGACTCTGTATTTAGGCCCTCAGAGGATCCAAAAGGAGAGAAAGCATTGATCTTGCCTTATTCTTGGAAACTTACAAAGTCTGGTGTTCCATGAAAATAAAATCCTGACCTGCTTTAAACATAGCAGAACTAAGAGGGCAAAATACAGAAAAGCCATATGGAAAGACAATAGGAAAATATAAGAATATGTACTATAGCGATGGGAATAGGAAATAACAGTCATTTTAGAATCAGAGAAACTTCCACCGGGCTATCTGCTCCAGACTCCTCCCGGCTTGGGACACTGCCTTACTTTCACTTTCTGCTTTACATTCTAATAAACCCTGTTTAACCTAAAAAAGAAAGAAAGGAAAAGAAAAACTACCATCACATATTACTATATTGACTCCTTTATCTCACTTCATGCCCATAAAAGTCATGTGAGGCCCACAGGAAAAATCATTATAAGATTCTTCTTGGCCAGGCATGGTGGCACACACCTTTAATTCCAGCACTTGGAAGACAGAGGTAGGAGGATCACCATGAGTTCAAGGCCACCCTGAGACTACATAGTGAATTCCAGGTCAGGTTGGCTACAATGAAACCTATCTTGAAAAAGAAAACAAATATATTCTTCTTTATTTTTCTGTGCTGGGGATTGAACCTAGGACCTTGTACATGGTAGGCAAGTGCTCTACTACTGTGCCACACCTCTAGCCAAGATTCTTTTTTTGTTTTGTTTTGTTTTTAGTTTCTCAAGGTAGGGTTTCACCAGCCCACGGTGACCTGGAATTCAGTATTGTAGTCTCAGGATAGCCTCAAACTCACAGCAATCCTACCTCTGCCTCTTGAGTGCTAGGATTAAAGGCGTGCACCACCACACCTGGAATAATTTTTTTTTTCTTTTTTTTTGGTTTTCAAGGTAGAGTCTCACTCTAGCCCAGGCTCACCTGGAATTCACTATGTATTCTCAGGGTGGCCTCGAACTCACCCTGATCCTCCTACCTCTGCTCCCAAATGCTGGGATTAAAGGCGTGTGCCACCATGCCTGGCTAAGATTCATTTTTTTTTCCTTTTTAAAACTTTATTTTTATTTATTTATTTGAGAGAGAAAGAGAGAAAGAAGCAGAGAGAATGGGCATGCCAGGGCCTCCAGCCACTGCAAATGAGCTCCAGATGCATGCACACCCTTGTATATCTGGCTAATGTGGGTCCTGGAGAATTGGACTGAGGTTCTTTGGCTTGGCAGGCAAACGCCTTAGCCACTAAGCCATCTCTCCAGCCCTAAGATTCATTTTTAAACAAAGAAAAACCAAGATTCAGGAAAGGCAACCAACCTGACCTGGTGATACACTGAACAGCCCAACTAGAATGTGGACTCTCTGCCTGACTAATCCATGGTATGTCCACTGAAAATCATAGCAATGTACAAGATCGTTAGTGGTACAGGTTAGAAGGAAACACAGGATGTGCACACAGAGGTCTGGTTGAGACAAGAGCATTCTAGGTGTTGTTACACTGAAAATACCTGGTGAAAGCAGAAAGGAGGCTGAAGCTCAGCCTTCACAGGTCCCATCAATCAACAATTATCAGTACATACTTGGTGCCAGGCACTGGGGAAGTCCTGGCTGGGATATGATTCAGTAGTGTGGGACATTCAATCCTCCATACTGGAAAAAGTAAAAGAAAGGCTGCCTTGCCATCAACAACTTCCCACAGAGAGAGAGAGAGTTGGAATACAGTGCAAGCAATAACTGTGTGCTGGGAAATTAAAGGTGTTAAAGAGCATGTAGTCCAGGCGTGGTGGCACACACCTTTAATCCCAGCACTCAAGAGGCAGAGGTAGGAGGGTCGCTGTGAGTTTGAGGACACCCTAAGACTACAACGAGAATTCGAGGTCAGCCTGAGCTAAAGTGAAACCCTACCTTGAAGAAAAAAAAAAAAGAGTGTGTAGGATTTGAATGGTGTCTTGGGAGGGCAAAAGTTTTCCAGGAAGAGAAAGATGTGTTCTGTACCAAAAGCAAAGGGATGACCCCATCAATGGCCATTTCCTTGGGGAGTCTTTGCTGACCATCTTCATACTGGCAGCGGCCTCACCCCATCCTGGTGGCTCTGTGTGCAGGGAGGCCAGACTGCGCTGATGCTGGGAATCAGCCATGATCGGGAGGACATGGTCCAAGCGCTCCTGAGCTGCCAGGCAGATGTCAACCTGCAGGACCACGAAGGAGCCTCTGCCCTCATGTTAGCCTGTCGCCAAGGCAACGTGGACCTGGTACGGCTGCTCTTGGCACACCCAGCCTGCAACAGCAGCCTGACTGACAAGGTGAGACTTATAGGCATGTTTAGTGACTGTTCTGAAAAGTGCCTTGCTGCCAGCAGAGTTCACAGAACCATATGGCTATAGCAATAAAATCAACCTCCTAAGGCTGTTGTAATGTTTAAATGAGATACTTGGCAGACAATTTTTATGGCCTGAGAGCTAGGAAACCCACAACCCTAACCTTTTACAGTCCCATGCTGGAGGAATGTGCCTGAGCTTGGCTTAGCTCTGAGGCTCATCTGGCAAAATTGTGTGTGGCATTGAGGTAGAGGCTTGCATGGGGAAGCTTGGCTATCCAGGAAAGCTCTGGTCAGCCAGATGCAGGAACACACTTTAGAGTCAGCTCTATGGTTATTAATCTAAAAATACTTCCATGATGGCTGGGTAGATGGCTTAGTGGTTTAGCGCTTGCCTGTGAAGCCTAAGGACCCCTGTTCAAGGCTCAATTCTCCAAGACCCATGTTAGCCAGATGCACAAGGGGGTACACACGCATCTGGAGTTCGTTTGCAGTGGCTGGAAGCCCTGGAGTACCCATTTTCTCTCCCTCTCTCTCTCTCTCTCTCTCTCTCTCTCTCTCTCTCTCCCTCTCTCCCTCCCTCACTCCTTCTCCCTCTCTCTCTTTTTGTCACTATCAAATAAATAAATAAATAACAAATGAACAAAAAAAAATTTTAAATACTTCCATGATATTGTTCTACTTTATAGAGTGGCCTACTCTACCAAACCAGTCTGCTTGAAGTTAGGCTGTCAGTAGCAGGCCTCTTAAATAAACTGCTTTGTAAAATGATGGTTGTTGCAGTCAGTTTCACATTGCTGGTAGAAATCACCCAACCAAGAGCAACTTGTGGGAAAAAGAGGTTTATTTTGGCTTACAGGCTTGAGGGGAAGTTCCAAGATGGCAGGGGGAAACAACAGCATGAGCAGAGGGTGGACATCATCTCTGGCCCACATAAGGTGGACAACAGGAACAGAAGAATGTGCTAAACACTGGCAATGGGAAACTGGCTATAACACCCATAAGCCTGCCCCCAACAATATGCTCCCTCCAGGAGGTGTTAATTCCCAAATCTCCATCAACTGGAAACCTAGCATTCAGAACACCTACGTTTATGGGGGACAACTGAATCAAACCACCACATTCCGCCCCCAACCCCCATAAACTGATATGCATACATGATGTAAAATACAATGCACTCAGTCTAACTTTAAAAGTCCCCATAGTTTTGCTGGGCATAGTGGTGCACACCTTTAATCCCAGCACTTGGGAGGCAGAGGTAGGAGGAGCACCATGAGTTCAAGGCCACCCTGAGACTCCATAGTGAATTCCAGGTCAACCTGGGCTAGAATGAGACCCTACCTCAAAAAAAAAAAAAAAAATTCCCCATAGTTTTTATCAATCCCAATGATATTCAAACATCCCATAGTCCAAGATCTTTTAACTGAGCCATAATACCAAAAAATCCCCCCTAAAAAAACATAATGGCACAGAATAAACACTCATACTGCAAAAGATGGCATTGGGCACAGCAAAGAAATATTCAACCAATTTAAGATTTAAAACAACCAAGGCAAACATCAAACTCTGTATCTTCAAGTCCATCAACTCCAGCCAGTGACAAATCTTCAAGTCCGATAATTCTAACCAGCAACAAGTCTAGGGTTCCAATTCCACCCCTCCAGTGAGGCTACTCACGATTCTGGAAAACTTCATCTGGGCCGGCAGCTCTCCTTTGCAGCCATCTCATGGTCCCAGCATCTCCACTGGGTCTCCACTGCAATTCATGGTTCATCCTCATGGCCCCATGGGGTCTTCATGAAGGCATCCAGCAAACCTGCTTCACACTACCCGTGACTGTTTCTAAAACATAAGACCATGTTGCGAACTCAATGACCCTCTCTTTCCTGCATTTCTCATACTCCACAATACCAGGTAAGGTGCCAATTTGTTAATCCAGGGGGGAATAA
This sequence comes from Jaculus jaculus, assembly GCF_020740685.1. Taxonomy (NCBI): domain Eukaryota; kingdom Metazoa; phylum Chordata; class Mammalia; order Rodentia; family Dipodidae; genus Jaculus; species Jaculus jaculus. The sequence goes on along the minus strand of NC_059106.1, from coordinate 96,402,726 downwards.
AGCAGACTTTGAAGGACAGGAACTCCTTGAGCACTCGGGCCCCTCCAAAACAGTCTACATTCTTCCTGTTGCCCAGTGCAGGTCAGCTACCCCAGTCTAAAAAGTTGAAGCTCCACGATGGCAGGGAAAATGATGGCATGAGCAGAGGGTGGACATCACCCCCTGGCCCACAGAAAGTGGACAACAGGAACAGGAGAGTGCCAAACACTGGCAAGGGGAAACTGGCTATAACACCCATAAGCCCGCACCCAACAATACACTCTCTCCAGGAGGCATTAATTCCCAAATCTCCATCAGCTGGGAACTTAGCATTCAGGACACCTAGGTTCACGGGGGACACTTGGATCAAACCACCACAACAGTCATGAGGAGGGACAAGAGTAGAGTAACTAACATGTATGGTGGGGCTAATCCCTGCCAAGCACTAAACTACACATTACCATAGGCCAAAGCATTTGAACCCTATGACAACTCTGTGAGGTCCACTCCACTCCTGCCATTTTACTGGAGGAGGTAGAATGACCACATGGGTGCACACCAAAGATACTCACCTGGTAGAATCCAGTTCCATCTAACTCCTAAGCTCATCCTCATAAGTGCTGTGTTATCTCATCACTGCCCCACTGAAGCAGGCAAGTCTGGCCCCATGCTGAGTCCCTCCTACCTAGCAGAGTGCCTGCCATCAATCAGTGACTGAACCAACAACTAAACGAATGACCCTAAATCTGGGAGCCAGTCACCAGTAAATAGCCTTGATGCTGTTCATTAGAACAGGTCATATTTCTGGAGCTCTTGCAGGAGCTAATCTTTATCTGTGCATTGGCCATTATCCACCCTAGCTGCATGCTAGGTCCCCCACTTTTTACTCATTGTCCCATTCTTACTCACTCTTATTCATTACTAAGGCTACAGCCTGCTAATCCTCAAAACAGACATTCAGACCTAAGCATGATCCCAATGTTTTTAATTTTAGCATCACAACAATGCTATAAGCAGACATCTTTGTACTTAACATACATAATTTAAAAAGAATGAAAGCATGGGGAAAGGAAGAGAGTCCCTTCCTATGCAAGGGCAGCCTCTCTTTCTGAACCACATCTCAGCCACCAGAGACAGATGTATCAGCAGGTCAAGCTGAGTCCCTCTGTCACTCCCAGATGGAAGGCTCCCTACCCACTGTAGACCCCAGCTTTGCTGTACAGCCATTTCTGAGGTCATCAGAGAATACAGACCTTCCTGAAGCTCACACAGGATGGGGGGGGGGGAGCAGGGCTTCTTTTCCCAAACATGTAATGAGACAGAGGATCTGGGTTGAGGAAGTCCCTGTGGGGCCAGCCTTAATCTAGAACAAGCCTGCACATTAAAGACCTAGAGCCTCTTAGGAGTGACCACTGATATTGCTTGGAAGAGGTCCAAGAAGGACACTGTGGGTCAGGCCAGGCGGCTTGCCAAGATGTTCAGACGGTAAATGAGCACTCTCAGGATCCTTCGGGTAGTCACTGAAAGTCACAGAAAGCCACATGCTTTTTGGAGGTGGAGGAAAGCCACGGGGGAGGAGCTTGTCACACTTTAGACAATTCAAGTGTGAATGTTAGAAGAATGGACTTTAAATTCAGCATTCATGCATTTGGGTCTGAGTTGAGGAACTGTGTGCCTTCAAGTAGGTGACCTGATCCTTTGAATGCTAATGTCTAGAATGGGTTACCTAAATGCTGTCATGTTCATAAGTCCATGTGTGACCTCTGGGAAAGACCTAGCTGTTGGTGAACAGCTAAAGCAAATTCCCAGCACAGCAGCTACTCAGCATTTGAGGCTATAGTCAGGGAGCCTTTCAGAAGAGGAGACTGGCCTGCAGGGGAGAAGCCAGCTGGCCACCAGACTTGATTCGGTCTGTGGTTCTCAGGTGTGGTGCCTTTGCCCTGTGTCTGGAGACTATTTGTCACAGCATTGGGGGTGCTTCTGGCATCCCACGAGCAGAGGCCAGGGACGCTGATGACAACTAAAGCCACAGGAAGAGAAGGAATTAAGAACTGCTTGGAAGGCTGGGCGTAGTGGCACAAACCTTTAATCTCAGCACTTAGGAGGCAGAGGCAGGAGGATCACCTTGAGTTCAAGGCCAGCCTGAGACTACATAGTGAATGCCAGGTCTGATCCCCCAACTGAGATCTCAGGCACTCCCTGTGCCAGCTGTAAGTTAGAACACATGAAGTCTCAGAGCCACAGGGCTCTCAGATAGAGTACAGAGACCAAAAAGTTCAAGAAACCATGAGCTCCACTGAAGAGGTTTCTTCAGGGCCTGCATGGTCTGTACGTAAGCCCTTGCATGGAGACTGAGGGAGGAGCATCTGAGGGGTAATCCCAATGTAGTGAGGCCCACTCAAGTGATGCTCTGGGTCCCCAGACTCCTGGACAAGGACAAGGAGTTCCTTGAAGCCACCACTGGGAAGTCATCTTTCAGAGTAGAATGAGACTTCTGGGTGGTGCAGCTGCTCTGGGGTCCTGATGCTCTGTAAGTAAGCCCCTATCCTGCAGCTGAGGGAGGAGCATCCGAGGAGTAATCTTGACACAGGGAGCCCCATCAAAGCAGCTGCCTTAGGGGCTCACTGTTCTTATAAATAAACCCTCTTCATGCTCTGTAAGTCACCCCCAGTAAACTTATTGGTTCACCCGGCTAGTATTAGTGCAGTTTTACTTTAGTGCACATTTACTTGTGTGTTTGCATCTCTCCAGGGGTTTCATGCAACAAAACCTTAACATCCCTCTGGTGACTTGAGTAACAGTGTCTCCAACAGGGTGAGAAATTTCAGGAGAGAAGTAGATTGTTCACCGGGGACCATCAAGTACCAAGGCATATACTTGGTGCTATCTGTTTACAGGAGATGTCCTGTTGAAATTTCATACCATTCCAGCAGTCAGTTACCTCTCTTTGGAGGCTCAGGTGTCCGCAGTATGGATCCTCTGAGGATTTCCTTAGACATCTGAGAGAATTCTTGTTTTAAATTGTTTCTTCTCATTGACAAAGTTCATCAGGATACAGAGCTCCTGGCATTTTCTGCAGGTTTAGAAGACAAGGCAGTGAAATAACTCCCTTTCTCTGGGGGGCCTACAGAGAGACAAGGACAGGGGTTGTAGCAAGCCCTGACCACCAACCACAAGGTTTTCCCAGGTAAGGGCTTATTTGGAAAGATAGTTCAAAGCATCCATCAAATAAGAAACTTTTGGATACACAGATTATGCCTCATTCGGGCTGGAGAGATGGCTTAGCAGTTAAGGTGCATGCCTGCAAAGCCAAAGGACCCTGTTGCAGTCCGGTTCGCATTGCTGGTAGAAATCACCTAACCAAGAGCAGCTTCTGGGAAAAAGAGTTTTATTTTGGCTTACAGGCTTGAGGGGAAGCTTCACGATGGCAGGGGAAAACGACGGCATGAGCAGAGGGGTGGACATCACCCCCTGGCCAACATAAGGTGGGACACAGCAACAGGAGGGTATGCCAAACACTGGCAAGGGGAAACTGGCTATAAAGCCCTTAAGCCTGCCCCCAATAATACACTCCCTCCAGGAGGCATTAATTCCCAAATATCCATCAGCTGGGAACCTAGCATTCAGAACACCTAAGTTTATGGGGGACACCTGAATCAAACCACCACATTCCGCCCCTGGCCCCCATAAACTGATATCCATACATGATGTAAAATACAATGCATTCAGTCTGACTTTAAAAGTCCCCATAGTTTTTATCAGTCACAATGATGTTCATACATCCCCATAGTTCAAGATCTTTTTAACTGAGCCATAATACCAAAATATAACCTCAAAAAACCCATAATGGCACAGAATAAATATTCACACTGCAATAGATGGCACTGGGCATAGCAAAGAAACATTCAACCAATACAAGATTTAAAACAACCAGGGCAAACATCAAACTCTGTAGCTTCAAGTCCAGCAACTCTAGCCAGTGACAAACTTCAAGTCCGATAATTCTAACCAGCAACAAGTCTCTGGCATTCCAATTCCGCCCCTCCAGCTAGGCTACTCACAGTCCTGGGAAACTTCATCGGGGCCAGCAGCTCCTCGGCAGCCATCTCATGGTCCCAGCATCTCCACTGGGTCTCCACTGCAAGCCACAGTTCAACCTCATGGCCCCATGGGGTCTCTATGCAGGCAACCAACAAACCTGCTTCACACTGCCCATGGCCATTTCCAAAACACAAGACCGTGTTGCAAACTCAATGACCCTCTTTCCAGCATTTCTTATACTCCACGATACCAGGTAGGTGCCAGTTTGTTAATCCAGGGGGGAATAAAGCAGACTTTGAAGAACAGGACACTCCTTGAGCACTCAGGCCCCTTCAAAAGAGTCGACATTCTTTTTGTTGCCCCAGCGCAGGTCAGCTAGCCCAGTCTCAAAGGTTGTAATCTCTCAGTTGCAGCTGAACGGGCAATAGTTCACCCAAAGATTTTTCTTTCTGTGCCATATTCCTCTGCACACACCAGTTCATTTCTACGCAAAACAACCCTGCACAACTTCTCAGGACATGGGCACAAGAGCAAGCTTCTCACACAAACTGCTAGCCCAGTCCAGGCAAAAGCTCTTTCTCACCCTCATAAGCCAAACCTCACAGTCCATAGTTCTTACTGCATTCAGGTCTTGGAGTTCAGACCAGAATAGTCCATTAAGCTGTACTTACAGCACTGCAAGACATCTCTTAGGCCAAGGTTTCAAATCCTTCCACATTCCTCTTGAAAATCAGCTCCAAAAGGCCGAAGCCACACAGTCAGGTGTCTAGCAACAATCCCACTCCTCGGTACCACTTTACTGTTGCAGTCCGGTTCGCATTGCTGGTAGAAATCACCTAACCAAGAGCAGCTTCTGGGAAAAAGAGTTTTATTTTGGCTTACAGGCTCAAGGGGAAGCTTCACGATGGCAGGGGAAAACGACGGCATGAGCAGAGGGGTGGACATCACCCCCTGGCCAACATAAGGTGGGACACAGCAACAGGAGGGTATGCCAAACACTGGCAAGGGGAAACTGGCTATAAAGCCCTTAAGCCTGCCCCCAACAATACACTCCCTCCAGGAGGCATTAATTCCCAAATATCCATCAGCTGGGAACCTAGCATTCAGAACACCTAAGTTTATGGGGGACACCTGAATCAAACCACCACAGACCCAGATTCAGTTCTCTAGGACCCACATAAGCCAGATGCATGAGGTGGCTGAAGGCCCTGACATACACATTCTCTCTCTCCATTCTCTCTCTCTCTCTCTGAAATAAAGTTTAAAAACTAAGATTATGCCTCACTCATCTTTGTCTTATATATAGTGGGTCCATAATGAGTTCTTGTCATATTGTAAGACACCTCCGCCCTAACAAACACACACACACACACACACACACACACACACACACACACACACACACACACGTTGCCCAAGCCCCATTATCTCTTCAGCTCACAGATAGGTCCTTATATGGCCTGCAGTGCTGCTGGTTAGGACCCACCCCAGGCCCATACCACTGCAGGAGCATGCTTCTAGGGCCTGGTCCTTCCTCCCCAAGGCACTGTAGAAGCATTTGCATTTTATGCGCTTGCTCTCCCTAGGTGGTCTCTCCTCTACTTCCCCTCCTCTCCCTGCAGCTTGAGGAGCCCTCAGATGGCAGCTGTCTTCTCCAGAGGGGCCCTTTCAGAAAATCCATGTCCTCTTGGACTGGCCCCACACACTTTTGGTAGTAACAGTCACCACACACTCTTCATTTTTACATAGCGCCCAGGACAACAAAAGCCAGTGTAGGAAAAAACCCCCACAGGGGGTCCCCACGCTCTGCCCGGATAAGGCGACACCCCAAATCACTCACTCACGAGAAGCGGTCTTGATGCAAACTGCAAGAGGATTTTATTCCAAGCGCGCTGGGGCCCACAGTCGTACACCGCACAGGGGTAGAGGACTGCAGAGCCCCGAATGCAGGAATGGGGTAGTTTTTATAGGGTTTCTAACAAAGCCTGTGCCTTAGACCAATCATTTTCTAATATTAGGAGCCCCGCAGGGTGTTAGCCAGTCAGTTGGTGCCACCCCATAGTTTCTAAGCCAATTAGTTTATGACCTTGGTGGTCAGCGTTTGCGCAGGTCCTTGGGTGGGAGTAGCAGAGTGTGGTATCAGTCTCCTGTGACCTTGGAGGTCAGCACTTGTGCAATTCCTTAGGTGGGGGGAACAGAGTATGGTATCAGCCTCCTATGACCTTGGTGGTCTGAGGCAGGCTGCTACAGCCTATGGTGCGAGTTACTAAGGCTTACAGTGTGGGCTATTAAGGCTTATGGTGCAGGCTATTTACAGAAACCAAATAAGTGGTTCACTTCATTACTCATTTCCCATCCTTGAGGGCTATCTCATGCCCTTTTACCTAGTTTTATATTAGGAGTGGGCTCTGATAAAATGAGAAGAGGGATTCTTTACTTGCTTCTGACAGAGAGTAAAACCTGGAGTTTGAGGTATGCAGGTGGCCTGCTTAAGCTCCCTTTGGAGCGTGATAGTATTTCTGAGCTTCTGAATTCTTGGGCCTTTCATTTCCCACTTTTTCTCTTGTCAATAGTTCTAATCCTAGAACTTAGAAAGACTAGACATAATCTTCCTCTCTGCTGCCTTGAAGGCCCTTATATTGTTGTCTAAGTACCATGATCTGGACCGCACTCACTCGTTCTCTAACAAAAGTAAAAATCTTATTAAGTATGCAAGGCCCAACTGAAAGCATCAGGAGCAAAACCATTAGGGGTCCCATCAGGGTGGAAAGCAGAGTAGTTATCCAGGAGGACTTGTTAAACCATCCCTCAAACCATCCTTGGTTAGTTTCCCTCTCCCTTTGACGCTTTTTTAGTCTTTCCCTGAGCTTGCTCATGGAGTCTCTGATAGCTCCTGAGTGATCTACACAAAAGTAATATTTTTTTTTAAGGCTGCACATAATCCGCCTTCTTTTAGGAACAGTAAGTCTAATCCCCTCCAGTTTTGTAAGACCACTTTAGATAAGGAGGTCAGGGACTCCTTTAGATTACTAACAGATTTCTCTAAAGCTTGGAGATCCTCATTTATGACAGCATGTAGTTCACCAAGCCCTCTTTCTAATTGTTGTGGTCCCGTGACCAGGGCTGTGGTCCCCGTCCCCACACCGGCAGCTATCCCTAAGCCAAGTATGACTGCTAGGGTAAGGGTTACAGGCTCCCTTTTGGATCGGGTGGGATGGTAGTCATATTCATCGATGACTACTTCCTCAGGATGGTAGTAAACCCGGGGGACAAGCTGGACCATTATACAGAAATTTTTGGATGGGTTAAAAAACTGAAGTAGAAACACAGGGAGTCAGCCCAGTATCATATGCCCACCACCTGTTATACCCTGGCACTAAATATTGGTTGTCTGAAGTCTGTCTATAGGTCAGAGTAACATTACAAAGGTGTTGGTGGGATGGGGGGGCCTTTTTTTATATATGTCCCCCTTCCTGAGACCTCAGGGATAGTCAACTTGTTTTTGGTCCCCCATGAACACCGGCTATCATGTTCTTTAGTTATATTAAACTCTCCCATAGTCGCCATCCCCTCATAGTAGGGTGGTCCTGAGGATAAACAAAGCCAGCAAGTAGAGGTAATGTTGGGGTTGGCGGCGTTTATGGCGAGGAAGGCCCCTTGGATTAGGCTAAAGAGCCTCTGTCCTGTCCCGTGTGGGGCTTCCGAGAGTGGGCTAGTCAAAGGGGTTCTAGCAGTTATTATGTGATGGGTCTTAGTTGCCACTGTGGGTGGGAGCTTGGGTAATGTCATTTTAGGGGGTCCCTGTTTTACCAAAACTTTATTAGGTCCTACTGGTCTTGGGGTGGGAGGCTCTATCTTAAGTTGCATAGTAAAGGTTAGGCCCGTATCCCATCCTGTCATATAAAACCTGAGTCCCCAAGTTTTTCCTTTTATCCAATCTCGGGACGCTCGACCTTGGGGGGTGAAAGAGATGCTGAGAGGAACTGCTTGTTTCCCATCTAATCCTTCCTGCACAGTAATCAGGTCCCAGGAGGAAGCTGGGTGCCAGTAGGTATTGCCTGTAGTTTCACAACCCCAGTGTTTACAGTAGAACTCTTTTGTCCCTCCATAACTTCGTTTAGAAGTTCGGGGGCAGACATAAAATGGGGTATGCTGCATCTTACGTTGGGTTGGCCCAGAGCTGCACCCCGGGTTGTCTGCCATATATTGACCTTGGGAGATGACCCCTTGTGTGAGTGCCTGCTTTGCCACATGAGAGTGGACTTCTCTAGAGACCTTCTCTGGGGTGAGCTCTGGGATATCCCAAAATTTTATCCCGGCTACCAGGGCACACATGTCTGGGGTCAGGACAGGCCATCAAGTCCAGGGGGGCGCTTCCCTAGTTGTAGTCTATATTATATCCCCCATTTGAGAAAGCACTTGTCAAGTCAACTTTTGGGGGGCATGGGGATTGGAGGCATCACCTAGCTGGAGAAGGAGAAGCCACACGGCGAAGCCTGAGTTTAAGGGGATTGTCTGTCCTCTCGGCTTGCCATTTGGGGCCCGGTGGCGGAGCAGGCTTGACGTGAGATGCATGGATCCAGGCGGGTATTCCTTTAACTTTTACGGCCGTTGGAGTAGTCAGTAGGACGAGGTAGGGGCCCTTCCACCGAGTCTCAAGGTTTCCTGCGCGGTGACGTCTGACAAAGACCGAATCTCCCACCTGGAAGCGATGTGGGACCTGTAAGTCTCCTTCTCCTGAGTAAGCCTCCCGGAGTCGCTTCCACGCTCGTTGTCTCACCCATTCGAGCGCCTTGAGCCTGGGCAACAAAGGCTGGACCGTTGTCTGATCCTATTACCTTGGGTATCCCAATTCTTGGGAAAATTTCTTCCAGTATTTTCTTAGCCATCACGGTTGAGGTTTCTTTCTTGGTAGGATAAGCTTCTACCCATCCTGAAAAAGTGTCTACAAAAACTAGTAAATACTTATTACCATACTTAGCTGGTTTTACCTCAGTCAAGTCCACTTCCCAGTGAGCACCTGGGCTGTCTCCCCTTAGCCTCTTCCCAGGAGGCATTCTTGAGGGATTAGTATTGACCATCTGGCAAGGTACACAATGCTTGACTACTAAGTCAGCTATCTCTGGCAACCTCAGAATATGGTAAGGAGACGTCTGTAGCAGTTTTTGTAGATGTTTGGCTCCCAGATGGGTCAGGCGGTGTATTTGTTGAACGTACTCTAGTCCCTTTGCTTGAGGTAGAATCTCTTTTCCCTCTGGGGTAAAACAGGCCCCCTCTGGAGTTTCAGAGAACTGGCCCAACTTTCTGACTTCTTGCCAGTCACTTGGGGTATATCGTTGCTCACTTTTTTGGTTCTTTGGTTTCTTAATTATGGGCAGAAGGTTGACCCCCTGGGCAGCCTGCTTGGCCACTTGGTCAGCCATCTGGTTTCCTTTTGAGATAAAATCTTTGGCTTTTTGGTGGCCAGGGCAATGCATAATGGCCAGTCTTTTGGGTAGATGTAGGGCTTCTAGCAAACTTAGAATTTCTTCTTTGTTTTTAATTTCTTTCCCTGCTGAGGTAAGTAGCCCTCTCTGTTTGTAGATGGCCCCGTGTATGTGTGCAGTAGCAAAAGCATACCTGCTGTCCGTGTAGATGTTCATAGACTTTCCTTCAGCTAGTCGTAAGGCCTGTGTGAGGGCCATGAGCTCAGCTTTTTGTGCTGAAGTTCCTTCTGGCAGACTGCTGGCCCAGACTGTTTGTGTTCCGTCTACTATCGCCGCCCCAGCCATCCTCTTACCTTCTACAATGTAATTGTTTCCATCTGTGAACCAGGTTAATGTTCCTCTGGTCAGTGGGACATCTGTAAGATTCTTTCGGATCCCAGTTACCTCAATCAGCAGTTGATGACAGTCATGAGTCACTGTCTCATCAGTTTCTTCAGGCAGAAGGGTAGCAGGGTTGAGGATGGCAGGAGAGGCAAACGTTATCCTGTCAGTGAGGAGCAGGCTCTACCGGGGATGAGTATAATCGATACTCATCATCTAGCTGGAGGGTCAACACGGTGATGGGTCGACCTCCAGCAGACACTTCTGGTTTTTCTGATTTGAAAGAAATTTGAACACCCATCTTGGTTAATAAGTCCCTTCCAAGGAGGGGCACTGGACATTCAGGAATGACTAAGAATGAGTGGGTTACCCGTCCCACTCCCAGGTCAACGGTTCTTCGGGTAGTCCATGAATATTGCCGTTGTCCAGTAGCACCCAGAACCCAGGATTTTTTATCTTTTAGCCCTCCCATTGGTTCCAAAAGCACTGAATGTTCAGCGCCAGTGTCCACGAGAAATCTGACTGGCTTCCCCTCCACCTTCAGAGTTACCCTGGGCTCGGGGAGGGGCTCCGAGCCCCGTCCTCCCTAGATTTCATCTTCTCCAAGGGTTAGGACCCTAGGTCTTTTGCTGTTCTTCTTAGGGCAGTCTCTTGCCCAGTGTCCTTTCTCCTTGCAATAGGCACATTGATCTCTATCAAGTTGGGTCCTGTTGCCCAGGTTCCCTATCTGCCTAGGGCCTGTTCTAAACTTGTGAAAATTTCTCTTCCTTTTTCCTTTTTCTCTACCACTGTCCCTTTCTTTTTTCTCTTTCTCATGTCTCTCTTTACGTTCTTCTCTCTCTCTTTCTCTCCTTTGCTCCTTTTTCTCTTCTGTCTCCCTTTTGTAATATACCTTTTCTGCCTCTTTTACTAAATCACGTAGCTCAACTTCCTGTAATCCCTCCAATCTCTGAAGTTTCCTTCTGATATCAGGAGCTGACTGTCCTATGAAAGCTAATGTTACTGAGCCTTTTTGAATCTCAGAGGTGGGGTCAAAGGGTGTGAACCTCCTAAATGCTTCCATGAGCCTCTCAAGAAACATTGAGGGAGACTCCGTTGGCCCCTGCATCATCTCTCTTACCTTGGCCAAATTGGTGGGCCTTCTGGAGGCACCTTGGAGACCCGCCACCAGAGCCTGGCGATAGATTTTTAAGCTCTCCCTACCTTCAGCCGTATTGTGGTCCCAAACAGGGCGAGTCAGAGGGAACCCCATGTCTATCTCATGTTGTAGCTGCGTGGGTCGCCCATCGGCCCCAGGGACATTTTTTTTTTTTCTGGCCTCTATTAAAATTCTCTCTCGTTCCTCGGTTGTGAAGAGAGTCTGCAACAGCTGTTGGCAATCATCCCAGGTGGGCTGATGAGAAAACATAAGAGATTCCATCAGCCTCGTGAGGCGTTGGGGTTCCTCTGAAAAAAGGGGGATGGTTAGCTTTCCAGTTATAAAGATCTGCAGAGGAAAAAGGCCAATATTGGAGGGGTTGTAGTTGGCCCCCCAGCATGGGAGGATCTGCCTCGTGTAGCGGCAGTGTTACAATTCCATTTGTTCCCTCCAGGGTAGCATCTCTCCGGCTCTGCGTCCTTGCAGTTGGCCCTCCCATTTCTAGGAGCTCGGGAGGGGCAGGCTGAGTCTCCGGCTAAGCCCGGACAAGCTTGGGGGTGGAGGCTCTGGGAGGAAGGGGGGCGGAGCAGTCACGCCGGAGTGTGGAGCTTCGGGAGGGGCGAGAGGCGGAGGCATGGGAGGGGCAAGAGGCGGAGGTGTGGGAAGGGTGGAGGGCGGAACTTCGGGAGGGGCGAGGGGCGGAGCAGTCACGCCAGAGCGTGGAGCTTCGGGAGGGGCGAGAGGCGGAGGCATGGGAGGGGCAAGAGGCGGAGGTGTGGGAAGGGTGGAGGGCGGAACTTCGGGAGGGGTGAGGGGCGGAGCAGTCACGCCAGAGCGTGGAGCTTCGGGAGGGGCGAGGGGCGGAGCAGTCACGCCAGAGCGTGGAGCTTCGGGAGGGGCGAGGGGCGGAGCAGTCACGCCAGAGCGTGGAGCTTCGGGAGGGGCGAGAAGCCCTCTCTCAGCTCCCGGGACTAGATAAGGGGGGGGAGGGGCAGGCTGAGTCTCCGGCCAAGCCGGAGGAGGTTCCTCGATCTCAGGGTAGATGCGATGGGGAGGAGAGGGTTTTTTTTTTTTTTTTTTTCATTTTGCATTCTCAAGACTCAGGACTCTGGAGCTTGAGTTCCTGGGTTTATTCAGCCACGGCCTGACCCACGGCGGGGGGTTGTCCATCAAATCCTTCCAGGTGAGGATATAAGCCTCTTGGTTGGGACGGGAGCCTGGTCCACTCTGAAAAAAAAATATCTTTAACGGCCAGAATAGTCTCAGAATTAAAGGTTCCTTCTGGTGGCCATCCGACCTCATAAGTTGGCCACTCAGAGGCACAAAACGTTTGCCAGGGTCTCCTTCTAACCTCAACTGACAAATTATGGGCCCTAGTTTTAACTTCAGTCCAGTGGTCAAGAGTCAAGCTAAGGGGCGTCGTCACCGTCTGTCCCATCTTAGAACTATAGACAAAGACACAAAGAACAACAACAACAACACACACAACTGAGACCAACAAATCCAGATACCAGCGACCCGTCCGCGTCTTCCACAAGCAGGCAAAAGAATCGGACGGCCGCGGAGGAGGAAGCCTCCGCTCTAATAACAGCACCCGGTCTTCTGACTGGGTATAAGAGACTGCCAGGCGTCCCTGGGTCTCCTCACCTCCCAGGGCGTCCCCCAGGGTGGCAGCCTGTGATCCTCCTAGCACGTCTGCTGATCACGGTCCTCTGGTCCTTTACGGCCCTAGAGGACGGCTGCAAATCAGACTGAGCCAAAAGCGCGCGCGTCCCAGAAACCAGAGGCTCAGAACACAAACACCGGCCGGCACAAAGCGCGCGTCCCATAAACCAGATACTCAGAACACAAACACCGGCCGGCACACACTCACTCCAGAAGGGGCCCCCTTACCTCCAAGTCGGTTCTCGGGTGTGTGTGGGGGCCTTCACATCCCGGACGAGCCCCCAATGTAGGAAAAAACCCCCACAGGGGGTCCCCACGCTCTGCCCGGATAAGGCGACACCCCAAATCACTCACTCACGAGAAGCGGTCTTGATGCAAACTGCAAGAGGATTTTATTCCAAGCGCGCTGGGGCCCACAGTCGTACACCGCACAGGGGTAGAGGACTGCAGAGCCCCGAATGCAGGAATGGGGTAGTTTTTATAGGGTTTCTAACAAAGCCTGTGCCTTAGACCAATCATTTTCTAATATTAGGAGCCCCGCAGGGTGTTAGCCAGTCAGTTGGTGCCACCCCATAGTTTCTAAGCCAATTAGTTTATGACCTTGGTGGTCAGCGTTTGCGCAGGTCCTTGGGTGGGAGTAGCAGAGTGTGGTATCAGTCTCCTGTGACCTTGGAGGTCAGCACTTGTGCAATTCCTTAGGTGGGGGGAACAGAGTATGGTATCAGCCTCCTATGACCTTGGTGGTCTGAGGCAGGCTGCTACAGCCTATGGTGCGAGTTACTAAGGCTTACAGTGTGGGCTATTAAGGCTTATGGTGCAGGCTATTTACAGAAACCAAATAAGTGGTTCACTTCATTACTCATTTCCCATCCTTGAGGGCTATCTCATGCCCTTTTACCTAGTTTTATATTAGGAGTGGGCTCTGATAAAATGAGAAGAGGGATTCTTTACTTGCTTCTGACAGAGAGTAAAACCTGGAGTTTGAGGTATGCAGGTGGCCTGCTTAAGCTCCCTTTGGAGCGTGATAGTATTTCTGAGCTTCTGAATTCTTGGGCCTTTCACCAGCAAGGAACACAGCCCTGCCTCTCCCCCAGCAGGCGCCACAGGACTCCCTGCTTTTAAATGGCTTGGTTTGGGTTCTTCATCAACTTGACCTTAGCACTATTTTGTATTGTCTGCACAGTCCACCTTTCAACAGCACTGAAAGCTACACAAGGTCAGGCAGAGCCAGACGCTGGGATGCAACCTGGACAGGCTATACTGGCACCTGAGCTCTCAGAATCTAGAATTTATCGTGTAACCTCAGATTCAGTCCCCAAAGAAAATTCCAGGGAGGGCTACACAGCAAGTTCAAGGCTAGCATGGGGCATGTAACAAGTCACAGCCTCCACAAAAGAAAAAAGATGGGGGAAGTCTAAGGAGCCATGAAGTCAATTTGAGGAAAGAACATTGTATGTTTTGTGGCGAAACCAACATGCCATCTTCTGGGTCCCTCTGAAATGCCACTTCATTCCTGTCTGTTCCATATCTCCCAACAGGCACCTCACATGCCTGCAATGGGTCTCCTTCCTGTTGAGCTCCCTCTGTCCTCCAGCTCCCCGCTTTTCACCTCACCCTAGTCATTCTACCCTGTGGAGCCTCAGCCACAGCTGGCTCCCATCCTGGTGCAGAGGGCCAGGCCCCAAGAATGTGAAGCTGAGTGTGAACACTTCCCACCTGCTTCTGTGAAAGAGCCTCCATGCTGCAGGAAGTGATTCTCCCGATATACAGAAGAGACAGCAGTGGGAAGTGGGGGGCCTACCCTTTCCAACCATTCATGCTCTGCAACAAGATGTATAAACAGCAACACGAGGTCAGTAAAAGAGTGTAGATACCTCAGGTGAGGTTTTACCAAGTAAATCACCAAAAAGGAAAAAAATGTATAGAGTTCAGGATTCTGGTTGTGGGAATGGGTCCGCTCATAGTCTGGCTGTCCTGTTGGGGCTCAGCATCTTCAGCACCAGCCCCATGGGCCTTTCCCTCATCTCTGCATACATAGCCAGCAGCTTTGTTGCAGTCAGGTTCAGCATTGCTGGTAGAAATCACCCAACCAACAGCAGCTTGTGGGAAAAAGAGATTTATTTTGGCTTACAGGCTCGAGGGGAAGCTCCACGATGGCAGGGGAAAACAATGGCATGAGCAGAGGGTGGACATCACCCCCTGGCCAACATAAGGTGGATCACAGCAACAGGAGAGTGTGCCAACACTGGCTTGAGGAAACTGGATATGACACCCCTAAGCCCGCCCCCAATAATACACTCCCTCCAGGAAACATTAACTCCCAAATCTCCATCAGCGGGGACCTCGCATTCAGAACACCTAAGTTTATGGAGGACCCCTGAATCAAACCACCACAAGCCTGGAGAGAGCTCTCTGCAGGACCGCAGCTCCCTCCCTGCAAGCCAGCCGCTCAGTGGGAAAAGTGCTGCCACCTCATGGCGAGTCAAGGGGTATCAATGCAAGTATCGCATGCTGTGAGCGCAGTTCCACTCCCAAGGAAATAATTTAAAATGGGAAAATACATTTTGCAGTAAGTTTATGATGGTGGAGGCTTGGAAACAACATGGTGTTCAATAGGAGGGAGATTGTTAATGCATGATGACATATTTTAACAGCCCAAAGGGAACCTATGAGCCATGAAGACTGGAACAACTGAGAGGTTTTCTAGCATAAATGCAGTCAAGACCCATCCATTCTTCCATTCGTGCTTTATGTTTTATTTATTTGATAGAGAGAAGGGCAGAGAGAGAGAGAATGGGCACGCCAGGGCCTCCAACCGCTGCAAACAAACTCCAGACGCATGCGCCCCCTTGTGTTTCTGGCTTTATGTGGGTACTGAAGAACTGAACCTAGGTTCTTAGGCTTCGCAGGCAAACGCCTTAATCTCTAAGCCATCTTCACCAGCCCTCAATTCCTTTTTAAAATCAACAGCAAACTTGTCCAGATACACCAGAACGATGTTTTCACTTTGATCTGTGGGATGGAATAGGGAAGGCTATTGCTGTTTTTCCTTTTTGTTTGTTTTTTGTTTTTCGAGGTAGAGTCTCACTCTAGCCCAGGCTGATCTGGAATTCATTCTGTAGTCTCAGGGTGGCCCTGAACTCACGGCAATACTCCTACTTCTACCTCCCAAGTGTTGGGATTAAAGGCGTGCACCACCATGCCCGGCTCCTGTTTGGTTTTTTTTTTTGTTTGTTTGTTTGTTTGTTTTCTTCAAGCTTTGAAAGTATGTAACTTTCATAGGTAACTCCTTGTATGTTTCCCAGAAGTGAGGGCGTTTCTGTTTGTGTCTTGCCACCTCCGTTTCTCATGATCCCCATGCCATTTGAATCAAGTCCCCTCCTGGAGTCTCTGGCTTGGAATGTCCTCTGCGTGACCCCCACTCCTCTTCCCTCGGGACCAGAGGCAGGAAGGCTGAAATTCATTCTCTTTTTCTTTCTCCCCTACAGGCTGGCCGCACAGCTTTGTCCACGGTTCTGAACTCACCCACCCACATGGAAATTGCAGGGCTTCTTCGGGCCCACGCGGAGCAGGGCAGGCCCCTGGGGCACTAGGGGAACAAAGGCGGCTTCTCTGGATACTCCCTCCTTCTTGGGGAGGGCAGGGGTCATAGCCAAAGGGCTGCTCCTAAGAAAAGAAACTATGTCAGATATGCGCATACATTCCTGCTGTGCCATTCTGCTCATTAGGATGCTTGGTAGATTTTGCCTTAGGACAAGCCCCCTAACTACACGGGCTGCAGAGCAGGGTGCAGTGGGGCAGTCGGAACACCCAACACATCCTCAACCTTGAGTCCCTGAGAGTTCGCGGCACTGTGTAGGAGTAGTTAGTTGGGCAGGGGCTCATGTGCACAGTAGAAAAGCAATACTTTTCCCATGGAGTTTTAAAGTGCGCCATCTTTTTGCTTTCATGAAGTATGTACATATATGTCCCGTTGGATATGCATGTCTAGAGAAAGGGAGAGAAAATCTAAAATTGAACGAGGTAGCAAAAAGCACATTGGTGTCAACACCGAGTATAGTCATGACACTTCTGAGCTATACAGTGACTCTGTTGTGCTCCATGGAAGTTGGAACTAAACAGGAAATCCACCATGCATCACCACACATCATTGGAAAAATAGAGTCCAGTTGGTTTCAGTTAGTTTAAGCAGAGTCCAGTTATTTCAGCTGTCTCCAACTATGAAAGAAACAAATGAATCAGCAGGCTTCTCCCTGGGGATGATGACGGTCCTTAGAGGACACCCTCTTACCCAGAGCTGGAACCGTAGGGTTCCTATGAGGAAGCACCTGCTCTGAGATGTTTCAGGCCCCTGAGTGCATGCTATTGAGCTTGGGCTGCTACTGCGGCCAGAGTCCTCCCTGGATGGCTATCTCTCTCTAGGGACAGTTCTCCTCAAGCTTCCTATTCTCTAGGGCCTGCACATGATGCATAGTTCATATTTATAACACCCAAGCTGTTCTATGAATTTGTTCTTAAAGTGTCTTATGCAAAAAGTCCTCCTTATATAAAAAGGAGGTGAGCCTCACACTGAAAACCCAAAGGCAAGAGTTCCATTTGGGCTGGAATACCTGTCTGCTTGGTACCCACTGGTTGAGTCACAGAACCTTCATGGGCACCAGCTCATCATCTCCAAAAGCAGAAGTGATCATAAGCCTACCTCCTGCTGATGGACGCTTGAAGATCCAGCTTAAAGGATGTCTTCAGAACTGCTGAAGCAAACTTGTGTCCACTGCTGTGGTTCCTAAGAGATGCCCAAAGTCTCAGCAAGGGAGCATTGCTGTCTGTGGACACTGCATAGGCATGGAAAAATGGAGCAAAGGATGAGCAAAAATGTTCTTTAAGTGGGATTATTTCGACATTAAAACATGTTGTAAAAGCAAAAACCTACATTAATAAACGTGCTAGCCCAATGCTTTGCAAACAACTCCAGCCCCCTAGGGATCTTGTTGTCTCACAGTACATCTGGAATAAGGCCCAAGATTCTGTTTCTAACCAGTTCCCAGAGAATGCTGATGCTGTTGGGCCACAACCCCTCTCTCAGTAGCAAGGCTCTGGCTTGTTCTTATTCTTTATAAATTAAAATACACCTGTTGATTTGTCTCAAATTCTCTTTTCATTTCTTTGCTTTTGGTTCTTGGGAATTTGTAGTGCAGGTCTCTGTTGGCCAATTTTTAAAAATTTATTTATTTATTTATTTGCAAGCAGAGAGAGAGAGAAGACAGATTGAATGGGCAGTCTCCAGCCACTACAAACTCCATATGCATCTGCCACCTTGTGGATTTACATGGGCACAAGGAATTGAATTTGGGTTATTAAGCTTTGTAGGTAAGTTCCTTATGTGCTAAGCCATCTCTCTGGCCCCCAATTTTTTTGTTTGTTTTTCTTTTTAATTTTTCAAGGTAGGGTCTCACTCTAGCTCAGGCTGACCTGGAATTCACTGTGTAGTCTCAGGATGGCCTCAAACTCACAGTGATCCTATCTCTGCTTCCCACTTGCAGGGATTAAAGACATGTACCACCACACCAGGCTCAGCCCCCAATTTTTAAAAATAATTACTTACTTATTTTCAAGCAGAGATAAACAGATAGAAGAGAGACAGAGAGAATGGACACACCAGGGCCTCCAGCCACTGCAAACCAACTCCAAATATATGTGCCACTTTGCATCTGGCTTTACTTGGGTACTGGGGAATCAAACCCAGGTCATTAGGCTTTCCAGGCAAGTTCTTTAACCACTGAGCCATCTCTCCAATCCCAATTATCCAATTTTTAAATCATGTGTGTGTGTGTACATGTGTGTACACACCAGGACCTCTTGCTGCAGCAAATGAACACCAGATGTTTGCTGTACTTTTTGTGTCTGGTTCATATGGACAGCTTGGGAATTGAACCCTGGGCCTGCAGGCTTTGCAAACAAGCACCTTTAACTGTTGAGCCATCTTACTTGATTAGCCAATTTTGTGTTGCTATTACAAAATACTCAAAGAAGGATAATAATGCAGAAAAGGGTGCTGCTTAGCTCAGTTTTGGAGGCTGAAGGTCCAGTCAACATGGTACAGGACTGGTGAGGATGCCATGACAGCTGGCCAGAGCTCATCTAGGAACTTCACATGCATCTGGACACAGGAAGCCAGAGAGCTAGATAGCACCAAGCTTGGGCATTAGTAATAGTCCTCTTGTGACAACTGAACAGGATCCCAGGAGAGAGATTTTAATCCCTGTTGATGACATGACCCTAGTTTATCTAAGAGCCTCCCACTAGGACCTAACCCTTGAAGTTCCTCACTACTTCCTAACACTGGGTCAGGGGCTAAATTCTGTCTGAACAGTGCCTTTGAGACTGTCTCAGCCAGAAGGGGTCAAGGAAGCCTCATGGAGGAGGTAGCTTTTGAGCTAAGCCATAAGGACATATGGGAGCTTGCCAGGGAGTTCTAGATAGAGTAGTAGACTTGAAGATGGGCTCTGTGTAAATTGTAACACAATTTCAAATTAAGTCAGTATCAGTGCTTTGGAAGAAGTGATAATTAAGGGGACACTGGGGATTTGGACTTGAACCTGGAGCTTGTCTCACAGACCACTTTGAGAATCCAAAGCTTTCTTCAGAAAAATACACGTGTGCCAACTTCAGAGACTCAGAAATATGCATTTAAAATCCCACTCCTAGCCTGTGGATATGGATCAGTAGTAGAACACTTGCCTAGCTAAGTAGTGAAAAAACTAAAAATGCCATTACTGTAGTAGGTGGGAGCCATTGAAGGATTTCTGAACACAGGCCATGTAGTCAGAGGGCAAGGGGAGCTAGTGAGGAGTTCTTATGAGCCACTGAGTTAAAGTGGCGAGGATGGAGGTCAGGGTAAGGCCTATGGAGAAGGAGCCAGGAATAGGGATGCACCAGGATGCGGTCACAAACTAGCCAACAGGATGGCATCACCATTGTTCTCCAAAACTCATTCTTCCTCTTTTCCTTAGTAAAGAAGTTTCGGCACCACCCAGACGAGAGGCTCCGCTTCCTGCCTCTCTGTGTAGTTTGACGTGACCTTGCAACTAAGTTTGACTAACAAGTCATGACAAGTAAAGTGTGAAACCTGCAGATCCAGGGAAGGAACTGTGTCTTCCCATTCCCACCAGCTAGAATGTTGCAGCCATCTAGTTTTATCCTTGAGGATGGGGACAAGCCCTCCCTCCCCCACCATGAGAAAGCAGAAAGTCAGAAGAACAGGGATCTTGTCACATCTGTTCTGGACTGCTTATTCCCAATCTGACATATCAGCCAAACATGATGGCATACATCTTTAACCCCAGCACTTGAGAGACAGAGGTAGGAGGATTGCTGTTGAGTTCCAAGGCCAGCCTGGAACTACAGTGAGTTGGCTGTACCTTTGGATCTCTGCTAAGACGGGTAACACACTTGGCACCATGGCAAGCTGAAGGGCCTAATGCCTGCGGTGGATGTCAGGTAGAAAAGCTTGGGAAAGTCTTTTTGACGGAGCATCATTTCCAAGGTGTGTACAAGCGGAGTCTCCTCATGACACCAGCCCCTGATCCACCCCCACATTGGAGTCATCATCCTGAAGCCCTGTGGAGAAATGACTCAGTGGTTAAGGCACTTGCCTGAAAAGCTTAATAACCCAGGTGTTAAGTGGTGCATGCATTCGGAGTTTCTTTGCAGAGATTAAAGGCCCTAGTGTGCCCATTCTCTCTCCTTGGATATAAATAAATACATAAACAAATAAATTATATATATAGCCTGGTATCAATGGTAGATTCTAGCCTTTATGTGCTAGGCAACCAGTCCTTAAGCAAATATGTGTCTTGGACATAGCTGGCTGTGGAAACTTAGCAATACTGCCTAATTACCTGAGCAACTTGAACAGAGAAACATGCAGGGTTTGAAGGGAACAAAGCCACAAAGGAAGTGAGATATGAGGAGATAATATGCATGAATAGATGTCAAAACAGGTTGAAAGGAGGAGCAAGAAGGAGACACAAAGCAGAAGAGCACAGAAGACACTTGTAGAGTGCACCTACAGACTCCACCAGTCCTCCTTGCCTGCATCGCAGGGCCACACCAGGAGCTGCTGCACTTCTATAAGAAAACTCCCCATGGCCCTTGAAGGATGGACACCAGACACTATCTGGGGTGGCCATCTCCTGAGAACTAGGGAACTAAGATTTAGGAGACAGCTACAACCCCTGTTGGGGTCTGGGTTATAACCTGCAGCAGGTCAGCCATGTGGCTGGGAGCCCAAAGGACCCTTCAACCAACAACTTTCCAGTGTGACCATGGCAACCCATGTTCCTTTAGGAAGACCCCTGTAGATATCTGTCCTTGAATTCAGGAAACTGTCCATCCTCTCCAGGAATACAGTGTGGCGGCACACGGCAAAGGCAGGTGGTAACTGATAGCTCAGGCTGAACTTCACTGCACCACTTCTCACTTAGAGACTGGATATGCAAACTAGGTGACTGCTCCCCTTTGACACTGTGTGGTCCCTACAGCAGTGCTCCGTGTACAGCAGGGCTTACCGTCTCCCTAGATCCTGCCCCATAAAATAGCATCTTGTCTCCATAGAGCAGTTAGCCCTCCACACCTGTGTGTCTTCACCCACAGATCCACCAACTGTCAGTCGAAAACATTTGAAGCTGGGCATGGTGGCCTCATGCCTTTAATCTTAGCACTAGAGAGTCTGTGGTAGGAGGACTGCTATGAGTTCAAGGCCAGCCTGAAACTATATAGTAAATTCCAGGGCTGGAGAGATGGCTTAGCGGTTAAGCGCTTGCCTGTGACGCCTAAGGACCCCGGTTCGAGGCTCGGTTCCCCAGGTCCCACGTTAGCCAGATGCACAAGGGGGCGCACGCGTCTGGAGTTCGTTTGCAGAGGCTGGAAGCCCTGGCGCGCCCATTCTCTGTCTCTCCCTCTATCTGTCTTTCTCTCTGTGTCTGTCACTCTCAAATAAATAAATAAAAAATTTTTAAAAATTAAAAAAATAAAAATAAAAAATAAATTCCAGGTCAGCCTAGACTACAGTGGTACCCTACCTTGAAAAAAAAAAATTGGAAGAAAAATTTTTGTGGGTACTGGACACAGACTTCTTTTCTTGTCACTGTCTCTAAATACTACAGTATAACATGATTTATAGCACTTACCTTGTGTTAGGCATAAGTGTTCTAAAGATAATTTAAAGTCTATGGGAGATTTGATCCTCAACATTGAAAAATAATAATAATGAAAAAATAATGAAAGTATATGGAAGGATGTATGTGGGTTAAATGCAAATATTATGTCACTTTAAAGGGTTTGAGTATCTAGATTTTGACATCCTTAAAGAGTCCTAGAACCAAGCTTCTTTGGATTCTGAGGGGCTACAATATTTAGAATGACCCTGACTTTTAAAGCTTCCTACTTCTTGCAGTAACTTTATAGGTAAATACTAACATTTTCCCTATGTTACATGTGAAGAAATTGAATCACGGAGAGGCTAACTCATCCAATGCCACACAACTTAGTAAACAGGTTTAAAACTTCAAGTCAGTCAGGTCTGTGACTCTACTTCACTGTCAAATGCCCATGTCTCTTCTTGAACCCTTGCTAGTGCCCCTGGCTGGGGAAAGGGTGGTGCCTGGCAACAGTGGGGCAGGTGGGTGGGACCCTGCTAGGAGCAGTAAGCTGCTGCTTCAGGGGCCAAACATCAAGTCAGTGGCTAACCTGGAGGTCCAGCTGGGTGGCCCTGCACAGAAGGGACAAATAGACACAGTGTTTAAGCCTAGAACCTATAAGGTGTCAAAATGCCCATATGCTCAGCATTTCTGGGGAAGAAAGTGACCCGTGTCCAGAGCACAGATATCTGGGTCCTGAAGTGCCTCAATTGCTCCCGAGGAAGGAATTCCATACACTAGTTCCAAATGGGTTCCTTCCCTTCCCCCATCACAAACAGAGATGGACCTAGGACCCCAGAGAGCCCAGCTGGTATTTGAAATGTCTGCCTGACTTCCTCTCCATGGCTGGCCTCCAGCCCACTCCCATGCTTAGAAAAAGCCAGAGGCAGCTCTTTAGAATGTGGGCAGCTTTGTACGTTATCCTAGACTTAGAGCTGTAACTTATCCCAAGGCTGTGTGAAAAGTTCTGCTCAGTGCCGTGTATACCAGCAGTGCTATCAGGATAGTGCCGTTAAGCACAGGGGCTGAGGCTTTGGAGACCACAGTCACATCCTGGCAGCAGACTGTGCTCTGCCTGTTGTAATCTCCCAACACAGCCCAACTTGGTTTTGGACACATTCCTCTGATGGGCCCACAAGGAAGGTCAGAGACTCAGTGTACCTGCATGAGGGACAGACTTCAACAGCTCAGCCCAGAGGAGGCCAGACACCAGCTCTTTTCTCCATATTTCCTCTCCCAGTCACCAATGCAGTCTCATGTCACCCTTGACTCCTCAATTCACAGGAAAACCTGAACATCAGAGGTGTTCATTGAAATGGTGAGGAAGGGTCTGCCTCTACCCTAGCTTTTGCAGACACTGTCCTCTAAGCAGACCCCCACTAGCCGTAGGCTTTAACATTTCCCAGCAGTCTTCTGTGAGAAGTTCCCTCCAGACCTTCCCCTTTCCAAACCTGTCCTCCACAGACTCCTCAAAGATCTTCCTGACACCCACACCCCTTCCATCAAACTACTGGGCCACTCCATATCTGAGGCCATAGCTTCTTGGAGCCAGAGCCCTGGATGGGTGTAGCTTATCAGTGGCGCTTTCATGGATGAGACCCTTGGTTGGATTTCAAGTACCACAAAAAAAATAAATAAGTAAAATAAAAGCATATTCCTGCACCCTGGTGCAGCCTTCCTAAATATAATGCTATGTTTTCATAAGTCTCACATTTTTCAGTGCATGTATATATGTGCATGTGAGTATGAGTGCCAGGGTACATGTCAGGCATAATTATAGAGGTCCAAGAATAACTTTCAGGTTTTACTCACCTTACAACTTCCCCCCTCCCACTTTGGCAGGGTCTCACTCTGGCCCAGGCTGACCTGAAATTTACTATGTAGTCTCAGGCTGGCCTGGAACTCAGCGATCCTCCTAGCTCTGGGATTAAAGGCATGTGCCACCACTATAACCAGCCCACTCATGTTTTGAGGCAGGGCTTATCTTTCCTGTTCACCACTCTAATTCTTCTGAGCTTTCCAGAAGGAAGCTTTCACCACAGTTCCTGTTACATTTCTCTATGTCCTGAGACAAAAGTGTGTGGTGTTCAGAAACAGGGTCTTAGCATCAGTGGCAAATACTTGCATTGCACTGAGGGCCTCTGAGGTCTCTCCGACCAACCACACATAGAGAGGTAGCCCATCCCTGGATCTGGAATTTTCATTGAATAACCTATGGCTCCTGGAAGCTGTTATATCCATGTTTTCATTTAAATTTTTATTTTTATTTTTTAAATTAGCTCACCTATCATCAGGCTTTTTTATGGCTTTCTCATACATCCTTTTTGTTTTGTTTTATTTAATCCTCTCCCTTGCTCTTTTTTCTCCCCCATTGACTTGCCTCCTTCTGTACTTAATCCGGGGTTCCCTCCTCACTTTCATGTTGCATGGGTTCTACTATTCCCCACCCTCCTAAAACCTCTATTTTTCTCCTTTTCAGGGGCCCCTTTCTAGTTTCTTGGCATTATACATATTCACTCCCACATAAACTGGATATGTATAAAAATTAGCATTTGGGGCTGGGGAGGTGGCTTAGCAGTTAAAGGTACTTGTTTATAAAGGTTGCCGGCTTGGGGCTGGAAAGATGGCTTAGTGGTTAAGCGCTTGCCTGTGAAGCCTAAGGACCTGGTTCAAGGCTCAATTCCCCAGGACCCATGTAAGCCAGATGCACAAGGTGGCTCATGCATCTGGAGTTCATTTGCAGTGGCTAGAAACCCTGGTGTACCCATTCTTCCCCCCACCCCCTTCCTCTCTCTGTCTGTCACTCTCAAATAAATAGAAATAAACAAAAAATAAATAAATAAAAGGTTGCCAGCTTGGGTTCAATTTCCCAGTACCCATATAAAGCCAGATGCACAATGTGGTGCATGTATCTGGAGTTCACCTGCAGTGGCAAGATGTCCATATTTTGCCCCTCCCTCAAACTATATAATATATACATATATATAAATTAACAGTTGGGAACTGCCTATGAGAGACAAAATTCAGTTTCTCTTTCTGACCCTGGGTTATCTCACTCAACAATATTTTCCAGTTCCACCCATTGTATTGCAAATTTCCTGATTTCATTTTTCTTTATAGCTGAATAAAATTCCATTATGTATAAGGACCATATTTTCATTTCCATTCATCTGTGGATGGACATCTAAGCTGATTCTATTTCCTTGCTATTAGGAATAGAACAGCCGGGCATGGTGGTGCACACCTTTAATCCCAGCACTTGTGTGGCAAAGGTAGGAGGATCACCATGAGTCTGAGGCCACACTGAGACTACATAGTGAATTCCAAATCAGCCTGGGGTAGAGTGAGACCCTACCTCAGGAAAAAAAAAAAAAAAATAGAACAGCAGTAAATATGGATGTACAAGTATCTCTGTGGCAGCATATGGAATCTGGGGAGTATATGCCCAGACATAGTATAGGTGAGTCATATTGTAGTTTGATTTTTAGCTTTCTGCAAAACCTCCCCACTGATTTCTAGAGTGGCTGTATAAGTTGACACTTCCACTAACAGTCAGTAAAGATTCTTTTTTTTCAGCATTCATTGTTTTCTCAATAATCACCATTCTTACTAGGGTGAAATGGAATCTTAAGGTACTTTTAGTTTGCATTTTCCTGGTGGCTAAGGATGTTGTTCTTTCTTAAATATTTTCTGGTCATTTGTATTTCTTTTAAGAACTCTATTTAGTTCCTTTGCCCATTTTTTATTGAATTGTTTTTGAATTCCTGGTGTATTCTAGACATTTTTAAAATATGTTATTTATTTATTATTTATTTGAGAGAGAGGGAGAGACAGAGATAGATAGGAAGAGGCAGAAAAAAAAAAAACGGAAGAGGCAGATAAAGAATGGGTATGCCAAAGGCCTCCAGCCCCCAGAAACGAACTCCAAGTACATGAGCCACCTTGTGTATGTGGCTTATGTGGGTACTGGTGAATTGAACATGGGTCCTTAGGCTTCACAGGCAAATGCCTTAACTGCTAAGCCATCTCTTCAGCCCCACATTCTAGTTATTAATCTTCTGTCAGATATATAGCTGGAAATGATTTGTTTCCACACTTGTTTTTTCCTTCGATTAATAATTTTCTTTGCTATATGAAAGCTTTTTAAATTCATGAGGTCCAATTTATCAATTGTTGGCCTTCTTTCTTTCTTTATTTCATTTATTTATTTATTTTTTCAAGGTAGGGTCTCACTCTAGCCCAGGTTGACCTGGCACTCATTCTGTAGTCCCAGGCTGGCCTCTAACTCATGGCAATCCTTCTACCTCTGCTTTCTGGGTGCTGAGATTAAAGGTATGTGCCACCACACATGGCTTCTGCCAGAGAACTTTGGTCATTTAGAGTTGATTTTTGTGCATGGTCAGCCATAAGGATCTAGTTTCATATTTCTACAAGGATATATGCAATTTTCCAAGCACCATTTGATGAACATGCTCTTTTCTGAGAAGTGCATTTTTGGCATCTTTGTCAAAAGTTGCATAGACTTACATCTAGGTCCGCTATTCGATTCCATTAGTCTACATGTCTGTTCTTTTCCGTGTGTGTGTGTGTGTGTGTGTGTGTGTGTGTGTGTGTGTGTGTTTATTGATGTGGTTCTGTATTATAATTTGAAGTTATATATGGTGATACCTCCATCAGTATTCTATTTGCTTGGGATTCCTTTGGATATCCAGGGTCCTTTGTGCTTCCATATGATTTTTTTTAACTATGTGTATGGAGCATGTTGCGATGTGTGTGTTGTATGCATGCATGTTGTGCACCATATGTGCACATATACAGAGTCCAGAGGTCAATGATGGGTGTTCTCCTCTATCACATTTTACCTCATGTCTGCAAAGCAGATTTTCACAAGAAAACTGCAGCTCCCTGATTTTCATTTTTCACATAAACTAGCTGACCAGGGAGCCCAAGCAATTCACCTTCCTCCACCCCCACACCTCATGCTGGTTTTACAGGCATGAATGACAATGCCCAGTTTGTCACGTGGATACTGATTGTTGGTGTGCCCCTGAGACTACATAGTGAATTCCAGGTCAGCCTGGGCTACAGTGAGACCGTACCTTGAAAAACCAAAAATAAGCAAATAAATCAATAATAATAATAAAAAAAAGATTGTTGCTGTGTGTATGTGTGTGTTGCTTGTTTGGTTTTTCTTTTTTGGTTTGTCGAGGTAGGGTTTCACTCTAGCCCAGGCTGACCTGGAATTCACTATGTAGTCTCAGGGTGGCCTCGAACTCATGGTGATCCTCCTACCTCTGCCTCCCAAGTGCTGAGATTAAAGGTGTGTGCCACCACACCAGGCTGTCAAGGTATTTTTGAGGCTATTGTGAATGGAATTGTTTCCCTGATATCTTTCTCAGTATGTTTGTTATTGGCATATATAAAAGCATAGATTTTTTTTTAGATAGTCTCATATTGGTCTGGAATTTACCAAGTAAACCAGACAGACTAGCTGGCTAGCAAGCCCTAGGGATGCTCCTGTCTTCACTTCCCCTAAACTAGGATTACAAACTCATGTTACCAGACCTTGGCATTATATACAGGTTCTTGGGGTAAGCTATAGCCCTCGTACTTTCATGGTAAGTGCCCTATAAACTGAGCCATCATCACCCCAGCCTAGATATTATAATTATTTTTGTTTGTTTGTTTTTTGAGGTAGGGTCATGGCATGTGCAAATAAAGAACCTTGACTTCTTCCTTTCCTATTTATATCCCTTTTATTTCCTTCTGTTGTATCGTTGCTCTGGTTAAGACTCCAAGCACTATGTTATATAGGAATGTAGAGGGCTGGAGAGATGGCTCAGAGGTTAAGGCACTTGCCTGCAAAGCCTAACCAGGTTTGATTCCCCAGTGCCCCCATTGAGGTCTCTCTCAAATAAATAAAATTTAAAATGAATAGGAATGTAGAAAGTGAATGACTCTGTGGGAATGCTTTGAGATTTTCTCCATTTAGCATAATGTTGGCTATAGGTTTACTGTCAAAATTAGGGAGCCTTTTAGAAGGAAGTTTTCACCAACATTCTCCCAGAGAGTTGAAGGCAGCTCTGCTCTTTGGCTTTTGCCATGTCACACTCCCTGGCTCTCTCTCTGGTGTCCATCCCATGCTCCTGTGCCCTTGAGTTCCATTAAAAGGTCTCATCCTTTCTTTTTCCTCTCTCTTTCTTTCCTCTACCTTAGAATCAATAGAGTTTCTATGAATACTCTTACCCCAACAATTTCCACACCTGGTCTGCATTATATCCTTACTTTGAGGGCTGTGCTGGTAGGAGTGCTGTTGTCTTAAGTATCCATAGCATATGACAACTTGGTGCTGACATGTGCTGAGTCACTTCTGCAATGGTTACCTTCTCACTGCTGGGAGAAAACGCCCAGGCAGCAGCAGTGTATGGAAGGAAAGGAGATCAAGGATGAGGCTTAATCACAAACACATGAGGCTATGAGGGACATCTCATCCAATTGCCACATTCTATCCCTGGTCCCCATAGATTCATGGCCATCTCAAGATGTGAAATGCATCCAGCACAAGTGTAAAAGTCTCGATAGTCTTTACTAATCTCAACACTAATTATTGCAGTCAGAAAACACCTGACAAAGAGCAACTTGTAGGGGGAAAGGTTTATTTTGGCTTACAGACTCAAGGGGAAGCTTCATGGTGACAGGGAAAATGATGGTATGAGCAGAAGAAGGACATCACCCCCTGGCCAACATAAAATGGACAATAACAACAGGAGAGGAGAGTGTGCCAAACACTGGCAAAGGAAAACTGGCTATAACATCCATATGCCCACCCCAACAATACACTGCCTCCAGGAGGTGTTAATTCCCAAATTTCCATCAGCTGGGAACCTAGCATTCAGAACATGTAAGTTTGTGGGGGACACCTGAATCAAACCATCACACTGACCAAAAGTCCAAAGTCTCATTTAAGACTTA
Source organism: Jaculus jaculus (assembly GCF_020740685.1). Lineage (NCBI taxonomy): Eukaryota > Metazoa > Chordata > Mammalia > Rodentia > Dipodidae > Jaculus > Jaculus jaculus. Next base: position 96,373,927 of record NC_059106.1, on the reverse strand, counting down.
AGACAGTCTCTTAACTTTGAGCCCTATAAAATTGAAACACAAGTTACATACTTCCAAACATAATGGCACAGAGTGGACATTCCCATTACAAAAAGAGGAGGGGTGAGGGAATATCAAGGAAAGATTGGATCAATTCAGATCAAAAACTAGTGGGGCGGGCTAGAGAGATGGCTTAGCGGTTAAGCGCTTGCCTGTGAAGCCTAAGGACCCTGGTTCGAGGCTCGGTTCCCCAGGTCCCACGTTAGCGCACGCATCTGGAGTTCATTTGCAGAGGCTGGAAGCCCTGGCGTGCCCATTCTCTCTCTCCCTCTATCTGTCTTTCTCTCTGTGTCTGTAGCTCTCAAATAAATAAATAAATAATTTTTAAAAAAATTAGTGGGGCTAACATCAAATCCTGCCACTCTATGTCCAGAGTCTGGAACTTGTGATGAAATCCTCTAGGTTCCAAAGGTTTAGACACCTCCACCCCTCCAGTTGTGCTGCTTGCTTTGAGGAAGCTTTTCTGGCATCTGTAAAATCTTGGAGTCTCCACTGAAATCCCCAGTTCATCTTCACAGCTCCATGCTATAGCTCCACATAGCCTTCTTATATGAACTTTGACCTTGAATAACATTACCCAACCTTCTCTAGAACTATGATGCAATTAAATGACCCTCTATATCTAGTATTATTCTATTCAAAAACCAGTATGACATGAAAACTGCTGTCAATTTTTTTTAATCCAAGAATGATAAAGCACAAATCTGAGGTGCAAAAAAAACAACTTCAGGATTTTCCCCTCAGGCCAAATACTTTCAAAAGAATCAGGACTACTCACACTGTCCCATGATGAGGATCTGGACCATCCTCAATGGTGATAATCCCACTGTTGAGCAGCTGCCCATCCTCAATGGTGGTAATCCCAATGCTGAGCAGCTGCCCATCCTCAATGGTGGTAATCCCAATGCTGAGCAGCTGCCCATCCTCAATGGTGGTAATCCTAATGCTGAGCAGCTGCCCATCCTCAATGGTGGTATTCATTCAAACAATTGCAACTGAAATTGCTTCAGTCATGCTCTACAACCGGTCCACACTTCCATCTGTGACAAAACTTATATGTCTCATAACTTCTCTGTATTTTTTTTCTACCTAACTCTTTTAAATTCAACTTTGTGAACGTCTCAGGACTTGAGCACAATATAGCTATCCTCTCTGCCTCTTGCCCAGATCCTGATTAAAGTCCACACTTATTTCCACATTTGGGTCCTTAAAATGCTCAGCAGATTAGTTCATTAGCTCTGTTTCTAACACTGTAAACTATTCCAAAGTTCCAAGTCGTTCCATATTCCTCTTGCAAACCAGTTCTAAAAGAAAACAACACATGAGGTTCACCACAACAGTGGCTCCACTTCTTGGTTCCAGTGTTCTGTAGCAGTTACCTTCTCATTGCTGAGACAAAATACCCAAACAGAAGTAGCTTAAGGAGGGTTTATTTTGTCTTAAAGTTTTGAGAAGTTTCATCATGGCAGGAAAAAAATGGCAAGAACAGCTTGGCATCACATTTGGTCACATCAGCTAGAAGGAGTTAGCAAGAGTACACTTGCTAGCACAGGCAAGGGGAGTTGGACTATACAATTCCAAAGCCCAAGCCAGGCCTGGTGGTGCACGCCTTTAATCCCAGCACTCAGGGGGCAGAGGTAGGAGGATTGCTGTGAGACCACATAGTGAGTTCCAGGTCAATCTGGGCTAGAGCAAGACCCTATTTAAAAAAAAAAAAAAAATTCCAAAGCCCAGAGATAGCTTAGCAGTTAAGGCACTTTCTTGAGAAGCCTAAGGACCCAAGTTCAACTCACCAGTACCCACCTAAGCCAGATGCACAAGCTGGCTCACAAGTCTTTTATTTGAAATGGCTAGAGGCATTCCCATTCTTTCTTTCTATCTTCCTCTTTTCCTCTCTCTGTCTATCTCTCTCTCAAAATAAATAACCATCTGGGCATGGTGGTACATATCTTTAATCCCAACACTTCGGAGGCAGAAGTAGTAGGCCACACTGAGACTACATAATGAATTCCAGGTCACCCTAGGCTAGGCTACCTTGAAAAAACAAATAAATAAAATATTTAAAAATTCCAAAGCCCATCCTCAGTGAGACACCACCTCAAGCAATGCACCACTTTCCAAAGTCTCCACCAGTGTGAGGATTAATCATGAACAGTAATCAGTAAATTCATCAATATCTCCTAAATGTATGGCCTCTTACCCTCAGTAATTTCATCAATACCTCCTAAATATGTGGCCTCCTATCAGTAAATTCATCAATATCTCCTAAATGTATGGCCTCCTACCCTCAGGAAATTCATCAGTATCTCCTTAGTAGGATGGTATTGTATATATGTAAGTAGAAGAATAGATTAATGGGGGTGAAAAGGCCCAAAGTGAGGTCAGGGGAAGAGAGTGAGTAAAGGAAGAGAAGAGGGAGGCCTAATCAAAATCTGAGGATATAAATAAATCATATGGAAGCCTACATTTTTGGATAATGGAACACTCAGGAGCCATAGATTGCTGCTAGAAATTTTTCAGTGCCAGGGATGGGATACCTTCCAGTGAGTTGTTGGCCTGGGAGGTCCCTGATACCCCCAAAACATTATAGGCCATTGCTGAGGGTCTTGGTTTCCCACCAGGAATAGATGGTAAGACCCTATTGCTTAAGACACCACTTACTTGGGCTGCAAGGCCACTGAGAAATCCTGCCAGAACTGAGCTGATAACCTCCTCCATGTAGACCAGCTGACAGAAAGCTAGAAGAAGCCATTCTGCATGCAGTTCAATCAGAGAAAAAGAAATCACTAGTGAAGATACACAACAGTGGACACTGCAAGCCTTATATTTGGCCAGCCAGGCCAAATCAGCCAATGGGTGCAATAGTGGCACATATGTCTTGGTGGAAACCAACTGCCCTCTAATTGACCTGGAGGCCTGCTCCATGGGAGAGAATACATCCCTGATACTGAAAACTTAAAACAGGGATAATCATGAGCCCTAGGGAAGTAATGTCTACTGCTGTCTGGTTAAATGTATATGCTATGCTTATCAAACTGCTCAGTAAGCACTTCTGTTAATGTTCATACTCTGATATTACTGCTACTCTCACTTTTGGCAGAGAATCTTCTCTTTACAGATGGCAGTGACATTGGGATGACTCAGAAGGCATCGTGGTGCTGGAAAGAAGTGACAGGAGTGCTCAGCACTGCAATATCTCTATCATACCTTCCAAGGCTCAGGGTCTAATACGGAAGAGGTGACAGAAAGAATGTAAGAGCCAAAGGAAGGAAGGGACTCCTTCCAACATGCTTACCCCAGGCACAAAATGGCCTGGATATCCATGACCTCACAGTGTCTGAGACTACCTACACAAGACCATCATAATAAGAGGAAAAGATCATGACATCAAAATAAAATGGAGACTGATTGAGATGGGGAGGGGATATGATGGAGAATGGAGTTTCAAAGGGGAAAGTTGGGGGAGGGAGCGTATTACCATGGGATACTTTTTATAATCAAAGAAGTTGTTAATAAAAAAATTTTTGAAAAGAAAAAAATGTAAGAAAAGAAGGGAGGAGGTTACTTAATAGGTGGGTATTGTATATATGTAAGTAGAATGATTGAGATGAGGAGGGGATATGATGGAGAATGGAATTTCAAAGGGGAAAGTTGGGGGAGGGAGGGTATTACTATGGGATACTTTTTATAATCAAAGAAGTTGTTAATAAAAAAAATTTTGAAAAGAAAAAAAAATGTAAGAAAAGAAGGGAGGAGGTTACTTAATAGGTGGGTATTGTATATATGTAAGTAGAATGATTGAGATGGGGAGGGGATATGATGGAGAATGGAATTTCAAAGGGGAAAGTGGGGGAAGGGAGGGTATTACCATGGGATTTTTTTTTGTTTATTATTTATTTATTTGAGAGTGAAAAACAGAGAAAAAGGCAGATAGATAGAGAATGGGCGCACCAGGGCCTCCAGCCACTGAAAACTAACTCCAGATGCATTCGCCACCTTATGCATCTGCTTACATGAGTCCTGGGGAATTGAGCTGCTTTTTTTGGGGGGTGGTTCAAATTTTTATTAAGAACTTCCATGATTATAAAAAATATCCCATGGTAATAATACCCTCCCTCCCTCCACTTTCCCCTTTGAAACTCCATTCTCCATTATATCCCCTCCCCTTCTCAATCAGTATCTCTTTTATTTTGATATCATGATCTTTTCCTCCTCTTATGATGGTCTTGTGTAGGTACTATCAGGGACTGTGAGGTCATGGATATCCAGGCCATTTTGTGTCTGGGGAGCAAATTGTAAGGAGTCCTACACTTCCTTTGGCTCTTACATTCATTCTTTTTTTTCTCAATTTTTATTAACATTTTCCATAATCATAAAAAATATCCCAGGGTAATACCCTCCCCCCCCCCAACATTCCCCTTTGAAATTCCATTCTCCATCATATCCCTTCTCCACTTCAATCATTCTACTTACATATATACAATACCAACTTATTAAGTACCTTCCTCCTTTCCTTTCTCTTCCCTTTATATGTCCTTTTTAACTTACTGACTTCTGCTACTGAGTTTTTCCTTCTCACGCAGAAGCCCAATCATTTGTAGCTAGGATCCACATATGAGGGAGAATATGTGGCACTTGGCTTTCTGGGCCTGGGTTACCTCACTTAGTATAATCCTTTCCAGATCCATCCATTTTTCTACAAATTTCATAACTTCATTTTTCTTTTCCACTGAATAGAACTCTATTGTATAAATGTGCCACATCTTCATTATCTAGGCTGGTTCCATTTCCCAGCTATTATAAATTGAGCAGCAATAAACTTGGTTGAGCATGTACTTCTAAGGAAATGAGATGAGTCCTTAGGATATATGCCTAAGAGTGCTACAGCTGGGTCATATGGTAGATCAATCTTTAGCTGTTTTAGGAACCTCCACACTGATTTCCACAATGGCTGGACCAGATTGCATTCCAACCAACAGTGTAGACGGGGTACTCTTTTTCCACATCTGCGCCAACATTTATGATCATTTGTTTTCATGATGGTAGCTAATCTGACAGGAGTGAGATGGAATCTCAATGTAGTTTTAATCTGCATTTCCCTGATGACTAGTGACATAGAACAGTTTTTAGATGCTTATATGCCATTTGTATTTCTTCCTTTGAGAACTCTCTATTTAGCTCCATAGCTCACTTTTTGATTGGCTTGTTTGATTCTTTTAGTTAACTTTTTAATTTCTTTGTATATCCTACATATTAATCCTCTATCAGATATATCGCTGACGAAGATTTTTTCCCATTCTGTAGGTTGCCTCTTTGCTTTTTTCACTGTGTCTTTTGCGGTGCAAAATGTTTGTAATTTCATGAGGTCCCAGTGATTAATCTGTGGTTTCATTGCCTGAGCAATTGGGGTTTTATTCAGAAAGTCTTTGCCAAGACTAATATGTTGAAAGGTTTCCCCTACTTTTTCCTCTAGAGTTTCCAGTCTGATGTTAAGGTCTTTAGTCCATTTGGACTTAATTCTTGTGCATGGAGAGCTAGAAGGATCTATTTTCATCCTTCTACAGATATATATCCAGTTTTCCCAACACCATTTGCATTGTATTTGTATTTTTGGCAGCTTTAATTGAATATCAGGTAGCTATAGCTACCTGGACTTACATCTGAGTACTCTATTCTGTTCCATTGATCTACATGTCTGTTTTTGTGCCAGTACCACACTGTTTTTGTTACTGTGGCTCTGTAGTATAGGTTAAAATCAGGTATGGTGATACCACCAGCCTTATTTTTGTCACTCGGTATTATTTTAGATATTCAAGGTTTTTTGTGATTCCAAATGAATTTTTGGATTTTTTTTTTTCTATTGCCATGAAGAATGCCTTTGGAATTTTGATGGGGATTGCATTAAATGTGTAGATTGCTTTTGGTAAGATTGCCATTTTCACAATATTGATTCTTCCAATCCAGGAACAAGGGATGTTTTTCCACTTCCTAGTGTCTTCTGCAATTTCTTGCTTGAGTGTTTTAAAGTTCTCATTGTATAGATTCTTTACTTCCTTTGTTAGGTTTATTCCAAGGTACTTTTTTTTTTTTTTGATGTAATTGTGAATGGGAGTGATTCTCTGATTTCATCCTCTATGTGTTTGTTGTTATCGTATATGAAGGCTACTGATTTCTGTGTATTTATTTTGTATCCTGCTACATGTCTGTAGGGTTTGATCAGCTCTAACAGTTTTCTGGTAGAGTCTTTAAGGTCCTGTATATATAGAATCATGTCATCTGCAAATAATGATAACTTGATCTCTTCCTTTCCAAGTTGTATCCCTTTTATGTGTGTCTCTTGCCTTATTGCTATAGCTAAGACTTCCAGAACTATATTAAATAAAAGTGGGGACAGTGGACACCCTTGTCTTATTCCTGATTTTAATGGAAAAGCTTCCAGTTTTTCCCCCATTTAGTAATATGTTGGCTGAACGCTTGTCATAAATAGTCTTTATTATATTGAGATATGTTCCTTCTGTTCCCAGTCTCTGTAGGACTTTTATCATGAAGGGATGTTGGATTTTGTCAAATGCTTTCTCTGCGTCTAAGGAGATGATCATGTGATTTTTGTCCTTTGATCCATTTATATGATGTATTACATCTATTGATTTGCATATATTGAACCATCCCAACATCTCTGGGATAAAGCCTACTTGGTCAGGGTGAATGATCTTTCTGATATATTCTTGTATTCTGTTTGCCAATATTTTGTTGAGAATTTTTGCATCTATGTTGATGAGGGAGATTAGTCTGTAATTTTCTTTTTTTGTTTTATCTTTGCCTGGTTTTGGTATCAGGGTGATACTGGCTTCATAGAAGGAGTTTGGTAGAATTCCTTCTTTTTCTATTTCATGGAAAAGCTTAAGAAGCAACGATGTTAGCTCTTCTTTGAAGGACTGGTAAAATTCAGCAGTGAATCTATCTGGGCCTGGGCTTTTTTTAGTTGGCATATTTTTGATAACTGTTCAGATCTCCAAGCTTGTTATAGGTCTATTTCAGTGATTAATTTAATCTTGATTTAATTTAGGTAGGTCATATACATCAAGAAAATCATCCGTTTCTTTCAGATTTTCATACTTTGTTGAATATATGCTTTTATAGAGTGTTCCTATGATTTTTTGAATTTCTCTGGCATCTGTTGTGATGTTACCTTTTTCATCTCTAATTTTAATAGTTTGTGTCTCTTCTCTCTTTGTTATGGTCAGATTTGCTAAGGGTTTATCAATCTTGTTTATCCTTTCAAAGAACCAACTCTTTGTTTCATTAATTCTTTGGATTGTTTTGTTGTTGTTGTTGTTGTTTCTATTTCATTAATTTCTGCCCTTATCTTTATTATTTCTTCCCGTCTACTGATTTTTGGTTTGTCTTGTTCTTCCTTCTCCAAGGCTTTAAGGTGAAGCATTAGGTCGTTTACTTGTGACCTTTCTAATTTCTTAATATAAGCACCTAAGGCTATAAATTTACCTCTTAGAACTGCCTTGTGTCCCATAGATTTTGGTATATTTTGTTCTCATTATTGTTTGACTCTAAAAATTTTTTGACTTCCTTCTTGATTTCTTCATTGACCCATTCATCATTTAGTAGTGTATTGTTTAGTTTCCATGATTTTGTATATGCTCTATAGCCTTTCTTGCTATTGATTTGTAGTTTGATTCCATTGTGGTCAGAGAGAATGCAAGGACTTATTTCAATTTTCCTATATTTGTTAAGATTTGCTTTGTGTCCTAATATATGGTCTATTTTAGAGAATGTTCCGTGTGCTGCTGAAAAGAATGTATATTCTGCAGCATTTGGATGAAATGTCCTGTATATATCTGTTAGGTCCATTCCTTCTATGACCTCATTTAGTCCAGATGCCTCTCTGTTTATTTTTTCCCAGGATGACCTGTCAACTGATGAGAGTGGGGTGTTGAAGTCACCCACTACCACTGTGTTTGGTGTTATCTGTGACCTTAGTTCTAATAGTGTTTGTTTGATGAATTTGGGCGCCCCCATGTTAGGTGCATATATGTTTAGGATTGTAATGTCCTCCTGTTGGAGTGTGCCCTTAATCAATATAAAGTGACCTTCCTTATCTTTCTTGACTAACGTTGGACTGAAGTCTACCTTGTCGGATATTAACATAGCAACCCCTGCTTGTTTCCTAGGCCCATTTGCTTGAGACACCATTTTCTAGCCTTTCACCCTAAGATAATGTCCATCCTTTGTAGAAAGGCGAGTTTCTTGGAGACAACAAATTGTAGGATCCTGCTTTTTAACCCAGTCTGCAAACCTATGTCTTTTGGTTGGGGCACTGAGGCCAGTGATATTAAGAGATATTATTGAAAGGTGTGTATTTATGTTTGCCACTTTTTTTGTGGTTCTGGTTCTACCTTTGCTCTCTTGTGTTAACTAGTATTTGAGTATTGCTTATTTTTTCCAGGTTCCTTATATGTGTGCTTTTCTTTTTCTTTGGCATGGAGGATTCTTTCAAGTATTTTCTATAGAGCTGGTTTTGTCTTCAAATACTCCTTTAGCCTGCTTTTGTCATGGAATGTCCTTATTTCTCCATCTATTTGAATGTATAGCTTTGCAGGATAAAGTATCCTTGGTTGACAGTTGTTATCTTTCAGAATTTGGAATACATCACTACAAACCCTTCTGGCTTTTAAAGTTTGTCTTGAGTAATCTGCTGTAATCCTAATGGGTTTGCCTTTGTAGGTAACTTGATTTTTCTCTCTAACTGCTTTCAATATTTTTTCTTTGGATTGTGTGTTTGGTAGTTTGATTATAATATGGCAAGGAGAGGTTCTTTCCAGGTTTTGTTTGGCTGGTATTCTAAAGGCTTCCTGTATCTGCATTGGCACCTCTTTCCCAATTTAGGGGAAGTTTTCTTCTATGGTTTTGTTGAGGATACCTACTATGCCTTTGGAGTGAAATTCTTCTTCTTCTACTATGCCCTGAATTCTTATGTTTGATCTTTTCATAGTGTCCCAAATATCTTGAAATTCCCATTCATACTTTTCTATTGGTTTGTCTCTCCTTGTTGGACTATATTAGATCTGCCACCTGGTCTTGTAGCTTAGATATCCTGTCCTCTCCTTCATCCATTCTACTGGTGAGATTTCCTACAGAGTTTTTTATTTCATTAACTGGGTTCTTCATTGCTAGTAATTCTGACTGGTTTTTCTTTATTATTTCTATTCCTTATTTATGTCTTGTACTGACTTCTTTATTTCGTTAAATTGGTGTCCTGTGTCTTCTTTGATTCCTTTGATTTGTTCTCTGACTTCTTTGAACATATGTACAATCATTCTTTTGAAATCTTTCTCAGGCATTTCCTCTAACTCACTCTCACTGGAGGTCATTTCTGATGCATTGATACTTTTTGGTGGATTTATATTGTCTTGATTTTTGGTGCTTCTTGTGTTATAATGTATATATTTTTGCATCTTGGATTAAGTTAATGCATGGATTTTCTAGTTAGCTGGGTATTCTTAGCTGTATCGATTGATCCGATGTTATATATCTTCAGTGTAGGAGATTAAGATGTTAGGTGTGGCTCTTAACACTCTCAGAGTATCTAGAAAAGTGTTCCTAGGGTTGAGTTTGCCTGCTATGGGAGTATTCTAGTAGGGTGAGTAGAACAAAATGCAGGTAGATTCTAAAATTTAACTAAACACTGTACACATTCAATCAAAAACAACCCCAAGTATGTATGCAAGAGTAGTTATTATACCAACCAGATCCTCTATCAACAAAGAGGTTAAGATTTCTGGTCTGTTGAGGTTTCCAAGTCAGCTTGTGACCAAGTGAGACCCTTCCCTGGTGCAATCCCAGTTACCTTTTTGGATGATTTTGGTCTCAGTCAAGTAAGCTGGCTGGATGATTGTTCTGTTTTCTGGAGCTGGGCACTGGCTTTTCCTGCAGGGCAAACTGAGCCTGGCAACTGTGGCCTTGCATATCGGCACCCCCACTGCTGGACCTGGCGCTGCTGCTGCTGAAGCCTCCGCTGCTGGACCCACCGCTGCTGGAGCAACTGTTGCCGGTGCCCGAGCCGCTGCTGTTGCTGCCAGAGCCAGAGCCATGGCTTCCACCACCGCTTCCACTGCCAGAGCCGGGGCACCACTGCCAGAGCTGCTTCGGCCTGCCTGTGTGGGCTCTGGATGCTCTGGATCTCTCCTACTTCTCTGCTGCCATTTTAATTTCTTGTACACCTCACTTTTTGTAAAAGTGTTTATTTTGCTGGGTTTTCTTTGGCTTTTTCTCCCCTAGGCTGCTTTGGCATGGTTCCTATGCCACCATCTTAACCAGAAGTCAGAATATTTTTTATAACCATGGAAATGTTAATAAAAATTGAGAAAAAATAGAATAATGAGCTGGGTGTGGTGACACCCACCTTTTTTTAAGGTTATTTTTTTCATTACTATTTTTTATTAGTTATGTATCTAATGTGTAAACAGCATGATGGTACCATCATTAGCCTTCTCCCTGTCATCTCCCCCACCCTCTGTGGATTGTGGTTGTTGCATTGTGGGGGTGGCCTTCAGTTATGGAGGACAGGCAAAGTCTCTGTGCATAATGACCCAAATTATGGCTCTAACAATCTTTGCATCCCCTCTCCCACAAATTTCCCTGAGCCATATTGTGTTCATTTTATGTCTAGTTCAGTGTCAGGAGATCTTGGGAGTCTCTTTGTCTCTGGATATCTGATTTGGTAGGAGTTGAGTGTTCTCTGTGTCTGTCTCCTTCACCCTTGTGCTGGTACCAGGTTCACCGAGGAAGCATCTCTTGCTCATTACCCCACTAACTCTATGGCTTCAGCTGGTGCCTAGGTGGGGTGCAATGTGCTGATTCTCTCCTTAGGTTCTGCGTCCATCTGAAAAAGAGAAGCAAATCCTCCAATGGAGAATGAGGTCAGTGCAAGATACATGGATACCATTATTACTTTAGAGTGAATTTAATAGGTGTAGGTCTTCTTGCAGCCCACTATTGGTGGGAACTTTTTATTGGAGAGCAGGCTCATTTTTGGATAAGGTTCTGACTTGATTCCCAGCTTCAGTGATGAGTTCCATTCCACTGAGTAGATACAGAGGTGTTTCTTTTGATCAGGATAGACTTGGATATTTGAGGCCTTCTGCTTTTCCATATGAATTTTGAGATCATTTTTTTCTAGCTCTGTGAAGAAAGATGTTGTGCTTTTTGTTGTTGTTGTTGTTGTTGTTTTTTTGCTTTTCGAGGTAGGGTCTCACTCTAGCCCAGGTTGACCTGGAATTCACTATGGAGTCTCAAGGTGGTCTCGAACTCACAGGGATCCTCCTACCTCTGCCTCCTGAGTGCTGGGATTAAAGGTGTGCTCCACCACGCCCAGCTTATATGTTGGTATTTTTATTGGTATTGTGCAATATAATGCTTTTGGTAAGATTGCCATTTTAACAATGTTAATTCTGCCTATCCAGGAGCATGAGAGGTCTTTCCATTTTCTCAAATCCTCAATTTCTTTCTTGGGTGTTTTTATGTTTTCATTGTAAAAGTCTTTTACCTCCTTGGTTAATATTATTCCGAGGTTTGTTTGTTTGTTTGTTTTTGATGATATTGAAAATGGAACAATGTCACTTATTTCTTTCTCTGTATCTTTGTGTTTTGCATAAAGAAAGGCTACTAATTTTTGTGCATTAATTTTGTATCCGGCTACTTTGCTAAAGGAGTTAATCACTTTTAAGAGTTTTGAGATGGAGGTTCTTGGGTCACTATAAGAATCATGTCATCTGCAAATAGGGCTAACTTAACTTCTTTCTTTCTAATTTGTATCCCTTTTATTACTTTCTCCTGTGTTATTACTTGAGCTAGAACTTACACTACTATATTGAAGAGCAGAGGTGAGAGTAGACACCCCTCTCTTGTTCCTGATCTCAATGGGAATTCCTTCAGTCTCTCCCCATTCAGTTTTATTTGGGCCTTAGGAGCTTTATATATAGCCTTTATTATGTTGAGATATAGATCATCCATGCCTATTCGCTCCAATTTTTTAAATTTTTTTGTGTTTATCATTTTTATTTATTTATTTGAGAGTGATAGAGAGAGAAAGAAGCAGAGAGACAGAAAGAGAATGGGGCATGCCAGGGCCTACAGCCACTGCAAACGAACTCCAGGCGCATGTGCCCCCTTATGCATCTGGCTAACATGGGTCCTGGGGAATGGAGCCTCACACCGAGGTCCTTAAGCTTCACAGGCAAGCACTTAACCACTAAGCCATCTCTTCAGCCCTCTCTCCAATTTTTTGATCATGAAGTGATGTTGTATTTTGTCAAAGGCCTTTTCTGCATCTATCAAGATGATCATGTGGTTTTTGCGTTTAAGCTTATTTATGTGGTGAACCACCCCTGAGTTCCTGGAATGAAGCCTATTTGTTTCAGGTGGATAATGTTTTTTTGTTTGTTTGTTTTTTTGAGGTAGAGTCTCACTCTAGCCCAGGCTAACCTGGAATTCACTATGGACTCTCAGGGTGGCCTCGAACTCATGGCAATCTTCCTGCCTGTGCCTCCCCAAGTGCTGGGATTAAAGGCGTGTGCCACCGGGCCTGGCTGGATAATGTTCTTTTTTTTATCTGGAATAATTTATTTCTGTTAAAAGTTGATAGCATTAAGAAATTAGAGATTCGGCCAGGAGCCGGCGACCCGTGGTGAGAGAGTGTGGTGGAAACCCTGAACTACCTGGCACTTACTCCATCCTTTATAGTGATGCTACAGGACAAAGCAGAATGGATAAAAATATTGGTGAGCAGCTCAATAAAGCATATGAAGCCTTCCGACAGGCATGCATGGAGAGAGATTCTGCAGTAAAAGAGCTACAGCAAAAGACTGAGAATTATGAGCAGAGAATACGTGAGCAACAGGAACAGCTGTTACTTCAACAAACTCTCATTGACAAGCTACAATCACAGTTACTTCTTGTCAATTACAGTCAAGATAACAGTTATGGCTGTATTCCCTTGCTTGAAGACAGTGAACCAAGGAAGAATTTGACTCTTGATCAACTACATGATACAGTTTTGAAACCAGGAACATCAAGAGATAAACACTCAAAGGTAGACTTTGCTTCAGGTTTCTTCTCTGAAGAAAATTAGGTTCCACAGACTTATAGAACTCAGTGTGCTGTCACAGTATGAGTAAGCAAGTCATGGACAGAAGATAGGCAAGATTCTTTTAAACTCTATCATTGCTTCTGCAAAAATCAGCATTTACATACCAATCCACAATACATCTTCCTCATTTTATTTTCCTGAGGTGATCCATGATGCTCTATATATATAAGTATGACATCCATCCTCCTACATGTAAGAATTATTTCTGTTTAAAATAAAACTCAAGTCTCTATGTTTCTTAGTGTTCTACAGTGTAAGCATTTAACCCATATGTAAATGATTAACAAAGAAACAAAAGTTTACCTGAGGTAGACAGTAAGACACACATGATCCAGATTGAAAAATAGCTTTTTATTTTTTCTGCAAATTTTTGTGTTTAGTTGTGAATCTACCTTCCACCTTACTGGATTCACAAAGTCTAATTGAAACAATGTGGAAATACAATATCTACATATGTATCATATATATATATATATGTATATGTATGTATGTATGTACGTACGTACGTATGTACACATATATATGCACAAAATAGGTATTTATGCTATATTGATTACAAGCAACTTAAACATCCATCAAGAGCAGAATAGTATGTTTTTAGAAGCAGTTTAGAAAAATTATCAGATTTTATTGAGTAAAAGCAATTACAAAATGATAAAAATGGGGATAATTTGTGTAAGTTTTAAAATATAGCAATATAAACAGACAAATATATGGTAAAAGTATAAAAATATGGACTGGAAAAGGTACATAATTTCTTTAGAAAAATGATCTAGCCAGGTGTGGTGGCACATGCCTTTGATACCAGTGCTCGGGAGGCAGAGATAGGAAGACTATTGTGAGTTTGAGGCCACCCTGAGACTACATAGTGAATTCCAGGTCAGCCTGGGCTAGAGCAAGACCCTACCTCCAAAAAAAGAAAGAAAGAAGGAAGGAAGAAAAGAAAAGAATGAAAAGAAAAAGAAAAATGATCATCTAGAGCTGAAGAGAAAGGAGATGATGTGGAAGTGAAATAAAGACACTTCATTTTTACCTATAAAAAAAAAAAAAAGAAATTAGAAAGGTCGTAAGTAAACGACTTAATGCTTCACCTTAAAGCCTTGAAAAAAGAGCAAGGCAAACCAAAAATCAGTAGGCGGGAAGAAATAATAAAGATTAGGGCAGAAATTAATGAAATAGAACCAAGAAAACAATCCAAAGAATTAATGAAACAAAGAGTTGGTTCTTTGAAAGGATAAACAAGATTGATAAACCCTTAGCAAATCTGACCAAAAGAAAGAGAGAAGAGACACAAATTAATAAAATCAGAGATGAAAAAGGTAACATCACAACAGATGCCAGAGAAATTCAAAAAATCATAGGGACATACTATAAAAGCATATACTCCACAAAGTATGAAAATCTGAAAGAAATGGATGATTTCCTTGATTTATATGACCTACCTAAATTAAATAGCATGGGCTGGAGAGATGGCTTAGCAGTTAAGCGCTTGCCTGTGAAGCCTAAGGACCCCGGTTCGAGGCTCGGTTCCCCAGGTCCCACGTTAGCCAGATGCACAAGGGGGTGCACGCGTCTGGGATTCGTTTGCAGAGGCTGGAAGCCCCGGCATGCCCATTCTCTCTCTCTCCCTCTATCTGTCTTTCTCTCTGTGTCTGTTGCTCTCAAATAAATAAATAAATTTTTTTTTAAAAAAAAGTTGATAGCATGACAGTATCTAACAAGACAAGCAAGTTGGAATTTTATGAATTTCATACATGACAGATGGATTTTCCTAGGTCACATTCATATCTTATTTCAAATGTATTTCTTTGCTAGGTCTTCCTCCTCACCCCTGTCAAATATGGGCCCAGCAATCTTGTGACTCCACATCTTTGACATTTTAATCTTTATAAACAATTTTCAGTTTTTTACATGTGCTTGGTGCTCAACAAATGTTTGTCAAAGTCATAAGCATATCTAGTTTTATCAGCCATCTATATAGTTAGTATTCACTAGATTTATTCTATCTTTTACAAATCCAATCCATTGGCTCTGATGAGTATATACAATATATATAAACTGCAAAGATTCTTCAAAGTACAGTAACTACAAAGTTTACATTCCAGACACTTTTATGGACAAAAGATGTAATAAATGCAAAAGAGTATAATTATTTCATAATACTTAGAGAAGTATTTATACTTTGTGACATGAAGTTAACTACTAGTAGGGCAACTTTTATAAGCATAAATTATTTTACTCTGTAAAGCTATACTGCTTCTTAGAGAAAACAAATAATGTGATTTAATTTTACTTTGATGACTGAGGAAGAGCATCATGAATCAACACTTTGCAATATTCTATGCTGTTATAGGCGTAAGGGTGACTACACACAGTGACAATGGGTATCTTATTTTCAAGTTTCAATAATTTAACATAATCAGAGGCAAGATAGAGACAAAGCAGTATTTTGTCTTCTTCCATATTTCTATCTCTTATGTTCTTATTCATTTTTTCCAGTTATTGCTCTTAGCGCAGACAAATGCTCAGGACTACAACCTAGGAATGTTGAGTGAAGTCAAGGACATGTGGAGGTGTGGGAGAAGATGGGAAGCAAAGCAAGACACCAAGCAAGTCAAACTCACAATGAAATCTCAGAGGCAAAGTATTATCTTCTAAATTCCCTATAGGGGGCTGGAGAGATGGCTTAGCGGTTAAGTGCTTGCCTGTGAAGCCTTAGGACCCCAGTTCGAGGCTCGATTCCCCAGGACCCACGTTAGCCAGATCTATAAGGGGGCACATGCATCTGGAGTTCGTTTGCAGTGGCTGGAAGCCCTGGCGCGCCCATTCTCTCTCTTTCTCTGCCTCTTACTCTCTCTCTCTGTCACTCTCAAATAAATAAATAAAAATGAACCAAAAAGGGCTGGAGAGATGGCTTAGCAGTTAAGCGCTTGCCTGTGAAGCCTACAGACCCCGGTTCGAGGCTCGGTTCCCCAGGTCCCACGTTAGCCAGATGCACAAGGGGGCGCACGCGTCTGGAGTTCGTTTGCAGAGGCTGGAAGCCCTGGCGCGCCCATTCTCTCTCTCTCCCTCTATCTGTCTTTCTCCCTGTGTCTGTCGCTCTCAAATAAATAAATAAAATATGAACAAAAAATTAAAAAAAAATGAACCAAAAAATAAAAATAAATTCCCTATAGGTTTGGCTCAATGTATCACCAGATACTTTGACCTGTGAAACAGTAAAAAAATTCCCAAAACACTGGTCCCAGATGCTTTATATAACCGTTGAAACTAAAACAGAATTGTGTGTCATTCATTGCCCTTTTGAGGATTTCAGTAGAAAATGAATCATTAGAAAATTGACAACAGCCAGGCGTGGTGGCGCACACCTTTAATCCCAGCACTCAGGAGGCAGAGGTAAGAGGATCGCCAAGAGTTCGAGGCCACCCTGAGACTACATAGTGAATTCCAGGTCAGCCTGAGCCACAGTGAGACCCTACCTCGAAAAACCAAAAAAAAAAAAAAAAAAAAGAAAAGAAAAAAAATTGACAACAGAAACAGAAATGAACATTCATTTTACATTAAATGTAAGAGGAAATTTTATATTTAAATCTCTAGCTTGCATAACATCTATAAAAGAGAAAAAGATCATTGCCTATTTTTCATATCACTCATGGCCTTGAAAACATGTTTTAAAGTAAGATTACCTAAATTTGAAGTAGCCTTATCTTTTTTTTTTTCTGTAACCAGTAAGGACAGCTGATGTCATCCTTTTTACTGAATTACCCTGTGCAGTAATTATGTCAGTGCCACATTTACCCCATCTTTATTTTTCTTTCACAGTGAAACCAAACCTTCTGTTGACCTTTAAACCATACTTTCCCGTGAGAGGGCATTCTGGAATCTGTAGACAAGTCCACAGGAGAAGAAAGGTTAGATTGTGCTTTTATAAATGTAGAGATGCTTCACCAAGAGGTGCCCAGGAGAATGTTAATCCTCCATCTTTCTGTGGCCAAACATCTCAAGCATATCATACTCTTCCTAGAAGTTGTCAATTAACAGGAACAACAAAATCTTTGAACAAAGAGAGGAAGAAATATCAATAAGATTATCTTCTTTCAGACTATATAGTCCACTTGATAATTACTTTCATTTATTTACTCATGCAAGTTTTCCTTTCTTCATTTCTTTTTTCTTCTTTCCTGTTTTTGATCATTGATTTTGCTTTTGAGTTCAAAATGAGTAAGTTGTGGCCTTGAGGCTGTGTGAGGCAGGCTTGCATTCCAACACTGCTCATTGACTGAGGTCTCAAAGGTCTGCCGTGAGCCTCACTAGTGTTTGCATTAGAAACATGGATGCCTTCCAGAGTCTCCGGGCTCAGTGAGGGAAGAGACAGTATGACTGTGTGCAGAATCTGAAGGTTCAGGAGTGATAAACAGGCAGCCATCCACGAGAGAGCTCTAAGGGCCTACTTACAACTTTATTGTATTGGGCTTCACTGTTAGGCTCAGGTGAGCCAGAGTGAGGGCTGATTGGTGTGGGCTGGGAGCTCTGGATAATGTTCTTTATGTGCTGTTGAATTCAGGATTTTGTTCAGGATCTTTGCATCAAAGTTCATCAGGGAAATAGGCCTGTAGTTTTCTTTTCTTGTGGCATCTCTGCCTGATTTGGGGATTAGGGTGATACTAGCTTCATAGAAGGAGTTGGGAAGCTTTCCCTGTTCTCCCATTGTGTGGCACAATTCGAAAAAAGTTGGTTTCAGTTCTTCCATGAAGGTTTGATAGAATTCAGCTGAGAAGCTATCTGGTCGCAGACTTTTCTTTTTGGGGAGGTTTTTTATTACCCTTTCAATCTTGATGAGTGTAATAGGTTTGTTTAGGAAATTAATCTTATCTGAATTTAGCTTTGGTAGATGGTATATGTCCAGGAATTCATCCATTTCATCCATATTATCCAATTTTGTAGAGGTTTTTGAAGTCCTGATGATTCTCCCAATTTCACTTATGCCTGTTGTGATCTCTCCTTTTTCATTTCTAATTTTATTAACTTGAAGCATTTCTTTCTTTCCCTTGATCAAATTGGCCAGGGGCTTATCACTCTTGTTTCTTTTTTCAAAGAACCAGCTCTTTCTTTGTTTCATCAGTTTTCTTAATTGTTTTCTTAGTTCCTAATTCATTAATTTTTGTTCTGGTCTTAATTATTTCTTTCATTCTGTAGCTTTTTGGATTGGATACTTCTTGTTATTCCAATGACTTTAGGTGGATGGTTAGGTTATTGATTTGGGATCTCTCTTTGTTATAAAGGCATTTAGCACAATGAATTTTCCTCTGAGGACTGCTTTATCGTGTCTCATAAGATTTGGAAAGTTGTGTTCTCATTGTCATTCATTTCTATAAATTTTGAAATTTCTATTTTTATTTCATCCACTACCTAGTTATTGTTTAAGAGTGTTTTGTTCCATAGTGATAAGAAGCAAAGCAAAGCAGAAGCTTAGGTTGTTTCCCCCACTTCTCCTCCCACCTCCCTTCTCTGGTTGACTTCCTGCCCTCCCCAAAAAATACTCCACTGTCCTGGTCCTGCCATGTCCCGGACGAGACAAGTGAGGAGAAGCAGTACTTTGACTCAGGAGACTACAACATGGCCAAAGCCAAGATAAAGAACAAGCAGCGGCCAAGTGCAGGAGCAGACAAACCTGGTCCCCACCCCTAGGATCTACCCCAGAGGAAGTTCTCACTGGTCACCAGACCACAAACCCACCCCTCAGGATCTACCCCAGAGGATGTCCTCACTGGTCATCAGACCACATCCCCACCCCTCAGGATCTACCCCAGAGAATGTCCTCACTGGTCATCAGACCACATCCCCACCCCTCAGGATCTACCACAGAGAATGTCCTCACTCATCACCACAAGCTTGCTGGGTAACCTTATCCCATCTCCTCCCCTTCCTCACCCACTGGACTTTTCTATTTTGTAGGCAGGGAATTCATACCTACTCAGAGCTCAGCTTGCTAGCCAGGAAAAACACATTGCCCCAGGGCTGCTGAGACATCATGTAGGTTGAAGAAGGGCTCTGGGTTCTTTGCTTTGGTTGAGACTTGTACATGCTTACTGTAGCCCAGAGAGGGACCCAGAAATAGAAAAGATGAGGACTGGATAATACTGCAAACTTTATCTTTTGTGATAAACCCATGAGATGAGATGTGATGTCTCCTTTTGAAAGAGAATGTCCCAGAATTCGCTAGGCTGAGTCTTAGAATGGTGTGGCAGGTTTAATATCCCAAGGCTAACCTCCCCCATCATTGGGAAAGGTAGACTGAAAGAGACATGTTTTCTGTGCTTCTGAGTGTTTGTCCCTTAGGCTGCTATGCTTCATGTTTCCATTATGGCAGGTTTAGAGAACCCTCAAAAAGAAAAAGCAATGTGCTTGCCTAAAACTACAATGCCTACCCAACTTCCTTCACCTAGTACCTCTTACCGTTGCTCTGGTTCTCAAGTGACACAACCATTGATGAACATTGTACTTGGAAAGATGGGTACTGTTTATCTCCTCCAGTGTGTTGCTTTTGAAAGTCATGTGGGGATGTTTAGGGTTCTGTTTCCTTCCACTCAGTCTTTGCAGTACTGACAGTAAACCTTGGTTTGGTTATTTAGTCTCTCTGGATTTCTGTTTCCTCATCTGTAAAATAGAATGAAAAATGTTTGAGATCAATTCTGATTCTACAATCCTATACCTGCCATAACTGCTGTTCATCATAACCAAAAATGAGGAAGGCCCATGACTTTAACACTAGGAAAGTTCGGGGGTCAGGGCACATGAGGAGAGAGAACGTGTGGAGATTTGAGGGCCATAAAGTCAAGCAACAGAACCTCCTAGATATCATGGGCTTGAGGGTTAAGGGGGCAAAACCTGAAGAAACACTGCCTGAATTTCTGGGTCTACATCTGGACCCTACCTGCTAAAAAACTTCTGTGGCAGCAGAGCTGATGGCCTGAGGAAACATGCTCAGTCAGGCCCATGTGGAGACATGTGCTTCAGATGTAGTGGGAGCCTGGTGTGTTGTGAGAGAGCAGTGGAGAGAGGAGGCAGGCACTGAACTGACCACTAGAGCTTAGTGCTACTGAGAAGCTGGAGCAGCTTCTTAGGTTCCAGGTTCTTATGCGATGACTCACTGTGGTGGAAGCTGGGGAAAGTGTCGGGAAGGAAGATAGAAATCTGCCCTACTAAAGCTCACTCCCCAGCTCTTGTGTGATAAGGACAAAACAGTGCTAATTCAGGAGCAAGGGAAAGAAAAGGGTTGTGGTGACCAGCATCTTTAATCTAGTTCTCACCAGTTTGTCTTGAATCTTACTGAATGCCACCTGCTAGTGAGAACAGAGAAGCCCAGAGTGAGAACTAACTGACTAGGAGCACAGATGTTGTCTCCTCTTGCTCTTTCCTCCCACAAGTTCTGCTGTGGCATTGAGAATGGCTGGGGATATGCTGATGTGCATGTGGGAGGAAAAGGTATGCATAGACTTCTCTCCTGACTGGCCACTTAGTTTTGTGTTTGTCATCTTCAGATTGGATAGGAAAAGGTTGGTGAGAAAGGAGAGAGCAGGATCCCTGGTCTCCAAGCTCCTTGACTGACATTTGTAATTGTATATAATTTTTGTATTTCTTGCTCCATTTTCTCATACTATCATCCTTAATCTAAAGTCCATGTGGGAAGGGGAAAATGCTGAACATCTTTGTATAGTTTTCTCAACTATTCCAACCATGTTGTACATAGATATGTCAAGTTATTATAAAAATAAATATATTTTTAAGATTCTTTGGGGCTGGAGAGATGGCTTAGCAGTTAAGCACTTGCCTATGAAGCCTAAGGACCCCGGTTTGAGGCTCAATTCCCCAGGACCCACATTAGCCAGATGCACAAGGGGGCACACACGTCCAAAGTTTGTTTTCAGTAGCTGGAGGCCCTGGTGTACCCATTCTCTCTATCTGCCTTTCTCTCTGTGTCTGTCACTCTCAAATAAACAAATTTAAAAAATGAACAACAACAAAAGAAAACTTGCTAAAAAGAGTGTTTTCAAGCTGGGCGTGGTGGCTCTCGCCTTTAATCCCAGCACTCGGGAGGCAGTGGTAGGAGGATTGCCGTGAGTTCAAGGCCACCCTGAAACTAGAGTGAATTCCAGGTCAGCCTAGACTAGAGTGAGACCCTATCTCGAAAAACCAAAAAAAAAAAAAAAAAAAAAAGTGTTTTGTTCCATTTCCAGGAGTTGGTTGGGCTCCTGGTGCATCTTTTGTTGTTGATTTCTAACAATACAGCATTGTGATCTGATATCAAGCAGGCTTTATGGCCCAGTATATGATATATTTTAGAGAAGGTTCCATAGGCCTCTGAGAAGAATGTGTAATGTGTGGATTTGGGGTGGAATATTCTGTAGATGTGCATTAGGTCTAATTGATCTTTGGTATTGTTGAGTGCTCTTACTTCTCTATTAATTTTGTATTTGGATGATCTATTGCTGATAGTGGAGCATTAAAGTCCCCAGTGATGATGGTGTTGGTGGGTGTTTCTGTTTTATGGTCAAGTAGGTTTTGTTTTATGAATTGTGGTACACCTGTGTTTGGTGCATAAAGATTGAAGATTGTGATATCCTCTTGTTGGATCATTCCCTTGATAAGTAAGAAGCAGCCTTCTTTGTCTTTTTTGATTACTTTTGATGTGAAGTCTATTTTATCCAATATAAATATAGCTACACCTGCTTGCTTCTTATTTCCATTTACTTGGAATATAATTTTCCTCCTTTTCAGGTGAGTTTCTTGAAGACAGCAGATTGAGGGGTCTCATTTTCTGATCCACCCTGTTACCTTATGTCTCTTGATGGATAAGTTAAGGCCATTAATATTTAGGGTAATCATTGTCAGGTTTGATTTAATACCTGCCATTGTGTGGTGGTTTATGTGGTTAGGTGTTTTCTTGACCTTTGTAATTTTTGTGTCTTCTTGAAGTTTGGTTATTGTGATCTCCTTCCCATAGGCACTTGAGGTTGGTTATTTGAATCTTCTGTGTGGAGCATTCCCTGAAGTACTCTCTGTATGTTTGGCTTTGTGTTCATATAGTTGTGTAGCTGAGTTTTATCATGGAAAGCTTTTCTTTCATCATTTATTATGAGGGATACTTTTGCTGGGTAGAGTAGTTTGGGTTGGAAGCCATAAGTTCTTAGAGTTTGCAGTGTTCCATTCCAGGCCTTTCTGGCTCTTAGAGTTTTCATTCAAAAGTCTGAAGTAATTTTGATGGGTTTCTAGATTTGTTGCTAAATTTAACTCACAACCAATCCATACATTATTAATACTAATTCAAATATCACTAAATATGAATTGTTTGCATTTAAATATTTATTTGATTTGAGAACATATTTCTAAATACTAGAAACCAGGCAGAAATAAAATAAATGAAATTATTTAGTTATTTTAATTATTATAATTATGTTCTAGAAAAACATTAGATAATAAGCCTACTGTGGATATAGCTCAATTGATAATGTATTTACTGCTCAAGTACCCGAGTTCAATCCTCAAACTCCACATTAAAAAAAAAAAAAAAAGATAAACTGGGCATAGTGGTGCATGCCTTTAATCCCAGCAATTGGGAGGCAGAGGTAGGAGGATCACTGTGAGTTCAAGGCCATTCTGAGGCTACATAGTGAATTCCAGGTCAGCCTGGGCTAGAGCAAGACCCTACCTCAAAAAAACTTTTTTTAGGGCTGGAGAGATGGCTTAGCGGTTAAGCGCTTGCCTGTGAAGCCTAAGGACCCCGGTTCGAGGCTCGGTTCCCCAGGTCCCACGTTAGCCAGATGCACAAGGGGGCGCATGCGTCTGGAGTTCGTTTGCAGAGGCTGGAAGCCCTGGCGCGCCCATTCTCTCTCTCTCCCTCTATCTGTCTTTCTCCCTGTGTCTGTCGCTCTCAAATAAATAAATAAAATGCTTTTTAAAAAAAATTTTTTAATATAATTTAAGCCTTTATTCTATTTCTTTTTTGGTTGTTTTTCAAGGAAGGGTCTTGATCCAGCCCAGGCTAACATGGAATTCACTATGTCTCAGGTTGGCCTCAAACTCAGTGATCCTACTCAGCCTCAGCCTCCTCAGTGCTGGGATTAAAGGTGTGAGTGTCATCTCTCCCGAGCTGCCTTTAGGACTTTCTCTTTGGTATTAATGTTTAGAGTCTTAATGATATATGTCTTGGAGAATTTCTCCTGTGGTCCAGTCTGTTTGGAGTTCTGTTACCTTCTTGTAACTTGATGGGACTTTCTTTTGAGAGAGTGGGAAAATTTTCTTCAATAATTTTGTTGAATAAGTTTTCCATGCCTTTGATCTGAATTTCTTCCCCTTCTGTTATTCCCATGACCTGAATGTTGGGACTCTTGAGGGTATTTTACAGTTCCCTCATGTTCTGTTCACAGAAATTTTTGAACTTGTTAAAACTTTTGGACTCACGAACTGTTTCTTCTGTTTTGTCTTCTAATTCTAAGTTTCTATCCTCCACATGGCTGATCTATTCTTGAGAGTTTTGGGCTTGTTCAACTTGGTTCATATTTTCTACTGCTTTTTTATGTATAGTTTCCAACCCTCTGTTGAGTTCCCTTTTGACATCATTTTCTGATTTTCTTAATGCTTCTTGGAATTCATCCTTGTATATTTTTATGTTGTCATTGAGCTTAGCCAGTTGATTATTGAAGTCCTCTTTTTTTTTTTTCTCTCTCTCTCTCTCTTTGAGATCATTTAACTGTCTTCAAAACGCTTCCTGGTTCTTTTCTAGTAGGTCTAATCTAATGAGCACACCATTCATACAATTATTGGTCCTTTGTTGAGTTTCTGCAAGTTCTGCTATTTGCTTGGCCAGGGTTGCATAGTGTGTTTCTTCATTTTGGGGTTCTGATCCTATTGTCTCTTCTATGTTTTGTTCAAAGACATCCACCGTGGGACTCAGCAATCTAGCTGATTTACTTGCATCTGATTTTTCATGCTTTTCCTTTTTCTGCTGTGGTATGCCCATCACAATGCTTCAGAAAGTCTAGGGTGTGGGATGCTAGCCTGCTGGCCAGGGGTGGGGTGTGACAGTGAGTGAAAAGATGATCACACATGGAATTCAGAAAGGCTAAGGAAGAGACACTAGCCTGGTCCTTGTTCAGGGGTGGGAGGGGGCAGCAGCCAGTGGGATGGCAATTGTGCACTGGGCTCAGATGGGCTGGGCATGAATGGCAACTGGTCTGGCAAGGGGGTCTGCAAGGCTGGGTGGGAACAGGGATTACACAGGTGGGAGGGACAGCAAGACTGGGTCGGAATGACGACTGTGAGTGCCCATGGGGGACAGCAAGGCCAGGCAGGAACAGTCATTCATGCCGGTGGGGGACAGCAAGACCGGGTGGGAACAGTGATCTCAGCACCCCGAAGGGGGCCAGCAAGGCTGGGTGGGAACTGTGACCACATGTTTGGGCGAGGGACAGCAAACTGGGGGGGAACCGAGGGATGGCAATGGCACCAGTGGAGCTCTGCCCAGTGGCAGGAAAGCCGAGGTGGAGGACCTAGCCTGCTGGCTTGGGTCCACTTGGCCTGCAGTTGGTGCAGAAGGGACCTACTGGGACTGTGGCTAAGATGGCTGCTTGAGGGGAGAGGGGACTGGAGGGCTACCCGAGAGCATGGGAACCAGCAGATCCCTTATTCCGCTCCTCCTCACCCGCCTACTGGAAGCCTACTAGAATCAGCAAGCCCTTAAACAACGAATCTAGACTGAAGTCATTACAAAGTTTGGGGTGTAACTGGGTAGAGCAGTTGCCTGGCGTACATGAGGCCCTGAATTTCATTCCCGGCACCAAAGGCGAGAACAAAAACAAGAAGTCAGCATGAAAATGGTTCTGAGCAGCCTGGATCCAAGGAAGGCAGAGCAGAACTTTTCCTGCCAAATTAACATTGCTGCTTCTTCTTGATACCCTGGTACACTAAGCCCTGAAGGAGGAGCTGGAAAGGTCTCTGAAAGTAGGTCTTCTAGGTAGGACCACATTGGAGTCCCCCATAACCCCTAACATGGGTGCTGGGAAACCAACTCAGGCCCACTCAGGTCCTCCTGCTTACCTGCTGAAGCAGGTAAGCCCCCTCTTCAACATTTTTTTCCAGAGTTGTTTGATACTTTGATATTTCATTCATTGACACTGAGAACACTGCATTGCAGAAACATGAACAAAAAGATAGCAGAAGTCCTAAGCATCTGCTTGGGACTATTTCAGAAATGATTGGAAATTTTGTCTTAATCCCAAAACAAAATTCATTTAACATTTAAAAAAATATTATAGCCGGGCGTGGTGGCGCACGCCTTTAATCCCAACACTCGGGAGGCAGAGGTAGGAGGATCGCCGTGAGTTCAAGGCCACCCTGAGACTACAGAGTGAATTCCAGGTCAGCCTGGACCAGAGTGAGACCCTACCTCGAAAAACAAAAAATAAATAAATAAATAAAAATAAAAAAATATTATCACATATTAATACATGCAATAATAGGTTTCATCGTGACATTTTGTTTTTTCAAGGTAGAGTCTCACTCTAGCCCAGGCTGACCTGGAATTCACTATAAAGGGTCAGGATGGCCTTGAACATGGTGATCTTCCTATCTCTGCCTCCCAAGTGCTGGGATTAAAGGCGTGCACCACCATGCCTGCTCATCATGACATTTTTATGCATGTATGTATATAACATATTCACCCATCATTACCTGTTTTTGGTCTTTTCCCACTCCTGCTGATCCCCCTCCTCTTCCCAAATAGCTTTTGTGTGTGAACTAATGAGCTTAATTAGGGTTATTTGCAGGCACATAAATAAATAATTCTTTCCTTTCTTTTAATGAAACTCAAGCCAGCAACTCAAAATGCCATGGTGTGTGTATGTGTGTGTGTGTGTGTGTGTGTGTGTGTGTGCGCGCGCGCACTCGTGCACTTTGAAATACAGTTGTATGTAGCTCAGGCTG
This sequence comes from Jaculus jaculus, assembly GCF_020740685.1. Lineage (NCBI taxonomy): Eukaryota > Metazoa > Chordata > Mammalia > Rodentia > Dipodidae > Jaculus > Jaculus jaculus. Next base: position 96,347,745 of record NC_059106.1, on the reverse strand, counting down.
GCCTGGAACACACAAGGTAGTTTAGGATGACCTTGAACCCCTGAGCCTCCTGCTATTACCTCCCAAGTGTGGAGATTACAGGTGTACACCACCATGTACATCTTCAAACAGCAATATTTAAAATCAAATAGTGTGGGCATGGTGGCGCACTCCTTTAAGCCCAGCATTTGAGAGGCAGAGGTAGAAGGATTACTGTGAGTTTGAGGCCAGCCTGGAGCTACAGAGTTCCAGGTCAGCCTGGGCTAGAGTGAAACCCTACCTCAAAAAAACAAAAAAGAAAGAAAGAAAGAAAGAAAAAAGAAAAAGCAAACAACAAAAACAAAAAACTAAGCTGGGCATGCCTTTAATCTCAGCACTCTGGAGCAGAGGTAGCAGTTCAAGGCCGTCTGAGACTAAATAGTGAATTCCCAGATGGCTTGGGCTAGAGGGAGACCCTACCTTGAAAAACAAAACAAGGTAGCTGGGCGTGGTGGCACAGGCCTTTAGTCCCAGCACTTGGTAGGCAGAGCTAGGAAGATCATCATGAGTTCAAGGCCACCCTGAGACTACATAGTGAATTCCAGGTCAGCCTGGAGTAGAGTGAAACCATACCTTGAAAAAAAAAAAAAGTAAAACAAAACAAAAAGCTAGAAAGCTTAGCTGGGTGCAGTGGTGCATGCTTACAATTCTGGCATTCATGGGTAGAGGCTGGAGAATCAAGAGTTCAAAGTCATCTTCAGCTGCATAAGAGAGTCCAAGGTCAGCCATAATCTTGACTCAAATAAATAAATAAATAAAATATTAATTAATTAAAGTAAGAAAGCTTATGAATGCATTGCAAAGTCGACTATATGATATTGCACAGTGGCACTGGGGAACCATACCTCTGCTCCCAGGGTTAGCAACAGTGAACGAGCTCTGTACGCTGAGCCCAAGCTCACTGCACTGGAGGTTATAGTCTTAGGGGAGTAACAATAACTGTTGTCTGGCTAAATGAATATATTATGCCCAGATGCCTTCAAAATACTTATGTCTATGCCACTCTCACTTTTGGTTAGAGAACCTTCTCGTTTCAGATGGCAGTGACCTTGGGATGACTCAGAAGACACCATGGTGCTGAGAAGTGACAGAGGAGTGCTCAGCACTGCAATATCTCGATCACACCTTCCAAGGCTCAGGGTCCATTGCGGAAGAGGTGCAGAAGGAATGTAAGAGCCAAAGGAAGGGTAGGACTCCTTACAACGTGCCCCTCCAGACACAAAATGGCCTGGATACCCATGACTTCACAGTGCCTGACACTACCTACACAAGACCATTATAATAGGAGGAAAAGATGATGACATCAAATAAAAGAGAGACTGATTGAGGGGGGCGGGGATATGATGGAGAGTGAGTTTCAAAGGGGAAAATGGAGGGAGGGAGGGAATATTGTTTACATTTATGGAAGTTGTCAATAAACAAACAAAAAAGAATACATTTAAGATTTTTTTTTATTAGAGAAAAAGGGGGGAGAGAGAAAAAGAGAGGGCAGGAGGGACGGAGGAAGGAAGAATGGGTGTGCCAGGGCCTCTAGCCACTGCAAATGAACTGTAGATGCATGTGCCACTTTGTACATCAGGTTTATGTTGGACCTGGATCCTTAGGCTTTGCAGGTACATCTCACCAGCCCTTTGTTTTGTTTTGTTTTTAATTTTTTATTTATTTATTTGAGAGCGACAGACACAGAGAGAAAGACAGATAGAGGGAGAGAGAGAGAATGGGCGCGCCAGGACTTCCAGCCTCTGCAAACGAACTCCAGACGCATGCGCCCCCTTGTGCATCTGGCTAATGTGGGACCTGGGGAACCGAGCCTCGAACCAGAGTCCTTAGGCTTCACAGGCAAGCGCTTAACCGCTAAGCCATCTCTCCAGCCCCCTTTGTTTTGTTTTTTAAAGGTACAGTCTCACTATAGCTCAGGCTGAGCTGGAATTCTCTATATATTCTCAGGCTGGCCTCGAACTCATAACAATTCTCCTAACTCTGCTTCCCAAGTGCTTGGATTAAAGGTGTGTGCCAGCACACCCAGATTTCAATAAAGGGTTTTTTGTTTTGTTTTGTTTTTGTCTTTGGTTTGTTTTGTTAAGGAGGAGGTCTGGGGAGATGGCTCAGTGGTGACGAAGCTTGCATACAAACACTAGTCCAAATACCCAGTACCTAAGTAAAGCCAGACGCACAAAGTGGCTCATGCTTTTGGAGTTTGTTTGCAGAGACTGGAGGTCTTGGAGCACTCATTCTCTGTCTCTCTTTATTTTAATAATAAAATAGAGGTCTGCCGTTCCCTGGGGGAGGAGCATGGCGGGCGCAGGTGCGGAGGGGGGGTCCCCGCTGCCGCCCCCCGCCCCGCCGCCCCGCCCCGCCCCGCCCCCCCCCGCCCCGCCCCGCCCCGCCCCGCCCCGCCCCGCCCCGCCGCCGGCCCTGCCCTGCCGGGCCTCGTGAAGTTGCGGGCCGGCGGCTGGGCGCAGCGCCCCGAGGATTGGCTCGCGAACTTTCACGTCATTTTCCCGGGGAGCCCGGTGCAGCCCCCCCCCCCGCGCGCGCAGCCTCCCGCAGAGCGAGCGAGCGCCGAGCGAGCGCGGGGCCGCGGAGGGAGGGAGGACGGACGGCCGCCCGCGACGTCCGGCCCCGGCCCGCCCGCCCGCCCGCCCGCCTGCCCGCGGCGCAACGGCTCGGCCGCGCGCAACGGCACCCGCGCGCCCGCGCTGACGCCCACCGATGCGACGACGAGTTCCTGCGCTACCTGTGGACGGAGCACCTGCACCCGGGGAGGCCGAGTGGGTCCTCATCGCCGCTCCGTCTTCGTGTTCGTCGTGGCTCTGGTGGGCCGCGTCCTGGGACCAAGGGGGAGATTTCTTTCCCGAGCGCCTAGGGCAGGGCAAGGGCCCCAGGCGCGACACGCGCCCTTTGGCGGGAGGTCCAGGCTCCGGCCAAGCAGGGTCAAGGCAGGAGCAGCGTGGAGACGCCTGGAGGGCGAGCACTCATTCAAGTGGAAACAGGCGGAGGAATGGAGCCCTCAGTCACCACTCTTCCCTTTAAGCACTCATTCATTCGTTCAGCCGGTATCCTCTCCTCCCCCACCCCCGCCGGAGGGTGGTGGTTAGTAGACTCAGGAAGCATTTTACAACCGATCAACAAATTCCACTACATAATATATTTTTTTTCTTAGTGAAACTAAGCTTTATTTCAGACTCTTTCTTGGTCGAGCAAACACAGGAATCCTTGCTCCCCTTCTACTATTCTCCCCACCACAATTTCCGAGGGCTAAGGAGGGGTGTAAGGGCGGTAGGGGGACCGAGGTGGTGGAGATTACGGGGGTGGGGGAGGGGAATCAAGACAAGGAACTTTAGGAAGGAGGAACGACTTAAATTGTGAATGGAAGGAGCCTGCCTGTACATGTATCAATGGTGAACAGGAGGCTGAAAGGCTGTTTTTTTAAATACTGAGGGCAGTGAGGAGGTCTGTGGAGAATGACGGGAGGAAGTGGGGGATGCTAACAGAACGGCTCTTGATTTTTCTATCATGAAAAGGAGCTGACAGAAAGCTAGAAGAAGCCATTCTACATGTAGTTCAATGGGAGAAAGAGATATCACCAGTGAAGATACTCAACAGTGGACACTGCAAGCCTTATAATTGGCCAGCCAGGCCAAATGAGCCAACAGGTGCAATAGTGGCACATCTGTCATGGTGGAAACCAACTGCCCTCCAATTGGACTGGAGGCCCGCTCCATGGGGGGAACACATCCCTGATACTGAAAACTTAAATCAGGGGTAGTCATGAGCCCTACGGGTGTAACATCTGCTGATGTCTGGGAAAATGTATATACTATGCTTATCCAACTGCCCAGTAAGCACTTCTCTTAATATTTATACCCTTATATTAACGCTACTCTCACTTTGGGTAGAGAATCTTCTCTTTTCAGATGGCAGTGACCTTGGGATGACTCAGAAGGGATCATAGTGCTGGAAAGAAGTGACTGGAGTAATGACTAACATCTCAATCATACCTTCCAAGGCTCAGAGTCTAAGGTGGAAGAGGTGGCAGAAAAAAAATGTAAGAGCCAAAGGAAGGGTAGGACTCCTTACAATGTGCTCCCTCCAGACATAAAATGGCCTGGATATCCATGACCTCACAGTGCCTGACACTACCCACATAAGACCATCATAAGAGGAGGAAAAGATCATGACATCAAAATAAAAGAGAGACTGATTGAGATGGGGAGGGGATATGATGGAGAATGGAGTTTCAAAGGGGAAAGTGGGCGGGGGTGGGGGAGGTATTACCATGGGATACTTTTTATAATCATGGAAAAATTGAGAAAAAGAAAAAAAAGAAAAGAAAAAGAGAGGGACAAGGTGAGTGTGATGAAATAAGATGGGAAGCTTTGAAATCAAAACAAAGAATTTGAAGCCTCAGTGGAGGAAGATTAGGAATTTGTTATGCTTTCTTTCAAGCTAAGCTAATTTTTACCTTCTCTTCTTACAGTATCAATGTGGGTAGGAAGGGTGTTATGTCAGCAAGGAAACTTGCTGATAGTATGGGGCTGAGAGGAATTCTCCAGAGCAAATTGTGAATGAGACAAGAAATCTCTGAGAATTTTAGTTTGCCTTTTCTATCTTTGCTTTTTTTTTTTTAATTTTTATTTATTTATTTATTTGAGAGCGACAGACACAGAGAGAAAGACAGGTAGAGGAAGAGAGAGAGAATGGGCGCGCCAGGGCCTCCAGCCTCTGCAAACGAACTCCAGACGCGTGCACCCCCTTGTGCATCTGGCTAACGTGGGACCTGGGGAACCGAGCCTCGAACCAGAGTCCTTAGGCTTCACAGGCAAGCGCTTAACCGCTACGCCATCTCTCCAGCCCTCTTTGCTTTTTTAAAAAATGTGTAAAACTACAGAATCTTCTTGGGATATTGACAAAGTGAAGTTGAAACACACACACATGATTAGGGCTTTTTCTATAAGGACAAGTATTTTCATGATGATAGCTTTTTTTTCTTGTCCTCTTTGTCACCTTTAGGGCTACAGCATTAAGTTGCAAGGCTATTAGCATGACAGCCTTTCATTCCATTGTGCTCCTACTTTTGTTAATTGAATAATCAAAATTGAACCTGTGATGAGTACCTTCTCTGGCTGGGCCATTTCAAAATAACCCAACCTGAAAAAATAAAAGAATTATAGTTGCAAAATGAAGGGGAAAAAAAGGTCTTTTACCCCCTCCTGCCTTCACATGGGCAGGGGCTGTCTGTACTTTCTCCTCTTTCCTTCTTTATTTAATTTAATTAATTTATTTGAGAGAGAGAGAGAGGAAGAGACAAAAAGAAAGAGAGAATGGAAGCGCCAGGGCCTCCAACTACTGCAAATGAACTCCAGATGCATGCACCCCCTTGTGCATCTGGCTTACTTGACTGGGGTCCTTAGGCTTCTCAGGCAAATGCTTTAACTGCTAAGCCATTTCCCTAGCCCCTTCTCTTAATCTACTAAAGTCTCTCTAAACCTGCCCCTCCCACCCCAGGTAGGGTTTTACTCTAACCAAGGCTGACCTGGAATCCACTATGTAGCCTCAGAGTAGCCTTGAACTCATGGTGATCCCCTTACCTCTCTCTGCCTCCTGAGTGCTGGGATTAAAGGGGTGCACCACTATGCCTAGCTCTAAGCCTTTTTTTGTTTGTTCATGTAGGGCCTTGCTCTAGCTCAGGCTGAGCTGGAATTCACTATATAGTCACAGGGTGGCCCCGAACTCACATTGATCCTTCTACCTCTGCCTATTGAGTGTTGGGATTAAAGGTATGTGCCAGTATGCCTGGCTCTAAACCTTTTTCTTTTTTTATTTTATTTTATTTTTTTTGTTTTGTTTTTTTGTTTTTTGAGGTAGGGTCTCACTCTGGCTCAGGCTGACCTGGAATTCACTATGTAGTCTCAGGATGGCCTTGAACTCTCGGCGATCCTCCTACCTCTGCCTCCCGAGTGCTGGGATTAAAGGCGTGCGCCACCACGCCCGGCTCCTTTTTCTTTTTTTAATACTATATCCAACAAACTTTTACTACATGTAACATAAGTTTAGTATAACATACATGTTATTCAATTGTTTAAATATACCTTTCACATATTTAGTAAGAAAACAGGAAAGAACAGAAGCCCATTTTGTTGAAAACCATTACAAATTCCTGAAGAACACTTAGGGTGAACACAGCAACCCTACGATTACTGTAGAAGTTAACGCAGCTCCCGCCCCTCTGCTCTCCCTTGCCACTTCCCAAACTACTCCTGGATTTTGTCATCTAATACAATTCAGAATGCTCTTAAGTTTATTCAACGCAAACACTCACACAAATAATACACATCAGTCCTGACTCACTGCTTGATAACTGAATACCACACATGATGTGGGCAATCAGTTACAAACATTTTCATACATGCATGTGACTTACAGAAACATACATTTACATTAGTTAGGATATTAGGAGGCAGATGCATAATATTCACATTAAAAGCCAACATTTTTTTTTTTAATTTATGGCGAGGGCTGGAGGGATGGCTTAGCAGTTAAGGAGTTTGTCTGCAAAGCCAAAGGACCCAGTTTTGATTCCCCAGGACCCACGTAAACCAGATGCACAAGGGGGCGCATGTGTCTGGAGTTAATTTGCAGTGGCTGGAGCCCTGGCATGCCCATTCTTTCTCTTTCTCCCTTCCTTCCCTCCTCCCTTCTTCTCTTTCTCCCTCTTTCTCTATGTCAAATAAATAGAAATTATTTTTAAAGAAATCATGGCCAGCACTCGGGAGACTGAGGTAGGAGGGTCACTGTGACTTAGAGGCCACCCTGAGACTCCATGGTGAATTCCAGGTCAGCCTGGACCAGAGTGAGACTCTACCTCAAAAAACCAAAAAAATAAATAAATAAAATCAAAATACGAAGCCAGGAGTGGCACACGCCTTTAATCCCAGCACTCGGGAGGCAGAGGTAGGATCGCCATGAGTTTGAGGCCACCCTGAGACTCCATAGTGAATTTCAGGTCAGTCTGGGCCAGAGAGAGACCCTACCTCGGAAAAAAAAAAAAAAAGGGAGGGGGGGACGCACGCATCTGGGATTCGTTTGCAGAGGCTGGAAGCCCTGGCGTGCCCATTCTCTCTCCCTCTGTCTTTCTCTCTATGTCTGTCGCTCTCAAATAAATAAATAATGGACAAAAAATACTTAAAAAAAAAAAAAGAAAACAACATTCTCTGTAACTCTTGAGGCTTAGGAAGCAATTTTTAAAATGATACCTTTAAATCTCACATAGAAAAAGTTTCTTGCAGAATTAAAAAGGATTTCTATGCCTGGCGTGGTGGCACATGGCTTTAATCCCAGCAGTCGGGAGGCAGAGGTAGGAGGATCACCAGGAGTTCGAGGCCACCCTGAGGCTACATAGTGAATTTCAGGTCAGCCTGAGCTAGAGTGAGACACTACCTCGAAAAAACAAAAAAAAGATTTCTATTATCATTTAGCTCTTAAAAAAAAAAGTCCTAACTTCACAAGAGAAACCAGAGAATTTTATTCTATGAAGCACCTCACTTTCTCCCAATTTCTCCTTAATGTATAAGCTATAAGGGAAGCAGGTACTGTTACTATGGAAGAGGCCTCACTGCAGACTCGCTGTTATTTTCCTTATTCTGTTTCTTCTTTCTGGGGTGCCTCTGGTTCATTTCTGCTGTGCTCTCTCTCACTGGAGTCACTGTCCACTCCACCTTGGGCTGGAAACTGTCCTGGGAAGAGCTGTCACTGTCACAGGCACTGTCTGCAGAACAGCTCCTTTCCTCCGGGGTAAGATGGTGACAAATGCCTCTTGCCAGTGTTGTCTCCAAGTACTCCAGAATAATTTCAAATGCATAATTAACTGCTAAAACTTTTCGACTGTTCATCTTCACAAATTTCCAAGGGGGAGCTGTGCGACTCGATTCCAGTCTGATGCTTGTTTTATACATGAACCCTCCAATCACATAGGCCTTTGATTCAACTGATTCCTTCTGTATATTCGGTGAATCTGAGATAACATAAACCAGGTCTTCTTTCTTTATGAGTTCACTATAGTGCTCTGCTTCAATGTTGATAGCCTTCCAGGTGACCCATCCCTTGTCTTTGTCATTTTCTTTTCTTTTTTTTTCCCCAAGGTAGTGTTTCACTCTAGCAAAGGCTGACCTGGAATTCACTATGTAGTCTCAGGGTGGCCTCAAACTCACAGCGATCCTCCTACCTCTGGGATTAAAGGCGTGCGCCACCACGCCCAGCATCATTTTCATCCATATTCTTTTTCAATTGGCCTCCATGGCTTAAGTAAAACTGCACAGGACGCAGTGTTCATCGATTTTCTGCATAACAGCTTTGAATATGCTTATGAAGTTTCTTAATGTCCTTTAATACATCAATTCATCAAAGCTACATCCAACTTACAAGGCGGGGTGTGCTATGAACACCATATGTTCTGTCATTTCCATCTGAGCTGGATTCCGGTTGACACTGCCGCTCTAAAGTCTTTCTCTTGCGTTTTTCTTTTCGCTGGTTAGCGGAGCTCTCGCTGCTTCTGTTATATTAGCTTCTCCGTTTATCATTTTGAAAATGGCTCAAGCACTTCATCTAGTCTTGGTTCTGTCCCTCCGCTTGAGTTTCATTTGTCTTGTTTTCCTTCCACGTTAGAAGTGTCAATTCAAGCTAGCAACATTTCAGAAGACATATTTATTGTCTATGGCAGTATGTCCTTATATCTGTTCTTTTTAACGTTTTCTTTTTCTCCAGTGGCTGTGGGATAAATCTTTTCTGTTCTGCATTTGGTGGACATCATAGTGGCATGAAGCCTGGGAGTTGTCCTCCCCATTGTGACCCGGACTCTCATGGCCTGCACCCTCTGGAAGAACGTCCTCAGGGTCTCCCCAGGCTCCATGCTCCCGCGGCGCCCGCTCCAGCTCCCGACGCCCTCGCCCCTCCGCACCGCGCTAGCGCCACCCCCGCCCGCAGCCCCCTTCCCTGTCCGTCGGCCTCTGGATCTCCGCTCTCGGATCGCCCGCCCCCCACCCCTCTCTCAACCTCAAATGAAGAGCTCCCGAGCTGCGGGCCTCACCCGCATGGACGTTGCAAGCGCTGCGGGTTTGGAGAACTACCCCCTTAGGGAATGGAGACCTTGTTGTGGAGATTGGAAGGCTGTCGCTGTACCCTTCCAGGTAGACTGGAGAACAAGAAAGGTTCTCCAGATTCAACTCTTTGGAATATTTGAGTCCCTCTGGTTTCAGAGGAATAGTTTTCCTTTCTGACTTTCCCCCTTTCTCAGTTGACCCTTTGGCTCCCTCTGGTGTCCATAGCGTCAGCTTGATGATGAATCCAGGACTTGAGTCCAGACGCTTTTAGAGCCCAGAGGGTAGAAAGGAGTCCCCTCCCAGCCTCCCTGCTTCCAGGGAAGCGGGGGGAGGGAAGAGATGATTTATTACTCTGGATGGAGTAATGGGGGTGCCAGCTCTCTAGATTAGGTCCTCGAAAGCTTCTGAAATTGTTTGCAGTGGCTGAAGGCCCTGGCATGCCCATTCTCTACCTCCCTCCCTCTCTCTCAAATAAATATAAATGTATATACAGTTGGTTTTTCGAAGTAAGGAATTACTTAGTCTCAGGCTGGCCTCGAACTCACAGTGATCCTCCTACCTCTACCTCCCAAGTGCTGGGATTAAAGGCATGCACCAACACACCTGGTTTAAGGTTATATTTGAGGGAGTATTTCTAATTCGTAGTAAAGTCACAGGGAGAAGGGACATCTAAGGGAGATGAGTTTCCTAGAATAACTTTGTCTCTTTAGCATGTCATTTGTCTTTTCTACTTTTCCTAAAGATTATGGGGCATAGCATTTAAGGCACTTGCCTACAAAGCCAAAAGACTCAGGTATAACCAGGCATGGTGGCCAACGCCTTTAATCCCAGCACTCGGGAGGCAGAGATAGGATTGCCATGAGTTCGAGGCCACCCGGAGACTCCATAGTGAATTCCGGGTCAGTCTGGGCTAGAGTGAGACCCTACCTCGGAAAAAAAAAGACTCAGGTTTATTCCCCAGGACACACATAGCCAGTGCATAAGGACAACAGCTCAATTCTCCAGGTCCCACGTTAGCCAGATGTGTCTGGAGTTCGTTTGCAGTGGCTGGCGGCATGCCCATTCTCTCTCAAATAAATCTTTAAAAAAATTATAATAGTGATAAGAAGTGACAGTGATCCAGGCGTGGTTGCACACACCTTTAATCCCAACACTTGGGAGGCAAGGGTAGGAGCTTGAGGCCACCCTGAGAGTACATAGTGAGTTCCAGGTCAGCCTGGGCTAAAGCGAGATCCTACCTCAAAAAAGGGGAAAGAAATGGCGACAGACATATTCAGCACTGAGACATCTCTATCATAATCTCCAAGGTTCTGGATCCATTGTGGAAGAGGTGGTGGAAAGAATGTAAGAGCCAAAGAAAGGGGAGGACTGCTTACATTGCTGTCTTTCAGACACAAAATGGCCTTGACACTACCTACACAAGGCCTTCATAACAGGAGGAAAAATGATTACATCAAAATAGGAGACTAATCAGAAAGAAGGGATTCAATGGAGGGTAGATTTGAGAGGGGAGGAGAAAATGAAGGTGGCAGGAGGGAGTTATCATGGCTTATCTATAATTATGGAGAGATGACTTAGTGGTTAAGGACCACATTAAGGCATATGCACCTATGTCTGGGGTTCATTTGCAGTGGCTGGAGGTATGCCCTCTCTATCCAACTGTCTCTCTCAAATAAGTCAAAAATATTTTTATTTTTTTATTTTTACACATGTATTTGAGACAGAAAAAAAAATGGGTTCACCAGTCTCCAACCACTGCGAATGAACCCAGATGCACACACCACCTTGTGCATCTGGCTTATGTGGGTCCTAAGGAATCAAACTGAGGTCCTTTGACTTTGCAGGCAAGTGTTTTAACCGCTAAGCCACCTCTCCAGACCCCCAAAATATTTAAGGTGCTAACACCTGACTATATTTTAAATTAAAAAAAAAAGGACCAGGCATGGAGGCTCATGCCTCTAATCCCAGAATTTGGGAGGCTGGGGTAGGAGGATTGCTGTTGAGTTTGAGGTCAGCCTGACACTACATAGTCAGTCTAAATAGACTACATAGAATTTCAGCCTGGGCCTGAGTGAGTTCCTAACTTGGGGAACATTAAAAAAAGAGAAAGGGTGATGATTACTGTAGGTTCTGGAAAGCCCAAATCAAGATATATATTTATTTGAAAGCGACAGACAAAGAGGCAGATAGAGAGAATGGGTGTGCCAGGGCTTCCAGCCACTGCAAACAAACTCCAGACACGTGCGCCCCCTTTTGCATCTGGCTAACTTGGGTCCTGGGGAGCTGAGCCTCGAACCCATGTCCTTAGGCTACACAGGCAGGTGCTTAACCGCTAAACCATCTCTCCAGCCCAAGATATTATTTCTAATGGGTAATGATGGTGCACACCTTTAATCCCAGCACTTGGGAGGCAGAAGTAGGAGGATCACTGTGGTCAAATGAGATAGAGGTAGGATCACTGAGTCTGAGGACAGCCTGAGACTACATAACGAATTCCAGGTCAGTCTGGGCCAGAGGGAGACCCTACCTTGAAAAACAAAAATAAAAACCATGTGCTAGAGAGATGGCTTAACGGTTAAGCACTTGTCTGTGAAGCCTAAGGACCCCAGTGTGAGGCTTGATTCCCCAGGACCCGCGTTAGCCAGATGCATAAGGGGGCATACACATCTGGAGTTCGTTTGCAGTGGCTGGAGACCCAGGCGTACCCATTCTCTCTCTGCCTCTTTCTCTGTCTACTGATCTCAAATAATTAAATAAAAATGAACAAAAAAAAAAAAAAAAACAGGTCTGATTCCACAGTACTCATGTAAAACAGTGCACAAGGTAGAGCATGCATCCAGAGTTTTGTTTGCAGTGGTCAGAGGCCCTGGCAAGTCTAGTATCTCTCTACCTGCCTCCCTCCATTAAAGAAAAAAGTAGGGTGTGGTGGCGCACGCCTTTAATCCCAGCACTCGGGAGGCAGAAGAAGGACTGCAGTAAGTTCGAGGCCACCCTGAGACACCATAGTGAATTCCAGGTCAGCCTGGGATAGAGTGAGACCCTACCTTGAAAACAAAAACAAACAAACAAAAAATTACCTGATACTTCCAAAACATTACAGGCCATTGCCAGGGCACTTGTTTTACCACCAGGAAGACATGATAAGACCCTATTGCTGAAGACTGCACATACTTGGGCTGCAAGGTCACTGAGAAATCCTGCTGGAACTTAGCTGAAAACCTCCTCCATGTAGACTAGCTGACAAAAAGCTGGAAATAGCCATGCTGCATGCAGTTCAATGGGAGAGAGAGAAATCACCAGTTAAGATACTCAACAGCGGACACTGCAAGCCTTATATTGGCCAGGCAGGCCAAATCAGTCAATGGGTGCAATAGTAGCACATTTGTTATGGGGGAAACCAACTACCCATACTACAAGAGACTGTCTCAAAAACAAAAAACAAAAAGCTTACTCATTGCAAGTCTGATTTAGTTTTGTTTTATTAAATTTTATTAAGGATTGAACACACAAAGATAATCTATGGATCAGTTTCAACAATAAAACACCCAATTACAACAAGGTACTTCCTGGCCTAGAGCAAGACTTGGGCAAAAAATACAAAAACCTAAGTGACTGGAGCAATTTAAGACACTTGTTTTACAAAGCATAACAGCCCCAGTTCAAGTCTAAAGCTACCCACTCAAGCAGTTAAGAAGTCCTGAGACACATACATGGTATAGAAAACTTTAAATGAGTGTAGCATTTGAACTTGTTTGGCTGCATTAAGACTTCTCTCTACATCTCAACAGTTTAGAAACTTAGTACTATGCAGGCAAAATGGCACTACATTTTTTTGGCTTGGTTTTTCTTTTTTCTTAGGTAGGATCTTTGCTTTAGCCCAGGCTGACCTGGAATTCACTATGTACTCTCAGGCTGTCCTCAGACTCAGTGATCCTACCTCTATCTCATTTGACCAACATTTAGGTAATAAGCTAACCACCATCTTTAGGAATGATGGCTCATTTTTCAGTTTTATTTTCTTTTTGGATGTACGTTGGTGGATTCTTATTGCTGAAGTACATTGCTCAGCAATTTTTCCAAATATGGTTCAGAAGAAATAAATTTCTTAAATTCTTCAATATCAAAAAATACCTTGGTTTTACCCTCAAAACTAAATCCCAACTTAGCTGGATATAGAATTCTAGGCTCATAGCCATCTTCTTCCAAGACTTTTATGATACTAGACCACTGACTTCTGGCATCTAAGGTGCCTGGTGATAAATCAGCTGTCATTCTAATTCTCATTCCTCTGTAGGTTATTTCTTTCCTCTTTCTGGAAGCCCTTAAGACTTTCTGTTTATCACTAGAATTCAAAAACTTCACCAAGATGTGTCTAGGAGTCAGTCTCCTTTCATCAACTGAACTGGGTATTCTGTGAGCACTGATAATCTCAAAATTTGAATACTTTAGTTCTGGGAAATTTTCTTCAATTACTTCCTTAATTATATCTTCTGCTCCATTCTCTTTGTCATCTTTTTCTGGAATTCCTATCAAACGGATATTGGAGCATCTTAATATATCCTCTCTCTCTCTGATTCTTTCTTTATCAATTATCTGTTTGGTCAGTTGCATTGTATCCTTAGTGAGTTCTTCCATCAGATCCTCTAAGTTGTTTACTCTTTCTTCCAGTATGCATGTTAAGCTACTCATATCATCGACTGAATCTCTCATTCCTATGACATCCCTATGGTAATGTTGTAAATTTGTAATTTCTTCTTGCATCTCTCTGAAAATCCTGATGACACCTCTTCTAAAATTTTCTTCTGTCTCCTGGACTAGTTCTGTTTCTTTGTCGGTTAGCTCTTCTGTTCCCAGAGGCTTGTCTCTCTCTTTCTCAGTGTTCCTTAAAAGCAGGGGCACTGGTGATGGAACACTCTCATTTATACATGAGTCCTTTTGAGGATCACCATGACTTATCTCTATTGACTTTGAGGGAAAGGCCACGTGTAAGGTTAGACAGGGTGTTCTGGCCCCTTGATTTCTGGGCACAGAGGTTTCTCCTTGGGTTTTATGTAACTCCTGGGATTTCACCAACCTTTTCTTCTCAGAGTCCCAAACCAAATAACTGAGGGCAATATCTTTTAAGTCATATAAAGTCTCTTTTTGCTCAGTCTGGGTGATAGTCTTCACCTTTCCACCTCCTTCCTCCTGGGACTCAGACTCCACTACCAAACCAATTAAACTAACTTCCATGCCATTCCTGATTATTTCCTCAATACCACACTGTTTATCTACTCCACTAAGGACCTGGAAGGTTGAATTCTGTTTTTCAAGTAGTACTGAAGCTTCTTCTCTCTCCTCCCCCATCTCTGAGGTCCCTTTTCCTTCCCCCTCCATCACTGATGCCTGTTCTCTCACCTTCCTCATCTCTGAAGTATCTTCTCCCTCTTCCTCCACCTCCAAAGTTTCTTCTCCCCCTTCTTCCTCAACCTCTGAGGACTCTTCTCCCTCCTCCACCTCTGAGGTCTCTTCTTCCTCAGTCTCTGAGGTATCTTCCTCCTCCTCTTCCGTCTCTGAGCTTTCTTCTTCCTCCTCGTTTGGTTCTGAGACCTCTCTCTCCACAAACTTGGGCCTTTCTTTTTCTGTGCATGGTGAGGATTCTTCATCTTGATTTCCCAAGCTCTTCACTTCGGACTTAGCAATATTTACCTCGTTGATGAACAAGAAGCTCAGGTGATCACTTGTCCCACCATCTGCACACTCTGAGTCCATACCCTGAAAATTTAAAAAAAATTACAATTTTCCCTGAAGTTTAATGTTAGCCATTTTGTACAGTAGCTACTTGGGGGGATAGGTGGGCTACCCACCCACGAGGGAATCAGTGATTCCCTGATTCCCCCACCCCCTGATTCCCCCATCCCCGACCTCCCACTGGCAATCTATTGGAGATTGCTCTCCCCTAAAAGACCCAGTGAATCCTTAATATCTTGCCTTTCTTTCCCCGGGATCTGCAGTGCAGCTAGGCAGTCCCTATCTTGGCCAGAAGTCTCTCTTTGTTTGGTTTTTTTTTTTCAGTCTTAATTCTCTAAGAAAACCCCTTTCAACATTTAAATGATTTTTTGTATTATTTAATATTATTTTCTGTATTTGCAAATGCTATTCCCATAAATTTTTTTAGTTTTATAGGTTCTCCATTAAATATTGTCTAGAAGAGTAAGGATTTAATTTCTTTAAATGTTTAACAACACAGGGCTGGAGAGATGGCTTAGTGGTTAAGCATTTGCCTGTGAAGCCTAAAGACCCGAGTTCAAGGCTTGATTCCCCAGGACCCACATTAGCCAGATGCACAAGGGAGCGCATGCATCTGGAGTTTCTTTACAGTGCCCATTCTCTCCCTCCCTCTCTCTCTCTCATAAATAAATAAATAAATTGAATAAACAATTTAAGTGCTTAACAACACAAATTCCCATATAATGACATGCACACATACAAAACCATATTTTTTCATAAAACTCTATTTTGTCAATTTTGACTTTACTTAGTTATGTCTGTATCAATTCCAAATTGTTTGTTTATTTAACAAATTTGAAAATATCTTTTAAGTTGCTTTCTGAGTTTGACATAATTTAATCAATATGATGACCTACAAACTTATCCCTCTTCCTATAAATAACATAATTTCATTTTTATTATGAAAATTACATTGAATGTATACATCATATTTTATTTATCAAATAATCTGTTGATAGGTGTTTAATCGTATTCCCTGACTTGTATATTATGGATAGTGTTGAATTAAATTTGGAGATGCAGCAAAAAAAAATGTTAGCCACTTTGACAAGAACAGATACTTGAAAAGCCGGGTGTGGTGGTGCATGCCTTTAATCCCAGCACTCGGGAGGCAGAGGTAGGAGGATCACCAGGAGTTCAAGGCCACCCTGAGACTACAGAGTTAATTCTAATTCTAGGTCAGCCTGGACCAGAGTGAGACCCTACCTCGGAAAAAAAAAAAGAAACAGATACTTGGAAAGTTGTTGAAATACTATTATGTGATTTAGTTTTTATGAGATAATGGGGATCAAACCTAGAGTCTTGCACATATTAGGCAAGTACTTCAACAGTTCAGTAGTAGAACTCCAGGTCCATTGCTGGTTTCTAACTCAATTACATCTAGATACAGGTCCTCAGGTCATGATGACCCCCCCCCCAAAAAAAAATTAGAGGAGCTTGTATAGGCACTGGCAAAAAGATCCCCATGAGGCATGTGTACTTTAGCATAGATCCCTATTAATTAATAGTCTCAAATGTACATTTACCTTTCTCTTAAAGACAACCAATTTTATTTTAATGATTTGTTTATTTGACAGAGAAAGGGGGGAGATAGTGGGTATGACAGAGCTTCCAGCCACTGCAAATGAACTCCAGACATGTGCCCCCTTCTGCATCTGGCTAACGTGGGTCCTAGGGAATAGAACCTGGGTCCTTTGGCTTTGCAGACAAAAGTCTTAACCTTAAGCCACCCCTCCATCTTAATTGTTTAATAGAGATTCACTTTGTAACCAAGTTGGCCTCAAATTCAATTATTCTTCTTCAACCTCCCAATTGTACCCTTATGAGCATGTGTAACCAAGTAGCAATTTATTTTGTTTTGTTTTTTGAGGTAGGGTCTCCCTTTAACACAGGCTGACCTGAAACTAAGTGATCCTTAGCTCTGCCTCCCAAGTGCTGGGATTAAAGAAATACACCACCATGTCCAGCAAGCAATTTTCATTTTTAAAAAGACCTTGCATGTATCTCTACCAGCATTAATTGAAAGGAAAACAGGCTTGATTAGGATGTATAGAACCCAAGCACATACATACACATACGTCAGGCACTGCCAGGCACAGCTGGAGCCTTCAGGAGAGGGGCCTGAGCTTCAGGCATGGCTATGGACCCCCAGGATACAGGAGGCCACTCCCTCCCTCTCTAAGTCCCACTCCCTCCCTAAGTCCAGCACACCTGAATTTCGGCTCTGCCCATAGCCCTGTGACCTTTGGCCAGTTGCCTAGGAAACTCTCTATCAGCCCTCACACACCCCATCCTCCTGAGACCCTAGATCACCTGACCACCCTGCCATTGCCTATGTGCTAGAATGAATGTCCCCATATGCTAATTAGGCTTCAGAAATGAACTTGGTATGTCCAATCACCATAGGACCCTTCCCCCCACCCTCAGATGCTTATAAACCCATTTCACTGACAATAAACAGAGCTGTTCAACTTTCTCCAGGGAGTGTTTCTCACCAACCTGCTCACCAACCCCCCCACCCCACCTCCATTGCCTGTGGGGAGTGGAACTGCAGCTGGCTCCAGCAAGAAAGAATCTAGGAACCCACACACATGTACACACACACATGGGTCTAAACAAGCAAAACTGCAGTATAGGAACACAAAAACAAGGTTCTTACTCTTCATTATTCTCAGGCACATTTCTAAAAAACATTCAGCAATTTTATTGGTAGCAGCAATCAAGTATACAGCCAACCACACGGCATTTACATGCAATGCTGCCTCTACAAAGAATAAAGTGGCTATTAATGGACTGGAGAGACGGCTTAACGGTTAAGGAACTTGCCAGCAAAGACAAAGGAGCCAGGATCTATTCCCTAGTACCTACATAAAGCCAATGTACAAGGTGGCACATGTGTCTGGAGTTTGTTTGCAGTGGCTAGAGTCCCTTAAATACATTCTCTCTCAAATAAAAACAATATATTTTAAAAAAAGTTTAAGGTCAACCTCACTACATACCAAGTTTGAGCCAGCCTAGGTTACATGAGACCCCTCTCAAAGAAAACAAAGAAAGGTGCCAGGCTTGGTGGTGCACGCCTTTAATCCAAGCACTTGAGAGGCAGATGTAAGAGACAATAAGGAATTCCAGGTCAGCCTGGGCTAGAGCGATACCCTACCTTGAAAAACAAAATACAGGGGGGAGGGAGGGTATTAACCAGGGGGTATTTTTTTATAATCATGGAAGTTGTTAATAAAAATTTGGAAGAAAATGGATAAACCTTGAAAAAAAATTGGAAGAAAAAAATAAAACTAAAAATGATTTTAAAAAAGACAAACAATAAATAAATAAAATATCAAAGAACCAAAGGTATGAACCAGGAGTAATAGCTTATACCTCTAGTCTCAGCCTTTGGAAGCTGAGCCTAGGCTAAAGTGTCTCCCCCTAAAAAAGAAAGAAAAGAAAGAAATGCTTACCACTTTTTCTTGAAGTCTATTTCTTCTTCCTCCATGATTCACTTCATGCTGTAGCAATACATCTTTCAGTAACTCTTTCAGAAGAGGTTTTTGGCTGGTAAATTTTCTGAGGCTTTGAAGGTCTGAAAATGTTTGTACTTTACCATCACATTTAAATGATAACTTGACCTTACACAGAAGTTCAGGTTCTAGATCATTTTCTCTCAGAATGTTGAAGATGTCACTCCATCGCTTATTGATATCCAGTGTTGCTAATGAAAAGTCGGCTGCCAACCGTAGTACTGCACCTTCATGCAACACGTTTTCTTCTCTAGATGTGCTTTGAAAATTCTCCTTATACTTTGACTTCTGATGCTTTTTTGCCTCTATGATTTTCCTGGCTAGTTTATCCTCCCCATTCTTTTTGATCTCTCCTTGTAGAACTTCTAAGCAGCTGTTGGAATTTCTGCACCTAGCATCTACGTTGCATAAAGCTTCTCCCATACTTTCTAAGACTGTGTGATTTTGTGAGCCACTCAGTAACAATTTCTCACCCTGATCACCATCATAATCTTTAGCTTTGTTTAATTTCCTACTTGGTTTCATTCTCTCTTTTCTTTTCAAGGACATATTCTCCATGTCCTCATCTACTTTAGGAATCTCTACTTTCTCTACCAACTCTGGCTTTTGTGAAGTTAAATCTTTTACTTCTTGCCACTTTTTCCTGTTCTTTGAATTCTTCATGGCAGGCATTGTACTTTTTTCTAGCATTTCCTTCAGATCATTTCTAATGGCTTCCTTCATCTCTTCAAACATCAGGTCTTGCATGTCCATTAAGACACCAAACTTCTTCCTAAGAACTGCTGGGACATCACTGGGTCTTAAACCCATCATTGGGGCCAGCTCAGTGTCTATCAGCTGCTTTCTTTCAATGCAGGTGTTTTTCTGTTCCTTTGCAAGCCTAGATATTTTTGATCGTACACTAGACATTGTAGATATGCAATAAACACTGCAGAGTAAGTCTGTTCTTGCACACTAGCTAGATGTTAGATACTCAAAATCAAATAGGTCATCTGAAACAGAAAAAATAATAATTTACTTACTGTGACTTTTTAAAGAAACTAATACATCTATCAATAAATAATAAATAAAATCCAATAACATGAAGCTAATAAATCTAATTAAGAAACTAATAAGTAAGTTTAAGAAAATTAGTTAGATGCACTTCATAAATAAATATTTAATATAAAGAGCCACTAGAAATTGGCTCATATGGACACTAACAGAGGAAAAAGTTAAAAACTTCCAAGTCATACATAATTACTAAAACCCATTTGGAGTTGGATGTAACAATGGATGCCTGCAAGAGTCAGCTACTTAGAAGGCCAAAGCAGAGTTCATGATGACATGGGTAATATAGTGAGACATGATGGTCTGAAGAACTGGCTTGGTTGGTAAAGTGCTCACTGCCCA
Source organism: Jaculus jaculus (assembly GCF_020740685.1). Lineage (NCBI taxonomy): Eukaryota > Metazoa > Chordata > Mammalia > Rodentia > Dipodidae > Jaculus > Jaculus jaculus. The sequence goes on along the minus strand of NC_059106.1, from coordinate 96,327,953 downwards.
AGCATGAAGACCTTGGTTCAGACCCCCAGAGTATGCCAGATGGCTAATCTAGCCAAACTGATGAGTTCCAGGTCCAAAGCGAGATCCTGTCTCAGTAAGATGGAGTGATTAAGGAAGACATCCCATACTGACCTGTGGTCTCTAAAATCACAGACATACTCACATGCACATACCCATATACATAAGACACACTCTCACATGCCCCATCCCCCCAAAACACTTAAGCAGAGCTGGTAGCAGGATGCTTGTCTTATATTCATGGCCCTGTTCATGAATTCCCCTTTACAACCAAAAAACAAGGGCTTTGGGTGTAGCTCAGTGGTGCCACCTTTCTTTGCCTAGCACACACCAAGCCCTGGGTTCAATCCCCAACACTGCATAAGCCAAGCCTGGGGTTATACATCTATGATCCTAGCAGTGGGGAGATGGGAGGATCAGAAGCTCAAGGTCATTCTCCACTACAGTGAGTTTGGGTCCAGCCTGGGATATGTTAAGGCCATGACTCAAAAACAAACATGCAACAAAACAGTCTTGAAGTCAACACAGAAGTTAACTTCCAGGGTGCAAACATATCCAAGGAAACCAGAATAACAGAATTTCGAACCTCCTCCCAGAGGCCCCATCTTTGCTTAGGAAACCTCCCTTAGGTCATGGCTCCTTGGTTTTATCCACTAATCTGCATTGTCCATCTGTCTGTCCTGGTAGACACTGAATAGAGATGGGGCGGGGAGCTCAATGCCAGCACTTGGTAGATGACCGCTGGGATGTTATACAAACCTCCTGAGGCCTTATAGGTAGCCATGTCTTACTAAGTGAGTTTACCTCCTGTTGGTCTACTTACTGCCAATAGTGCCCACGCTGCCTGTGAACTTATGCCCCCTTTGGAAGAATGTGTGGAGTAATAGCTCAAAAAACACAAGGACGGCCGGGGAGGGTGGCGCACACCTTTAATCCCAGCACTCAGAAGGCAGAGGTAGAAGGATCGCCGTGAGTTCGAGGCCACCCTGAGACTCCATAGTGAATTCCAGGTCAGCCTGGGCTAGAGGGAGACCCTACCTGGGGTGGGGCGGGGGGGGGGGTCGGGGGACTCAAGAGAAAAGCTACCAAAGGAGGACCACAAACACACTGCATGGTGCTGGGCGTGGTGTGCATATCTTTAATCCCAGCACTTGGGAGGCAGAGGTAGGAGGATCGCATGAATTTGAGGCCACGCTGAGACTACATAGTGAATTCCAGGTCAGCCTGAGCTAGAGTGAGACCCTACCTTGGGAGGGAAAACACTACATGGCAACCAAACTTCCTAAACTAATGTTACCTGAAGAGATGGAAGCGTGCACTGCAGGCAGAATACTGTAGGGATGTGGCAGGACAGGATTTGCCAGGTATATGGTTAGTCTCTATGCTATGACAAAATGAGAAAACTTAAAGGAAGAAAGTTTTTTTGTGTGTAATTTCTGGGGTTTCAGTTTGTGGCTATTGGACACATTGTTTTGGGCCAGTGGCAATAACAATACATCAAGGAAAAAGTACATGGTAGAGAAGTAAATGCATGACGAGGCTAGTGTCCCACCATCCCTCAGTGACCTAGTTGACTTTAGTATGCAGGACTTATAGATCAGGCTGTCTATCAAGCAGTGTCATAGGGCCTATGGAGAATTTTCAAGTCCCTGTGGTGGTTGGGTGTTAGCTCATTCCTACAATTCCAGCACTTACAAAGATGAGGTAGGGGGATTGAGTTCAAGGCCAACTTGAACTACAGTGAAACCCTCCCTCAAAAAATGAAGATCCTAATGGCAACATTTCCCACTCGTGACATTTGCCATACACCAAACAGAATAAGCAAACAGAACTTTGTTGTTCATTGTGGAGTGAGACAGGATCTAGCACTCTGTCCACTGGGCTAGCCTAGAAGTCCTTGTCTCACCCTGCTTCAGCCTCCATAGGAGTGAGCCATCTTGCCCAGCAATGTTTTAAGATATGGAGTAACATACATGGTAGTCCAGGGCTTTGAAGTCCTTATCCTTCTGCCTCTACTGTTTTTTTCAAGGTGGGGTCTTCTAGGCCAGGCTGACCTGGAACTCACTATGTAGTCTCAGGGTAGCCTTGAAACCCTATCTTTTTTTTTTAAGATCTTCTTTTTTTTATTATTTCAATTAATTAATTTATTTATTTTTGTTTTTTGAGGTAGGGTCTCACTTCTAGTTCAGGCTGACCTGGAATTCACTATGTAGTCTCAGGGAGGCCTCAAACTCACGGCGATCCTTTTTTTTTTTTTTTTTTTTTTTTGAGGTAGGGTTTCACTCTAACCCAGGCAGACCTGAAGTACACCATCTTGTCTCAGGGTAGCCATAAACTCTTGGTGATCCTCCTACCTCTCTCCCAAGTGCTGGGATTAAAGGCGAGCACTATTGCACCTGACTAAAAAAGCTCTTGGTTTCCCACCAGCAATAGATAAGACTCCACATGACTGGGCTGCAAGGTCACTGATAATCAAACTGGGACTGAGCTGAAACCCTCCTCCCTGTAGCCCAGTTGATAGAAAGCTAGAAAAAGTTGTACAGCTTGCAACCCTATGCAAGACAGAAGACATCAGTGGTTTAAAAAAAAAAAAAAAAACAGTGAATACCACAAGCCTCAAGTTTGGCCAGCCCAGCAAAATGAGCCACGTGGGTATACTAGTGGCATATCTTTATGGGGGAAACCAAATGCTCTCTAATTGGACTGGAGTCCTGCCCTAGAAGAGGTAATACATGCCTGGGACTGAAAGCCTATGGTGGGGGAGGTCTTGAGCATTAGTAGTGTAATGCCTGCTCTTGTCTGGCTAAATGCATATTATGCCCACCAAACTTCCCTATAAGCACTTTACTTAACGTTCATGCCTATAAATTAATGCTACTCTCACTTTTGGCTAGACAAGCTTCTCTTTTCAGATGGCATTGACCCTGAGGTGACCCAAAAGGCACCATAGTGCTGAGAAGACATGACAGAGGATTGCTCAGCACTGAAACATCTCTATCACATCTTCCAAAGCTCAAGGTCCACTGCAGAAGAGGTGGCAGAAAGAATGTAAGAGCCAAAGGAAGGGTAGGGCTGCTTACAATGCAATTGTCCAGACAGAACTTGGCCTCGAAGCTGGGCGTGGTGGCACACACCTTTAATCCCAGCAGTAAGGAGGCAGAGATAAGAGGATCACCATGAGTTCAAGGCCACCCTGAGACTACATAGTGAATTCCAGGTCAGCCTGAGCTGGAGTGGAAAAAAAAAAGAAAAAAGAAAAACTCTACCTCCAAAAAAGATCAGAAAAAGAAATTGGCCTCAGTATCCATGACCCCACAACCTAGCACTCTCTTCACAAGACCCTCATAATGGTAGGAAAGGATGACATCAAAATAAGAGGGAGGGAATATGATGGACAGTGGATAGGTGAAGGGAAAGTGGGGGAGGGGAGGAAATTATCATGGTTTCTAAGTATGGAAGCTGTCAATAATGAATAAATAAATAATAAGGCCTGTCTTATAGGAAGTAAGCACTGTACAACTGAGTTCTACCAAGCCCCTAAAACCAAGGTTTTGTTTAAATATTTTTATTTGTTAGAGAAAAGAGAGAATATATGTATGGGTATTCCAGCATCTCTTGCCACTGCAAAGAAACTCCAAAAACACGGCACCCACCAGTTTGTATGTCCCACCTGAGTGCTGTGGAACTAGACCCAATAAAAGCATCTTCACCTGCTGACCATTTCTCCAGCTCAAAACCAAGTTTTAAAGCCTACAAATGTTCTCTGCTGTTACACAGCTCGACATGATCTTGACTCAGGAAGACAAGGGGCTGAGAAGATGGCTCAGCAGTTAAAGGTGTTTGCATGCAAAACCTGCTGGTCAGGGTTCTATTGTCAACGCCCACATAAAGCCAGATGCAAGCATAGTGCATGCATTCTGGAATTCTGAGATTCATGTTCCTATCCCCCTTCTCATAAATAAAAAAAATTTTATTTACTTATGGGCGTGTCAGGGCCTTTGGCCACTGCAAACAAACTACAGATGTGTGTGCCTTATTGTGTATCTGGCTTATGTATGTCCTGGTATTTGAGAGCTAGAAAAGAGCAGAGGTCCTTTGTTTTTGCAGACAAGCACCTTCACTGTTAAGCCATCTCTCCAGCCTCAAATAAATAAAAGTTAAAAAAAAAGAAGAATGAGGAGGCTTGGAGGGACGGCTCAGCAGTTACAGTGCTTGCCTATAAAGCCAAAGGACCAGGGTTTGGTTCCCTAAGACCCAGGTAAAGCACATGCACATGCATCTTGAGTTCATTTGCAATGACAAGAGGCCCTGGTATGCCTGTTTTCTCTGTCTCGAGGCTGGAGAGATGGCTTAGTGGTTAAAGAACTTGTCTAAAAATCCAAAGGGACCTAGGTTCAATTCCCCAGGACCAATGTTAGCCAGGTGCACAATTTGGCCCATACATCTGGAGTTTGTTTGGAGTGACTGGTGTCCCTGTGCATCCATTCTCTATCTGCCTCTCTCTCTCTCTCAGATAAATTAATAAAAATATATTTTTTAAAAGTGTAGCTATAATCTTGCCTCTGTCTTTCAAATGCTGAAATTACAAGCATGTATCACTATGTCAGGCCTTAGAATTTTAGATCTTAGTTCCACCTAAGTACGAGAACTCTATAATATCAAGATCCCAGCACTTAGGAGGCAGAGATAGGAGGACTGCCAAGAGTTTGAGGCCACCCTGAGACTAATAGTTAATTCCAGGTCAGCCTGAACTAAAGTGAGACCCTGCCTCAAAACAACAAAAAAAGAAGCAAATAGTTTCAGTAACTTTATGAGGCTAGATAATATTAAGGATAAAGCCAGGTGTAGTGACACCTTTAATCTCAGCCATGAGTTCAAGACCACCCTGAAACTACATTCCAGGTGAGCATGGGCTAGAGCAAGACACTACCCTGGGGGAGAAGAAAAGGATGAGAAAATTCCATGTAGTTTCTTCAAATTCATAAACACTGCAAATCTTGAGGGTGAAGTGCTGGAACTGAACTCCAGGGTCTTGTATATGCTCACTGGTAGACACTCCTCCCATAGAAGTGTACCCTCAGCCTTACACAAAAATATTAACACAAATGTCAGCAAATCAGATTCATCAATATTTAAAAAGCTCATACCAAGGTCATGCTAGGTCCTTTCACAGATCAAAGGAGGGACTGAAGCCATGGCTTAGTGGTTAAGGCACTTGCCTATAAAGCCAAAGACTAAGGTTCGATTCCCCAGAGCCCATGTAAATGCCAGATACACAAGGTGGTACACGTTTCTGCAGATGCTGGCATACCCATTCTGTCTCTTTTTTTCCTGAGATAGGATCTCATTCTAGCTCAGGCTGACCTGGAATTCACTATGTAGTCTCAGGCTGGCCTGAACTCATGGTGATCCTCCTACCTCTGCCTCTCCCAGTGCTGGGATTCAAGGTGTGTGCCACCACTCCTGGCTCATTCTATCTCTTTTCTATCTCTCTCTTGCAAACAAATAAAAAAATAAATTAAGGAAGAGGTGCTCCCTTGTGCATCTGGCTAACGTGGGTTCTGGGGAATTGAGCCTTGAATTGGGGTCCTTAGGCTTCACAGGCAAGTGCTTAACCACTAAGCCATGCCTCCAGCCCTCTCCAAAGGATTTTATGTAAAAAACAGTTCTGATTCTCCTGCTTCCTTTCTCAGTTTCCTACAGGAGTTTGCCACTGCAACGGCCATGCCTTCTGCTTTAGAGTTTATTTGAACAGGATGTCATTGAATCAAAATAGTTGTTTTTTTTTTTTTTTTTTTGGTTTTTCCAAGGTAGGGTTTCACTCTAGCTCAGGCTGACCTGGAATTCACTATGTAGTCTCAGAGTGGCCTTGAGCTCACTGCAATCCTACCTAGGCCTCCTGAGTGCTGGGATTAAAGGCGTGTGCCACCACGCCTTGCTAAAATATGGTTTTTATAAAATTAAGTTTTGTCCAGGTATGGTGGCACACACCTATAATTAAAGTGCTTGGGCATCTGAGGCAGAAGGATTACTACAAGTTCAAGGCAAGCTAAACTATAAAAGAAGTATCAAGTAGCCAGGGCTAACCAGTAAAACCTGCCACAAAAATAAAAATTAATAAAGAAAATTAAAAAAAAAAGAAGAGGTGCTATGGTACAACAGTATGGTATTTCCTATAAAATAAACTACTGACTTTTCCTGTAAAATAAACTACTGGCTTAATGATACAGTTTGTGTGTATCAGGTAAGGCTCCCAAAAGATCCATCACAGCACTGAAATTAGTAATCTAACAAACTGGGCATGGTGGCACATTCCTTAATCCAAGCAAATGGGAGGTAGAGGTAGGAGGATCTCTGTGAATTGGAGGTCACCCTGAGACTACCTAGTGAATTACTGGTCATCCACAAAATAAAATTTAAAAAAGCCAAAGGAACGAAACCTACTTTTGAGGATACATCCAAAAGACTCAAAACAGATAGTGTATAGTAGCATTATTTTCTAACAGTCAGAATGGGAAAAACTCAAATGTCTACCCACAGATCAATGAGAAAACAAGACATACCATCAGTGGAATATTATTCAGCCTTAATAGGAAATTTTGACAAGTAGAACTGTGAGTGCCAGAAACTGGAAATGGGCAAATTATTGTCTGCTACATGAGTCTCAGTTTGGATGTTCTGGAGATGGTGATGGATGGTTGCAATCTAATGAGGGAGTAAAAGAAGTAAAATTTTTTTTATGGGGAGAGGATATGATGGAGAATGGAACTTCAAAGGGGAAAGTATTGGGAGGGAGGATATTACCATGGGATATTTTTTATAATCATGGAAGATGTTAATAAAAATTGAGAAAGAAAAAGTAAAATTTTTAAACCAAACTAAAAAAAAGCTGGGCGTGGTGGCGCACACCTTTAATCCCAGCACTTGGGAGGCAGAGGTGGGTCACCCTAAGAATGCAGACTTAATTCCAGGTCAGCCTGGGCTAGAAGAGAGATCCTACCTCGAAAAAAACAAAACAAAACAAAAAAAGTTAATGCCAGGCATGGTGCCATGCACACCTTTAATCCCAACACTCTGGATGCTGAGGTAGGAAGTAGGAAGATCAAAGTGTGTTCAAAGCCACCCTTAGACTACATAGTCAATTTCAAGTCAGCCTGAACTAGATGAGACCCTACCTCGAAAAACAAAACGGGGGTGGAGGAGAAGGAAGAAGATGGACTGAAGGGATGGCTTAGTGGTTAAGACACTTGCCTGCAAAGCCAAAGGACCCAGGTTTGATTTCTCAGGACCCATGTAAGCCAGATGCCTAAGGGGGCGCACAAATCTGGAGTTCACCTGCAGCCACTGGAGGTCCTGGTATGACCATTCTCTTGCCCTTTCTCTCTCTACCTGCCTATTTCTCTCAAATAAAATAAGAATTAAATATTTTTAAAAAAGAAACTTGGTCCTGTGGTGGTATAGACACCTTTAAGCCCAGCACTTGGAAGAGGTAGGAGTATCACCATGAAAAAAAAGGGGAGAAAAACCCCTACTAAAGGTTAGGGGTGTATGGGTCAGTGGTACAGTGCTTGCTTTGGGAGGCCCCTAGTGATTTTGATCCCTACCACAAGCAAACACCTGCTAGAGCCAGATGAGGGGCATGCCTTTAATCCTAGCATTCAGAGGCAGAGTTTAAGGCCACCCTGAGAGTACATAGTAGATCCAGGACAGCCTGGAGTAGAGTGAGATCCCTAACCTGGGGGAGGGGAGGAGAAACCTGGTTGTGCAGGTACATTGTTATGCATATTTTACAATTTATCAGCCTTTCCTTACCCCACATAACATACAGGAGACCCTGGGATAATCTCTAGTGTGGGGGGGGGGGGAGAGAAGCAAGAATTTAACAGCTATTTTTATGACCAATCCACTACTTTGAAAACTCTAAATGAACAGAGGGCTAGAGAGATAGCTAATTCCCTGATTGATCTCCAGCACTTTACTAAATATACAAGATCCCAGCATTTGACTATTGTGGGTTTTTTGTTTGTTTGTTTGTGTTTTGGTTTTTCAAAGTAGGGTCTCATTTTAGCTCACGCTGACCAGGAATTCACTCTAGTCTCAGGATGGCCTTGAATTTAGGAGATCTTCCTACCTCTGCCTTGTCAGTGCTGGAATTAAGGTGTGGGTCACCATGCCCTGCTTTTTTATTGGGTTTTTTTACTTTTGAAACAGGGTGTCAATGTAGCCTAGATGTTGTGGAACTCGGGCTGGCTCTAAATTCATGGTAATCCTGTCTCAGCCTCTGAAATGAGCCACCACACCAGGCTTAGTATCACCATAAATTTTGGTTGTTTTGTTTTGGCTTTGGTTTTTTGAGGTAGAGTCTCACTCTAGCTCAAGCTGGCCTGGAATTCACTATGTAGTCTGAGTGGCCTCGAAGTCATGACGATCCTCCTACTTCACTCAGTATCACAGTATTTTAAAATTACTGGGAGGTGGGAGTGGCGGCCCACGCCTTTAATCCTAGCACTTGAGGGTTAGAGAACTAGTAAAGAGTATGAAGTTAACCTGGGGTACAGTTTCCAGGCTGGCCTGAACTATGGGAATTTGCTAAGCCATCTCTAGATGGGGGGGGGTTGGGCGGGGAGGTGGGGATGGGTTTCCAGGTAGGATCTCACTTTAGCCCAGGCTAACCTGGAACTTGGTAGTCTATGGCTCATCTTGAACTCACATCTGCCTCCCAAGTGCTAGGATTAAAGGCGTGCACCCCCACACCCTGCTTTCTTTAAATATTTTACAAAGAAAAATGGGCACGCCAAAGCCTAAAGCTGCTGCAAACGAACTCACCTATCTGGCTTATGTGGGTCCTGGGGAATTGAACCTAGGTCCTTTGGCTTTGCAAGCAAGCGCCTTAACGCTAAGCCATCCCTCCAGCCCCTCTTTACTTTTAAAAGAAATGTAAATTAGTTCCAAGCCTGCAGTCACTCTGAATTCAATTAAGAGAAAAGCCTGCCTATGCATGAGGGCCAGGCTGCCCTGGGGCAATAAACAGACTTAACAATTTACTGAACTGCCTTGTGGGACAGAGTAGAGCTGAGAATACAGGTCCACAATGTGACCACAACTGCTTAGCTAAGCATACCTCCTGCCTAAACCTAAACTTCAAATCAGTATCCAGTACAGTACAAGATGAACTTGGGCTCCTTGGGCCTCTTAGAAAAGGTCTGGTCCTTCATAATGTTAGAGTCTCCTTTCTGCTTTTCTTTCGAACTTGTTTCTTTCTTTCTTTTTTTTTATTTGAGAGCGACAGACAGAGAGAAAGACAGGGAGAGAGAGAATGGGCGCGCCAGGGCTTCCAGCCTCTGCAAACGAACTCCAGACGCGTGCGCCCCCTAGTGCATCTGGCTAACGTGGAAGCTGGGGAACTGAGCCTCGAACCGGGCTCCTTAAGCAAGTGTTTAACCGCTAAGCCACCTCTCCAGCCCTCGAACTTGTTTCTTAATTGATTACTGAGGATGGGTTGGCCAAAGCCAGGCTTTCACCTTTAAAGTTGCAATATCAGGGCTGGAGAGATGGCTTAGCGGTTAAGCGCTTGCCTGTGAAGCTTAAGGACCCTGGTTCGAGGCTCGGTTCCCTAGGAACCACGTTAGCCAGATGCACAAAGGGGCGCACGCGTCTGGAGTTGCTTTGCAGTGGCTGGTGGCCCTGGCGCACCCGTTTTCTCTCTATCTCTCTGTCACTCTCAAATAAATAAGAATGAACAACAAAAAATTTTGTTAAAAGTTACAATATCACTCACATTCCCCTGTTTAGGTCGTCATTCTATGCTACAACGGAGTTCAAGGTTACCCTAGGCCAAATAAAACTGAAAAAAAATCTATTCGGAAAGGCAGATATTTTACCCTAAAGGAAATACAAATAGACAATAAGCATATGAAAAGAGAAAGGGGAGGTGCTAAGGCCAAGGAAATGCAAATATTAAAAATTCACAAGCCCTCCCAACCTCCAAGGCCTCGGATAAATGTCTTAACTTCCTGCCTATTCAACGAGTTTGGTCTCCTGCTGTACCGTGTTACAGAATCTTAAAATAAGGTTAAGGACTCCATTCTGGATTTCAGGCGCGTTCCCCCAACAATCTCACTCTAAAACCCCCTCCTCCCCGGCGGACAACGCTCCCAGCAAGCCTCGCCCGGCCCAGCGTTACGCACGTACCCGAACCCGTGCCTTCCCCAGGGAGGGACCAGCTCGCCGCGGGGCCGCCCTCGGTCCACGCACCCGCCGCGGCGCCTCAGTCCCTGCAAGGTCACACCATGGGCGAAGCTAGACTCTGCCCCGCGTTCCAGCAGACCCCCGGTTATTGTCCAGGGGGGAAGGTGGGGAGAAGACGGCCCGAGCCAGGACCAGGAGCCCAGCAAGGCGAGGAGGCCAGCGGCCTGGGGCGCTTCGTCCTTTGTACACGTGAAGACATTATCACAAGTTTTTGGTGATGTAAAAAAAGAATTCAGACCTCCCCCTTTACTTTTTTTTTTTTTAAGCAAAGTGAAAGAAACTAATGTAAGTTCAGAAGAAAATAAAAAGTCCGCTTCCAAATCTTCCCAAGGCCACTAAAGAGAGAGCTTGATTTCGAAGTTCAAGACCCCAGGTTTAGCAAGGGAAGCTGGAAATAAAAACACAGGTCTACCTGGCTCAAAACTTAGGCCTTATTGCGTTCAAAAATGTGGTTTTCCACCTCTCTCCCTTTTTGGGGGGGTTGAGGGGAGTCGAGGAGGGTCTCACTGTAGCCCAGGCTGACCAAAATTCACTACGCAGTCTCAGGGTGCTATTGAGCTCACGGGGCTCCTGCTACCTCTGCCCGCGAGCGCAGGGATAAAAGGCGTGCGCCCCCAGCCGCGCCTCTCCCCTTTTCCTAACTGCGAGCAGCCCTGGCGCAGTCGGTTCTGGGCTGGTGGCTCTTTCCTCCCGGCCTTGGTTTCTACTGTCGGGTGGAAGAGCCTCAGGAAGGCCGGTTCTTGCTCACTAACCCCAGGGGCGAGGCTCAAAGCAGGGGAGAGGATGGGAGCCTAACTCGAGCCCTGCACCCAGAGCGCTTACCAGCTGACGTCCTGCTCCAGCTCGAAGTTCCGACTGGTGAAGTGGGTGTTTTAACTAACAAGAGCCTAGACTTATAAACTCTTAGCCCCTCCTCCTCTCTTAGGGGCTAGGGCGTTTCTGGGCCCAATTCCCTCCCACCCACTCTCCCTCCCCTCCACAAAATGCCATCCTAAGCTTCCTGGCCCTCCAGTGAGCCTCTAAGAGCTAGGATGCTTGGGCCAGATGTAATCCTCGCCATTTTCACTATTCTTTGATAAAGTTTTCTTTTTTTTCCGAGGTAGGGTCTCACTCTAGGCCAGGCTGACCTGGAATTCACTTTGTAGTCAGTCTGAGGTTGGCCTGGAACTCATGGTGATCCTCCCGCCTCTGCCTCGTGAGTGCTGGAATTAAAGGCATGTGCTACCACGCGCGGCCAAACAGAATACATATATTTAAAATGTTTAGGGAGAAGCTTGCTTCCATGAACTTTGATGCATTTGTTTGCAGTGGCTAAAGTTCCTATCTGGTACACTAATACACACACACATAAACTAAATTTGTTTTTGTTTTCGATTATTTTTTCCTAGGTAGGGCCTCAGTCTAACTCAGGCTAACATGGAGCTCCCTCTCTCTTTCTCTCTGTCTCTGTAATCCCTGACTGGTCTTGGACACACAGCAATCCTTCCACTTTAGCCTCCCAAATGCTGGGATCAAAGGCGGGCCACTACACCAGGCATAATTTTTTAAACCCACATTCTTCCGGTAATCCCTAGCTGAAGCAGGAGGATCACTGATTTGTATGCCAGACTAGGGTAGAGTGAGGTCCTAGCTCAAAAAAAGTCTTAAGTGGAGCTGGGTGTGGTGGCACAGGCCTTTAATCCCAGCACTCAGGAGGCAAAGATAGGAGGATTGCCATAAATTCCAGGCCACCCTGAGAATACTTAGTGAATTTCAGTTCTGGACTAGAGTGAAACCCTACAATGAAGAAAAAAAAAAAAGTCTTAAGTGGCCTCCCAGCTCACCCTTTCTAAAGAAGCCACAAACACACCCCCAATCATGATACTCTATATTATTGTTTGTCTTTTTGGTTTTTTTTGTTTTGTTTTGTTTTTGTTTTTCAAGATAGGATCTCAATGTGGCCCACACTGACCTGGCATTCACTCTGTAGTCTCAGGATGGCCTTGAACTCATGGCGATCCTCTTACCTCTGCTTCCCAGGTGTTGTGATTTAAGGTGTGTGCCACCATACGTGGCTTGTTTTTTGTTTTTTGTTTTTGTTTGTTTGAGGTAGGGTCTCACTCTAGCGCAGGCTGGAATTCACTATGAAGTCTCTGGATGACCTCGAATTCACAGCCATCCACTTACCCCTGCCTCACTGGGATTAAAGGTGTGCCACCACACCCAGCTTTTTTTTTTTTTTTTTTAAGGTCTTGCGGGCTGGAGGGATTGCTTAGCAGTTAAGGCATTTGCCTGCAAAGCCAAAGGACCCAGGTTCTATTTCCCAGGACCCATGTTAGATGCTGGGGACCTTGGCACGCCCATTCTCTCTCTCTCCCCCTCTTTCTCTGTCAAATAAATAAATAAATAAAAATAAAATATTTTAAAAAGAAGAAAAGGCCTTGCTATGTATAAGCTTTGAACTCCCTATATAGCTCAGGCTGACCTCAAACTCAGGATGTTCCTCCACCTCTGCCTCGGAGTGCTGGGATTCCTGGTATGTTCCTTCAGGCCACCTTCACTCTGGTTTCCTGGATTCCCAGCTATCAGAAGCTGATTTTAGCCAATACAGCAGAATGTTTCTTGTTATGCCTCTTTTCAACTTCCCACTCAACTACATTAGACTGGAATTCCTTAAAGGTAGAATCTTATCTTTTCCCACTGGAAATATATAGCTCAGTTGGTAGAGTGCTTGCCTAACATGCACAAAACCCTAGATTGGTACATTTCCTAGCACCTCGTAAATGGGGTATGATGTTGGATCCTGCAATCCCTATACTAGGGAAGAGGAGATTAAGTGGATACTTGATGAGTTTGAGGCTAGGCTGGGCTACATGGGACCTTGTCTCAAAAAGGGACAAAATAGGAGCTGGGGAGATGGCTCAGTGGCAAAGGTGCTTACTTGCAAAACCTGCCAACCTGGGTTCAATTCCCCAGCCACCCTCATAAACCAAATGGTCATTCATTTGCAGACATAAGAGACCCTGGCATGCTGAAACACACACACACACACACACACACACACACACACACACACGTGCATACTAAATTGAAATTTTTTTCAAGGCAAGGTCTCATTCCAGCCCAGGCTGACCTGAAACTCTCTTGATAATCCCAGGCTGTCCTCAAATACAAGGTGACCTTCTACCTCAGCCTCCTGAATGCTGGTATTAAAGGCAAGCACCACCACACCAAAATCTAAAAATGTTTTAAAGGTTGAAAAAAAAATCTGAGCTGGGCATGGTGGCACACACACCTTTAATCCCAGCATTTGGGAGGCAGAGGTACAAGAATCAATGTGAGTTTGAGACCACCCTGAGAATACAGAGTGAATTCCTGGTCAGCCTGGGCTAGAGCAAGACCCTACCTCAGAAAACAAAAAAACAAACAAACAAACAAAAAAGGAAAGAAAGAAAGAAAGAAAGAAAGAAAGAAAGAAAGAAAGAAAGAAAGAAAGAAAGAAAGAAAGAAAGACAAACACTCTGTCTTGTCTGTCTGGTTGGAGAGATGACTTAGCGGTTAAGGCACTTGCCTGCAAAGCCCAAGGACCCAGGTCCAATTCCCCAGTACCCACATAAGCCAGATGCACAAAGTGGAGCACATGTCTGGAGTTTATTTGCAGCAACTGAAGAACCTAGCACCCCCATTTTCTCTCTCTCTCTCTCTCAAATAAATAAGTAAAGTATCTTTAAAAAATCTTAAACCTAAGCCAGGCATGGTGGCTCACACCTTCAATCCCAGCACTCAGGAGGCAGTGATAGGAGGTTTGCAATGAGTTCAAGTCCACCCTGGGATTACATAGTGAATTTCAGGTCAGCCTGTGCTAGAATGAAACCATACCTCGGAAAAAAAAAAAAAAAAATCTTAAACCTGGAATGGTGGCACATGCCTTTAATCCCAGCACTCCAGAGGCAAAGGTACGAGGATCCCTGTGAGTTTGAGGCTACCCTGAGGTTAAGTAGTGAATTTCAGGTCAACCTGGACTAGAGTGAGACCCTACCTTAAAAAACCACACACGAGGGCTGGAGAGATGGCTTAGCGGTTAAACGCTTGCCTGTGAAGCCTAAGGACCCCGGTTCCAGGCTGGGTTCCCCAAGGTCCCATGTTAGCCAGATGGGGGCGCATGCGTCTGGAGCTCGTTTGCAGAGGCTGGAAGCCCTGGCTTGCCCATTCTCTCTCTCTCCCTCTATCTGTCCTTCTCTCTGTGTCTGTCACTCTCAAATAAATAAATAAAAAATAAAAAGAAGACTCTTGTAAAAAAAAAAAAAAAAAAAAACACACACGAGCCTGGCATGGTAGCACATGCCTTTAATCCCAGCACTTGGGAAGCAGCAGCAGTTCTAGGTCAGCCTGAGCTAGAGTGAAACCCTACCTTGAAAAAGAAAAAAAATCTTTTCTTTCTCATTTACCAGTTTATTCACAGCACTCGGAATCATGACTTGTGTGCTAGACCCCAGTGCTGCGTGAAGGAATGAGGGGGAGCACACCACCTTGGCTAAGTCAGACTGTACACCCTGAACCCAAATGTTCTCCAGAACTGATGGGTCAGGCCAGGCAGCTGCAGGAGCTGCCCTTAGGCACACTCGGGTTCTGGGGGCTGGGCTCCCCTCCTGACTTGTAAGGCTCAGATGGAAGTTGGCCACACAGCTCATGACCCTCAGCATTGGGAAGATACTCAATCAATGTATCTGGATTCCATGAACCTTGTTTTCTTTTGTCAATACCTTACTTCCTCTTTGGGATTATTAATACAGTCCCTTAAGTGAAAAAATAAAATATTAAGGGACAAAATAAAGTTTGAGAGCTGGGGATGTAGCTCACTTGTTTAGCATAGACAAGGCCCTGGTCAGAGCCACACAGGTCTACAAGATCAAATTTGAAGCTCCTGGGAGGCTGAGGTGGGGAGCACCACCAGGAGACTGAGGCCAGCCTGGGCTTCAAAGTTCCAAATCAGCCTGAGCTAGAATGAGACCTGAGCCTCAAATAAACAAACAGCTGAGAGAGGTGGTACATGCCTTTAATCCCAGCACTTGAGAGGCTGGGGTAGGATGACTGCGGGGAGTTTGAGGCCAGGCTGAGAGTATACAGTGAATTCCAGGTCAGACTGGACTAGAGGAAAACCATAACTCAAAAACCAAACTAACAAAGCAAAACAAAAAAAACAGTGGATATGTAAGTAGATGGCAGAATACTGTGAATGGGAGTGAAATGGTTTTAAGTGGGGTCAGGGGTCAGGGGAGGGGATAAAGAAAAGTGGGGTGGGGAAAAGGGTTAATCAAAATTAAAGATGTTGGGGCTGGAGAGATGGCTCAGCAGTTAAATTGCTTGCCTGCAAAGCCTAACTACCCTACTTCAATTCCTTAGTACCCAGGTAATGCCAGATGCACAAAGAGGCACATGCATCTGGAGTTCATTTGTAGGGGCTGGAGACCCTGGGCCACCCATTCTCTTTCTTCTCTCTCAATCTGCTTACAAGAAAAATTTTAAAAATGTAAAGCCAGATGCCTCAAGTGGTCTAGACATCTGGAGGCCCTGGCACACCCATTTTCTGTCTCTCTCTCTGCTTGTAAATAAATAAATAAATTTCAAAAATACTTTAAAAAACAAAAAACACATGGCATGGTGGTGCATGCCTTTAATCTCAGCACTTAGGAGGCAGAGGTAGGAGAATCCCAGTGAGTTCAAAGCCACTCTGAGCTAGAGTGAGACCCAGGTTCAAATAAACAAAAACAGCTGAGAGTGTTGGTATACACCTTTAATCCCAGAATCCGAGAGGCTGGAATTACAGGTAAGCCTGAGGTACAGTGAAACCTTACCTCAAAAAGACAATAAATAAATAAATAAATAAAGATGTTATGAATAAGCCATATGGAAACCTACTTCTTTTGCTAAAAAATCCATCATGAGCCGGGCATTCCTTTAATCCCAGCACTCAAGAGGCAGAGGTAGAAGGATCGCTGTGAGTTCAAGGCTACCCTGAGACTACATAGTGAATTCCAGGTCAGCCTGGGATAGAGCAAGAGCCTACCCCAAAAAAGAAAAAACAAAAACGAACAAACAAAAATGTACCAAGAGCCAGGTGTGGTGGCACATGCCTTTAATCCCAGTACTCCAGAGACAGGGGTAGGAGGATCTCTGTGAGTTCAAGGCCACTCTAAGACTACAGTAGTAGTAGTAGTAGAATGAGACCCTACCTCAAAACACAAAATCAAGCCGGGTATGGGTATTAATCCCAGCACTCAGGAGGCAGAGGTAGGAGAATTGCTGTGAGTTTGAGGCCACCCTGAGACTACAGAGTGAATTCCAGGACAGCCTGAGCTAGAGTGAGACCCTACCTCGAAAAACCAAAAAAAAAAAAAAAAAAAAAAGAAAAAAAGAAAGAAAGAAAGAAAAGAAAAGAATATGAGCCAAAGGAAGGGGAGGGGGCTTTACAATCTGTCTTCCAGACACAAAGTACCTCATGATCTCACAGTGGCTGATGCTACTCACACAAGACCTGTATATAGGACGGAAAAAATGATGACATCAAAATAGAGGAATAGAGGAGAGACTACCTAGAAAGAAGAAGGGATTCAGTGGAGTGGGGGTTTGGGAGGGGGGAAAGGGAAGGTGGTAGGTATATTGTCTCTCTGTATGGAAGTTGTTAATAAAATTTTTTGTTTATGTTTATTTATTTATTTGAAAGTGACAGAGAGAGAAAGAGGCAGAGAGAGAGAGAGAGAGAGAGAGAGAGAGAGAGAGGGAGGGCCAGAAAGAGAGAGAATGGGCGCACCAGGGCCTCCAGCCACTGCAAACGAACTCCAGGTGTGTGCACCCTCTTATGCATCTGGCTAACGTGGGTCCTGGGGAATTGAGCCTCAAACCGGGGTCCTTAGGCTTCACAGGCAAGCGCTTAACCGCTAAGCCATCTCTCCAGCCCAATAAAATTTTTGTTGTTGTTGTTGTTCGAGGTAGGGTCTCATTCTAGCCCAGGCTGACCCGGAATTCACTATGGAATCTCAGGGTGGCCTCGAACTCATGGCACTCCTCCTACCTCTGCCTCCCCAGTGCTGGGATTAAAAGCATGCACCACCATGCCTGGCTTAAAATTTTTTCTAACATCCAAAATCAAACACAAAGTTATACTTCAGAGAAAGATGTGAGCTAGAATAGCATGTTGATACTATAGAGATACAGGCAGTGAAATTCAGGGTGGGAAGCCATATAGAAATGGTCTGCTTTCATTTTTCTAATCTTTAATTTTTTTTTCTCCTCTGAACAGATTTATTGGACATATAAAGCTCTAGTTACAAAGTTACCTGGCCCTGCTACTTTCAAACATGATCCTCTGGCTACACATGAAGACTCAACACTTGCAATTCCTGAACACAGGAGGCGGAGGCAAAAGGACCAATATTTGAGGCTAGCCTAGACTACCCAGTATAATCTTTAAAATTTTTTATT
This sequence comes from Jaculus jaculus, assembly GCF_020740685.1. Classification (NCBI taxonomy): domain Eukaryota; kingdom Metazoa; phylum Chordata; class Mammalia; order Rodentia; family Dipodidae; genus Jaculus; species Jaculus jaculus. The sequence continues at coordinate 96,310,226 of NC_059106.1, read as the reverse complement.
TGTTGCTGGGTGTGGCAATGCACGCCTTTAATCCCAGCACTGGGGAGGCAGAGGTAGGAGGATTGCTGTGAGTTCAAGGCCACCCTGAGACTACATACTGAATTCCAGATCAGCCTGGGCCAGAGTGAGACCCTACCTCAAGAAACAACAACAAGCCGGGGGTGGTGGCGCATGCCTTTAATCCCAGCACTCGGGAGGCAGAGGTAGGAGGATTGCCATGAGTTCGAGGCCACTTGAGACTACATGGTGAATTCCAGGTCAGCCTGGACTAGTGTGAGACCCTACCTCAAAAAAAAAAAAAAAAAAGAAACAACAACAAGAAAAAGTATTTGCGTGTGTACGTGTGTGTGTGTGTGTGTGTGTGTGTGTATACACAAGCTCATGCACATTGTGGTGGTTTGATTCAGGTGTTCCCCATAACTTAAGTGTTCTGAATGCTAGGTTCCTATCTGATGGAGATTTGGGAACTAATGCCTCCTGGAGGCCTATTGTTGGGGGCGGTCTTATGGGTGGTATAGCCAGCTTCCTTTTGCCAGTGCTTGGCACACTCTCCTGTTTCTGTTGTCCACCTAATGTTGGCCAGGGGGTAATGTCCCTCCTCTGCTCATGCCGTCATTTTCTCCTGACATCATGGAGCCTCCCCTAAAATCTGTAAGCTAAAATAAGCCCTTTTATCCCACAAGCTGCTCTTGGTCCAGTGTTTTCTACCAGCAATGTGAACCTGACTGCAACACACTTGTGCCATCGTCTCTTACTACTGCAAACACCCATCCAGCTTTATATGGGTGGTTGGGGCATTGAACCCAGGCTGGTAGGCTTTGCAAGCAAGTGACTTTACCTACTGAACCATCTTCTCAGTATTGGTTTTCCCTTTTTTTTTTTTTTTTTGGTTTTTTGAGGTAGGGTCTCACTCTGGCTCAGGCTGACCTGGAATTAACTATGTAGTCTCAGAGTGGCCTTGAACTCACAGCAATCCTCCTACCTCTGCCTCCCAAGTGCTGGGATTCAAGGTGTGCGCTACCACGCCTGGCAGTATTGGTTTTATTTTGTTCTTTGTTTTGCAATGTGGAAATTATATGCTAGGCAAGAGCTCTACCACTAGGTATACATATTGTTTGTTTTGTTTTTGTTTTTTCCAAGGTAGGGTCTCACTCTAGCTCAGGCTGACCTGAAACTCACTAGGTTCTCGGGGTGGCCTGGAACTCATGACAATCTTCCTATCTCTGCCTCCCGAGTGCTGGGATTAAAGGCATGCACCATCACTCTCAGCTGAGGTACACATGAAGGACTCAGGAACCGAAGGGACACCATGACAGGCTTCAGAGTCATTAGTAGGCCTAAATTGCTGTTTCCCTGCAAGGTTTAAGTTTTTATTTCCTGGTAAGGGTTTAACAGTTATTGGGAAAGCCACAAACTGCTTACACCATACATTCCTGGAGTCATAAAATAAGTTGCTTAAGTTCCTCAAACATACATAGCCAATCACAATAAAGTTTACCTAATCTGCCTGGAAACCCCCTAGCCCCTGCCCGCCAGTATCCTAAAGCCAATCAGAAGAGTACAAGTACAGTTACTATTTAAATCAACCAATCATGTAATCATCCCCTACATTTCTTTCTTTCTTTTTCCGAGATATGGTCTCGTTCTAGACCAGGCTGACCTGGAATTCACTATGGAGTCTCACAGCGATCCTCCTACCTCTGCCTCCCAAGTGCTGGGATTCAAGGTGTGCGCCACCATGATGGGCCGTCCCCTACTTTTCTGTTCAAATCCCTGTAAAAACCCTGCTCTCCCACTACTCGGGGCTCTTGCATAGACCCCCTGTGCTGGTGAAGTCAAGAGTCTGAGCTTAAGCCCCAAATAAAGCTCTTTGCCCTTGTTGCATGAATATTTGGTTCTCCTTGGTGGTCATGGGGGCACCAAGAACTGGGCATAACACACAATTGGATTAGTTTCTTCAACAATAAATATCGAAGGGTAAGCAGGGCTTGTCAGATACCTGTAATTCTGGCACAGGAGGTGGCGGCAAGAGGATCAAGAGTTCAAAGTAATCCTCGGATACCCAAGCAGTCCAGGCAATGACAGGAGAGAAACACTCCCTAGAGAAAGTTAAATAGTTCTCTCAGTTTATTGTCAGTGAAATGGGTTTATAAGCATCTTATCATCTATTCCTGGAGGGAAACCAAGGGCCTCGGCAATGGCCTATAATGTTTTGGGGGCATCAGGGACCTCCCTGACTAACAACTCATTGGAAGGTATCCCATCCCTGGCACTGAAAATTTTCTAGCTTTCATCTACGGCTCCTGAGCATTCCATTGTCCCAAACTGGAAGATTCCATATGATTTATTTATATCCTCTTAGAGTTTGATTAGCCCTCCCTCCCTCTTTCCTTTACTCTTATGTTTGCCCCCCTTTTTTAAAAAAATGTTCTTTGGCTGGGTGTGGTGACGCACGCCTTTAATCCCAGCACCCAGGAGACAGAGCAGAGGTAGGAGGATTGCCATGAGTTCGAGGCCACCCTGAGACTACATAGTGAATTCCAGGTCAGCCTGAGCAAGAGTGAAACCCAACCCCCCCCCCAAAAAAACACAGTTCTTTAATTGACTCTTACAAAACCCAGCTTTGTCTTTTCTTTTTTTTCCTTTGGAAAATCTTATTTAGGGGCTGGAAAGATTGCTCAGTGGTTAATACATTTGCCTACAAGGCCTAAAGACTCAGGTTCAATTCTTCAGTACCCATGTAAAGCCAGATGCCCAAAGTAGTGCATGCATCTGGAGTTTGTTTGTAGTGGTCCTTTTGTCTTTACCATTTTAAGTGTAGTAAAGATAGAATGATTAAGAATTTTTTTGTTTTGTTAGGGGTCAGGGTCTCAATCTAGAACTGACTGACCTGAAACTCACTCTGTAGCCCGGGCTGGCCTTGATCTCACAGTGATCCTCCTACCACAGTCTCCAGTATAAAGGCATGTGCTACCTTGCCTAGCTATATGTATTTTTAAAATTATTATTGTTTTATCATTTGAGAAAGAAGGAGAGAGAGAGAATAAATATGGGCACCTCAAGGCCTCCAGCCACTGGAAATGAAGTCCATTCAATGCATGTGCCACCTTCTGCATCTGGCTTACGTGGGTCCTGGGAAATCAAATCTGGGTCCTTTGGCTTTACAGACAAGCAACTTTACTGCTAAGACATCTCCAGCCCTATATGTACTTTTATTATTCACTTATTTGCTCCATTATATGAGCTAGTTTTCAGCTCATTTCAAGGTTGCAATCCCTTGATCCCAACTGCATGAGAACGTTACTAATTGAAACAGGGAGACCGAAGACATGGCTAGACACAGTGGCACACAGCCCATGGAGCCGCTTCAGTTGTGTTCCTCTGTCAGGGATCCTCACACTTGTGGAAGGTGGAAGACAGGTGGTGTAACCTGCAATGTTAGGCTCAGAGCCTGGGTCCTAGCAGCCCTAACAAGCCAACTTCCAGCACCCATTCTCAATAGGCCAATGAAAGAGATGAAGTCACGGTAAAAAGCAAAGAAAGAACATCTATTCAGCATGGCCACATAGACACAAAGAGGTCCAGAAACCCTCCGAAGAGTTGTTACACTGGAGTATTGAGGGGCTGTGTGATCCCCAACACAAGAGGGTGCCACTGGCCACTGCCACTCACTGCCATCCAATGCTGAGGGACACTAAAGCCATAATAGCTGCTGAAGGCTGAAGAGCTTCTCCTTGCTGCTCACAATTTCTTTCTTTCTTTTTTTAATAAACCAAAAATTGTAGGTTTATTTTTCACTAAACAGGCAATTGAAATACATGGTACAAAAATAAGTGGTAATATTGTAAAATGAAATGGATAGAATAAATAATTTAATTTTCCATCTATGAGAAATTCACAATAAAATTATAGTTTACTTTGTCTTATAGATGTGCTTGTTGGATCTATTCATCCTTATCTAAGGCAACTGGAAGCTCCTGAAGTTATTTTATTTTATTTTATTTTTTTTTTTGGCCTTATCCATACAGTGCAAAGGGGGAAAGAGTTTACAAACCTTTTTAAAAGTAACTAAATAATACAATGATGCCATGCACTTTAGTTTAAGATACAGCAGACCTTCAAACTGTCAGCTTATTCTTGGCTAGAAGAGAAGCATCATGTGAACTTATTTTATGTGAAGGTATTTACAGACTTGAGTCAGGGGGACTGCAGTGTTCTCTGCAGAATGGCCGTCAAGAGCAGGACTTACCGTGTTTCAGCATGCTGCACTACTTGCTTTCATGTGTATGCCAATAACTACAGCTATGGAAAACGTACATCCCATTTTTCAAGTACAGACATTTCAAAGGCAAAGGAAACATCTGCCATGCTTTGAGTACACGTGGCTGCCACCAGCTTGCATAATGAAGAGCACCGTAAGCAGGCACGCTCTGGGTGATCTTGGATAGAAATTCCCTCTAGCATGCCCACTGACGTCCTAGCATTCTGGCACTCATCCTTTAAGTTTCACGAGAGCCCTGTCCTATAAGTCTCCATTGCTGAAGCCTCGCCAGGACCCTTTAAGAACGCAGTATTGAAACCGCCACTTCACTGTGGACTCCAGTCTCACTCATCTTACAGGGCATTACTCTCTCATGTGGCATCACAGTGTACCAGGCAGCCAACCTGACTACTTTGCTTATGGAAGTGGTGCTGCCAGTATCTCCCTAGGTGAAAAACCTCCTCACACAGCTGAAGATAAACCCGGCAACTGTGCAGATACTCTTTTTTTTTTTAATTTTTTAAAATTTATTTATTTGAGAGCAACAGACACAGAGAGAAGGACAGATAGAGGGAGAGAGAGAGAATGGGCACGCCAGGGCTTCCAGCCTCTGCAAACGAACTCCAGACGCGTGCCATCTCTCCAGCCCCAGATACTCTTTCAGTGGCATTCACAGGCAGGTTCAGAGCTTGAAAAAAAAAATCACATTTGAAAGGGATGAATAAAAATATAATTTGAAACTAATTACACATTGCCACATTACATGTTCAGTTGGTGTAATAATTGGCTATTCTACAACGTTGTCATTTTCGATTTTTATGTTGACCAATACTAGTAATTGAATGAGCTTCTTTTTTTTTTTTTTTTTTTTCTGAGGTAGGGTCTCACTCTAGCCCAGGCTGACCTGGAATTCACTATGGAGTCTAAGGGTGGCCTCGAACTCACAGTGATCCTCCTACCTCTGCCTCCCGAGTGCTGAAATTAAAGGCGTGAGCCACCATGCTAGGCTAATGGGCTTAATTCTTAAGGGCAGCTCTTAACACTCAAGGGTAAGGCAGGTTCCAATGTATAGTCACATCACAGAGAAATTGCCAATTTTTAACCAATTCTAGGTTTTAAAGAATGCTTACCATGGGCTGGAGAGATGGCTTAGCGGTTAAGCGCTTGCCTGTGAAGCCTAAGGACCCCAGTTCGAGGCTCGGTTCCCCAGGTCCCACGTTAGCCAGATGCACAAGGGGGTGCACGCGTCTGGAGTTCATTTGCAGAGGCTGGAAGCCCTGGCGTGCCCATTCTCTCCCTCTATCTGCCTTTCTCTCTGTGTCTGTCTATCTCAAATAAATAAAAAATTTAAAAAAAAAGAATGCTTACCATATATTCTTATAGTCAATACTCACTTGCTAGGGAGATGTTATCTTTGAAAGCACATTATAGGTCATGTTAGAGATTAATAGGGAGATGGCAGAATCTTTTTTTTTCTTTGTTTTTCAAGGTAGGGTCTCACTCTAGTGGAATTCACTATGTAGTCTCAGGCTGGCCTGGAACTCACAGCGATCCTCCTACCTCTACTTCCTAAGTGCTGGGATTAAAAGGCATGTACCACCACAACAGGCTAGAATCTTAAAACCATCAATTGAGGTAGTGCCCTTAAGCATTAAGGTAAACCAAGCCATATGCCCACAGGCATGTGAAATAGTGTTTATAGTTAATGTTAGAATTTATTTATTTTCCAATGACTAAAGTCTGAGAATATTTCCAGCAGAAAAACCCATCATTGATATTAAGGTCCAAATAGAGCTTTTAAAAGGCATTTTGTAGAGTCGGTGGTAACTAGCAGTTGCTTAAAGCTTTACAATCAATGCTGTTGAGTAAACTGCTGATCCATAGATTTTTTTTTTTTCCTGACGAGGGAAAAAATGACATGTAAACTTTCAAGCAACAAAAAGCTTCCTTTTTTCTTAGCCGTGGGCAGATTTCCTGTGGCAAACCAGGTGTAGCCCTGTCCTTTCTCTTCCGGGACTGTGAGCTAGCCTCCCAAGGGAAGGAGGGCTGAGTCCTCCACAGGTTGCCGTGAGCCTGGTCATTACTGGTACAGCTGTTCTGCAGCATGGTGGCAGGTCTCTAGGTCCTTAATGTGTTTTCTTTTAAGGGGCTAAACAAGAATGTAGAGGCCTAAGCCATGAAGATGGCAACAGATGCCATGATGTCCAAAGCAGTTCGTAAAGGGTCTGTTTACTTGCTGCTGTTCTTGTGCCAAGTAAGAGCTACGAGAAGTGTGAAGATTCAGGGTTTCAGACCAATAACTTTTTCACTGTCTTATCCTCTGTCCTTTTCTATACCTGACACTATCAAGTACTTGGAGCCCTTTTCTTTTCTTAAATTTGGAAGGAACCCTCCATGAAATTCCATGCCAGCCTTGCTCAGGGCCCATGCTCATCTCTGGAATTGTCCCAGTTCTAGTAGCCGCGCTGCCGAAGCAAGCACGAGCCTGCTTTCTTCAAGTAGCCTTCTTGACCTCAGCTGTTTTACCTGCCCTTGTTTGGCTGGGGCTGCTCACAATTTCTATCAGGGTCGACAATGGAGACCCTTGATTGATAACAATCACAGTAGTTCCCAAAGATATTGACATAACCATTATAGTAATAAAGACAGAGAGATGGCTCAATGGTTAAAGGTGCTTGTTTGTAAAGCCTCCCCGCCCAGATTCGATTCCCCAGTATCCATGTAAAGCCAGATGCACAAAGTGGTGCATATGTTTGTAAGAGACCTTGGTGTGCCCTTTCTCTTTCTCTCTCTCAAATAAAATAAAATAAAATAAAATAAAATAAAATAAAATAAAATAAAATAAAATAAAATAAAATAAAATAATAAAATAAAATAAATAAAATAAAATAGAATGCGGCAGGATATGGTGGCACACACCTTTAATCCCAGCACTCTAGAAGCAGAAGTAGGCGGATCACTGTGATTTAGAGGCCACCCTGAAGCTACATATTGAATTCCAGATTAGCCTGAGCTAGAGGGAGACCCAACCTCGGAAAAACAAAAAACAAATCAAAACCAAAACCAAAAATAGGGCTGGTGAGATCGATTAGCAGTTAAGGCACTTGCCTGTGAAGCCTAAGGATGCAGGTTCAATTCCCAGAACCCATGTAAGCCAGATGCACATGCATCTGGAGTTAGTTTGTAGTGGCTAGAGAACCTGGCATGCCCATTCTGTCTAATAAGTAAATAAGTAAAAGTAAAATATAAAAAAATTAAAAAATAGGGGGTTGGAGAGATTGCTCAGTGGTTAAAGTTCTTGCCTGCAAACTTTAAGGACAAGGGTTTAATTCCATAGTACCCACATAAAACCAGATGCAGAAGGTGGTACATACATCTGGAGTTTGTTGGCTGTGGCTAGAGGCCCTGATGAATGCTCTCTCTATCTCAAATAAATACATAAAATCTTAAAAAAACAAAAATAAATAAAAAATACCCAGGCATGGTGGTGCATGCTTTTAATCCCAGCACTCAGGAGGCAGAGGTAGGAGGATTGCTGTGAATTCAAGGCCACGTGAGACTACATAGAGAATTCCAGGTCAGCCTGGGCTAGACCAAGACCCTACCTCAAAAAACCAAAAAAACAAAAACAAAAACAAAAAACAATATAAGCCAGGTGTGGTGGTGCATGCATTTAATCCCAGCACATGGGAGGCAGAGGTAGGAGAATCGCCGTGAGTTTGAGGCCACCCTGAGACTACATAGTGAATTCCAGGTCAGCCTGGGCTAGAGCGAGACCCTACTTCAAAAAAACAAAAAACAAAAACAAAAAGACATAGGTAATGCAATTGCTTAATAATTTGGGCCATCTGGAGACTTGTACTATGAAACCAAATTAGGAGTAAAATTTAAAAATAAAAAGCCAGGCATGGTGGTACATGCCTTTAATCCCAGCACTTGGGAGGTAGAGGCTGGAGGATCACCGTGAGTTCAAGGCTACCTTGAGACTAGTGAATTCCAGGTCAGCCTGGGCTAGAGTGAGACCCTACCTAGAAAAACCAAAGACCAAAACAAAACAAAACAAAAAGACATAAATTGGTCTTCCTGGCAGTGGGGATGATGATTATGACCTCTTCTGTGGTGGTTTTAGACAAAAACTAAGGGAGTGCAGAGAAAGGTTATCATTCCTCCAGGATTCCACCAGATGTTACCTTTAGAGACTTCCAGGGTAGCTGGGCATGGTGGCGCACGCCTGTAATCCCAGTACTCAGGAGGCAGAGGTAGGAGGATCGCCGTGAGTTCAAGGCTACCCTGAGAATGGAGAGTGAACTCCAGGTCAGCCTGAGCTAAAGTGAGATCCTACTTCAAAAAAAAGAGACTCCCAGGGTCTTGTTCCAGAGGCATCTAATTAAAAACAAACAACAACAAGGACACCTACTGGGGTGATAAAATGGCTCAGGGATTAAGGCACTTGCCTGCAAAGCCTAACAACCCAGGTTTGATGCTCCAGTGCCCATGTAAAGCCAGATGCACAGTGGCACATTCATCTGGAGTTTGTTGGTAGTGGCTGGAGGCCCTGGCATGCCCATTCTCTGTCCTATCTTTGCTGACCTGGAATTCACTATGTAGACTCAGGGTGGCCTTGAACTCTCGGTGATCCTCCTACCTCTGCCTCCCAAGTGCTGGGATTAAAGGCGTGCGCCACCATGCCTTGCAATAAAAATATTTTTTAAATAAACCACTTGCTGGGCTGGGGCTTTGGCAAAACCAAATGGCTCAGATTCAATTCCCCAGTGTCAACATCAAGCCAAAAGCACAAAGTAAAGGATGCACCTGGAGTTTGCAGTGTTGAGAGGCTCTGGTGTGCCCATTTTCTCTCTCTCATTCTGTTTGTAAACAATAAACAAAATTAAAAAAACAAACAAACAGGCATGGTGGTGCATGCCTTTAACCTCAGCACTCGGGAGGCAGAGGTAGGAGGATCACTGTGAGTTCGAGGCCACCCTGAGATACATAGTTAATTCCAGGTCAGGCTGGGCCACAGTGAGACCCTACCCCAAAAAACCAACCAACCAATCAACCAACCAACCAACCAACCAACCAACCAATCAACCAACCAACTAACCAAACAAACAAACAAAAAACACATTTGCTTCCCTGAGCAGGTGCTAAAGGTCTGAGGAAGTCTCCTTTCCTTTCTTTCTTTCTTTTTTTTTTTTTGGTTTTTCAAGGTAGGGTCTCACTCTGGTCCAGGCTGACCTGGAATTAACTCTGTCATCTCAGGGTGGCCTTGAACTCATGGCAATCCTCCTACTACTGCCTCCCGAGTGCTGGGATTAAAGGCGCGAGCCACCACGCCCGGCGAGTCTCCTTTCTTATCAACCACCTCTGTCTTCATATATATGAATTTGTTTTTTGATTTAGACATGTCTTGTTATGCAGCTCTGGCTGGCTTGAACTTCTCTAAGTAGACCAGGCTGACCTTGAATTTGTTGAAATTCTTCTGCTTCAACCTTCTGAGTGCTGAGATTACAAGTATATTCCACCACACAGCAAGCTTCCTCTCTCCCTCCCTCTCTCCTTCTGACCTAGGGTCTCATGTAGCTTGGGTTAGCCTTGAGCTTGCTACATAGCACAGGGTAGCCTCAAAATCCTGATCCTTCTGCCTCCACCTCACAAGTGCCAACATTAAAGATGTGTACTATGACTCTTGGTTTTATTTGGCGGCCCTCTTCTCTACCACCTGAGTTACATTCTCAGACCCCTGCAAAGAATATTTTTATTGGTTTTTATTTGCAAGCAGAGAGAGATCAGAGACAGACAGAGAGAATGGGCACACCAGGGCCTCTTGCTGCTGCAAACAAACTCCAGATGCATGCACCTCTTTGTGCATCTAGCTTTACATGGGTACTGGGGAATCAAACCCGGGTTGCTAGGCTTTGCAGACAAGCACCTTAACTGCTGAAGCATCTCTCTAGCTCCAAGAATTTCTTTTGTAAAACATTTGTCTTTCTAGTGTTTATGAGGCAAATAGGTGAACTCTTCTGGCCATCTTCTGGCCAACATGTGAGTGGCTTTCTGAAGACAGGCCCATAGTTACTTTAATCTCAGACCCTGGGTTTCTTCTGCTTTTCTTGCTGCTAAAGATGTTCTTTGGATATCAGGGTGTGTCTGGTGAAGAATCACCCAAAGCACCAGGTTGACGTGCAGATTCTTTTTTTTTTTTTTTTTTTGAGGTAGGGTCTCACTCTGGTCCAGGCTGACAGATGTGCAGATTCCAACTGGCGGTTTTCCCCTTTGACACTGGGAACTGAGCTCAAAGCCTCACATTGGGCAAGTGTTCTTCCATTGAGCTGTGTCTCCTGCCACAGATTCTAAGAGCACACCTAGCTCTTACAGGACTCTACGCTTGGAGAAAGGAAAAAAGTAATGTGACTAGGGATGGGCGGAAGATTCCATGATTTGTTTGGTGTGGTGGTTTGATTCAGGTGTCCCCATAAACTTAGGTGTTCTGAATGCTAGGTTCCCAGCTGATGGATATTTGGGAATTAATGCCTCCTGGAGGGAGTGTATTGTTGGGGGCGGTATTATGGGCTTTATAGCCAGTTTCCCCATGCCAGTGTTTGGCACACCCTCCTGTTGCTGTGGTCCACCTTATGTTGGCCAGGGGGTGATGTCCACCCTTTGCTCATGCCATCGTTTTCCCCTGCCATCGTGGAGCTTCCCCTCGAGCCTGTACGCCAAAATAAATCTCTTTTTCCCAGAAGCTGCTCTTGGTTGGGTGATTTCTAACAGCAATGCAAACCGGACTGCAACAGTAAAGTGGTACCAGAAGTGGGGTTGCTGCTAGACACCTGACTGTGTGGCTTTGGCCTTTTGGAGCTGATTTTCAAGACGAATGTGGAAGGAGTTGAAACCTTGGCCTAACAGATGCCTTGCAGTGCTGTAAGTACAGCTTGATGGACTATTCTGGTCTGAGCTGCAAGGAGAACTATGGACTGTGAGGTTTGGCTTATGAGGGTGAGAAAGAGCTGTGCTTGGACTGGGCTAGCAGTTTGTGTGAGAAGCTTGCTCTTATGCCCATGTCCTGAGAAGTTGTGCAGGGTTGCTTTGTGTAGAAATGAACTGGTGTGAGCAGAGGAATATGGCACAGAAACAAAAATCTTTGGGTGAACTGTTGCCTGTTCAGCTGCAACTGAAAGATTACAACCTTTGAGACTGGGCTAGCTGACCTGCACTGGGGCAACAAGAAGAATGTAGACTCTTTTGAAGGGGCCTGAGTGCTCAAGGAGTCCTGTTCTTCAAAGTCTGCTTTAATCCCCCCTGGATTAACAAATTGGCACCCTCCTTGGTATCATGGAGTATAAGAAATGCTGGAAAGAGGGTCAGTGAGTTTGCAACACGGTCTTGTGTTTTGGAAATGGCCATGGGCAGTGTGAAGCAGGTTTGCTGGTTGCCTGCATGGAGACCCCATGGGGCCATAAGGATGAACCGTGGCTTACACTGGAGACCCAGTGGAGATGCTGGGACCATGAGATGGCTGCTGAGGAGCTGCCGGCCCCGATGAAGTTTTCCAGGACTGTGAGTAGCCTAGTTGGAGGGGCGGAATTGGAATGCCAGAGACTTGTTGCTGGTTAGAATTATCGGACTTGAAGATTTGTCACTGGCTCGAGTTGCTGGACTTGAGGCTACAGAGTTTGATGTTTGCCCTGGTTGTTTTAAATCTTGTATTGGTTGAATGTTTCTTTACTATGCTCAATGCCATCTTTTGCAGTGTGAATATTTATTCTGTGCCATTTTGGGTTTTTTGAGGTTATTTTTTGGTATTATGGCTCAGTTAAAAGGTCTTGAACTATGGGGATGTATGAACATCATTAGAATTGATAAAAACTATGGGGACTTTTAAAGTCAGACTGAATGCATTGTATTTTACATCATGTATGGATATCAGTTTATGGGGGCCAGGGGTGGAATGTGGTGGTTTGATTCAGGTGTCCCCCATAAACTTAGGTGTTCTGAATGCTAGGTTCCCAGCTGATGGATATTTGGGAATTAATGCCTCCTGGAGGGAGTGTATTGTTGGGGGCGGGCTTATGGGCTTTATAGCCAGTTTCCCCAAGCCAGTGTTTGGCACACACTCCTGTTGCTGTGGTCCACCTTACGTTGGCCAGTGGGTGATGTCCACCCTCTGCTCATGCCATTGTTTTCCCCTGCCATCGTGGAGCTTCCCCTCGAGCCTGTAAGCCAAAATAAATCTCTTTTTCCCAGAAGCTGCTCTTGATTGGGTGATTTCTAACAGCAATGCGAACCGGACTGTAACATTTGGCTTGTGTGAACCCAGAGCTTCATGCATGTGAGGTAATCACTCTGCTGCACGTAGTGCAGCCTAAATCCAAAACATGCTTGCCCTAACATTTTGGGGCTTTTTCATCTTTTTGTTTGTTTGTTTGTATTTATTTATTAGAGAGAGAGAGAATGGGCACGCCAGGGCCTCTAGCCACTCAAATGAACTCTAGAAGCATGCACCACCATGTGCATCTGGCTTACATGGGACCTGGAGAATCAAACTGGGGTCCTTAGGCTTCGCAGGCATACACCTTAACCCCTAAGCCATCTCTCCAGCCCTCTTGTTTGTTTTTGAGGTAAGGCCTTGCTCTAGCCCAGGTCAACCAGGAAATCACTCTATAGTTCCAGGCTGACCTCATACTCACAGTGATCCTCCTACCTCTGCCTCCTGAGTGCTGGGATTAAAGATGTGTGCCATCACAGACAGAATGGGAGCACCAGGGCCTCTTGCCACTGCAAATGAACTCCAGACACATGCGCCACTTTATGCATCTGGCTTTATGTGAGTACTGGGGAACTGAACTTGGGTCATTAGGCTTTATGGGCAATTTACAGGCAAGCACCTTAACTGTTCAACTATCTCTCCAGCTGCTCCCCACCCCTCCCACCTTTTTAAAAGTAATCTCTGCCTTCCAGGGGTGTGGGGGAGAGGCTGGCCATGGTGGTGGCACTCATCTTTAATCCTAGCACTCAGGAGGCAGAGGTAGGATTGCTGTGAGTTCAAGGCCACCCTGAGACTACAACAGTGAATTCTAGGTCAGCCTGGCTAGAGCAAGACCCTACCTCAAAAAAAAGGGAAAAAAAGGGGTGGGGCTGGAGAGATGGCATATGGGTAAGGCACTTGCTTGCAAAACCAAAGGATCCAGGTTCAACTCCCCAGTACTCCCTAAGCCAGATGCACAAGAGGGCACATGCGTCTGGAGTTTGTTTGTAGTGGATAGAGGTCCTGATGTGCTCATTCTCTATCTGCCTCTTTTTCTCTCTCTCAAATAAATAAAAATAAAAAATTCAGCCAGGTGTGGTGGTGCATGCCTTTAATCCCAGCACTCAGGAGGCAGAGGTAGAAGAATTACCATGAGTTCAAGGCCACCCTGAGACTACATAGAGAATTCCAGGTCAGCCTGAGCTAGAGTGAGACCCTACCTCGAAAAACCAAAAAAAAAAAAAAAAAAAAAAAAAAGATGGTTAGAGAACCTTCTCTTTTCAGATGGCAGTGACCTTGGGATGACTCAGAAGGCATCATGGTGCTGAGAAGTGACAGAGGAGTGCTCAGCACCACAGTATCTCTATCACACCTTCCAAGGCTTGGGGTCCATTGTGGAAGAGGTGGCAGAAAGAATGTAAGAGCCAAAAGAAGGGTAGGACTCCTTACAATGTGCCCCTCCAGACACAAAATGGAGGGATGGAATTACCATGGGATATTGTTTACAATTATGAATGTTGTCAATAAGAAAAATTAAAAAAAGAAAAGAAAAATACATAAACAAGCAGGGCATGGTGGCACAATGCCTTTTATCCCAGCATGTGGGAGGCAGAGGAAGGAGGATTGCTGTGGGTTCCAGACCATCCTGGGACTACAGGGTGAGTTCCAGGTCAGACTGGGCTAAAGTGAGACACTACCTTGAAAAAAAAACTTTTTTTAACTAATGATATTATTGCTATATTTCAATGGCCCAAAAATAATACATATGGTTATAAAAACAGATTTCTATACTCTCAGATTGTCAGTTTTTTTTCTTCTTTTTAAAAAAATTTTTATTAGCATTTTCCATGATTATAAAAAAATATCCCATGGTGATTCCCTCCCCCCCCCCACATTTTCCCCTTCAGTTAGTTTTGATGAAGAAAAGAAACCACAGGCTGGAGGGATGGCTTAGTGGTTTGCCTGTAAAGCCAAAGGACCCAGGTTCAATTCCCCAGGACCCACGTTAGCCAGATGCACAAGGTGGTGCACGCATCTGGAGTTCATTTGCAATGGCTGGAGGCCCAGGTGTTGGAGGCCCTGGCGTGCCCATTCTCTCTCTCTCTCTCTCCCTCTTTCTCTGTCAAATAAATAAATAAAAATAAACTTTCTTTAGAAAAAAGAAACCACAACAGTCTTTGGCAAGGTACCAGCCCTGTGACAGAGACAGGACCAGTCAGAGCAGTGTTTCAGCACTTGATGGGCATGGCCTAGAGGACCCTGTGTAAAGAAACACATAACCAACAGTGCATTATTTAAAAATGTGTATTTAATGCCATTTCACTAAAATCAAGCAGAATCACATTTTCAAAAGCATTATATATATGTATGTATATTTTTAAGGTGCATTTTCAGGTGTTATTTGGCTTCATTTCATCTGGGCTGTTGAGGCTTACAATGAGCACAGGACACTCTGAGGCTGGCAGCTTCTCCTGCCCTAGAAGAGATCCTCTCAGATGCACACATGGTGGATACACTAGAAATTCTGAACACCTTATATGATCTCAGGAAACTAATACCTATTATGAAACACATTTTCAACATACAATTTAGGCACTCTGGAATAGCCACAACATATTCCAATCAGTCAATGCACTTTGTGATTACATCTAATCATATGTCAAGCTCTATTAAAATCTATACATATTAAAGATGATTACATTTTGGTAATTACTGTGCACAATTTGTATCACTGAGTTGAAGTTAGATAGTGCTAAGTATGTCTATCACTGACCCTTTACTTATCCTTCATGTTACTTTAGTAGAAGACCCTACAGCAGAGCCAATGAGCATTTCTTTCTTTTTGCAGCTAATGTCTGAACAACATTTATAATCAACTTAGCTGCTTTTATGGCATGCAGAACTTCAGCCAATGGGAGGCTTTCTGCGAGTGGAAACCATGAGCTGAGCATTTCCATCACCTATTGCCAGGCTCAGGCTCTGGCCCAGTCACTTGAGGGAAGCAAGTTGTTACATGTAGTTGCTGCAGCCTGTACTGCTGCGCCGGCTGGTATGGACGGGAAGGAAAGGGCAATCACACTCGTCACTCTACTCTCACAAGGCCACCAGACCTATCTACCAGCTGGAGGCAAAACGTGCTGCTCTTTGCAATGTGGTTCAAGGGTTTCTACCTTTTCATCTGCAGACTGAGAGGAGGGAATGAAACCAGACTTGAACTCTGGATAAGCCTCCCACACACTAACATACGCTGACATTATTGGGATTCAGAACAAGGAGGCAAATTGCTCCTATGGAGAACAAGGTGCATTTGCTCAATGGGATGCATCATGTAGTTCAGAAAACAATTAAAAAGCCTCTCAGAATTTTCAGAAGATTACAGCCTTTAAATTGACTCATCAAAATCAGCAATGACTAACATACAAAGATCTACCCAGAGAAATGAAGTTGAGATTTACTTGACTATGAGTTATACAGAAGAGAATACAGTGATTTCCCTTAGGAGAACATGGGTAGTTCATCTTGGGGAAGTTAATTACACTGATGTTTTCTGGCTTACTTGAAGAGGCAAATTAGCATAAATAAATCATGAATGAGATGACAAGTTGAAAAACTTGTTTCTGTGCATTCAATGAAGTCTTAGCTTGCTATTATATTTGTGTATGAAGAAGGGGTGAAGCAGAAGGAACATGAGGCTATTAGCTCCAGTTTCAGCAAACAGAATTGGAACTAATAACTACTGGCTGGCAAACACTGATGTTAAGTGCAATGCAGGAAGTGTCAAGTTGGAGAAGTTAACTCTCAGAAGCTAGGACCCCTCGGGCAGATGGCTGCTGAGGCTTCAGCCCTCCACAGGGTGGTGCGGGGGTGAGGGAGGTGGTGAGGGCCGCGGTGAGCTTCAGACGACGCGTCTTTTCATTCCCACTTCCAGAGAAACTTCATCCTCCTACGCACATTCTAACCCCATGTGCCTGGTAGTCAAGTCGGACTCATGGCAGCACAGTTAAGGTGACGGTCCCTTTCTGTTGTTTCAGAATGTCAACAGCTTGCTCGTGAGTGACACCTTCTAGGGTCTCAGTATTGACAGCTAAAATCTGGTCCCCTCGTTTTAATCGGCCATCATCTGCAGCTGCTCCCTACAAACAAGAAACATTCCGGCTTAATCTAGGGTGAAGCAGTTTAATATTAAACCTCTACCTTATGTCTGTGTGCATACTTAAAGAGGAATTTTATGAATTACCAATTAAATTTTCTAGGCAATTATTATTTTTTTTTTAAGGAATTATCTCACTAAAGGCCCAGGGTGACCCCAAATATGTAGAAATCCTCCTGAGATTACTGGCATGCACACCATGTCTGGTTTTTAGGAAAGAAAAAATATATATAAATATGTATTTATTTATTTTGGTTTTTCGAGGTAGGGTCTCACTCTAGCCCAGGCTGACCTAGAATTCAGTATGGAGTCTCAGGGTGGCCTTGAACTCACAGCAACCCTCCTACCTCTGCCTCCTGAGTGCTGGGATTAAAGGCGTGCGCCACCATGCCCAGCATTAGACAATATTTTAAATTATGAAAAATACAGTATTCTCTGTTTCTTAAATGATAATGGTAGAATAGTAACCATTTATGAATCATCTAAATAACATACTAACAGATATGCCCTGGCATTCACATTCCTTTTAATAGAACTTTATATCAGGGCTAGAGAGATAGCTTAGCGGTTAAGTGCTTGCCTGTGAAGCCCAAGGACCCCGGTTTGAGGCTCAATTCCCCAGGACCCACATTAGCCAGATGCACAAGGGGACGCACACATCTGAAGTTCATTTGCAGCAGCTGAAGGCCCTGGCATGCCTATTCTCTCTCTATCTGCCTCTTTCTCTGTCACTCTCAAATAAATTAAAATAAACAAAAAATTTTAAAAAAGAACTTTATTCTATTAAATGAGATTGGATGTCATGTCATGAAATGTAAAATATAAGGCAGAGCTGAATCTGGTGTTAGACTTACTGTAACCCTTCAATGAATAAGGCTTCCACTGCATTGTTAAGCTATCAGCAGTTGTCTGTCAAAAATAAGTGTGTGGTGCCGGGCGTGGTGGCGCACGCCTTTAATCCCAGCACTCGGGAGGCAGAGGTAGGAGGATCGCCGTGAGTTCGAGGCCACCCTGAGACTCCATAGTGAATTCCAGGTCAGCCTGAGCCAGAGTGAGACCCTACCTCGAAAAACCAAAACCAAAAAAAAATAAATAAATAAATAAAAAATAAGTGTGTGGTGGGGAGGGACTGAAGAGATTGCTCAATGGTTAAAGGCTCTGGGTTTGAGGTCCCTGAATCCATGTAAAGCCAGATGCACAAAGTAGTACATGCATCTGGAGCTCATTTGCAGCAGGAGGAGGTCCTGGCACACCTAGTCTCTCTTTTCTCTCTTTAAAATAAATACATATTTCAAAAATAAGTGTAGTCATTTCTTCTTTTTTTAAAAAAATATTTTATTTGTATGAGAGTGAGAGAATGAATGAGAATGGGCATGCCAGGGCCTCCAGCCACTGCAAACTAATTCCAGATTAATGCACCACTTTGTGTATCTGGCTTTACATGGATACTCAAAAACTGAACCTGGGTCCTTTGGTTTTGCAGGCAAGTGCCTTAACTGTTGAGCCTCCCCCAACCCCCCCCCCCCCCGCCTTTTTAAAAATGATGTAGGATCTCACTCTAAGCCAGGCTGACCTGGAATTCACTATGTAGTCTCATAGTTTCAAGGTGGCCTTGAGCTCACAGCAATCTTCTTACCTCAGCTTCCTGAGTGCTGGGAATAAAGACAAGCACCTCCACACCTGGCAAGTGCAGCCTTTAAAAAAAGTTATTTATTTATATATCTGGGAGAGGGAGGGAGAGAGAATGGCCACACCAGAGGATCTAGCCACTACAAACAAACTCCAGATGCATGCACCACCTTGTGCATCTGGCTTATGTGGGTCCTGGGGAATTGAACCTGGATCCTTTGGTTCTGCAGGCAAGCACCTTAACCACTAAGCCCTCTCTCCAGCCCAAATGCAGCCTTTAAGTGGGAGGTCTGTATGGCATATGAGTTATATCATAGGAAACTTACTATTCACTTGAGTAGCTAGCTCCAGGCAGGCTGGCCTTGATCTCATGGTGATCTTTCCTCCTCAGCCTGGGACTAAACTCAGCCTGGGACTAAAGGTATGTGCCACCACGCCCAGCTCAAGATGGTAACTTTTTTAAAAAAAGATTTATTTTATTTATTTTGGTTTTTCAAGGTAGGGTTTCACTCTACCCCAGGCTGACCTGGAATTCACTATGGAGTCTCAGGGTGGCCTTAAACTCGTGGCAATCCTCCTACCTCTGCCTTCCGAGTGCTACTTTTATTTATTTATTAAAGACATAGAAAGGGAAGGAGATAGAGATAGAGAGAATGGGCATGCCAGGGCCTCTAGCCACTGCAAACAAACTCCAGATGCATGCACCACCATGGGTATCTGGCTTACGTGGGACCTGGAGAATTGAACCTGGATCCTTAGGCTTCGCAGGCATGTGCCTTAACCACTAAGCCATCTCTCCAGCCCTCAAGATGGTAACTTTATCTGTATTAATGTGTAGTTCACTAAAATAGCACAAAACAAGTTTAAAATTTTTCACTCCCTGGGTATGTGAACATTCGCCTTTAATCAGGAGGCAGAGGTAGTAGGAGTTCAAGGCCACCAGGTCAGCCTGGGCTAGAGCAAAACCCTACCTCAAAAAACAAACAAACATATTTTTCATTCCAGCCAGGTGTAGTGGCCCATGCCTTTAATCCCAGCACTTGGGAGGCAGAGATAGGAGGATTGCTGTAAATTTGAGGCCAGCCTAGGACTACAGAGTGAATTCCAGGTCAGCCTGGGCTAGATACCATACCACTAGAAATAGAAACATTTTAGATTGGTAAGGGAACAAAAAAGACTAGAAAATCATTTATAGTAGGCCTTCTTCATCTGTAAGGGAAACTATTAAAAGTCCTGTGAAAAGGGTTAGAAATCTTTTAAAATGAGGTGCATGGGAGCCGAGAGCCCACAGGCTCTAAATCCTGGCCAGACTTGACTGGAGACTCAGCTGAGAGGCGCTAAGTGTCTTGTCAATTTGTGTCTAGCTGCTGCACAGAGGCCCTGAGGTGCTTGGATAATGATCTAGAATTTTGAATCTGTATAAATTATGCAATAAAGAATATTCAAGGAGTGCTGGAGAGCTGGCTTAGCAGTTAAGACACTTGCCTATGAAGACTTAGAACCTAGGTTTGATTCCCCAGTACCCATGTTAAGGCAAATGCACAAAGTGGTGCATGTGTCTGGAGTTCATTTGTAGTGGCTAGAGGCCCTAGTGTGCATGCTTTCTCTCTATTTGCCTCCCTCTCAATAAATAAATAATTATTTTAAAAAATATTTGAGCTGGAGAGATACCTTAGTGGTTAGCATGCTTGCCTGCAAAGCCTAAGAATGCACGTTTGAATCTCTAGGTCCTGTGTAGCCAGATGCACAGTGACACAAGCGTGCAATGTCGTACCTGCACACAAGGAGGCTGGAGGTCGTTCACAGTGGCTGAAAGGCCTTGGCGTGTCCATTCTCTCTCAAAAATAAAAAATAAATCTGGGCATGGTGGCACACGCCTTTAATCCCAGCACTTGGGAGGCAGAAGAAGGAGGATCACCCTGAGTTCAAGGCCACCCTAAGACTACATAATGAATTCCAGGTCAGCCTCAGCTACAGTGAGACCCTACCTTGAAAAAAACAAAAACAAAAAACAAACAAACAAAATCTGCGCAGTGGCTAGGGCACTTGCCTACAAAGCCTAACAACCTGGGTTCGATTCCCCAGGACCCACATGATGCCAGATACGCAGGGAGGCACATGCATCTGGAGTTCATTTGCAGCAGCTGAAGGCCCTGGTGTGCCCATTCTCTCTGTATGAAGTTATCTGCAACCTGTGTATATGCAGTATATATGAAACATAAGTGAATTCTGGGTTTAAACTTAGGTCTTATTCCCAAGATATCACACTATGTATATACAAAAAGTCCACAATCTGAAAAAAAATGCCAAATCCAAAATAGTCTAGTCCCAAGCATTTCAGAATAGTAACATTCAACCTGTGTATACCTTGCGGCTTAGTCTATGGACTCCCTGTGTACATGGTACTGACTCAGCCACAGCAGTAAGAGAATAAAGTGAGATTCTCATGGCTCAGACTGCATAGGATTTGAAACTCCTCCCTAGATTTTCAGAGTTGTTGAAATCTTTAGACCTATTTCTCTTTAAAAATAAGTGTTTTTCCAAGACCATCATAATAGGAGGAAAAGATCATGGCATCGAAATAAAAGAGACTGAGAGGAGGTGGGGATATGATGGAGTTTCAAAGGGGAAAGTGGGGGAGGGGGGATATTTCCATGGGATGTTTACAATCATGGAAGTTGTTAATAAAAAAGAAAACTCATAAAAATAAGTGTTTTTCTACCTACATAAGACCATCATAATAGGAAGAAAAGATCATTACATCAAAATAAAAGAGAGACTGATTGAGAGGAAGAGGGGATATGATGGAGTGGAGTTTCAAACGGGAAAGTGTGGGGGGGAAGCAGGAAATTGCCATGGGATATTGTTTACAATTATGGAAGTTGTCAATAAAATAAAATTAATGTTATTTATTTATTTGAGAGACAGAAGAGGGTAGAGAGAACAAATCTGAGAGAAAGAGAGAAAAAAAAATAGCATACCAGGGCCTCTTGTTCCTGCAAATGAACTCCAAATGCATGCATTACTTTGTGCATCTGGCTTTACGTGAGTACAGGGGAATCAAACCTGAACCAGCAAGACTTGCAAGCAACATCTTTAACTACTCAGCCATCTCTCCAGCCCTAGATCATTTCTTGTTGGTTTTGGGTACAGTTCAGCTGCTGAGAGGACTAAGACTACACGTGGCTTCCATTCTCAAGTTTTCATCCAAACACACACTTGGAAGAAAACAGCATGACCACAGCAGCCTGTTGGTGTGATGGTCTCTCTCTTGATTCCACACTGCTTGGACTTTATATTACTGGAGGGTGGAAGAACCATTATGGATCACATTAAATGATTTCTTAGTTGAGCAAGAGAATTATAAAATGAAGTTTTGGAATCAAAAGGGTCATATAAAAATCTATAACCTGTGGATCTCAACAGCTCTAGCAGTCTAAAAGAGAAACATTTTGAGGACCATCATGTCTTCTGTTAAAGCAGTATGGGTGATGCAGACCTACAGTTCCTACATCTTCAAACTTCCCACGGGGTGATGTTGACATCAGCGTCGAACATTGATAGTAGAAAAACCCTGCCATTGAAGAAAAACTCTGCTGCTAGAGTTTTTTTTTTTTTTTTTTTTTTTTTTAGGTGGGGTCTCGCTCTAGCCCAGGTTGACCTGGAATCACTCTGTAGTCTCAGGCTGGCCTGGAACTCAGTGATTCTCCTACCTCTACCTCCCAAGTGCTGGGACTAAGGGTGTGTGCCACCACGCCCAATTTACTTTTAAGTTTATTGATTCTCTAGAAAACTTTTTTTTTCCCAATATTTTATTTTTATTTATTTGCGAGAGATACATAAATAGGCAGGGAGAGAGAAAAAGAGAGAGAGAGGGAGAGAATGGGTGTGCTGGGGCCTTCAGCCACTGCAAAAGAACTCCAGATGCATGTGTCCCCTTGTACATCTGGCTTACATGGGTCCTAGGGAGTCAAACCTGGGTCCTTTGGCTTTGCAGGCAAGTGCCTTAACCGCTAAGCCATCCCTCCAGCCCTCCCTAGAAAACTTTAAATTCTGCTGAACATGGTGGCACATACCTTTAGTCCCAGGCTGACCTGGAACTCACAGTGATCCTCCTGCCTCTACCTCCCAAGTTCTTGGATTAAAGCCATTTACAACCACACCTGGTTTAATTTTTCTTCTAAAGACCATCTTTAGGAAAATAATGCAGTACAAAGCCTCTGGGTCAGTTACTAAACAAATGATTGTGATTAAAACAACAACAACAATAAAAAGAATGGGGGCTAGAGAAATGGCTCAGTGGTTAAGGCACTCACCTGCAAAACCTAATGACCCAGGTTCAACTCCCTAGTACTCACATAAAGCCAGATGCATAAAGTGGTGCATGCAACTGGAGTTTGTTTGCAGTGGCTAGAGGCCCTGGTGCATCCATTCTCATTCTCTCTTTCTGCTTTCAAGTTAATTAATTAGAAATGAATACAGAAGCTGTAATTTTGAGGCCAACCTGGGCTACATGAGACCCTGTCTCAGAACAAAAACAAAAAAAGCTGATATAGTAATCCTAAGTAGTTTTTCAAGAGCTTCAAAATGTGTAATAATTAAGATCTAATGTAAAACCCCACACTGAAAAGTTAAGACATTCACTTTTATAGTCACTAGAGGCAGCATAGGAGTGTGCACTGTGACTCTGTACTGAGTCAATGAGACATGGTAGAAGCAGTATTTTTTTGTTTGTTTGTTTTTGTTTTGCTTTGTTGAGATATGGTCTCACTGTGTAGCCCAAACAGACCTTGAACTCACAGTGATCCTTCTGCCTCAGCTTCCTTAGTGCTGATTACAGGTGAACAGCACCACGTCTGACTTGGAAGTTGTGTGTAATTCCTGGTAATCTACTACCCAGTGTTACTCTAACATATCAAGTACTTGGCAGAGTAGCAGGCAACAGAAGCAACCTAAAGCTAGTGTGTCCTGTGGTTTTAGGAGATGGCTGCTGACAGAGCTTCTGCCTCAAGACCTCTGCTGATTTTAATTTTTTAATGCTTTTTTATGAGAGAGTGTGTGTGTGAGAGTGGAGGTGGTGGTGGTGGAGAGAATTGGCACGTCAGGGCCTCTAGCCACTGCAACTGAACTCCAGATACACATGCCAACTAGTGTGCATGGGCGACCTTGCCCTTTATGTCACTTTGTGCATCTGGCTTATGCGGGATCTGGAGAGTCGAATATAGGTCCTTAGGTTCTCAAGCAAGTGCCATAACTGCTAAGCCATCTCTCCAGCCTTGATGGTTTTTTTTTTGTTTTGTTTTGTTTTTTCAAGGTAGGGTTTCACTCTAGCTCAGGATGGCCTCGAACTCATGGCAATCCTCCTACCTCTGCCCTAGTACTGGGGTTAAAGGCAAAGGTGTGTATCACCACGCCCAGCGCCCTGCTGGTTTTTTTTTTTCCCTTTGCTTTCCCGACGTAGGGTTTCACTCTAGCTCAGGCTGACCTGGAAATCACTCTATTATATCCCAGCCACTGCAAACAAACTCCTGATGCATGTGCCATCTTGTACATCTGAGTTAGGTGGGTTCTGGGGAATCAAACCTGGATCCTTAAGCTTTGCAGGCAAGTACCTTAACTACTAAGCCATCTCTCCAGCCCCCTCTGCTGTTTGATATCTGTTCTTGAATGACAAAGCCGGGGCTGGGAAGATGGCTCAGTAATTAAAGGTATTTGCTTAAAGGGCAAAGCAATTTTTTTTCCCTTTTCTTTTAGCCCTGAATAATACTTGGGTGTGGCTCTGCTCTATCTATTGTGTGGCATCAGCTTCTGTGTTGGAAGTCCAAGAAAACTACGCTTCTTGGGGCTCCAGTATTATTTATTTTGAGGCAGGGTCTCACTCTAGTCCAGGCTGACCTGGAATTCACTATGGAGTCTCAGGGTGGCCTCACCGAGATCCTCCTACCTTTGTTTCTCAAGTGCTGGGATTAAAAACGTACATCACCACACCAGGCACTTTTGTTTTTAAATTTTGTGATTTTTTTATTTTTAGAACTCTACTATTGTAAAAGAACTCTTTTGTTACATAATGGTATAGGGTTACCTACAAGACTTAAATGAGGTAAGGGGACATCCATCCATCCATCCATCCAAATGTAACACAAAGTAGAGTCACAGAAAGCACTTTAAAAAATTCTTGGCTACTTTTGATTTTCTTTAGAAAAAGAAAAGTACAGTAAAAAGGAAAAAAAATACCTTGGCAAATATAGTCTTGACATAAATTGGCAGGTCTCCATGGGGACTTCCATAACCCCCTACAATACTAAACCCCAATCCTCTCGAGCCTTTCTCCAAAGTTATAATCTTAGGTGGAGGTGTTCTGAAAGCACAATGCATGCTGTTTAATTCAGGAACAGGTACTGAGAGGGAATTCCATTTTAATGGAAGAACACAGATTTGAGAGAGACTTTCATACAGATGTTTAGTTAGCACTCCAAACACTTTTCAGTCACCTCATCACCAGTATTTCTTTTTGCTTTCTTTCTTTTTTTTTTTTTTTTGAGTTTTTGAGGTAAGGTCTCACTCTAGCTCAGGCTGACCTGGAATTCACTATGTCCTCTCAGGGTGGCCTTGAACTCACAAAGCTCCTCCTACCTCTGTCTCCCAAGTGCTGGAATCAAAGGCGTGCACCACCACACCCAGCTACCAGTATTCTCGATGGGCTCCAAGAATGTCCAACCCACAGCCTGCAGGCACATGTGGCTGCAGACAACTGAGGCTTGCTATGAATGCAGCCCAACACAAAATCATGAATTTACTTTAAACATGAGATTATCTTTGCTTTTGTTTTTGGTAGCCTGATAGTGAAGTCTTAGGGCTTGAACTTTATAGATGACAAAGTTGTGTTGAATGTCAAATGGTTGGCTGGCCACACCTGGTAGGGTTTTCTCTTGCATTGAGCCCACTGGCTATCTAGTTAAAATAGTCACAATGCTGAAATTGTAAAAGCACCCTTTACTCTGATTAGTTTCTCTCTCCACACTGAACTTTAGACAGGTCTCATATAGTCAAGGCTGATCTTCCACTCCTTTTTTTTTTTTTTTTTTTTTTTTGGTTTACTCGGTAGGGTTTCACTCTAGCTCAGGCTAACCTAGAACTCACTCTGCAGTCTCAGGGTGGCTCGAACTCACAGTGATCCTCCTAACCTCTGCCTCCTGAGTACTGGGATTAAAGGTGTGTGCCACCATGCCCTGCTGCCCTCTACTCTTGATGCTCCTGCTTCTACCTCCTGAGTGCAGGGCATTATGCATGCTAGGCAAGTGCTCTACAACTGAACTACATGCCCAACTCTTTTTTTTTGGGGGGGGGGGAGGTTATGGTAGGGTTTCACTGTAGCCCAAGCTGACATGGATCTCATTCTGTAGTCCCAGGCTGGCCTTGAACTCCTGGCAATCTTCCTACCTCTGCCTCTTGAGTGCTGGCATTAAAGGTGTGTGCCACCATGCCCAGCTCCAACCCATTTTTATTTATTCATTTATTTTTGGTTTTTTGAAGTAGGGTCTCACTCTAGCCCAGGCTGATCTGGAATTCACTATGTATTCTCAGGGTGGCCTTGAACTCACGGAGATCCTCCTACCTCTGCCTCCCAAGTGCTGGGATTAAAGGCATGTGCCATCACGTCCGGCTCATTTTTATTTTTATTTCCCTTCTATTTTGAGATGGGGTTTTGACAAGTTACCAATATAGCATTGAAATCATCTTGTAGCCCCGCCAGCAGGCTGTTGGCTCTGGAAACTGTTCCTCCTCTAGTACTCCCAACAGGGTGGGGACTTCCTCCTCCACAATCACCTTCAATGGGGACTCAACTCAATCTTTTGGGAGGATGAGTCTAGTCCTCTGAGCTCCATCACTTACTACATAGATCCTACTGCAATTACTTAGCTATCTTTCTCCTCCACCTGACTACCAACTCCTTGAATATTACCTCCTAGGATGCTCCAGTGTGCTGGTCACAAGTTCAGGATCAGGACTGTGTAAGAACCAAGATCCAAGAGAAAAGTGGGAAGCAAGATGGATAAAGAAAATGTTTCTAATGTGTCACTGAGATTTTGTAAGTTACATTCAGTATGGAAGTCTCTCTCAGAAACAACGTAAGTAAAAACTAAATTATCTATGTGGGCTCAAGTAATCTAATCTTAAACTTAGCTGACAAGTTTTTTATTCCCAAATATATTACTTTTTTGAGACGTTCTCATGCAGCCCAGGTGGCCTCGACACATCACTATATAGGATGACCTTGAACTTTGGACCCTCCTGCCTACACTTTATGAGTGCTGGGGATTACAGGTGTGCACCAGTGCCACCATACCCAGTGAATGTGTTGCTGGGAATTGGACCCAGGACTTCTCGAATGCTCAGGGTAGCCTCAAATTCATGGTGATTCCCCCTACCTTTACCTCCCTAGTGCTGGGATTAAAGTCATGTGCCACCACACCTGGCTTAAGTCTCCTATTCTTACCAACTCTTTAATAACCATGGATTTTTGAGCCTGCTCCTCTATGTCTCTGGAGGTTCCTGACAGACTAGGCCAGTATCTTTACTCATATTTCTCTTTGAATTCTCAGGACCCATTAGTATACTTAGAGAGGTGCTCAATAAGTATCTGTGGCAATAATGGTAAATTATCCCTACACCTGAGGAATAATGATGTCAAGAACAAGACCATGCCTATCACTGCTTCACAACCTGTGAGAACACTCAGGAAGGGCACCAGCTGGACTTGAGTATAATTCCTATTTCTTCTTTCATACAGCTCCCATTGCCAAAGATATTGGCCATTGTGTTGAGATAGCTCCCTGGGGCCACCAAGTCATTAGAGACCTTCATAACCAGGCCCACTTACAATCAGAAACATGTTTTCAGAAGAGAAAGGGGGGGAGCAGAGCATTGCTCACAACTGGCCTCATCAGGTGGGGTTTGTCTTAACATTTCCAATCAAGTTGTTTCTTTACATGCATATATAAAACTGTTTTTTAAAGATACCTGGATGTTAGCAACAGTGGAATTCTGAGTTATATTTATTTATTTATTTTGTTTTTTTGAGGTAGGGTCTCAGGCTGACCTGGAATTCACTATTAGTCTCAGGGTAGCCTTGAACTCATGGCGACCCTCCTGCCTCTGCCTCTCTCGTGCTGCGATTAAAGGGGCGTGCCACCACGCCTGGCCAGAGTTACTTTTAAGTGTGTTTGTGCCAGTGGTGCTCAACTTGCTAGATGCCTTGGAGTTCCAGCAAAGGACAAATATTTTCACAGCCTCAGCAAAGGATGCTGTTCTTCTAGAATGGTCCCAATTAAAAATTTTTCGTTTATTTGTATGCGTATTGGCATGTATGTCACATCACAGATGTGGAGGTCAGAGGACAACTTTGAGGTGTCTGTGTTCTACCTTCTTTGAAGCAGGGGCTCTTGGCACTGCAAATGAACTGCCAGACTGCAAAAGCACAACAGACCTACTGGCCCTTCAGCTTCAGATTCTCCTGGCTCTACCTCCCATTGTCAGAGGTGTGTTGGGATCAGACATATGTGCTCCTTTTATCTGGCGATGGGGAATTGAACACCAGGTTGGCACACTTTGCAAGAAAGCACCTTCATAAATGCAGAGCCATCTCCCCAGTCCCTTAATTTTAATTTTAAGACAGGGTTTCAAGGCCTTGAACTTTGCAATTCTCCTGACTCTGCTTTCTGAATGCTGGGATTATAGGTGTATGGCACCACGCCCAGTGTATGCTAGGGATTAAACCTAGGGCTTCATGCATGCTAGGGCAAGCACTCTACCAACTGACTTACATCTCTGATCTCCTCCTTCTGTACCTTGAAAGGGCTGTTTGTGTTTTTGTCATACTTATTTTATTTTGGTCTTTCAGGGTAGGGTCTTGCTCTAGCCCAGGCATGTGCCACCATGCCTGGCTTTGTCATATTTTAACTGTATGTGTCACATTTACAATGAGATAAAATATGGTGAATGTAATATATTCCTTCCTCAAGAAAAACATTCAAAAATATCATTTAAACTGATAATTTACCCCTTCAAACATGGAAGCAGCTTTGCGCAGAAGAGCCTTCAAATAATCCATCAACCAAGAGATGTTTATTGAGCACCTACTTGTGATCAGCCACTGATGGTACAGTGAGCATTTCCCAATGAACGGCTGCTCTGCCTGTCTATAGACAAATCACGCCAGGGAACTCGCTGAAACCTGGTTTCTGAATCCCCTGAAGAACATCTCAGATCTCTCAGACTGGAGCCCAGAGTTGCCACTTCCTTTATGCACGCTCCTCGTTCTTATGTGAGGGCTAGTTCTGGAAGTAGTGCTTTGATAAGCAACCCTGACTTCAGTAGGCAGCCACCAAGAAGACAGTAAGATTTCATCTCAGAAGAGCAAGTAGAGGAAACGTGCTTCCCTGTATCATCAAGCAGGTGCACCTGGGCTAGACACCTGCATCTTCTTGGGGAAAAAGGCAGAAGTTTGTGTCACTGCAGTGTGAGTGTAGGCCCTACAGCCATGATCTTTGAAGACCCTGTAGTGTGGGACAGAGCCCTGTGCGGAATGGGGATGCCCTGGGGCCTCAGTTCATCTCTAGGAACCAGAGAAGGACTGTGCATTTCTTCTCCTTGCCTGTAGAGGGCACACTTGAGAACTGGAGTTGCTGGGAGCCTAGGCACATAGGAAGCACTGTATCTAGAATACTCACGCTGTGTCTTCCTGGTGGTGATCAGCAGTGGGGGAGCCAGTGGACATGTTTTCAAGCTGAGTTGCTATGGCACTTATATTGGTGTCTGCCACAACCTGAGGTGAGAGCAAAGACAAGAACAAGATACTTCACTGTAAGTCAGAAAAGTGTCAGAAAAAGCATGATTGAGTTCCCAGTTGTCAATCTGTATGCAGAATGAAAGACAATGGGCTGTTCATATTTATGTCTCATTCCCTCTCTCTCCCTCTCTCTCTCTTCTCCTCTCCTCTCCTCTCCTCTCCTCTCCTCTCCTCTCCTCTCCTCTCCTCTCCTCTCCTCTCCTCTCCCTTCCCCTCCCCTCCCCTCTCCCCTCTCTCCCCTCTCTCTCCCCCCCTCTCCCTTCCTCCCTCCTACCCTCTCCCTCTCATGTGCCCACATTTCCCTGTCTCCTCTGAGAAATGATTCTCCTTATGGAGCCTGTGCATGTTCCATCCATCTGTCTTGGTCTCCCCAGGGCTTCAGATGTGTGTCACCATGCTCAGCTGTGTCATTCTCTTTTAAACTGTTTTTTCTTTTTTTAAAGTAGTGTCTCACTCTAGTCCAGGTTGATCTGGTACTCACTATGTAGTCTCGGGCTGGCCAGGAACTCAGAGCAATCATCCTACCTCTGCTTCCCAAGTGCTGGGATTAAAGGTGTACACCACCACACCTGGTTCTCTTAAACTCTTTATGTCATTTAAACTTTTCCTTTTGTTTTGGTACTGAGGATTGAACCTAGAGTTTCCTAGCAAGCACTCTACATTTAGCTGTATCCTCAGCAATTTTTTCTTTCTTAACTTTTATTTTGAGACAGGATCTCACTAAACTGCCCAGGATGACTCTGAACATGTGCTTCTCTCTCCTTAACCTCCCAAGTGGCTGGGATTATGAGCATGTGCCATCAGACCCAGATATACTTTATTAGATGCTTTCCCACATTTCCAACCATGTTCTCCTATCTTCCAAGCCCCTATCCAGACAACACAGGGCTCAGTTTTTAAGTTCAGGATTTTTCCCACCCAAACAAATCCTGCACTAACGTCATCTCATGAATTTAAATGTCATCCAAATGATAATTCTCAAATCTGCATTTTCAGTGCCCCTTAACTCTGACTCTGTATACCAAGTCTCCAACAGGAGCCCTCTTGTGGGATGTCTATCATCATATCCCAAAGAAACATGTCCTTTTGATCCTCTGCAACCCCACTCCCAGCCTTTGCTCCTGTAGAAACTACAACTACAGCCCTATAGTTAAACACTCTGGTGCCATCTTTGACTTCCTTTCTTGCTTGCTTGCTTCCTTCCTCTCTTCCTTTCTCTTGCTCTCTTTCTGGTTCCTTTATTTGTCTCACAGTCCACATTCAGTCCTCATAAGATTCTATAGGTTGAGGCCAGGCGTGGAAGCACACGCCTTTAATCCCAGCACTTGGGAGACAGAGGTAGGAGGACTGCCAAGAGCTCAAGGCCACCCTAAAACTATATAGTGAATTCCAGGTCAGCCTGGGCTACTGTGAGACTCTACCTCAAAAAACCAAAACAAACAAACAAAAAAAGATTCTACAGGTTGATCCACAAAGTCATCTCTTGTTTTACAACAGTGCTCTCTCTGGTTGCCTGGCTTTGCCTTGGAATCAGCCACTAAAACAGAGCAGCATTACTTTACTCCTCACTTGAAACCATTCAACAGTAACCAGGCTCTCTCGGACCACAAGCTCAAGTTTTTCCTATGACCTGTCAGGTGTCCACCCTGTGACATCTCTGTTCTTCTCTTAACATCCCATGCGTGTGAGCACCCTGGCCTGCCTGTTTCTTTTCCCAGAAGCTCCCCACTGGGCCTCTGCAGCCAGCATTGGAACTTCCACCTCCTTCTCTTCTTCAGGCATGTCAAGTCACCTCTCCCATCACTTCAAATCCTTTCCCTGCTCTGGCTTTCCTTTCACCATAGTTGATGTCTAACAAATGTTTTTTGAGGTAGGTCTCGCTCTAGCCCAGGCTGACCTGAAATTCACTATGTAGTCTCAGGGTAGCCTGGAACTCAGGGTAATCCTTCTGCCTCTGCCTCCCGAGTGCTGGGATTTAAAGGCGTGCACCACCAGGCCCGGCTTACATTTTACCTTATCATCTACTATGTCACATGAGAATGTGAGGTTGAACTGCTTGGGGGTAAGGAGATGGTTTAGTAGTTGAGGCACTTGCCTGCAAAATGTGCTGGCCTGAGTTCAATTCTTTAGCATGCACATCAAACTACTGGTGGGATGGATGGACACACACACACACACACACAATAAACAATTTAAACAAAAAGAAATGCTGTCTGCTTTAAGCACTAAATGAATCCTCATCCCAAGGAAGAGGGATAGACACAGAAGTAGACACTGGACACACAGTAAGTGTTCAGTAAATAAATTCTGAATGAATGAATGAATACCTGACTCCTTGAGATTTTCCTTTTGGGTGGTCCTTACAAAGGCATGCTGGAATAACATTTAAGCATTCACTGTATATGCTGAACAGACTTGTAAAGCACGCAGAAGAAATACAGTACAGCTGGGGGTGTGTACTCAGTCTCTGCCACTTGCTGCTGTGCTGGGTCTCGGCACTCTCATTCGTTTAATGGGAACCTCAAAGCCTGCCTTGCTTCATTCACCCGAGTTACTTCCACCTTAGCCAGTCCCTCGGCTCTCACAAGAACTCTGATTACTCCAGTGGTCCTTCTTCCAGGTTCTACAGTCATTCCTCAGCATCCACGGGGAGTTTCTTCAGGACACACGAGGACAGCAAAAACCCAAAGATGCTTACATCCTTCCATAAAATGGCATTCTGTGTTGGCCAGGGTGGCACACGCCTTTAATCTCAGCACTTGGGAGGCAGAGGTAGGAGGATCACCATGAGTTCGAGGCCACTCTGAGACTATGTAGTGAATTCCACGTCAGCCCTGGCTAGAGTGAAACCCTACCTCAAAAAATAAACAACAACAACAAAAAACCCCAAACAAACAAAATAAACCCATACAAACATAACATGGTCTTCTATTTGCATACAGCCTCTGATGATCCTCCTGTGCAATCTCTATATTCCCTACACATTAGTATAATGCCTATTGTGGTTTGAACTAGGTGTCTCCCATAAACTCATGCTCTGAACACTTGACACGCAGCTGATGTCAATCTGGAATTGACGCCTTACTAGAGCCAGGTGTGATAGCACACATCTTTAATCCAAGAACTTGAGAGACAGAGGTGGGAGAATTGCTATGAGTTCAAGGCCAGCCTGGGACTACAGAGTGAGTTCCAGGTCAGCCTGACTATAGGAAAACCCTACCTAAAACAATACAAAACAAACAAACAACAACAACAAAAAAAAAAAAAAAAAAAAGGAGAAGAAAGAAAGAAAAAAGAAAAGAAAACTGGATCTTCACTGGAGTGTGACCTCTTGTTGGGGGCGGGCTTATGGGTGTTATAGCCAGCTTCCCCTTGCCAATGTTTGGCACACTCTCCTAATGTTGTCCACCTGATATTGGCCAGGAGGTGATATCCATCCTGTGCTTATGCCATCCTTTCCCCCTGCCAGTATGGAGCTTCCCCTCAAGTCTGTAAGCCAAAATAAACCCTTTCCTCCACAAGCTGCCTCTGTGGGGTGTTTGCCCAGCAACGTGAAGCTGACTGCAACCATGCCTAAATGATGCAAATAGTTGTTATACAGTATTGTTTGGGGAATAATTCAAGAAAAGTCTGTGCATGTTCAGCACAGAATCAACCATGATAACACTAGCCACACTCTGACTCCGAGAGTGGCTGCAACCAGGAACTCAGATCACACAGATCTGGTGGGCTGACTCTACTATCATCCAGACACTTAGGAGGACTTTGCCACAGAGACCTAGACTTGATTGCAGTTTCAAAACACACCAACAGAGGTCACACTTGCCTCAACTGCAGACATCTGTACTGCCCTTAAAGTGCAAGAATGGCACCAGGCCTCTGCCCACAGTCAGAACATTCTTGGGAAGCATTCTGCCCCAGAGGAAACACAGCCATAGGCAAGTGCAAAGTGTTCTAGAAACATAGTCTATGAAGAGAGACCAACAAAGAGAGGGAGGGGATATGATGGAGAGCAGAGTTGTGAAGGGGAAAATGGATGACGGGAGGAAAATATGGTTTATTGTCTGTAAATATAGAAGTTTTCAATAAAAAAATTAAATTATTAAAAAAAGAATGATTGACAGAATTGGGGAGAACTTAGGATAAAAGGTCAGGTCCTAATGCTAGACATGGTGGCACATGCCTTTAATCTCAGTACTAGGAAGGAAGAGGTAGGAGGACTGCTGTGAGTTCGAGGCCAGCCTGGACTACAGATTGAGTTCCAGATCAGCCTGGAATAAGGCCCTGCTGTGAAGAAAAAACAGTCAGGTCCTCCCTGACCAGAAAGCCTAGCAGCATGTTGTGTGGTCGTCCACTGCCAACTTTGCCTAGATCTCTGATACTCTGCTTGCTCTTAACCTCTTCATAAACACATTGCATTCCAGCTTCTGTCCCCATTACCCAGCCAATATTTCATGACCACATTCCCCTGGCTTTCCTGCTTCTGCTGGGGTCTACTCATGAGGTTTTGTTTTTTTTTTTTTAAACAAAGGTTACAGTCTTATATCTCCTCTCCCTTAGACTGCTTTCCCTGAGAGTCCTCTCCAGTGGGGTAACTGGTATTCAGTGTGGGGTAATTAAGGTCTCTGTCAATCTCTGTGTTGGGGAAGCTGCCAACTCTTTTTTCTTTTCTGCTTACCTCCTGGCTCAGTCATGGCCCACTTGAGCTAGCCTCAAGTGACAGTGTATGCAACTCCATGGCTTTAAATTCCAAAAGTTTCGTGTGTTACAGCCATTTGTAAAACTGAGATCTGCACTGTACCCTAACCTGCCTTCTCATGGGCAGGAACTCTTCCTACTCTTTCCCCTTTCCATTTTCTTATTTTTTAATTTCTTAAAATTTTATTTGATTTATTTGAGATGAGAAAAGGGAAGGAGGTAGGGAGGGAGGGAGAGAGAGAGAGAGAAAATAGGCATGCCAGGGCCTTTTGCCACTGAAAATGAATTCCAGATGCATGTGTCATCTTGTTCATCTGGCTTATGTGGGTCCTGGGGAATCCAACCTGGGTCCTTTGGCTTGGCAGGCCAAGTGCCTTAACTGCTAAGCCATCTTTCCAGTCCTCTATTTTTTATTTTTTGAAAACATTTTTTTTTCCTCTGGTTTTTTGAGGTAGCGTCTTACTCTAGCCCAGGTTGACCTGGAATTAACTATGTAGTCTCAGGGTGGCCTCAAACTCACAGCAATCCTCAGCCTCCCAAGTACTGGGATTAAAGGCGTGTACTATCACACCTGGCTTATTTTTTTAAAAATATTTTATTTATCTCTTTGAGAGAAAGAGGAAAAGGCAGATAGTGAGAGAGAGAGAGAAAAAGAGAGGGAGAGACACAGAGAGAGAATGGGCATGCCAGGGCCTCCCACCACTGCAAATGAACTCCAGACGCATGCACCACCTTGTGCATCTGGCTTACATGGGTACTGAGAGATCGAACTTGGGTCCTTGGCTTCTCCGTCAAATGCCTTGACCATTAAGCCATCTCTCCAACCCTATTTTTTATTTTTTTAAGGTAAGGTCTCCCTCTAGTCCAAGCTGACCTGGAATTCACTATGTAGTCTCAGGTTTGCCTCAAACTCACAGCAATCCTCCAACCTCTGCCTCCCATGTGCTGTGATTAAAGGCATGTGCCACCATGCCCAGCCTCCTCTTTCCTTATAATAAAATGTCTCTAAACCTTTAAAAAGTAGCAAAACAAAATCCAAACTCAAACTCAGGTTGAGGATGTAGCTCAGTGGTAGACTGCCTGCCAAGCATGTGTAAGCACCTAGCCCTAGGTCCAACTTGGGGCACGCCTTTAATCCCAGCACTCGGGAGGTGGAGGTAGAAGGAACGCTGTGAGGCCACCCTGAGACTATATAGTTAATTCCAGGTCAGCCTGGGCTAGAGTGAGACCCTATCTCGAAAAACAAACAGAGAGACTTCACAATGGATAGAGAAGATTTTAGAATTTCCAGAGCAGAGAGAGACTGAAGGAGGTTACATGCAGATACTGTAGAAGAAATAGGAGAAAGATAGCTTATTATAGGTAGTTGGCCAAGGACCCACATCTGATCCAGTCTCAATGCAAGATGGCTGCAAACAACACTCCCCACCAGGAACTTCCTGCTTCTTGCTTAGCTCTGCACACTTGGTGGGCTGGTGCTTCCTGAGCCAGCTCCTTGAGTCCACAAAGCAATCAGGCCTCTCCTCACACACCTGAATCTGATAACAAGGCTCAACCTAAGGAGATGTCTGAGTCACATAAAGGAGCCTAAACACATGGGTAAGCCCTGTTTTCCTTCCAGTGATTTCACCTGAACACCAGTGTGTAAGTCTGTCCATCTCTTACAGCCTGGGTATTTCCTGCTGGCCTTCTACATGTGTCTTGCTTTGGGGTGCTTTCTCATTTTATTACATGTATGATTCTTCAGATAAAGACCCAAAAGCTGGGGTTCACAGGCTCCCTCTGAACTCCCAAATCCTGCATCAATAGTATCTGTTTTTAGGTCCTTAAAGGAGAAAGAAACTATCAAGGTAATGTCACAGGTCCTTTGGTCCATTCCCACAGAAACAGAATGATGACAGCAGGATTTGAAGGGCTCAGTGATTTACTTAACTAACTCCATTTTGTGACTCCATCTTGTTTTATTTCCTTCCTGTGAGTTCTGCTGGGTCTTCCTCACCTGAAGTCACTTTGGACCCCAAGAATCACAGGCCTGATTGACAAGCTTTTATGGCACAGTATAGAAACTACCCTTACAGCAACAGAAACTTTCTTGTCCCCAATATAGCTCTTCATGGTGAACCTTAGAACATAATCCAAGAGCCTTTTGTCTTAACTTCCTGAGTATTAATATTCAGTCATGAGCCACCATTCAACCAGACCAAAATGACCTGTGTACTACCATGGAATTCCCAAATCTGGCCTGCTTCTTTGACTTAGGGAATGCTGAGATCACTGTAAGCACTCTGAAAGCAGATTTTTGGTCAAGAGACCTTACCCTTCCTGATGTTATCATACTACTAATAAAGCTTCTTTCCTGTCTTTGCTGGTGGTAGGGTATTGTGGGAACTGAGACAAAGGGTCAGGTAGCCTACCTGGCCTCAGCCTCCCAAGTGTTGGGATTCTGTGTATGAGCCACCACACTGGGGCCAACTTGTCTCTAATTGGTTTTCTGGGCAGCTGAGATTCTCTGGAGCCAGGACTTCTGTCCTCTGTAAGCAGTTACCAAGTAGAATGGCACACTTAGGATATGAGGACTCATCAAAAAAGCATTGTGATAGATACTAAAAAATGGAAGTGCTAGGGCTAGAGAGATGGCTTAGCAGTTAAGGTATTTGTCTACAAAGCCAAAAGGACCTCGGTCTAATTCCGCAGCACCTACCTAAACCAGATGCACAAGGTGGTGCATGTGTCTGGAGTTCGTGTGCAGTGGCTGGAGGCCCTTGCATGTCCATTCTCTTTCTCTCTCACTCTCTCAAATAAATAAAAATAAAAATAGCCTGGTGTGGTGGCACACGCCTTTAATCCCAGCACTTGGGAGGTAGAGGTAGGAGGACTACTGTGAGTTCAAGGCCACCCTGAGGCTACATAGTGAGTTCCAAGTCAGCCTGGGCTAGAGTGAGACCCTACCTTGAAAAACAAAAATTTTTAAAAATTAAAAAATAAATAAATAAAAATAAATTTTTGCTGGGCATGGTGGTGCACACCTTTAATCCCAGCACTCGGGAGGCAGAGGTAGGAGGATCGCCATGAGTTCAAGGCCACCCTGAGACTACAGAGTTAATTCCAGGTCAGCCTGGACCAGAGTGAGACCCTACCTTGAAAAAGCAATAAATAAATAAATAAATAAATAAATTTTAAAAATTAAAAAACATCGAAGTGCTAAAAGGGATTCCTATGCTCATGGGAAGCTGGACACAACAATCAGCTAACTACAACATGTCTCTATGGAGCTGAGGTAAAGTCACTAAATAATTGCCTATTTCTTTTCCATTTTCCTAATTTTTTTTTTGTATCTTTTATTTTTTTGGTTTTTCAAGGTAGGGTCTTGCTCTAGCTCAGGCTGACCTGGAATTCACTATGTAGTCTCAGGGTGGCCTTGAACTCACAGTGATCCTCTACCTCTGCCTCCTGAGTGCTGGGATTAAAGGCGTGAGCCACCATGGCCAGCTCCTTTTTATTTTATTTTTAAAAATACTTTTTATTTACTTTGTTTTTCAAGGTAGGGTTTCACTCCAGTCTAGACTGACCTGGAATTCACTCTGTAGTCTCAGGGTGGTCTCAAACTCATGTCACCACCTACCTCTGCCTCCTGAGTGCTGGGATTAAAGGTGTGGTGCCACTACACCTGGCAACAGGTTTTATTAAAATTGAATTTGGAGCTCCAGCCCTTAGCAGGCTGCCTCTGGCCACAGGGGTGTTTTTGGTGTTTGCTGGCTGCTGGTGGTTTTTCTGTTTGGATCTGTGAAAGGGAGTCAGCTTCTTCCATCTTTGATGGGACTTCCCCTGGATCTGTAAGCTTCACATAAATCCCGTTCCTCCCATAAACTGTGTCTGGTTTGGATGTTCATCCCAGCAGTGTGGAGCTGACTACTACAGAATTAAACTCATATATCTCAGGCTAGCTCCCAACTCACTATGTAGCTGAGGATGACCTTGAACTTTTGATTGTTCTGCCTATATAAATGCTGGGTTTACAAGTGTGCAATGCTGCTCCTGACTTCTCCTACACCAGGGAACCCAGCATGTCATGCATACTGGCAAGTACTCTGCCTTTGAGCTATGCCCTCTTTTTTTTTTTTTTTTTTTTTTTTTTTTGGTCTTTTT
Source organism: Jaculus jaculus (assembly GCF_020740685.1). Lineage (NCBI taxonomy): Eukaryota > Metazoa > Chordata > Mammalia > Rodentia > Dipodidae > Jaculus > Jaculus jaculus. The sequence continues at coordinate 96,272,245 of NC_059106.1, read as the reverse complement.
GAGGTATGTTCTCACTCTAGCTCAGGTCGACCTGTAATTCACTAGGTAGTCTCAGGGTGGCCTCGAACTCATTGCAATCTTCCTACCATAAACTGTTTGGTGATGGGTATGCACCTATTAAAAATTTAATACAGCCTCCTAATTGCCAAGTGGCTGCACTGAGTTTAGAAAAGTCTCTGTTTCCCTACATCCTCCTCAACCCTTATTACAAAATACTTAACAATTACCTGCCCGAGGCAGAGCAGACCAATAGCCTGAAGAAAGAGTCCCAACCTTACGGATGAGGAGACCACCAACAGAAGAGGAAGGGAAACACCATCCACAGGAGGGGGAGGAAGAGGCTGAGGAGGACACCAGCAGGAAGGTAGAGAAGATTCATCCACCCAAGGAGGAGGAAGAGGAGGCCAGCGGAGAGAAGAAGGAGACCTACCTAGTGAAGTAAGTGGACAGGGAGACATACCCACCCGAAGAGAAGGGGGAAGCCATCCACAGGAAGGAAGAGAAGAGGAGGATCCCTCTTTCCAAGAAAGCAGAGCTGTGACAAGGACAGGGAAGAAGCCTTGTCCCCTGGGCCGAAGGAACAGTCAGAGACATTTGCATGGATGTACAAAGAGCCAATAAACATGTTTTCCTGCCCACTGCTCCTCCCTCTCCTAGTGTCTTCCCACTTCACTCTGTTTCTGCCTCTCACTGCTCTCTCCAATCAGTGTTTCCCCTTCCCACTGTACTCACACCCCAGTCCATATTTCTCCCTCCAAATGACCCGCACCCTCATTGTGGTTCCCACCCCCACATAGTTTCTCTTTTAACTAGCAATTCTTTCAGTGGTACTTGCCTCTCAAGCCACTCCCCTCAAGAAAGGATGTTTCATCAGATAATGCTACCCTGTGCTTCTGCTACTGGTGCATCTGAGAGGTTAAAAGCAAAACTGGGACTTTATGGTTTTTTTTTTTTTTTTTTTAATAAATTATTTATTTATTTATTTGAGAGCGACAGACACAGAGAGAAAGACAGAGGGAGAGAGAGAGAATGGGCGCGCCAGCGCCTCCAGCCACTGCAAAGGAACTCCAGACGCGTGCGCCCCCTTGTGCATCTGGCTAACGTGGGACCTGGGGAACCGAGCCTCGAACCGGGGTCCTTAGGCTTCACAGGCAAGCGCTTAACCGCTAAGCCATCTCTCCAGCCCCGAGACTTTATGTTTAACAATAGAACTCTGTTTAGCAAACTTTCTACTGAGTAATAAAGAGCATGTCTTTACTGCATGGACCACAGGATGAAGAGTTGTCCTTAAAAATATTTGGGGAAGCTGGGCGTGGTGGCGCACACCTTTAATCCCAGCACTCGGGAGGCAGAGGTAGGAGGATCGCTGTGAGTTCGAGGACACCCTGAGACTCCATAGTGAATTCCAGGTCAGCCTGGGCAAGAGCGAGACCCTACCTCGAAAAACCAAAAAAAAAAAAAAAAATTGGGGGAAAGAGAAAGGAAGGGAGGAGAGTACTTAATAGGTTGATATTGTATATATGTAAGTACAATGATTGAGATGGGGAGGTAATATGATGGGGAATGGAATTTCAAAGGAGAAAGTGTGTGGGGGGGGGGAGGGAGGGAACTACATGGGATTTTTTTTATAATCATGGAAAATGCTAATAAAAATTAAAAAAAAATAAAAATAAAAAATAAAAAAAATATTTGGGGAATATGACCTAGAGAATTGAGAGCTAAGTGGCTATCACACAGTATGCAACCTTTCCCTCCTTGCTTGGGGATTTTGGTCCTGTAAAGGACCACAACTATCCCTTAGATTAGTCAGATCCACATTATTGGGATGAAATGTAAAAGTCAACATTCACACCCAGGCTGAATTGTAGACACAAAGTAGCTGACACTCAGGAAGAAACAGGAAGGCTCTGAGAAGGCTGGCATCTCTGGCAGAGACTGTTACAGAGTAGGAGAAGCCCATGCCTGCCCTTGGTGGAACCTAATGAAGTGGGAAGCACAGTTGCCCAAGTTTTCTTTCTTTAAATATTTGTCTATTTGAGAAAGAAAGAGAATATGGGCATGCCAGGGTCTTCTGCTACTGCAAAGGAATGCCAGACACATGTGCCAATTTGTGCATCTGGATTTATATGGGCACAGGGGATTCAAACCTGGGCTTTTAGGCTTTGCAAGCAAATTCAAAAACCACTGAGCAATCTCTTCAGCCCTCTTTTTTTAAATGACAGGATCTTATTATGTTATATTGCCCAGGCTGGCCCAGAACCCATCATCTGCTTTAGCCTTTCTAGTGCTGGGATTATAGGTGTGTACTACAACCACTTTGCAGTTTTAGGACTCTGTGTATGTGTACGTGTGTGCATGCGTGTGTATGTGTGTGTGTGTTGCTGGGGAAATTCAACCCAGGGCCTTACTAAGCAAGCACTCTACCACTGAGCTATCTATGATATTAAAATAAATTTAAAAGCTGGTGTGGTAGCATATGCCTTTAATCCCAGCACTTGGGAGGCAGAGGTAGGAGGATTGCCATGAGTCCAAGGCCACCCAGATAATACATAGTGAATTCCAGGTCAGCCTGGGCTAGAGTGAAACCCTACCTTGAAAAGCCAAAAAAATAAAATAAGTAAATTTAACATTCTCAGATTTCATGCCTATGTTATAATGAAAGTTAGATTTCACTTGTATTTATCATTTGTAAGGCACTGTTAAAGATTTGACATCATAACCCATTTAACCCTTAGTAACTTTGTGAGGAGAACTCTGTGCCAGAGGAAACATAGGCATGAGTTCAAGGCCAGCCTGGGGATTACAGAGTGAGCTCCAGTGCAGCCTGGGCTAGAGTAAAATTCTACCTCAAAAAAAAAAAAAAAAAAGGAGAGAGAGACTATATTATTATAATATTATTATTAATTATTGAGACAGTGTCCACTTATTATGTAGCCCAAGCTGGCCTCAAAATCCTAATCCTCTTGCCTCAGCTTCCAAAGTGTCAATATTACAAGTGTGGCACCACATCAGGCTTGGATTTGTACTGTGAACTTGGCACTTACTTGCAAATCTAACATTATTATTATTGCTATTATTTTATTTTGTGAGAGACGCTGGGGGGCAGGGAGAATGGGCATGCCAGGGCCTTTCAGCTGCTGTGAATGAACTCCAGATGCATGCGCCCCCTTGTGTGCACATGCAACACTGCATGCTTGTTTCACTTTTGTGTCTGGCTACATAGGACCTGGAGATTTGAACATATATATGTTCTTAGACTTCACAGGCAATCGCCTTGACTGCTAACCTTTTTCTCCAGCCCCTTGCTTGCAAATCTACTGGGCTGGGTTTGCCAGTACCCATATAAAGCCAGATGCACAAAATGTATCTGCAGTTGGTTTGCAGTGGCAAGAGGTCCTGGCATACTCATGTCCTTTTTCTCTCTCAAAAAAGAAAATATAGCACATGATAAAAATTAAACACACCCCAGGCAGGGACATAATAAACTTTTCTTTCTTTTTCCTTTTTAAAAAAATTTCTAGGGCTGGAGAGATGGCTTAGTGGTTAAGCGCTTGCCTGTGAAGCCTAAGGAACCCGGTTCGAGGCTCGGTTCCCCAGGTCCCATGTTAGCCAGATGCACAAGGGGGCGCACGCGTCTGGAGTTCGTTTGCAGAGGCTGGAAGCCCTGGCGCGCCCATTCTCTCTCTCTCCCTCTATCTGTCTTTCTCTCTGTGTCTGTTGCTCTCAAATAAATAAATTTAAAAAGAAAATTTCTAAATATACTTTATTTATTTGAAAGAAAGAGAGGGAGAGAGAAAGAGAGATCCTAGCGACTTGAACCAGGATCCTTTGGCTTTGCAGGCAAATGCCTTAACTGCTAAGCATCTCTCCAGCCCTGGAATTATTTTCTATATCATGGCTACACACTCCTTGTTCAAAAAGCTGAAAATTAAGTGTTCCAAATGCTTTTACTTAAAATATATGTGCACTCATAGATTTATGTACACACATATAAAATATGTACCTATATGCCCAATGTTACATCCCCAGCTCTTCAACTTTTACATTATTAAGTTCTGTTTTCTTTCAGTGTTTTTGTCTTTTTCTTTGTTTCATTGTTTCCATTTTCTTTCCTTCTTTTTGGTTTTTCGAGGTAGGGTCTCACTCTAGCCCTGTCTGACTTGGAATTCACTATGTAGTCTCAGGGTGGCCTTGAACTCACAGGGATCCTCCTACTTCTGCCTCCTGAGTACTGGGATTAAAGGTGTGTGCCACCATGCCCTGCTAAAATAAATATATTTTTAAAAATTATTTATTTATTTGTTTGAGACAGAGTGGGGGATGAGAGAGAATGGGCACACCATGGCCTCTAGCCACTGCAAATGAACTCCAGATGCATGCACCACCTTTTGCATCTGAATTATGTGGGACCTGAAGAATCGAACCTGGATCTTTAGGCTTCACAGGCAAGCACCTTAACTACTAAGCCATCTCTCCAGCCATATGTATATATATGTATATATATGTATATATACATATATACACATACATATCTATCTATCTATCTATCTATCTATCTATCTATCTATCTATCTATCTATGAATGAACATATACTTTATTTTTCAAGGTAGGGTCTAGCATAGTGACCTGGAATTCACTATGTCACCTGAGGGAGGGTGGCCTCAAACTCACAGCGATCCTCCTACCTCTGCCTCCAGAGTGCTGGGATTAAAGGTATGCACCACCACACCAAGCTAAGTATTTTTTATTTATTTCAGAGAGCTAATGGGCACACTGGGGCCTCTTATATCTGTAAATGAACTCCAGTTCACAGTGAGGTCAGCCTGGGCTTCCTGGAATCTCTTCTCAAAAGATAAAAGTAAAAACAAACAAAAGCATGTTATCCAGCACACTGTGCTTTGTGTAGTTAGTACTACTTCAGTGTCAGGCCACCCTGAGACTACATAGTGAATTCCAGGTCAGCCTGGGCTAGAGTGAGACCCTACCTCAAAAAACAAAAAACAAAAAAAAAAAAAAAAAGAGTCAGATGCACAAGGTAATGTACGTGTCTAGAGTTTGTTGCAGTGGCTAGATGTCATACCCATCCTTTCTCTCACATAAATAAATAAGTAAATAAAATATTTTTTTTAAATGTTCTTTTTTCTTGTGGGAATGAACTGTCAGAACAAAGTGTGGGGATGACTTATAAGAATGAAATATGTGAATGAACTATGGGAAGGAACTGTGGAAATATTTCTTATGGGTCTTAAAATTAACTTTTTTTGAGACTATTGCTGTTATAGAGGTGGGAAAGGCTCAATCAAAATAGCTTCTCTAACCAGGCATGCTGGCACATGCCTTCAGTCCCAGCACTTGGGAGGCAAAAGTAGGAGGATCACCGTGAGTTACAGTCCACCCTGAGACTACATAGTGAATTCCAGGTCAGCCTGGGCCAGAGTGAGACCCTACCTCGAAAAAACAAAACAAAAAAATCAAACAAAAAATATTTTCTATCCCTCTTTCTAAAGTGCTGAGTAGTCAAGGGAAACAGGTTGAACAGCCAGGAAGATTAAAGGAGAGCTCCTCTGCTCCTGGGAACTTTAGGGTTAACTACAGAAGACAGGGCTTAGGGTAGCACAGGCAGGCTGGACTTAACAGGACAAGGGGCCAAAAACTACAGGTAAATCTGAATTATAGCAGTCACTCCAAGAACTTCCCCTTTAAGCTAACAGCTAACTGTTTTATTTCTGGATGGTTATATGGCTTCCTCCCTAGACAACTACAATTTGTTCCCTCCCCATTTCTGTAGGCTTGCTTGTTGCCAAAAGAAGATTCCTGCCTATGTCCACAGTCATGAAGCCTAGAAGTTTAACCCACCAATAATATAGAGAACTGGGCTGGAGAGATGGCTTAGCGGTTAAGCGCTTGCCTGTGAAGCCTAAGGACCCCGGTTCGAGGCTCGGTTCCCCAGGTCCTACGTTAGCCAGATGCACAAGAGGGCGCACGCATCTGGAGTTCGTTTGCAGAGGCTGGAAGCCCTGGCGCGCCCATTCTCTCTCTCTCCCTCTCTCTGTCCTTCTCTCTGTGTCTGTCGCTCTCAAATAAATAAATAAAAATTAAAAAAAAATAATATAGAGAACTCAAGCTGATGTCAAGATGTCTGCAAAACAGCCCATAAAGACACACTTACCATAATCTAGGCAGAAGTCATGAGAGCATGGAGCTAGCTTCAGCTCACAGGTGTAAATAAATGAATCTCTACCTCCAAGTGATGCATGGATGTTTTTGCTGACTTGAACCCAGATTTTCTGCAGCACTATGAGATGCTTTTAGGTTCCTGACTTGTAACTTGCCCTGAAGTTAATTTTACAAGCATGCAATCTACTTGCTTAGGGCCACACGACTAGGCTTCCTCTGCCTCAGTGGACCTGCGGCCTGGACAGCACAGATGACCAATATTGACAAGCACTGTTTAAAGATGCTGACTGATCTTTAGCTGTGCTCTTTGCCCTACTTCCTCAGTGGCCTGGTTAGGCTTTTGACCCAGAACACGTGTGCATACATGGAAGTGCTGACCATCACACTGAAGACAACACAGTCAGTATCCACTGCCCATAGAACTGCCAGAGTTCTGTTAAAGACAACAGGTGGGCTTAATGTGATTATATATGCGAACAGTGTGTGTGTGTGTGTTCTGGACCAGCAGAGTCTAGCAGGTCACACCCCGAAATTCCTTCCTTTAATAAATGTTTTGTTTGTTTTTGTTTTTGAGGTAGGGTTTCATTCTAGTCCAGCCTGACCTGGAATTCACTATGTAGTCTCAGGATGGTCTCGAACTCATGGTTGATTCTCCTACCTCTGCCTCCCAAGTGCTGGGATTAAAGGCGTGCACCACCACACCCGGCCCTTTAGCAAATGTTTACAGATTATCCAAAGTCCTTAACCTTTGTCCAATACAATGTTCAACTTGCTCACTATTACAGTTTTTTGTGTTCAATAAAAAACCCAGATGAAGCTGGGTATGGTGGTGGTGCATGCCTTTAATCCCAGCACTTGGGAGGCAGAGGTAGGAGAATCACCATGAGTTCAAGGCTGAGACTACATAGGTCAGCCTGGGCTACAGCGAGACCCTACCACAAAAACCAAAAAATAAAAATTAAAAAAATAAAATAAAAATAAAACGAGTGCCTGTCAGCAGAGTTACAGATGCAGGAACATCAGAGCAGTGTAGAGGGCAGATGTAGTAGGCACACCCCTGGTTTAAACAACTCTATGGGTCAGTTTTCTTTCTCTTCTCCCAGGTTCTGCTATAGATGCAGCTTCTCCACTCTGGGGTAACTTCCAAGGGTTAGTTCTTTCCCTCAGGGTTTGCTATAACAAGTAGCTAAGTTACTCTTGGGTAAATGACCCCAAGGGTTAGTTTCCTATCCCTCAGGTTCTCTCCGAGAAGTAGTGTACCCACTTCTGGATAAACAACTCCAAGGATTGATTTCTTTTTAAAAATTTAAAAAATTTTAAAATTATTTTTATTTATTTATTTGAGAATGAGAGAGAATTGGTGTGCCAGGGACACAAGCGCCATCTTGTGCATCTGGCTTATATGGGATCTCGGGAATTGAACCTGGGTCCTTGGGCTTTCAGGCAAGTGCCTTATTGCTAAGCCATCTCTCCAGCCCCCCAAAGATTAATTTCTATAATTCCAGGATTGTGCTTTCCAACTGGATCTTTTTTTATTTTTATTTTCTTTATTTCTTTATTATTATTATTATTTTTTGAGGTAAGGTTTCACTCTAGACCAGGCTGATCTGGAACTCACTCTGTAGTCTCAGGGTGGCCTCAAACTCATGCAAATCCTTCTACCTCTACCTCCCAAGTGCTGGGATTAAAGGCATGAGCCACCATGCTTGGCAAATTGGATGTTTTCTTTCTTTTATTTTTAAATATTTATTTTCATTTACTTATCTGACAGAGAAAAAGGGGGAGAGAGAGAGAGCAAGAGAATGGGCACAACTGGGCCTTCAGCCACTGCAAACGAACTCGAGATGCGTGAGCTCCCTGGTGCATCTGGCTAATGTGGGTCCTGGGGAATCGAACCAGGGTCTTTGAAGCCATCCCTGTGGCCCAAATTGGATGTTTTCTAACAGTCAATCTGAGTTACCAGATTTTTTTTTTTGTTCAAAAAAAGGCTTGACAGTATTTCCATAGGCAGAGAAATGAGTAAGGCAAGGTACAGATGCCAATAAAATTGGGTACATTTAGGACTTTCTAAAATGGTCAAATTAATCTCAGCTTTTCAATCTGTAATGAACAATAAGCAACCATGAGACTTTAAGGGTGTAAATATCTACCTCCTTCTAGTGTTGTCTTTTTTTTTCTTGCTCCATCCCGCTCCTATGAAGGCCTGATTCTCAGTTTTTCCACATTCATCAGATATTAGTGTCTAACTTTTTCTGCTGCTTTGTCAGTGAGTTAGCTTACCTGATAAAATAATTGCCCAACGACAAGTCAGCTGTGCTATCAATGCACTGCTGGCATCACCCACCTGTACACAATGTTTTGATCAAAACAAACACAGTATAACTGGAAGGCACTTGATACAGGACATAAGCTTGCATGGTTCTTGTGTCAAAGCCTCTTGCCATGCATATGCTCAAATCATAAGTGTGAAGACTTTAACTGTGAGACCTTAAAGGGTCCCATTAATCTTTGCAAAGCACAGGTAAGAAACTAAAAATACTAACTAATGTCATCCATGAAAAACAACATCTTGAAATCAAATGCTATTTTCTTAAAATATAGAGATAACAGCCTGGGCTAGAGTAAGAACCTACCTTGAAAAACAAACAAACAAACAAAAACAAAAACAAAAAAATCTAGAGATGTAAAAAATAAGGGCCTTTTTAAAAAATAGGTTAACAGCTGTTTAGGCATGGTGGTGTACGCCTGTAATACCAGCACTCTGGCAGCTGAGGGAGAAGGATCCCAAATTCCAGGCCAGCTCCGAGTACACAATGAGACCTTGTTTGAAACAAAAACAAAAACAAAACTCAGCTCTAATGAATGAAGGGCAGAACTGATTACTAGTCAGTTTTTATCTGAGTTAAAATAAAAGAATATTTGTTCTTAAAGAAGTATTTTCCGGGCTGCAGATATGGCTTAGTGGTTAAGGCATTTGCCTGCAAAGCCAAAGGACCCTGGTTTGATTCTCCAGGACCCACATAAGTCAGATGCACAAAGGGGTGCATGCATCTGGAGTTCGTTTGCAGTGGCTGGCGACCCTGGTGTGCCCATTCTTTCTCTCTCTCTCTCTCTCTGCCTCTTTCACTCCCATAAATAAATAAATGTTAGAAAATAAAAGTTTATATAAAAAAAGTATTTTTCAGCCAGGCATGGTGATGCACACCTTTAATCCGAACACTCAGGAGGTAGAGGTAGGAGGATTGCCAGGAGTTCGAGAACACCATGACTACATAGTGAATTCAGGTCAGCCTGAGCTACAGGGAGACTGTACTTCGAAAAAACAAAACAAAAAAATATTTTTCAGGGTAGCCTTGAACTCACAGCAATTCTCCTACCTCTGCCTCCAGGGTGCTGGGATTAAAGGCGTGTGCCACCACGCCCAACCTGTACACACTTTTATCAGTTTGTGTAAGTACCAATACTAACAGATACAGCTATTTCTTATCATAGTCCCCACCTGAGTGTTGTTATGTTCTGTGTGGCTGTCACCTGTGAAACTGGAGAGCTGCTCTTATAAAGATTGACTCCAGGGGGCAGTATAACTTGAAAGACAAGTAGACAACAAACAGAGCAAAGGGACTTGTGGGAGGGGAAGAGGAATGAAGTTAACTATGCCTGGAAATTTCCACCCAAAGTGATGACTTCCAGTAGTGGAGGAGAAGCAGAATCTAGTCTTGTCCACAGTGCTTTAGTTTGTGTACAGCAGAAACCAAATATTAATATTTGGCTTTCAGTGTAAACTCCCTTAAAATCACCAAAAGGATTTTCATGGTTCATACATGCTGAAAGCAACTGGCCTCTGTAAATGTCTGTTTGCACTTTGGACCTGGACCACTGAGACAGTAGAGTGAGCACCACTGACTGGCTCTCCCACACAGAAAGCTTTCTCTGTGTAATCTTCTTATCCTGTGGTACTAAGCGCTGGCTGTGGGTTTCATTCTATGAACCCCTTTATTCTACCTCTACAGAGGTACAGTGATCATAATCAGTCATGGCATGTTAAAAAATCCTTGGCCAGTATGCTGTCTCCTGGTCTCTGTGTGGCCAGTGGCGAAACTAAGGAGAGGTCATTAGCACATTTTGCTTTGACTCCCTGGTATCTCTCCATGCCTGTGGGTGCGGCCTTAGTTGGTGAGTGTTGCTAGTGAGTCTCGTGGTGTTGGGTGAGCCCTGGGTGCTAAGGAGAACTGTTCTCCTCTTACCTCAAAGGGGCAGATAGAGACAGTACCTGGCAGCCAAGTGACAATCTTTGGATAGAAACCATTTCCTGTTTCTTGCAAATCTTGATTTACAGAAGGATTCTGGAAGCTAAAAGCTTTGTTGATTTGTCACACAGAGCACAGTAATTTTTCGCCCTGTGCAATACCTCCATGTAATTGTATTCACTGCCTATATGGGTGGTGCTGAAGAAATTTCTGAATAAAATAATTTCTTGCTTTCAAACCTCATAATTCACATCAGCAGGCATGCCATTGGGCAGTGATGCCTATTGCCAGTGACGTGCCATCTTTTGTGCCTGCACTCTTCTTCACTGCTGGTCGTACCTGCAGGATAATGCGCCCAAAGGCATTCTTCAGCAGATGAACCGCTTCTGTGTGAGACAGCCCGTCCAGGGGCTGCCCATTGATGCTCACGATCCGGTCTCCGACCTGGAAGGACAAAAGTGGGAGAAAATCACTGTCATTATGAAACATTAAATTTGAGAGGAATGCTAAGAGTTAGATTTCCCACCTGCTGCTATTTTACAGCCTGCTTCCTTCCACTGTGCTCATTCAGGAAGCATGAGGGAGGTATACAACGTTTTCCAAAGACAGACCAATCAAAGACAAGAAGGGGGTCAGATGTGATTACCAAAAGGCATTGTAGGTTGCTTTTGTATTTTGATAATAGTGATGTTTTATACATCCAATCATCAGTAAGAGTAGGGTGCACAAATTGAAGTTCAATAAAGCTTTAATGAAGAAGCCAAATATTTTCTGCTTTATTTTTCTACCTCAGTTAAGATTAAGGGGCGACAGGAAAAAAAAAAAAATCATAGACATGTTGATTCTTTTGATTGAGGAAAAAATTTTAAGGTCAAATCTGCCTGAGTTGAAAAACAATTTTGGGTTGAATGAGGTGCTAAAAAGGGCATGGGAAGGTTTTCAAAGGAGCTTCAATTTCTTCTTTTATTGAGAAGCTTTGGCACAAACAGTAACATTTTTATGCACCCAGGGACTGAATGAATTTCAGGTATATAGTTTCTCTAATGCACTTTGCCCTCGGCACGGGTCTCTGATGGTGTGTGCAATTCTACCTTAAACAAGGAGCTGATAGCTGCAACTTCCTCCCCTGCCCCACAGCCTGTGGTCCCTCTTGCCTTAAGCTTCTGTGTTCGTGCAGCCACTCCACTGGCCTGAATCATGGCAATGAATATGGGGATATTTCCTAAAGGACTGCCTTTTCCTCCAGCAATACTGATTCCAAGGGCATCGCTGAATTCCTGAAAAAGAGAAAACATAACACCCTCCACACTTTACAAAGAGCCATGGCCAGACTGTCTCCATACTGCAGCTTACCAGACCCTCCCTAACGGAGGCAGCCAGGGTGACAAGGCCTTAGGAGTCCCAAAGACCTGTGTCTGCTATAGCGTGAAGGGAGGAAGAATACTACATACTGCACAGTGATGTGTGAGGATGAGTAAGACAGTGGAAGGCAGTTCTGGCCTACAGAAAGGGCTGGATGTGGCGGCACAGGCTTATCCCCAGCCCTCAGGAAGCAGAGGTACGAGGATCACCATGAGTTTGAGGTTACTCTGAGAATACATAGTGAATTCCAGGTTAGCCTGGGCTAGAGGAAGAATTACCTTGAAAAATAAAACAAAAACCAAACAAACGGAGGGGCTGGGCACCAGGCGCCACCGGATGTAGTGGCACACGACTTGAATCCAAGCACTATTTGAGGCAGGAGGATCATTGCAGTTCAAGGCCACCCTGAGACTACATAGTGAGTTTCAGGTCAGCCTGGGCTAGAGTGAGACTCTACCTTGAAAAAAAACAAACAAACAAACAAACAACAAAACCCCTAAAAATCTCAAGAAGAGGCAATAGTGGGAGTTGGAGGGATGGTTTGGTTGGTGGTTAAGAGATTAAGAACACTTACTGTTTAAGTGTGAGGGTCTGAGGAAGCTTGACAGACTCTTGAGTCAATCCCTAGGCCATGTATATCCCAAGTTTTATAGGGAACCACAGACCTGAGAATTGCCACAGCTTGTGGAAAAAGAGAAGAAAGGAAAAGAAAACCAGCTCCAGGATAAGAGACTAACTCAAGTAAACATGGTGGAGCAATGATGGAGTAGGTACTCGAGAGATGGCTTAGTGGTTAAGACATTTGCCTGTAAAGCCAAAGGACCTAGGTTCGATTTCCCAGTATCCATGTAAAGCCAGATGGATGCACTATGTGGCACATGCATCTGGAGCTTGTTTGTAGTAGCTAGAGGCCCTGACGTGGCCATTCTCTCTTTCTCTATTGCTCTCTGCCTCTTCTTCATTCTCTCTGAAATAAAATAAATAAATGATAAATATTTAAAAAATGATAGAGTGGGACACCTGATGTTCCACTCTGACCATCACAGGCAAGTGCACAGGTGCCACATATACACATAAACATGCATACGCCACACACACACACGCACACACGACAGACAGTATTGAGAAAAAGTTAAAACAAACAAAAAAAACCCCCCTACATTACTGTTCACTGTGGTGACCAATTACAATGCAGTCTTGGGGCTAGAAAGATGACTTAGTGGTTAAGGCACTTGTCTGCAAAGCCAAAGGACCCAGGTTTGATTCCCCAGAACCCAAGTTAGCCAGGTGCACAAGGTGGTGCATGCGTCTGGAGTTCATTTGCAGTGGCTGAAGGCCCTGTCATACCCATTCTCAGTCTGCCTCTTTCTCTCTCTCAAATAAAAATAAATAAATAAAATAAATGCAGTCGTTGCAAGTATGATTATCATAAGATGGTTGTGATTAAACTGCCACAAATAACATGTTATGGATGTGAAAAAACATACCTGGCTTCAAAAGAGCTGCACAACTGTGTAAAGCAAAGGGTCTGACAGGACACTTGCCATGTGACAACAGTGCAGAGAGGATGTTTTGCTGAGAAGATTCACTAAGTGAAGGGACCTGGTTTTCATCCTATTTTCCCACATTTGTATCATAGGGTTGATATTTTATTTTCTAGAGCAAGACCTACCTCAAAAAACTTAAAAAAAAATTCACCACAGAACAAATGACAAGTTTTAGTTCTGGCATGCTGAGAGAGAGAGAGAGAGAGAGAAAGAGAGAGAGAGAGAGAGAGGGAGGGAGGGAGGGAGGGAGGGAGGGAGGGAGAGAGACAAGCCTATGTACATAACCTGTTGACTATAGTAAAGTCTCATCAAAATGCAAAACAAACAAACAAAATGCATGTGTGCGTGTGTATTTATGAGCACATGCTGCATCTTTTTTTAAAAAAAATATTGTTTATTTTAGAGAGAGAGAGAGAATGGGCATACCAGGCTTTCCAGCTGCTGCAAACAAACTCCAGACGCATGCACCACCACCATCTGGCTTATGTGGGTCCTGGGGAATCAAACCTGGGTCCTTTGGCTTTGCAGGCAAGTGCCTTAACCACTAAGCCATCCCTCCAGCCCACATGTTGCATCTTTACTCTGAGGGCAGCTCTTTGTCAAGTTGCTGAGATGGTGGTATGAACTGCTGAAGATGTGATGGAAACCTCATCCTTCTGGCTAGAAGAAGCAGGAAGGGATGTCACTGGTGCCTGGAGCATGAGAAAGGACAGCCAGGTGGAAAGTGCCAGGGAGAGGAGACCATCCATTCTGTGCACCAAGGCATGGAATTATCAGGCTAAGCTGCTATGTGTGAAATAGTTCCAAAACAGCATAGCAAAAGGTATTTTTTTTTGTTGTTGTTTTTTGCTTGTTCTTTCACTTTTATAAGAGAATTTAATAGAATAAATATTGAGAAACTTTAGTAGAAAAAGATGAGAGAATAAGTGCAGCTGTAAAGAAAGCAATTCACTACAGGCCTTTGATTGCACCTGCTGTATTTTCTCATTAATGGAAACATGAGTCTATGTCTTCAGAGTCTTTCACTGGAAAATGTCAGACCTTTAATAAAGCTCTGTCTGCAGGAACCAGTACTTGAACCACTTTGGGACATTTTCCTCTTCATATAACTGTGTGCCCCACTGTAAACATCTTCATCAAGGTACTTTGTCCTCTTGCATTGCATGTAAATAACCAGTGTAAGCCACACAAAATGAATCACCAACAAAAGCCATTGCAGTTTTGTTAGGTTTAACTAAAAGATCTGGATTCACAGAATGAAATCAAGTTGTTGTATGTACTTCTCTAAGCCCTGGTTGTTTCCTTGTTTGTTTTTTATTTTTGTTTAATTTTTTAAGAGGTAGGGTTTTTCTCTAGCCCAGGCTGACGTGGAATTCACTATGTAGTCTCAGGGTGGCCTTGAACTGACGGTGTTCCTCCTAACTTTGCCTCCCAAGTGCCAGGATTAAAGGCATGCACCACCACGCCCAGCTCTACCTGTCTATTTTCTCCCTCTCTCTTTCTCAAATGAATAAATTAAATAAAGTAAATAAAAAAGGAATCCATGCCTGGTGGCTAGGGCACAGCTTGGTTATAGAGTGCTGGCAAGAGCAATGGGCTTGATCCTTAGCACCAGACAGTAGAAAAAGCCACATGGGGGCTTAGCGGTTAAGTGCTTGCCTGTGAAGCCTAAGGACCTCGATTTGAGGCTCGATTCCCCAGGACCCACATTAGCCAGATGCACAAAGAGGCGCATGCGTCTGGAGTTTGTTTGCAGTGGCTGGAGGCCCTGCCGCGCCCATTCTCCCTCTATATCTGCTTCTTTCTCTCTCTCTCTCTCTGGCATTCTCAAATAAATAAATAAAAATGAATAAATTTTTTTTTTTTAAAAAAAGAAAAAGCCACATGGATTATGAAAGGCTTTTGCATAGGTTGGGACTACAGAATGAGTTTCAGGTCAGCCTAGGCTAGAATGAGCCTTACCTTGAAAAAGAAAGAAAAAAAGAAGAAGAAGAAGAAATAGGCAGGTAGAGAGAGAAAGAGAGAGAGAGAGAGAGAGAGACAAGGAGAGAGAGACAGATGGGTGCACCCGGGCCTCCAGCCACTGCAAACGAACTCCAGATGCATGTGCCCCTTTGTGCAACTAGCTTATGTGGGTCCTAGGGAATCGAACCTGGGTCTTTTGGCTGTGCAGAAAAGTGCCTTAACCGCTAAACCATCTCTCTAGCCCCCAGGCATGGATTCTGATCAAAGGTCCATTTGTAGGAATTAACCTGAGGTAATAACCCATGATATGGGTAATCTTTTTCTATCTAAGATAGAAAGTGAAAAATATGTTAATTGTTCAATAAGAGAGAGCTGGTTAAGAAAGTGATAGGCCGGCTGGACAGATGGCTTAGCAGTTAAGGCACTTGCTTCCAAAGCCAAAGGACCAAGGTTCAATTCTCCAGGACCCATGTAAGCCAGATACATAAAGTGGCATATGCATCTAGAGTTCGTTTGCAGCAGCTAGAGGTTTTGGCATGCCCATTCTCTCTCTCCCTCCCTCTCTCACTGTCTCTTCCTCTCTTTCAAATAAATAAAAAATTAGGAGCCTGGCGTGGTGGTGCATGCCTTTAATCCCAGCACTTGGAAGGCAGAGGTAGAGCATCTCTGTGAGTTTGAGGCCACCCTGAGACTACATAGAGAATTTCAAGTCAGCCTGAGCTAGAGCAAGACCTTGCCTCGAAAAACAAAAACAAAACAATAACAAAAAAGAATTTAAAAAAGAAAATGATAGGCACACTCATATAATAAAATACTACGTAACCAAGAAAAATGCTATATGCTGTCAAAAATCCCACTTATTGATAAAAGTTCATGTTGTAGGCAAAGACAATGAAGAATAAGAGAATGTCTAAGAATTTAAACACACACACATACACCCCACATACTGAGTAGGATATAGCGAAAAATTCGTAGTGGTCATGCCATATATGTTTTAATCTGTCTTTTTAAAAAGTCTATTGCTAGCCAGGAGTGGTGGCACACACCTTTAACCCCAGCACTTGGGAGGCTGAGGTAGGAGGATTGTTATGAGTTGGAGGCTAGCCTGAGACTACATAGTGAATTCCAGGCCAGCCTGGGCTACAGCAAGACCCTACTTTGAAAAACAAACAAACAAAAAGTCTATTTTCAGCCGGGCATGGTGGCGCACGCCTTTAACCTCAGCTTTTGGGAGGCAGAAGTAGGAGGATCGCCATGAGTTCGAGGCTACCCTGAGACTACACAGGGAATTCAAGGTCAGCCCAGGCTAGAGTGAAACCCTAGCTCAAAAAACAAAACAAACAAACAAACAAAAAAGTCTATTTTCATTACCTATTTACTTCAGTAAATTGTAGTCAAGGGGAAAATGCATATTTTACACAAATCCAAAAAATTGTAATGAAAACAAAATTGACTTACTCTGATTATTTCAACAGTCCGTGGTCCCACATCTGTGCCTATAAATAAGGAAGCAAGACCATTAATATATATATTTTTTCGTTGCAAGACATTCATATAATTTGGTCCTTCTCCAAATCAAACTAATTTAAAACAGGCACAATCTCTTTTTTTAAAAAAATATATTTTATTTATTTATGAGAGAGAGAGAGAGAAAGAGAGAGAGAGAGAGAGAGAGAGAGAGAGAGAGAGAGACTGGGTACACTAGAGTCTCTAGCCACTGCCAACAAACTCCAGATGCATGTACCCCCTGTGCATCTGGCTTATGTGGGACCTGGAGAATTGCACCAGGATCCTTTGGCTTTGCAGGCAAACACCTTAACCGCTAAGCCATCTCTCCAGCCCCACAGGCACAATCTCTTTAAGCCCACCAGTCAAGTTCTACAGTGATCCATCCCCTACAACCAACAAGCAGCTGGTGAGGCTCCTTTGCAGAAGGTCAAGCAGCACTATGCCAGTCTGAAAAGATGGAGAAAACAAGCCTACAAATGTTAAAAAAAAATCACACATAAAATGAAAGTCTAAATAGGGATTTTGGAAACTATATTAAAAAATGATAGTGGGGCTGGAGAGATGGCTTAGCGGTTAAGCGCTTGCCTGTGAAGCCTAAGGACCCCGGTTTGAGGCTCGGTTCCCCAGGTCCCACGTAAGCCAGATGCACAAGGGGCGCACGTGTCTGGAGTTCCTTTGCAGAGGCTGGAAGCCCTGGCGTGCCCATTCTCTCTCTCCCCCTCTATCTGTCTTTCTCTCTGTGTCTGTCGCTCTCAAATAAATAAATAAATTAAAAAAAAATGATAGTAAGAGCAATTCCACATACGATAGGACAAATTAAGTGGGACATTCAATGGAACTGGAAAAGACTGAAGGGGATTTCACAGATAGTGGAGATTTGAATTTTTAATTTTCTTTTTATTTCAAAAGTTTTGTAAGAAGGACTCTACCAGTGTATTTCACAAAGACATAAATGTATACGCCCCAGGAACACAAAAAGAATAAATCTTCAAGGGCTAGAGACATGGCTCAGTGGTTAAGGCACTTGCCTGTAAAGCCTAAGGACCCAGGTTCAGTTCCCCATTACCCACATATAAGCCAGATGCACAAGGGGCGCATGCCTTTCCAGTATGTTTGCAGGGTCCGGAGGCCCTGATATGTATCTGCCTCTTCCTCTCTCTCTCCCAAATAAATAAATAAATATTTAAAAAAGAATAAATCTTTAAAAGTGTCATCCCTGATTATTTACATTTTTTTCTAATATAAACTTAGGACTTCAGTATGTAAAGAAATATACATTTCTAGTGCAGCTTACCAACAAATCAGCTGAATTAAATATTTTTTAATTAGAGAATATGTGTGTGTGTGTGTATTTTTGTTTTGTTTTGTTTTTTCGAGGTAGGGTTTCAGTCCAGTTCAGGCGGTCCTAGAATTCACTATAGAGTCTCAGGGTGGCCTCAAACTCACGATGATCCTTCTACCTCTGTCTCCTGAGTGCTGAGATTAAAGGCGTGCGCCACCATGATGCCTAGCTAGAGAATGTATTTTGATGGTAGGAAAGGGATGGAGGAGAGGAAGATGATCTCAAAGTGTCCAGTTCAATCAGTGGTCAGTCTACTTGCTCTGGGCGCTTGCGGAAGGTGTCAGCGTGGCCGGGAATATCAGCACCTTGGCACGCATGAGTGTCAAGGCAGGAAGGCTGGCGATCACCTTGGCAGCTTCTTCACTCAGGCACTCTTCTCTTTTCAGCTTCCTGGTGTATGTGCTTGTCTTCTCTATGGCAGACATGAGTCTTGCAAATGCATCAGTCTCTCTGAGGCCTGAGGTGGAGATTTCATACAATTCTGGATCCACACCACCAAAGTAGCTAGTAAGGCTGTTGCTACTCCAGTCAAACTGTACAGGTAGTATAGACTCCTGGAATTGATCAGATGTTTCAATGGTTCCTTGGTGGGCTCTCGCATACCCAATCCTGCTGCATACATGCATACACTATAACAGGTTGCTTCTTATTGCCCATGAACAGAATGTTTTCAGTGTCTATTCTCAAGCAGCATAAAAGCTGCTATAAGAGCCACCCCACTGATATCTCAAGCCATGTGCATCATGAATATCCTTTAGCTTGGTCTGTACATCTAGCAGTTCACCACTTTCAGTTAAGGCCTCTCTTGTTTTTATTGGCAAAGTGCTTGTTTCCAGCCAAGTGCTTGAGGGAAGTCACTTCCTCTTCAGTGTCAGTGATGAATACGGAAGGAAAGCATGCTTCGACAATTTGCTCCAGGCAGTTTAGTAAAGCTGTCTGAACTGAAGTGGCTGATTCTTGCACATGGCTGCCAGTAATAGTTCCTTTGGAAGTTGCTAATGGGACCCTGCACATCTTAGGGGTTCCCATAGTATCAGTTATCCTATGAGGCTGCTAGGCTGCCTTTCAATGATGAGACTCAGTAGCCTGCTGGTCTCCAAAAGTAGCCCACGAGACCCATCTGCTCATCCTCAAATGCGCTCCAGCCTGCAACTTGGCTGGGACCAGCTGCACTGAAGTCTGTGATGTAAGTCATTGGAATCCTGAAAGGCACTGCAGTCAGCCTGAGGAGTTGGCACAGAAATCTCCAAACTCACTGTCTTGCCCACTTTTCAGTTTTGAAACAGGTGCACTGACTGTCCCACTAGACTTTTTGCCAGCTGACATTCTTCTGATAAACCATTGGGTCTGACTCAATAATTATTTCCTTTTGGCAAGAAACCCCATTTGTATGCCCAAATTCTCCAAAATCATTTCTTGCTTCACTAAAATGTGGAAAGAGTTCTGAAGAGGCTTCAAGTATAAGATCGCTCATTGGCTCTTGAGGACCAATGGCAGCAGGTGGAGGGTGCCCCGACCGTGCCAAAGTTGCCAAAATCGTCCTCCCTCGTCTCTGGTGAGCCACAAAGTTGTTACTGATGCCAACATTGTTTACACTTGCAGAATTATCCAAAACAATTTCTTCTATGTGATCAATGTTTGGGCTTTTGGAATTAGTCAACTTTTTACTTTCTTCTATGGAAGAACCAACATTTTCATTATAATTAGAAGTTTTCATAGAATTTATAGGCAGGTCAACACATTTCAAAGTAAATAAACCTGTTTTTTCTTGGGTTTACATGGTTCTCTCCTAATGGCTTCAGAATTATCATTTGAGTTTACCAAGCTCCAAGCCTTGGGTTGAATATCTGAATTTAAAAATTCATCCTGTTGCAGTGTTTGAATGTCTTGTTCTTCAATACTGAAACCTCTGTCAGTTATTACATTGATCTCTGAAACACGAACCTGATTTTCTCCATCACTGTCTCCTTTACCACCAAAGCTTCCATCCAAAGACGCTTCTTGTGCAGAATTCAGCCAGGTGACTCTGTTAATCTTGTTGTCCTACATGGTTAGTACAGCTCTATCATTAGGAACCACACATTCTATTTCCCCTAGTTGCATCCTTTCCTTTTGGGAAAACCTGGCAAAATCTACAATTCCTCAACAGGGCTAGGTGCAGAATCTAAACTACACTCAGTGCTATGAATGCTCAGAAGGTTCCATCCCTTTGAATCAGCTCCACTGTCCAGATCATCTGTTGCCTGAGGTTTCAGTTTCCAAACCTGCAAACCCATTTGTTAAAATATCCAGACAAGGATGTTTTTCACCATTGCAACTGTCTAACTGCTTGGTTTGATGAACAATGCTTGTATCAGTTCTAAAGTCTCCCAAAGAGACACTTTTGAATGTTCCAGCATTTGGTCCGTGGTCACTGAACTTTCTGAACCGTGGATGGATGAATCTAAAGTTTTAGATGAAATTGTTTCTTAGCTGGTGGTAGAAAGTAAAACATCAGATTGTCCTTTCACAGGAATATAAAGTACAGAGGTGATAATCCTTATTATTTCCATTTTTAGTGGACTTAAAGCTTGTAAGGCTATACACATTTTCTGAATACTCATGAATTGGCATAAAATGGTTTGAAGGTACAAAGTCTTCCTTGGGACAAGTATAATCTGGGGTGTCAAAATCAACAAACTCTATACCAGAAGGACTAACTTCTGAAAAGCCACCAAATTCCCCAAATTCATCTTCTTCCTGTGCTCCATTGTCTATGGGTAGTGGGGATGAAGAGTACATTCAAATGATGTCTGGCTCCATTGTTTCCCACTAACCAATTTATGCCTGGCTCCTTGGGGAGCGGCAATGGGCATGGTTCCCAGCCCTGGGCCAGTGGGGAGGGGGTGTTTCAGGATGCTGCGCCTCTGACAACAAACCCCTAGTCTCAGCTGTGTGGGGACCCACCTCTACCTCCCTCCCCATGCCCTTTCCCTCTGCCTCTGCCTCCTCCATGGAGACCCCTGCCCACTACACACACTCTCCCATCATACATCACCATTAATATTTGTAAAATCAGAGATATATTTAGGATGTAATACTCTCCCAGAGAAATGGTAACTTTGTTTTGTTTTTTTTAATCTTTTTTGAGTAAGACTTCTAAAGCAAGCATAGGCATATCCTATGTTAAAGGAGTGCTTCCCTGAGAGACAGATGGCTATGGCCACATGATCCGACAAGAGCTGACGCTTGTTGTTGATGATGGCCAGGAACATGGGGATTCAATGCTTGGGGAGGGGGATGAGCCACTGGTGTGGTTTATTGTGGGTTTTCTGCCCTTTCATCACAGAGAGCCCTGCACCCAATGCAAGGCTCATGAAAGTCTCCCCCACACTGTCCTCACCACCAGGAACTGTCCGTCTCTCCTGGTGAACAGCAGGATCTCTGGTGCTTCCATGTGTTTTTGTGTTGCTCAGTGTTTATCTGGGTCGTTTGTAGTTTTCCTTCCTTCTACAACAGGTAGCCCAGGTTGGCCTCCAACTGTGATTCTCCTGTCTCAACCACCTAAATGTTGACATTACAGACAGGTGCCCCCAGATTGATGTGGGCACTCCTAGGAGCACATCCCAAAAGGAACTCTGGGACTCTCCTTCCTAAGAAAGCTTGTGGCTTTGGTGGCCAAGCTCAGAGACTTGAAAAGCACTTTAATTTAAGATGGTAAGCCTGATTTTGCTGGGGATGTGTATATGAAATACCTGAACTTTTCTGGGAAGGATCCGAAGCTTCCGTGTTGCCCACCAAGTTTTGCAGGCTGGCAATGACAGGACCCAGGGAAGGCCGGCCGCTGCTGTGTGTACTGTGCTGAGTCCCCTGCAAAGAATACATGGAGGTCACCCGTGTGCAGACACTACTTGATGCTCAAAATCCACACAGGGGTTTACTAGTGGCTGAGGTCACCAGAGTCATCTAACGGAAAATTCTGGAAAGGCTGAGAAGAAAGTGAAGACACTTACTTCTCTTTACCCAGCCCCAGGGAAACAAGTCATAAAGGTAGAGCAGCAATTGTTTGGGCTGTTTTGACTCCACATGAAATCAAACATTTTTCTGAGTTGCCCTAGTGTTGCAATGGTGGCTCTGTCATTGAGGGAACAGTCAGCATGCCTTCCCTCATTTCCTAATCTGCATTATGTAGTTTGCTAAAACAAGGGTATTAAACCCTCTATAAGCAGAAATTTGAGTAGAACCCTAAGGCCTTTAAAAATATGTATTGTTTTTTTTTCCTCAAAAATATTTCTGGAATCAGTAATAATCCACTCTACTTCAATTATGTGACTTCTTCATTTAAATATTTGATTTCTACACTGTGTGGTCATTTCTGGCTATTAAAAATTGAATACATTGGTGACAGCCACTCTTTCTCCCTTCTTTTTGTTTTTTCAAGGTAGGGTCTTACTCTAGCCCAGGCTGATGTGGGATTCACTATTTAGTCTCAGGGTGGCATTGAACTCATGGCGATCCTCCTATCTCTGCCTTCCAAGTGCTGGGATTAAAGGCGTGAGCCACCATGCCCGGCGTGTGACAGCCCTTTCTTTTTTTTTTAAAGTTTTTTTTTTTAATTTTTTATTTATTTATTTGAGAGCAACAGACACAGAGAGAAAGACAGATAGAGGAAGAGAGAGAGAATGGGCGCGCCAGGGCTTCCAGCCTCTGCAAACGAACTCCAGACGCGTGCGCCCCCTTGTGCATCTGGCTAACGTGGGACCTGGGGAACCGAGCCTTGAACCGGGGTCCTTAGGCTTCATAGGCAAGCGCTTAACCGCTAAGCCATCTCTCCAGCCCGTGACAGCCCTTTCTAATGCAGAAAATATAACGCATAATATTTTTTCAACCAAATTATCAAGTCTAGAAATTTTAAGATATGGTTAAGATAAATATTATCAGTTGGTTAATTATAATTTGTCTTTTAGGTTTTTTAAAATTACTTATTTACAAGAGAGAGAGAGAGAGAGAGAATGGGCACACCAGGGCATCTAGCCACTGAAAATGAACTCCAGATGTGGGTCACCATGTGCATTTGGCTTACTTGGGCACTGTGGAATCGAACCTGAGTCATTAGGCTTCATAGGCAAGCACCTTAACTGCTAAGCCATCTCTCCAGCCCTAGTTTTTTTTTTTTTTTAAGTTTGAAGCATTTATTTTTTTAATTAGCAGGTATTTATTGTACAAGATAATAGACTTTAGTATATCATCATACATGAATACAATGTATTTAAAGTACATTCACCCTCTTATTAAAATCTTTCATTCCCTACCACCTCCAACAGTCCCTTCCTCTCTGCTTGTTCCTCTTCTACTCTCATGTCGGTTTTTAAAATCTAGATACCTATGAGAGAAAGCATGGAAGATTTGTTTTTGTAACTAAAACTAACCCACATTTAGTTTTTTAACATGAGGACGAACAATTTTCTGCAAATAGTATAACTTTGTTCTTTTTTAAAGTTTACTTTTTTTTATTTTTTAGTTTTATTCACAACTCCTACTTTGTTTTTTTGAGACAGGATTTTGCTATAAACCTTGGCCTTGAAGTTGAATTATCTAGTCTTAGCCTCCTGAGTTCTGAGATTACATGTATGTCATGAAGCTTGGCTTGAGCTCTCTCTCTCATCCTCTCTGGTGGTACTAAGAATCAGAGCCAGGTCTTCACACATGCTGGGGAGGCACTCTACCACTGGGCTACAACCCCAGCACCTCACACATGCTGGGAAAGCACTTTCCCACAATGCTACAACCCCAGGAACTTGAATAAATTACAATCTGACTCTAACTGTATGGAATAAGTTTTTATTTATTTATTTATTTTCCAAGATAGGGTCTCAGTCTAGCCCAGGTTGACCTGGAATTCATTATAGAGTCTCAGGCTGGCCTTAAAGTCTTGGTAATCCTCCTACCTCTGCCTCCTGAGTGCTGGGCATGTACCATTACTCCTGGCCTGCCACAAGTTTTAAAAATATTTTCATATTTCCTCTTTTAAAGAACGTCTTTTAAAAATTTACTTGATAGAGAAAGAGGGAGGGAGGGAGAGAGAGTGTTAAAGAGACAGACAGACAACATGCATGCTGGAGCCACTGCAAATGAACTCCAGACACATCTGCCTGCTTGTACATGTAGCTTATGTGTGTCCTGGGGAATCAAGCCTGGGTCCTTTGGCTTTGCAGGCAAGTGGCTGTCACTGAGCCTAGAGCTTATCAATTCAGCTAGACTAGTGAGCAAGCAAGTTCCGGGATCTTCCTGTTTCTGCCTCCTCAGTGCTGGGATTATAGGAGTGCACCACCACACCTAGCTTTTATGTGGGTTTAGGTATCCAAGTTCAGGTCCTCTTTTGTGGTACTACCCACTGACTGCCCCCTGCCCCTTAATATTTCCTAAATAAGAAAAATTTCAAATAGGTAAAAAAGTTAAAGGATTACAGCTAGCCATGCACATTCAGCCTTGATGTCATAATTACATCTGCTTTGCTTTTGTGCCAGGCATGGTATCATACACCTCTAATCCCAGTACCAGGTAAGTGGATGCAGGAAGACCATGAATCTGAGGCATTCTGGGGCATAATTTTGAGACAACTAAAATAAAATACAATCACTATATTTCTTTATCACAGGCCACGTATTTACCAATCAAGTCATCTTTAAGCTATTTTTGGTTTAAGATAAGATCTCGTCTAGTCCATCAGGGTGGCCTCAAATTCTCTACGTAAGCCAAAGGCTGACCTTCAATGTCTGATTATCCTGTCTCCACCTCCCGAGTGCTGAGGTTGAAGGTACTCACCATCATGTCCAGGCTAAGTTCATCTTTCTTTCTTTCTGTTTTCAATTTTCTATTAACAACTTCCATGATTACAAAAAATATCCCATGGTAACAACCTCCTTCCCCACCACTTTCCCCTTTGAAACTCCAGACACAAAATGGCCTGGATATCCATGACCTCACAGTGACTGACACTACCTACACAAGACCATCATAATAGGAGGAAAAGATCATGACATCAAAATAAAAGAGAGACTGATTAAGATGGGGAGGAGATATGATAGAGAATGGAGTTTCAGTTCATTTTCAAATATTCTCTTTGGTTGAAGTTGTAGACATTAGTACACTTTAGGATGGATACATAAACTTGAAGGGCTGATTTTCTTTCTGAAAGGATGTGGCTTAACTAAATGACACTGAGAATTGAGGGAGTGCAGATGATTATAGCTTGTGTCTTTAAAATAAAATAATAAAAAAACACAAGTTGTCTGCAGTTGCACATGCCTGTAATCTCTGGCTAAGGCAGGAGGATTATGAATTTAAGGCCAGCCTGGCTTACACAGCAAGATCCTACCTCAAGGTAAAAAGGAAAGAAAGGAAAAAAAAAAAAACAAACAAAACCCTCAGTCACTCAAGGAAGAGATTTCTCACGTATTTTTCCTCCATTTTTTTTATGGTTCTTTGAAACAGAGACTCTTTCTATAGGCTGGCCTGGAGCTTGCTATGTAGCCTACCTTGGCCTGCACTTGTGATCCTCCTGCCTTTGGTTTCAAGTGCTGAAATTAAAGCGTGCCATTGCAACCTGCTCCAGTGTTTTTGTTTCTTTATTTTCTTTCTTGCTAATATACAGTTTGCTTTGCAGAGTAGAAATATTTCTTGGTTAGTAGAAAAGTCATTTTATTTATTTATTTGACAGGATCTCAGTACCACAGCCTGGCCTTGAACTTCTGATCCTTCTGCAAACTGGAATTATTGGTGTGTTCTTCCATGTCTGGTTTTTGCAATGCTGGGGATTGAACCCAGGATATCTTGCATGCTAGGCAAGCACTCTATCACCTAAGCTACATGCTTAGTCCTAGAAAAAGCCATTTTCAAAGAAGGACCTTTGTGTTCACAAAGTCAAGTTCTCTCCAACAGAACTACTTTCTGTGGACCAAGCTAGTGAGCTATAATTCTCTTTACCTCCCTATATTACAGATCATTTAGAGGGAAACCTATGTCCCTGAGCATTTCCTCTTTTAAAGACCACCTAGAAGGAAACCCTTGTCTCTGAGTGTCTCCTGTCTTGTAGACCACCTAAAAGGGAACCCGTCATCCTGATTGCCTAAACTACTTCAAACATGTCTGCTGTGAACAACTTTGGGATGTGAGTAATAAACCTTCTGTTAACCAAATTAGAAAAACCTTCATATACATTAGCGACTGTTTTTTGTTTTCAGAGGTAGGGTCTCACTCTGGCCCAGGCTGACCTGGAATACTCAGGGTGGCCTTGAACTCAAAATCCTAGTACCTCTGCCTCCCAAGTGCTGGAATTAAAGGCGTGTACACACGCCTGGCTTATTTCCTTTGTTTTGCTTGCTTTCTTTCTTTCTTTCTTTCTTTCTTTCTTTCTTTCTTTCTTTCTTTTTTTTTTTTTTTTTAGGTAGGGTCTCACTCTAGCCCAAGCCTTATTTCCTTTTTTAAAAAAGTTAAATTTCTATCCTATGAAATAAAAATTATGGACCAGGTAAGATTAGGGAAAATAGGTCTTCCAAATCTGATGGCTTATGTTTATGCAGCAGATAAGCAGAGTAACAGAAGCACTGTGTGTCTGTGTATGTAAATTTGCTGCTTACTACATAAGCCAGAAGTGGGAAAAGAAAATTCTGGATGTAACAGTGTAGATTGGGTTTGACCCCCCCCCCCCACCAGGTAGGGTCTCATTCTGGCTCAGGCTGACCTGGAATTCACTATGGAGTCTCAGGGTGGCCTCAAAACTCACGGTGATCCTCCTACCTCTGCCTCCCGAGTGCTGGGATTAGAGGCGTGTGCTACCACACCCGGTTTGGGTTTTACTTTTTCGCAGATCCCTTCAGACGAGTCAGCTAGTCTGTATTCTATCTATCAATGATATTATCAAAAGAGGCAGCAAACAGCCATGCAGAAGCAGCTAAGTGTGACTCACACCAGAGAGTGTCTTCAAGTGAAGACTGGGGGAGGGGGCTGGAAGTCTTGTTTGTAACCTCAAAACATAGGCCTATCCAGAACCCACCGAGGAGACTAAGGGACCACATGCACATTTCTACGGTTAAATTGTGGGGCTAAGGGGACTAAACACATTGCCCAACATCTTGCTCTGGCAACCATTATAACAGAGAAAAAAAAAGGAAACAGTGAAAACACTCTGTTCAGAAAAAGTGACACGTCAGCCTTGAAAATAAACATTTACTAGCTCACAAAATATTGCCCACTCATTCCTCCCTCCCATAAGAAAAACCTTGGGCTTTGCTCTCCCAGGAATATGCCATTAATTGCTGTCAGCATGTGTGAGTGGCTGGTCACACATTAAATTTATAGAATATTTAACTGGATGAATAGAACAATGTTGTGCTAATGAGGGTCAAATTGCCACCAGATGTTACCTCTTCTTTTCTAACATAAACACAGCTGTGTACATGTGTGCATAAGCAATACAGAATAGTGGGAGAGAGAAATAGTTCTAACAAAACATTTGCAGGGAATCAAAAAGGGAAATATATATATATTTCTCCCATCTTTCATTGTTAAGTTAGTGTTGTGAATATGACATGCATCAGACATTATGAAATGAGGAGTTGTCTCCCAATGGGAGCAGGAGAGTAAGCATTCAGCTGGGAAGCCTTCAACAACCTGGCTGTTTTGCGAGGTCTTCCTTGAGGAGGCCCAGGAACCGGCTCGGAGTCTCCCAATCTCTAGTTGCACAAGTCCCTGGGCACACTTGGGAAGACAAGAAAAGGACAGAAATGAAATGCAAAAGCATTTATGTTCCGAACACCAAAGCTGGGCCACCACTCATCTCTGTAGCCACGGCTTATGAAGGAGAACAAAGGCAACACACAAGGAGACTCAGTCATTCCAAAATCAAACCAAAGAACACAAGTCTCACAACCTCCACAAATATATTAAACAGACTGGATTTCACTTCACCTCTCTATTCTTCCTCCTCCCTTCTGATGAAATATTCACAAAGGGCAAAATAGGAGAAAGTGATAAAGAGCAGAACAGAATTATCAGATAGGGAGATAATTTAGAAATATAAACCTTCCCCTGGATACTAACTAAAGTCAAGTCCATCTGAATTTGCACAAGCTACCATAGTTATTTGTGAAATCCAGAATGGGAGACATCTGGTTATAGTTTAATGGGAAGAAGAGTCCACAAGGCAGAGCCACTTGGACGGGAAGTTTGTGCTCACAAGTTCAGCGACAGCCAGTGTGAGGGGACCACTCAGCAGAGCCTCGTAACTCAGGCTTACCACATTGCTTTTCAGTTTACTTTCTTTTGGGCCTTTCTTTCTTTCTTTCTTTCTTTTTTTTGTTTTGGTTTTTTGAGGTAGGGTCTCACTCTAGGCCAGGCTGACCTGGAATTCACTATGGAGTCTCAGGGTAGCCTCGAACTCACGGCAATCCTCCTACCTCTGCCTCCCGAGTGCTGGGATTAAAGGTGTGCGCCACCACGCCCGGCTATCTTTTTTTTTTTTTAAGTTTTTATTTATTTATTTGAGCGCAACAGACAGAGAGAGAGAGAGAGAGAGACAGAATATGAATGGGCACTCCAGGGCCTCCAGCCACTGCAAACGAACTCCAGATGCATGCGCCCCCTTGTGCATCTGGCTAACGTGGGTCCTGGGGAATCGAGCCTTGAACCGGGGTCCTTAGGCTTCACAGGCAAGCGCTTAACCATTAAGCCATCTCTCCAGCCCCCTCCCTTTTTTTTTTTTTTTGAGGATGAGTCCCACTCTATCTCAGGTTGACCTGGAATGCACTCTGTAGCCCCAGGCTGTCCTCAAACTCACAGTGATCCTCTTACCTCAGTGCTAGGATTAAAGGTGTGCACCACCATGCCTTGCCTTAGTTTATATTTCTCTCCAGCAATAAAAGGTGGATTGACTAACTCCTAACTATGTGCTCCATGGCAGCAGAGAGGGAGGAGGAGGATTCTATGCTCCAGCAGAGCCCACACCCCCAAGTTAAAGGATAGCTCTGGACAAACGGAATTCTCACAAACCTGAAAAATTAGCCTAGAAACCCCAAGCGGGTTCTCCTCCATTCTCTAAGTTAATATAACAGCTTTCTTTCAAATCTATTCCTGATCACTTGCAATAATCAGAAACTAGATTTCTAGTAACAGTTAGACATCTCCCAACGAAGGCAGACATGACAGCTCCAGGTGCGTGGAGTGGCAGCCAGACAGGAAGTGTCTCAGGACCCACCTTTAGGATGGCAGCTACTGTCTCTTGTGAGGCATTTCTTGTGTCTTCCCCATTCACAGACAAGATCTGGTCTCCCTGAATCAACCTCCCATCCAGGTCTGCAGCTCCGCCTTTTACAATGTCAGAAATAAACACTCCACTTCCATTCCTGTTAATACCATAAAGTGGGAGATTGGCACAACCAATTACTTTTTCATTAAAACCTGAGACTAGTTTCTCTATATATAGATGCACTAAATCCTAAATCTCAGGATTCCAGAAAAACATTAAGTCCAATACTACCCACTAACTTTCTAAATAATAAATATCTGAGCATTTGCCCTTCAGGTTATGCTTATTTGTGTTGCCTACTGTATATTCATTTTTGCCTATTGTATATTTATTTTTATTGTCTCAAGAGCCATTTTCATGGAGTAAAATGCAAATGTAGTAATTGAAAAGGTAGCGTTTAATACTTCTAAAATGAACAGTTTGCAGCTCAGAGGATAGAATTCAGTGGCAGAGTGCTCACCTAGCATGTAAAAGGTCCTGGGTCCTTTCCCAGCATCAGAAACAAAATGAACAGGGTATTTTCCTAGAACATGTGAGTCCAATTGTTAACATCTATTCTATTTCTAATCTCCTCACTCTTTTCCTGTCTTTATTTTCAGAGGTTTTTCTTTTTGAGATAGGAGCTTATATAGTCCAGGATAGTCTTGAGGTTTTCTTTTTCTTTTTCTTTTTGGGGGTGGGGTGTGGGGTGATGGTTAAATTAGGGTTTTGCTCTGGCTCAGGCTGACCTAGAATTCACTGTGTAGTCTCAGGTTGGTCTTAACCTCACAGCAATCCTCCTACCTCTGCCTCCTGAGTTCTGGGATTAAAGGTGTCTGCCACCAGCCTTGAGTTCTCTATGTAGCTAAGGATGACCTTGAACTCCTGATCCTCTTGCCTTTACCTCC
Organism: Jaculus jaculus; assembly: GCF_020740685.1. Taxonomy (NCBI): domain Eukaryota; kingdom Metazoa; phylum Chordata; class Mammalia; order Rodentia; family Dipodidae; genus Jaculus; species Jaculus jaculus. The sequence continues at coordinate 96,241,924 of NC_059106.1, read as the reverse complement.
TGAGTCCTGGGGTTATAGGCGTGTGCAAGCATGCCTGGTTTATGTGGTGTTGGAGATCAAACCCAGGGCACTGTGCATGTTAAGCAAGCATTCTACCACCTGAGCCCTTTTATTTGCAGACTCAATTGAAAGTATTTGATGAATAAATTTATATTTCAAAACTGAAACAATTAAATGCATACCTTGAAGTTTGTCCATCTCCCCCTGCCCCACCAGGTAGGGTTTCACTCTAGCTCAAGCTGACCTGGAATTCACTATGTAGTCTCAGGATGGCTTCAAACTCACCTACCTCTGCTTTCCGAGTGCTGCAACTAAAGGCATACACCACCATGCCTGGCTTGAAGTTTCTTTCACTGTTTCCTGACTCCAAATTCCCTTCTCAGTGGCATCTGTGCTGCCTGCTTCCTGGGGGCTTATACAGTACCTATGTGCTATGTATCTGTGCATAGTATGCATGTGTCCCTGGGCTTATGTGCATGTACATGTGCATATACACACACACCACCTCTGCCTTCTATTCCCTCTTTCCTTCCTTTCCCCCACTTTTAAAAAGTTTACTTTTCATTTATTTATTTATTTGAGAGGAACAGACACAGAGAGGCAGAGAGAGAGCAAATGGGCTCGCCAGGGCCTCCAACCACTGCAAATGAACTACAGACGTGTGCTCCCCCTTGTGCATCTGGCTAATGTGGGTCCTGGGAAATGGAGCCTCGATCCAGGGTCCTTAGGCTTCACAGGTAAGCGCTTAACTGCTAAGCCATCTCTCCAGCCCATTCCCCAACTTTTTTTTTTTTAATTTTTATTAACATTTTCCATGATTATAAAATATATCCCATGGTAATTCCCTCCCTCCCCACCCCCACACTTTCCCATTTGAAATTCCATTCTCCATCATATTACCTCCCCATAACAATCATTGTAATTACATATATACAATATCAACCTATTAAGTATCCTTCTCCCTTCCTTTCTCTACCCTTTATGTCTCCTTTTTACCTTACTGGTCAACTTTTTTTAAAAAATATTTTTATTTATTTGAGAGAGAGAAAAAAATGGGCGTGCCTCGGCCTCCAGACATATGTGCCACCTTGTGAATTTGGCTTTATATGGGTATTGGGGAAATGAACCTGGGTCCTTTGGCTTTGCTATCAAGTGCCTTAACTGCTAAGCCATCTCTCCAGCCCCACTTTTTTTTTTGAGACAGGGTCTCACTCTGTAGCCCAAGCTGGCCCAGAACTCATTATATATAGGGACAAGTTGTCGTCAAAGCTGCAGTGATTCACCTGCCTTAGACTCCTGTGTGCTGGAATTACAGGTTATGAGCCACCATGTTTGGCATTTAGTGTTTGTTTCACTTAATACATTGTAGCAGTTGATTTTTTTTTGTGGGGGGGTAGGGGTGCTAGAGACTGAATCAAGGGCTCATGTGTGCTAAGCGTGTGACTCCCACTGGACCATTTTCCTCCCTTCAGCTGATCTTCATTAAACCCTGGCTGCATCTTCATGTTAATGGCTGTATAGAGTCTGTGATGTCCTAGACTGTCACCATTAGTAACTAGCTAATGGGCACACATCCCCTCTTCAGCTATCGCAAGCAATGTGCAATGGAGAGGGAAAGTACACTGGAGAGAGACACCCCTGATTCCCTCCAGTGTAAAGTCTGTGCTAGGAATATAAATGCTCTTTGCAAATTCAACCTAAAATGCAAATATGACAATTGTTTCATGGAACCCCACATGATAGCTAAGGAAAACCCACTGAAACATGAGATTATGTGAGTTTAGTGAGACCCTGCTGAAAGAAAGCAAAACACAAACAAGCACAAAACAAAACAATCATTTTCTGAATGGGACTTCTCGGGCAGGTAGAGGTAAAGAACCTGCTGTGGTTGCTCTGGACCCACAAGTACAAGAGAACCCACTAAAATTATCTTGAAGCAATAACTATAATCCTTATCCTATGGCTAAGAACACACTTCAACAGAGCAGCCCAGCTGGGTTTATAGGAATGGCTACTAGGTCCAGCTCTATCTTGACATGACAAGCTTTAGAAATCCCATCAGTACACTATGGCACACCACCCTGAAGGCATTCCATCCTGTCTTGGAAGAAATCCCATCACTAGTTTGCTGTAGGCTTTACCTTGGTGTTCTCATAAGATGAAGTGAAAGGGTGACCCTAACTTGAGTGTTACCGTTTCCCAACGATGCTCAGGCCCAGTCCGCGACCAGTCTTCTTCTGTAGATCCACAGGAAACATCTCCAAGTTCTCCTCATCTCTGTAGTGCGCCTCATCTCTGTACACCACCAGCTGCACCTTCTGGGGTGTCTGCCTCAGGGCTGTGATGGCTTCCTCGTGGCTGCAGCTCCTCAGATTGACCCCATTAACCTGCAACAAAGGCCAGCCTGACATGGAACAGCACAGGCCTTTCATTCTTCCTGCTGCACCTCCTTGATCCTTGCAAGGTGAGAACCCTTGAGAAAGTTCTAGTCATTCCTAAAGCACACAGGTATGACCATTTGCAGCAAGAGCTGCTTCAAATATCAAGATCCCCACCCCACATAAGAACAGAGGGTGAGCTGGCTCATGTGGTCATGACTGATATAGCTGTGAACTTTGCTATGGAGATGTATGTAGGTATGGAACAGGTAGGAGGTTGAAGGAGAGTAGCTAATGGCGCTAGGTCAGTATTTTTAGGCTGTCTGCCTGTTAAATCTGACATTCTCATTCTAAAATGCTCACATCACAATGACTTCAGAGTTGGCCAAGGCAAATAAAGCACACCTTACAGGTGCCCTGAAGGTTTCTCAACTGACTCGGATGAGGCACACACAGGACCACCCATCTCCTGTGAAGCTGGGCAGTTGACTGACCTCTCTGAACCATCCTGTCAAAAGGAGACCATAGCCAACTGTTATTTTTTACTTAAATATTTCCATAGCATGTGAGTGCCAGCCCTTTAGGTTATTTTTTTAAATTTTTATTAGTGAATAATAATTGAACAAAATAATAGATTTCACTGTGACATTTTAAAAATATTTTACTTATTTGAGAGAAACAGGTAGAGGGAAAGAGAGAACGAACATGCCAGAGCCTCTAGCCTCAGCAAACGAACTCCAGACGCATGTGCCCCCTTGTGCATCTGGCTTACGTGGGGCCTGGGGAAATTGAACTGGGGTCCTTAGGCTTTGCAGGCAAATGCCTTAACCACTAAGCCATTTCCCCAGCCCCACTGTGACATTTTCATACATGCATACAAGGTACTTTGATCATGTTCATACCCCTATCACTCTCTCTTTTTCCCCCTCACCAGCCTTCTGTCTTCTTTCTCTTCTCAAATAGTTACCAATCTAATTTCATGTCTTTCCCTCCTAGATTTCACATAGTAGGGGGCAAAAAAACATGTAATAACTTTTCTGAATCTGGCTTATTTTGCTTAGCATTATGACCTCCAGTTCATCCATTTTCTTGCATGATTTCATTTTTTCTTTTTTTTAAAAATTTTTATTAACATTTTCCATGATTACAAAATATATCCCATGGTAATTCCCTCCCTCCCCACCCCCACACTTTCCCATTTGAAATTCCATTCTCCATTATATTACCTCCCCATTACAATCATTGTAATTACATATATACAATATCAGCCTATTAAGTATCCTCCTCCCTTCCTTTCTCTTCCCTTTATGTCTCCTTTTGATTTCATTTTTCTTTATGGCTGACTAATACACTATGGTGTGTGTACATGTCACATTTTCTTTCTTTATATACCCACTGATGGGTACCTGTATTGATTCTATAATTTAGCTATTAATAATAGTGCTGGAGGCTAGGTGTGGGGGCGCATGCCTTTAATCCCAGCACTCGGGGAGGCAGAGGTAGGAGGATCACTGTGAGTTTGAAGCCACCCTTAGAAACATAGTGAATTCCAGGTCAGCCTGGGCTAGAGTAAGACACTACCTTGAAACTCTAGAAAACAAAAACAAACAAACAAACAAACAAACAAAAAATAGCGTTGGAAGATGGTTCTGTAGTTGAAGACACTTGTTTACAAAGCCTGCCAATATAAATTCAGTTTTCCCCAGCACATATATAAAGTAGACACAAAGGGCTGGACTATAGCTTTCAAAGCCTGGCCCTGGCAGTGGCCTAGGTCTGTCAGCTAGTTTAAGTCCTATAGTTTCTACAACCTCCCCAAACAGTGCCACTATCTGGGAACATGAGCCCAAGAGGGACATTTCACATTCAAACTACAGCCATTCAGACGAGGGTGAGATAGAAACTTTTAATTTTTTAATTTTTGCTTTTTTCAAGGTAGGGTCTCATACTAGCTCAGACTGACCTGGAATTCACTGTGTAGTTTCAGGGTGGCCTTGAGGGCATGGCAATCCTCCTACCCTGCCTCCTGAGTGCTGGGATTAAAGGCATGCGCCACCACGCCCGGCTAGAATTCTTTTTTTAAAAAATATTTTTTATTTTATTTATTTGAGAGAGATAGAGAGAGAGAAAAGGCAGACAGATAGAGAATGGGTGAGCCAGGACCTCTAGCCACTTCAAACCAAACTCCAGACACATGAGCCACCTTGTTACGTGGGCTCTGGGATTTTTTTTCCCTTGAGGGAGGGTCTCACTCTAACTCAGGCTCACCCTGGAATTCACTATGTAGTCTCAGGGTGGCCTTTGAACTCTCACGATCCTCCTATGTCTGCCTCCCAAGTGCTGGGATTAAAGGTATGTACCACCACACCTGGCTCTCAATGTATGTTTTTTCTGTTTTGGTTTTTTTGAGGTAGGGTGTCACTCTAGCCCAGGCTGACCCGGAATTCACTATGTAGCCTCAGGGTGGCCTCGAACTCATGGTGATCCTCCTACCTCTGCCTCCCAAGAGCTGGGATTAAAGGCATGCACCACCATGCCTGGGTCTTCAATATGTTTTTATAAAAAATATTTTAAAAATTATTTGTACATATGTTTATGTACACAGGCATGTCAGGGTCTCTTGTCTGCAAACAAATGCTAGAGATATGTGCAATTTTTTTTTTTTACATCTGGCTTTACATGCGTGCTGGAGAATCAAACCTGAGCTGACAGGCTTTGCAATCAAGTGCCATTAGTTACTGAGCCATCTCCCCAGGCCCTCAATGTACTTTGGACTTATTTCGTGACTGCTAAAGATGAATATTTTTTGTGCAGTTGTTGGCCACTTGTACTACTTCTTTTTTCTTTTAAATAAAGAGGTTTATTTTTTTGTTTACATTTTCATTTATTTTTATTGGAGAGCGACAGACAGACAAAGAGGCAGATAGGTAGAAAGAGAATGGGTGCATCAGGGTCTTTGGCCACTGCAAAAGAACTCTAGATGCATGTGTCCCCTTGTGCATCTGGATAACATGTGGAATCAAACCTGGGTCCCTTGGCTTTACAGGCAAACACCTTAACTGCTAAGCCATCCCTCCAGCCCCAGTTTTGATATTTTTGAAAATATAAAAACATCTTTTAGTACCCTTTTTAATTTTCTTTTCTCCTTATTATTTTATTTAGTAACAGAAAAATCAAATTTTTATTTTTTAAAAATGTTTTTTATTATTATTATTAACAAGATGTTTCATATGGATATCATGTGTTGGTACTCTCTTTTCCTTCCTCTCTGCCCCCATTCCACTAGGGACTTTTCTCAGTGGGGATTTTGGTATTCCCCATGGGGTTGCAGTTTATGTGTTGTGGCAGTCAGTTATTTTGTGAGGAGGGAATGCCTCTCGGCATTATATCTCAATCTGTGGCCCTTACAATTTTTCTGCTCCCTTTTCTACAAAACTTCTTGAACTATGGTGGGTGAGTTTTAATACTTATTTATTTTTGAAGCTCAGTCTGACCGTCTAGTCTGTCTGCCCATCTGCCTCATGCCGCTCACCTCCCTCTCTCCTTCCCTGTCTGTCTGTCTGTCTGCCTCATGCCCCTCACCTCCCTCTCTCCTTTCCTCTGTCTGTCTGCCCATCTGCCTCATGCCGCTCACCTCTCTCTCTCCTTCCCTCTGTCTGTCTGTCTGTCTGTCTGCCCATCCACCCCATGCTGCTCAGGGGCCTCCCTGGCCAACAACTCACTGGACGGTATCCCATCCCTGGCACTGAAAATTTTCTAGCAACAATCTACGGCTCCTGAGTGTTCCATTGTCCAAAACAGTAGGTTTCCATATGATTTATTTATATCCTCTTAGATTTTGATTAGCCCTCCCTCCACCTTTCCTTTACTCAATCTCTTCCCCTGACCTCACTTGGGCCTTTCACCCCCATTAATCTATTCTTCTACTTACACACAGTGTCCTTTTCCATAAAAAAATCTTTGTAATTTCATGAGGTTCCAGCAGCTAATCTGTGGTTTTATTGCCTGAGCAATTGGGGTTATATTCAGGGAGTCATTGCCCAGACCAATATGTTCAAGGGTTTCCCCTACTTTTTCCTTTAGCAGTTTCAGAGTATCAGGTCTGATATTAAGGTCTTTAATGCATTTGGCCTTAATTCTTGTGCACGGAGAGAAGAATCTATGTTCATCTTTCTACATATACATATCCAGTTTTCCCAGCACCATTTGCTGAAGAGGCTGTCTTTTTTCCAGTGAATATTTTCAGGTGGCTATAACTACCCAGACTTACATCTGGGTCTTCTATTCTATTCCAATGATCTACCTGTCTGCTTTTGTGCCAGTACCATGCTGTTTTTGTTACTATGGCTCTGCAGTATAGGTTAAAATCAGGTATGGTGATACCACCAGCCTTATTTTTGTTGCTCAGTATTGTTTTAGATATTTGAGATTTTTTTGTGCTTCCAAATGGATTTTTAGATTGTTTATTCTATTTCCGTGATGAATGCCATCGTAATTTTGATGGGGATTGCATTAAATGTGTTGATTGCTTTTGGTAAGATTGCCATTTTCACAATATTGATTCTTCCGATCCAGGAACAAGGGATGTTTTTCCATTTCCTAGTGTCTTCTGCAATTTCTCACTTCAGTGTTTTAAAGTTTTCATTGTAGAGATCCTTCACTTTGGTTAGGTTTATTCCAAGGTACTTTATTTATTTTTTGATGCAATTGTGAATAGGAGTGATTCTCTGATTTCATCCTCTGTGTGTTTGTTGTTAGCATACAGGAAGGCTACTGATTTCTATGTATTTATTTTGTATCCTGCTACATGGCTGTAGGTGTTTATCAGCTCTAACAGTTTGCTGGTAGAGTCTTTAGGGTCCTTTATGTATAGAATCATGTCATCTGCAAATAATGATAACTTGATCTCTTCCTTTCCAACTTGTATCCTTTTTATGAAGAATTAATACACATCTTTCAGTAGCAGCTCTGAATTTTTTAAAAATATATTTTATTTATTTATTTATTTGAAAGGGAAAGAGAGAGCAAGAGAGAGAGAATGGGCGCACCAGGGCCTCCAGCCACTGCAAACAAACTTCAAATTAAATTATGTGCCTCCTTGTACATCTGGCTTACATGGGTCCTGGGGAATTGAACCTGGGACCTTTGGCTTTGCAGGCAAACGCCTTAACCACTAAACCATCTCTCCAGCCCCATCAGCTCTGAATTTTAATGGTCTCAATTTCCCAATCAAAAGAAACAGACTATCAGAATGGACTAAATGGCAGAATCCTTCTGTTTCTTGCCTCCAAGAAACTCACCTCCAAAAATACTATGAAAAGATGGAAAATAGCATTTCAAACAAATGGGCTTGGAAAACAAGTGTATATCTGACAGGATAGATGTCAAACCAACATTAGTCAGAAGATATAAAGAAAGTCATTTTAAGCTGGGCGTGGTGGTGCACGCCTTTAATCCCAGTACTTGGGAGGCAGAGGTAGGAGGATTGCTGTGAGTTGGAGGCCACCCTGAGAATACAGAGTGAATTCCTGGTTAGCCTAGACTACAGTGAAACTCTACCTCGAAAAACCAAAAAAAAAAAAAAAGAGAAAGTCATTTTATACTGATTAAGGGAACAATCCAACAAAAGGACATTATAATTCTAAGCATATTTGCACAAAACACAGGTATATTCCATCTTATTAAACAAACACTGTGAGAAGTAAAGTCACAGATTAATCCAAGCACAATAGTAGTAGGTGACTTTGATATTCCACTCTTACCAACTGACAGGTCACCCTAGCCAAAAATAAAGAGAAGCATCTGGATTAAATGACATCACAGAACAAGTAGACCTAACAGTCATGTACAGAACATTCCATCCAAATGCTGCAGAATACACATGCTTTTCAGGAGCGTATGGAACTTTTTCTTTTTCTTTTTTTTTTTTTTTTTGGTTTTTCAAGGTCGGGTCTCACTCTAGCCCAGGCTGACCTGGAATTCACTCTGTATTCTCAGGGTAGCCTCAAACTCATAGTAATCCTCCTATCTCTGCTTCCCGAGTGCTGGGATTCAAGGCATGTGCCACCACACCCGGCTGGAACTTTTTCTAAAATAGGTTATATATTAGGACACAAAGTGAGAGTTGAGTGAGTATTCAGCACTACATGAGACCCCTCTACCACACCCTCCAAGGCTAAGGGACCACGTGAAAGAGGAAGTGGACAGAAAGTCAAAAGATGGGGAGGAGTGCTCTGGAACGCTGCCTTCCTGACACAAAGTAGTAGTTGCATTCATGACCTGCCTCACCGCTGATATCACCTATCACCAGACCTATCAATGTGTCCTCTCAGCTACTGGAGAAGGGAAAAAAAATGACAACAAAATAGAAGGACTAGTTGGGAAGCTGGAGTTCAGTGGAAAAGGGATGAACGAGGGGAAAAAATCAAAGTAATAGGATGGGATTATGATCAAAATGTATTATGTGGGCCAGTGAGATGGCTCAGTGGTTAAGGTTTCTGTTTGCAACAGCCAGGGTTCAATTCTCCAGTATCCATGTAAAGGCAGATGCACAAAGTAGCACATACTCTGGAGTTTGTTTGCAGTGGCAAGAGAACCTGGCACACCCATTCTCTCTCTCATCTTGAAAATAAAGAACAAAATAAATATTTAATATATATACATATCATATATATGTATGACAATTGTTTTTAAAAATGTGGTTTGGGGCTGGAGGGATGGGTTAGTGGTTAAGGCGTTTGCCTGCAAAGCCAAAGGACCCAGGTTAGATTCCCTAGTACCCACGTTAGCCAGATGCACAAGGGGTGCACGAGTCTGGAGTTCATTTGCAGTGGCTAGAGGCCTGGTGCACCCATTCTCTCTTTCTTTTTCTGTCAAATAAATAAATAAAATGTGGGGGCTGGAGAGATGGCTTAGCAGTTAAACACTTGCCTGTGAAGCCTAAGTACCCTGGTTTGAGGCTCAATTCCCCAGGACCCACATTAGCTAGATGCACAAGGGGGTGCACGCATCTGGAGTTCATTTGCAAAGGCTGGAGGCCCTGGCATGCCCATTCTCTCTATCTGCCACTTTCTCTCTCTGTCTGTCGCTCTCAACTAAATTAAAAAAAATGTGGCTCCCCGCTTAAAAAGGTAGGGTATCACTTTAGCCCATGTTGACCTGGAACTCACTCTGTAGCACCAGGTTGGCCTCAAACTCACAGTAATTCGCTTACCTCTACCTCCCAAGTGCTGGGGTTAAAGGCATGTGCTAACATGCCTGGCTAGGGATGTTTTTTAATTAGGTCTCATCAAGTACCTCCATCCCCAGGACCCTGAACTTGTGATCCTCCTGCCTTAGTCTCCCAAGTGCTGGGACTATAATCCTGGCATAATTTTTAAAAATATCATTTATTTATTTACTTCCAAGAAGAGAGATGGCAGTGGGGGCCAGGGGGCGAGAGAATAGGCACACCAGGGCTTCAAGCCACTGCAAATAAACTCCACTTTCTGCATCTGGCTTTATGTGGGTACTGAGGAATTGAACCAGGGTTGTTAGGCTTTGCAAGCAAGTGCCTTAAACGCTGAGCCATCTCTCCAGCACATCTTTATTTATTTTATTTATTTATTTTTTACTTGAGAGTGACAGAGGGAGATAGAGAGAAAATGTGCACACCAGGGCCTCCAGCTACTGCAAATAATTACAGATGCATGCATGACCTTGTGCACCTGGCTTACGTGGGTACTGGGGAATCAAGCCTCGAACCAGGGTCCTTCGGCTTCACAGTCAAGCGCTTAACCACTAAGCCATCTCTCCAGCCCCTCTATTGTTAAATTTTTTTTTGACAACTTCCATAATTATAGACAATAACCCATGGTAATTCCCTCCTTCCTCCCACTTTCTCCTTTGCAACTTCACTCTCCATCTTACATTTTCCCTTCTTAATCAGTCTCTCTTTTATTTTGATGTCACCATCTTTTCCTCCTATAATGATGGTCTCGTGTAGGTAGTGTCAGGCACTGTAAGGTCATGGATATCCAGGCCATTTTGTGTTTGGTGGAACACGTTGTCATGAGTCTTACCCTTACTTTGGCCCTACTTTTTGGGAGGGAGTTTCGATGTAGGGTTTCACTCTAGTGCAGGCTGACCTAGAATTTACTATGTAGTCTCAGGGTGGCCTCGAACTCATGGTGATACTCCTACTTCTTCCTCCCAAGTGCTAGGAGTAAAGGCATGAGCCACCACATCCAGCTGGCCCTATCTTTTATTTTTTTAATTGAGGTATAAACTAAGCTATGCATATTTAAAAAATACAGTTTGATATAATTTAAAATATTTTAATTTTTTATTTGCAAGCAGAGAGAGAGAGAGAAGGAATGGGTGCATCAGGTTTTCCAGCCTCTGCAAACAAACCCCAGATGCATATGCCCCTTTGTGCATGTGGTTTTACGAGGGTACTGGGGAATTTAACCATCAGGCTTTGTAGTCAAGTGCCTTAATGTCTGAGCCATCTCTCCAATCCTAAAATACATGTGTTTATACCTGTGAGGCCACTGCCACACTCAAAAACTAATAAGCATGTTCCATTTCAAGTGACCAAATACAGGATAATCTGTGGGTTTACATTTCATCTGTATCAAGACATATTTGCATCTGTAGTACTTTTTTTTTATCTGTAGTACTTTTAATGTTTGACCCATTCATCTTCAAAAACCAATTAGGACAGCATCAACTGATTAGAAAATCTAGAGAAAACAAAGATAAAACTCTTCAAAACTCCTAATCATGAAGGCAGTGAAACTCATTCCTAAAGGGCCTTGTTTGTTTTGCTAATGCCACTTCTGGTCCTGAATGAGTATCTCATAAACCAGGCCTCATCCCACCATGCAGTACGTTGGGGGCCTGCAGAGAAACCCTGTGGCTTAGCCTGAAATTAGTTTGCAGTCAGCCTGGCCTCCTCTCTTTGCATCCTGCTGTCTATGCTCTCTTCTCTTAATTATAACTCTGTTTTCATCTTGGGAGGCAGAAATGAGCCACTGAGGGGAAAAGTGAAATCTTGTGATGTCGTTCATAATGTGCTCTTAGTTTCAATGCAAACCTGCACATGCCCACCATAAAACTTATCCCACTGAACTCATCTAGTGGAAGAAACATGTTGCCTAAAGTCTCCCAACATCAAAAGGGCTCCATGGTACAACCTGCCAGAATGCCCAGCACCTTTATGTCCTGGTGTTATCCTGCCTGTCCTGGAATTTAAATGCTTTAACAATTTTGGCAAAAGAAAGGCAATTTGAAAGGGTCCAGTTTAGTACCTCATTGCTTGACAAATACTATATCACAACTAAAGAGACAATTTTCACATTAAAATGTTTTATTGTTTTTATTTATTTATTTTTTTTGGTGTGTGTGTGGTGAGAGGTACATCAGGTATCCTCCTCTATCACCCTTCTGCCTTATTTCGTTAGTCTGTCAGTGAATCTAGAGCTTTCTCTTTTTCAGCTACATTGGTTGATCAGCAGCCCCCAGTGATCCTCCTGTCTCCATCCCCATCAGCACTGGGGTTACAAGAACGAATGCCCCGCTCTTCCCACGGAAGCATCTGCCCAGCCCACGTTCAACTTTTTGTCAACTTGAAAATGCTAATGGCTACCAAGGTCCTTGGTTTCCCACCTGGAATAGATGGTAAGACCCTATTGCTGAAGACTCCACATACTTGGGCTGCAAGGAAACTGAGAAATCCTGCGGGAGCTGAGCTAAAAACCTCCTCTGTGTAGACCAGCTGACAGAAAGCTGGGAAAAAGCATGCTGCATGCAGTTCAATGGAAGAGAGAGAAATTACCAGTAGAGATAAACAAAAGTGGACAATGCAAGCCTTGTATTTTTCCAACCAGGGGCCAAATGAGCCAACAGATACAATAGTGCACGTTTATTATGGGGAAACCAACCACCCTTTAATTTGACTGGAGGCCTGCTCCATGAGAGGGAATACATCCCTGATACTGAAAACCTACAACAGTCAAGAGCCCTAGGGATGTAACGTCTACTGCTGTCTGGCTGAAAGTATATACTATGTTCACTAAACTGCCCAGTAAGTACTTCATTTAATGTTCATATCCATATATTAATGCTACTTTCACTTCTGGTTAGAGAAGCTTCTCTTTTCGGATGGCAGTGATCTTGGGATGACTCAGAAGGCACCATGGTGCTGAGAAGTGACAGAGAAGTGCTCAGCACTGCAATATCTCTATTACACCTTCCAAGGCTCAGGGTCCATTGTGGAAGAGGTGGCGGAAAGAATGTAAGAGCCAAAGGAAGGGTAGGGCTCCTTACAACGTGATCCTCCAGACACAAAATGGCCTGGATATCCATGACCTCACAGTGCCTGACACCACCTAGACAAGACCATCATAATAGGAGGAAAAGATCATGACATCAAAATAAAAGAGAGATTGAGAAGGGGAGGGGATAATATGGAGAGTGGAGTTTCAAAGGGGAAAGTGGGGGGAAGGAAGGGAATTACCATGGGATATTGTTTACAATCATGGAAGTTGTCAATAAAAAACAAATTAATTAAAGAAAACACTAATGGCAAGGCATAGATTTCCTTTTGTCATAAAGGTTAAGGGGATTTGCTTGCAAAGCCTTATGGCCTGGGCTCAATTCTCCAATAGCCACATAAAGCTAAATGCACAAAGAGGCATATGCATCTGGAGTTTGTTTGCAGTAGGAAGCCCTGGTGTACCCATATTCTCTCTCTCCTCCCCCTTTCCACTCTTTCTCAGAAAAGAGAGAAAGTTTTCTCAGATTACATCAACACAGTCACTACTTTAAACTAGCTAGTTAATCAATGTACACTGCAAACAAACAAACAAAACAAGAGGGAACATAGTTTTGTTAAAAGGGAGAAAAGTCACCAATGGTATACAATGGCTAGAGATTGAAAGGACAGATTCAGAAAGAGATACCTCAAGTATCTGGTCTCCAGCCCATAGTCTTCCATCTCGGGCGGCTGCTCCTTCTTCATAGACTTCATGGATAACTATAGCATCCTATTAAAGAAAATTCCCATTAATTCTGAATAATCACAAATGCTTCCTTAAGCATGAGACCAGGTAACAGGCAGCACTCATGGCTTGCCAGTGATGTTTATTTTAGCTGATTTGAAGATAAATAAGAGGCCCAGCTAGCCATTTAAAGGCATAATAATGTTTTTTGTTTGTTTGTTTGTTTGTTTTTCCAAGGTAGGGTCTTGCTCTGGGATTCACTATGTAGTCTCAGGGTAGCCTAGAATTCATGGTGATCTTCCTACCTCTGCCTCCCAAGTGTTGGGATTAAAGGCATGAGCCACCACGCGTGGCTTTGTAATTATGTTTTCTAAGATTTTTATTTCCTCCTTAGAACTGGATTTGCCTAGTATTTCATATTAATTTTCTCCATGGTTTTTGCTATTAACCTTGAACACCACTGCTGTGTATGAACTTGGTGTGAACTATGCATCATTCTTACTTCTGTTTTATGGCATTGCTAAACAGCTTCAAGTATTTGCTAGTATTCAAAGACTTGGCATAGATGTCTGGCTGATGAAGGGTTTGCCAGGTCTCCATGAAAGAAAAGAGTGCAATGGAATGAAGTGGGCTGAAGAACTGAGCATGATGTAGAGGACCAAAGCCTAAGTTAGCCAGGGGCTCAGATGCGACCAGCAGAGAGAAGTAATCTGAACTTGCTAGCATCTTCCTGAGCCAAACAATTAGGACAATATGGTAGGTAAGCTTTGGGTGAATAGTGTTTCATGGTTAATGAATTAGAAAATATTTGCATCCCTTCAATAAATAAATAAATATAATAAAATAATCTTAATTTTTTTCTTTTTATTTGTTATTAGAGAGAGAGAGAGAAAGAGAGAGGGAGAGAATGGGCACGTCAGGGCCTCCAGCTACTGCAAACAAACTCCAGACACATGCGCCACCTTGTGTTATCTGGCTTATGTGGGTCCTGGGGAATTGACCTGAGGTCCTCTGGCTTTGCAGGCAAATGCCTTAACCACTAAGCCATCACTCCAGACCTTAGTTTTTTATTTTATTTTATTCTGCTTCAGTTTTTTTTGAGGTAGGGTTTCACTCTACTCCAGGCTGACCTGGAATTCATTATATAGTCTCAGGGTGGCCTTGAACTCACAGTCATCCTCCTACATCTGCCTTCTGAGTGCTGGGATTAAAGGCACGTGCCACCATGCCTAGCTCAAAATAATTTTAATTTTGAGAATTAAATAACCAAAATAACATGTACCACATGAAAGATTCAAGCAATACCTCAGATGTGCTAATCCATCCTGGATTCCAACCTCTCATCCAGAGACTTGCAGCAACAGTAAGTTTCCCAGGGGCCTCTCTTCAGATGCCCTGCACTCATACACCCTCAAGCTTGCACATTTGGGCAAGAATAATTTGAAAATATTAAATGGAGTTCATTCACATTATTTTCCCCTACTTCAAGCTTGAAAATCCCTTTTCTCAGGAAATTCTTATGGCGCTGAAAATGGAAACCACCAGCACTATGGGCTCTTCTTGTGTTTAATGAAACTGAAGGTCATGCTTGGTGTCTTGGAGGGCTACAGAGTAGTGGAGATGGGAAACACCTCTGGGTCTCACATTGAGGATCCTGGCCTTGGACCACCCAGGGTCTGCCATTTCCTGCCTGTAGTTAAGACTGGCAATGATCATGGCACAACCTCCAGGGCAGAAAGAACCCCGGCCTTTCAAGAAGACTGTGTCCAATCACAGGCCTGCAGACAGCAAGACTGGACTTGGATGTCATGAAGGCCTTGCTGACGAGCAGGCGGACTGATGGAAATGACCATGTTTGCCATTGTTAAGGTACTTTAAGAATCCAGAGTTCAAGAGCCACCCAAAAGACATAAACCCAAAGTATGGAGCCTTGGCATTAGAAGAAAAATATGAGATATTGCTCACAAATGTATAATAAATAAGATAGAAGAAAAATCCAAGCTTCTGCTCCTTTCCCTCCTTGCTCTCTCCCCCACTTTTTCTTTTTCCTATAGCCCAGGCTGATCTCGAGCATCACTGTGATCCTCCAGCCTCAGCCTCCAGAGTACTGTAAGTACGGGTGTGTACCACTACCCCTGGCTTAAATCCACCTGCTTAAAAACAAAAAAGATTTCTGCATAAATTCCAAAGAGAGAAGCAAGAAATAAGAGCTCTATAACCAAATTACCCATCTGGATTCCAAACACCTGGATGGCATTTTCATCCCACCACTGCACAGTTCTGAAAACACACTTCATTGAGTGGAGAACAGCTGCCTGAGAGGCAGGAAAGGAACCTTGATTCTCACAGATGTACTTCAGCTGTTATACCAGCAACAGAGTTTAGAGAGACTTTCTTTTAACTCCTGACTAATGACATTCCCAAATCCAAGGAGTGTTTACATGGTTAAGACTGTTTCTCTGCTATTTCAGGGAAATGACTGAGGAAATGTGTTAGGATAAAGGCTACAGGTCATCTTTTGGTCCCTTGGACCAAAGTTGTATAGGAGGAAAATAATGTAGGGTTTCAGGGTTGTTTGTGGGTCCCTGAAGAATCTCCCACTGGACATAGGTTGTGTGCTCTTTACAGCCTGGCATTCAGCATAAGTTTTTTTTTTTTTTTTTTCTTTTATTTATTTGACAAAGAGAATGTGCACATCAAGGCCTCCAGCTGTTGCAAATGGCTTTGTTGAGTCCTGGGGAATTAGACCTGGCTCCTTTGGCTTTGTAGTCAAGTGCCTTAACCACTAAGCCATCTCTCCAGGTCAGCATCAGTTCTTTTCATCTCAGAATATTGCAAATATCAAATGGAAGTGCTTTTTTAAAAATATTTTTCTCCTCCCTCCCTCCCTCCCTCCTTTCTTTCTTTGTAGAAACTTTGTATGGACACATCATATATTGGTACCATCATTTCCCTGCTTGCTGGCCCCACTCTTCTGAGGGCCCTACTTAGGGGGATTGCTGTTATTCACCATGGAGCTGTGAGTTATGACTTGTAAGAGCAGAAGTCAATCATTGTTGGGGGTGAGCAATGTCTCTAGATATTTCCTCCCATCCTGTGACTCTTTTTACATTTTTATTTTTATTTGAGAGAGTATCCATATGGGCATGCCAGGGCCTCCTGTCACTACAAATGAACTAAAGATGCATGTGCTACCTTGTGCCCCTGGCTTTCTGTGAGTAATAGGTAATCAAACTTAGGCCATCAGGCATTGCAAGCAAGCACCTTTCACTGCTGAGCCATTTCCCCAATCAAATGGGACTTTCCTGTTCATTCAAATAAAAAAGAAAAATGGACTGGGGATTTCTCAGTGGCTAAAGGCACTTCCTTGCAATGTCCAGTAGCCCAGGTTCAATTCCTCAGTGCCTATGTAACAGCCAGATGCACAAAGTGGTGCATGTGTTTGTGTGGTGGCGCATGCCTTTAATCCCAGCACTCAGGAGGTAGAGGTAGGAGGATTGCATGAGTTCAAGGCCACCCTGAGATGATAGAGTTAATTCCAGGGCAGCCTGGACCAGAGTGAGACCCTACCTTGAAAAACAAAAACAAAAACAAAAACAAAAACAAAACAAAACAAAACAAAAAAACAGCCAGATGCACAAGTGGTGCATGTGTTTGGAATTTGTTTGAGTGGTGGAGACCCATACTCACATACCACCCACTCTCTCTCTCTCTCTCTCTCTCTCTCTCTGTCTACCTCTTTCCCTTTCTCTCAAATAAATCAATAAAAATATTTAAGGATAAACAAAAGGGGGTTGAAGAGATGACTTAGCAGTTAAGGCATTTGCTTGCAAAGCCTGAGGACCCAGGTTTGATTCTTTAGTACCCATGTAAACCAGATGCACAAGGTGTCTGGAGTTTTTTTTTGTATTTTTTTTTTTTTTTTTTGCAGTGGCTAGAGACCCTAGCGTGCACACTATATCTGCTTCTCTCTTTCTCTCTCTCAAAATAAATAAATAAAAATTTTAAATGAAACAAAAGGAAAACAAAGATCCACAGATTTTGTATTTCATAAAGGTAGTCTGAATCCAAAGTCCTTACCTACTACTGCTGTTGCTCATGAATCACTACAACACCTAAACATACTATTAACAAGCCAGGTGTAGTGATGGCAGAGGCAGAGGCAGAGGCAGAGGCAGAGGCAGAGGCAGAGGCAGAGGCAGAGGCAGAGGCAGAGGCAGAGGCAGAGGCAGAGGCAGAGGCAGAGGCAGAGGCAGAGGCAGAGGCAGAGGCAGAGGCAGAGGCAGAGGCAGAGGCAGAGGCAGAGGCAGAGGCAGAGGCAGAGGCAGAGGCAGAGGCAGAGGCAGAGGCAGAGGCAGAGGCAGAGGCAGAGGCAGAGGCAGAGGCAGAGGCAGAGGCAGAGGCAGAGGCAGAGGCAGAGGCAGAGGCAGAGGCAGAGGCAGAGGCAGAGGCAGAGGCAGAGGCAGAGGCAGAGGCAGAGGCAGAGGCAGAGGCAGAGGCAGAGGCAGAGGCAGAGGCAGAGGCAGAGGCAGAGGCAGAGGCAGAGGCAGAGGCAGAGGCAGAGGCAGAGGCAGAGGCAGAGGCAGAGGCAGAGGCAGAGGCAGAGGCAGAGGCAGAGGCAGAGGCAGAGGCAGAGGCAGAGGCAGAGGCAGAGGCAGAGGCAGAGGCAGAGGCAGAGGCAGAGGCAGAGGCAGAGGCAGAGGCAGAGGCAGAGGCAGAGGCAGAGGCAGAGGCAGAGGCAGAGGCAGAGGCAGAGGCAGAGGCAGAGGCAGAGGCAGAGGCAGAGGCAGAGGCAGAGGCAGAGGCAGAGGCAGAGGCAGAGGCAGAGGCAGAGGCAGAGGCAGAGGCAGAGGCAGAGGCAGAGGCAGAGGCAGAGTCAGAGGCAGAGGCAGAGGCAGAGGCAGAGGCAGAGGCAGAGGCAGAGGCAGAGGCAGAGGCAGAGGCAGAGGCAGAGGCAGAGGCAGAGGCAGAGGCAGAGGCAGAGGCAGAGGCAGAGGCAGAGGCAGAGGCAGAGGCAGAGGCAGAGGCAGAGGCAGAGGCAGAGGCAGAGGCAGAGGCAGAGGCAGAGGCAGAGGCAGAGGCAGAGGCAGAGGCAGAGGCAGAGGCAGAGGCAGAGGCAGAGGCAGAGGCAGAGGCAGAGGCAGAGGCAGAGGCAGAGGCAGAGGCAGAGGCAGAGGCAGAGGCAGGAGGATGTTCCAGGTCACCCTGGGCTAGAGTGAGACCCTACCTCAAAAAAACTAAAATGAGGGCTGGAGAGATGGCTGAGCAGTTAAGCGCTTGCCTGTGAAGCCTAAGGACCCCAGTTCGAGGCTCAATTTCCCAGGACCCATATTAGCCAGATGCACAAGGGGGCGCACACATCTGGAGTTCATTTGCAGCGGCTGCAGGCCCTGGCGTGCCCATTCTCTCTCTCTCTCTCTCTCTGCCTCTTTCTCTCTCTGTCTGTTGCTCTCAAATAAATAAATAAAAATAAACAAATAAAAATTAAAAAAAGAAAACTAAAATGAGCCAGGTGTGGTGGCACGTCTTTAATCCCAGCACTCAGGAGGCAGATGTAGGAGGATCACCATGAGTTCGGGGTCACCCTGAGACTACACAGTTAATTCCAGGTCAGCCTGAGCTAGAGTATCAGTGACACCCTACCTTGAAAAACAAAACAAAACAAAACAAAAAAGCCCAAAACTAAAACAATACTATTAACAGCCTCAAAGCAAGGTTGGAGAGATGGCTCAGTGGATTAAGTGCTAGCTATGTAAGCAGGAGTACTGAGATTCAGAAGCCTAACACCCATGTAAAAAGCCAGACTGTGTTAAGGTGAGAAGGCAGAGACAGGAGAATCCCAGGAGGCCAGGCTCCAGGGCTAGCTAGTCTGGTTGAAAAGAGCAGCAGTGAAGGGCTGGAGAGATGGCTTAGTGGTTAAGCACTTGCCTGTGAAGCCTAAGGACCCTGGTTCGAGGCTCAGTTCCCCAGGACCCACGTTAGCCAGATGCACAAGGGGGTGCACGCGTCTGGAGTTCATTTGCAGTGGCTGGAAGCCCTGGCATGCCAGTTCTTTCTCTCCTTTCTCTCTCTCCTTTCTCTCTCTCTGTTGCTCTCAAATAAATAATAAATAATTTTTTTTTTAAAAAAAGCAGCACTGAACAATGTGGAATAGTGGTGGTCTGATTCAGGTGTCCCCCCATAAACTTAAGTGTTCTGGATGCTCCCCAGCTGATGGCAATTGGAAATTAACACCTACTGGAACCAGTGTGTTGTTGGGGACAGGCTTATGGGTGTTATAGTCAGTTTTCCCTTGCGAGTGTTTGGCACACTCTCCTGTTGCTGTTGTCCATCTGATGTTGGCTGGGGAGTGATGTCCCCCTCTGCTCATGGATCATTTTCCCTGCCATCGTGGAGTATCCCCCTCGAGCCTGTAAGCCAAAATAAACCTCTTCCCCACCCCTCACAAGCTGCTCTTGGTTGGGTTATTTCTACCAGCAGTGCAAACCTGACTATAACAGGGACCTTGCCTCAAAGGAGGTGGACAGTGAGGACAGACACCTGAAAGTTTCCTCTGACCTCTACATGCCACCATGACATGTGCCCACTCTCACATACATGAACATATATATCATCACACACACTTAACACACATATACCAAAAGAATAAATTTCTCGAAGAAATGTTGGGTTCTATAAATCTTTCTGTGAAACACTCCCTGTTTATTTCTTTCTCTTTGCTTGAGTATAATTTCTCCCTATCAGTGAAAATAAAAGAAAACTTGAGACACTGTGACCTGCCAATGGGAAAAGGTCACCTTTCTTACTACATGTTATGTTTTTCATTTTTTTCTTTTGTTTATTTTAATTTATTTGAGAGTGACAGAGAGAGAGAAAGAGGCAGATAGAAAGGGCGCAATAGGGCCTCCGGCCACTGCAAACTCCAGATGCATGTGCCCTCTTGTGCATTCTGGCTAATGTGGGTCCTGGGGAACTGAGCCTCAAACTGGGGTCCTTAGGCTTCACAGGCAAGCACTTAACCGCTCAGCCATCTCTCCAGCCCATGTTTTTCATTTTTTGTTTGTTGTACTTCTTCAAGTGTTCTTGTGTTTTGAAAGTGCTCTATGAAGCTGTAATTATGGATAGCTGCAATAACTTGGGTGACAGAGATCAAAGGTGGGAACCAAAGGCTAAATTAGAAACATAGGCATGGGACTGGAGAGATGGCTGAGCGGTTAAGGCACTTGCCTGTGAAGTGTAAGGACTCATGTTTGAATCTCCAGGTCCCACATAAGCCAGTGCACAAGTGCACAAGATGGCACATGCACACAAGGGGGCACATGCATCTGGAGTTCAATTTCAATTTCAGTGGCTTGAGGCCTTGGTGTGCCAATTCTCTCTCTCTCTCTCATTCTCACATTTAGAAAAAGGCAGTCTGTTGGGCTTGCCTCAAAAAAAAAAAAAAATTAAGCTGTGCGTGGTAGTGCACGCCTTTAATACCAGCACTCGGGAGGCAGAGGTAGAGGTAGCAGGATTGCCATGAGTTCGAGGCCACCCGGAGACTCCATAGTGAATTCCAGGTAAGCCTGGGCCAGAATGAGACCCTACATCGAAAAGCCAAAGCCAAAGCAAAACAATAACAACAACAACAAAAAAAAAATTAAGAAGGAAAAAGAAATGTAGGCATGTGAATTTTAGTAAAACGATTAAAAAACAAACTTGTATGTATATACATATGTATTTTTATGTATGTAAAATATCAGCTATATAGTAGGTATTGAATAACTGCTAATAAGGGTTCCCAAAAAATAGTTTTACAGGGCCTTTCTAGTACATAAACTGAGGAGTGTATGTCAGAGGGTCAAAATTCATGACTGTAAAGAATGTCAACAGTCTTGGTACATTTTTTTTTATTTCTACTTGTTACCATGGAGATCCCAAAGTACATCTCATTCCTTTTTTTTTTACATTTACTTTTATTTATTTACTTGAGAAATAGAGAATGGCTGTGCCAGGGCCTCTGGCCACTGCAAACAAACTCCAGATACATGCCCACTATGTACATCTGGCTTATGTGGGTCCTAGGGAATCAAACCTTGGACCTTTGGCTTTGCAGGCTAGCACTTTAACTGCTAAGTCATCATCTCTCTAGCTCTGATTACTTCTTTTCAAGAAAGATTATATCATGGTAAATGCTAATAAAAAAATAAAAATATAAAAAAAAAGAAAAAGAAAAGAAAGATTATGATAAAATAACATTTTAGGTTACTCTTTCTCTGATAGTGGTAAGCTCTATCCCAGTACTAAAAAAGAATTACATAACCTGGGCCTGGTGGCATAGGCATGTATTCCTAGCTACTTGAAAGGCTAGACAGAAGGATGGAAGTAAGGCCTGCCTAGCTTACAGAGTGAGTGCAAGGCCAGTCTGGGCAACTTAGTGAGGAGTCTCAAAAAAGTGAAAAAGACTGTGTACACAGGTGTAAGTCAGTAAGGATAGATGAGCTGTAAGACTGCTGATCTATTGTGCACACAGGTGCAATTCAGTTGGGAAAGATGAGCTGTGAGGCTGCTGACTGGCCTGAGAGCACCTGCCAGTGGGTCTCTGATTCACCATGTGGAGGAATGAGAGGCCACTTAATGTCAGTGTCTCCTAAGAGCAAGACTGGAGGAAAACTGTGTCAAGAAATGCCAGATTTTCTTTACTCCAAACAAGCTGGATGAGTCCTATAGTCAAGCACACTTAAATGTACTGCTTTCCTAAGAATCACAAAGGATGATTAGTTGGAAGAAATACAGAATTTATCAAAATGATGTGGTTTCTAATTGCTAATTTCATAGATTGAACAGATTACATTTCTTTTTTAAAAAAATGTATTTATTTATTTAAGAAGAAGGGGGGAGACAAAAAGAGAGTACGGGCACACCAGGGCCACCTATCACTGTAAATGAACTGCAGATGCATGTAGCACTTTGTGCATCTGGCTTTATGTAAGCACTAGGGAATTGAACCCAGGTCAGCAGGCTTTGCAAATGAGTGTCTTTAACTTTTGAGCCATCAAGCCCTGAACAGATATTTCTATTCAGAAAACCTGAAGAATTAGAGAAAGGATACCAGCAAGAGTGACACCAAGTTTAAAAAATTAAGTTCTCTTCTGCAAACTAACAAATTGGAATTCATTGCCCAGATGTTCTGAGTATCTTAGGGCATGGGCTTCAATGAATACCCACAAAACTCTGTTACAAAAGGAACAAGTTATTCTCTTTTTAAAAATCTAAAAAAAATTATATTTACATATTTGACAGAGAGAGAGAGAGAGAGAGAGGGAGGGAGGGAGGGAGGGAGGGAGGGAGGGAGAGGGGAAGAAAATGGGTGGGCCAGGGCCTCTAGTTACTACAAAGGAACTCCAGGCACATGTACTACCATGTGCATCTGGCTTTATGTGGGTACTGTAGAACTAAACCTGGGTCCTTCAGCTTTGTAGGCAAGAGCCTTAACTGCTAAGCCATCTCTCCAGCCTGAAAATATCTTTCTTTCTCTCTCTGTTTTGTTTTTCGAGGTAGGGTCTTGCTCTAGTCCAAGGTGGCCTAGAATTTACTATGTGGTCTTAGGTTGGCCTCGAACTCATGGTGATCCTACTACCTCTGTCTCCTTAGTGCTGGGATTAAACGTGTGCACCTCCACACTTGACTCAAATTAGCTATTCTGTTTACCTTTAATCCCAGTACTTGGAGGCTGAGGCAGGAGTGCCAGGAGTTTGAGGCAAGCATTATACCATGGGCTACAGTAAGAATTTACTCTGTAGTCAGACTACAGAGTAAGAATTTAGAATGTAGTCTGACTACAGAGTAAATTCTTACTCTAGCCCAAGGTATAGTGAGACCTTCCTCAAAACAGACAAAAACAAACATCTGCATCTATAAAGCCCCTTAAAGAGAAAAAAAGGGTCATAATGTTCAGCACCTATGGTTTTGTACAGTGTGAAACAAACAACTACAGATAACATAGAGGAGCATTAGGTCAGCAATAGGCATGGTGGCTCTTTTAGTAAAAGATTAAGTGTTCAGTTACACTGGAAGAAATAGTGTGTATGTGTGCGTACGTGTGTTTTAATGCAACTGACTAAGTGAGTAATTCTAAAATGGAAATAGGCTTTTCAAGTTCTTGGAACACTACTTATTTACCAGATAGCTACTATATGAAATGAAAATCTTGACAATAAAACAGCTAACATAAGAATTGATATATATATATATATATATATATATATATATATATATATGTAATTTTTATACTTTAAGACTGTTTCTTAAACTCCAAAGTGAAAGTTTTACATTTACTTTAAATACAATGGATTTTCCTTGCAAAGCCAAATTTAACAAAACACTGATATTCATCATTATAAATATATTTTTTCAAATAATAAAACATAGTTTTATTGAAGAAAATGGGACAATATTTGTATTCTATTTTATAAGTCTTCATGGTTCCATTTAATGCTTATTCATTTAAATTTTACTCAGCTTGCATACTTTTTGCTTACAATCACAGAAATGTGCAAACCTGACAACTTGGAGGTACTATTTGTTACATTCTTTCAGTGTGATTCAGATTTTTTGTAAACTCTGCTTTGATTTTAAAGTGAACTAAGGTCATAAGATGTTTTGTATGAAAATATATGACTTAAGAAGCAATGAGAAAAGGAGCTTGGCTCTGAGGGTTCCAGGCCAAAGCAAACCACACTCCTCATGAAACAGCCTGTTGAAAGTTCACATGAGGGGGAACCGCCAAATAAAACACCTAATCACATCTAAAGTAGCTTCTACCCTGTTCACTTCAAAAATATTCAGGAGTTTAAATTGCTGCAGTCCTACCTTCAGATTGTCAAATTGACAGCAGACCTTATAATGGGAAGGTTAAATGAGGGTACTTCAGAATAGACATATGATCATGTCTACATAAAGACATACAAAAGGAACAAGTTAAAAAGGCTAGCTGTGGTGGTGCATGCTTTTAACTCCAGCTCTTGGGAGGCTGAGGCAGGAGCAGTGTCAGGAGTTTAAGGCCATACTTTAGCCCAGGGTATAGTGAGGCAGGCCCTGCCTCAAAACAAACAACAACAACAATAAAACCAGTAACAAATTAGATATTCTATTTATTCTAATATGCATCTATAACCCCCCCTCACCACCAAAGAAAAAGAAAATGGATCATAATGTTTAGCACTTATGATACTGGAAAATAAAACATTCTTGGGCAAAAAGCTATAGTAATATAAAAAACATTTGGTCAGGATTAGAAATAGTGACTCTTAAAAAAAATTATTTATTTGTAAGCAGAGAGGGTGAAAGAGAAAGAGCAAATGGGCGTGTCAGGGCCTCTTGTCACTGCAAACAAACTCCAGATGCATGCTCCCCTTTGTGCATCTGGCTTTATGTGAAACTGGGAAACTGAACCCAGGTCATGAGGCTTTGCGAGCAAGTGCCTTTAACCATGAGCCATCTCTCCAGCCCCTCATAGTGGCTCTTTTGACAACATGATTAAATGCTCACTTATACTGGAAGAAGGAACTTCATTTCTTCAATTCCTACTTGCATAAACTGCCACATGACATCCAAATGTAAGGGTTGTTTTATTTTGACATGTCTTAATAATATACCTCCCTACACAACTGTTCAATAAAAATGAATTAAATTGGAATTACCATATAGAATTTGCATGTAATAATGGAATAGGGCTGGAGAGATGGCTTAGTGGTTAAGGTGCTTGCCTGCAAAGCCAAAAAACCCAGGTTCTATTCCCCAGGACCCATGTAAGCCAGATGCACGAGATGGTTTATGTGTCTGGAGTTAAGTTTGCAGTGGCTGAAGGCCCTAGAACACCCATTCTCTCTCCTTCTATCTGCCTCCTTCTCTCTCTAATAAATAAATTTAAAAAGAATGGAATAAATTAATATTAGGGTTGGGCTGTACCTCAGTAGTACAGTACATGTTTAGTGTGCATGGTCCCTTGGATTCAATCCCTAGCAACAAATTCAATCAAGTAATTAGACAGAGATAGGGGGAGGAGAGAGAAAGAGAAAGGAAGAAAAAAGAGCAGGGTGTGGTGGCACATGCCTTAAATCTCAGCACTCTGGACCAAGAGGTAGGAGGATTGCTTTGAGTTTAAGGCCATCCTGAGACTACATAGTGAATTCCAGGTCAGCCTGGGCTACAGTGAGACTCTACCTCAACGACCCCCCCCCAAAAAAAAAACCAAACAAACAAAAAACCAAAAACGAAGAAAAGAGGAAAAATGTGCAACTTGCCAGGTGTGATGGCACACTCCTTTAATTCCAGCACTTGGAAGGCAGCGGTAGGAGGATCGTATTGAGTTCAAGGCCAGCTGGAACTACAGTGTGAGTTCCAGGTCAGCCTGGCCTAGCGTGAGACCCTACCTTGAAAATATCAAAATAATAATAATAATTTACATTTTTGCTGGGCGTGGTGGCACACAACCTTTGACCCCAGCACTCAGGAGGCAGAGGTAGGAGGACTGCCATGAGTTCAAGGCCACCCTGAGACTACAGAGTAAATTCCAGGTCAGTCTGAGTTAGAACAAGACCCTACGTTGGAAAAAAAAAAAAAAAAAAATATATATATATATATATTGGCAGGCCCAGGGCCCGCCTCTGCTTGGGCTGCCGCTGCGGAGGAGGCGAGGAGTCCGGCGCTGGGGGCCTGGCTCAGGCAGCAGCGGGGGCTGCTGCGAATGGGAGCGACCGGCCAGGGTGCCCAAGGAGCGCCACAGCAGGGCAGCGGAGGGTGTGAGGCAAGACCGGCCCGGCTCCTACAGCGGCCCCACGGTCTCCTGCCAGCGGCTCGAAAGCCTCCGGAAAAAGCGGCCTTGAAGTGTCTGTCTTCTATGGAGAAGTGAGTTTCTTGGCGGCAACAAACAGAAGGATCCTGCCTTTTAATCCAGTCTGCAAGTCTGTGTCTTGGCTGGAGCATTAAGGCCACTGATACTCAGTTATGGTTGAAAGTTTTTCCATGGTTTGGCTTGGATATTGGTGGAACCCTGGTCAAACTTGTTTATTTTGAACCCAAAGACATCACTGCTGAAGAAGAGGAGGAGGAAGTGGAGAGTCTTAAAAGCATTCGGAAGTACCTGACCTCCAATGTGGCTTAGGGCACCACAGGAATCCGGGATGTGCACCTGGAGCTGAAGGACCTGACTGTGGATGGACGCAAAGGCAATCTGCACTTTATACGCTTTCCCACTCATGACATGCCTGCTTTCATTCAAATGGGCAGAGATAAAAACTTCTCAAGTCTCCACAATGTCTTTTGTGCCACTGGAGGTGAAGCATACAAATTTGAGCAGGATTTTCTCACAGTATGCATTTTTAGCTTATATATAATTTATGATAATTTGATTGTTAAAATAATTTCAATTATAAGTGGTAGAATCATCTCCATTTCTAATGGAACTTGAATTTTCTTGAGTGAGATGAATATTAAATATAAATTAGTGGTAGGAGTTGTTATATAGTTTCCTGTTTGTCTAATTGAGATGTTTGGATGAAAATCAGAACTACTTTTAAAAAATTATTATTTTGTGTGTGTGCATGTGTCTGTGTATGCGTGTGTGCATGCATGTGCCAGGGTCTCTTGATACAGACAAACATGCTTCTGGATGGGTGACTGGGGAATTGATCCTGGGCCAGCAGACTTCACAAGAAAATATTTTTAACTACTGGGCCATCTCCTCAGCCCCAAGAACAGAACTTCTAAAAGACCATTTTATATTGTCCTTTCTTTTTATTATTTATTTATTTGTCATTTCTTAATGAATCTGGGATAAGCAAGAATAAAAAACCTGCCTGTGAGGAAATGACATAATTAATTCTCATTAATGACATTGAAAATTAAAAATTGGGTTATAAAATTGTAAATTGTATCCTGTCATGTACTACACAATTTCTTGTCCCCTCTCAATTGTTGTCTGCTATATCTACCAATAAAAAAAGAAGGGACTCTGGTTAAAAGTGGATTCAAGAGAGTTAGAGGTAATCCCAGCACTTGGGAGGAAGAGGTAAGAGGACCATGAATTTAAGACCACCCTGAGGTTCATAGTGAATTCCAGGTCAGCCTGGGCTAGAGTGAAACTCTATCTCAAAAAACTAAAAAAACAAACAAATAAGATAAACAGAGCTGGTCTGAGATCAGGCTGACAGAGCGATCTCAAAGTAAGCAAACGTCTACCATTGAGCTCTGTCCCCATCCCTGGGGTGTCCTTGCTTACTAAGCCCTCACCATACTGGCCTGTAGGGCTAGTACCACTTGGTACTTGATTTTTGCTTTTGTTCTGTGGATAGTAAGAAAGGCCTTCAAGGCTAGGTAGGTCCTTTGAGGGTTAATTTGATAATAGGTGTGAGAATTAGCACATGACTTGGCCAGAACCATGAAATAACCTTCAAGGTGTAATTCAGATTTAAAAATATCTTCAGTGACTGTTTTTCTAAATTGTTTTGAGTTTTTTTTTTGAACCAGAGTTTCATTCTAGCCTAGGCTGACCTAGTACATACCCTATAGCTCAGGCTTGCCTCAAACTCATGTTAAATCTCCTATCTCAGCCTCCCAAGTGGGAGGAGGATTAAAGGCATGCACCATCACACCCGGCTCAGTAGTTTTTTCTTGCCAAATGAGTATTAGACCAAAGAAGAATCTGCCTCCATCTATGTCAAAGCAAAACATAGCACATGAGCCAAATATGAGTGATCTTGTCTTGGATGTACAGAAATAAGTCGCTGTTAACGATGTGGGCAATGTTACGGAATTTTCAGTCATAAAACAAAAGTAAGCCACAAATGAGTGCATTTACCAAAGACATTGTTGAAGACGTAAAGTAGGCAGGTTATAGTTATAGCTAAGTGGAGAATTTTTTACCATAGGTTTAAGATGCTATCTAATGACATACTTTAGTTTTTGGATTGTTGGAAGCTGGTGGTCTGCTGATATAATCCAGAGGCTTTACCTAATAGTCTAAAGGATGTTATATACAGGGGTTGGTATTAAATGGCTACTAAGGAGGCTGGAGATAGCCTAAGGTAATTGTGGCTGCCAATCTGCAACATTCCATTTCTCCACAATCATGAACTTCTAGTGAGTTACTATCAATTTAGAATAACACAGCTGTGTTTTTTAGGATACTTCAGTTCACACAGATTTTTTTTTCTTTTCTTTTTTTTTTTTTTTTTTTTTTGAGGTAGGGTCTCACTCTAGCCCAGGCTGACCTGGAATTCATTATGGAGTCTCAGAATGGCCTTGAACTCACAGTGATCCTCCTACCTCTGCCTCCCAAGTGCTGGGATTAAAGGCGTGCGCCACCATGCCTGGCCACACAGTTATTCTTTATTTCCCCCCCTCCTTTACACTTTCACACACACACATGCACGCACGCATACACACACACAACCTTATTTCATTTTTTTTTGCTCCCAGTTTTTGCCTGCAACAAGGTTTTATATTCTGTTCTTGGATTTTTCTTGGTTTTTGATTTTCAGTGGTTTCCTTTCTATTTGTGAACTCTGGGGAGGTAGGAGGATAGAAGGTTCTTATCCTTTGTGGGAACTTCCCAAGGGACTCTAGATTATAACAGACACATACAGGTAGAGAAAGCCTCTCTGTTTCAAAGACCCTTTGCAACATACTCAAAAACTATTCAGGCCATTAACAGAGGCTCAGCAGAAGGTGCAAAATAGACTTTGTTATCTTAAGAATTGGTCTTAAGCTATTGAGGTTTTCCCTTTGAATGGTACCAGTGTTATGGTTAAAAATGTATGAAGTAAAGTACCTATTAAATCTTTTTTTTTTTTTTTTTTTTTTTTGGTTTTTCGAGGTAGTGTCTCACTCTGGTCCAGGCTGACCTGGAATTAACTCTGTAGTCTCAGGGTGGCCTTGAACTCACGGCGATCCTCCTACCTCTGCCTCCCGAGTGCTGGGATTAAAGGCGTGCACCACCACGCCCGGCTCTATTAAATCTTGTTTGTGCATTAAAAAAAAGAATATAATCTCTCTCCCCAGGACCTACTCATTTATAATGGAGCAGTACCAAAGAGATAAGGTCTCACTCTAGCCCAGGCTAACCTGGAATTCATTATGTAGTATCAGGGTGGCCTTGAACTCATGACTATCCTCCTACTTCTGCCTTTAGAATGCTGGGACTAAAGGTGCCACCATACCCAGTCAGTGTTTGCCTTTCTTCTTCCTCTTGCAAAGAGACTCCAAGAAAGTCAAAGTTTACTAACTAGACCTTGTATGTATAAACTTTTCAAAAGTGATAAGAAGTAGTACTTTCCATAGACAACCCTATAATAATTTGGCCTTGTTAGTTAAAAAAAAAAAAATCCATGGGCTGGGCGTGGTGGCGCACGCCTTTAATCCCAGCACTAGGGAGGCAGAGGTAGGAGGATCGCTGTGAGTTCGAGGCCACCCTGAGACTCCATAGTGAATTCCAGGTCAGCCTGGGCTAGAGTGAGACCCTACCTCAAAAAAACAAACAAAAATCCATGGGCTGGAGAGATGGTTTAGTGGTTAAGGAGCTTTCCTGTGAAGACTAAGAACC
This sequence comes from Jaculus jaculus, assembly GCF_020740685.1. NCBI lineage: Eukaryota > Metazoa > Chordata > Mammalia > Rodentia > Dipodidae > Jaculus > Jaculus jaculus. The sequence continues at coordinate 96,211,982 of NC_059106.1, read as the reverse complement.
CTCATTTGATTCCCGAGTACCCATGTAAGCCAGATGCACAAGGTGGCACATATGTCTGGGGGGCCCCGGAGCGCCCATTTTTTCTCTCTCTCCTTTTCCTAAGTCTTTCAAATATATATGTAAAATGAAATATTTTGAAAAGCCCTCAAGACTTTTATTTACTTAGTTATGCCAGAGTTTCATGTAGCTCAGAGACCCGAAACTCTGCTTCCATCTCCCAAGTGCCTAGATTACTGGCATTCACCACCACACCCAGTTTATGCATTGCTGGGGATTGAATTCACACCTCAAAACTTGCCTGTCATTGAGCCTTTTAGGAGCACCTGAACCATTCTTTTTATTTTTTTTATTTATTATTTCTGTTTTTCAAGGTAGGGTCTCACTCTAGCCCAGGCTGGCCTCAAACTCATAGCAATCCTCCTACCTCTGCATCCTCAGTGCTAGGATTAAAGCTGTGTGCCACCATGCCTGAACCATTCTTTTGAACTGATTTGAGAGACTACTGAAGGATTCTCATGCCTCGCCTGCAAGAAGTGATCTTAAGGTCTCACAAAAAGTCCAGACTGTCCCTGTTGTCTCTTTCCCAGCCTTTCAGTTACTCCTCCAATGGGATGGTTAGCACTGTTCTAATCATGCCAGGAAGTGAACAAAAGTTCAACCCCCACCCTGCAGATGCCCTGACAGAGTGGACAGTCACAAAAGCCTTGTATGGGGGCAATAAGACTCAATGGAAGAACTGAATGAAGCCAACATGGCTGAGGTTCGGGGATTTCTAGTAAGGCCAGTATAGAGACTTTACACATTTAAAGCCAGTCAGACAATCTGATCAAATGCCACCTGCACCCACTACCAGGATGTCTTTGGAGACATTTGCTAACATATCTGCATCTTGGTTTCCTCATCCACAATTAAGGAAAATGTTACTACCTTGTAAAAGGATTAGAGCTCATGTAATCAGGATTACATGAAAAGTTACATGTGAATAATATATGAAGACCAGAAGGACAGTGTCTACATCAAGTTTTGTTTTTTTTTTTTTTTTAGAGAGAGAGAGAGAGAGAATTGGCATTCCAGGGCCTCAGAGCCACTGCAGAGAACCCCAGACACTTGCACCACCTAGTGCACATGTATAACCTTGCACTTGTGTCACCTTTGTGTGTCTGACTTACGTGGTATCTGCAGAGAGATTGAACATGCGTTCTTAGGCTTCACAGGCAAGTGCCGTAACTGCTAAGCCATCTCTCCAACTCTACATCAGGTTTTTTTGGAGGGGGAAAGGGCAGGCCTAAGCTGACCTGGAACTCACTCTGTCTGTAGTCCAGGCATGAACCACCACACCCAGCCTACATTAAATTTTATTTTATTTTTTGTTTTTTTTTTTAGATAGGGTCTCACTCTGGCCCAGGCTGACCTGGAATTCACTATGTAATTTCAGGGTGGCCTTGAACTCATGGCGATCCTCCTACCTCTGCCTCCCAAGTGCTGGGATTAAAGGCATGCACCACCATGCCCAGTTTTTATTTTATTTTTTTAAAAATATCTTTTTAGGGCTGGAGAGATGGCTTAGTGGTTAAGCGCTTGCCTGTCAAGCCTAAGGACCCCGGTTCGAGGCTCAATTCTCCAGGACCCACGTTAGCCAGATGAACAAGGGGGCGCACGCATCTGGAGTTCAGTTTGCAGTGGCTGGAGGCCCTGGCGCGCCCATTCTCTCTCTCTATCTGCCTCTTTCTCTCTGTCTGTCGCTCTCAAATAAGTAAAAATAAACAAACAAAAACAAAATCTTTTTATTTATTTACTTGAGAGGGAGAGAGAGTGAGACATAGAGTAAGTATGGGCAAGGCAGACTACAAACGAGCCGGAATTAAAAGTGTGCACCACCGAGCCTGGCCTATTTTTCAATTGACACCACTTTGTATCAATTCAACTTTGCATGTATTACTGTATATATGTAATGTATATATGCATTGATTAGTTGCAATGAATATAACAAAAGCAAAAACAAACAACAGCAACAAAAAACTGAGAAAAAGCTTTAGCAGTTTAATAGCCTCACTGAATAATGACAAACAAAAGGTGTTGGTTAATCATGAGACTGATGTCCTATCTACTGTGCTAATGAGGGACCTGGGCATTGGATAATCAAAAATCCCATCATTTGGGGCTGAAGAGATGGCTTAGTGGTTAAGGCACTTGCCTGAAAAGCCAAAGGACCTTGGTTCAACTCCCCAGTACCCACATAAGCCAAATGCACAAGGTGGCTCATGCATCTGAAGTTCATTTGCAGTGGATGGAAGCCCTGGCATCACCATTCTCTCTCTCTCACTCTGCCTCTTTCCCTCTTTCTCAAATAAATAAATAAAAATAAAATATTTTTAAAAATTCCATCATTTTAGAAAGTCCAGCATGGTAAACCAATGAATTAAGTCACAGGACTGGAATGATATGGTTTACTTTCTGTCCCCAACTACATATGAGGCTGATGGGGTATATAATGATGAGAACTGTTCTGCTCACCAGGCTGTTTTCTAAATACTCTTACTTTTAAATCTTGCCATGATAGTGAAAAATCGCCTAATATCCTAGAAGGGAAAAATCCTGGTAAAATAAAATGTCGAGGACAAAATCGAAAGCTGGCAAGAAAAGATATGCACAATGGCTTCTAATGGTTTTTCTTCCTTACTATGAAAATGGCAGCCAGGTGTGCTGGTAATCCCAGAATTCTAGCAGCAGAGGCAGGAGGACCAGTTTGAGGTATTCCTGGGCTACAAAATTAGTCTGAGGGTATCCTGGTCTACATGAAACCCTGTTGAAAGGAAGAAAGAAAGGAGGTGGGAAGGGGAAGAATAGAAGAGGAGAGAGGAAGAAGAAAGAAAGAAGGAAAGAAGGAAGGAGAAATAAAGAAAAATTCTAAGTCTCTTGCAGAAGTGTTCCAGGGCTATAAGGAGGCTGGCTGAACAACCAAGTCTGATAGTAGGCATACTTTACTTCTATAGACTTACCAAGGGTGTGTCCTTTCCTCCTACGATGCTGAGACCAAGCCCTGAGTGTCCCTTAGATATTTCTATGATCATCTCCTGGCCAGGGACAATTGGACATGTTGCAGGGTCCATTGAGAGAGGAGCCTCAAAACCACCTGGAAAGGGATCCAATACAGAATGATTAGCAAGTAGAAGACACAGCTCAGCTGGCAGTCCACTGCTTGGAATGCAGGGTCTGCACGTTTATCATCTCATTCTTGTCGTGCCAAGTGCCATGAGGCAAAAACTGTGCCATTACTCTTCAATCACCCAAAAGATGAAATATGACATAGTTATGGCACATGTGAGATGAAAACATTAACTCCTCTTAGCCCTCAGCCCATCATTTGTTTTTTTTTAATTGATTTTTAAATATTTTTATTTATTTGGGGGGGGGTAAAGAATGAGTGTAGCCGGGCGTGGTGGCACACGCCTTTAATCCCAGCACTCGGGAGGCAGAGGTAGGAGGATCACCGTGAGTTCAAGGCCACCCTGAGACTACAGAGTTAATTCCAGGTCAGCCTGGACCAGAGTGAGACCCTACCTCGAAAAACCAAAAAAAAAAAAAAAAAAAAAGAATGAGTGTGACAGGACCTTCAGTTGCTGCAAACAAACTCCAGATACATGTGCCATCTTCTGCATCTGGCTTATATGGGTCCTGGGAATTGAACCTGGGTCCTTTGGCTTTGTAAGGCAAGTATCTTAAGTGCTAAGCCATTTCTCCAGCCCATTGTTTTTATTTTTAAATCTTAAAACACACAATGAAAACTAGTACAGAAAAACTCCAGATGATTAGGTATATGGAAACATAAGTTATGATGTGGAGGAAGGCTAATATGACAGAAAGTGCTGAGTTCTAAAGTTCTAATTAAGGGACAGCTCTTGGGGCTGGAGAGCTGGCTCAACAGTTAAGGTGTTTGCCTGCAAAGCCTCATGATCCAGGTTTCATTCCCAGTACCCTCACAAAATGGTGCATGTGTCTGTAGCAGTGGGAGGCCCTGGTGTGCCCATTCTCTCAAATAAATAAAAATAATTTAAAAAGAATTACTTTATTAAAAAAGGAGACAGATAGTGATTATATACTTTTATCAGAGTATAACATATCATTTAAAATTTGTTTCCAAATATACTAAAGGCTAAGCATTCCTAGCCCAAATATTTGAAATCTGAATTTTTTTGAGCACTGACATGATACAAGTAGAAAACTCTAGATATGATGGGCTACAGTCAAAATGCAGGGCACACTAGAAATACTGCATATTTAGACTTTGGACTCCACCAAGAAAGCATATGTCAAGCATAAATAAATTACGCATTCAGGGTTGGGTCTTATTTCCGATTTGTCTCATTATGAATAAGCAAATATCACAAAATCTGAAACATTTCTGGTCCCAAAGCATTTTGGTTAGGGATAGTCAGTCAACATGTAGATGTTAAGATAACATATATATTATGAACAAATACTCAATAGTTGTCTCCTGCATTCGTGCTTTATAAAGGGTTCTTCTTTCTTGTTTTTATAGTTCTTTTAAACTTTATTTTGGGGGCCAGATGTGGTAGTGCACACCTTTAATCCCAGCACTTGAGAGGCAAAGGTAAGAGGAATGCCATGAATTTGAGGCCACCCTGAGACTACATAGTGAATTCTAAGTCAGCTTGGACTAGAGTAGGACCCTACCTTGAAAAAAGAAAAATAAATAAATAAATGACTAAAATTTGTTTTGTAGCTGGGTCTGGGGGTGCATGCTTTTAATCCCATCACTCAAGAGGAGAGGATTGCTATGAGTTCGAGGCTAGCCTGGGTCTTCAGAGTGAGTTCCAGGTTAGCCTGCACTACAGTGAGATATTGTCTCAAACAAACTAACAAACAACAGCAACAACAAAAAAAGTAAAGTTGGCCCTGGTGGCACACACCTTTAATCCCAGCACTTGGGAAGCAGAGGTAGGTGGATTGCTGTGAGTTTGAGGCTACCCTGAGACTCCATAGTGAATTCCAGGTCAGCCTGGGCTAGAGTGAGACCCTACCTCGAAAATCAAAAAAAAAAAAGTAAATAAAATTGTGTGCATGTGTGTGTGCATACACATGCACAGGTGCATATGTATATGATTGACAGGGCATACATGTACAGCTGAGAACAACCTTAGGGTGTCAGTCCTCATCTCTACTTTGAGGCAGGGTTTCTCTTGTTGCTTTGCCGCTGTGAATGCCAGAGCCTACTTGTGTCTAGGTTCAAGTGGGTTCTAGGGACCTAAACTCCAGCTGCTAGGATTGTACAGCAAATGCTTTTAACCACTGAACCATCTCCCCAGCCCCAAATCATTGTTCTGGAGTGGATCTTCCCTTCCTTCCTTCCTCCTTCTCTTCTTTTTTGTTTGTTTGCTTGTTTTTTCAAGGTAGGGTCTCACTTTAGCCCAGACTGACCTGGAATTCATTCTATTCTCAGGCTGGCCTTAAACTCACAGTGATCCTCCCTACCTTTGCCTGCTGAGTGCTGGGGTTAAAGGCATGTGCCACCATGCCTGGCTCTATGGAGTGGATTTTTCTAAAAATTGAAAGAAAAACATGTTTGCAGCCAAAGAAAAGACATTTAATAGCATTCATTTATCTCTTCCTAAATATCTGTATTTCCAGGCTGGAGAGATGGCTTAGTGCTTGTCTGTGAAGCCGTAAGGACCCAGGTTCGAGGCTCAATTCCCCAGGACCAACGTTAGCCAGATGCACAAGGGACCACACACATCTGGAGTTCATTTGCAATGGCTAGAGGCCCTGGCATGCCCGTTCTCTCTCTCTGCCTCTTTCTCTCTCTGTCACTCTCAAACAAACAAAAAAATTAAATACATGTATTTCCATAAATTAAAAACTAACCCCAGGCTGGAGAGATGGCTTAGCGGTTAAGTGCTTGCCTGTGAAGCCTAAGGACCCCAGTTCGAGGCTCGGTTCCCCAGGTCCCACGTTAGCCAGATGCACAAGGGGGCGCACGTGTCTGGAGTTCGTTTGCAGAGGCTGGAAGCCCTGGCGTGCCCATTCTCTTTCTCTCTCTCCCTTTATCTGTCTTTCTCATAGGGTCTCACTCTGGCTCAGGCTGACCTGGAATTCACTATGTAGTCTCAGGGTGGCCTCGAACTCTCGGAGATCCTTCTACCTCTGCCTCCCGAGTGCTGATTAAAGGCGTGCACCACCACGCCCAGCTAAAAGGGCTACTGGCCTCCCCGTCGGGGAATCGAACCCGGGTCTCCCGCGTGACAGGCAGGGATACTCACCACTATACTAACGAGGACGGCTAACATCTTTTTTGATAACCATGTAGTTCAGTGAAGGGCTGCTAACAGAGAGCGCCATCTGCTGGTCAACTCTGGCTGAAGCACCGAAGCCAAGATGCCCAACATTCAGGTGTTGGTTAGACGTATGTGCTAGCAACTCTGTTGGCAGGCTACAGACTTTGGCCCAAGAATGGTTTTCACATTTTCAGAAAGTATAAAAACAGTATTTCAAGACATGTAAAATTTATGTGAAATCAAAATTTTAGTGTCCACAAAGATGTTCTGAAACATAGACCTTTTAATTTATCTTTATCTTTTCTATGGCTCCTATCACAGTACAATGGCAGAATTGAGTAGCTGCAGCAGAAACTGTGTGGCAGCCCTAAAATACTGACTATACAGTTCTTCATGGGAAGTTTGGGCTTATATGGGTGTGATGGCACATGCCTGTAATTCCAGCACTCAGGAGGCTAAGGCAGGAGGATCACCATGACTTCGAGGCCAGCCTGGACTACACAGTGAGTTTCATGGCAACCATGCCTACACAGAGAGATCTTGTCCCCCAAATATTAAATGGAAAGAAGGGAGTAAGTAAAGAAAGACTGGGGGCCAGGGGGGATGGAAGGAGGAAGGAATGGCAGAAGGGAGGGAGGAAGGGAGAAAAGTCTGCCCACTTCTAGCCTAAGACAAAAGGAACCTGGCTGTAGGTGGTCAGCTTGTGGGGGGTCCGGCACTAGCATCATTATATGGGGTTTAGAAGGCATAGGTGGATTTGGGAGCCTCAGCAGGGCGTTGATATGTAACACCGGGGCTCACTGTTCATCAGAACAGTAGAGGTAAGCACCACTAACAGGCGGTTAGAGGAGTGACAGAACAGCATGGGGCAGGGCTTAGCCTTGAACGTGGCCTGCTCCACACACTGCCACAGTGGCTGTTCTTGCACACATGCAGTTTACTATCTAATGGCCTCCTGGTTAAGTGCTAGAAATGGAGGGATTCCACCTTACTAAAAACAAAAAGTGCTATCCCCCAAATCTAATCAGGTGTGGTAGTATACACCTTTAATCCCAGCACTCAAAAGATGGAGGCAGGGGGACTGCCATGAGTTTTAGGCTAGTGAGTTCTAGGTCAGCCTGGGTTAGAGTGAAACCCTGCCTCAAAATTAAAATAAAAGTGCCAAGCCAGAGAGAAAACATTAAATTCGTGTAGCACATATACTTCATGTTGCACTTCCCATTAATTTATCATAAAATGATATACCACAGTGGGACAATTTTATGGATGCTTTTGCAAGTTTATATTGCTTTTTTAAAAATAACTTTTAAAATTTTACTTTTATTTATTTGAGAGAGAGAGGGAGAATGGATGTACTAGGGCCTTCAGCAACTGCAAATGAACTCTATATGCATGCGCCCCCTTGTGCATCTGGCTTACATGGGTCCTGGGGAATCGAACTGAAGTCCTTTGGCTTTGCAGGCAAATGCCTTAACTGCTAAGCCATCTCTCCAGCCCTACATTGCTTTTTTATTTTTATTTTTATTTTTTTGAGGTAGGGTCTCACTCTAGCTGAGGATATATATTGCTTTTTAAAATGATTAGTCTCCGCAGTGAGAAGACAGAGAAACTTAGTAAGAGATACCATAGATGGCATTTCTTCCCTCTTCCCTTGTCCCTTAACCCTAGGTAGTCCTAAGTCAATTAAAAAGAAAAGTATGTATGTATGTGTGTGTGTGTGTGTGTGTGTGTGTGTGTGTGTATGAGAGAGAGAGAGAGAGAGAGGGAGGGAGGGAGGGAGGGAGATGCATCAAGGTTTCTTGCTACTGCAAATTCCAGATGCCTGTAATACTTGGGGAATCAAACCCAGGCCACCAGGCTTTGCAAGCAAACTCCTTTCACCACTGAGCCAGTTCCTCAGCCCTTAAGTCAATTTTTGTGTTTATTTCTTTCACAGAAGCTAGCTCAAAGCCTGGTTCATACCAAGTCCTCGATGTTTGTTAAGTGGATAAAATGAATACATTTTCACTGATTAAAACCTAGGGTTGTGGATTTATGTTATTTGGTATAAATATGTGGGGCTTAGTAATTAAAGCATTTGCCTATGAAGCCTAAGGACCCTGGTTCAAATCTCCAGTACCCAGATGCAAAAGGGGGTGCATGCATCTGGAGTTTGTTTGCAGTGGCTAAAGGCCCTGGTGTGGCCATTCTCTCTCTCTGCTTCTCTTTCTCAAAATAAATAATTTAAAAAATATATGTTTTGTATATTGCCCAAACCCAACTGATCTAAACCCAGCACACATTGGAGAAAGAGCAGGTGCACATGCGGTAGGCCTTTCAGGCCACATCATCTCTGTTAGAACTACATGGCTCTGTCACAGAGTGTGAAAGCAAAACTTTATGGACACTGAAAACTATATGAAATATAAATTTCATATAGCCTTTTTTTTTGAGGCAGGCTCTCATTCTAGCCCAGGATGACCTAATTCAGAGCAACCTTCCTACCTCAGCCATCCCCCACCACCCAATGCTGTGGATCAAAGGCATGAACCACCAAGCCTGGTTGAATTTATACAGTTTTCATGAATTAGGCTTCTGACTATTTTTTGTTGTTGTTGTTCATTTTTATTTATTTATTTGAGAGTGACAGACAGAAAAAGAGGAAGGGAGAGAGAGAGAAAGATAGAGAGGGAGAGAGGGAGGGAGGGAGGGAGGGAGGGAGGGAGGGAGGGAGGGAGGGAGAGAGAATGGGTGCGCCAGGGCCTCCAGCCACTGCAAACAACTCCAGATGTGTGTGGCCCCCTGTGCATCTGGCTAATGTGGGTCCTGAGTAATGGAGCCTTGAACTGGGGTCCTTAGGCTTCACAGGCAAGCGCTTAACCGCTAAGCCATCTCTCCAGCCCATTCTGACTATTTTTTAATCTTTGAAAACATAACAGTCACTTTTAGCTCCGACATCAAGCAAAAGCAGGTAGTGAGTGACATTTGACCCATGGGCCAGTTTGCTGACTACCATCATGAAGTCCCTTAATATAAACACAATGCCTCAAAATGATGCCTATATGCCCACTTTTTTCCCTATAACAATGACATTTTATTTATTTCTCAAGTGTGGGACATAAATAAAGACTAGACAAGTAAGAACAGCAAAGGCAGTTTAAGGTGGCTGGCTTGCGACAGTGTAAGGGTGAGCCATGGCGCTTGTGCTTGGCTGAGAGGCAGGGGAGGGCAGGAGGAGCACGGGGAGGTGAGCTAGGTCCTCACTACTGTGGCCTCGGGACTCTGTAAGCAGAAGTCATGGAGTTCGGTGCTAGAGGACTTTTGCTTGGCACTGGAATCAATCTCCATTACTGTGGAAAAACATTAAGGCACCATACACAGAGTTTAAGAACGCATTTTTCAGGCTGGAGAGATGGCTTCGCAGTTAAGGCATTTGCCTACAAAGCCAAAGGACCTAGATTCAATTCTCCAGGACCCACGTAAGCCAGATGCACAAGGTGGCATACACATCTGGAGTTCGTTTGACGTAGCTGGAAGCCCTGGTGTGCCCATTCTCTCTCTGTGTCTCTCTCAGTCTCTTTCCCTCTCTCAAATAAATGAAATATAAAAATATAAAGGTGTGTGCTACCACACCCAGCAAAAAAAAAAAAAAAAAAGAATGCATATTTCACTTTCCCTACAATTGACATTTATGGAAAAAAATCAACATCATAATGGCATTATGAATGCTACATTAACATAAGGCATGAATCTGTCATTGGTAAGCATATGTTAAAGGTTCATCTTTTAAAAAAATTTTTAAAGATTTTATTTATTTATTTTTCTTTCTTTTTTTTTTTTTTAATTGAGATAGGGTTTCACTCTAGCTCAGGGTGACCCGGAATTCACTATGTAGTCTCAGGGTGGCCTTAAACTCACAGTGATCCTCTTACCTCTGCCTCCTGAGTGCTGGGATTAAGGCCGTGCGCCACCATGCCCGGCTTTATTTATTTATTTGAGGCAGAGAGATGGAGAGAGAGAGTGTGTGAGAGAATGGGCATGCCAGGGTCTCTAGCTTCTGCAAACAAACTCCAGACACATGTGCAACCATGTGCATATGGCTTATGTGGGATCCTAGAGAATTGAACCTGGGTCCTTAGGCTTCACAGGCAAGAGCCTTAACCACTAAGCAATCTCTCTAGCCCTAAAGGTTCATCTTTTTAATGATACCTATTACAGAAAAGCAAAATTGGTGACTAAGGGGGACAGAGTTTAAAGGCTCTCTAGTAGTCTATGTTTCTTTTTCTTTTTTCTCCTTGTGTGTATATGCATGTGTGTGAGTGTGGAGGCCAGAGGTTGATATCAGGTGCCTTCCTTGATCAGACTCTACCTTATTTTATCAAGACAAGGTCTCTCACTGGAAACAAGGTGTGTTAGCCAGCCTGCCTCAGGGATCATCTCTCTTGACATGTGCTGGGATTACAAGTGGACAACCACACACACCCACCACTTACATTTACGTGGGTGTTGGGGATCTGTACTCCAGTCCTCATGCCGACATGACTCGTGCTTTACCCACTGAACCATCTACTCAGCACCTTAAATTCTTTTGTTGTTTGTTTGGTTTTACGAGGTAGGATCTCACTCTAGCCCAGGCTGACCTGGAATCCACTATGTAGTCTCAGGCAAACTCATGGTGATCCTCCTACCTCTGCCTCCCAAGTGCTGAGATTACTTTCTCACTCCCTCCTTCCATCTTTCTTTCTTTGTCAAGGTCTTGTTTTCTCCAGGTTGAATGTACGGAGTCACTGAGGATGTGCTTGCACTCCTACCCTCCTGCCGCCCCTTCCTCAATGCTGGAAGTTTAAATATGCACAATATGCACCACCATGCCTACATCTGAATACTGGTTTTTTAAACCAGTGATAATAAGACTTCAAATAACTGACATCAACACATGCAGTGTTTAAAAAAAAAAAAGTAGGTCCAGTATGATTTTGAAGACATTATTTGTGCCAAACAATGTTTTGGAGAGATTGGCAAGTAATCTGTAAGTCTCAGTTTCAAATGCATTTACTGAGGGCCTTTTCTATTCTATTATTTTTATATTCCCTAAGCATTAGGCAGTGCCAATGGTAAAGATGAAGAAAATGGTGTATAAACGGAGGTGACCTGTCCAAGTCCCAAAGCTAAGTGGAGGAGGGATGTAGAGCCAGGCATTCTGCTCCTGGTCTTCTTCTCTTCGTAAGACATCAAGACCATGTCCTTCTGCAAGGTTTCACAAGCCACTTTTGCTCAGCGAGAGTCATACCAGAGCCTGGGAGGTCTGAATCTGCCAACTGGTACAAGGGAGGTGGTGCCGACTGGAACACTTGTGAACTGAAAGAGGCTTCGGGCATGGAGTTTTGCTGTTTCATCTGGCTGGCAGCCTACAAAAAGAAAATTACACTTGTCAAGGAGAATGCAATCATGTCTTTTGAGACAATGGACGGGAGAGGTGGCAAAGGGAAGTTTGGAGGAATTTTGCCCCATTCCATACTTTCCCCTACTTTGTACCTAAAATACTTGGGTGAATGTTGAGCCAAAGAAGGGAAAAAGGATAAAAGTAAACATACTCTATTACTGGGATCTATACATAAAGCTGAAGATAAACAAGGCAGGATATACAAACAAAAAAGATTTCAATTTTTAGTCATTCTGATAAAGTCAAAATGAAGTCATTTATCTGTGCTGTGGCCACTGAAAAGCAATCTATAGTACAGATGCTCTAAATAGACACCCTATCTTTTGGATATGCCCAAAAGCAGCCAATGACCCAGCAGTAAAGTCAGATGGATACACCCACGCCTGTCAAGGATACAGTAGGAAGATCAGATGAATATAACCTCACCAGTCAAAGATCCAGTAGTAACGTCAGACAGACATATCCACACCAGTAAAAGATGCAACAGGAAGGTCCCGCACCAGTAGGAGGGCTAGTTGAGCAATACCAGGGAAAAGAAGCATCTAATGAAAGCCTACTAACTGCTAGGGACAACAAGCACATTTAGTTCATCAAAGGACCTATCCCTTATCCACTTTTAATGTCTGGAAAACAGTAGAGACTTAATAAATGTTTGATACACGAATGAAGAGGTGAGTCAGTGAATACCCAAAGAAGGTTAAAAGCAAAGATATGGGAAACCAGGCTAGGAAATGTTCTTACAATTCAATTAAGGACTAGGAAGATTTCTGCTCTGTGAGCTTCTGAAAACTAACTTATAATTCCAGATTGTTGCTGGGAACACCAATAGTGAATATTAGCATTACAAACTAACAAAAATAAAAAGAAACCCAGGCTTGCTTTGTAAGAAATACAGGTATTAAAAAACAAATAAATTTTAAAAGGGCTGGAGAGATGGCTTAGTGGTTAAGACTTGTCTGCAAAGCCAAAGAACCTAGGCTCAATTCCCCAGGACCCACATAAGCCAGATGCATAAGGTGGTGTACACACCTAAGAGTTCATTTGCAGTGGCTAAAGGCCCTGGCATGCCCATTCTCTATCTCTTTCAAATAAAAATAAATTTAAAAAAAAGATTAAAAAAAAAAAGACATAGAGGTCACTACCTGATTTGCTTCTGGACCCATCCCTAGCTGAAAGATTCTGGTAGAGGCAGTTAGTGCCAGCTTATGCCTGGACTCTAGACATGGAGTCCAGGGAAGTGCTCCAGAACCATACCCCAAGATTCTGCAATGGAAGCTCATGTCACCATACAAGATTTTGCAATGGCAGGGTGTGGTGGTGCATGCCTTTAATCCTAGCACTCAGGAGGCCAAGGTAGGAGGACTGCTGTGAGTTCAAGGCTACACAGTGAATTCATATAGTGCTTATATGGACACTTAATGACGCTAAATCAATAGATTATGACTTTCACAATGGAGGGAATGGCTGCTGCTCACCTCTATCCCAATTCCATGTAGCAGCTGGTGTTTGATGTGACCAAAAGATACCAGTGGAAGAGAATTCAATTTGAAAGCAAGGAAGTGATCTGTAGAAACCAAACATGTACACATGGAGGCAGACCTCCTGTTGCTAGATGTGGCAATGGGGACCTTTGCCTCTGGCTTCATTTATTCCTATAGAACCAAACTGCTAAGTATGAAAAATAGGGGCAAATTATTTTTCCAATATCTGTTGTACTACTGGATGACAAGAGTTGGGGTAGACTCTTAGGCCACCCAACCTAAACAAAGCCTGGTCCTTGACCCTGTTTCCCAACAAGAATACCTATAAAGACTTAAAAAATAATGGATGCTGGGACCCATCCCCTAATCTCAGACTAAGTTGACAAAATAAATTGACATTTGGGGGTGTGAAGGTCAGAGAAGGTATTTTTATTGTTGTTTTAATTGAGACATTGTATAGGTATAGAGTTAAGCCATGGATTCTTTTTTTTTTTACTTATTTTTTCTTTTTTTTTAAAAAAATTTTTTGTTCATTTTTTATTTATTTATTTGAGAGCGACAGACACAGGGTGAAAAACAGATAGAGGGAGAGAGAGAGAATGGGTGCGCCAGGGCTTCCAGCCACTGCAAACGAACTCCAGACACGTGCGCCCTCTTGTGCATCTGGCTAACGTGGGACCTGGGGAACCAAGCCTTGAACCGGGTTCCTTAGACTTCACAGGCAAGCGATTAACCGCTAAGCCATCTCTCCAGCCCTGAATTCCTTTTTATTTATTGACAAATTTTATACATATATGTTGGGTATTTTAATCATAAACATTATCCATTACTTCTCTTTTCCTCCCTTCTCCCCTTCTCAAACCCCTTCTTCCCAACTACTCCCTTTTCTACTTTAATGGCTGTGTGTATATGTGGAAGATCCACTGAGTTTAACTAGGTAGCTTGCATGCTCCAAGGTGGGGGGGGGGGGTTATTTGCCAGTGCTCATGCCACTTCAATGGCTGTACCGTTGAAGAAAATGTTTCTCCCTCCCCAAGAAATCATTAAGTGCTAACAATTCCATGGGGAGGGATGGGGCCTCATGCCTTCCTACACAAAACCATGAATTCTTCTTTTAACTTTTATTTACTTATTTATTTATTTTTATTTTCACAATTTTTATTAACATTTTCCATAATTATAAAAAATATCCCACGGTAATACCTCCCCCCCCCACTTTGAAATTCCATTCTTCATCATATTACCTCCCCATCTCAATCATTCTACTTACATATATACAATTCCAACCTATTATGTACTCCCTTCCCTCTTATTATTATTATTTTTTTTTATTTTGAGGTAGGGTCTCACTCTGGCCCAGGTTGACCTGGAATTCACTATGTAGTCTCAGGTGGCCTCGAACTCACGGCGATCCTCCTACCTCTGCTTCCAGAGTGCTGGGATTAAAACTGTGTGCCACCACGCCCAGCTTTTTTTTTTTTTTAATTTTTAAAATTTATTTATTTATTTATGAGAGAGGGGGAAGGGGTGGGAGAAAGAGAGAATGGGCTTACCAGAGCCTCCAGCCACTGCAAATGAACTCCAGATACATGTGCCACCTTGTGTATCTGGCTTCTGTGGGTCTTGGGGAATTGAACTTGGGTCCTTTGGTTTTGCAGGCAAGTGCCTTAACTGTTAAGCCATTTCTCCAGTCCCTAACCATGAATTCTTAACTCAGGGCTTGTAAGAGAAAAGGGAATACTGGGAGTTGTAAAAAGCTCTATAAGCATACAAAACTATACTTATTAGTATTCCTCAGAGGAAAAAGGTTAGGTCTGCACGATATAAAAAAAATCACTACTTAAAAGAAGACTTGAATTGCTAAGTTTGCTTCCTTTAATGAGCAGGGTACCGCCTTGTCTGCAAACTGACAGGAAAGTGCCAGTACTCTGTAAGATTATTGCAAAGGTTAAAAAGAAATAACCCTGTCATTGTGCCAGGAACAATTTAGGATCTGAATTAATAATATAAACGCCTGGGCTTTTTTATTTTTATTTATTTTTTGGTTTTACGACATAAGGCCTCAGTCTAGCCCAGGCTGATCTAGAACTCACTCTGTAGCTCCAGAATGGCCTCAAACTTATAATAATCCTCCTATGTCTTTCTCCCAAGTGTTGGGATTAAAGGCATGTACCACCATACTCAACAGCCTGGGTTTTAGAGTGAGTTCAAGGCCAGCCTGGACCACAGAATGAGTTCTAGGTTGGCCTGCCTCAAAAAAAAAAAAAAAAAAAAGTATAAACCAGTACACAGAGAAATAAAAATCCAAACTTAGAAAAAAAGAAGGAAAAAGTTCAACAGCAAAACATTTTAGGGACAGAAGTTTATAGACTTGCCAGACATGGTAACAGACACTTGTAATCCCAGCACTTGAGGGGTGGAAGCAAGTGGATATGGAGCACAAGGCCAGCTTTGGCTACATAGTAAGTTGGAGGCAAGCCTGTGCTACTTGAGACCCTGTTTCAAAAAAAAAAAGTTTATAGGCTTTAGGGCCTGGCACATGCTAAGCAAGTACTCTTTATCATTAAGCTATATTCTCAGACCTCTAAATTTTGCTGAGTTTTTTTGGTCTTTTTCCCCCCTAGGCTCTCAGACCTCTAAATTTTAAAGAAAGTAATATTCAAAATGTAAGGAACAACAAAGTTGTCTTTATAATTTTTTAGAAGTGTAAATTCTCCCATTTGAAAATTTTATTTATGTCATAGTATAAGACATGGCATTCTTAGAATTTAAGTGTATCAGTAAAGTTTTTTTTGTTGTTGTTGTTTTTTGTTTTTCTGAGGTAGGGTCTCACTCTAGCCCAGGTTGACTTGGGAATTCACTATGGAGTCTCAGGGTGGCCTCGAACTCATGGCCATCCTCCTACCTCTGCCTCCCAAGTGCTGGGATTAAAAGCGTGTGCCACCATGCCCGGCATAAGGAAGTATTTTTAAAGATCGGATTAGGCTTGGTTCAGAGAGATAAAGAGAGAAAACTTCTACACACCAGGAGTCACCACACACCACTGTGTACTGACGTCAGGCCCCAAGACATGCTGAGCCTGTTGTCCTCAGTAAGGATTTGCTTTCATGTCACCCACTTCCGCTTACTCCAGAGTGCAGGTCATCTTGCTCAGCACCACCCGAGCAAGCCCAAGCACAAGCCTCAGCTAGGTAGGTGACTCCAGTGTCATCTACTGTGTTCTGTCCCTGTGGGTCATCATGTGGTGACCAGCCACCTGGGACAGGGGCCAGCTAGCACTGTAGGTCTTGTACATCCCAAATCTGGCAGTTAAGCACCATGTAACTGCTTTGCTCTACCCAAAACAGCAAGCGTAAGCACTCCATTTCCCATCTGCACTGGTGCTCCCCTGTGCACTCAGCTTGTCTTTTCAAATGCTCTTTCCAGCTCTTTCAGACCCGCCAGGCTTTAGATATCAGGTGTCCTTTTTTTCTGTTAACCAATATTCTTAGATCTCTTTTGTGCTGGAACTTTACCTCCCCCACCCCATGATATTCATTACAGGGTAAAAGCACATCTGATAGATACCTAAGAGTAAAAGATAAGCTGAGTCTGAGTCAAGCTTGGTGGCCCACACCTTTAATCCCAGCACTGGGGAGGCAGAGGTAGGAGGAATGCCATGAGCTCAAGGCCACCCTGAGAATACAGAGTGATTTCCAGGTCAGCCTGGGCTGAGTAAGACCTTACCTTGGGGGTGGGGGGGGGAGGAGGATAAGCTGATTCTGGATGTCATGGAGGAGCAAAGTCCAGACTCAGGAGAGAAGCAGACTACCAAGACGTGGAAAGCAACGTCAGACAACGGCAGTTTATGAACCAAAATGAAAGACGGTGCCCAAAGACTGGCCAGCACGTGCATCTGTCTCCCACCAAATTAATATAGGTGGGTAAACAGGGTAAAGCGTGACCTCATGGATTAGGTTAAAGCACAGCAGGAGAATGAGGACACAATGACTGGGGCAGGAGAGAGGGCTTATCTACATGGCATCATGGGGTGGTGTGTAGTGGTCTGTTACTTAAGAGGTCTGCATACTTAAGCACAGCTTTTGACCTCTTCAAGCCTCAATTTTTTTTTTTTTCCCCGAGGTAGGGTTTCACTCTAGTCTAGGCTGACCTGGAATATAGTCTATATAGTCTCAGGGTGGCCTTGAACTCTTGGCAATCCTCCTACCTCTGTTTCCCAAGTGCTGGGATTGAAGGTATATGCCACCAGGCCCAGCCCAGGTTTCTTTTCTGGGCATGTCAACATACCTACTCTTCAACAGGCTTCCATCAGATTTGTAAAAATATAATGCAGAATAACCAGGTCACACGCAGTTGTTCATTACTCAGTTGGCATATAGTCCTATCCTGTGTTATTGGTTCTGTTAGTTTACAATCTGAGAGCTTTGACCCCAACACAGATTTGGGGCTCAAGTCCCCTTGTGACTGTGACTTCTCTCAGCTATTTACTTTCTGGCTTATTTTTCAGAGCCAGAGGGGTTTCATTCATTTAGATTCTCTGTAACATTCCCTTTACGGAAAACATTCCTAAAGCCCATCTCACTACCACCCCTTCTATTTTGCTCCCAAGCAGATTATATAATATGAAGTCATAAATTATTTCAAGCCCTAATTCTTCCCTGAGACCTTGGCTGTTGTCCTTTTTATATCATGAACAGTTCTTTCTTCCATTTGTTTTCTTTTCTCTTTTTAATTTTTAAAACTTTATTTATTTATTTATTTCAGAGAGGAGAGAGAGAATGGGTGCCCCAGGGCCTCTAACCACTGCAAATGAACTCCAGATGCACTCACCACCATGTGCATCTGGCTTATGTGGGTTCTGGGGAATAGAACGTGGGCCCTTAAGCTTGGGTGGCAAGTGCTTTAACTGGTAAGCCATCTCCCCAGCCCCCTTGCTCTTTTTTGTCTGTCCTGCTTTTTGAGACAAGGTCTTGCTCAGGTTGGCCTAGAACTCAGCTCAAGAACCTCTTCACTGAGTGTGCCATCATGCTTGTCATGATGACCTCCTTCACTTCATCAGGGTTGCAATGTCCCACTGCATTGCTTTTTTTCTTTAAGGCAGGGTCTTACTCTAGCCCAAGATAACTTGGAAATCACTCTGTACTCCCAGACTGGCCTTGAACTCATGGCAATCCTCCTACCCTTGCCTCCTGAGTGCTGGGATAAAAGGTGTGCACCACCATGCCCAGCTCATACAGCGTCTTTTTTAAAAAATTATTATTTTAATTTTTTTATTGACTTGAAAATATTTAATATTGAATAATTACAATCTGTTAAGGTTGCTACAGATCAACATAAACAAATTTGGCATTAGCTCAGGGCCAAACACAGGGAAAAGTGTCAGAAGGTGGGGGGGGGGTGAGGGGGGTGGAGAGGAACCACAGAGAATCAAGTAAAGGGTATCTTGGAAAATTAAAGCTGTCCTGTGTGGTGGTTCCAAGGGAAGTCAGACCAAGTGACCCGTGTTTTTAAAATATATTTTCAGCCGGGCGTGGTGGCGCATGTCTTTAATCCCAGCCCTCGGGAGGCTGAGGTAGGAGGATGGCTGTGAGTTCGAGGCCACCCTGAGACTCCATAGTGAATTCCAGGTCAGCCTGGACTAGAGAGAGACCCTACCTCAAGAACAAAAAAATAACAAAAAATAAAATATATTTTCAAGCAGAGAGAGACAGAAAAATAAACACACACACAGAATATGAATGGGCATGTCAGGGCCTCCATCCACTGCAAATGAATTCCAGATGCATGCGCCACTTTGTGCCTCTTGCTTCAGGTGGTTATTGGGGAATAAAATCTGGGTCACTAGGCTTTGCAGGCAAGCACCTCAACCACTGAGCCATTTCTCCAGCCCAGAAGGCAGTTTACACCTCATATTCCGCAGTACTCAGCTCTAGTCTGTAGTACTAGAAAAATGCTTTTACTGCTTGGTAGAATGATTCTGCCCCTGTTATTCCAATATCTAGCTGTATAGTTTTATTTGATTTTGCTTTATTAGATTGACAGATGAGAAAAAAATTGAAAAGATTTTAAAATATTGCAGGTATTTTTACATCTTTTTCTGTTTTTAAGTTTGGAAGTGGGTTAGCAGGGATAAAAGTAAAAGGAAAACATTTTAGGAATTTTTAGTAATAAGCTCTCTGTCTCTTGGACAGGATCAAAGAGCAATATGACAGAGAATTTCAGTTCGCAGCAAACAATACCCGAGACAACACATTAAACTCTTCCATAATGTCATTCCTGCATCCTTTGTTTGATACCCCTCCTTTCTAATTAACTGATAATTCATACTCCTTATTCCATTGTTTGATATCTTGTCCTAAAATGATATACTAAGTAAATACAAGCTAGAAACCGGGTGTGTGGTGGTGCACGCCTTTAATCCCAGCACTCGGGAGGCAGAAGTAGGAGGATCGGGGTGAGTTTGAGGCCACCCTGAGACTCCTTGATGAACTCCAGGTCAGCCTGGGCTAGAATGAGATCCTACCTCAAAAAAAAAAAAAAAAAAAAACAAGCTAGAATTACAAATGAGGAAATAGAGACTGGGTACACTGTGTACAATTGTTAAAGGGATATCCATTATGATAAAATGTCATTGATTGACGAAGTGAGGCGTTTTGTACCACTGTGATATATAGGTGATTGTGCCATATGAAATAGATCTTGAAGTATTGCTGTTTAAGCTTGGCCTTGGCTCAATCTAATGTCTCACTGATACAAGTTTCAGAGAGCATCAAGAGAGTCAAAGCCAGTTACCTGCCTGAGCAGATAAGAGGGAAGCTATTAGGGTTAGACTGTTTGCAAGGGACAGAAACATGAGGGCTCTTCCTCCTTAACACCGAATCTGTTCGCTTCCTGAACCATGGCCAGTGTAGAAGCCTGAACCTAGAGGATGGGAGACCAAGCCCGTGTCCTCTTGGGCCAGTGCTGGAACATCGTCATCAGGGTGGTGGTGAGGAGGAGAATGGCAGCATGTGTTGAAATTATTTGCATAAATGTTAAGCAAATGTGCATTAGACTAAGTGTCTTTCAAAGATGTATCCAGGGCTAGAGAGATGGTTGAGCGGTTAAGGCACTTGCCTGCGAAGCCTAAGGACCCAGGTTTGATTCTTCAGTACCCATGTAAGCCAGATGCACAAAGTGGCACATGCATCTGGAGTTGGTTTGCAGTGGCTGGAGGTCCTAGAATGCCCATTTTCTCTCTCTCTCTCTCTCTCTCTCTCTGTGTTAAAAATTATTTTTATTTATTTGAGAGATATACAGAAATAGCAAGAGGAGAGAGGGAGAGAGGGAGGGAGGGAGGATGTGCCAGGGCCTCCAGCCACTGCAAATGAACTTCAGATATGTGCGCCCCCTTGTGCATCTGGCTTACATGGGTCCTGGGGATTAGAACCTGGGTCCTTTGGCTTTGCAGGCAAGCACTATAACCACTAAGCCATCTTTGGAGCCCTCATACTGCATCTGTTAGTATATGTGCTGCCGAAGAGAGCACAATAGCGCATCTTTTAATGTTACTGTTCCCATATAGTATTACAATCAATTCTGTCTCACCCATCTGTATCTTTAATATATGTTTGCCCCATAGTAATAAGATCAATTCCATCTGTGGTGGTTTGTTTCAGGTAACCCCCATATATTTAGGTATTCTGCATGCTAGGATCCAAGCTGATGGAGATTTTTGAATTAATGTCTCCTGGAAGCAGTGTATTGTTGGAGATGGGCTTACGGTATTATAGCCAGTTTTCCCTTGCCAGTGTTTGGCATACTCTGCTGCTGATGTTGGCCAGGGGTAATGTCTACACTCTGCTCATGCAGTAGTTTTCTCCTGCCATCATGGAGCTTCCCCTTGAGTCCGTAAGCCACCCACAAGATGCTCTTGATCTGGTGATTTTTGCCAGGAATGTGAACCTAACTGTGTAAAGTTGGTACTGAGGACTGGTGTCATTACTGTTTGAAACCTGACTGTGTGGCTTTGGCCTTTTGGAGCTGATTTTCAAGAGGACATGTGGATGAGTTTGAAACTTTGTTCTAAGAGATGCAGTGCTGTAAGCTTGGTGGATTACTCTGGTCAGAGTTGAAAGACCTGAATGCAGTAAGAACTAAGGATTGTGAGGTTTGGCGTGTGAGGGTGAGTAAAAGCTATGACTGGACTTGGCTAGAAGCAGTTTGTGTGAGAGGCTTGCTAGGATGCATGTATCCTGAGAACTTGTGCATGGCTGCACTGTGTAGAAATGGACTGGTATTGCCGGGCACGGTGGTGCATGCCTTTAATTCCAGCATTTGGGAGGCAGAGGTAGGAGGATCACTGTGAGTTTGAGGCCACCCTGAGACTACATAGTGAATTCCAGGTCAGCCAGAGCTAGTGAAACCCTACCTCAAAAAACCAAAAGAAAAAAAAGAAAAAAAAAAAAAAAAGAAATGGACTGGTGTGAGCAGAGGGATATGGCACAGGAATGAAATCTTTTGGCTGTAACTTCTACCCACTCAGCTGCAATTATACAAGAGATTACAACCTTTGAGATTGGGCCAGCTGACCTGCACTGGGATAACAGGAAGAATGTAGACTCTTTTGAAGGGGCCTGAATGCTCAAGGAGTGTCCTGTTCTTCAAAGTCTGCTTTATTCCCCTGCTGGATTAACAAATTGGCATCCTACCTGGTATTATGGAGTATAAGAAATGCAGCAAAGAGAGGGTCATTGAATTTGCAACACGGTCTTGTGTTCTGGAAACAGCCACAGGCAGTGTGAAGCAGGTCTGCCTGCTAAGGATTGCCTGCATGGAGACCCAGTAGAAATGCAGGGACCATGAGATGGTTGCTAAGAAGAGCTGCTGGCCCCGGATGAATCTTTCCAGGACTGTGAGTAGCCTACCTGGAGGTGCTGAACCGGAACTCCAGAGACTTGTTGTGGTTAGGATTATCAAACTTGGAGATTTGTCACTGACTAGAGTTGATGGACTTAAAGCTACAGAGTTTGATGTTTGCCCTGTTTACATTTTGTATTGGTTGAATATTTCTTTCCTATACTCAATGCCATCTTTTGCAGTGTGAATGTTTATTCTGTGCCATTATGGGCTTTGGGGGGATTTTTTTGGTATTATGGCTCAGTTAAAATACCTTGGATTACAGGGATGTTTGAACATCATTGGGTTTGATAAAACTATGGACACTTTTAAAGTTGGACTGAATACATTATATTTTATATCTTGTATGGTTATCAGTTTATGGGGGTCAGGGGAAGGATGTGGTGGTTTGATTCAGGTGTCCTCCATAAACTTAGGTGTTCTGAGTGCTAGGTTCCCAACTGATGGAGATTTGGGAATTAATGCCTCCTGGATGCAGTGTATTGTTGGGGGCAGGATTATGGATGTTATAGCCAGTTTCCCCTTACCATTGTTTGGCACACTTTCCTGCTGATGTTGTCTACCTTATGTTGACCAGGGGGTGATGTCCACCCTCTGCTTGTGCCATCATTTTCCCCTGCTATTACGG
The DNA here is from genome assembly GCF_020740685.1 of Jaculus jaculus. Lineage (NCBI taxonomy): Eukaryota > Metazoa > Chordata > Mammalia > Rodentia > Dipodidae > Jaculus > Jaculus jaculus. Next base: position 96,189,260 of record NC_059106.1, on the reverse strand, counting down.
AGCTTCCCCTCAAGTCTATAAACCAAAATAAGCCCCCCTTTTCCCCCTTAAGCTGCTCTTGGTTGGGTGATTTCTACCAGAAATCTGAATTTGACTGCAACACCATCTTTTTTGTATCTTTAATATGTGGCAAAAACAGAATATGGTCTAAATAAGTGACAAGTAAATTAGTTTGTGAACTGAAGTTTTAAATGTACCAGATAATTTTTGAGCCAGCCATAAGCACTCAGAAGAATGTACAGTGAATTTATGAAAAAAAATTCCTAGTTGAGAAGAAAAACAACATAGAAAGGCAAATAAAGTTAATGGAGTATTTCAGAGTAAAAATTCCAAACTACCTTATAAACAGAAACCATTGATGTTATTCTTTCCAGCATAAATCCAACAGCCTTGGAAAGCACAAAAGTAAGTGCGTCTACTTGAAACTGACATTACAAGGAGTTGACTGCCCGAGAAAGGGCTCTAAAAACAGAATGGACACATCACACAGAACTACTAACTTGGTTTTAATTTTTTTCTCATCATTTATACCTGCAAATAAAATGGGCCAGAAAATACAGTTTCAGACTGGTTTTACTTTTAATTAGCATTAGAAATTCCTACAGACCTTTATTTTTCTTTGCAAAGGTAAGGAAGTCATCACAGCTACCTGAATAGATGTTGTCAGCAAACTTGAACTCAACACATACACATGTGCCACCTAACATATGCCAGCGTAAGAAAGACCAGTGGGGGATGAGGGACCAGAAATGATGGATTACTACTGAATGACGTGTGTGTTTCAGTATGTGGCAGGTGGCAGGTGTCTTCCTCTTAACCTCAGTGTATAACCCTCAGGCTACAGGGATGGTTTAGCAGTTAAAGCACTTGCCTGCAATGCCAAAGGACCCAGGTTAAATTCCTCAGGACCCATGTAAGCCAGATGTACAAGGTGGTAGATGTGTCTAGACTTCATTTGCAGTGGCTGGAGGCCCTGGCACCCCATTCTCCCTCCCCCCACGTCTCAAGTAAGTAAAAATATTTAAATATAGCTATAACCTTCAATAGAAGCACGGAGGGATCATCTGGTAAGAAGGACAAGATAGGATGAAGTCTAACCCTAAAATATTTGACTCTGGCTTAAAACTTCTAATACCATCAACTGTTTATAATCCATGTTGAGCTGTTGATTAGAGAGACTTATGGTGTCCCCAAAACAAGACAGGCTTCTGTCACAGCACTTTTACCCACCTGAGGTAAAAGGTAAGACCCTATTGCTAAAGACACTGCATGCTGCCAATGCAGAACATCAAGAGATCCAGCCAGTTCCCAGGTGGCTAGTGAATATAGTGGTGAGAAGTGCTACATGAACTGCTGAGGGAAAATGGCCAACAATGTTGTAAGCAAGCAGGGGACATTACTATATGAAAATACACCTGCACAATAGTGGCGCATGGCCTAGGTGGGCAACCAGTGGCTCTTTGATTGGCTATGAAATCTGCTCAGTGGAAAGGAACCCATAAATGGAACTAGGAACAACGTCAGAACCCCGTGGAGACCAAGATAACAGACACCAATGAGAAGCTCCCACTAGCCTGCATTCAAAAGTGAGGCTATACCCATCAAAACCTCTCTAAATTAGTAATGCTTATCCTCTTTAACCTATTCTGATCTCACTCTCCATTAGAGAATATATTTTTCTTTTTCAGAAAATAGCGAGAACTGAGGACAGCCAACATCTACCTACAAGACAAGGATAGCTGATTCTTTGACAAGAGATGAACTACCCCTCACATAGCAGTCAGGGCCCAGGTGAAATCACAGAAGAAATGGTAATATGAACAAGGGTGCTGCTTCCATGGCAAGCCTGACATCCTGGTCTAGGGTGATACAGATAGACACTGAGGATACTCAAAATGCACTAAAGCAGAAATGCAGAAGCTGAGAGCTCAATACTTAGGTAGACCTAAAGCACACCCCCCAAGGCTCAGGGAAGTTTGTGGAAGATGGGGCAGGAAGAATGTAAGAGCCACAGGGTGGGAGGGAATATCCAGAGACAAAGCCCTCCCCACAATGGCAGACTGCTGCTCTCATAACTCATAATCTACAACTCCATGGTGGGTGAATACCAACAATCCCACTATGGAGGGCCCTCAGTGGAGAGGCGGCAGGGAGGAGGGAGTTAATGGTACCAACTTATGATGTGTCCATACAAAGTTTCTACTTCATGATGAAACGACTTGTGAAGTTTGGTCTAACATACGTCTTATACCGATTACTTTTAAACCTCGGCCCAAGGGAAAGGGGCTGGTTCACAAAGACAGTGACGATAATGATAACCTGCTAAGCACTGACTCTGTGCATAAGGTACTATTATCTCTTTTAAACTAGGCATGGTAGCCTGTAATCCCAGCACTTGGAAGGGGGAGGCAGGAGCTCAAGGCCACTCTGGGATACATAAAACACTATCTCAAAAAACTCAAACAAAACAAGCCAAGACAAAAGAAAAACCTAAAACCCAATCATTTATTTTTAGAATTTGAGTAACAGGTACAGAGAAGCTAAATTATTTGCCATACTAGAATTTAACCCAAACACATCTTGCTCTCAACCAAGGAGCAAGACACTGTTTGCCTCCTCCCAACTACACAAACACAAGACTCTCAGTCAGCCTCACACACTGATTTATCTTTAGATTCAACACTAGGTCAGACAAGTTACATCTGCTTATTTTTACCGCAACACTGCAGTGCCTTAGGTCAGTTTTCTTTGCTTAAACATAGATTTGCATTTTGCTAACCTTCCAACTATTACATATGTGGAGTTCTTAGTGCCACTCAAGCTGAGTTTGGGGGCATTTTATGATGTTGACTTTGCACAGGGGACTCTGTGAAAAGATCACCTCATCTCATTAAACAGGTTGATACAACCTGGGATCGTAAACCTCAGCACAGTACGAAGAACTCCTTAAGACAATGATTTGTGCATGGGTGAAATTACATGGACCAGCAGATGGTCCTTCTGAAGACTGAAGAGGAAGGCCACACGGGACTATCCTAGCTGGTGATAATGAGCAGTGTTGGTCCTGCCAGCCCCAGTGCTGACTGACTTCCATTTTGAAGCCAGTTGATTAAAATGCCCTGGCTCTCTACAACAGAAACAGGCCTAATGGGAACACTGGGGCCAAACAAAACCAGCCTGCAGATTCCAAAGTGGACTCAAGGGAGGGGACAGCAACTCCTTTCTGGCAGACGTTCAGGTCTGGCAGCCATATGCACAGCATGCTGAAGAAGTGGGTCAGCAGCAGGGGAGAATCAAGCACATGTGAGATGAGACAGCCTGGCATCTCATGTTGCTGGCCCCAACTGTTCTGAGCTAAGTGGCAAACCTTCCCTTCTTGTAGTGAGGTGGTAGCAGTAGAGAACACCTATAGCCTTTAAGCAAACTTAATACTTCTATTAAGTAAGGTCAGCAAAAGCTCCCACAGCATCCTAAGTTGCCTTTTAATAATAAAACAAAGAAGTACTTGAGATGGGGTCTGGCTGTGTTGTCCAGGTAGACCTCAAACTCCTAAGCACAAGCAATCCTCCTGCCTCAGCCTCCTAAGTAGCTGGGCATACAAAACCATCACTGCATCTTGATAATAATTATTTCTTTAAAGATGAACTCAGGGGTTGGAGAGATGGCTAAGCAGTTAAGGCGCTTATAAAGCCAAATGACCTGGGTTTGATTCCCCAGTACCCTTGTAAAGCTGGATGCACAAAGTGGTGCATGCCCACCTCTCCAGTTCCTGGCAAGCCCATCCTCTCTCTCACATACCTTGGAAATAAACAAATAGATGACACCTGAGATTTCCTCCACCTGTATATAAACACGCGCGCGCGTACACACACACACACACACACACACACATTAAAAAAAAAAAGAGATGGGCTAGAGAGGTGGCTTAGTGGTTAAGGCACTTGTCTGCAAAACCCAGGGACCTGGGTTCAATTTTCCAGTACCCACATAAGCCAGATGCACATGGTGGTGTATGTATTTGGAGTTTGTCTGCAGCAGCTAGAGCCCTGGTGTGCCCGTTCTCTCTCTCTCTCTCTCTCTCAAATCAATCAATCAATAAAAAAACAAATATAAGATGTGCCCTCCCTTAGTCTCTAATTCCCTTCCTCCTAATGCACTACCTACATTTCATTAAAAAAAGGGGTGGGGGGCTGGAGAGATGGCTTAGCACTTAGAGCACTTGCCGGCAAAGCCAAAGGACCCAGTTTCAATTCCCCAGTACCCATGTAAAACCAGATGCAAATGGTGTTGCATGCATCCGGAATTCGTTTGCAATGGCTAAAGGTCCTAGTGTGTCCACTCTCTCACTCTCTCTATCTGCCTCTTTCTCCAATAAATAAATAAATGTTTTTGTTTTGTTTTGTTTTAAAGGAGCTGGGCATGGTGGTGCATGACTTTAATCCCAACACTGAGAAGGCAGAATTAGGAGAATTATTGTGAGTTGGAAGCCACTCTGAGACTACACTGTGAATTCCAGATCAGCTTATGCAGAGCAAGACCATACCTTAATAAACCAAAAAAAGATACACAATCAGCACAGACCCTTGATGACTGGAGTTAACATCACTCTGGCAAGCAGAGCACAGAGCTGAGCAGACCTGCTTCCCAGGAAGCATGGGACCCTGAAGGCAGAGTCCTCGACACAGCCAAGAAAACCTGAACTCTAAACCCTGATAACTTCTTTGATAACTGAATAGTAATAATTGAAATTGTGAGATTACTTTCTATATAGAAAAATTTGACAGTGAATCCTTCCGGGCAAGCTCAATTTCAAGTTGCCCTCAGTGGACAAGTCACAGAGTAGGAGGGGAGGGTAAGCTGATGGATGTTGGAGGATGAATCTGTGTTGAAATGTGTCCCTATACTTACACTGTTTTTACATTCATGAGGTTGCTTTCCCTGTTACCCGTCTGTCTCTATCTTTACCATAATGAAAAAGCTAAGACTTTTTTTTTTTTTTTTGCATTTTCATGAAGTAGGTTTGATTGGAAATTCACTATTGTTTTTATAATCAGGAAAGGAAAATTTATCATTTAGGGAAATCTCGAGTGGTTTTCAGCAATTGGAACTACAAAGAAAATGAGCTGTAAAATATGCCACATATCTGAAAGGCCTTGAACTCCACCACTAGCAGCTCACATACTGCCACCAAAGACAGGCCTGAGTGAACTCATACAGCTCCCTGTAGAGAATGCCTGGGTTCTTGCTGCAGATGCTATTTTCTTAAATTTATTTTTATTTATTTATTTGAGAGCGACACAGATAAAGAGGCAGAGAGAGAGAGTAAGAGGATGAATGGGCGCACTAGGGCTTCCAGCCACTGCAAAGGAACTCCAGATGTGTGTGCCCCCTTGTGCATCTGGCTAACGTGGGTCTTGGGGAATTGAGCCTTGAACCGGGATCCTTAAGCTTCACAGGCAAGCGCTTAACCACTAAGCCATCTCTCCAGCCCTGCAGATGCTATTTTCATAGTGGATCTGGGACAAGACATTAGAGTCACATAGTAACATCTGCTGCCTGCAGTCAAAGCAGAAACCCAGCAGTATTAACAGAGTGCAAATTGGTATTTTAAAAAAGGGCTGGAGAGATAGCTTAGGAGTTAAGGTGGTTGCCTGCTTAAGGACTCAGGTTCCCTAGTAGTGACGTAAGCCAGATGTACAAGGTGGCTCATGCATCTGGAGTTTGTTTGCAAAGGCTGGAGGCCCTTAGTATGCGCATTCTCTTTCCTTCTCCCCTCTCTCTTAAATGAATGAATGAATGAATAAATAAGAGCATTTTGTTATGTTTAGAAATACTAGCTTGAACATAAACTCGAGTAAGAAGCATATAAGCATTAGAAAAATATCTTAAACTATTTTTTTTTTTAAATTTTTTTTGGTTCACTTTTTAAATTTTTTTTGTTTTTATTTGAGAGCAACAGACACAGAGAGAGAGAGAGAGAGAGAATATGGGCATGCCAGGGCCTCCAGCCACTGCAAACGAACTCCAGACGCGTGCGCCCCCTTGTGCATCTGGCTAACGTGGGTCCTGGGGAATCGAGCCTTGAACCGGGGTCCTTAGGCTTCACAGTCAAGCGCTTAACCGCTAAGCCATCTCTCCAGCCCTTAAACTATTTTTTTAAAGTTGAATACTGGTACTTTAAAAAAAAAAAAGAAATGGGGGCTGGGGGGATGGCTCAGTGCTTATAAACCTTGCTAGCCTGGGTTTAGTTTCCCAACTATTCACATAAGGCTCAACAGGCATGTGTTTGCAGTGGCAAGAGACCCTGGCATGGCCCTGCCCTCCCCACATATAGGAATAAATAAATAAGGTTCTATTAATTTTTATTTTTGCCTTTTTCCTTTCTTGTTTTTTTTCTCCCTTTTATATGCAAGCAGAAAGAGAAGAGAGACAGACAGAGGGGGGAGAGATAGACAGAGATAGATTGTGGGCACAAGGGCCTCTAGCTGCTGCAAATTAATTCCAGACACATGTGCCATGTTGTATGTCTGGCTTTATGTGGGTACTGGGGCATCAAACTCAGGTTGTTAGGATTTGCAGGCAAGTGCCTTAACCAATGAGCCATCTCCCCAGCCCACTTTTCTTTTTCTTCTTAAAAACAATTATTTATTTGACAAAGAGATGGAGGGAGGGAGGGAGGGAGGGAAGGACGGACAGAGAAAAAGAATGGGTATTCCAGAGCCTCTAGCTACTGTAAATGAATTCCAGACACAAGCACCACCTTGCGCATCTGGCTTTACATGGGTACTGGGGGACTGAACTTAGGTCCTTTGGCTTTGCCAGCAGGTGCCTTAACCACTAAGCCATCTCTCCAGCCCTAATTTTGGCTTTTTCGAGGCAGGGTCTCACTCTAGCTCAAGGTGACTTGGCACTTGGTAGCTCTAGGCTGGTCTTGACCTCACAGTGATCACCCTACATGGGCCTCAAGGGTGCTGGTATTAAAGGCATGTGCCACCAATATCAGGAGAGAGAGAAAGAAAGAGAAAGAGAGAGAGAGAGAATGAGAGAGAGAGAGAATGAGAGAGAGAGAGAGAATGAGAGAGAGAGAGAGATTCTTGACACTGCAAATAACTCCAGAGACATGTACCACTTTGTACATCTGGCTTTATGTGGGTACTGGGGAATTGAACTTGGGTTATTAAGCTTTACCAGCAAGTGCCTTAACTGCTGAGCCATCTCTCCAGCCCAAGCAGGTAATTCTTGTTCTACATTCTCAAAGGGTTATTTTGGGGATTATGTTGAATAAACTAAATACCACTTAAAAAAAAAAAAACTCCAGTCTCTCACAACTGGTGTCTGTGTTTCACAAACTATTATTTCATGTATACAAGCTCTGGAGAAGTGACTGAACAGCTATCTTGAGTCTCATCTCTCTTAGGTGGCAGCCTGAATATACAGGCAGCCATCAGCTACTAAGAAACCTGTCAAATGGCTGAGGATACAGCCTGGTTGGTAGAGTGTTTGCCTAGCATGCACAGAAATGGGATGTGATGTCAAACTCCTGCCATCTTAGCACTTGAGAAGCAGAGGCAGGAGGATCTTCAAGGCCATCTTTAGCTATATATTGAGTTTGAGATCAGCCTCGAGTATATAAGGCCCTGCCAAAAGAAGGAAGGGAGGAAGGAAGGAAAGAAAAAAAATAAATGCAGGACCACTTTCTCAACAATACTTTATACAAGGCCAATTCCATTTATGTTATGCTAGAAAATCCATCCTCTGTCAACTAGATCATGCATAGATTCTGTTGGAAATGATAACAAAAGAAATGTTATAATACCAGAAAAAGAAGAAAACAGAAAGATAAGACATGAAAGGGAGAGATACACAACAGGTTTTGGGAAACTTGTTGTTCTTGAATGAATCAATATCTAAAACTGTTCCTTCAGAACACCGCACTTGTCTGACACTTGGCCCATCACTGGAGATACCTGGAAACAGAGTGGATGAGGGATGGCTCTTACCTGCAGCCTATACAGGAGCCTTGTTCAGACTATCAGACTCTTCTACCAAGCAAGAGAATGTTCCCTCCCTGTCTCCTCTGTAGATGAAACTGGGGGCCTCTACTTCCAAAAATCATGGTACTTTCACTTTTCCCTGATCTATTCAGGGAGATTAGTAACCAAAAACCAGCTGAACGTATTTTTAAATGGAGGGCTTTCTGTCTGAACTGCCTGCCCGTGCAGCTAGGCATCTGTTCTTAGAAAGCAGACTGAGTGAACCTGGGGTGCCTCACTCAAGGCCAGCAGTCCCCATGTACTACTCCTGCTCTTCTTGATACCGGCTGTCTCTGGGGCCAAGCAGAAGTGTGTGGCCTGTTACCATTTCTACTCTTGCTGAAGTGACTCTTCCTTTAGGTTGGGACAAGTCACTTCACTTTGTAGAAAAAAAGAATATAAACCAGTCCCAATACATGTTACCTATTTTTCTTTTCCCCTTCTCTTTCTTTTGCTCCCTTCCTCCTCCCTCTTTCTTTTCTTTCATTAATTCTTTTTGTTTGTTTGTTTGTTTTTGTTGTTGTTGTTTGGTTTTTCGAGGTAGGGTCTCACTGTAGCCCAGGCTGACCTGGAATTCACTATGGAGTCTCAGGGTGGCCTCGAACTCATGGCAATACTCCTACCTCTGCCTCCCGAGTGCTGGGATTAAAGGCGTGCGCCACCACGCCCAGCTTGTTTGTTTATTTGAAGTACAGTCTCGCTCTAGCGCAGGCTGACCTGGAATTCACGATGTAGGCTCAGGCTAGCCTCAAACTCACAGCAATATTCCTACCTCAACCTCTCAAGTGCTGGGATTAAAGGTGTGAGCAGCCACACTTGGCATCTTTTCTCTTCTTTGTTTCAGCAAGGTCTCACTGTAGCTCAGGATGACCTTTAACTTCCTCTGTAGGCCCAGGCTAGCCTGGAACTCACAGTTATCCTCCTACTTCAAACTCCCAAGTGCTGTGATAAGAGGCATGAGCCATTACACCAAGCTTCAATACAAATTTTCTACACATGAAAATTTCAAAAAAAAGGATGACTTCTCAAACCCCCTGAAGTAAAGTGAAACTCTAGCCTGTTTTAAAGTCAGAGTCACCCCTAAGTCATTAATTCTTGAAGATTTGTCAAGTATTTTGAAAACAGAAAAATTGCTCTCCTTGTTTTCTAAAATTCCTAGCTCAACTTTGTTAGTTCTAGGCTGCAAAACAGAAGGGCAGATTATGAAAAAGGAATGGATGCCAAAAAGGATGGGATCAAACTCCAGGTACGCCACAAACCACCACTAAGTGAGTTGACTTCTCCATGTGCCCTCATGTGCCAGAGAATGACATTGCCACCCTCAGAAATATATAAAACAGCACAGGGCTTGGCACACAGCAAACAGTTGATGACTATTACACAACAGATGGCACCTTTCATATGGAGGGAAGGCCAAGCCTCTCTCTTCTGATACCCTTGCCAGTGGGTGGCTGACTATCTTCTACTAGGAACCAGTAGTCTTCCCCTGTCTCTAAGGTTAGTGCAGCACAACCCTGGTTTATAAACACTCAGGATTAAACTTAATTTGAAGAAGTGGCTGCTTCTTCAGGCCCTGACAGCACAACTCAAGTGTGAAGTGTGCCTCTCAGTGTGAACAGGTGCTTGCTGTGTGCAAAGCACATCCTACCTCAGAGTGCAATATGCCCAGAGCAGCGAAGATCCTTCCTTGGGTATAAAGAATACAAACGATATACCCTAAGGAACCCAGGGTTCTCACCAGCTTGGAGCTTTTGCTTTCAGGCAGTTGTTTCATAGTAGCTTCCAGACTTCTGTCTTCCTCAGTACTGACAGGCTTGGTGCCACCCTGATCCTGTGGGACATGAAAAGAACACAACAGAGGTGTTGTTCTGCATCCACGCTGCCCACACACCACAAGCTGCATGTGGGGCTGAGGGCTTCCGCTCACATGGAATAGGGTTTCTTCAGAAGCCAGGGCTTACTCTTCCATCCTAGCAGAATGGCCAGTCAGCATCTTTCTGTTTGTTTGCTTTTATAGGCATTGATTAGCATTGATAGCTGCCTACAGATATGCCTTGGGAAAGCTGCTCCCTGGCCCCTCTCCAGTTATAGGCCTGAATGCCACAAGCCGGTCCCCTCCTTTTACCAACAATTTTGTCAGGAATGGAAATAGGGTTTGCCTGTTCTGACTAATGAGATAAAATGAGATGTGTTGGAGACCTGCAGAAAAGTTCTTTTTTTTTTTTTTAAATTATTTATTTATTTATTTGAGAGCAACAGACACAGAGAGAAAGAGAAAGACAGAGGGAGGGGGAGAGAGAATGGGTGCGCCAGGGCTTCCAGCCTCTGCAAACGAACTCCAGACGCGTGCGCCCCCTTGTGCATCTGGCTAACGTGGGACCTGGGGAAGCGAGCCTCGAACCGGGGTCCTTAGGCTTCACAGGCAAGCATTTAACCGCTAAGCCATCTCTCCAGCCCAGAAAAGTTCTTTAATCTTATTTTTTTCTGTTCTTTCTTTGATTTTATTCCTTATCTAGATGTTTAACCGTGTACCCTAAGACTTTACAAGCGAGGGAACATTGAAAAATGGTTTTCCCAAAAACCATAACCACACTGCTCCCAAACAGTGTAAACATATGACTGAACTTCCACTCATCACTATTACATATCACCATTTTAGCCACTATACAATAAGACAAACTATCAATTATTTAAGTAGCTACACAGCTCAAAAGGCACATAAAACATCAGATGTTTACTTAATTCATTAGCAGAAAATAATTTCTTTCTTTAAACCTTTTAGTGTGTGTGCATGTATGTAGAATATGTGGGATGTGTGTCCAGCATGTGCATGTGTGCATGTAGATACACACCCTGTGTGCGTATGAGCGTGGGGCCAGCTTTTCAACTCATCTGCCCATTTCCTTGAGATGGAGTTTATCACTCAACCTAGAGCCGATGTCTTTGCCATTTTTTGGTCAGCCAGCACCAGCAATTTTCCAGTCTGCTGCTATCCCATCCACATAAGGCTGGGGTTACAGACATGTGTGGCCACACCCAGCTGTGTGGGTGCTGAAGAAATGAAGTCCTTATGACTGTACAGCAAATGCTCTTAACTGAAGACCCATCTTTCCAGTTGGGCATTTCCTTTGTGGTAAGAGAGGGTGGTAGGGCTTGAAAGATGGCTTAGTGGTTAATGAGCTTGCATACAAAGCCAAAGGACCCATGTTCAATTCCCTAAGACCCACGTAAGCCAGATGCATAAGGGGGCTATGCGTCTGGAGTTTGTTTGCAGTGGCTGAAGGCCCTGGCACGCACTCATTCTCTCTCTCTCTCTACCTGCCCATTTCTGTATTTCTCTCTCAAATAAATAAATAAAAATAAAATATTATAAAAATAGATCGGTAATCAACTTTTGATAATCATGGGAGCATAATGACAAGAGCTTAAGATCCGTGACTAAGAACTGTTAAAGCTGCAGTAACAGGCATCTCTGCCATTCTTAGATAAAGGACACACAGTACCTGCTCTGTACAAGGCAAGGCAACATTTTACAAAGAATATGTAAAAGCTACTTCTCGTCTGTCTCCAGGCCACCCTGTTCAGTTGAGCCTTAGAGTATAAACATTAACTTAACTCTAAGGTTAGTACTTGGATGGGTGGGGTGGAGACGTTCAAAACATGTACTTCTGCAGCAATGTAGATTTCTAAATAGAGGCTTCCCTCAACAGCACAAAACAAGATGTATAAATAGACATTAAATGATCATCATTAAGACCTAGTGAAAATAAAAAACAACCAACAGCTAAGCAAATTTGATTTATACTAGTGTGAATGCAGGAGATGAAAGCATAAAGTGATCAGGCAAGTAATAAGAGACACAACAACATCCAGGTGACTGAACAAATATGCCAAAGAAGGTCAGGATGGTCTTTGTTTCTGAAATTGTGATTCCCTGTGATACTAAGAGCATAAGCTCTGTGCTGGGTAATCTGATGTCTATTCTTTCTGAATTTCTTTTTTTTAAATTTTATATTTATTTAGTTATTTACTTTTTTGGTTTTTTTTTTTGAGGTAGGGTGTTGCTCCAGCCCAGACTGACCTGGAATTCACTCTGTATTCTCAGAGTGGCCTCAAACTCATAGTAATCCTCCTACCTCAGCCTCCTGAGTGTTGGATTAAAGGCATGCACCACTACACCCGGCTTTTTAATTTTATTTACTTGAGAAAGAAAGAGACAGAGACAGAGACAGAGGGAGAGGTGTGTGCCAGTGTCTATAGTCACTGCAAACTCCAGTTGCACATGCCACCATGTGCATATGGCTTATGTGGGTACTAGGGAATCGAACCTGGGTCCTTAGGCTTCACAGGCAAGTGGCTTAACTGCTAAATCATTCCTCCAGCTCTCTTTCTGAATTTCTTATCTGTTGATAAGATTTTGGTACAGGAAATGATTTAAATACACAACAGTACTGGAAAGGCCAAGTAGAACAAATAAGTGTATTCACAATGCTTATAGCAATAATCTTTTGCTAAGTGTCTAATAGGTTGATCATAATTCAACAGAAGCTGTAATTGTACAAGCTTATGACTTGGTCCTTTTCAACACCCCCATGCAACTTTCATGAGATTTATTCACCAAGCCAACATGTTGGCTAATACATATGACAAATCAGATCCAAACCTTCAGGGGCTATGGTAGTCTGAACGCAAAGTGTTCCCCAGAGCCTTGTGTGTCTGTGATTAAGCCTCATTCTCAATCTCCAGCTGGGAAAGCCTTTGGGAGGTAGAGCTTTGCTGGAAGAGGTGTGTTACTAGCGGCAGACCTTGAGTTTATTAGCCCAGCTTCAAGCTCTGGACTTAGACTACTTCCACCCAGATACGTGACAGCTTCCTGCTCGTGCCATGATTTTCCTGCCATAATTAAACTTGTCTTAAAATTGAAGGCCTGAAATAAACCTTTTCCTCTTGTAAGCTGCTTTTGTTTCATCTTAGGGACAAGAAGGTCACTATTAAGGGTGCCTGAGTTTTGTTGACTGCAATAGTTGTTTCTATGACCTAAGCCAGGCGTGGTGGCACACACCTTTAATCCCAGCACTTGATAGGAGGTGGGGGGGGGGGGAGAGAAGGGGGGGGGAGAGCGAGCAGCCTACCACACTTGGTTTTACAAATTTCTTTAAGATCATATTGATGGGATCTGGAAAGATGATTCAGTGGTTAAGAACATTTTCTATGCAAGCATGAGGACTGGAGGAGGCCAGAGAGAATGCTTGAGTTTGATCCCCAGGTTCCACATAAGCAGCTGGGTATGGTCCACACATATCTGGAATCCCAAACTCAGTAAGAGACTTGGGCTCAAATAAAACTGGGTGGAAGAGTGATGGAGGAGGAAAGCTCTTCTCTGGCCACCACAGGCACACCTTGCCACAGGTGCACCACAGGGGCAAATACACATGCACACCCTTCCCAACACACATACCACATTATATACACAAACAAAAAAAAAGCCTCACTGTTTGGACTGTGTATAATAAGGAACCTCATGTTTCTGTAGGTGACCATCAAAGTGACAGGGCAGTACATTTAAACCATGTTAGGTTTTAGTTAAATAATACTCAGTAGGGTTATAACAGAATTTAAAGAACTGAATATATAAATGATGTGAAGAAAGTGAAGTTACTTCAACACACTCCACTTAAAATCCTCATGCTATAGCATCTAAGTGGGAGAAATAGGAAATGAAAAGGCTTGCCTGAGAAATTTTTCAATCCAGTACACTGAGGAGGGCACCGCAATTGGCCCCTCTTGTAAAATGAGCTGTGGATTATATTCTAAGTTTCTTTATCCAGGTTCACCATGGCAAATACTCAAACTTTTTGGAACAGCAATGACTTTTTAGTTCATTTGTCTGCAGAGGTTGTGCAGTGGCTGTACTCCTTTCCATTACCCTTCAGATGCTTCATATATGTGTGACCACTCCCCATATGTAATAAATCTTAAAAAATTACTGCCAGAAGCCAAACATGGTAGTACATACCCCTTTAATCCCAGCATGCAGGAGGGAGAGATAGAAAGATTGCTGTGAGTTCAAGGCCACCCTGAGACTACATAATGAATTCTAGGTCAGCCTGGGCTAGAGTGAAATACTACCTTGAAACGCCCCCCACGTTCCCCCCAAAAAACTACTGTCATGACACAGAAAAGATGTAGTGACATATAGGAGACCCAGGCCTATTGTCATGGCAACAAAACAACTATAAGCAGATAGCTTGGTTTATGTCAATGGGATGTTAACATTTCCTCTCAGAGGTACAGGAGAGCCACAACACCCTCCCCTGAGATTTTAATCCCTCCCTCCTGCCCCAGTCACACATGATCTAAATTGGGTTGGGGGGATGATGGTGTGGGACTTTGTGGTGGTGCAGCTACTATGAGTCTGCCATTATAGGTCACTCTAAAGAACTTAATGATTTGACAAGCTGCACTTAACAGTCTCTCATAGTCGTTGGTTTCCTCCCAATTTCCTCCCAATTTGTAGTGAATAGATGTTTCCCCAGGAACAGGAAGAGACATGAATAAAATATTATTTGCCTAACACCAGAGCTGTTTACTTTTGTTTCTTGCATTTTATTAAGGAAAGTTCTTTATCATCATGTGTCTCCTTTCAGCTCCCTAACAGCTCTATGGGTTTTTACCACTGTGACCTCAATTCATAGATGAGAAAAATGTTGTATTTTAAGTAAATTGTTAAAAACTTCTTAGTGGGCTGGAGAGTTGGCTCAACAGTTAAGGCACTTGCCTGCAAAGCCTAATGGCCCAAGTTCAATCTCCCAGTGCCCATGTAAACCCAGATGCACAGTGGCACATGCATCTAGAGTTTGTTCACAGCAACTGGATGCCCTAGCATGCTCTCTCCTCTCTCTGCTCGCAAATAAATAAATAAAGGGCTAGAGAGATGGTTTAGTGGCTAAGGTGCTTATCTGCAAAGCCTAAGTACACAGGCTTGATGCCTCAGTAACCACGTAAGTCAGATGCACAAGGTGGCGCATGCATCTGGAGTTCATTTGTAGTAGCTGGAGGCCCTGGCACACCCATTCTATCTGCTTCTTTCTCTCTCTTTCAAATAAACAATTAAAATACTTAAAGTTAAAAAAATAGAAACACACACACACACAATTTCTTAGCTAGCAACAATAGATCCAGGAATCAAACAAGATTAACAAGGGCTAGATACTTGGAAACTTTGTATAAGGCCCTAAACACATGAGCCTCTGACTTCTCTCTCAGTATTCCTTTTTGGTATTGAGTGGTGATCACTAAGCTTATAAAGACAGATTCACACATGTGATGCTTATTCTCCACTGGCACTTTGATGTGATTTGGAAGCACCATGAGAACACACCTCTGGATGTATCTATGAATATGTTTCCCAAAAAGCTTAACTGAGTAGAGAAGACACTCATGTGGTTCACCCTATACTACAGTCAGGCTCTAGGACTGTATTGACAAGAGAAAACAGGCAGTAATAGCATTCATTTTTCTCTGTTTCCTGACTGCAAATGCAACTATTCCATGCTCCTGCCATCATGCCGTTCTGGCAATGATAGATTGCATCCCCCTACCTTTTTTTTTTTTTTAAAATAAATACTTTTTTATTTTTAAAAGTTTATTTATTTATTTCAGAGAGAAATACAGAAATAGGTAGGGGGAAGGAGAGAGAGAGAGACAGACAAAGAATGGGTACGCCAGGGCCTCCAGCCGCTGCAAATGAACTCCAGATGCGTGTGCTCCCTTCTGCATCTGGCTTATGTGGGTCCTGGGGAGTCAAACATGTGTCCTTTGGCTTTGCAGACAAGCACCTTAAACAGCTAAGCCATTTCTTCAGCCCTGACTGCATCCCTTCTGAAACCATAAGCCAAAGAAAGCCCTTCCTTCCTTTCTTAAGTTGCTTTTGTCAGGCATTTTGTCACAACCAAGAAAAGTAACCAATATAAGACTCTTAAAGATTGTTAGAACTTAGCTGGATGTGATGGCACATGCCTTTAATCCCAGCACTTGGGAGGCAGAGGTAGGAGGATCGTCTTGAGTTTGAGGCCACCCTGAGAATACAAAGTGAATTCCAGGTCAGCCTGGGCTAGAGTGAGACCCGGCCCCACCAAAGCTTCATCGTTTCTTCTGCATTCTAATTCTTTTTTAGTTTTTTCTTCCGAGGTAGGGCCTCACTCTGGTCCAGGCTGACCCATAATTAAGTATGTAGTCTCAGGGTAGCCTTGAATTCACAGAAACCCTCCTAACTCTGTCTTCTGAGTGCTGAGATTTAAAGGCATATGCCACCATGCCCAGCTGTATTCTAATTTTTTATGGAGAGAACTGATCTCTCTGATGAGACTGAAAGATCACAGAAGCCATCTGTGCCTCTTTCATACCCTTTGGCTGATGCATTTATTCATCACTCCTACATCTGTCTGTCCTCAAAGGCCATGTCTTATAAGCTACACTATGTTCACCACTTAAATCTCCTCTTCTTTGTAGCCTGAGATGCTATTCTTTTTTTTTTTTAACTTATTTATTTATTTGAGAGCGACAGACACAGAGAGAAAGACAGATAGAGGGAGAGAGAGAGAATGGGCACGCCAGGGCTTCCAGCCTCTGCAAACGAACTCCAGACGCGTGCGCCCCCTTGTGCATCTGGCTAACGTGGGACCTGGAGAACCGAGCCTCGAACCAGGGTCCTTAGGCTTCACAGGCAAGCGCTTAACCGCTAATCCATCTCTCCAGCCCTGAGATGCTATTCTTGAGAAGGGTGTAAGGTCCAAATCTGGGTGGAAGGAGACTTGGGGGGAAAAATGAATAATTGAGGGTGAGTGAGTGAGCAAGAGAGAGAGAGAGATTGATTAGCATGAAGCATTTACTTGTTAGGCAAGTTAAAGTTAATACAAGGATGTTTGTTCTGAGTGAAGTGATAATAAAACTGTGGTAAGGAGCCTTTCAAACACCTCCCTTGCCAAGGCTTAGAACATGGCAAACAGTCAGAGGCAGGAAGGGAAAGTAGGTCACCAGCATGAGCACATCCTGGTGGCATGAGGACCATCTGGCTGAAGGGAGGTGATTACCGGTACCAAAGATGATTTGGCTCATCCAGACGGCTGGTGTCCCTTCCTCTCTTGCTGACATTCAAAACGTCTGTCAGACACAGCCTTCTAGGCCAGGCCTGCTTGCTGAGAGCCACCTCCCTGGAAGACCAGTTGGGAACTGCCACAGTAAGACAGGGTCCACAGACAGTGATGGTAAGGGCAAAGCTTGAACTGTCCCAGGAAGGTGGAGGTCAGCACAGTGGTTCCTGCCCATAGGTCAATTTTGCCCCTCCCTTTGGGAAATCCCAGCAAGTACACTTCCTGATACAATTAAGCTTCATTAATTTTACAATAAAACTCATATTGGACTAAATTTTGTTTGTTCTCAGGTTTCCTAAGTCCTCTTTGCAAAAATACTATAATTATGAATTTATTACTCTCATTGCCAGTCTAAATTCATAGATATTTCTGTTGAACAAACAAACAAACTCACAAACTCAGCTGTGTTGTACCGTGTTGCTAACAGTGAGTGCCCTCCAATGTAGTGGTCTCTACCTGCCAATGTTGCCACTGCAGGTGACTGCACTCCCTGCCACTGCTGTCCTCTAACACCTGCACCTTGCCCACTTGTCCATCCCTACCAGTCAACTAGGGGATATAGCTCTGCTCTGGGTGCCCGTCCCTCTTGCCATAAGTGAAACAACATCCAGCTCCATGTGCCTGCCACAGTGCATTGCTTTGTGCGACCCTTCACACCCCAAGGCAAACTCTTTCCAGGCTGCCTATGCTGGCATTCTTCATGCAGGCCCAACCCCCAGCTCAGTGTGCCCCTCCTCCAACATTACTGCTACCTTGAAGGAGGCCCAGCAGTCCCAACAAATGGAAATTACCAGATGACAAATCCAAATGCCAAACAAGTAACACACATACACACACACACAACACAACACAACACAACATGCATGCCTAGTTCCATACAGAGGCCTCCCGTGAGAGCTATCTAGAGAAAATTCCACACAAATAATTCAAAAACACAATTTTTATAAATATATACAATAAACATAAAAGGGACATGAATCAACACCAGAAAGAAATCAAAAAGAGCACAGACAAACAACTGAAAGAACTCAGTAGACACCTGAATAAATTCAAAAAGGACATGATCAGGAGCTGAAATGAATGATAACAGAACACAAACAAATGGCTAAACAAAGCAAATCACACCAAGATATGAAAATGTAACTCAATTAAGACAGAAAATCTGGCACTTCCCCCAATCAAATGGGAATAAACAAATGCAGCAAGTCAAGTAAAAGCCTCCCTGGAAAGCCTTGCTAATAGAAGAGACCATATGGAAAATGAAATACCAGTACTGGAGGGAAAGGCAGAGAAAACAAGCAGGTACCACAAATCAATGACAATGAAAAATTTCAAAGTCTAGGAAGAGAGATGCACATGAAGATACAAAAGAAATGTAGAACTCCAAATAGACAGGATCTGAGGAGAACCCCCATATCACAGTACAGTCAAAATATCAAATATACACACACAAAAGAAAGAATACTTGCCTTGAGTGATGGCTTAGCAGTTGAAGACACTTGCTTACAAAGCCTGACTGCTAGGGTTTAAATTCTAGCACCCACATAAAGTCAGATACACAAAGTGGCACATGCATCTGGAATCCCTTTATAGTGGCAGAAGGCCCTGGCATGCCCATTCTTGGTCTCGGTTTCTCTCTCTCTCTCATTGAAAAATAACGTGCCCCCCGCCTCTTTCTCTCTCTTGCTCTCAAATAAACAAATAATAATAATTTAAAAAAAGGGAAGAATACTGAAAGACACAAAAGAGAAACAAATCACATACAAAGGCAGGCCCATCCATTTAATATTTGCTTTTTTAGTGTAAATTCTGAAAGCTAAAAGAATGTGAGATGATGTACTTAGTGTATTAAAAAATGACAGCTACCAGCACACACTACTATACCCAGAAAAATCATCTCTCAGACCAAGCAAGCAAAATTCTCCATCATAAAAAACACACTAGAAAATATGCCTACGAAGTGAGAGGCGCCTGCTTCTGAAGTCTGCAGGTCTGGGATTGATTCCCTAGTACCCATGTAAAGCCAGCTGCAGCAAGAGTCCCTGGCATGTCCATTCTTTCCTCCCACCCGAATAAACAAAAACATAAAAAAAAAAAAAAAAAAACTAGAGGAATTTGTGACTACTTGCTAGCTCTACAGGATACTAGAAGGAATATTTCAGACTGGAGAAAAAAAAAAACATTCAAGAGGTCAGAAGGAAAAATAATAAGCAATTGTATTAGTTGTCAAGCAAATGAAGCACACTGAACATCACAAAATCAACATGAAAGGAAATAACTCACAGCATTCAATAATAACTATAATACTAATGGTCTTAATTCATCAAACAACAGACATAGATATCACAACTGGATTCAAAAATAAGATCCATACTTTTTCTGTCTCCAAGAAACCCACCTGACTCTCAAAGATATACACTAGCTCAAGTGAAAGGACACAACAAGGTAACCCACAAAAACGGAACAAGATCAAAGAAGGTGATGCTACTCTAACATCTGACAAAACACACTTCAAACATAACTACAGAAAAGCTAAACGATACTTCATCAACCAAGAGGACATTACAATCCTAAATATATATGCACCAAAGACAAGGGCACCCAACTTCATAAAGCAAGTACTATTAGACATGAAGTCACAGATTAAACACAACACAGTTATAGTAGGTAACTTCAATATTACACTATTTCCAATAGACAGGCCAACAAGGCAAAAACAAAACAAACAACAACAACAAAAAATCACATTGGAACTAAAAGATAGCATAGAACAAAGAAACCTAATAGATGTACACAGAAAATTCTACCACAAAATTTTAGAATATTCATTCTTTTCAGCAGTCCACAAGGCATACTCTAAAATAGATCACATACAGGACACAAGCAGATTTCAACAAATTTAGGAAAATTGAAATAACCCATTATATTTTATCTGACCACAATTCAATTTTAGCTAGAAGTTAACAAGAAAACCTACACAAACTCAAGGAAAATTAACAAGATACTTGTTCACTGAAGTTATCAATAACATTCTTAGGGAGAAACTGCCCAGTGGTTAAGGTGCTTGCCTGCAAAACCTATGGAGCCAGGTTGGATTCCTCAGTATCCATATAAGCCAGATGTACAAGGTGGCAAATGCATCTGGGTTCATTTGCAGTGGCTAGGGGCCCTGGTGTGCCCATTCTCTCTCTCTTTCAGATAAATAAATAAATAAAAGCTTTTTTAAAAAAAATTCCTAGAATTTAATTTAAATGATAACACAACAGTGGGTTGGAGAGATGGCTTAGTGGTTAAGTGCTTGCCTGTGAAGCCTAAGGACCCAGGTTCAAGGCTTGATTCCCCAGGACCCATGTAAGCCAGAGGCACAAGGGGGTGCATGCATCTGAAGTTCATTTGCAGTGGCGGGAGGCCCTGGTGTGCCCATTCTCTCTCTCTTTCTCTGCCTCTTTCTCTGTCTGTTGCTCTCAAATAAACAAAAATAAATAAATAAATAAATAAAATCAATCAGAGAGAAAAGGCCAGGCATGGTGGCACAAACCTTTAATCCTAGCTTGGGAGGTGGAGGAAGGAGAACTGCCTTGAGTTTGACAGCCTGGACTAGAGTGAGACCCTATGTCAATCAAACAAACCAACAAACAAACTAAATCAGAGACCTCAAATAGCTTAATAATATATCTAAAGGTCTTGGACAAAGATGAATAAACAAACCTCCACAATAGTAGATGGAAAGAAACAACTGAGATAAAGAAAGAGACAAATGAAAAGAAAAACAAACAAATAAACAAAAAAAGACACCAATGAAATGAAAAGTCAGATCTTTGGAAAGATAAACAAGATTGATAAACCCTTAGCCAAAGTAATCAGAAGACACAGAAAACCTTAATTAATAAAATTAGAGATGAAAAGGGAGAGATTATAAGAGACAAACAAAATTCAAAAAATCTTAAGTATATACTTTAAGAGTCCACAAAATTGGATAATCTAAAAAAAATAGATCAATTTTTAGATTTACCAAATTTAAACCAAGATACAATTGATAGGGCTGGAGACATGGCTTAGCAGTTAAGGCATTTGCCTGCAAAGCCCCAGGACCCACGTAAATCAGAAGCACAAGGGGGCACATGCATCTGGAGTTTGTTTGCAGTGGTGAGAGGCCATGTCATACCCATTCTTTCTCTCTCTCCCTCTTCCTCCCTCCCTCTCTGCCCCTTTCTCTCTCTCGCTCTCTCAAATAAACAACTTAAAATTTTTTGTTTATTTTTATTTGTTTATTTGAGAGCGACAGAGAAAGAGAGAGAGAGAGAGAATAAATATGGGTGTGCCAGGGCCACCAGCCACTGCAAATGAACTTCAGATGTGACGCTCACTTGTACATCTGGCTAAGGTGAGTCCTAGGGAATCCAGCCTTGAACCTGGGTCCTTAAGCTTCACAGGCAAGTGCTTAACCTCTAAGCCATCTCTCCAGCCCTCAAATAAACAAATTTTTAAAACATTAAAAAGGATATAATTGATAATTTGGACAGATCTATAGCAACTAAAGAGAATGAAGCAGTAATAATAAAAATAAATCTTCCCTACCTCGGAAAAAAGAAAAGAAACAGCATAGGTCCAGATGGATTCACAGCAGAATTCTACCACACCTCTAAAGAACTAAAACAAATATTTCTCCAACTATTCCATAACATCAAAAGGGAAGGAAAACTTCCAAAGTCTTTCTATAGACCCAGTATTACTCTGGTACAAAACAGAAAAAGACATAACCATATGATGAACATAGATACAAAATTTCTCAATATAATACTTGCAAATCAAATTAAAAAAGATACAAAGAACATGATATACTATGACACAATGGGCTTCATTCCAGAGACACAGGGATGGTTCAACATATACAAATCAATAAATGTAATAAACCACATTTTTAAAAAAGGCAGAAGACTAGAAGAGATGCCTAAGTAGTTAAGGTACTTGCCTATGAAGCCTAAGGACCCAGGTTCGATTCCCCACTACCCAAGTAAGCCAGATGCATGGGTAGTACATGTGTCTGGAGTTCTTTGCAGTAGATAGAATCCCTGGTGCATCCATTCCCTCTCTCTACCTCTGTCTCTCTCTCAAATAAATAAATAAAAATAAAATCCATCTTTAAAAAAACTTTTTTAAAAAGGACAGAAATCATATAGCATCCCAACTGATGTAGAACAGACCTTTGACAAAAATCTCCTATCCCTTTATGATAATAGTCCTGGAGAAGATAGGAATGAAAGGAACATATCTCAACTTAATGAGGTTTATATACAAGAAACCTACAGCCAAGCATCATGCCAAATAGAGAAACACTTGAAGCATTATACTATGATCAGGAACAAGATAAGGGTGTTCACTCTTTCCATTTCTATTCAACACAGTACTTGAGGTCTTGCCCAGACCAATAACACAAGAGAAGGAACTACAAGGGCTACACATCGAAAAGGATGATGTTAAAGTACCCTTATTTGTAGGTGATACAACCCTACATATAAAGGACCCAAATGACCCATTAAGAAGCCCCAAGAGCAGATAAAACACTTTTAGCAGAGTGGCAGGATACAAAATTAACACATTAAAAAACTCAGTCACTTTCTCATATATCAACAACATATTAAGAAAGAAATAAGGAAAATGATTCTATTTATAATAGTCTCAAAAATATATGTATATTGCTCTACAATGTTTATTGCTGCTCAATTCACAATAGCTGGGAAATGGAACCAGCCTAGATGTCCCTCAACTGATGAATGGATAATGAAGATATGGCACATTTATACAATGGAGTTCTACTTAGCGGTAAAGAAAAATGAAGTTATGAAATTTGCAGGTAAATGGATGGATCTGGAAAGGATTATACTAAGTGAGGTAACCCAGGCCCAAAGAGCCGCATGTTCTCTCTCATATGTGGATCCTAGGTACAGATGATTGGGCTTCTGTGTGAGAAGGAAAAAACTCAGTAGCAGAGGCCAGTAAGTTAAAAAGGAGATATAAAAGGAAGAGAAAGGAAGTGAGGAGGGTACTTAATAGGTTGGTATTGTATGTATGTAAGTAGAAGAATAGATTAAGGGGGGGGGGAGGCCCAAAGTTAGGTCAGGGGAAGAGATTGAGTAAAGGAAAGGTAGAGGTAGGGCTAATCAAAATCTAAGAGGATGCAAGTAAACCATATGGAATCCTCCAGTTTCGGACAATGGAACACTCAAGAGACATAGGTCATTGTTAGAAAATTTTCAGTGCCAGGGATGGGATACTTCCAGTGAGTTGTTGGCCAGGGAGGTCCTTGATGCCCCTAAAACATTGTAGGCCATTATCAAGGCCCTTGGTTTCCTACCAGGAATAGGTGGTAAGACCCTATTGCTGAAGACTCCACATACTTGGGCTGCAAGGCCACTGAAAAATCCTGCTGGAACTGAGCTGATAACCTTCTCCATGTAGACCAGCTGACAGAAAGCTAGAAAAAGCTATTCTACATGTAGTTCAATGGGAGAAAGAGATTCCACTAGTGAAGATGCTCAACAGTGGACACTGCAAGCCTTATAATTGGCCAGCCAGGCCAAATGAACCAACAGGTGCAATAGTGGCACATCTATCATGGTGGAAACCAACTGCCCCCCAATTGGACTGGAGGCCTGCTCCATAGGGGGGAGCGAACACATCCCTGATACTGAAAACTTAAAACAAGGGTAGTCATGAGCTCTAGGGGTGTAACATCTGCTGATGTCTGGAAAAATGTATATACTATGCTTATCAAACTGTCCAGTAAGCACTTCTCTTAATATTTATACCCTTATATTAATGCTACTTTCACTTTGGATAGAGAATATTCTCTTTCCAGATGGCAGTGACCTTGGGATGACTCAGAAGGTATTACTGTGCTGGAAAGAAGTGACTGGAGTACTGAGTAACATCTTGATCACACCTTCCAAGGCTTAGGGTCTAACGTGGAAGAGGTGGCTGAAAGAATGTCAGAGCCGAAGGAAGGGTAGGACTCCTTACGTGCTCCTTCCAGACATAAAATGGCCTGGATATCCATGACCTCAGTAACTGACACTACCTACACAAGACCATCATAAGAGGAGGAAAAGACCATGACATCAAAAGTAAAAGAGAGACTGATTGAGATAGGGAGGGGGTATGATGGAGAGTAGAGTTTCAAAAGGGTAAGTGTGGGGGGAGGGTATCACCATGGGGTATTTTTTATAATCATGGAAGTTGTTAATAAAAAAAAATTTTGATATATGTATATCTTAGAATTAACCAAGGAAGTGAAAGAGCTGCACAATAAAAACTTTAAAACATTGAAGAGTGCTGGAGAGATGGCTCAGTAGTTAAAGGTATTTGCTTTCAAAGGCTAGTGGCCTAGGTTTGATTCCCTGGAACTTACATAAAGCCAGATGCACAAAGAGGCGCATGCATCGGAAATTTGTTTGAAGGGGCAGGGGACCCTTGCATGTATGTTCATTCTTTCCCTATCCTTCTTTCTGTCTCTCCTTTTCTCTCTCTGCTTGCAAATAAGTAATAAAAATATAAAAATAGCTGGGCGTGGTAGCACATGCCTTTAATCCCAGCACTTGGGAGGCAGAGGTAGGAAGATTGCCGTGAGTTCGAGGCCACCCTGAGACTCCATAGTGAATTCCAGGTCAGCCTGGGCTAGAGTGAGACCCTACCTTGAAAATCCAAAAAAAATAAAAATATAAATAAATAAATATATATATATACACATACATACATACACACACATATATAAATATATATATACATATATATGTTAATAAAATATATATATTACATATATATGTAAACAAATAAAAACGTCTCAAAAAAATCTTAAAAAGTGGTCCTTATCCTTAGTCATAACCATGCAAATTAATACCACTGTGATATTCCATCTCACTGGTCAGCGTAACTAGTATCAAAATAAAGCAAAACAAAACAAAAACCCAAGAACACAGTACAGCACATGCTGGCAAGGGTGTGGGGAAAGAGGGACCCTTATTCACTGTTGGATGGCAATGCAGGCTGGTACAGCTATTATGGAAATCCGTGTGGCAGATTTTCAAAAGCTAATACCAGAACAAGTGTCTGTAGAGGCCAGGAAGCTAGGAAAGGGTGATGGTGGGTGGGGGAGAAGTGATGTAGGGGGACAGCAGGACACATAGGACACCAAAGTAGAGGGGTGATCATAATGGAAGGAAAGGCTTGAGGAGGGACAGGGGTGAGGGATGCGAGATGGATGGGTAAAGGACAGATGAACCAAAACTAAGGATATGTGAATAGGCCAGATGGAAACCTACTACTTGGTATGACAAGTTTTTTTTTTTTTTTTAAAGTAATTAAGTAAAGGCCCCCTACATGTGGGGATAAAGGTACTACCAGAAGCCATAGGGTATTAATTGACAATCCCACTGCCTCGGGATGAGATATCCCCCGAGTTGTTGGTTAGGGAAGCTAAGAGACTCCTAAAACAATCCTGGCTAATATCATTGTCCACCAAAACTAAGTCCATATTGCTGAAGACCTTACATGCATTGGTTGCAGGATATAAAGAAGCCAAGCCCAGCCGGGCGTGGTGGTGCACGCCTTTAATCCCAGCACTTGGGAGGCAGAGGCAGGAGGATCGCCAAGAGTTCAAGGCCTCCCTGGTCAGCCTGAGCTAAAGTGAGACCCTTCCTCAAAAAACCAACAAGAAAAAAAAAAAAGAAAGAAAGAAACCAAGCCTGAACTGTGCTGAAAGCTTCCTCCCTACTGGTGCCAAAAGCTGTGGGGTGAGAATGGTCATTAACATTCATACCCAGCTATGGACCCTGTGTAGTTCACAAATGACTTTGCCAGGCAGGATGTGCAACAGTGGTAGGAGAGTTGTGAGAGTAACCAAGTTACCAAGAGCTCTCCAACTGGATTTGAGGAATGCTCCACAGCAAGGAAATCATGTCTGTGATACTGCCAGTCCAGCCAAGCATCTGTGGCTAGGGTCATGGAGAGTGGCAGCTGAGGGAGACCCAATACTTGATGGTAAATGGGCAGCATACTGCATTCTAAATATCTATTTGTTCCAATTTGTTCGGTACTCCTCTCAACCTTCAACACAGAAGTCTCTTTATGCAAAGGGTGAAGGTGATTATAGAGATCCACAGGTGACAGTCCAAGATTAAGTGCCTAGTATGTCCTCAGCCCTAAACATGACATCCAAAGCGAATGCTCCAAGGTTTGGTAACCTCAGAAGAGGGAGCCGACACCATGTAAAGGCAAGATGGGAGTGGGGCTGCAGAAAGCCATCTTCTGCACACACGGTGGCTACAGTCATGAGTGCACCCTGACTAATAATATACTCTAATCTGTACTTTCAGAGATGCCAAAAGTATCTTGATCAAAATAAAAAGTGTAGTAAAGGGCAGCATGGTGCATGCCTTTAGTCCTAGTACTTAGGAGGCAAAAGTCGGTGGACTGCCATAAGTTCAAGGCCACCCTGAGACTATAGTGATTTCTAGGTCAGCCTAGGCTACAGCAAGACCCTACCTCAAAAACACAACAAAACTAAACAAAAACTAAAACACCTGATGACTCACACACATATACATGTCTATTTTGGCATTCTCTTTTTTTTCCCCTTAAGGTTTAGAGAGACTTTATTAGATAAAGAGAAGGAAAGAGAAGAAAGCTCAGAGAGCTCCTGCCATGTGAAGGGCAAGAGGGGGTGGACAGCCCATGAAGAAATAAGGGAAGCTTACCAAAAGGTTGGCATTCAGGAGACGGTCAAGAGAGAGACCATTCTTTTACTTTTATTATTTATTATTATTATTTCTTTTGGCATCTCTTAAAAGCATGATACTGGAGATTAACTGTATCTGTCAATTAAAAAATTATGATAGAGGGCTGGAGAGATGATTTAGCAGTTAAGGCATATGACTGCAAAGCCTAAGGATCCAGGTTTGATTCTCCAGGTCCACATAAGCCAGATGCACATGGTGGCACATGCATCTGGAGTTCATTTGCAGTGGCTGGAAGCCCTGGCATGCCCATTCTCACTTTCTGTATCTCTCTCTCCTATCTCAAATAAATAATAAAATAGATAAATAAAATGTTTAAAAATTATGATAGAGCACAGTAAAAATTTGTGAAAAGCAAAGGGATATAGAGTGATGCTTTTTCTTTTTAATATACAGCATTTATTCAAGAAGGATGTGTAAAAGGCACCTGAAATTTAACTTTACTTATTTTATTTACTTATTCACTGTAGTGCTAGGGATTTGAATTAAGAGCCTGGTGCATTAAGTAAGTATACTCTAACACTGAGATACCTCTCTAACCCCAAATTAAAAGCCAACTTTTCTGCTTTCCTGTTGAAGAATAGCAATTGTCCAATAATCTGTAGTAAAGGTACTGCAAATCTAGTTTCCAGGGATAAGAGGACAGGAGTGACTGAAGACATTTCTCATCATCCCCTCCTCCACAATCAGGTGCTCAGTTCACAGTGCAGGTACTCAGATCATTATCACCATTCTCAGGCACTATCACAGCATAGATGCCAGGCTCACAGTTCAGGGCACAAGCCCACTGAGGTTCCTTTGATTTTAAAGCCTAAAAAGCTCTTGCTCTGCTACATGGCTTGACCTGGCCTACACATTTTGAGAGACTATTTATAATATCTTCTACTCAGACAGCTCTGCGTTAGACTGCATTACGAGGTTAACATGCTAGCAGGCTGGGTTCCCTGTTCTGTTACTTCTTGTTTTTGCTAATCTAGTTTATAAGCAATAGGCTATCTGCCACGTACTGTTTGAAGATGTTATAAGCTAGCTGTCTAAGTCTAGTGCTCCCCTGTCTCAGATCCAAGCTACTTTAAAGTAATTCATAATTTCCCAAGACCTCTTGAAACAGATTGGCCATCTGGCTCAATATCAAGGTAAAGGGAAAATAAAACATCTCAAGAGTAATAAAAATCTGTATTTTCCCCTTTGCTTTTGGTTACTTAATGATATTTATCTGCAAGGTCACTGAAATTCCATAATTCCTTGCTAGAATATAAGATTTTTGCTAAACAGAAGAATGAAACAAGTAAACCGAGTCAAAGTGTGCAATCAAGTTACAAACACCTTAAAGTACAAAAGAAAAAAATAGCATAGGTTTATCTGATTATTCCCCTTGGCTGCCACATTCAATCAGTCCAGTTTGACTCAAACTCTCAAACATCAGGATTCTGCTGACTTCCCGTCATTTCCAACATCCACATACACCCACATTCAAGCCTAGTTCTGTTGTCTGCCTTCCTACAATCTATTCTCTGCTTGGAAGCTATGGAAATTCAGAATATGCCACTCCAAATTAGGAGGGTTGATGAGCTAAAAAGAAGCAGGTAAGGCAAGGCTCCCGGCCTCGTCTCTTTGCTAGTAAGACAAAAGGGAAAAGTTGTCTTTCCACCCCTTCCCCATCTGGATTATTCCTGGGGACAACCAGGGATGCTTCAGGTTTGGAGATGGCCAGTACCACCAGTCAGTCTTTAACGGCGAGTGACTGACTTTCCTCAGAGTCCTGCCCTTAGACCTTCTTGTATCCCCTTGTTTTGCTAAAAATAAGCTTTTCTTTGGGGAAGATGTTAGGAAAATGGGAATTCAAAACCACTCTTTGAGAACTACTCATTCCCTAGGTATCTTTTACTGTGAAAGAAATATACAAACTAATAAACTTTGTTTTGCTCTAGCTAACCTGTTTTATTACATGAGCCCTTTCCAATTAGGATCTTATAGGGGGTAATGAGAAAAAATATTTTTCTTCCTCTAAATGGAACCATTAAAACTGCCTATCAGGGCACTTCGCCTCCTTGTTTGAAAGCTGCCAGTGTTTCCAGTGTTCATAGAGAAGAAAACCCCAGTGTCTGCTCTGACTTTCATGGCCTCTATTCTCTCTCTCCTCCAGGCTCATTCGCACTAGGGAGCTATTTGTGTCCACTCTACAGGGCACACTCTAACTCATTACTTCTGCATGCCTGGCTCCTTCTCATCATTCTGATCTTGTTGGAATTTCACCTACAAGCTAGCACTTCCCCCACTCCCCAGCCATCCGTCTGTCTGTCTGACTTTCACTCTAGCCTTAGGCTGACCTAGATGGAATTTACTCAGTAGCTAAAGCTGGCCTTAATCTCAGGACAATCCTCCTACCTCAGCCTCCTGAGTGCTGGAATTAAAGGTGTAAGCAGCCATGCCTGGCTATAAGAACCCTTCTCAATGACTTATTCAAGTGTTCTCCAGCCAGATTATCTGAATTTTCTTCCAGGCACTGCAATCTGGTAATTCATGTATCTTATTTATCTTTTTCTACTCATTAGAATACAAACAGAGCCATGGCAAGGAGTTTTACCTGTTTTTTTTTTTTTTTTTTTTTTTGGTGGGGTCTCACTGTAGCTTAGCCTGACCTGGAATTCACTATGTAGTCTCAGGGTGGCCTCGAATTCTTGCAATCCTCCTACCTCTGTCTCCTTAGTGCTGGGATTAAAGGAATGTGCCACCATGCCCGGCTTATCTGTTTTATTCACAATAATATCTCCAATATCCAAAATGAGTCTTGCTACATATATACATAAACTTGTTAAGTATATGAAATAAATAAATGTATTATTCTGTAACCAAATGCTTACTAAAAGAGACACCATTTATATACACTTTTATTTATTTATTTTGAGGCTGTATCTCACTTTAACCCATACTGATCTGGAACTCACTCTAGTTTAGGCTCACTTCAGCCTCCTAAATGCTGAGATTATAGGTGTGAGCCACTATGTCCAGCTTCTATGCTTATTGCAGAAAAAAATACATATATACTAAATAGTCAACATTTATTGGTTATGAAAGGAACTCTCTTTATAATACTTCTGCATTGCGTAATTACTAACAATAGTATATATTTTTGGATTAAAAATCATTCAGTAAAAAATGTGAAAAGGAATTGGAGAGATGGCATAGCAGTTAAGGCGCTTGCCTGCAAAGCCTAAGGATCCATGTTTGACTCTCCATATACCATGTAAACTAGACTACAAGGTCACACAAGTGTGCAAGGTAGCACATGCACACTAGATGGCACATGCGCTTGGAGTTCAATTGCAGTGGCTGGGGGCCCTGGAGTGCTAATTCTCTCTCTCTCTCTTTCATAAAAACAAAAACAAACAGAAATGTGAAGAGAATATTTCATCAGCTGGCGGGGGGGTGGCAAATTGAGTATGTTCAATTCAAAAATCTAAAACTCTCCAAAAACTCTGAACTTTTTGAGTACCTTCATCTTGCTACGAAAGTAAATATCTACAACCAACCATAGGTTACAGTCAAAATGCAGATGTACTAAACTATTATGTAACATCACCTTCAAGCTATGTGCATAGGTGAATGTGGAACACAAATGAATTCAGTACTTAGATTCAAGTTCCATCCTTAAGATACCTTATGCAGGTATTCCCAAGTCTCACTTTTGGTGCTCAGCATTTTCAAGCAGCAACAATAAACTTGTTTAGCCATAATTAGCTGGCTATCTATGTAGCTACCACCTGTCTTTCTGTCTGCCTGCCTATATGTATCTATGTCTGCCTGCCTGCCTGCCTGCCTGCCTGCCTGCCTGCCTGTCTGTCTATCTATCTATCTAACATTCTAAAAGCAGAAATGGTTATACTAAAAGCAATCTGGTTATACTAGTAACTGTTATATTAATACATGAAAAATTGTCAGGTGTGGTGGTGCACGCTTTTAATACCAGCATTCGGGAGGCAGAGGTAGGAGGACTGCCGTGAGTTCGAAGCCAACCTGAGACTCTGTAGTGAATTCCAGGTTAGCCTGGGCCAGCTAGAGTAAGACCCTACCTCGAAAAACCAAAAAAAAAAAAAAAAGGTGAAAAATTATTTAAAGACACTTATGCTCACAGGTATTAAAGTATTTTGAAACCTAACCATAAACAAACAGTCATAAAGTAGAGAATTTTCTAATAAATTCTGAAAAGTTCAATTAGGTCAAAATTATACATCTAAGGAATTCTGTAACTTAAACCTTATTTACAAGCAAAATGATACATAAACAGAAAGAGAAACACACACAGAGTGTATGAGTGTGCCAGCCCTGCCCCCCACAAGCCACCGCAAGAAAACTCCAGATGCATGCACTGCTTTCTGCATGTGGCTTTACATGGGTACTGGGGAGCCAAACCCTGGTCATTGTGTTTGCCTGCAAAACCTCTTAACTGCTGAGCCATCTCTCCAGCCTCAATTCTGTAACTTTTAAAAAGGCAATATTCATATGAATATGTCTAACATTGTTCCACATTACTTTATAATCATATACTCAAATGCTTCCTATTTTAATCAGGGAAACCCACTGGTTACATATAATGTGCCTAGAATATTAAATTTGAAACATCAACAAAGTCAGTAATAGTAATAACGATTAAAAGTGCATCAAGTGCAGTGACATCTCATTAAGATCAACCTTACCTCAACAGATAACGGAGAGCTTGATGATAACGAGAAGGGAGCAACAGCCATTTGATTGACAGCATCTTCATTTCTGTGAATTGTGAATAGGCAGTCAGTACTTGGTTCCTGGTTCAAATTACAAATACTTCCTTAGTTCTCACTTCAGAGTTCACCCACAGCACCAAAGAATTAAATAGGTATATATACATAGATATCACAAATGCAAATATATTACACAGAGAGACAAGGCACT
Source organism: Jaculus jaculus (assembly GCF_020740685.1). Taxonomy (NCBI): domain Eukaryota; kingdom Metazoa; phylum Chordata; class Mammalia; order Rodentia; family Dipodidae; genus Jaculus; species Jaculus jaculus. The sequence continues at coordinate 96,157,352 of NC_059106.1, read as the reverse complement.
CAAGAGATGCTCAGAGATCATTACTAGTAATAGACTAATGACTTGGGAAGTGGCTAAACCCAGCTTATAAAGGCTGGCACCATTCTATGGAAGTGTCAACTCTCAGCACTGTGGAATGTAAATCTTTTGAATGGATGTGCATAAACTCTAGGCCCCACTCTTGTCTACAGTGCTTTGTTCTTTGAACTAGAAATGTTCCCAGCCTCCTCACTTGACTTCTAACATTGCTGGGCTGAGTGAAGGATGACAGGACAGTGAGGAGGAGGATGCACAGGAGCACAGATCACTGGCAATGCCTCATGGGTTAAGTGAATATTACTTGTCACCTTAACAATGCCAAGCTGCGGTGGGGGGAGGGTGTGCAGGGGTGGAGGTGGGAACAACTGAAATTTCATTACCAGGGTGGCAAGCACACAGCAATTTCTAAAACATCAATTTGGATTATTATTTCACATTTCCAGCAAATGATAGACTGTGATTCAGTAGGAGATAATAAGTATCCCTTACCACTTACCCATTATGCAGGACGAATATAATTATGTTAAGACTTATGTCAAGTTTAACTTTATCATTCTCAAAATAAACTATGAAAGTGCACAAAGGTACTTCTTGTTTATATGTATGACCTAAAGGCTGGGGGTGTAGTTCATTGGCACAACGCTTGCTTAGCATGTGTGAATCCTTGAGTCCCAGTCGCACATGCTAAGAAGTCACAGATGTCTATGTCTCCCCATACAATCAGCATACACAGAGAAGTAACTGCCTGATTTGGCAACCAGATCACAAGTCCGTGGTCGACATCATGCCTGTGCTGGTGCTCTAACCGCACCACTACCGCCCTGAAATGGCATCTTTATTAGGGTTACATGTACATGCTATTCATCCTTCTCTTCCAATATGAAGTCAATAATCTTAAGTAGATAAATTACTCCTTAAAGTTCAAATACTATATTGATGTCCTCTACATTCCATATTTATATTAACTCAGATCTTTTCCTGAACTTAGTATCTGCATATTTACTTCCACTTAATATTTTTCTACCATGTCTTACAAAAATCTCAAATAAAATATAAATTTTAATCCCACTAGTCCCCAGATGTTTCCACAATTTCCCTCACCTGCGTGAACAAGGTCTACCTTGTTCAACCAAGAACCAACAGTCTTTCTTGAGACCTTCTGCCTGTCAGCTGCACTTCAGCCCATCAACAGGTTTTGTTGATTCTAATTCAAACTATATCTCCTTCTTTAAAAAAAATATATATATTTAATTATTTATTTCAGAGAGAGAGAGAGAGAGAGAGAAGTGGGGGTGGTGGTGATAGAAAATGGGTGTGCCAGGGCCTCCAAGCACTGCAAACAAACTCTAGATACATGTACCACCTTGTGCATCTGGCTTATGTGGGTCCTGGGGAATTGAACCTGGGTCCTTTGGCTTTTCAGGCAAGCACCTTAAAGGCTAAGCCATCCCTCCAACCCAATTTCTTTTATTAAAAAAAATTGGGGGAGGGGTGTTGGAAAAATGGCTTAGCCATTAAGGTGCTTGCCTGTGAAGCCTTAGGATCCTGGTTCTATTACCCAAAACCCATGTAAGTCAGATGCACAAGGTAGCACATGCTTTTGGAGTTCATTTGCATTAGCTACAGACCCTGGCATGCCCATTCTCTCTATCACATAATAAATAAATAAACAAATAAAATTTTGTTAACTTGTAAGCAGTTACAAAGGGAAGGGAGAAAGAAGGGAGGGATGGAGTGAGAGAAAGAAAATGAGTGCACCAGGGTCTCTTGCTACTGCAAATGAACTCCAGTTACATGTGCTACTTTGTGCATCTGGCTTTATGTGGGTACTGAGGAATCAAACCCAGGCTGTCAGGCTATGTAAGCAAGCACCCTCAACCACAGAGTCATCTTTACAGCTCCTATTTGCCATTTCTCATTGTTTACCTGAATGAAAAAGCTTCCTGTTTGATTTCCCTAATCATATCTTCCTAACAATCCTCCCTCTAATTGATTCTTCATGCAGCACAGTATTAATAGTCATAGCACATAAATCTGATTATATGTAAGTCATGGCTTAAAATCCTCCTATGGTTTCTTTTATTTATTTGCAAGCAGGAGGGGAGGAGGGAGACAAAATGAATATGGACACACCAGGGCTTCTAGCCACATGCAAACGAACTCCAGATGCATGCACCCTTTGTGCATCTGGCTTTATGTGGGTCCTGCAGAATAGAGCCCAGGTCGTTAGGCTTTGCAGGCAAGTGCCTTGACCACTGAACTATTTCTCCATCCCCTCCCTATGGTTTCTTATTACAGTTCAGATGCAGTTTCTTGTTCTGCTCAATGGAAGAAACCTCTCCACCAGCTGTGAGGCACTAGGGAAATTGCTTCTTGGAGCCTCAGTTTCTAGACTGTGAAAGGAAGTAGTAAGATGGTGGAAATTCCTTGTGAAATGAGACGCAACGTAAAGAAATGAAGTCCAGACTTAGGAGCCATGCCAAACCAGCCTAGGGAGGAAATAACCAGAAGAACAGCAAAATGCATTCTTTTACTGAAAAGTGAAGGAGTATAAGAAATTATCAAAAATAGCAGAGAAGTAGGAGAGACCCAGAAATTCTAGAGATCACAGAAGTAGGCAGAAGCAACTCCAGCAGCAGCACTGGTTTGTACAGCCTGGCTGCCAGGCTCTGTCTGAGCAGCAGGAAAAGCCAGGTGTAGGGATTTTCCACTGACACCAGCTTCCTCACCAAGTCCAGATATCTGAAGAGAAGAGAGCAGGGACCAGCTGAACAGCTCTTGAGGAAGAGGACTATGGGGACCAGCTACTCAGCTCCAGTATAACTTCAGGCATCCAATACATCTTCCCCCCCGCCCTTTGCCCCCAACCACCAGCATATGCAACCACTGGAGACCTGGGAAAGGGAACTCAGCTACACAGTACCCAGTACAGGTGATCAGAGCAGTAGACCCACCAACACAGCCAAGCCTACCTGAGCCCACAGCACAGTAAAGAGGGACCCAAGTGGGTGTGCAGCGTAGTTGAGACGAAAGCCAACTGAGAAGGTAACAGTGGCTACTTACATTAGGTCAGTACCCTCCACAAGCCTGGTAACAGGCTTCCATTGGAAGTGCTAACCACACAGATGTCTTTTCTTTTTTTTATATTTTATAATCTCAAAGTAGTTTTTTTTCTTTTTTAAAATATTTATTTTTTATTTAATATTTATGAACGTTTCTCATGGTTATAAAAAAAATCCCATGGTAATACCCTCCCTCACCCCCATACTTTCCCCTTTGAAATTCCATTCTCCATCATATTACCTCCCCATCTCAATCATTTTACTTAAATATATACAATAACAACCTATTAAGCACCCTCCTCCCTTCCTTTCTCTTCCCTTTATATCTCCTTTTTTTTCATGTTTTATTTTATTTTTAAATTTTTATTAACATTTTCCATGATTATAAAAAAAAGATCCCATGGTAATTCCCTCCCTCCCCTCTGACACTTTCCCCTTTGAAATTCCATTCTCCATCATATTACCTCCCCATCTCAATCACTGTACTTACATATATACAATATCAACCTATTAAGTACTCTCCTCCCTTCCTTTCTCTTCCCTTTTTGTCTCCTTTTTAACTTACTGGCCTCTGTTACTAAGTATTTCCCTTCTCACACAGAAGCCCAATCATCTGTACCTAGGATCCACATATGAGAGAGAACATGTGGCGCTTGGCTTTCTGGGCCTGGGTTACCTCACTTAGTATAATCCTTTCCAGGTCCATCCATTTTCTGCAAATTTCATAACTTCATTTTTCTTTACTGCTGAGTAGAACTCCATTGTGTAAATGTGCCACATCTTCATTATCCACTCATCAGTTGAGGGACATCTAAGCTGGTTCCATTTCCCAGCTATTATAAATTGAGCAGCAATAAACATGGTTGAGTATGTGCTTCTAAGGAAATGAGATGAGTCCTTTGGATATATGCCTAGGAGTGCCATAGCTGGGTCATTTGGTAGATCAATCTGTAGCTGTTTTAGGAACCACCACACTGTTTTCCACAATGGCTGGACCAGACTGCATTCCCACCAGCAGTGTAGAAGGGTTCCTGTTTTTCCACATCCCCGCCAGCATTTATGATCATTTGTTTTCATGATGGTGGCCAATCTGACAGGAGTGAGATGGAATCTCAATGTAGTTTTAATCAGCATTTCCCTGATGACTAGTGACGTAGAACATTTTTTTAGGTGCTTATATGCCATTCGTATTTCTTCCTTTGAGAATGCTCTATTTAGCTCCATAGCCCATTTTTTTTCTTTTTTGTTGTTTTTTTATAGCCCATTTTTTGATTGGCTTGTTTGATTCCTTATTATTTAAATTTTTGAGTTCTTTGTATATCCTAGATATTAATCCTCTATCAGATATATAGCTGGCGAAGATTTTTTTCCCATTCTGTAGGTTGCCTCTTTGCTTTTTTCACTGTGTCCTTTGCAGTGCAAAATCTTTGTAATTGCATGAGGTCCCAGTGATTAATCTGTGGTTTTATTGCCTGAGCAACTGGGGTTGTATTCAGAAAGTCTTTTTGCCAAGACCAATATGTTGAAGGGTTTCCCCTACTTTTTCCTCTAGCAGTTTCAGAGTATCAGGTCTGATGTTAAGGTCTTTAATCCATTGGGACTTAATTCTTGTGCATGGCGAGAGAGAAGAATCTATTTTCATCCTTCTGCAGATATATATCAGTTTTCAAAACACCATTTGCTGAAGGGGCTGTCTCTTCTCCAATGAGTATTTTTATCGAATATCAGGTGGCTATAGCTACTTGGGCTTACATGTTCCTGTCCTCCCCTACCACCCCTGCCTGGCGTCTCACTAAAAGCCAGGTGCTCCATGGGGATTGGCTAAGACAGGGGACAGCCACAACTTGTATTCTAAATGCAGCCTCTCCCAGGGGCCAGGCCAGGATGAGGGTACAGAACGAAAAGCCCCAGGTTTCTTGGATATTCAAGAAGGGGTCCTTCCTCACTGACACTAGGAGCAGGGCTGGGCACCATCCTGTGGGTGTGTTTGTTCTTTATTTCTACATTTGAACTTGGATAGCGTAATGTCAGGAATAGATCCTGGACTAGAAGAATCAAATCCTTTCAGCAAAACTTGATGCTGAGGAATGGCACAGTGACTGTTATATACTCAAGTTGGGGTTGGGGGTATCTCTTGGAAGCCCACCCAAGGGGATAAATACCCCCAGTGAATGTCTCCCATCCCTACCTCTGTAGCTCTTAACAGCTGAACAAGGCCTGTGTAGAAAATTTCTGGAGTATGATTTATAAAAATATTATACATCATTCCTGCGGTTGGGAGAGCTGTGAATTAACTGGGTGGTTTCCTACCCCATCTTAAGGGAGACATGTCTGTTTGCTTCCTTTCACAGTCTCTCCCTACTGCAGAGGCCAGGACCCTGGGGTCAACAGCTGCCAGGCTTAACAGAGGAAAAAAAAGAGAGAAAGAGAAAAGACAAGAAAAAGAAAACAGGAAATGAGAAGAGTGAATTAAATTTGAATTTTAGGCAAACAAAAGATTTTGGGGTTTTTGTTTTGTTTTGTTTTGCCTTTATGAGACAGTCTCTTAATTTCGTTTTCCTATTTATAAGTCAAAGATCTTTCCACTATAAATTTCAAAAAAGGTTGCATATACTTGGAAGTTCTAGTTTCTTATAGTTTGGCTTCTTTAGCATTAAAAAGACGTCTCGATCTGCTAATGCATAAATTCCCTTGGAACAATCTCGGTTCTTTCCTGAAAAGTCACCAACCATAGTGTGAGTTTTTCCACTTCTGGTCTGCCCATAGGCAAAGCATGTAGCCATCACCCTTTCAAATATAGTTTCCACTAGTGGTCTAGCCGTAAACCTGTAAACCATCTCATTAGGAGCTGAGTTGTCAAAGGCATAGTCAAAATGAAATGTTTGGTTTTCTAAGTACCTTGTTAAATCTACCTTCTGTTTGGGTTCATGTACCATGACAACGTCTTTGGGGATTGTGATTACATCAAGATCTTTCAATTGAGTTTCTTTTTTATTCAGTGGCTGTTTTCGTACACAAACACATATCCTATGTTCGTCAGTGGGATCTGCTGTGGTTAACAGTCTGTAATCCAAACTTACTCTGAAGTCTCTGATCATACCCATAATTTCATAATTTGTATTTGTAGCATCAACATCCTGGGCTCTCTTTTCTCTAAGTTCTTGCTGTTGTTATCTCCTTTTTCCTTGTTTTTCTTGTAATTTTTCCACTTCTTTCACACAATTAGATGTTCTACGTGCATTCTTTTGTGCAAAGGATGATTGTTTGGGAAGCTGACTGGGCTGTGCGCGCGCTGAATCAACCACTCTATTATCTCTTGGTGGAGGATCACTCTTAACAGATGCTACAGAACATCGATTCTTTACAATTTTGTTGCCTTTGGCTGAGGAGGTTGATGGTGGAGGTATTTCTGGACTGGTTCACTTTCTTCATCAGGTACAAGGTCAGGGTTGAGTGAGAAGTTGCTCTCCAAGTCAATCTCTTTGCCTTTTGTATCTCCATTTTCTATCCACTGGACGGTTACACATTCATTGTTTGCATTTAAAGATGTTACCGTTGCTTGATGTATTTGGCCATCGCTGTGCTTGATCTCCACGTAGATGCTGATCTGGATCTTGCCAAAGTTGGCCTTTGCCATCATCACCTCATCTGGAGCGGCGGGACGGGAGGGGACGGAAAAGGTGGGCAGGGGAGGGGTGGGCAGGGGAGCGGTGGCCCGAGGCCTGGGAGACAGGGTGATGGCGCACCGGAGGAGAACAAGTAGCAGCGGCACACAGGCCTGGTGGAGGCTCCCCACCCCGCCCGCCGGGGCCTGCAATGAGGAGGAAGAAGAGTATGAGGAGGAAGAGGAGGAGGATGCTTGGGCGTTGGGCGAGAGCTCGCGGGCACGTGGGCAGAGCGATGGTGCAGGCCGGGCTCGGGGGAGGCGGGCACAGCACGCCTGGGCACTGCCCCAAAAGCCTTTTGTCACATTAGAAGCAGCAATGACTCCACTTCTGAGTACCACCTTTACTGTTACCATCAGGCTCACACTGATGGCAGAAAACACCTAAAAGCAGCTTGTGGGAAAAGAGGTTTATTTTGGCTTACAGATTCAAGGGGCTCCATGATGGCAGGAGAAAACAATAGCATGAACAGAAGGTGGACATCACCTCCTGGGTATCATAAGATGGACAACAGCAACAGAAGAGTGTGCCAAACACTGGCAAGAGGAGGCTGACTATATCACCCATAAGTCCACCTCAACAACACACTGCCTCCAGGAGGGTGTTAATTCCCAAAATGCCATCAGCTGGGGACATGGTATTCAGAATACCTAAGTTTATGGGGGACATCTGAATCAAACCACCACAAGGACCCCAAAGACTCTACCAGCAAGCTGTTAGAGCTGATAAACACTTTTAGCAACTTAGCAGGACACAAAATGAACACAAAGAAATAAGTAGTTGTCCTATATACTAACAACAAGCATGTGGAGAATGACATCAGGAAATCACTCCCATTCACAATTGCCTCAAAAAACAAAGTACTCTGGAATAAACCTAACCAAGAAAATGAAGGATCTCTACAATGAAAACCTTAAAACACAAGAGAGAAATTGCAGAAAACACTAGGAAATGAAAAGATATCCCATGTTCCTGGATTGGAAGAACCAATATTGTGAGAGTGGAGTTGTGAAGGGGAAAGTGGGAGAAGGGAGGGAATTATCAAGGTCTATTGTTTTTAAGTATGAAAGTTGTCAAGAAAAAAAAAAAGAAATAAGCTCCTGGTACATCTCTCACTTTGTCCATTTCTCGGATTCTTGAATTGTCTACTACTCAAGCCAAATCAAAACAATAGAAGAGCTGGGCATGGTGGCACATGCCTTTAATCCCAGCACTTGGGAGGCAGAGTTAGCATGAGTTTGAGGGCACTGTGAAACTACATAGTGAATTGCAGGTCAGCCTGAGCTAGAGCAAGACCCTACCTCAAAAAAAAAAAAAAAAAAAAAAAAGAGAGAGAGAAAAGAAAAAACTACAAAGTGCAAAGGAGTATGAGGAATCTCCTTCTGACAGCACTGCAGGTGCCTCACATAGGCTCTTGTGTTGAGACAGGACTCATTTTTCAAGAGGCACAACCTCTTCCTCAGCAGTTGTACACGTGCATACATGAACACAAATAGCAACAAGTCACCCCAGGTTAAGTAATAGCATTTCCTAGCAGTGGGATGGAATCTTATTTCTTTGGAAGCTCAGCTGGTAGCAGGACGTCCAGCAAGAGAATAGACATGCTACAAATGTCCAACATGACCTTAACCAAGCAGAGCTATCAGACTAAGCCATGTGCTCTCCAATCTGCTTCCATGCGCACATGACAATGTGCTACCTGCAGTCAGCCAGTAGAGGACATGCCCTGGCATGTCCCTAGTTCATAGTATCTAGATGGACCATCATACTCACATTACCTACACAAAGAATCCTGCATACAAAATGAGTGAATATAGGAGGCAAATGTTTGCATCAGTTTGGGGGCAACAAAATTCTCTCTCCTGAGGACTCAGAATTGAGAGCAGACAAAATGGGTTCAGAAGTACGTTGTCAAGACACTACCAAAAGAAATGCTCAAGGCTGCACAGGTCAGAACTCCCTCCTGCTGCAACTCCTGAGATACGCTGGTGCCTTTTCTTCAGAAGCTTAGTGGTGTGGCTCCTTTTGTATGGGTCCATGTTTGCGCAGTGATTCACCACAGTCTCTCATTTATTTACTTATACTGATTGATTGAGACAGGGTCTCATTGACCCTGGACTGGCTTCAAACTTACTAACACATCTGATCCTGGGCTAAGGAAATGGTTCATGGTGAAAGGCACTTGTTTACAAATCTTGTTGGCTTAGATTCAATTTCCCAGCACCCACTTAAAGCCAGATGTAAAGTGGTGCATGTACCTGTGATCCCAAGGCACTGCCTATGACAATGGGAGGAAAATCCAGAAGAATCCAAAACTGGTGAGTCAGCTAATCTGCTGTTCATCTGCAGACTGACAGACAGTTCATCTGTGGCAGCAAGAGAGCCTGCCTCAAAGAAAGTGAAGCACTGACACCTCGAAATTGTCCTCTGGCTTCCCTCAAGCACGGGGTGGCAGGTGTGCCCATATACACACAAATTGAATAACTAGTTAAATAATTAAAAAGCAGTTCTAGGGCTGGAGAGATGGCTTAGCAGTTAAGCACTTGCCTGTGAAGCCTAAGGACTCTGGTTTGAGGCTCGATTCCCCAGGACCCATGTTAGCCAGATGCACAAGGGAGCACATGCGTCTGGAGTTTGTTTGCAGTGGCTGGAGGCCCTGGTGCACCCATTGTCTCTCTCTCTCTCTCTGTCTTTGCCTCTTTCACTCTGAATCTGCTGCTCCCAAATAAATAAATAAATAAATAAATAAATAATTTTTTTGAAAAATTGGAACACCTGGATATAAAAACAAGCTCTAAGCCTGGAGAGATGGCTCAGCGGTTAAGCGCTTGCCTGTGAAGCCTAAGGACCCGGTTTAAGGTTCGATTCCCCAGGACCCACGTTAGCCAGATGCACAAGGGGGCGCATGCATCTGGAGTTTGTTTGCAGTGGCTGGAGGCCCTGGTGTGCCCATTTTCTCTATCTCTCTGCCTCTTTCTCTCTGTGTCTGTCCCTTTCAAATAAATAAGTAAAATGAACAAAAAAGAAAAGAAGCTGGCATGGTGGTGCATGCCTTAAAAAAAAAAAAAAGCAGTTCTACTTCCCCTGCCTCTACCTTCTGAATGCTAGAATGATACGTGTGTACTATCATGCCCAGTTTATGAGGTGCTAGGGCTGGAACCCAGGGTTTCATACATATCAGCTAGGCAAGCACTCCATTAATCAGTCCTTTGTAGTTAGCTTATTCATTCAATCTCAACAATAGAGCTTTCAGTTTTTATTTATTTTTTTGTTTTGTATTTTTTAAGAGTTAGGGTCTTTCTCTAGCCCAGGATGACCTGGAATTAGTCTCAAGGTGGCCTCAAACTCAAGGCAACCCTCCTACCTCTGCCTCCTAAAAGCTGGGATTAAAAGTATGCATAACTATGGCTGGCCTTCTCACTTTCTTTTTTTTTTTTCTTTTTATGGTTTTTCGAGGTAGGGTCTCACTCTGGCTCAGGCTGACCTGGAATTCACTATGTAGTCTCAGGGTGGCCTCGAACTCTCGGAGATCCTCCTACCTCTGCCTCCCGAGTGCTGGGATTAAAGGCGTGCGCCACAACACCCGGCTCACTTTATTTTTAATGTGTATGTTTATTTAACAAATGTGTATGGGTACATAATGAAAATAAAAATGAGTGAGATATGATTCCTGCCTTTGATGATATTAGCCATTTGTGGGGAATATGGCAAATAGGCAATTCCAATGGCAGAATTACTGTCCAGGGGCTATTAGTTTAGCTTTTCTCCAACAAGATGCTAAGAACAATGACAATTCAGTTTGTTTCTAAAATATGCTTACATTTTTGGCAACATACACTTTGTGCCCTGATTTAACTTCTCTTTATAAACACACAATCACGCACCATGTGTTAGGTTCCTGGTGTACCAACAGTGAAGATGGTGAATTTTACTTTCATGATTAGGTTGACATTAGGATAAAAGATTAGCTGAAAGGGTCTAACCTAACCACAAGAAACTTTAAGTCTAGAAATTTACTTCTTAGAACTTCAGTATCTTGATCTCATAGTTCTGATTGATTCACATGAATTCTAAACTGACAGAAATTCTTTAGCGAACACCTAGAGTTCAGCCTACTAGTTATTTTCTCACTGCTCTAACCAAATACCTGACAAAAGCAACTTATGGTAGGAAGGGTTAATTTTGACTCACAGTTCAAGGGTACAATCTATCATGGGGCGGGGGGGGGGGGAGGAGGCATGGTGGCAGGAACTTGATGAATCTGTAGTAGGGAGGCACAGAGTGATAAATGCTGGGACGCACTCACTTTCTTCTTGGTATACAGCCCAGTACCCCTCGGCCCATGGAATGGTTCCCTTCTCAATCTAATTTAGAAACTCCCTCACCAACATGACCAGATATTTGTTTCCATGGTAATTTAAATCCCATTAAGTTGGTAAGATTAACCTTCAGTCAAAAACAGAAGGCTGACATCAGAAGCACCATGACTGGCTTAAAGATGAAGGAGCTTCCTGACAAGATGCAGAATCCTATAGGAGTTGGAAGCAGCCTCCATTTGAGAATCAGCAAGGAAGCAGATTTCCATAGGAATGAGTTTGGAGATCTCCACTACAGCCTCTCCACTTAGCCTCATCACCCCTTGATTTCCACCTTGTAAGACCCTGAACAGAAAACCTAGAGACATTGTACTTCTGACTTACAGAACCACAAGCCACTATATTCACTATATTTCCAGGCTGGCCTTGACCTCTGGATACACCTGCCTCAGCTTCCTAAGTGTTGGGATATAAACATATGTCACCATATCCAGCTACAAGAGAAGTTTCTGACTTTGAAAATGCAGAAGGCAGAAACATCATTTAACTATTTATTACAAACCATTTAAACTTTGTAATGACTCTGTTGTAGTTACAATGGTCTCCACTTTCTTTTTACTTTACACACAGGCTAAGTAACCAGACCAAAGGTGCAAGGCTATTAACTAACAAGCTATTAAACAGCAGAGTTGAAATTCAGATCTATGGTCAGAACCTACTCTTTTAAGTACTGAACCAATGTTCCCCTTCTTACTTGCCTGCCCAGAGCCACAACTGTATTATCCCACATGCTCATGTGAACATTGCCAGTAGCACCTTGGAGAAATGCTCTACAAGATCATAATTTACGCTGTAAGCTATTTTATAAATTTTCTTGAGGTAAAGAAACATACAGGGTTCTGAGTTTACTCACTCTACTGACACAGTCTCTCTACATTTCAGAATTAAGGTCTGAGTGTCATATCTAGATTATCTACCCCTTATGTAGGTAAGGTGACTACAACCTGCTCGAAAGTACTCATTATTTTCACTACTGTATGATAGGGCAGTCAAAGTAAACACAGAGGAGCTTGATTCCCCCAGAAGCTCTGTGACAGTCATTACAGCTGTTTATAAACCCTCTTGCTTATATTTTTTTCCACTTACAAGTCTGGCAGTATTTGACAGCACTTTGGTGACCACAGAAACACATGTTCTATTGCCTGGATGGCTGACTGACTGGGGCAAGCAGACAGCCTCTTTGCTGAATCTTGCTGGGGGGATACAATATGAAACAAGTAATTTTAAGCCATTGAGATTTGGGCCTATTTGTTATAAAAGCATAACTGATTCTATTCTGAGGCAAACATGCTGTATACAAGTTTGTAGAAGAACAATTTTTAAAGCCACTCTTAGACTTTAATTATAATACCCAAAAGCTGTAAATATTCACTTACATGAAAATGGATCCACAAATTTTTGGACACTCATAGGATGGAATATACTCAGTAATTAACTTTTGATGGATATGACATGGATAATCTCAAAAATATTACGTTGAATGAGATAAACCGGACACAAGAAGAGAAATATAGCTTAAGTATATATAGCAAGTTCAAGAGCAGTAAAACCTCCTGGGGATGTGGTTCAGGGGTAGAACACTTGCCTAGCATGTGCAAAGGTCCAGGGTTTGACCCCCAAGCACCACGTTTCCACCATCACAAAAAGAAAAGTGAAAATTCAGGCCTAGGGAGGTGGCTCAATAGATGAAGAGCTTGCTGTGAAAACATGTGTACCTGAGTTTGGAGCCCCAAAACTGATGAAAACACTGGAAGCTGTATTAGGGTTCTGTAATCCCAGCACTATTACAGTAAGAAAGGAAGCAGAGACAGGATAATTTTTCAGAAGTTCATAGACCAACTAGCTTGGCCAACAAGTGGTGAAAGACCCTGCCTCAAGGTGCCCAACACCCCGAAAGTCATCCTCTGACCTCATGTGAACCCATGTGGCTGCGTGAATGTGTGTGTGTGTGTAGGCGCACGCACGCGCGTGCGCGCACACACATACACCAAAGAAACCTACAGTGACAGAAATCAGGCAGTGATAGATTCTGGGGGAAGGAAGGCAAGAGAATGACTACAATTCATAGCTCTTGAATTACTGGTGAATGAACACACTATATTTCTACTTTAGATAGAGGTTATACAAGTATATAAGATTACCGAAAGTCAACAGATTACCTGATGGGAATATGACCAATATGCAGTATGTTCTGACAGTAAATTTCTCAGTTAATAAAAAATAATAGAATGAATTCCAACAAATAACTTAAAATTAAACTTGGTTGTATAGAAAAAAAAAGTCAACAGATTGAACAATTAAGATCTACTGCATAAAGTATAAATCATACCCTAATGAAAAATAAATCCATGATTATATATAAGACAACAATGCTATTCTGGAAAAAAAAAATCTAGGCAAAGTTATAGATAACTGGTCAGTAAGATATAAAGCAACTCTTGGCTTCTTAACCTATAAACCTGGGATCATAACCACTACAACTTCTGTGAGATATTGGAAATGTCAAACACAATTACAATGGTTAAGATATAGTATTTCATAATGTTGAGTCTCAGATACTTGAACTTCCAGGGGCTAGGCCCCCAGTTACCATGAATTTATTGAATCAAAAAAGTTACCACGTCTAATGGTTTCATTTTAAAGGCTTTAGTCTCTCTGGCTGTCCTGTGGTCTCTGCCCTAATTCATGCACTTTTCCAGCTGCCTGGGCTGCGCAACAGTGCTGCTGCTAGTTTTCTTCATTTGCTTTGTCTGCATCTCAGTCAGTCCATAGCATTCACCCCCACTCACGGGCCAGCCCTGGGGATGGAAACTGAACAACAAACTCCAAAATTTGCTCTATCTGCCCTTGTTCTCCTTGGTGTACAGGTAACTGCAATTTTTGAAAACTTAATTGTATGGCTTTCTACAAAATATACCATTTAGTAGGGGCTTAATAAATACTTAAGTTTGTTCATAAGTTTAGATTTCCTTCTTTTCTTTGTAAGCCTACTCAACTAGCACTAAATTACCCTTGTAGGACCCAACAGCATTAATCACTCTCCTTGAGTTTCTAGACTCCATACACACAGCAGTCCATTCTGTTCATCTAAAAATGTCACTGCACTGCTAGAGATGCAGCCATGTCATGGACAGAGTTCTGAGACCATTCTACAAGCTTATTTTGATCCATTAAAGTTGTAACTATAGTTTAAACTAAAGTAAGGGATCCCATTAACATGCTATTTGAAACATTCATCTAACAACTTTATGAAAGGTACTATTAAATATCTGGTCATTTCAAACTGGCTAAAGCACCTCACAAGAAGAAAATTTACAACTATTATGGATATCAACAAGGATATGAGGCAAGGAGATGGCACAGCAGCTGAAGGCACTTCACTGCAAAGGCCAGGTTCAATTCGCCAGGCCCATGTAAAACCAGATGCACAAAGTAGTACAAGGATCTGTACTTCGTTTGCAGTGGCAAGAGGCCCTGGTACATTTGTGCTTACTCTGTCTCTCAAATTAAAATATATTTTTTGATGTATGTCTAGGGGCTGGAGAGATGGCTCAGCATTTAAAGGAGCTTGCTTGTAAAGCCTGATAATATGGGTTTGATTCTTTGGTACCCAGGTAAGCCAGATGCGTAAAAAGGCACATGTATCTGGAGTTCATTTGCAGATTTGCAGTGGCAAGAGAGCCTAGCATGCTCATGCTCTCTCTCTTTACCTCTCTCTCTTTATCTGTGCTTGCAAATAAATATATTTTGTTTTTTGTTTTTTAAGAAAGGGTTTCACTCTAGCCCAGGTTGACCTACAATTCACTGTGTAGTCTCAGGGTGGCCTCAAACTCACAGCCATCCTCCTACCTCTGCCTCCTGAGTGCTGGGATTAAAGGCATGCACCACCATGTCTGGTTTGCAAATAAATATAAATTTTTAAAAAGATGTATGACTAAACAGAATCCTAACTGGGTTAAATACAAAACTTTGCTATGCTGTCATGTCACTATCTTTGACCAAAGTCCAGAATGCAAATCAGTATCTCCAGCTTGTTTTTGAAATAACAAGTTATAAACTGTACTTACAAATAACATTAATAACTAAATAATATTCTTATTTAAAATGGGTAATACTGTGTAGGAAAGTATTAGAAGTGACTAAGCAAAGATCAGCATTTCAGAACACTGTGAAAAACACAAGGGTCTACCATACTTTCAACTGAACAGAAAGCCCTGAAGTCAATACTAGTGGAGTTCAGCACAACCATCAGGCTTCTTCCTCAAAATCTCTTGTTATGGATGACAGCTGATGTTGAAAAGGGGAAACTGCATTCTTTAGAGTCACAAGATCCAGAAAGATGTTTGCTTACAGAATTTCACACAACTAACACATACACTCACTCTCTCTCTCACACTCACATAGCTGCACTAATTGATGATAATTTTATTTTATTCCTGTTTTGTTACAATTGATTGTGTGCGTGTTACATAAGCCTATGGATGCCCCATGCAATCACCTGCAGTGTCTGGAGCAGAACAATGCATGTCCTGGTCTGTTACTCTGCACCCATTCTTCTGTGAGCAGCTGGAGTCTCTTACTTATCTCAGACTTTGCAGGGTTTTTTTAGGGTTTCTGCTCCCCTAGGGGTTGAACTTGAATGGTCTCTTAGGCCTCCTCGGGTCCTCGTGCTTGCACAAGAAGTGTTTTTAACTGTTGAAGTCACCTTTCCAGCCCCTGATGGGACTATTCTAAAGGATGGCTCTTTGTTAACACGTAAAGGTGCACATGCATTGTGTGTAACACTCATCTCTAGAGCCTCTGTGTCTAGGACCACTATTCCTCTGCTCATTTATCCCTCAGTTCCTACTAAGTATCCTTAGCTATGGCACTTTCCCAAAGGCCCCAAGTCTTAGTTAGGTAGGGAGGGTCTCCTCTTCCCTCAGCAGCCTGGTGCTTACAACCTAGGGTGAGGTACTACAAGGGCTTGTTCACTGCCTCCCTTCAGGGTAGAGAACATGTTCTGTACATCACTGACTGCAATGCTGAACCAGGTAAACTTTTGCTAATGAATGAATGAATGCTTCTTTATATGAGTAAAGCTCATGCTGTGTGCAAGTCTCCCCCCCACCCATTTACCAAAGTGAGATCTAATATGTCAAGCACACAATAAGAATTTTAAAAATAGCCATTCAAACTGCTTCTTCAGGTGGACATCTCCGAGTAATGACTCTGGCATTCATATTAATCTCAAGTCAGTATCAACTTTCAGGGATATGTGCAGAGGTTAAGAGGCCACACTATTTTCAACTGCAAAAACAAGACATATGTTCAATCAATACAGAAAGGTAAAACCCATGGTGAGTTCACTTCTACTCAGCAGGGCTTGACAGCTAGCACTAAATCTTCCCAAGGTTTCAGTTTCATTTGGCCTCCTTTAGCCCCAGGAGTTTTTACACAGAACACATTTTCCACATGTAATTAAGTAATGGAGAGTGAGTTGTTATACATGACATTTAATTTTTGATAGTGGGAGAAGGATGACAAGAGCTGCAGGCAAGATCATTAATCTGCTTGGATCCTTTCCTGGCCAAGTACACTCATTCATCTATGGTTTTAACTGTGGTCTCCTTCTGTACTTAGGTACACAGAACCGAGTGTATGACATGCAAGAGCCCAGGTTTTAATATGTACATGGGTAGTACAGAGTTCAAACACTTAGTACATCAAAGTCAGGATACTGTTTACAGAGATGCCTAAAACCTAATCATAAAAACAGAAAGGGAAAAGTGAGCATGGAAGTTATGTATATATAGCAGACTTACTCATTGGCACTAATGACTCAGATTCTCAGCCTTACAAATCAATTAGTATAGGAATAAATATGAATGTCAAAATAATATGACAAGGACAGGATCATGCAAATGCATATCTTTATGCACTGAAGTTCCTAGTTAATTAAAATATTGCCCAGAACATAATTTAGCAGGTTATTTTATGATTATGGCTACTTATTCTCCAAAACCTTTGGTCATTTCCCATTTTTATTTCAATTGTCAGTAAATTGGAAAAACAGTTGCCAAGGTTTAAAAGCCAGTAATTTCAAAATAATGTAAAAGCCCCTAAAATTAATAATTTCAACTAAGGAAGGCAACTTTGCCAAACAGAAGCACTGGCAATGAAGAAATGCAATGTACATAAGCTGATTTTTAGAGAAACACTATACATAGGACAGTACAAGTGACATAAATTTATTTTTGGTGCTGAGATGACCAAATGCTTGTTAAAACTTCACAACAAATTAGTTTTGAGTTCCTTCAGGATTTGGTTCCAAAATAAAAACAGGATGTTGGGCAGCACTCAAATATACAGGCTACCATGAATATACATGGATGTGTATATTCCCATTTACTCCCAATGGTCATGTTTGTTATAAACAAAATGCATAATGACCACTGAAGCTTCACAGACCACAACAAATAATAGACAAAAGCATATGAGTATAACCAAAATATACCACTGTGCTTCCATATGATTTTTTTTTGTTAAAATTTTATTTATTTATTTACTTATTTGAGAGTGACAGACACAGAGAGAAAGACAGATAGAGGGAGAGAGAGAGAATGGGCGCGCCAGGGCTTCCAGCCTCTGCAAACGAACTCCAGACGTGTGCGCCCCCTTGTGCATCTGGCTAACGTGGGACCTGGGGAACTGAGCCTTGAACCGGGGTCCTTAGGCTTCACAGGCAAGCGCTTAACTCCTAAGCCATCTCTCCAGCCCGAGATACACTTTTAAACAAGAGTCTACATAACCAGCAATCTATATGTTTAAGAAACAGCCTGGGCTAGAGTGACACCCTACCTCAGAAAAAAAGAAGAAACAGCTGGGCCAGGTGTGCCTTTAATCCTAGCACTTGAGATGCAGAGATAGGATTGCTGTGAGTTCAAGGTCAATCTGAAGGTACAAAGTGAATTCCAGGTCAGCCTGGGCTAGAGTGAGACCCTATTTCAAAAAACAAAACAAAACAACCAGCTACATCCTCTCCTCAGCTGGGGTGTATGGTCCTGGCATGCTGAGCCCAAGGGTTCTTCTTTCAATGGCTCAGCCAGGTTATAGGACTTTTGATGTGATTTCAAGGCCAGCCTGGTACTACAGAGAGAGTGCCATGTCAGCCTAGGCTACAGTGAGATCCTACCTCAAAAAACCAGAAGAAAAAAAGAAAAACATAAACTAGGCCTAAGGGAGTCCAATGTCCATGAGAAGACTGGCCCAGAGGTGCCAATGGAACAGGAAACGGGCCCTCACCAACACCAAATCTGCTGGTACCTTGATCTCAGCCTCCAGAACTTATTTTTTTTCCTGTTTTTATTTATTTATTTGAGAGGGATAGACAGAGAGAATGAGGCAGAGAGAGAGAGAGGGAAAGAGAGAGAGAGAGAGAGAGAGAGAGAGAGAGAGGGAGGGAGGGAGGGAGAATGGGCGCGCCAGGGACTCCAGCCACTGCAAAAGAACTCCAGACGTGTGCGCCCCCTTGTGCATCTGGCTAACGTGGGTCCTGGGAATTGATACTCTAACTGGGGTCCTCAGGCTTCACAGGAAAGCGCTTAACTACTAAGCCATCTCTCCAGCCCAGCCTCCAGAACTTTAAGAAACAAATTTCTCTTGCTTAAAAGTCACCCAGGGCTGGAGAGATGGCTTAGCAGTTAAGGCATTTGCCTGCAAAGCCAAAGGATCCCGGTTCGATTCTCTAGGACCCATATAAGCCAGATGCACAAGGGGCACATGCATCTGGAGTTTATTTGCAGTGGCTACAGGCCCTGGCGTGTCCATTCTCTCCCTCCCCCCCTCAAACAAATAAATAAAATAGCTTATCTCAAATAATTAATTAATTAAATATTTTAAAAAGTTCACCCAGTTCATGGTATTTTGTAGTAATGGCCTCTACAGACTAAGAAGCTCATAATTAGACGAAATCTTTTGGATGTCTATCAATACTGCTGCACTGCTTCAAAGATCTTCAGCAAACAAACACTCAGCAGTGTGGAGGTAAATGAGACAGCTAAGAATAGATTTACTATATGATCCACCTATACCACTCTTAGGCACATAACCTAAGGACTCATCTCACTACCTTAGAGATACTTGCCCAACCGTGTATTGTTTTAAAATTTTTATTTACTTATTTATTTGAGACAGAGAAAGAGGGAGAGAGAGAGAGAGGGAGAGAGAGAGAGAGAGAGAGAGAGAGGGGGGGAGGGAGGGAGGGAGGGAGGGAGGGAGGGAGGGAGGGAGAGGGAGAGGGAGAGGGAGGGAGAGGGAGAGGGAGAGAATGAGAATTAGAACAGGCGTGCCAGGGCCTCCAGCAACCACAAAAAAACTCCAGACACATATGACCCCTTGTGCATCTGGCCTATGTGGGTCCTGGGGAATCGAACCAGGACCCTTTGGCTTTGCAGGCAAATGCCTCAACTGTTAAGCCAACTTCTCCAGCCCCCAACCATGTTTATTTATTTTTATTTATTTATTTATTTTTATCTTTTAAAAAGATCTTTATTTTTATTTATTTGAGAGAGAGAAAGAAGGAGAGAGGAAGAGAGAGAATGGGCACACCAGGACCTCTAGCCACTGCAAACGAACTCCAGACACATGTGTCCCCTTGTGCATCTGGCTTACATGGGTCCTGGGAAATCAAACCTGTGTTCCTTGGCTTTGCAGGCAAGCGCCTTAACCACTAAGCCATCTCTCCAGCCTTGATATGAGTATCTTTATTGAAATGCTTCCAACCATGTTTATTGATGCTCTATTCACAATAACTAGGAAATGGAACCAGCCTAGATGTCCCTCAACAGATGAGTGGATAATGACGATGTGGCACATTTATACAATGAAATTTTGCTCAGTAGTAAAGAAAAATGAAATTTGCAGGAAAATGGATGGAACTGGAAAGGATTATGCTTAGTGAGGGAATTCAGGCCCAGAAAGCCAAACGTTACATGTTTTCTTTCATATGTGGATCCTAGCTACAAATGATTGGACTTCTGTGAGAGTTAGAATAAAACTCAGTAGCAGAGGCCAGTAAGATAGAAAGGGGACATAAAGGGAGTAGAAAGGGAAGGAGGGGAACATAATAGAATCATATTATATATATGTAAGTAGAGCAGATTAATGGGGGTGGAAAGGCCTAAGTAAAGTCAGGGGAAGAGACTGAGTAAAGGAAGAGTAGTGGAAGGGCTAACCAAAATCTAAGAGGGTATGAATAAATCATATGGAAAGCTACTTTTTTGGACAATGGAACACTCAGAAGCCATCGATAGTTACTCGAAAACTTTCAGTGCCAGGAATAGGATACCTTCCAGTGAGTTGTTGGCCAATGAGGTCCCTGATGCCCCCAAAACATTATAGGCCATTGCAGAGGCTCTTGGTTTTCCACCAGGAATGGATGGTAAGACCCTATGGCTAAAGACTCCACATGCTGGAGCTTCAAGGCCACTGAGAAATCCTTTGGAGCTGAGCTGAAAACCTTCTCTGTATAGACCACCTGACAGAAAGCTAGAAAAAGCTATACTGCATGCAGTTCAATGGGAGAGAGAGAAATCACCAGTGGAGACACTCAACAGTGGACACTGCAAACCTAAAATTTGGTCAATGAGGCCAAAGGAGCCAATGGGCAAGTCTATTATGGGGGAAACCAACAGCTCTCTAATTGGACTAGAGGCTTGCTCCATGGGAGGGAATACATGCCTAATACTGAAAACCTACAGCAGGGGTAGTCATGAGCCCTAGGGGTGTAACAACTGCTGGTGTCTAGCTAAATGTATATACTATGCTCACAGAACTGACCAGTAAGCACTTTGCTTAACGTTCATACCCATATATTAATGCTAGTCTCTCTTTAGGTTAGAGAAGGTTCTGTTTTCAAATGGCAGTGACCTTGGAATGACTCAGAAGGTACCATGGTGCTGAGACGAAGTGACAGAGGAGTGCTCAGCACTGA
Source organism: Jaculus jaculus (assembly GCF_020740685.1). Taxonomy (NCBI): domain Eukaryota; kingdom Metazoa; phylum Chordata; class Mammalia; order Rodentia; family Dipodidae; genus Jaculus; species Jaculus jaculus. The sequence goes on along the minus strand of NC_059106.1, from coordinate 96,136,258 downwards.
AATATGTCTATCACATTTTCCAAGGCTCAGGGTCCACTGCGGAAGAGGTGATGGAAAGAATTTAAGGGCCAAAGGAAGGGTAGGACTACCTACATGCTCCTCCAGAAACAAAATGGCCTGGTCATGGATATCCATTACCTCACAATGACTGACACTATCTATACAAGACCATCATAATAGGAGGAAAATATGATAACATCAAAATAAAAGAGAGACTGATTGAGGGGGGGGATATGATGGAGAGTGGAGTTGCAAAGGGGAAAGTGAGGGGAGGGAGGGAATTATGGAAGTTGTCAATACAAAAAACCTAGGACCTTGAGAATTCTAGGCAAGTACTCCAACACTGAGTTACATACGCAGCTAGGTAGGCTATTTTAATTTGGAATTATCACAAGAATGAGGTAGGAGCTTCATAGTCCCCATTTAAAAATTATGACTGAAGACTAGAAGAAAAAAAAACAACTCAGTAACTTAATATGGTTACATCACCTATAAAAACTTTAGACTTAGTGTCATTTCAGTGAAATAATAAGAGAATTAAATAACCACAACATCCCCCTGCTGATGTGGTAGATTGGCTACAATACATATGGATTTCCAGTTCTTATTCACAAATACCATAAGGGCTCATCAGCCAGCAGGCGAGGCAGGGGAAGTGTAGCAACCCAAACACACTATGGGGCTGATGCTTGCATGCCCAAGCTGGCCACAAATTTTCTTTTTCTTTCTTTCTTTCTTTCTTTCTTTCTTTTTTTTTTTTTTTTAAATTTTTATTAACATTTTCCATGATTATAAAATATATCCCATGGTAATTCCCTCCCTCCCCACCCCCACACTTTCCCGTTTGAAATTCCATTCTCCATCATATTACCTCCCCATTACAATCATTGTAATTACATATATACAATATCAACCTATGAAGTATCCTCCTCCCTTCCTTTCTCCACCCTTTATGTCTCCTTTTCAACTTACTGGCCTCTGCTACTAAGTATTTTCATTCTCACGCAGAAGCCCAGTCATCTGTAGCTAGGATCCACATATGAGAGAGAACATGTGGCGCTTGGCTTTCTGGGCCTGGGTTACCTGACTTAGTATAATACTTTCCAGGTCCATCCATTTTTCTGCAAATTTCATAACTTCATTTTTCTTTACCGCTGAGTAGAACTCCATTGTGTAAATGTACCACATCTTCATTATCCACTCATCTGTTGAGGGACATCTAGGCTGGTTCCATTTCCCAGCTATTATAAATTGAGCAGCAATAAACATGGTTGAGCATGTACTTCTAAGGAAATGAGATGAGTCCTTTGGATATATGCCTAGGAGCGCTATAGCTGGGTCATATGGTAGATCAATCTCTAGCTGCTTTAGGAACCTCCACACTGTTTTCCACAATGGCTGGACCAGATTGCATTCCCACCAGCAGTGCAGAAGGGTTCCTTTTTTTCCACATCCCTGCCAACATTTATGATCATTTGTTTTCATGATGGTGGCCAATCTGACAGGAGTGAGATGGAATCTCAATGTAGTTTTAATCTGCATTTCCCTGATGACTAGTGACGTAGAACATTTTTTAAGATGCTTATATGCCATTCGTATTTCTTCCTTTGAGAACTCTCTATTTAGCTCCATAGCCCATTTTTTGATTGGCTTGTTTGATTCCTTATTATTTAACTTTTTGAGTTCTTTGTATATCCTAGATATTAATCCTCTATCAGATATATACCTGGCGAAGATTTTTTCCCATTCTGTAGGTTGCCTCTTTGCTTTTTTCACTGTGTCCTTTGCGGTGCAAAATCTTTGTAATTTCATTAAGTCCCAGTGGTTAATCTGTGGTTTTATTGCCTGAGCAATTGGGGTTGTATTCAGAAAGTCTTTGCCAAGACCAATATGTTGAAGGGTTTCCCCTACTTTTTCCTCTAGCAGTTTCAAAGTTTCCGGTCTGATGTTAAGGTCTTTAATCCATTTGGACTTAATTCTTGTGCATGGTGAGAGAGAAGAATCTATTTTCATCCTTCTGCAGATATTTATCCAGTTTTCAAAACACCATTTGCTGAAGAGGCTGTCTCTTCTCCAATGAGTATTTTTGGCATTTTTATCGAATATCAGGTGGCTATAGGTACTTGGGCTTACATCTGGGTCCTCTATTCTGTTCCACTGATCTACATGTCTGTTTTTGTGCCAGTACCATGCTGTTTTTGTTACTATGGCTCTGTAGTATAGGGTAAAATCAGGTATGGTGATACCACCAGCCTCTTTTTTGTTGCTCAGTATTATTTTAGATATTCGAGGTTTTTTGTGATTCCAAATGAATTTTTGGATTGTTTTCTCTATTTCCATGAAGAAAGCCTTTGGAATTTTGATAGGGATTGCATTAAATGTGTAGATTGCTTTAGGTAAGATTGCCATTTTCACGATATTGATTCTTCCAATCCAGGAACAAGGGATGTTTCTCCACTTTCTAGTGTCTTCTGCAATTTCTCACTTGAGTGTTTTAAAGTTCTCATTGTATAGATTCTTTACTTCCTTGGTTAGGTTTATTCCAAGGTATTTTATTTTTTTTGATGCAATTGTGAATGGGAGTGATTCTCTGATTTAATCCTCTGTGTGTTTGTTGTTAGCATATATGAAGGTTACTGATTTCTGTGTATTTATTTTGTATCCTGCTACATTGCTGTAGGTTTTGATCAGCTCTAACAGCTTGCTAGTAGAGTCTTTAGGGTCCTTTATGTATAGAATCATGTCATCTGCAAATAATGATAACTTGATTTCTTCCTTTCCAATTTGTATCCCTTTTATGTGTGTCTCTTGCCTTATTGCTATGGCCAAGACTTCCAAACTATATTAAATAGAAGTGGGGACAGTGGACACCCTTGTCTTGTTCCTGATTTTAGTGGAAAAGCTTCCAGTTTTTCCCCATTTAGTAATATGTTGGCTGTAGGCTTGTCATAAATAGCCTTTATTATATTGAGATATGTTCCTTCTATTCCCAGTCTCTGTAGGACTTTTATCATGAAGGGATGTTGGATTTTGTCAAATGCTTTCTCTGCATCTAATGAGATGATCATGTGATTTTTGTCCTTCAACCCGTTTATGTAATGTATTACATTTATAGATTTGCGTATGTTGAACCATCCCTGCATCTCTGGGATAAAGCCTACTTGGTCAGGGTGATGAATGATCTTTTTGATATACTCTTGTATTCTGTTTGCCAATATTTTGTTGAGAATTTTTGCATCTATGTTCATGAGGGAGATTGGTCTGTAATTTTCTTTTTTTGTTCTATCTTTGCCTGGTTTTGGTATCAGGGTGATGCTGGCCTCATAGAAGGAGTTTGGTAGAATTCCTTCTTTTTCTATTTCCTGGAAAAGCTTAAGAAGCAATGGTGTTAGCTCTTCCTTAAAAGTTTGGTAAAATTCAGCAGTGAATCCATCCGGGCCTGGGCTTTTTTAGTTGGGAGATTATTGATAACTGTTCGGATCTCTATGTTTGTTATAGGTCTATTTAAGTGTAATCTCATTTTGATTTAATTTAGGTAGGTCATATAGATCAAGGAAATCATCCATTTCTTTCAGATTTTCATACTTTGTGGAGTATATGCTTTTATAGTATGTCCCTATGATGTTTTGAATTTCTCTGGAATCTGTTGTGATGTTACCTTGTTCATCTCTGATTTTATTAATTTGTGTCTCTTCTCTCTTTCTTTTGGTCAGATTTGCGAAGGGTTTATCAATCTTGTTTATCCTTTCAAAGAACCAACTCTTTGTTTCATTAATTCTTTGGATTGTTCTTTTTGTTTCTATTTCATTAATTTCTGCCCTAATCTTTATTATTTCTTCCCGTCTACTAATTTTTGGTTTGCCTTGTTCTTCTTTTTCCAAGGCTTTAAGGTGAAGCATTAGGTCGTTTACTTGCGACCTTTCTAAGTTCTTAATATAGGCACTTAAGGCTATAAATTTACCTCTTAGAACTGCCTTCATTGTGTCCCAGAGATTTTGGTATGTTGTGTTCTCATTATCATTTAACTCTATAAATTTTTTGATTTCCTTTTTGATTTCTTCATTGACCCACTCATCATTTAGTAGTGTATTGTTTAGTTTCCATGATTTTGTGTATGCTCTATAGCCTTTCTTGCTACTGATTTGTAGTTTAATTCCATTGTGGTCAGATAGAATGCAAGGAATTATTTCAATTTTCCTGAATTTGTTAAGATTTGCTTTGTGTCCTAATATATGGTCTATTTTAGAGAATGTTCCATGTGCTGCTGAAAAGAATGTATATTCTGCAGCCTTTGGATGAAATGTCCTGTATATATCTGTTAGGTCCATTCCTTCTATGACCTCATTTAGTCCAGATGCCTCTCTGTTTATTCTTTCCCTGGATGACCTGTCAATTGATGAGAGTGGGGTGTTAAAGTCACCCACCACCACCGTGTTTGGTGTTATCTGTGACCTTAGTTCTAATAGTGTTTGTTTGACGAATTTGGGAGCACCCATGTTAGGTGCATATATGTTTAGGATTGTAATGTCCTCCTGTTGGAGTGTGCCCTTAATCAATATAAAGTGACCTTCCTTATCTTTCTTGACTAACGTCGGACTAAAAGTCTACCCTGTCTGATATTAGGATAGCAACCCCTGCTTGTTTTCTAGGCCCATTTGCTTGAAACACCGTCTTCAACCTTTCACCCTAAGATAATGTCTATCCTTTGTAGAAAGGTGAGTTTCTTGGAGACAACAAATTGTAGGATTCTGCTTTTTAACCCAGTCTGCAAACCTATGTCTTTTTGTTGGGGCATTAAGGCCATTGATATTAAGGGCTCATCAGCCAGCAGGCGAGGCAGGGGAAGTGTAGCAACCCAAACACACTATGGGGCTGATGCTTGCATGCCCAAGCTGGCCACAAATTTTCTTTCTTTCTTTTTTTTTTTCTTCTTTTTTTTTTTTTTTTGGTTGGTTTTTCAAGGTAGGGTCTCACTCTAACCCAGGTTGACCTGGAATTCACTATGGAGTCTCAGGATGGCCTTGAACTCACAGCAATCTTCCTACCTCTGCCTCTCGAGTGCTGGGATTAAAGGTGTGTGCCTCCACGTCAGGCTTCACACATTTTCTATATATATCCAAGGATGACCTTAAACTCCTGATCTTCCTGCCTGTACCATTACAGGAGTGTGCCACCATGCCTAGGTTTACATGGTGCCTAGGAAACAGACCTTCCCCATATTCCTCCCATATAACCCTTTCTTCTTCCCAACTAGTCCTTTGGAGTTAGACAAACCAAAAAAAAAAGTATTATGCCAAAAGCAATGTCTCCAGAGAAGGCCTGTCTACTTTACCTGATGAAAACCAGCTTAACCTTGGATGGTGCAGTCTTAATAATGGCAGATGCATTTTGGTGACTTCTTCCATACAGGATCTGATTGTTTATCTGTGTAGGGGGAAAAAAAAGTACTTGTAAATCTACAACTTGTATACCTCTATTACACCCTCCAAGGCTCAGGGACTACTGTGGAAGAAGTGGTGAAAGAATGTAAGAGTCAAAGGAAGGGGAGGAGTGCTTTGCAATACTGTCTTCTAGACACAAAGTGGCCATGGTATTCATGACCTCACAGTAGCTGACACTATCTACACAAAACCTGTATAGTAAGAGGGGAAAAAATGATGACATTAAAATAGAGTAGGGACTAGTTGCAAAGAAGAAGGGATTCAATGGAAGGAGACAGGGGAGATAGAAAAGGGAAGGTAGGCGGGAGGATAGTATGATTATAGTACACTGTGTATATGTATGGAAGTTATCAATGAAAGGGTAAAACATTATAACCAGTGCATTTTACATAATATACATATCTATACAGATATATAAGTATTATACAATGGGCATTAGGCCATAGAGTCGTCAATCTTTTTTAAAAAATATTTGAGGAGAGAGACAGACAGAGACAGAGAATGGGCATGCCAGAGCCTCCTGCCACTGCAAACAAACTCCAGATGATTGCACCACTTTATGCATCTGCCTTTATGTAGGTGCTGGGAAATTGAACTTGGGTCATCAGGCTGTGCAAGTAAGCACCTTTAACTACTATCCCCCCGGCCCTAAAGTTGTCATTCTTTAAGTGTATATTAAACTCACTAAAACTAAAAATCTTATTATTCCTTGCCTTACAGATTCAAACACTCATTCTGAACAACCTTTAAAATTCTCCTAAGAGGGCTAGAGAGATGACTCAGTAGTTAAAGGCACTTGCTTACAAAGACTGACAGCCTGGGTTTGATTCCACAGTACCCATGTAAACCCAAATGCACAAAATGGCACATGTGTCTGGAGTTAATTTGCCATGGCAAAATGCCCTGGCACACCCTTTCCATCTCAGTCTGATTCTCTTACTCTCTCTGCTTGCAAAGTAATAATAACAATAAAAAATCTGGGGCTGGAAAGATTGCTTAGCGGTTAAGGTGCTTGCCTGCAAAGCCAAAGGACCTTGGTTTGATTCCCCAGAACCCATGTAAACCAGATGCACAAGGGGGCACATGCATCTGGAGTTCATTTACAGGACTGGAGGCCCTGGCACACCCATTCTCTCTCTCTAATAAATAAATTAAAAATAAAATATTTTAAAAAAAAACCTGAGCTGGAGAGATGGCTCAGCCATTAAGGAACTTGCCTGGAAAGCCTGATAACCTGAGTTCAATTCCCTAGTACCCAGGTAAAACCAGATGCACAAAGTGTGCATGGATTTTAAGTTTGTCTGCAGTGGCTAGAGGCTCTGGTGTGCCCATTCTCTGTTTCTTTGTCTCTTTCTGCTTACAAATAAATGTAATTTTTAAGAAACTCTCCTGGGAGAGGGGAGGTTGCTTAGTGGCTAAAGGTGCTTGCCTGCAACGCCAGCCAGCCAGCCTGGGTTCAATTCCCCAGCACCCATGTAAGCCAGATACAAAAAGTGACAAAAGGGCTGGGGAGATGGCTTAGCAGTTAAGCTGCTTACCTGTGAAGCCAAAGGATCCAGTTTCTATTCCCTACTACCCATGCAAACCAGATGCACATGGTAGCACATGAATCTGGAGTTCATTTGCAGGGCTAGAGGCCCTGGTGTGCCCATTCTTTCTCTCTCTCAAATAAGTAAGTAAATAAATAATACATATATGAGATATTAATAAGTAGTGGCATTTATTTCTGGCCAGGACTACACTTCAAACCAGTTACATCTGGTCAGGGTTTATAAGGACAAATTGCTAAACAAGTCTGTATGACAACAGTCACAAGCCTAGTGAAGAAAAAGTTCAGTAGTTATCTCATTCAAGCAGATGGCCTGGTATTCTGCATAACAAAGATAACATTTACAAGGTACAATGTTGGGAGCTGTAGCTGCTCTTTGACCATGAGAACTGAAGCTGTTTTTGGATCTCCGGGCACAGAGACCTTATCGTATGGCCTTGGAAAACAGTCTTCAGACACAGAGGCATTTGTGGAGCAGACTTTAGGCACGTAGGCACTGTCTGGAAAGTTTTATTTTCTGTATATAAGCTTGTGTTGCCTTAATAAATCTGAGACCTTGATCAGAATATAGACTTGGTCTCTTTCTTTGTGTCTCTTGTCTCCCATCCAGGTTACTTTCCCCTCATGTCCTTGTTTAACTCCCCGCTGTCTGGGGCAAGTGACGCCCAAACGTGGGGCTTGAGGTACGAAATGTGACCTGGACGTCGCTCAAGTGGACGTCCGTCACCCCCATTGGATCGCCACCTCATCGGTGAGTGAAGATCTGCATGCAGATCACCTCAGGAGTGCCCGCCTGTGATACAGATCTGGAGAGGTAAGAAAAGCGACGCAATTATGGGACAAGCATTAAGTAAGCATGAATTGTTTGTTGGAGGGCTTAAAACTTCTCTCAAGACACGAGGAACACGGGCTAAGAAAAAAGATTTAGTGAAATTCTTTGTCTTTTAAGAAGATGTATGTCCCTGGTTCCCCCAGGAAGGAACTATAGATGAGAAGTGGTGGCGCCGTGTTGGTGACTGTCTAAATGACTACTACCATTCTTATGGCCCTGGAAAGGTTCCAGTGCAGGCGTTTTCTTATTGGAATCTCATAAATGATGTATTACAAGTCCGCCACTATCACCCTGATGTTTCAAAAGTAGTTACAGATAGTGAGAATTTCCTTAAAAATAAATTCAAACCTCCCTCCATAAGAATGAAGTCCCAGAGAATCCCTACCCCACCTGCTGTGCTGAGGGCCAACAACCTGCCCTTTCTCTCCAGGCTCTAATTGCTCCTCTATTATCATTCCTATGCCAGAAAATGCTGATGAGCCCAGAAGAGGGGGAGGGAGAATCTGAGACAAGGGAACCTGCTGGGTCAGAAAGCACTGAGAATAAGGAAGGGGATGAAACTCTACTCATTAAAGCCCAGAGATATCTCCGTCTTAAGTTTAAACATATAAAAGTTAAAAAATGCAGTTACTTTGTATGGACCTATTACTCCTTTCACTCTCTCCTGTTAGAATCTCTTAGTGAAGACTTACTTACTGTTAATGATTGGGTTATGTTAACTAAAGCTACTTTAACTAGGGGTGAGTTTCTTCTATGGAAAGCTGATTACACTGAGAGGTGCCAGGATGCTGCCTGCCGTAATTTGGCCGCTGGTGGTTCCTCCAAATCCTGGACGCTAGATAAACTTTTGGGCAACTGTCCCTACGATATGAATGAAAAACAAACCAAATTTCCTCCAGGATTACTTACACAAATTCAACATGCAGCTCTTAAAGCCTGGAAGAGCCTTCCCTCTAAAGGGTCAGCTGTCACCTCTCTTACTAAACTGAGACAGGGTCCACAAGAGCTTTATAGTGATTTTATCGGTCGTCTTACAGAGGCCACTGAATGCCTCATGGGAAAGGAGGAAACAGATAATGAATTTGTTAGACATCTTGCCTTTGAGAATGCTAACTCAGCCTACCAAGCGGCTATACGGGCTATACGCTTCCATCGCCGTGGCAAAAATATTTCTGACTTTATCAAACTCTGTGCTGATGTAGACCCTGTGTCCCGCAGCATTGGATTAGCCATAGGAGCTGCCCTTAAAGATTTTACCCAAGTGGACAAGCTCAAAACTTGTTTTAATTGCAAACAACCAGGTCATTTTTCCAGAGAATGCATGGCCCTTAAGGCCCAGCCTCTCTGTGCCTGGAAAGTTCTCCCTCAAGGTATGGCTAACAGTCCTACTCCATGTCAGAAATTTGTGGCTAAAGCTTTAGCTTCTACAAGAAGCAAATCTCCCCAATTATATATTATTCATTATATGGATAATATTTTATTAGCTGGAAAGAAAAGACAGAAATCTAGTTACAAAAACCAAAAAAGGGAAAAATGATATAGGGCTCAGTAACAAGATGGATAAATCATAGTTTGTTTATTTAAAATTTTTTACTTTTGGATACAAAAGGGTCTTCTGCTGCTGACCACTTTTGGCATGCACAAACCAACACTAATTATGCTAAAGTAATGTGGAAAGATCCATTGACTAACAAATGGAGTGAACCCGACCCTGTATTAATATGGGGATGAGGATCTGTTTGTATTTTTTCACAGAAAGAAAATGGAGACAGATGGTTGCCAGAACGTTTGGTGCGGCATGCAGGCCATGAGATCAAACAAGAAGACACTGCTGATCCTGATAATAATATGGAGTCATCTACATTTTGCTGTGAACTTTACTGGACCTATGTTCCTGATCCTCCTATATTACATCCAGTGACTTGGGAGAAACAAGAAATCATAGTTCTAGTCAATAACACTCGGTTGCTAAGTATGCCATCTAGTAAAAATATAGAATTACATCAAATAATTATGAGTTCACATTCAGGGCGTGGTCTAGGTATTCCACTATGCTTTCTAAGACTAGCATAGTGGGATGTTTTGAAATAAAGGAAAGAAACATTACTGTAAAGCATGTACAAGAGCATGTACAAGGTACAAAGAAGATAAAGCAGGTTCAAACAAGCAGAATTTCTATTTGGCTTCCCTATGGAAATCAAGTTACAGGGGATAGTCCACCAGAGGACTTTATTGCCTGTGAAGGAAATACACCTTGGTTCAATAAATCTATACATTGGAGCAAATGTGTAGGGAAAAAGTTTATCAGGTATGATGTTTCTGGATCTACTAGATATGTTAAGGACTGGTCAGGATCAGCAGGCTCTATAGAGAGTATAACTGAATGGGTTAATGACTGGCCTACTGGACTGTCCTCAGGATTGTGGTGGTCAGACAATGGACATCAGCAAACTTATGTGTGGAAAATTGCTGCTGCTATGGGAGGTATCAAGGTTACATCTAAATCTCCTACATCTTCCTTCCCTCCCTCTCCCCCTCTCCCCTCTATCTCTCTCCTCTCAAACTCTTGTATATTAGTTATCTTTTTCCTCAATTTCTTAGTGGACACTGACCTGTAACCCCCACTTCCAGCTTGGGCCTACAATCCACAATGAGCTTTTGATCAGAGAAACCTACAAGGTTTCCCAAAACAATGACAGACTTCTGTCAGAGTAATTGATGACCCACCAAAGGCCAGTGGTAAGACCCTATTGCTGAAGACTCCATACGCAGCTGACAAGTAAAATGGAATGACATGGCTGGAAGCCAGGAGAGAGTCAGTCCCCAGACAGTCAGCGTGTCTAGTGCCAGAAGGCGCTACATAGGCGACTGGGGGAAGTGATCAAGATCTGTCCAAGCAACACATTGTTTATCCTAAGTAGCAACAATTAACCGGATGTGATACCCACACAAGTGCAATAGTGGTACACAGCCATGGTGAGGAATCAATTGCTCTTGATTTGGCTAACTGATCCACTCAGTGGTACTAGACCCTTAGCTGGAGCTGGGAAACAAGTCAGAACTATACCCAAACACAAGCCCACTCTACAATATCAAGCTACCATCAATCACGGGGTATAAGAGGGCCTACACCTATCAAACTGTCTATCAAAAAAGTAAGTGTTATCTCAATTTTCTGGGTGCTAACTTATTCTCCGTTGGAGAATCTGCTTCTCTTTTCCAGATAGATGCAGATCCTAAGAAGAGAGCTGCCCCAACATACATCAGAAGGGGCCCAACTGAAACTAAGGACAACTGGCGAAATAAGCAAGGGTGATGTTTTCCTGTGAACTGGATACCAGCACAAAGGGGAAGGAGATCAATGCAGAGAAAAATCAACTCCTACCAAATCAGAGAGCCAGAGCCTCAGAGGCCCCCAACACCTCAGCACTGAAGCAGACCAAAAATGAACCCAACATGGCTCAGGGAAATCTTGCGGAAGAGGGGGCGGAAAGAATGTCAGAGTTACATGTTGGGTCATGATTTTCAGAGACATTTATCATACTAATAACTGGGGGCTAACTCCACAATGCACGACCCATTTTCAATAACAAGGAGGGTCTAATGGGAGGGGGTAGATCACAGATGAGCCTAAATAATGGTACCAAACTGCCTGTATTTACTGAAAAGAAAACTAATAAATTAAATTAAAAAAAAAAGATTATGGAAAACAAAGCAATAAAATGTGAATTAAAGTAAAAAAAAAAAAAAAAAGGTTACATCTGCCAGCAATAATTCAAATAGCCTTCCAAAGGGAACTGTTATGGCCTGTGTTACACCACCTTATGCCCTGATGTTAGGAAATATAAATATTACTTGGTATCATGGGTCTGAAGGAATGTTTAATGTTACCTGTGATAATTGTAGTCTGTCCAACTGTGTTTCTCATGATTCTGAAACTGTAATGATTGTCAAACAACCTGCATTTGTTATGATTCCTGTTAATCTTTGAAAACCTTGGAAAAATGTTAGCTATACAGAACAGTCATCTTGATTTTGATGCCACTAAGGCTGCTAATGATTTACTTGCTGCAATTCAGTCTGTGTTGCCTAGTTGTGACTCTCTAAGTTCCTGGATAGGCAGCTTTGCAGCTGTGAGAGTTTGCTTTCTGCTTCTCTTATGCCTATTTTCTTCAAGTGTCTAATGAAGTCTATTGTGAATATTCGTGCAAAGGTCCAAGCCATGCACTCTATAATACATCCTTGAGTCCCCTCCTTTAGGAGCTGTATAGGATTCAGACCTATGCATATCAGCTCACAATAAAGTGAGTATGATATGGGCACCAACATGGGTGCGAGGCAAAGCACCACAAGGGGAGGTCCCTTTCTGACTGCTTCTGAATTCCCTGAGAGAAAAACCTGACTTGCATGGAGGTTGCTACCACACTTATTATGATCATATAGGCCCTGCCTCCCCTCCCCAAAAGGTACCAAGGGCCAAGACTGTGGGTCGAAAAAAATGACAGCCCACAGGAGGTGTCAGGTCAGTACTCCCCCAGTAGGTTAAAGCTAAATAGCGGGTCTCCCCGTCTTTTGTATAAAAGAAGGGAGGAGGTGTTGGGAGCTGTAGCTGCTCTTTGACCATGAGAACTGAAGCTGTTTTTGGATCTCTGGGCACAGAGACCTTATTGTATGGCCTTGGAAAACCGTCTTCAGACACAGAGGCATTTGTGGAACAGACTTTAGGCATGTAGGCACTGTCTGGAAAGTTTTATTTTCTGTATATAAGCTTGTGCTTGCCTGAATAAATCTGAGACCTTGATCAGAATATAGACTTGGTCTCCTTCTTTGTGTCTCTTGTCTCCCATCCAGGTTACTTTCCCCTCATGTCCTTGTTTAACTCCTCGCTGGCCGGGGCAGTACAACATTCTGCATACCACAGGTAACATTTCTTTATAACATTTCCTTATCCATCACATTCCCCAATGCATCACACAGACCAGACACACTTTATGGGAGGAAGGGATGTATTCAAGCTTACAGATGCAGGGGAAGTTCCATAATGGCAGAAGCACTTCGCTCCCTCTTTCAGATTCACGTAGAGAAGAAACCACTACCACCACCAGAAAGGGTAGGAACCCCAGACAGGAGCTCAAGCATTCTGCATATCTTTAGGCAGGAATTCAGATCTGCCCCCAGTGGCATGCCTCCCCTTCCATCAGGTCTGCCTGCTAGGGACAGGAGCTTCAAACTCAATTTTAGTTATACTACACCTGAGTCTACTACATGGCTGCTACAGCAAAACTGGGAAAACTCTCCCATAGGTCTCAGATACTATCTGATGACATCCTTAGCCCTTGGGTTGGTGGAAGTGTGTGTGTGGGGGTCTGCTAGTACATTCCAAAGAAGTGCACCTGATAGTCACCAGGACATTAGGTCAGACACTGAGGTGGGCAATAGTGATTATTTAGGGCTAGAGGTAGCCCAGGATAATTTGGCTTTGACCTTGCAACCTTCCAACTCTACAGGAGACCTATCAGTCCATTTAGCCTTATCTAAGGAAGATTCAGCACTTTCAGTTCAAAAAACATTTTTAAATGTTTCTGTACATTTATCTTTCTTTACATTTGATAATAACACTAGCCATTGTCAGTTTACCTTTCTGTTGCTCCTATGAAGCTCAATATTTTGAAGTATACTTTTAGATGGTAGCTATCTTTTATTGTGGGCTGATTATTTCTGTTTTTTGTTTTGTTGTTTTGTTTTGTGATAGTAGTTTACTCTGTAGCCTAGGTTATCCTAGAAGTCAGTATGTAGTCTTTGCTCAAACTCAAGGTAAACCTCCTCCCGCAGCTTATAAACAGCCAAGGTTATAGGCTTACATCACCATGTCTGTCATTTTTGTCTTTGTTGTTGTTTTCTGGGTGATCCCATTTAAACAATTACAGCAAAAAAAAAAAAAAAAAGGTAAGATCAAAATTTTTGCTTTGGAGACTGCCGTGGTGGCCCTGAGGCTACATAGTGAATTCCAGGTCAGCTTAAAATATACTTTTTAAGTGACAGAATAATCTCATATTCTTATAGTGACAAGAGGCCCTGACATGCCCACAGACACATATGTATGTGCATGTGTACACACACAGAAATAATAAATTAAATAAACATCCTAAACACAGTTTTGGCTACAGTTAATATAGAACATACAGACCTTAACCCCTCTTTAAAAACTGTGAGAAAGTAGTTGAGCTCAATGCAAAAGTTTCATGATAGATATTTCACTTAGTACAGTGCTTCCAAATTCCTAAAAATGCAGACCTCAAACTGAACTATAGTACATGTCAGAGCTCTGGATGCAACTGAACATGACTCTGTTTGAACTTTTGCATAGTACACATTTTATTATCATAAGAGATAAATATTATATTCTTGTTCTGAGTCAAACTTTACCTCAGTTACACAGGAGAATTTATTGCAGACAATCAGTGAACTACCTGCTTATGTCTCAGATGTGAGGGATCCACAGGTCTACTAAATAGATGTGAGGGAATACACACGTCTACTAAATAGATGTGAGGGATCCACATGTCTACTAAATAGATGTGAGGGATCCACATGTCTACTAAATAGATGTGAGGGATACACACGTCTACTAAACAGATGTAAGGGAATACACACATCTACTAAATAGATATGAGGGACACACATGTCTACTAAATAGATGTGAGGGACACACACGTCTACTAAATAAACCCAAGCAGGACCAGAAAGCATCAGGCACTCAGATACTTCTGAGACAGCGAGTTCATGTATGGATAAATTTGGGGAGGAGCAGAATGCTTCCTGGAACCCCAAGCCCTGAGTTCTTATCTGTTAATTAACTAAGGAATTGGCAATCCAGACTAAAGAGAATGATTTTTAAATCCCTTTTTATATCATGAGGGATTTTTATGTGTGAGAAAGAGGCAGAGAGAGAGAAAGAGAGAGAGAGAGAGAAAGAGAGAGAGAGGGAGGGAGGGAGGGAGGAGGAGGGAGAGATATTGAGAATATATGGGTGCCCCAGAGCCTACAACTGCTGCAAACAACTTCTAGATGCATGTGCCACCTTCTGCATCTGGTTTACATAGGTCCCTGGGAATCAAACCTGGGGGCTTTGGCTTTGCAAGCAAGCGCCTTAACCAAACTAAGCCACCTCTCCATCTGTCACTCCTTCTAAAACAGACTTTGTTTGCACAAATTCTTTCTATACTACATGTTCATCAAGCCATGACTCTGAGAAGTAACTTCATGCCATTCAACCAAAATTTCCACATGACTAAGATGGACAAGCGCATGAAAGCCAGGCCAGACAAGGGGTGTGACACACAGCCTTGTTTGCTAGGAGCTGTCCTTCAAATCCTCTCCTCACAAACACTGTCCTCTTTGGTGGGCAGTAAATCAAGAACTATTTGTCATGGAATCCCAAGCCAAAGTTGAGGGGCATGGACGTAGATTAGATGACCAAAACTCTCTACGTGTGTTTTTACACAGGAGCTGGGACAGTTCACAAAGCTTGTCTGATATGGTCATATTCTTCTACACGAATAAAGAGGCAAGAAAGGCTACTGTTTCCTGAGACCAGATGCACTCTCATCTTTGGTTTCTGGCAGGGAATTTTATAGCATTACAACAAGTCACCCTTCCATAAACCAGATATGGTAGCTCACACCTATAATCCCAGCACTCAGGAGGCTGATATAGGAGGACCACAGGCAGTTTGAGGAATACCTGGCCTACAATGAAAACTCTGCCTCAAAAACAAAACAAAACAAAAAGTCACTGTTTCTTGGCTAACTTGTTTCTATGGATTAAGAGATTATGTCTCTGGGCTGGAGAGATGTCTTAGCAATTAAGGCATTTGCCTGCAAAGCCTAAGAACCCAGGTTCAATTCCCCAGTACCCACGTAAGCCAGATGCACAGATGGTGCATGCATCTGGAGTTTGTTTGCAGTAGCTACAGGCCCAACGGACCTATTTGTCCTGTCCTTGGCTCTCTAACTCTTAAATAAATAAATAAGTACATAAATAAATAAAATTTTAAAACAAGTTATGTTTCCATAAAATTCCCACGTTGAAACCTAACATGATGGTATTTGGAAGTAAGGCCCAAGATAGAACCCAAATAGATGGATATTGGTTATGTTTATAAGAAGGTAGATGAACTGGGTGTAGTAGTGCATGCCTTAATCCCAGATTACGGAGGATGAGGCAGGAGGATCAAGAGTTTGGAGTCCAGCCAGAAGTGGTGGTACACATCTTTAATCCCAGCTCTCGGGAGGCAGAGGTAGGAAACAGGGAACAAGCCACACTGAAATACAAACACTGAAATAGGGAAGGTGAGGAAGAGGAAAGAGATGGCTTCTCTGCTACATAAGGATACAGCAACAAGGAGGCTGCTCATGAAGCAGGGCTAACAGCTATGGAAAGTTGGTGATCAAAATTTGGGTCCTCAGCTATAATTCTACTTCTTCGTTTTTCCTTTTGTTCTTACCTTGGGAATGTTAGGGTTAAAGTAGTAAATTTGGGAAGAAAAATAAGAGGGCTTAGAGATAAGGGCAGAAAAACAATAAAGTCGGCTAACACTGGTGTCCATGAAGCACCCAGACATGTGTGAGCTCTGTGTCCCTGAAAACAGAGTTTGTGTTTTGCTCTGGATTTCGTTCTTCTTCGTTCTTGAGACACTGACAGGTGTGCACTGACACCCCAATCCACTCACTGAAACCACCAAGATTCCAGGAAGCTTCGTGGGGATAAATGATTAGGCTACAGCCACACATCTCCATATCTCAATCTAGATGTTTAAAGATCAACTTATTTCCCAAACAGAATACCTTCTAAATGCTGAATCCACAGCACAACCACCTTGGGTGGCCCTCTCCTTCCCCCTTAAGTTCCACTCTTTCCTGCTCCTCTCCTCAACAAACTTGCTTCCCCCCCACCCTTCAAATAAAACTTCTCTTTAGCTGGGTGTGGTGGCATACACCTATAATCCCAACATTTAAGAAGCTGAAGTCAGGAGTATCCACATGAGTTGAGGACAACTTGGGCTATAGAGTGAGTTCTAGGTAAGCTTGAGCCTCAGCTAAAGTGAGACCCTGCCTCAACCCACGGCCCCCCCACACAAAGGGCAGGAGAGATGGTTTAGCAGTAAAGCATTTGTCTGTGAAGCCTAAGGACCACAGTTCGAGGCTCGATTCCCCAGGACCCATGTTAACCAAATGCACAAAGGGGTGCCCGCATCTGGAGTTCGTATGCACTAGCTGGAGGCCCTGGCACACCCATTCTCTCCCCCCCCCCCTTTCTTTCTTTGTTGCTCTCAAATAAATAAATAAAAATAAAAAATATGTCAGTCATGGTTGCTCATGACTACAGGCTAAAGAAGCATAACCATGAGCTTGAGGTCAGTCTGGGGCTACAGAGTGAGTCCCAGGACAGCCTGGGCTACAGTGAGACCCTATCTCAAATAAACCACACCAAATCAAACCAAAACCCTAAAACTCTCTTTTCTAAAACTTTATTGCCCATTAATTTTATTCTTCAAATTCGAAAGCAAAGAAAATAGAAGCCAGGCATGGTAGCTACACACCTTTAATCCCAGCA
Organism: Jaculus jaculus; assembly: GCF_020740685.1. NCBI lineage: Eukaryota > Metazoa > Chordata > Mammalia > Rodentia > Dipodidae > Jaculus > Jaculus jaculus. The sequence continues at coordinate 96,118,821 of NC_059106.1, read as the reverse complement.
CTTTGGGGAGCCAGAAGTAGGAAGATCTCTGTGAGTTCAAGGTCAGCCTGGGAACTACAGAGTGAGTTCCAGGTTAACCGGGGCCAAAGAAAAGGAGAGAGAGAGAGAGGGAGGGAGGGAGGAAAAACAGAACCTCTGGCTCGGAATGACTTGGAGACCACTCAAAATATGGCATGGCTAGCACTGAGTTAAGCCCACCTAACATTCAAGAAAAGGCTCCTTCACTTTCAAAGACCCTAGATTCAACAGGATGGGCACTTTACCAGAAAACCTGCAATCTAATCTTGGGGTTTCCACCCTCTGGAACTGTGAGAAGTAAATGTGTATTGCTTGAGCCATTCAGGACATACACTGTAACTAGCCAACCTGACAGAGACAGTTTTACATGAACTCATTTCTGTTCTTTGCATTTAACAATTTCCAATGATTCTGTTACAAGCTCCTCTTCTCATACCATTCCCCCCGTACCCCCGTGGTAGGGTGCACTCTAGCCCAGGAGGACCTTAAATTCACTATGTAGTCTTAGGGTGGCCTTGAACTCATGGCAATCCTCCTACCTTCGCCTCCCAAGTGCTGGGATTAAAGGTGTGCGCCACCTTATACCCCAGCTCATACCAAATATTAATACATCTTAGACTCACCTCTTTGCAACAACCTAGCATTATACTTTCACTCAGAAATATGCTACAACATCCAGAAAGAGGAAACAGAAGTAAGAGTTTCAGTCCACAAGAGCTTTATAAATGTTATTTTATTTTTAGTTTCTTATGGTACTAGGGATTGAACGTAAGTCCCTCATGCATGCTGAACTGAGCTATTATCTCCAGCCCTATTAATTTATTAGTTATTTGAGACAAGGTTTCACTATTTAGCTAGACTGGCTTTGAACTCATGATCCACCTGCCTCAGCCTCCTGAGTACTGAGGTTAAACGTGTTTATCACCATGCCCAGTGCCTTCTATGCCCAACCATTCGGGTTTTCTTCTTTTTTTATGTATGAGAATTGGCATGCCAGGTCCTCTAGCCACTGTAGTTGAAGCCCAGTCACATGTAGCCCCTTACACACATGTGCAACCTTGCATGCTTGCATCACCTTGTGCATCTGGCTTATGTGGGATCTGAAGAGTTGAACATGAGTCCTTAGGCTTTGCAGGCAAATGCCTTAACTGCTAAGCCATCTCTCCAGTCCTTAATCTGGTTTTGAATTTCTCTTCTTACCACTGACAAAGAAGGCTTTCTGATATCCTCCAGACAGTAACTTCTGTCTCAGCTCCAGTGACTGTGGTTTCAGAAAGGCAACAACAGGTACATACATTATGGCAAAGTTTGTTAATTTTCTTCCAGAATCTGAATCTCGAATCCATTTAGGAGCAAATTCAAGCAACTCCAGCTCCCAAGGCCAATAGCCTGAACGGGAGATCACTGTGCGTGTGAAGCTTGTAAGTCATCTGGCTTGTGAGGCCAACAACCTGAATAGGAGACCACTGTGTTTACAAAGCTTGTTTGTGTCACAGTGGGTTTCCATGGTGCTCAAGTTTTCCCTTCATGTTTTGGTTTTGGACACTACACTGGGAAGAAGTTTCTATGTATCAGTGATGGGGTCATATTTTACCTAATAGCCAGGGTAGAACTAAAGTTCAACCACGGAAGACTCAGCAAAAGAAAACAGATGTAAATCCTTTCCTAAGACTATATAAGCTGTCATTTAAAGGGTCTTTAATGAGATTTGTTTCAATAAAATTAATTATTCAAAAATATCAGGAAGAGATGTTATTAACTACTTTTAATTTCCCATAATTCAAATGAAGATGAATATAAATTTATGCAGAAAAGCAGCTCAATTAAATTTACTCAAAAGACATGTCCAATTGGAAGTAAAAATTAATTAACTTAAGCTGGAGATAAAAATATTAATTATAGAAAAATTAAATTTTAGTTCAAGAAACAGATTTGCCTGAGGTTTGAATATTATGTCATAATTTATTATACCAAGCAATGCCCCAGCCATGATTTTCCAAAACAAAAAGATTATGAAAAATGATAAATTATTAGAAAGTTGTATCAAAACTCGCCAGGCGTAGTGGTACATGCCTCTAATCTCAGCACTCAGGCGGCAGAGGTAGAAGGATCACGGAGAGTTCGAAGCCAACCTGAGACTCCATAGTTAATTCCAGGTCAGCCAGAACCAGAGTAAGAGCCTAACTTGAAAAACCAAAAACAAACAAACAAACAAAATCCAAAAAACTCACATTACTTCAGTTACTGACAATGATATCTGAGTCCTTTTTCCTATTTTATTTTTTGTAACTTATGTTTTTGCAAGGAAAAAGAGAAGAGACACAGATAGAGAGAGAATGGCCATACCAGGGCCTCTAGCTACTGCAAATGAACTCCAGACGCATGTGCCCCTTGTGCATCTAACTTACGTGGGTCCTGGGGAATCGAACCTGGGTCCTTTGCATTTGCAGGCAAACACTTTAACTGCTAAGCCATCTCTTCAGCCCACTATTTTACTTTCAAATATCTTCTCAACTTAATATTTATATATATTTTTTGGTTTTTCGAGGCAGGGTCTCCTCCAGCCCAGGCTGACCAGGAATTCACTATGGAGTCTCAGGGTGGCCTCAAAGTCATGGTGATCCTTCTACCACTGCCTCCCAAGTGCTGGGATTAAAAATGTGTGCCACCACATCCGGCTTCAACTTAATATTTTAAGACATTATAATCTGCAGTTTACTATTTTTCTTATTTCTTTTGTCCCCATGCACTCTCTCCAGCAACTCAAAATAATTTTGGCTTAATAGATAATTTTGGCTTAATAATTAGTCTCACATAGACCAATACTGAGGGCTGTAGCAAAATACAGAAAAATACAGATTTTTTCTTATTTAAATACTTCAGTGACATAAAGACAACAAAGAACCACTAAATAATTAAAAAACTTCAGCTAACAAGCCAGAGTTAGAAGTGAAACTGGCAAAAATAGAGCTCAAAGACTTCACAGCAAGAAATTCAGACAGAAGAATGAGGTCATCCATCATGAACAAGATTATACATACTTTCTGCAGCCTGCAACTAAGCAGAAATGAAGGTGACATTCATTAATCATGAAGTCCAGAGCAGCTTTCCATACTGTGCAAGGACAAGCTTCAAAACTGATTATTTCCTGCCAGGCATGGTGGCGCACGCCTTTAATCCCAGCACTCGGGAGGCAGAGGTAGGAGGATTGCCATGAGTTCGAGGCCACCCTGAGACTCCATAGTGAATTCCAGGTCAGCCTGGGCTACAGTGAGACCCTACCTCAAAAAAAAAAAAATTGATTATTTCCCTTTTTTGGTTATTAGTGATAGAGATTAAGAATAAGGAAGTCTTCTGTTGTTGACAGTCAGCCAGGGACACAGATCCAAAAGAACATAGACCTCAACCAGCCCTGGAGGGACTTGAATTCCAGGCTGAACCTAAACCTGATTCATCAAGATAGCTATCAGGGTAACCTTAGGATTTTACTTCCTGGTTCTTCTCCTTGTTCTTCTTGCTTGTGGGTGGTTTTCCTGCTAGGGAACTCATTCTGAATGTAAGCTTTTCTACCTGACCAATGATCCAATCATGGTTTTTCATATACATTTAAAATATTTAAATATTTAATTTATTTATTTATTTGGGTTTAAAATGGTCAATTGGAACAGACAGCTGTTTTTATATTTGTCAGGGTTTAAACTACTAGGAAAACTGAGTCTTAATAAGACCATGATTTACTTGTTACAGATTTTCTTTTATAAAACTACATTTGAATGTCATAATTAGGGGCTGGAGAGATGGCTCAGCAGTTAAGGTACTTGCCCACAATGCTTAATAACCCGGGCTCAATTTCCCAGTACCCATGTAAAGCTAGATGCACAAACTGGCACATGCATCTGGAGTTCATTTGCAGTGGCTAGAAGCCCTGGCATGCTCATATTCTCTTTCTCTCTCTCTTGTCTCTCTGCAGAAAATAAATAAATATCATAACTAAGAATACCAATTTTGCTACTGGGTTTATCATTTGCATTTTATTAAAGAAATAATCTAGTTTCATTCACCATGACTTTTGTCCTTGGGAAGGCAAGACCCCCACCCCAAGTTCTGACAATTTCTGTGCTTTCTCAACTTGAAACCATATTGACGGGCTCTACTAAGAATTCCAAGCTCAATGGGAGTTAGCTCCAGGTTACTGCTGACGCCATTTGGACATAGAGCCTTTGGTATCTTGTCTAGGCTTCATCAATGTTAAGTAGCAAAAATGGTGAGACATAAAATTACTTTTGTTAAAGTAATGTACATTAGATTTCTATTTCAGGATTGTTTGTGTCTTGTGCAGTTTAGACAAAAGATGGTCAAAGCTACTAAAATGCACACTGGTACATGGATGTATTTTAAGGTGATGCTAAACTACTAGAAATAGGTTGAGAGGGTCAAATTTGCTCCAGTTTATAGCTAGGCCTAACTATGAACAAAGGGCTGTTAATCAATAGTGACCCTGACATGTGGCTGGGGAAGAGAGCTGCCTCAGGGGCCTGAGTCAGTTCCTGTCAAGTCTCTGAAACATGTCTAAACATGCCCAAAGATGGTAAAATCTGGACCACAGCCAATCAAAGGTGTATAAATTTAACTGCTGCTTGCTTAGCCAATCACATTAGAAGATGACCTAACCCTCCCAGAATTCCCCTAGCTGTGCTTAAAAGGGGCCTGTGTGCTCCTCTCTGAGTCGCCATTTTGTATGAGTGGTTGACCCCCACAGGCTGACTTTTTCTGCACAATAAACACTTTGTTTTTATATACTGTTTGAGTCTGGTGTCTTTCTTCAGTGATTCCTGGACCCTTACAAGGTTTATATGCTTTTAGCTTTAAAAATAAAAATACTTGGGGCTGGAGATATGGCTCAGCTGTTAATGTGCTTGCCTGTAAAGCCTAACAACCTGAGTTTGATTTCCTAGTACCCACTTAAAGCCAGATGCAAAAAGTGGTAAATGCATCTGAATTTTGTTTGCTGTGGCTAGAGGCCATGGTGTGAGCCATTCTCTCTCTCTGCCAGGCATGGTTGTAGCAGACAGCTTCAGCTTTGCTGAGATGAACTTCCAGATCAAGAACAGTTATGGAGGAAGGGATACTTATTGACGCTTACAGATGTAGGGGAAGTTCTATGATGGCAGAAGAAGGTGGCCTGCCTTCACAGGTCCAAGCACAGAGGGGGCGGGAGTGTGAGCCCACACTTCAGGAGCTCCAGCTAAGCACCCTTTGCATATCTTTAGATTGAAATCTGAAACCCACCACCACACTTTAAGATCCACCCAGTGAAACTGCCTCCAGCCAGGTGGCTGCAGATGCAAACTACAAAGTAATAAAACACTGAATATATTGGGGGGCCATCTATTCAAACTACAACAATGGTGGAACATGTTTTTAACCCCAGCACTCAGGAGGCAGAGGTAGGAGGACTGCTGTAAGTTCAAGGCCAGCCTGAGACTACATAGTGACTTCTAGGTCTGCCTGGGCAAGAGCAAGACCCTACCTTGGGATGGAGGGTGGGTACTTGTGCATGCTTGCTGAACAAGATGATCTTAAGTGTGAACAAAATGCCAGACCTCAACTCTGCTTTTTAAATTGCCTTATAAACTCAATTAAAAGTTCAAAATTTAGATAGGTTTAAGTACTTATCTTAATGAGCTAAAGCTTTGAAAAACTGGAAACCTTATTCTTCACTAACTAATAATACATATGAAAAAAAAAAAAAAAGACAAGAGTTTGGACAGAAGTATCCTGTAGAGATGGATGCTGGGCCCAGAAGCCAGAAATTACTACTAGAAGATTTTGGTGCCAGGAGTGGGACACTTTTTGGTGATTTGTTGATCAAGGAGGCCCCTGGTGACCCCCAAACACTTAAGGCTATTGCCAAGGATGCCATAAGAACTAGTTGATAAGGGTTTGCTGTCTAATAACAGAGTTACTATTATTTGTCCCATTCTTAAGTTCTAGTCCTCCAATGTATAAATGACAACCTTCTCTGTGCCCCCACAGAAGATGACGAGACACTTCTACAGGGTCCTTCAGCTCTAGTAAGTCACCCGTCCTCTTTGTTACAGAAGTATGGAGATCTAGAGTTAGACTCCAACCAGTGTATTATTTCTAAGATGAGGGTGAGAACACAGGGAAAAACAACCTGTGATGCTTCCAAGGAAGTCACATGGTCAGCAAGATCATCCTAGCAGATGGCATGAATGCTAAGGAGCCATAAGGATTCTCCCAGGCCCCTGAAAGTCTCTCCTAAAGGGATGCAGCTGACTGTATGTACATAGATACACACATTAAATTCTGGCTACCTACTTGGTCTTTAAACAACCAGTAGGCAGATAGTACAACCAGAGAGTAAAGTATGTCTTAAAAGCTTTGGGTGACAAGCTTAAGTAATTTCCCTCCTTAATTCCAAAGGTCAATGGATAGAGTGGCCCTTGTACAGAGTTACGCAACTTTAGATGTACACTCAGATATGCCATCTTTAAGATTAAATGCTGTGTATATGTATTCCTGACAATTCTGCTAATGTTTCAAATGCTTTACAATATCTACAAACAGAGATGTAGACCACTATGCTATTTGATGAACAGCTTTAGAAATGGATTTCTGGATCTTCATGATGAAAGAGAATTAATGCCTATCATTTCCAGTAACAGGTATTCTGTTAATTTTTAGACTTGTATACTCAGCTGCTGTTTTAATTTTATCTCTTCTTGTTTACAGTCAGTTCACACTTAGGGGCTGGACACTATTTTGTCCTCCAAGGTCTGAAAGTCTATACGAATAGGAGCTCTAAAAAGCCCCGTTTCCTCAGTGCCCATTCCCCTGACTCCTCTTGTTTTATTCTTTCTCCTCAGCATCTTCACCTAGGACTGTCCTACCATACTACAACAATGCACTTTTGGGGTCCCTTAGATAGACCTGCTGGAGCCGGGTGTGGTGGCGCAGAGACTGTGGTAGGGAAGATTGATGTAAGTTCAAGGCCAACCCTGAGACCACACTGATAATATCAGATCAGCCTGGGCTAAAATGAGACCCTACCTCAAAAAAACAAAACAAAAGACCTGCTGGAGAGTTACTCAGCTGCCACACCCAATGACCCCACTCATCTGGAAGAAGCCAAATCAGTTGTTGCCCCAACACCCTAATGGCAGTAGGGTTACTTCTTCAGAAGGGGAAATGGGGCAGTTTAGAGGTAAAAGGGTTCCAAAGATAAAAAGAAAGAATGTCCTTGAACCTGTAAGAGAGAATGTCTTTCTCTTCTTATCACTTTCCCTCTAAAACTCACCAGAGGTGAATAGGTCCATCTGGTTCTATCTGTTCCTTTTGTAGAGGAGTAAAGAACATAAAGAAATTACTCCTTTTCCTGAGAACCTGCTGGTACCCAGATACCTGATGTTAAAACTCTCACAAGAGACCCAGATTTGGGTCTCCAGGTGAGCTTTTCTATCTTCGGAATTTCCCTTCTGTTGCATTGAAGCTCTGTATTCTTTCCTTTTGTTAAGCTCCATCTCTATAAGACTTAAAATAAAATGTTTATAAAGTTTATTTTCTGGTCTGTAGATTTCATTTGTCAAAATTCATAATACAAGGACCTAGAAGGCCACTGATTCAGTGTAATTCTGTGATTATGACTGTCAAGTACCTTAGCTCCTGTGTTCCTGCCCAACCATGAGCTTTGGTAATGTCAAAGACAATGCAAATTACTGTAACAAATCACATTCAGACCTGCTCACCATACTCTTGGTCTGTTTCTCTTCTATCTATCTCTGCTTGCAAGTAAATAAATAAAAATACTTTTTTAAAAAAATCATGAAATTGTTAGCATGTTGGAACACAGAATTTGGGATAATCTTAATATGCATTCCCAGGCCATGGCCACTCATATTTGGCTCCAGAATAAATTATCTCTTATTCCTTTGAGGAGACATGACTTGCATTGACAACTTTTATGACTTCAGTTTTCCTCAAATAAATTAGTATTAATATTATTAGACATTAGGATGGATTTCCTTGTAGTTTTATGTCTTTATCCATGAAAAGTAGAGGAAGCATTTATGCCTTTATTTTCCATTGTACACATTCAACATGTCATCATTCAGTGCACATTACAAAGGGAACACTCCTCATACTTACAAGTATCAAAGGGCTCAGGAGCCAGGAGAGACTATGGCTCTACGTGCTAGCCCAATCAACTGTGCCACCCACTATGCTCCTTTGGCTTCTACCATGACCTGGCAAATTACTCCAACTCCCTGCACAGCACTCTATTCTCACAGTGCACTGTAGAAGGATTATCATAAATCTTATATTCTTATCACAGCACCTGCCAAGGCCTATGCATTTCAGGGCCCAGTTGCTCAGGGAGAGCCAATACTCCAGTGTACTCCTTATTCCCTTCTATGTGGTAATTATATGGAATGCCTTTTGAAATTCATTCAGTAACCTCCACACTAGGACCAAAGGAAAGGGTAAAGGAGCTGAGATTTAATCATACTGCCTTGTGGGGACTGATGTGAATTTTCTTTTACACATGAACTGGTCCATCAGTGGACAGAATTCACTAGTGCTATTCCATTGTACTGAAGCAATCCCACAACAATGACATCAGCAGTGACAGAGTTTCTGGCTTCAAAAAAAAGATACAATGTGTACATGCCATTTTTTTCTCTTACCTCACTGAAAGGTCTTAGCAAGCAAGACTAACTATAAGAGGGGCTTTTGAGCAAGGGAATAATATAACAATGGGGGGAGAGTAATCATGAGAAGTAGTATGAACAAATGGTGAACTATAAAAATAATTATCAGGACATACAGTTTTATTCAACTCAGAGGAGAGGCCATAAAAATAAACATGCTGGGTGGGTGTCAGCAAATATCCATGATTTGCTCCACCCCAGAGGTTCAGAAAGAATATCACCTACATGTTCATTTGCTAATGCTTTCTACAAAATGCTGTGTACTCCAATCATCTATGACTCTGTAATAGCCAAGGGACAGCTCATGTGACACGGGCTCTTAGCTTTCCTGGGACTCATCATTAAATCAATTTCCTATTCTCAGCTAACAAGTACACTGGATTTGATTTAATATTACACACCAATTCCTCATATATCAAAGATACATAGCTAAATTTTTATGAGCTATAAAATAAAAATAGGATAATTTTTCCTACATAAATTTATTTTCCTGTCATCCTTGACCTAGGGTCAACATAATAATAATATCACATGAAAAGATGAGTTACAGCTGCTTGAAAACCTGGTATGCATACTTCCCAATCTTTAGGCTGCTGCAAGAGTTAAGGAATAGGAAGACCATGCTTTTTATTTTTATTTTTATTTTAGATTTTTGAGGTAGAGTCACACACTAGCCCAGGCTGACCTGAAATTTACTATGTAGTCCCAGACTGGCCTTGAACTCATGTTGATCCTCCTACTTTGGTTTCCAAAGTCCTAGGATTAAAGGTATGTGCCCCCATGCTCACCAAATACCACATTTTTTCTTTAAGAAGGGTGGTGGTTTGAATGTGAAATGTCCCATACAACCTCATGTGTTTCTGATAAGTTTCCTACTTAATCCTCAGCTGGTGGAGCCTTTGGGAGGTGGAGCCTTGCTGGAAGAGGTGTGAAGGGGAGGGGGTCCTTGAGGTTGATTAGTCTAGCCCACTGGGTGTTAAGAGAGAACACATTCTTTTTTTTCTTAAATATTTTATTTTTATTTATTTGAGAGACAGAGATACAGAAATAGGCAGGGGGAGAGAGAGAGAGAGAGAGAGAGAGAGAGACAGAGAGACAGAGAGAGAGAGGGAGGGAGGGAGGGAGGGAGGGAGGGAGGGAGATAATAGACACACCAGGGCCTCCAGCCATTGTGAATGAACGAACTTCAGATGTGTGTGCCCCCTTACACATCTGGCTTATATGGGTCTTGGGGAATTGAACTGGGATCCTTTGGCATTGCAGCAAGTGCCTTAACCGCTAAGCCATCTCTCCAGCCCAAGAACACATTCTTGTGTGGTGGTTTGATTCAGGTGTCCCCCTTAAACTTAGGTGTTCTGAATGCTAGGTTTCCAGATGATAGAGATTTGGGAATTAACACCTCCTACAGGCAGTGTATTACTGAGGGCTGGCTTATGAGTATTATAGCCAGTTTCCCCTTGCTACTGTTTGGCACATTCTCCTGTTGCTGTGGTCCACTTGATGTTAATGAGGAGGAGATGTCCATCTTTTGCTCATGTCATCGTTTCCCCCTGCCACTGAGGAGCTTCCTCTAGAGTCTATAAGCCAAAATAAACTCCCATCCCCCCCCATATTCCTCCTAAATATTTATGTTTATTCCTATAAGGTTAAATGTTGCCTTAAGTGTTAAGGGTGGCATATGACTTTGATCCCAGCACTTGGGAGACAGAGGTAAGTTCGAGGGCAGGTTGGGACTACAGAGTGAGTTCTAGGTCAGCCTGAACTAGGGTTAGACCCTTCCTCAAAAAAACAAAAAAGCACACTAACAAATCAATTAGTGTTGCTTTTGCCTTCAGTTAGAGAAGCTTCTTTTTGCAGTTTGTAATGATGAATGTGGAAATTCAAAACCCATTCAAATGCTGAGAGTGACTGTTGAGTGCTCAGAGCTAAATGAGACACTTCTATCACACTATCCAAAGCTCAGGGGGCATTGCGGAAGAGAGGTAGAAAGGAAGTGGTCATTGCATTCATGGACTCACAGAAGCTGTGATAACAATCTGCACAAGACTGACACAACACAAGAATCCCATAATATTTTGCAAGTGCAATGCAAAGAGACACATATTTGAAACACTGACATGAGAATCACAGATGGATCATACACTAATAATGTGCTTGTTTGCACCAGATGGAGAGTTTCAAGAATATTTTGCCCAAAATAAGAATGCAGAAAAAGCTGTTTTTATTGCTGCACACGTGAAAAAGAGATGATCAGAATGGCATCTTAATGCATATTATCTTACAAAGCAGGCAGGAAACTTTGTCTCCCACAGGAGCAAGTGCATAAGCCATGCAGTCTAGAGAATGGCCTTCATACGCTGAGAACATCTGTTTGGTTGGGATATTTTCCTTGGGTTCAGATAAGACTTGTGGAAATGTGAAGATCACAACCCGGTTTGCCAAGTATTTACCATGAGTCCAGAAGACCTGGTGAGTGGAAAGCAGGCCTCTTACAAGGTCCACCAGGGAGAGGCATATGGATGTATCCCCTAGGGAACAGAGCCCTTAGACAGGGTTGCTGCCAAACCAGCATCTTAGACCTAGCTCATGCAATTCTGGCACTAAATCCTACATAAGTAAAGAATGTAATTTTTTTTTTTCAAGGAAGGGTCTCACTCTAGCTCAGGCTGACCTAGAACTCACTATGTAGTCTCAGGGTGATCTTGAACTAGTACTAGGATTAAAGGCATGGGCCACCAAGCCCGGCTTTTTAAGAATATAAATTCTTAATGCACTTGCTTTTTGTCATCTTGAGTTATTGGCGGCTGATGGGCGAGAAAGACTCTGTGCCATTCAAAGTTAATCTAACACATGAGTTTGGTCCTCCTTGTAAATGAGTATCACTATCAGGTTTGCATTTCATTTCATCATCAGACACTGACCTGACTACTGAAAAAGAAAAATCAATTGTTTGAAGATAACTGTTAGTTTGATTTATGTAGAGGCCTTTTTTTGTGTAATTTATTTTACTCTTATTTTACTGTTAAATGATTTGTCAGACAATCAATGATACACCAAGTAGAAATAACAGGAGAGGGTTTTGTTCATGATAAGAGTATTTTTCTTTATGTAAGTATAAAAATAAAGGTGTGATCAGTTTTATAAAAAAGGAAACATATGCCTCTCACCTCTAACAGCTCATCTCCAATGTGTAGTCGTCCGTCTGTGGCGGCAGGTCCTTCAGGGTTAATTCCCACTACAAATATGCTCATCCGTGACCGGTCTTTATTACCAGCAAGGCTGAGTCCCAGTCCATTCTTATCCTTTTCCAACTCGATAATGTGCAATTCCCCACGCAGATCAGCATATCGTTGCCTTATTTTTTCTATTTAAAAGAAAAAAGGTAAAGTTTAAAAATTTCAGTGTTGCCATTGACAATACAATATGAAGATGTTAGCACCCTGTACTCTACAGGGGATTCTTTTTCACTTTTATTTTTTGATGTGTTTGTGCATGTGCACTCGCATGCAGAGGTCAAAGGGCCAACCTTCAGGCACTGGTCCTTGCCTTCCATTGTACTGAGGCAGGGTCTCTTTTATTGCTCCTTGCTGGTCTGGAGCTTCTGGGAAAGTCTGTCCCCATCTCTTCTCTCAAGTTTGTCATGCTGGGATTACAGACAACTTCATGACTTCTGACATTATGTGGGTTCTGGGAATCTGAACTCAGGTCCTTTTTTTTTTTTTGAACTGTGGTGATTTGCATGTAAATGTATGTCTCAAATAGCCTGAGGTACTTTTGATCAAGATTAAATTTCAGACTTAAGTTTCCAGCAGGAAGAGCCCTGAGAGTGGACCTTGAGTCCAGTCCACTCCCTGGTTGTTCTTGATTGCTGGTGTTGGCAGTTTTCTTTCTGTTGTGGATGTATGATGGAATGAATCAGCTTCCTTCACCATGATGAAGTTTCCCCTGGAATCTGTAAGCCTGAAATAAACACTTTCCTCCCATACAATGGGCATTTGTCCCAGTAGCAAGAAGGTTAGCTGCTACCAGCAGTGAATGCATTGTTTACTGAGCCATCTCCTTAGCCCCTAGATGTCTTTCAGAATGACTGTCCATGAGATTGGCATGGCCTTAAGTATAAGTTATAGTTAGCCACTATTTTATCTATCTCCATCTAAGAAGTGTGGCAAACCCACAAAATCTGTCATTGTTCTGGTTCCCATTACCTCAGACTTCTACAGTTTCTTTTGTTTGTTTGTATGTTTGTTTTTATTTATTTATTTGAGAGTGACAGACAGAGAGAGAAAGAGGCAGATAGACAGAAAATGGGCGTGCCAGGGCCTCCAGTTACTGCAAATGAACTCCAGATATGGGTGCTCCCTTGTGCATTTGGCTAACGTGGTTCCTGGGGAATCAAGCCTCGAACCGGGGTCGTTATGCTTCACAGGCAAGTGCTTAACCACTAAATCATCTCTCAAGCCCCCCCCCTTTTAATATAATCACAAAACTAACAAACTGAAGAGACAGTTCACAAAAGAAACACAAATCATCAATAAGTATTTTCAAAAGTATTCAATTTCCCTAATCATCAGGAAAATAAAAATTAAAACCACACTGAGATACCCTTTCACCCCAGTTAGAATGGCTATCATAAAAAAAAACAAAAACAGCTGAGAACAAAGGCTAATAAAGGTGTGAGCAAAGAGGAACCCTTGTTCATTGCTGATGGGAGTGCAAAATAGTACAGCCACTTTGAAAATCAGTAAAAGATTGCTCTAAAAGTTAGAAAAAGAACTGCAGGGACAAGACTTGTATACAATACAGAAGGCATTTAGTAAAATCAGTAAAATGGGGCTGGAGAGATGGCTTAGCAGTTAAGGCTCATGTCTACAAAACCTAAGAACCTAGGTTCAATTCCCCAGTATCCACTTAAGCCAGATGCACAAGATAAGATGACACATGTGTCTAGAGTTCATTTGCAGTGGCTAAGGCTATGGTGCACCCATTCTCTGCACACCCCCCCCCCCCGCAATCTGCCTCTTTCTCTGCTTCCCTCTCTCAAATAAATAAACAAAATATTTTTTAAAAGCCAGTAAAATGAAGGACTAGCAGCATAGCAAAAATCTTCCACACAGGAAAAAACAGGAGTCACATTCACACTGCAATAAGCAAACCCAAGGTATCGGCAAATGCGTGTGCACGAGCATCAGCATGATGCTGCAGTCACTTGCAGGTCCTCACACTTGTCACTGAGAAAAATACTAACTTATCAGTGAAAGAGGTTACTATGACAGGGAGTAGTCAGGGTGACTGGACCCCTAGAGGTAAAAAAAAAAAAAAAAAAAAGGCAGGAAAAATCTACACCTGCTAGAAATCAAAAATGATCTGACTTCTTATCTTTTACCTAGCTCTCTATACCCGTTTTTCCACAACCAGGCCCCTGCTGGGAGGGAGGTCTTTCATAGGATTTTTTAAGAATACATTTTTATTTTATTTATTTGAGTGTGTATGTTTGAGACAGAGACAGAGACAGAGAGAGAGAGAGAGAGAGAAGAGGCAGATAGAGAAAGAGAGTGGGTGCTCCAGGACCTTTAGCCACTGCAAACAAACTCTAGACGTATGTGTCCCCTTGTTCATCTGGCTTATGTGGATCCCAGGGAACTGAACCAAGGTCCTTTGGCTTTGCAGGCAAGTGCCTTAACTGCTAAGCCATACCTCCAGTCCTCATGAAGGTTTTATAGTTACAGAACAAAAGTCATAAATCAAGGCTCACTTTTCAAATACACTGGCTTGATCACCAGGTAGGTGTTTACAGCAAATCGGGCAAATCTCCACCATAGGCCTCAGATGATATCTGATGACATTCTTAGACCTTGGGTTGGTGGAAGCTGGGGTCTGTTCTTGCATTCCATAAAGGTAGCCTGAGGTAATTTGGCTCTGACTTGCAACCTTCAATCTCTCTGTGACCACAGGAGTTCTATCAGTCCATTCAGCCTTGCTGGAAGTAGGTGCATCAGATGCAGGGCTTTTCTAGAAACTTTAGTTCACACTAGAAAAGACTTCCTGGAGGAAGCAGGATATGAGCAGATCTTGAGTATGGTACAAATGTGATCCGACGAGAAGATTCCTGGTTCTCTAATGCAACAGGGATGGGGCCTTGGGAACTGACTGGCTCCTGAGCTCTCTAACCTCTTCAGGGAATCCTCTTACAAAGTCATAACTTAAATTGGAGGGAAGGGTTGTGTTATAAAAATAGCTTTTGGGCTGAAGAGGTGGCTTAGTGTTTAAGGCACTTACCTGCAAAGCCTAAGGACATATGAGTCTCCGTGTCCCATGTAAACCAGGTGCACAATGATGCAAGCACACAAGGGGGCACATACATCTGGAGTTTGATTGCAGTAGCTGAAGCTCTGGTGCACCAGTTCTCTCAAATTTAAAAAAAAAAAAAAGAAGAAGAAGAACTGGGCGTGGTGGTGCATGTCTTTAATCCCAGCACTGGGGAGGCAGAGGTAGGAGGATCGCCGTGAGTTCGAGGCCATCCTGAGAGTACATAGTGAATTCCAGGTAAGACTAGAGCGAGACTCTACCTTGAAAAACCAAAAAAAAAAAAAAAAGAAAAAGAAAAAGAAAAAAAAAGCAGCTCTCTCTCAGCTGGGCATACTCTATGTTGCACACCTTTAATGCCAGCACTCAGGAGGCGGAGGTAGGATGATCACCATGGGTTCAAGGCCAGAGTGAATTCCAGATCAGCTTGGAGTAGAGTGAGACCTTACCTCTGAGGGGGTGGGGGAAGAGTGCTAGAATAGGCAGTTAGATTAATCAGGCAGGGCCAGGGCAGCTCTTAAAGGTTGGGGCCTTAGGACATAACCAGTCCTCATGCCCATCTCAGCTAGCTCTGCCTGCACCAGTCTTAGGATTTAGTGTTTGCCCAGCTCACCCAGTTAGACCTCTCTCAAGTGTGCAATCAACTGGTCCAGGTATGGGTGGATTTCTCCTCTCAGCTTAGGCTGATTGGCTGGGACACCTGGAATAGGTGTGTCCAGGTAGAATGGTGCAACTCCTGTGTCCCCCTGGATCCACAGACAGAGTAGGCCATTTTCCCTCTCTTTCTGGAGCTGGCAGCAATATTTTTTGGGGTCTTTGGATGGGTAAGAGCTTTCTCCCATCCCTACTGGGGTGGGCAGAGGCACTTTTTCCTTTTATTACTGTCTGCACTTTTGATCTTTCTTGGAAGTCGACTTTTTCTCTTTCTCTTTAGAAACTACTTGGGCTCCTGCTCTGCACATGGCCTACATGGGCTTTTAGGCTCCATGTGGCATACTTCTCTTCTCCCCACTTTATCTTCCCTTACCTCCCAGTTTTCTCTCTTCCCCACTACTTGTAAGATAAATAAAATGTATTTTAAAAATCATTTTCCTAAATCTGAAATTGCCAGTTCTTTGGTTAGTTTGCAGATACAAACTCATGGCTTGGGGTTCCAAAAGCACCCAGTAACCTCACCTCCCCCTATTATACCTCCAAAGAGAGGGAGGGAGGGAGGGTGGGAGGGAGAGAGAACGACATCCCCACTCCCTGCCCCATGGGGCTCTCTCCATCACTACAAGCCCAACACAAGGAGCCTAGTGATAATGGATTGATGTCTGAATCATGAGCCCAAACCAGGTTCTTCCTTCTTCATATTCTTAGGTTTTTTGGCACAGTGGCAGAAATCTATCATACTGTTGTTAAAATAAAATAAGTAAAAGAAAAAAAGCTACAATGTGCTCCTCCAGACACAAAATGGCCTGGATATCCATGACCTCACAGTGCCTGACACTACCTACACAAGACCATCATAGGAGGAAAAGATTATGACATCAAAATAAAAGAGAGACTGGCTGAGAGGAGGAGGGAATATGCTGGAGAGTGGAGTTTCAAAGGGAAAAGTGGGGGAAGGAATTACTACAGGATATTGTTTACAATTATGGAAGTTGTCAATTAAAAAACCCCCAAATAGACAGACAGACAGACAGACAGATGCACAGACAGAAAGCCATCCAAGGAAAATCAGTACAGTAGTAACCCAAAAGAGAAATTTCAAAGGTTGTATTATAGATGGAAGAAAGCATTTAATTAATGATACCTTATCAACAAAATTAAAATTAAACAGCAAAACAGAATACAAGGGTACTTTCTGAAGTTATATTTACAGATAGAAAATAAAACAAGATTTTAAAAAATATCCTATTAATATACAGGGAAGGCATACGAATAAGCAGAAAAAGATGACAATAGAAATCTGGCCTCACAATAAATCCAAATCATATATAGAAATGTGAGGAAATGCTCAAATTTACTAGCACATTTAGAACTGCATGGTAAAATGAGGTGCCAAGACCTGGAATGGAGCTTGCTGCGTGAGGCCCTGAGTTCTATACCCTAAGACATCCCCCAAAATAAACGAGAAGTCAAAACACCAAATGAGATATTAAGTAAATGAGATGCCAAAGTGAAACATAATGAGTCTGCAATGCACGGAAATGGTCTCACTAAACGTTTGCAGAAATAAGATGAAACACACTGTGCCTGGGGGGACAGCTGGTACAGTCACTGTGGAAGCAGTCTGGCATTACTTAATCAAGTATATACACTCCTTACATCAACAAATCTACTCTTGCTACATGCATGCTACAAATAAGGGCATGGAAAGGGTTGAGTAAAATGTTATTTGAGGCAGTGGGAGTTGGAGGCAATCAGGGGCTCACCATTTGTGGATGGATGTCTCACTGTCCTATTGATTATTGACAATTCTTTAGAAATAGCAACATAAAGAAGAGATTTTGAAAAATTGCTGAATGAGAAAAGAAGAGCAGCATGGGCTCCATAACACTCCTATATCATGGACACAAGTTCAAATGCCAACACATAAATCCCACAGTATTTTACAAATGCATATACAAAGAGACAAATACTCCAAACACTGAGATGGTTACTTGTTGAGGGTTGAAAGAGTAAAGGGAAGTACAAATGACAGGCTCAAGCAGACCAAGGACAGCAACAGGCCACAAAGGAGGGCCATACATAATGTGATCCCAGCCTCTGAAGACAGAAAAATGGTGATTTAATTTATAAAAGTTTTCAAGATGGAAACATACATTTTCCCCCCAGATTTAAAACTCATCTTACTTGTCCAATCTTCGGGGGGGGGGGGCGGACAAAACAACAAAACTAGCTTTAATTAATCTACATTCAGTTGCTTCGACATGAAGATAGTAATGACAAGAAGCACCTTCCTTTGGGAAAACATGGCTGTATCACTGCTGCTGAGCACTGTTGGTGAGGAGACAAGCTCATGGAGAGCTTAGCAGCTGGGACTCCCTTTAGCTTGGACTATACACACACCCCTTTCCTAACAAAGCACTTGGCGAGCTGGGACCCTGACCTGCATATCCACCCCATTCCAAACAATGCAATGGGTCTCCTCTCCCTTAGTAACCCCTTGGCAAATCCCCTTTTGTGGTTAATTTCCATTCAAACACAACCCAGAACATACTAACTAGAGGCCAGCAGTTGACATCAGGTATCTTCCTCGCTCTCTGCCTCTTTGGTTTGAAACAGGGCTCTCTCAGATTTGGCAAGACAAGCTAGCCAGCAAACACTAGGGATCTTCTTGTCTCCCCTTCTCCAGTGCAAGGATTGCAGGCACCACCATGCCCAGTATTTTACAAAGGTGCTAGAAATTCAGACTCAGGTTCTCATGACTGCATGGCCATGAAGGCATCTCCCAGCCCTGATCAATGCATTTAATGACACTTAAATACCCCTTATTCAATGACCTAACACTGATGGAAGCCAAGTTCCTGTTAGGGAATTTGTCCTTGGGCCATGGAAGATAAATATTCATACCACTAGTTTTAACCTAGAGATATAAAATATTTGTAAAAAAAAAGGGGGGGGGAGTTATCAAAGTTACCCATATATTTTATTTCATTTAATTTTTAAAATTATTTTTTGCAGTAGTGGGGATCAAACTCACAGCTTGTTTGTGCTGGGCAAACAGTACACCATGGAGCCATACATTCCCACACATCCGTTTTAGTCAGTCATCAGGAAAACCAACTAACTAAAGTCTGTCACTGTGCTTGCTGCATGCTACAGACACAGTTATAAGCTATAGCTAACTTACAAACTGTTGTTCAGCTGTATTTTGTACCACATGGTGCCAAATCCTTATTAACATTTCCAGTAAACCTGCAGGTTTCTTGCTCTAGCTTCCATCTGTTAAGTGCTAACAAATGTATTATTTAGCTTTCTTAATTTTTTTACAGCTTTATTCTTTTATGGAATGGAGCATAATGAATAAAAAGCTCAGCAAAAGCAAGCCCTAGCACATTAGAGTTGGACATATTTGCACTTTATTAACAATTTATGGGGGACATACTTTGTTGCAGGTACTTTACTAAAACTCCCAATCGATTTTCTTCACTCCTGGTAAAAACCCTCCTTATCAGTTAAGAGCCATCCTATGCTTATTTTTGTTTTGTTTTGTTTTGTTTTTTCGAGGTAGGGTCTCACTCTAGCTCAGGCTGACCTGGAATTCACTATGTACTCTCAGGGTGGCCTTTAACTCAAGGTGATCCTCCTACCTCTGCCTAAGTGCTGGGATTAAAGGTGTGCACCACCACGCCTGGCCATCCTCTGTATTCTTGATGTGGGAAAGCAGTATGTGTCACACTGCTCCAGCACTGCCCCCAAAGAATGATAGAGAAAATTATTTGAGATCTAAAACCCCAAGGATTTTCCAAAGAATGCACTCCTTCACTTGAAAGAAGTAACATCATTTCAGTTTTAGATTTGCATTTAAAATTCCTTAGTGAGGCTGGGAAGATGACTCAAGGGTTAGAAGGTGCTTGCTTGCAAAGCCTGTCAAACCTGGCTTGGTTCTCCAGTACCCACATTAAGGCAGATGCACAAAGTGGCACATACACCTGGAATTCTTTGCTGTAGCCAGAGGTTCTGGCACCCACCCACTCAATCATTCACTCTTTCTCTATTGGAGGGAAGACTTGAAAAGCAGAAGGCATGCAGCGTATCACCTTTTTAGTACAGTCTTACAAGGGGAAGGACAATAAGACAGTCAAAGTGTGGAGTGTTCTGTAACTTGTGTCACAGGTATTTTTATTGCACACATTTTCCAGCCACAAAATTTGGGTTATTCTAAAGCATTTTTAGACACAGGGCTTGAAGTGGATTAAAACAGACCCCTCAGATAAATTTTCCCTACCTTGTGGTGAGAATTAATTTAAGCAAATCAAAGAAATTTAGTTACTTCCTTTTACAGCTCCCTGCCTTACACTTCAACTCTATTTTACAGATAAAGATCTTTACTCTTGAAGGGCTGGAGAGATGGCTTAGCGGTTAAGTGCTTGCCTGTTAAGCCTAAGGACCCAGGTTCCACGCTCGATTCCCCAGGACCCACATTAGCCAAATGCACAAGGGGGCACATGCGTCTGTAGTTCATTTGCAGTGGCTGGAAGCGCTGGTGCGCCCATTCTCTGTCTCTCTCTGCTTCTTTCTCTCTCTGTCTGTTGCTCTCAAATAAATAAATAAAAATAAACAAAAAAAATTAAAAAAAAGATCTTTACTCTTGAAAAATAAAGATCATGTCTAATATTATGAAGGTAACTTATAACCAAAAGCTAAAGTTCCTTAGCATGCAATTCAATTCTTTTCCCACCAATCATGTGAAATTTCTCAAATATATATATATATTTTCTAAGGTAAGGTCTTGCACTAGCCCAGGCTAACCTGGCACTCACTCTGTAGTATCAGGCTAATCTTGAACTCATGGAAGTTCTCCCACCTTTGCCTCTGAAGTGCTGGGATTAAAGGCATGAATGACCATATCTGCCCCTAATATAATTTTTAAAAATATTTTTATTTATTTATTTGATAGACAAAGAAAGAAAGGGAGAGAGGAGGGGAGGGAGAGAAAGGAGGAGGAAGAAATATGAGTATGGCCATGCCAGGGCCTCCTTTACTGCAAATGAACTTTTAGATGCATGTGCTACTTTGTGCATCTGGTTTTACATGGGTACTAGGGAATCAAACCCAGGCCTTAAGGCTTTGTAACCAAATGCCTTGAACCTCAAGCTGTCTCTCCAGCCCTAATCTGTCTTTTTATTACATTTATCTGTCATGAAAAGATACTGTTTCCCTTGTTCCAAGCTATGTATCAACCCTGACACATATAAAATGGTATAACGACTAGATCTTAACTGACAAAATTATAGCCTAGGTGACTTTCAGGAATCTGTTACAGGATTTTCAGTATGTAACCTACAGAATCATCTCCCATGTACTGCACTTTTTTCTATACAGATCATGACAGTCAATCATAAAAGTTCACAGGGATCAAGTTGAATGCAATCTTTAATATGCCTTTTATAACTCATCTAATCCCAGACTCTCTGCCTCCATTACCAATCTCGGTTGAATAAATTTGAGGCTTGTTTTGGCCACACAACAGAGTCCTTAAGAATCCTAGTCGCCTCTCTCATCCTGCTCACCTTCTAAAGACATCTCACAAGATTTCCTGTAATTTTCAGTATAATTGCTTTTGTTTGCTAGGTGTAATGAAAGTTGAGGTAGAATTTCAAAATGGGCAAAGGAAACCAAAGTCAGTACACAGGTGACAAACAACCCAATCTTCACCGTCAGAAAAAAAAAATCAAGGCTACATCCATCAGTTAATTTTTAAAGTTTGTGCTGCTGAGTGACCTAAGCCAGAGGTCCCCATAGTGGATTGAGGGGGAGAAGACCCCCATGGGACCTGGCCACAGGGAGTTGTTTCCATGGGAACCAGCAAGGTACAAAGAGATAAGAAACAAGAAAATGGTTTTCTCCAGATGTACTCATTTCAACTTCAGTAACAATATATTATTTTAAAGGGGTGGGGTAAAGAGGTTTTGTTTTGTTGTTATTTTGCTCTTACTTAAAACTAGCAGGACTCTCCCCTAAAATGAAGAAAAATATTTCAAAGGACGCACATGTTTTCTTTTCTATACTCAATCACACATACATACACCCCATTATACACATCTACAAATTACATGAATACTAGTTTTTAGTAAAATATTAAGAGTCACAATGGTGCAGAATCTTTTGTATTATATATATTTTTTATTTTACTGTGGCACTGGCATGAACCCAGTACATCCAAACCAGACAAACTCTGCCAAGAGATCACCCACTTTCCTTTACTTTTTTTTTTTTTTTTGGAGAACTTCTGAGAACAGTTTATTAGTGTTCATTGTCCAAATCAAGTGTATTAGTCTCAAGTTCAAATTTTTTCATATTATTTGGAAAACCATAAAATGACTGAAGAACATTTCAACAGTTGAATAAATGCACAAATTTAATGTGCTACAGCAAACAGTAAAATACATATAATATTCAATAACCCTGAAAATTCTTTACTTAAAACACCATGTTATTTAAAATGGGTAAATAACAAAGGAAAACAATAATTTTCAAAACTCATCACTTTTAAGAAAGCATACAATGACGTGGATTATAGATATACAATAGGGAATTAACCATCACCTGTCATTAATGGGAAGATTGCATGTATTCAAAATAGTCATAATTTTAAGTCAGACAAAATATCAAATGCAAGAGTGTTTCTTTCAGTGTCTTTAGAGGTGTCTTCAATTCTGCTTGGTTTGGACACTTCCTGGGAGCTCATCTTTACTGTTTCTTGGCTTTGCTGCTCCTCTTTTACAACCTTCAGAGCCATGATAAGCACAGAGACATGACACACAAAAGTCAAAGCCACAGGCTTTATGGCTGCACAGGCCCCTTTTCTTGTAAGGCTGGTACTTGGCCGGGGATTGGCACCTTGGGCAAGGTTTTAATGCTTCATTAGTAAATAGAGTTCTGGTGACCTTAACATAACCTTTCCTGCTTACCATCTATAACGGTAATGGACGAGCAAGCTCCAGGTGTCAAAACTTTTCCCCAAGGAGGGCTGGACTTTGCTCTTCCTAAGAAGCCTGTGCTTGCACTGATTGCAAGGCCAAGCGATTTAAGAGGTGGAGCCGGGTGGCAGCATCCTGGACATTTAGCACAGCTCCCTCAGGCTTAGCTGTCAGTTGTGTGATATAATATTTCCTCCTCTGATTTGTTTTTTTATCTTGAGCAACAATTTTACTCCAATTTCCAAACACTATATACTCTCTGCAGTCAAGGGATCTAGAATCATAGTGAGCATATGTTTCAAATTTCTGTGTTTTAACTCTGTTAAGATGTCAGCTGTTCTATACCCACCTTCTTGCCGATCAGTCCTGAAAGAACACACTGCAGTATAGCTATTTCCCCTTCATCCTTTTTCTTTAAGAATTCATGGGCATCCTTTTGCTAGAATCTTTTCCTTTTGCTTTGCATAAACAGCTCATGTACTACCTGCAAAGCTGGAGTCCTTGACAAGTTCTCAAAGCTCACAGTCAAAACCTCCCTCTTTGCACCACTGCTCAGCTGACACTCAGAGATGCCCAAGGTGTTCACAATGGTGGGGAGGGCCTCCTTGCCCTCTTCCATCGTTGACTTGTGAGCCTTGTCCCTGAAGAGTGGACAGTCTGCTCAACCTTCCAAGATGCCTTGGCTTTTTTATCATATCCCTGCTCTGGGGGTTCCCTTGTTTTTGAAGTAGTTCTTGAAAAGAACCCTCCTGGTCAGAGAGGGAATCTTCTAACTTATCCCAGCTCAGTGAGCTAAAGCCACTGTTTTCAGGTGTTGAAATATTGCCTCTCACTTCAGGAGGAGGAAAAGTGTTTGACTTGCATTAATGTTTCAGAGCCGGGCATGGTGGCGCATGCCTTTAATCCCAGCACTTGGGAGGTAGGAGGATAGCTGTGAGTTCAAGGCCACCTTGAGACTACATAGTGAATTCCAGGTCAGCCTGAGCTAGAGTGAGACTCTACCTCGAAAAACAAAAAATCAAATAAAGTTAATGTTTCAAATTTCTGTATTTTAACTCTGTTAAGATGTCAGCACTATACCTATCTTCTAAGATTACTTACTAGAGTTCTCATCTGTTCCAGAGGTCATTCTACTACCAATGGAGCCCAGGAGTTCACCATGTGTATTAACACTTAAACTGCTATCACTGAAGTCATGGGTGACAGAATCTTTAACTATTGTCTCAAATTGGAGATATACACTCAACTTCAAATAAGCTACAATCATCTTTGCAATCATCAATTGTGGAAGGCTTGCTCTAAGAAAAATTTAGTCTTTTGTTTTGTTGGAAGTCACTTCCTCTGTTTTATATTACTACTTGCTAACAGGTTAAAATTATTTTGCCTTTGAAAACCTGAAGCACTGCTTGGACTGTTTTTCTAAGAACTTGGCTAGCACCACTGTTCAGAGAACTGCCGTGTGACTCCAAATCCCTGTTAAGAAGAAGGAAAGGTAAATCCCACCTTCTGCGCAGTAAACAGTTTTTTCTTCTGATTTTAGGAGTGTTGCAAAGTTCTGGGCTTTTATCCTAGGAGAGGCAAATCCATTTTTTCAAGTAGGAGATTCTAAAGGATTTGTTAACCCAGCACCTGAAGTTTGAAGGTACTCACAGATTAATGTTGGCTCTTTTTCTTTCTTCCCAATGAATTATTTATTGAGAAAGCAACAAGATTCTGACAACTCAATATGGCCACTACCTTGAAAAGAAGATATGGAACAAAACTCTTTGAGGCTGGAGTGCTTGGCATTAATGGTAGGAGATGCCCCTTTCCTTCCTGCATTATGGCTGACTTGACCTGGGGACCTTCAGGATATCTTCAAACTCTTGTTTTTTTTTGTTTGTTTGTTTGTTTTTTACAGGATTTTCTACATTTATTACATTCATAGGGCTTAATGCCAGAATGTATAATTTCATGCTTAGTGAGGGCTGACCGTTCCCTGAAAGCTTTCCCACATTCCTGACAGTTATAGGGTTTCTCACCAGTGTGAGTACTCTGGTGAGCAATAAGATGGGAGCTCGAACTGAAGGACTTTCCACACTCAGTACATTTATACGGTTTTGTTGCAGAGTGAGTTCTTTCATGTTTACTAAGGGCTGAATAATCCCTAAAAGCTTTTTCACAGTCATCACATTTAAAAGGTTTCTCTCCAGTATGCATTCTCATGTGTGCAATAAGATGGGAGCTCCAGCTGAAAGACTTCCCACATTCAGTACACTCAAAAGGTTTCTCTCCAGTATGAGTTCTCTGATGTCCAATAAGATGGGAATTCCAGTTGAAAGATTTCCCACATTCATTACATACGTAAGGTTTTTCTCCTATATGAATTCTTGTGTGTACAATAAGATGAGTTCCAGCTGAAGGTTTTCCCACATTTGTTACATTCATAGGGTTTTATTCCAGTGTGAGTCTGTTCATGTTTAGTAAGGGCTGAACGATTCCTAAAAACTTTTCCACATTTATCACATTCATTTTTTATGTTGAATAAGGTAAGAGCTCCAGATGAGAGATGTTCCACATTCATTATACCCATAAGGTTTCTCTACATTGTATGTACTTGTATGTTGAGTAAAGAATGAGCCATACCGAAAGACTTTCTCCCACTCATTGTATTTATATGTATTTTCTACAGTTCCAATTTTTTTATGTTCCATAAAGGATGAAAAGTAAAAGATATTCTCATATTCTTTGTAATCATACTGGTCTCCAATTTGAAGTCTTGGATGTTCATTCAGTGATGGGCTCTGGTTAAATATTTTGTGGCATTCCTTATATTCATACAGTTTTTCTCCTGTATGTATTTCTTTATGATCACCAAAATGTATTTTATGATTGAAAGACTTAACAGCATCAGTACATTTTAAAAGATTATCTCCAGTTTCCATTCTTGCAGGGTGAACAGGTTGAATATCCTGGCAAAAGGCTTTACAATAAGTATTATTTTCATGAGTAACTTTATCTGCATACATTATGGTGGAGTTACAGCTCCAACTTTCAATATGAGCATCTGGTTTATAAAAATGTTCTGAGAAACTCTCTGAGATGGAACCAAATTTATGTTCTGGGTATACTCTGTCCCAAATTCACAGAATTCAGGACCTCTTTGAGACAGTACTTATTTTTGCATGAAAACCATTTGCTTCGTTATTGTACTTTGGTTCATGTGGTACATTTCTAATTGGTCTTTACATCCCAAAACACCTAACCTGGAGAACCAAGAATCACCACATATGTATCTTTCTAACTTCATGCCAAGTGACTGTTCTTCCTTGATAATATTCTGAGCTGGAGTTAATGCTTTGCTTTCAAGATTTCTCACCCACTCTGGACAAGAACTCTGAGGACATGCTTGCTCCAGTGACCAGGGCTCTTCTCCTTGCTCCAACAGGGAGATGACCTTGGGCTTGGCAATCTGCCCACAGAGAGCCAGGTGCCCATAGGTCTCTAGCATCACATCACGATATGGGGTCCTCTGAACAAGGTCCAGCTGCTCCCACTCTTCTTGGGTGAAGGCCACAGCCACATCCTTGAACGTCACTGGTTCCTGAACCTGGGCTGTGGGGAGCCCAGCAGCTCTTCTCCCTTCTTCAGGGCTTCCCACCATGTGCCATGCTGGAGCCTGAGGACACAGAGTCCAGGAGGCCCATGGATCAGCAGCTGCCATCCCCCAGGACTGGTTCACGGGGGCACCCCAGGAGGTCCATGGGTTGATGGCTGCCATCCCTGAAGAGTGGTCAACAGAAGTCCTGGCCAGAAGCGGCTCGGCCGGCTCAGGGGTGTGGGCAGGTGGGAAGTGCATGGTGTCCGCTCCTCGGGTCCGCTTGACCCTGCGCCTGGGATGCAGCTCCAGGCCTGACCCATGGGGCTCACCGAGGCCGAGCCGCAAGAAAATCTCTCATCTTTGCCTTAAAAGTAATGCCTTAGTTGGGCGTGTTGGTGCATGCCTTTAACCCCAGCACTCGGGAGCCAGAGGTAGGAGGATCTCCGTGAGTTTGAGGCCACCCTAAGACTCCATAGTGAATTCCAAGTCAGCCTGAGCTAGAGTGAGACCCTACTTTGAAAAACAAAAACCAAACAACAACAACAACAATAAAAGTAATGCCTCTTAAAGAGAGAAAGACCTTTAAACAATTACTTGCATGGTGCCGTAGCATGGAGGGCTGAGGGCTGCGCACACCTCCTTTACTTTTTTTTTTTTTTTAAAGTATCTCACTATCTTGCCTGTGTTACACAAAATGGCTTTGAGCTCAGAATTTCCCTGGCTCCATCTCCCAAGAAGCTTGGACTACAACTACCAACCTTTACAACTTTCATTGACTTTTTATGGGGTTCAGGAGACACTGCTCCAAAATATAGCAGCTTGGCAACTCAGAAAGCAGCAGTAACAAAAATACTTTTTTCTCCCTCATGTAGGCTATAAAGCCTAGGAAAGATCTTCCTGATCCTCCCTCAAGCAGAGGCTTTCAGACCTCACTATAGAGGTGCCTCACCTACATTAGGAGGCAAGGAACATGGTTATCTCTTAGAAGAATCTCAACAGGCTACTCATGGCCCCGCCCCTTCACCACACCCCTTCATCATTAGCTCATGGTCCCTCCATCCAGTCTCTTCTCCACAAAAACAAATGCAAGTTCATTCCTTTCCTTGGTTCATTTCCTTATAAGGATTCCACACACAAAACCCTTATTTATTTGATTCATTTTACATTACTTTTGTTAATCTGTGTTTTGTTATAAAAGCATCCCCCAGGAGCCTAGGTATCAGGTGAGGGGCAATAGTTCCCATTTACACGGGTGCCACCCCACTTCTAAATAACAACTCCAGGAAAGGAAATAACTGACCCACTTCTTCCTACACCAGGTTGGTCTGAAGTATTTTTGAAGGAACAATGGGTTAAAAGAATTAGAGAATAGTCTTTTGATTTGGCTTGTTTTAAATAGGAAGTCTCTGGCCCCATGACAATATGATCTGAAGAAAAATAATATCTCAAGTTCCCCATAACTCTTTATCAAAGCATCAAATGCCTTTTTCCTTGTCCAAGAAAGTCAGTAAGATTTCTCTAGTGGGTCTCAAAATGTTTTTCCATCATCATAGGATATTAAGTGTTGCTAAGTAACAGAACTTTTCTCCTGGGGGAGGGGGTGGAACTCAAGTCACTGCCCAATATTTTAATAGCAAATGCCCAACACACCAGAATAACGACTCAATCAAATTTCAGATTTACTTTCTTGGTCTATCTCCAAATAACCGAGAATAATATGGTACAGAGGAAGTATTTTGAGACATTTTCCCTACATTGTAAATGTAATAATGCCATTTCTTTTTAAATTATAAAAATGTCAATTTAATTTTTTCTTATGTAATAAATAATTTTTAACACTGAGAGTTAGTTACCATGCAGATTTGAAGTAAAAACACATGAAGAAAAACCATAGCTAATCAGAAGAAACAAAATATGAACTTGAGTATCAAGGAGCAAATTTCATATTAAGATTCACACCAAGGGGCTGGAGAGACAGTTTAGTGGTTAAGGCACATGCCTGTAAAGGCTAAGGCCCCAAATTTGATTCCCTACAACCCATGTAAACCAGATGCAAAAGGTGGGACATACATCTGGAGTTCATTTGCAGTGGCTGGAGGCCCTGGTGCACCCACATATATTCTCTCTCTCTCTTTCCATTTTTCTTTTTCTCTCAAATAAAGAAAATATAAAAAATGTTTTTAAAAAGATTCATATCAAATATAGAAAATAATAAAAATATGACAGCATAAAAAAATTTAATATTACCTAAACTAGGAAAATCTCAAGTACAGGAGATATTTCTGCTAGTATAGAGATATGATAATAGCATACAAATCTATATTGAGAAATGAACAATTAAAATATGATACCAAAATTAAGCATGTTAACTGTAGCCAATTTTTGTATTGCTCTTATGTGGCAGACACTGTTCTCAGCACTTTGACAGATTAACTCATTTCATTTTTATGAAAATCTTGCATGCAGATATTACCTTCCATTTTATGGGTGAGGAAACTATAGTAGGGAGAGGAAGGCAGCTTGCAGGCAACAGAGTGAATGGTGACATTGGGGCTCACCCCACAGAGCCTCTCTAGAATCTAAGACAGAATCTGGGCCAGAACTAAACAAAAAGCATTAACACAAAACTCAATAAAAAAAAACACAGAGATGTGGAATTATTCCCTCCCTTTAGCTCATAAAATTTCAATCTGCATTAGATAGAAGAATGCAAAAGAAAGCAACAAACTGGGAAGAATAAAATGTTAAGACAGCCAACCTGGGCAAAATCTGTTCTTGGGCTGGAGGGATGGCTTAGCAGTTAAAGCATATGCCTACAAAGACAAAAGACCCAGGTTCGATTCCTCAAGACCCATGTAAGCAAGATGCACAAAGTGGTACATGTATCTGGAGTTTGCATTAGCTGGAGGTCCTGGCGTACCCATTCTCTCTCTCTCTCTAATAAATAAAAATATTTTTTTTTTTAAAAAAAGAATCATTCTTTTTCTAAGAAACCAGAGGATGTGCATGTCTGGAGGGATAAGGCATCAAGTGGTAGTGAAAACAACAATTTTCCCACGGGATGAGTCAAAATTCATACCAATGAATATACAATGAGAAAAACTTAAATACAAAGCACACTACTATAATATTAGTGTTAGACACTAGGTGATTTCTTAGCATATGTTGTTAAATTATAAACTACAAACCTCAAGACATCATGTGGAAAGAACAAATTATTGCATTATGTTATAATGGACATTATACAACAATGAAAGAATGTACCTCCACAGGTTAAAGAAACATGTTGCTGAGCTAAAGAAACCAGGAAAGAAAAGTGTTCAAACCACAGGGTTTCATCTTTGTTCAGGGCAAAACCAGACAAAATTAATCTATAGTTTTAGATGTCAAGTCAGAGGTGTCAGTTGAAAAGGAAGAAATAGTGAACTAAAGGAGGCATAAAGTGACTTATGAATGCTAAGCATGTTCTCTAATGACTTACAATGGCAGAAATGAATGTCTGTAAATTCAGCAAACCTTAAAGTTCTCCGTGTATATGTTTACTTAAAAAATAACAAAATTTTGATTTAAACAAACCAATTAGAAAATATATTAAATATAAGCTGGGCATGGTGGTGCATGCTTTTAATCCCAGCACTCAGGAGGCAGAGGTAGGAGGATCGCCATGAGTTCGAGGTCACATGGAGACTACATAGTGAGTTCCAGGTCAGCCTGGGCTACAGTGAGACCCTACCTCAAAAAATAAAAAAAAAGAAAATATATTAAATATACTGAAGAAATGTGGTTATAGATTACATATTAGAAAAGAAAATAAAATGTGTTGGATACATTAATGATAGCCTGTAATGTTTTGAGCTAGGATGTCCTGTTGAACTCATGATTCTTATACCTCATCTTTCCTAGTGCTGTGATTACAGATGTGTGCCAAGCAGTTGTACTTTTTATTTTTATTTTTTGGTTTTTTGAGGTAGGGTCTCAGTCTAGCCCAGGCTGACATAGTCTCAGGCTGGCACTGGACACAGAGCGATCCTCCTACCTCTGTTCCTGAGTGCTGGGATTAAAGGTATATGCCATCACATCCAGAAAGCAGTAGTATTTTAAAAAATATATATATTATTTATTTGGGAGAGAGAAAGAGGTAGAGAAGAAAGAGAGAGAATGAGCACTTCAGGGCCTCTAGTAACTACAAATGAACTCAGGACACATGTGCCATCTTGTGTATCTGGCTTATGTGGGTACTAGGGAATCAAACCTGGGTCCTTAGGCTTTGCAGGCAAATGCCTTAACCACTTAGCCATCTCTCCAGCCCAGCATTAGTGTTTTTAAGTGTAGGTGTACATATGAAAGTATATGTGTATATGAAATGACAGGATATCTAGGAATGCAAACACAAAAAGAAAATGGGCTGGGGAGATAGTTTAGTTGGTAAAGTACTTGCCTTGAAAGCACAAGGAACTGACTCTCATCCCCAAAACCAATATAAAAATGCTGGGTGTGTTGGTGTTCACTTGTAATCCCAGCACTGGGGAGTGGAAGACAGGCGAAGGGCTTGCTGACTAGCTAGTTTAGCCAAATTGTTGGCTCTGGCTAATGAAAAACCCTGTATCAAAAAAGTGGATGGTATTCCTGAGCAATGACACCCAAGGCTGTCCTCTGGCCTCTCATGCATGTGCACACATGTATACATAGACAGTATAACGAAAAATAAGATGTAGGTAAAATAGTAAAATTTTGTCAATGAATCTGGAAGAATATTGTGTAGGTATTCACGGACTATTCTTTTCATGTTTGCAAATGTTCTGACATTTCACAGCTAAAAGAAACTAAAACATCCCCCAAACAGACAAGGAAATTGAGGCAAGAGCAGGTTAGTGAACTGGCCCAACTTGTAGTTCGTAACAGGCAGACCTAGATTTTAGGCCCTGGTGTGCCCTATTCCCATTCCAAGTACTGTGCTCTTACCCAACAACACTACGAGGCCATAGAACGCCCAGTCTCACCCCACCCCATCTGCTTGAAAATGAAAAATAAAATGAAATAAAAATAAGATAAAGACAAATGTTTTATTCATGGGCTGGAGAGATGGCTTAGCAGTAAGGGTGCTTGCCTGCAAAGCCTAAGAAGTACTGTTTGAATCCTCCAGATCCCATTTAGAGCCGGACAGAACAGTGACACAAGCAGGCAATGCTGAGGTGCACCCACAAGAGGAAGCATGTGTCTGGAGTTCATTTACAGAGGCTGAAAGGCCCTGGTGCACCCATTCTCTCTCTCGTTCTCAAAAAATTTAAAGAATGTTTTATTCATATCAGCAAGTATAACAAAAGAGAGATCTACAATTTGTTCATCCTTTTTTTTTTTTCCTTCCCTGAGACAAAGTCTCACTCTAGCTCAGGCTGACCTGGAACTAAATCAGTTCTAGGCTGGCCTCAAACTCACAGTTATCCTCCTACCTCTACCTCCCAAGTGCTAGAATTAAAGGTGTGCTCTCGAATTTGAAGAATAAAATTCATGGGAGAAACAGAGAACATCTATAATCTACCTCCAGCCTGGAACTCACAAAGTTTAAATAGTCAGCAGAACACACACGGTAACTTGAAGAGTGGAGAAAGAGGTGATGGGAAGATTAAGAGGATGGTTATAAAAGTGGAATGGTTAAAAAAAATGGAATGGTGGCAAAAAGGAGGCAAAATTAGTATATGGTAGTACAAAGTAATTTGAAAAACAAATCGAGGTTTGTGAGATATTTCAATGTACAGGTAAGGCATGGGTAACAAAGAAGTTTGAGCAGAATCACAGCAGATGACAATGTACTTTTTGTTTTGCTATGTATGCAGGTGTGTACATGCGGAGGCCAGAGGAGGATGTCTGGACTCCACCTCTATTGCTTTTGTGCCTTATATCTCTGAGACAGTCTGGAATCAATCTATCACTGTACCTGGAATTCACTTTTTTTAGGGGGGTGGGGAGTTGAAGTAGGGTTTCACTCTAATCCAGGCTGACCTGGAATTCACTATGTAGTCTCGGGGTGGCCTCAAACTGTCAGCAATCCTCCTACCTCTGCCTCCTGAGTGCTTGAATTAAAGGGCCACGCCACCATATCCAGCTTCCCTTTAAAAAAAAAAAAACAACTTAATTGCGAGCAGAAAGAAACAGACAGGGGGAGAAATAGAGTAAGACAGACAGAGAGAGAAAAGAGAGAGAGAGAGAGAAATTGAGAGTGAGGGTGTGTGTATGGGCATGCTAGGGCCTCTAGGCACTGTAAAATCAAGATGCATACGCCACTTTGTGCATCTGGCTTTATGTGGGTACATTCTGATAAGATAGAAATGACTGGAGTGCTTTGACAGTGTTTGGGGAGACAAAACATGGGAAAGATGGCACAGAGGGGAAGCATGGGGGTCTTGACATTTTGGAGGACATGACTATGTACACAGGAGGGACGTGAAATAGATCTAAAGTGGGTCAAGGGTATTAAATGAAAGAGACTGGAAGTAATTCAAGGAAGTAGAACACCTGTGATATGAAGAAAGTGGTGGTGGGGGCTGGGGATTACTAGTGGTGGAAAGGTTTAAGTGAGAATGAAGGTATGAACAAAGATAAGACAGTTTCTTCAGTGTTGTAGCCATTGGCAATTTGCCTAACTTTGGTTTGTAAGCCCCCGTCCATACTAAGGCAAGCAACCTTAATGTAGAATGAGGACTAGTTCAGAAGATGTTCAGTTGGAGTGGGACAAAATAAAGTAATGGGGGTAAATGAAATCAAAGTACATTATACACATACAAGAAATTAAAAAAAAACAATCTATTAAAAGAGTAATCCATAGAGCCAGGCATGGTGGTGCACACCTTTAATCCCAGCACTTGGGAGGCAGAGGTAGAAGGATCACTATGAGTTTGAGACCACCCTGAGACCACATAGTGAATTCCAAGGTCAGCCTGAGCTAGAATGAGAACCTACCTGAAAACAGCAATAAAAGGAATATAAGAATGTAGATGAGTAATAGCTAATTTTATTCCATTTATTCATTAAAAATTTTGACTTCCAAGGCTGGAGAGATGGCTTAGTGGTTAAGCACTCACCTGTGAAGCCTAAGGACCCCGGTTCAAGGCTTGATTCCCCAGGACCCACATTAGCCAGATGCACAAGGGGGCGCATGCATCTGGAGTTTGTTTGCAGTGGCTGGAAGCCCTGGCGCACCATTCTTTCTCTCTCTCCCTCCCTCCCTCCCTCCCTCTCTCTCTCTCTCTCTCTCTGCCTCTTTCTGTCTCTGCCATTCTCAAATAAATAAAAATGAACAAAAAAATTAAAAAAAATTTTTTTTGACTTCCAGCAAATATGAGGTACCATTTTACTTACCAGGCTATGAGGGTGAATTAAAAGAGAAGGGAAAGGGCTGGACAGAGGGCTTAGCAATTAAGGCTCTTGCCTACCAAGCCAAAGGACCCAGGTTCAATTCCCCAGGACCCACCTAAGCCATATGCACAAGGTGGCATATGTGTTTGGAGTTTGTTCGCAGTGGCTGCGAGCCTGGAGTACCCATTCTATTTCTCTCTGCTTCTCTCTCTCAAATAAATAAAAATAAAATATTAAAAAGAAATGTATTTT
This sequence comes from Jaculus jaculus, assembly GCF_020740685.1. Taxonomy (NCBI): domain Eukaryota; kingdom Metazoa; phylum Chordata; class Mammalia; order Rodentia; family Dipodidae; genus Jaculus; species Jaculus jaculus. The sequence goes on along the minus strand of NC_059106.1, from coordinate 96,084,949 downwards.
AAAAGAAGAAAAGGGAATGAGGTTTGTATTAGATAATATCAGAAGCATTAAAAGTTCCAAATTCACAGGCGAGCACTTTAATTGCTAAGTCATCTCTACAGCCTAAGAACTCATATTCGACTCTTCAGATCCCATGTAAGCCAGATGCACAAGGTGATGTT